>NC_072793.1:154785680-156035680 GCF_028583425.1 Eublepharis macularius | reverse complement strand
GACATGCAGGCATGACGCTGTGCAGCTGTATCATGTCCACCCCTCATTGCTCTGATCACATGCAAGCTTCAGCTTGGGAACCCAAACAGAAAAGCGAATTGAATGGAGTGCTTCGGCCTTGGCTCGCCTGGACTCCCACCTGAATGATCTCAGATCTTGCACTTGGACCAGGAACAAGTCTCAGCATGGCTCTGGAAAATTCTCACTCTTTGATCATGCTTACCCACAATCCATTTTGACTCTACTTTAATAGGCCTCTACTTTACTGCAGACTTTGAACAGTGGCTACCTCTGGACAGGGCTTTTTTTCAGGGGGAACACACGGGAACAGAGTTCCGGAACCTCTTGAAAATGGTCACATGGCTGGTGGCCCCGCCCCCTCATCTCCAGACAGAGGGGAGTTTAGATTGCCCTCCATGCTGCATGGCAATCTAAACTCCCCTCTGTCTGGAGATGAGGGGGCGGGGCCACCAGCCATGTGACCATTTTCTCTGACCACAATCTACTGAGTTCCGCCACCTCTTTTCCCAGAAAAAAGCCCTGCCTCTGGAGGTCTCTCTCAATTGCCCTGGTTCATATTAAGTCAAAAGTGAAACTGAATAGTACACAACTGAGAAGCAGTGTTGTGTAGTGGTTAAAATGCCTGACTAGGATCTGAAAGACTCAGGTTCAAATCCTCACCATGCCAAGGAAGGTTGATGGGTAACCTTGAACCAGTTTCACTTTCATAGCCTAACCTTCTCTACAGAGTTGTTGTTAGAGTAAAATGGAGGGACAGAGAGCCATGTCTGCTGCACTGAGCCCCTGAGAGGAATGTTGGCATAAAAATGTATTAAACACATTATAGTAGACCATAAAAATACATTGTTTTTTATCACATTTTTTGATCCTGGCTGTAGTCTTGAGATTTTTGTTCTGTGGTTGTTAGAATTCAAATGAATGTCGGGTTTGTGGATGAACAGGAAGAGCCTGTAATGTGTATGAGTGTGAGACAAAGTGATCAGCTATGCTGCTTTCTCTTTTCTCTGAGATTCCCAACCTGCCTTTGACTGGAGTCATTGTGCTTGATTGTGCAGTGCATTCCGGGATGCTTTTGCCTTCAGCTTTGAGGGAGATGTTTCTGTTGACATAATGAGCCAAGAAGCATGTGTGCATCTTGCTGTTTAGGTCTGTCTGTCATAACTGATGTAATAGATCTATTTGATAGGTCCTTGGATGATGCAAGAGCGAAGAAACAGCTTAGTCACCTCACCTGATGTGCTGGGATTGGACACTGGGGGGTGCTATAGATGTATATAAGCCAGCTGTGTCTGGTGTAAATGTGGAGCTTGTTCCCGTAAGTGCATGGCGGAGCACTTTGACACTGAGAACAAAGTCTTGTAAATTAAGTCACTGTAAAATAAACTGTACATACACTTTTGCTACAACAAGTGTGTGGAAGCCTTATTTATAGCTCAGCTACAGTTCAAACCACGCTGTGCCAACAGTTTCTTGATCTTTCCTTCCATTGCTTTCCATGAGTGGCAAAGCATACTGTCAGAGGAGTCATGTGGAGCCCAGTTTTTGTTGGGCTGCACCATTTCAGCTTGCAGGTAGGAGACCAAATACACAAAGAATTATGTGGTTGGATCTCAACGACCACCACTGTTTTTTGCTGTGTTTCCCTCCCAGCAGCAGTTCTTTCCAACTCTCAAAGGCTAGTTTCTGGGGATCGGAGGACCATGTGCATTAATACCTCTGTGGATCTGGGGCTACAGTGGGGAATAGGAAAGGGGCAAAATGGGGCTCTACTGAAAGGAGAGATTTTGCTCCTTCCACAATGCAGTCCTCTAACCTGCAAAGGTTGTTAATCCACACAGATCCAACCCTTTGTTTTGAACACAAGGGAGTATTCAAACATTTGATCTTCCTCACCAGTTGTTCTGAAGTGATACAGTCTGGCAACAGAAACATCACCTGGATCGTGCTGATTTGTGTGTTTTGACTCCTAAAATCAGTGCTGTGTGAATTTATCCATGTTGTGCATGTATGGAACTTGATAACAGGATCAGAATTCAGTATCACTTTTATTTTTTAAAGTAAATTTCTAGTACTTGCAGCTATGGCAAACTTGAGAATATAGGAGCAATGTGAAAACATCCAGGCCAGAGGTGGGCTGAGAATGATATCCAGCTTTGTTATTTATTTCAAATATTATAATTTGACTTTCCCCATATGGGCTCAAGACAGCTTACAACTAGGCTACCAAGAGCATCCATAGAGTCATACATACAATCAGTAGTAAAAATTGTTAGGCCATGATGGTATACAGTGCCATGTGTAATTCTTTGTGATGACTTGCACAGGCAAATGAAAACTCTCTCATACACATATTTGTAAATCCATACTTTTGATTCAGTTGTAGATATGTTGCCTTTCCTTGAAACAAAATCACCTCTAACTCTTCGAAGTTCATACCCCGGAAATCTAGTTGGTCTTTAAGGTGCTAGTGGACCTGAATCTTGCAAGCATAAACTGAAAGTAACAAAAATTGCTTTAAGATGTTTTTCCTTTCCTTCAGAATGGGGCCTCGCCGATGACAAAATGGCTTCAGCTGCCATTACCGTTGCCACGGCAGCAGTGGCCGCAGTGAAGACCATCATTGGGATTCAGTCTCGTATCTTCACAAGACTGGCCATGCGCCAGAAGATTCTGAGACGGGAACACGACGACTTGGAGGAACTTGAGCAGATTGTACAAAATACGGCGGCAGCACGCCTTCGAGCTGTCGTCGAATCGAGCATTGACTCCTTGAAAGCCCTGACATGCTCCTGCCTCTTCCAGTCGCCAGCTGTCCTTGCCGGCTTGATAGATGAGCTGTACATCATGGAACGGGCTTTCTGGGTGCAACCAGGCCGCTCTGAATGGTGGGAGAAGGTCGTCTTGCCCCATTGGGATGACCCGCTTTGGCAAGAGAATTTCAGGATGAGCCGACAGACCTTCATGGAGCTGTGTAACATGTTGAGGCCAGTCCTAGAGCGGCAGACCACCAACATGCGAGCCCCGATTACTGTGGAGAAGCAGCTGGCCATTGCCATCTGGAAGCTGGCGACTCCAGATAGCTACAGGTCGGTGGCAGAGTGTTTCGGGGTCGGACGCTCCACAGTCTCGAGGATAGTCATGGAAGTTTGCCAGGCACTTTATGATGTTTATCACCATGTGGTCCACCTAACCTGTCCCCACAAGGTGATGAAGGGGTTTGCAGCCAAAGGCTTTCCTCACTGCATAGGGGCCATTGATGCAACACATATCCCTATTATCGCTCCTGCACACCGAGCAACAGAGTACATCAACAGCAAAGGCTATTACTCTATGGTCCTGCAAGCATTGGTGGACCACGATGGCAGGTTCACTGATGTGTACGCCGGGCGGTCTGGAAAGGTGCATGATGCCAGGATCTTTCGTGGCTCTCCCATTTTCCGTGCCATGAATCAAGGCACATTTGGTCCCCATGCATTGATGAACATGGAAGGTGAGCAAGTGAAACCGGTGATCCTTGGAGATGCTGCTTATCCTCTCATGCCGTGGCTAATGACTCCTTACAGTGGCCACTTGGACACTTGCAAGCAACGGTTCAATGATACCCTAAACCACTGTCGAATGGTGGTCGAATATGCTTTTGAACGCCTCCGGGGTCGTTGGCGGTGCCTGCTGTCCCGCCTAGACGTGAGGGAGCGCTATGCCCCCAGGGTCATTGTGGCCTGCTGCATATTGCACAACATCTGTGAGGCCAAAGGGGAACCCCTTCAGGATGGGTGGGAAGAGGTGGTGAAGTCTGTCTCGAGATCTTACCAGCAGCCTGAACGACAGCCTGTGTACGTGTCAAATCCACGAGCCCGGGAGATCAGGGATCTTTTCAGTGCCTACTTGCAAAGGAGAGAGCAGGGAAACTAAAACTTAGATCTGTCCCTCCGACCCAGAAAACTTCACTGCAGGTATAAGTAGCAAAATGCTGTCTCTCTTTTGTTTTCCAAGAGTTTTTGAAAGAACCTTGTTGACATTATTTGATGGCAGCTACTGATTTGTCACTTTCTTGCCTTGGGCTGTCGTGATTCCATAACCCCGAGCAGACGGCCTGCATCAAGGCCACTAAATTTTGAGTGTTCATCCCTTTGTGATAGAACTGGGATTTTGTTGGTGAACCACCCACTCTGCTGACTAGTGGGGCCCTGCAGCTTATGAGCTGGCCTTGGCATTGGTCCTAGCGCTCCCTGGCTGTTAGTCTTGGGGCTGTGCTATCTAGAGTAGCTCAGGACCGCTCAGGACTTAATGACCATTGAGGGCCAGTCTCAACTGACATCAAGCTCAGTGTTTATAGCAGGTCACACTCTGGATTTCATGGTCTGGGCAAGTGGGTAACAATGATCTGGGTGTGTGTGGGGGGGGGGGAGTCCTTTTTCAAACTCCATTGTCATAGATCAATCACCATCTGGTTAGATTTAGGTTTAAGAAAGCACAGAGCTCTTGCAGGAATGGAGGATCAATTACAACGATCCCCCTTGGGGAAAAGTGGATCCAAAGGGATCTTAACTGCATGGGCAGGCTTTCTGTCTGAGAGCCAGAGTGTAGTAGTTAACATTTGGATCTGGGACACCCAGGTACAAAGCCCTGCTCTTCCATAGAAAGTTGGTAGGTGACCTTGAGCCAGTCACACACATTCAACCTAACCTACCTCACAGGATTGTTATGAGGGTCAAATGAAGGAGGGAAAAATGATGTTGCAAGCCACTTTAGGTCCCTACTAGGAAGAAAAGTGTTATATCAATGTTTAAATGAATATGAGTAGATGACTGGCAAGCACTGCTGATACAGTGGGCCTTTGGAAATGGGAGCCTCATAAGGGATGGCCACAGTTGCTCCCGACTGCACTATCACACACATGGTTCAAGTCTTCAACTACCCTCAGTCTAGGTGAGTGCTGTGAAGCAGTGGAACAATGGTTGGAGCGATAGGGCAAGAAGTCTCAAAATATCCTGCTCTGCCATCACAGCATCCTTGTAGTGCTGATCAACAAAGTTGTCCCAAATTGTATGAGGCTGGTTGTATCTGGGGCCTTTAAAAGCAGATGTTTGAAACACTCTATTTAATGTGCTAAACATTTCATAGATAAAATCACACACATGCTGTGTTGTTTACAGGCATTTGGAATGCTCTCAAGGCCTCCATTGGTTAGGGTTCTGTGGGTGTATTTCCTTAAGTGCAGCCTGAGACTTGAACACAATACTTGAAGTGTTAAGGCCTATCACATGCTTGTGGGCCGTTAATATGACCTGCAAGGCAATGGTTATCTGAGTTGATGACAAATATCAATACATTTCAATACAATCCCTCCCAGCTCTCAAAGAAGCGGTTGTCTAGCCTTTTGAGGAGTGGGGTGGGGGGGCAATGTAATTAGATCTGTTCACTGTGAATAATTACAGGGCAGATGAGTGGTGAAGGGGCGCATTTGGAGGAAAATAATAGAAGGCAAGATGGGGAATGCCCAGAAAGACGTGAAGGGTGAGAGGGAAGCGGGTAGAAAACAGAGTAGCAGGTATATGGGTTAGAATCCCTAATTCCACCACAGATGGGGAGTTTGAAACAGGTTTTTAAGCAGTATTTCTCCAAACTCTAAGAGGCTTTTATATTCTGTTGAATTAACCTTAGCACAATGAAACAAGTCCCTTTTCTCCCTTCTAACTGTGTTCAACTCCATGGCTGTTGTGAAAATGTAATCTCTTTCATCCTACTGCATGAGCTGGGTGTGTTTTCTTTGCAGGGGGAGGTAAAGTTGGGGCACTGTTATGGTGGTTAAAACTGGAACACCACAGCAAGAACCTCCTCTTGGAACTGTGTTACTGTTAGAAATTTATTAAAATTTCTTTTGATAAAAGCTGTCTTTATCGATCTTGCTGGTTCAAACCCAGGATATTTGGACTTGCTTTAATACTGAAGAGTCTCACTCCAGGGCCCCAGGTTGGGGGCAGGAGAGCAGACCTCTCAGATTGAGGCAGGTTAGCCTTGACAGGTGCTGATGCCTTGAATACCCCCCCCCCCGGTGCCACTGTCATAAGCAATGTGTTCTCTACATTATACCAAATGTTCTGCTTGGCGGTGGAAGTTGTCAGGGCTACTGAAGAAGGGTGGAGTGAACTAGCGTGTCTCTTGCTGCCTATCCCAATTCAATTACACACACACACACCATCTCCCATGTGATTCTTCATTACTGGATTTTGTGAAAATGTTCGTCTCAGCCCAAGATCCTTGCCTCAATCTTTCTCCATAAATCGATCAGCACGGTGATTATTTGTTTATTTACATAATACCTTGTCTTTCTCCCCACTGGGGACGTGGTTTACGTTGTTCCTCTGTCCTCCCATTTTATCCTCACAACAGCCTTGTGAGGTAGATTAGGCTGAGATTGTGACTGACCCAAGGTCACCCAGCAAGCTTCTGTGGCAGAGAGGGGATTCAAACCTGGCTCTCCCAGATCCTAGCCTAGCACTCTAACCAGTATACCACACTGGTTCTCAGAGGAATAATTCTTCTTGGGTGGGCGGAACAGGAGGAGAAGTAAAGACAGAGATTTTGCTAATAGATTTATAAAAAAGGCAATAGTTTTTTATTGGGGAGATGGGAGTCAAGCACACGCTATAATGTTCCTGGTTGGGTTGCCAACTGGCCAGGTGAAAAAAAAGTGTGTTTTGTTGCTCATCATCTGCAGAAATTAACAGGCTGGATCTAGAACTTAACAGAACTCACCCCGCCTCCAGAGGCAGGCTATTGATCTTGTCATGCTGCTCTTAAGGAATTTCAGGAATGGCATGGGTGGAGGGTCTATAGCCGGAAGTGGGAGTTGGTAGAAATTACATTTCCCCTTCCATTAGCAGAAAATATTATCCAACCGACTGGATGGAGCTTTTTAAAGCAAAGATTGCCAGAATTCACTTACTAATATCTGCTCATCAGTCAACCACAACGGCTGGCTAAAAAAACTGGTAATCAGCCCCCTCACTTATAACTTTCCCTACTGAAACCAGCAATGTGAGGCGTGCTCTGACTGGCTGAAGGTCAGTAAGGAAGCTTCACAGCTGAGTGAGGATCTGAACACAGGTCCAATCCTATTCTAACTACTCTACCCCACTGTATCTTATGTAAACAAGCAGGCAATGTGTTTCCAGGCTCCAGTTTCTCCACAGATTGAGGACAACAGGATGACGAGATGCTGACATGGGTTTTTGGCTCAAGTGAACTTGCGAACTTTCCCAAATTGAGAAATTTTATTTTAATAAAGTATCTTGAAATAGTGCACTAAATATTTTTTTTTGCTTAAATCAATACTGTCTCAGTGCAGTCATTACATGAATTGCAAGCTGAATACAGAAACGAGAGAAAGTTCAAATTTGTTCAAAGTACAAATTCTGTAATAAAAATGTTTACTGAATTGTCTTTAACCGCATAAGAGTCCCTCACAAAGGAAAACTGACATGAGAAAATATCACAGATTGCTTGTGGCATTCTGTTGGTCTGGACATATATTGCATGTCAGCACTCTGGTCTTTTGGAAGCAAGGCGTCCCATTTGCCATAAAAGGTATCTGGTTAAAATGCAGGCTGTGTCATGCAAACTGGAAAAGCAGAGTTATGCCAGATAAAATTCCAGACAACATACACAGAAGGTCCAATATTCCTGTGTAACATTGGTTTTAATTTTAATTTGTATGCTTTAATTCGTTAGCTGCCTTGTTAGCCCTATGAGGGCAGAAAAGTGGAATAAAAATCTTATAAATAAACTGGCAAAAGTCAACTACAGTAGGATATAGGGGGAAGAACCTGACCTCAAGTGAAACTTCTGAACCCTTCTAGGTAGGAAACTCTGCTACCTATCTCAGCTCTACAGTTAGAACCAACAGGATATAGCAAAGAGAGTGTAAGCTTAGACCAGGGTTTTTTATTGCTGTGCCCATGAGCACCTGCCACCACCTTATCTGGTGCCGTTTTTTTAAGGAAGTGTGTAGGGCCAGCAAGAGCTTTTGGAAATGTGATGGGACTGTGGCAACCTTTACAAATGTTCCTTCTGCAGCAGGTATTGCCACAGCATAAATATCTTCACTGGGGACTGAAAAATAAGTTGTCTGTATAAATATTTTAAGACATTCATTTAGAGTATTTTGTTAAGCAAAGCTTCAAGAGTTATTAGAATTATACATATTATCACTCCTTATTCTGTGGTTGGCCCCACTTCCCACAGTGGCCATTTTGTAGTCACGCTGCCTATGCTGTGTTAGAATTCCAAAGGGGCCCACAGCTCAGAAGGATGGAGGCCTCAGGCTTGGACTCAGAGAAACCACCTCCAGTACTGTTACTTTGCAACAGAGGCCTATGGGCCCTCGGGCACTGTCTCAGCTGTCATGATCTGGCAGCTAACTGAGGGTGAACCAAATACAGTGGTGAGCCTACTAGAAAAGACAGTATATGCATGTTAACAGAGGGCGGGGGAGATGGACTGTGTGATTGCCAAGCGAGACCATCAGATTAAGTCTGGTACGTTTGGGAAAAACGGGCGGAGGCCAGACCTCTTCCCGCCCAGCGCCCTTCGGAATGCGGGGCCCGGAAAGAAGCCGAGTCCCGCGTAGGTAACGCGTCCTTCCCATGGGCAGGAGGGAGTAACTTCGGCTGTTTGGCTACTTCACTCCTGAGGGCAACAGCACTTCAACTAGTTGAGCGCCCAGAATGACCCACGTCGCTTGGGGTCGAGGCTCCCATCGTGACCCCAGTCCGCCCCCCCCCCCCCCGGGGAACGCCTGGAGCGAAGCAGCAGCCCTTTCCGAGAGTCGGTGGGTGGCTCTGAAAAGAGCCTTTGGGTTTTCGCGGTTTCTGCCCCGGCCGGGGCGCTGGGCCTCTCTTCCGCCCTCTACTGAACGGCTACCGCGGCGGCCGAGGGCTTGATGGCCAGCTTGGAGACCTTGGTCGCCTTGCTGGCCCCGCCGGAGAGGGCCTTGCTGGCGCCGGCGCTCCCGCCGTGCAGCACCTCGGTCTTCTTGGGCAGCAGGACGGCGTGGATGTTGGGCAGCACCCCGCCCTGCGCGATGGTGACGCCGCCCAGCAGCTTGTTGAGCTCCTCGTCGTTGCGCACGGCCAGCTGCAGGTGGCGCGGGATGATGCGGCTCTTCTTGTTGTCGCGCGCCGCGTTGCCCGCCAGCTCCAGGATCTCGGCCGTCAGGTACTCCAGCACGGCCGCCAAGTACACGGGCGCCCCGCCGCCGATGCGCTCCGCGTAGTTGCCCTTGCGCAGCAGCCGGTGCACGCGCCCCACCGGGAACTGCAGCCCGGCCCGCGACGACCGCGACTTCGCCTTGGCACGCGCCTTCCCGCCGGTCTTCCCGCGCCCAGACATCACGCCACAAACTACTTCTTCGCAAAGCTCCACCTGAGAACAAGTGCCAAGACACGCGCCCGCAGCTCTTTTATACCTCTCGCGGGAGACCTCGGCGGACCACGATTGGTTCACGAGCACCGACCAATCGCAACAAGGAGCCTGTCTCCGCCAATCAGAGCACGGCGCTAGCAGAACAGCGAAAAGAACGCCTGCTTTCCTGCCTCCCTTTCAAAGTCAGCGCCACAGACAGTGCGGCCAATCTGACGAGCCACCCCGCTCAGTGCCAGCCACCCCGCTCAGTTTCATCTAATTATCCTCCCCGGAGGATGGACGATCCGATCGCCCTGCCCTCAGTCTGCGGGCACGGCGCGGGAACGGACCCTCCCGATCTTTTCGAAATGTGGATTTCTGCGCCTGAAGGAGCACAAAGCGTGTATAGGGCGGAGAGGTCCGTCTTGCCCCGGAGAGTGAAGGCTCGGGGCACTGCACGTTTCCCTCCCTTTCTACCGCTTTGCCACGTCCTTCACTTGGCCGCCGCAGCTTGGAGACTAAAAAATTTCACAGGGCACTCGCGAACCTGGGCAGATTCAGACAAGTATTTTTCAGCTGAACACAACGCAGATAGAAAATCAGCAACTTTTAAAAGTAGGACAATGCCCGCTGTAAAAGCTGTACCTGTTGAATCGTTGCCTGCCCTGCTGGGAAATATAACCTATGAGAAATATAACCTATGTGGAAGCCTGAACTGAGTATGTTTGTGAAAGAACAGTCAGTCCGGAGAATGCAGGCAAGTTGTGTGTGAAGCCTTAGAAAAGATCTGAGTGACTGGGTTTAAGAAAGTAGCTTTAAGAATTGAGAACTACTCTTTGAAACAATCAAGTTTTAGAAATAACATGAAACCCATACCTTCTTAAAAAATAAAAGTATACTTTGTTTTTGTTATATCCCGGAGTATCTGTCATTGCTATATCCCATTCCTATCCTCAGGGCCACATAGAACCACGAAGGAGCCTGACGCTTGGAGACTTACTAAAGTGGAAATTTAAATAAAATATCTTGGAATAATATTCCTGGTGGTAGCAATCTACCCAGAGGGTGTAAAGGAAAGATTAAAGGCAAAATCTACCCAAGATCAAAATCTAACAGTCCAGCAGGGCTTTTATGCTGCCAACTAAAACAGGGGAAAGGAGCTATCCTAGTGCGCAAGATTTAAGAGCTGGCCAGGAGTCCGAAAATCTCTTCAGCTAATCAGATCTTATAATAAAGAGCGTATTGCATCGGAGCAGTGCAAATGCTTCAGCTGTGTTCCTCTGGAACACATTATGTGTTCCTCTGGAACACATAATTCCTCTCGAAGGAATTATGGCTCAGGAAGACTGCAGAGCCACGTCTGGGTGAAGTAACTCGAAGTATTACACAGAGGCCACATGGCTTTCTCTTATACTGATGTTTCTCCATATCGTTTATAGTAAATTCTTATCTTAACTGTATCGCCCAGTCCAGACGAAAACAGCAAGCGAGCCAGCGGTGCCTCTCCTGACCAGATGAAAAGCTGAGTCGCTGCGAGTGCCACGCCCCATCACCCTTTGTAGCCAATCGCGTTCCATTTCGCCGCCTGATATTGAAATTAGACAATCTTATCGTCGGCCTTAAATTCAGCTCCTCTCTTTGGTTCGTCTTGGCTAGCTGGTGAGGTTCTGCATGTTCAAATTTTATTAGTCGCCATTATTTTGCCTTCCCACGCCTCGGTGACAGGTTGGTTAGGTTCTTTGATTACTGTTGGATTTTCCTGTGTCAATACTGCTCTTGGGAATAAGCCGTGTTAACCTTGCTGTTACTTGCTTGTGTATGATAGCACCTATACGCTCATATTAAGACGCTTGTCTAAAACTCAAGGGAATGATTGGGGGGGGGGAGTCTAAGAGTTGTGATGTAAACATGGATAGAAGCTACTAACGAATGAGAAACCTGTATGTGAATGAAAAGCTGTTCATTGTTTCCGCACACACACCACACACACACACAGCGCTGCTGGATTGGAAATTTCTAGATGGTGCAAGCTGTTGTAGCAGACAAAAAGAACAATTAAAAGTGTAAACAAACTGTTAGAAGGATTCTGAGTAGACCTGCTCAGGATTGCATTGTATATTTGCTTTGGGGGACTTAAAGAGCTAAATGTGAAGTCTTGTTAGGACATCTGGGGGCGGATTTCATGCGACTTTTTCAGTAGGAGAAGCAGCTGTTGGTGCTGCTGAGCTTTCCCAGGAGGAGGAGGGAACGCAGGGTTCCTGCCCCTTGCACTGGCTCACAGGAGAAATGCACTGAAACTGAACAGGTGGACCTTCCTCTTCTTAGTATAGAGATGAATTGCAAGAGAAGCTCCACCTGATACTTTTCAACAAGTTGCTGTTAACTGTTTTTAAGGTGCAAGCTTATTCCCTACTGTACAGCTTCCTGAAAGGAGCAACGGTATGTCATCATCTTGCCATCTTCAGTGACCTGAAGAAACAATATTAGATTATCTGAGGTTGTCAATAGACCTGGAGAAAAAGCATCCTCTCCCTTTAATAGAGGCTTAAGGGAATGCTATGTACCAGGTGATGGAATTTAACTCCATGCCATGAAAATCTTCACCTGCCAACTTCCATCCAGTACGCCTCTGTTAATGGGACAGGAATGTTTTTTCTTCAGGTTATTGGCAGCCCAAGTGAGATGCTGGGCATAACAGAGTCCCTAAGCTTGTTGTAGCACCACAACTCTCGCACACACACACAATTGATGGACTTCTATGGATTGCAGTATGATACAATGCTCACTTGAGGAAAAAAGAGAAGGAAGTTGATAGGATTTCAGAGCATATGTATAGGGTTAGGTTGAAAATGGTTTGTTTAGAATTTTTTGATCTACACTTAAGTTATCTGACTGTTGATGCTCAGCTCAACACAGAAGTGCACAGTGATGTTTTTGAAGGGATGCCATCTTGTGGGTCTGGAGAGGCAAGGCTCTAAAGATACAGTGTTCTAAACCAAGCAGAATACAAAAACCAATTAGCGTTATATAGAGAGTACATTAGTACCTTCAGGTGACCTAGCTGTAGCTGGAAGCATCCCTTGGTGATTGTGAAAATTGGTGCTAATTAAGGGCAGAGCAACAAGAAGTATGTACTCTTTTTGTCTCGTGCTTCCTCTAAGAAACAACTCTTGGAAGTATATGTCTTCTGAGGCTACATCAAACACTCTTTATGTCTCATCAGCTACCATTATCCTGAACTTGTGGTTCTTATAGTTGTTCTCTAGGGTAGTGCTGAGTTAAATCTTGCAGAGTAGGCACCCAGCAGGCTGAGTCCAGAGACAAATTGACAAGGTAGCTTATGGAAAATTGGCCAAGGAACTGAATTTAAATTGAAGCAGTAATACAAAGATCTCCATGCAAGAGATAACTAAAATAATTTTGGAAAGGCCATAAACTGAAGTGCGTCCTAGCCAAGCCATACAGACCTAATTCACAATGTCTGATCTGAACAAGAAACGAACAAAGTGAGTTTCTTGACACCTTTGGAGGTACTACTTAAATGTTTTGTTAAAGCTTAAATATATTGTATCATATAAATGGGGGTGGGGAGTGTACAGGAGGTAATTCAGTCAATCATTTCAGTTTATGTAATGTGTAGATGTGTATATAGCTCTCTTAATGAGAAAGACAAACTATAAACCAAGTCAACATAATTCTGAATAAGCCGTTCAAAACTAGTAACTCTTCCTGGTCACTCGCTTAAAGAATAGCAGCTATTACAGAATAGAGTATTTTTTTCCTTGCAAGCTTTCAAAAAAAAGAGGGGGGTTGGTTTCTAAGATCATGAGCTGTTCACTGGAAATCCCTGGTACAAGGCTTACTTTTGTAATAAGCAACCCACTTTCTTTCAACCCCTTCCTGCCTCCACTGCTGCTAGCCTACACTGCAGGGCTGCAAGGGTTACTAAGAAGTGCTTAGAGCACTTATGAAAAGCATTGTACAAATAAGTAGTATTATGGCACCTGTTATAGGGTGCTTCAAAATGCAAATGAAGAACTGGGCAGATCTATACTTCTCCAAACTTCTCCAAGTATGTTCTGGGGAATCTTGAATTTTATTGTAAGTTTTTTGGGGGGATTCCACTGAAAGGTAATGGCAAAGGAGCTTCTCTGAAAAACATCTTCCTCATTACTGATCCCCCCGCCTACAATGTGCAGCTGCTCAGCACTGGATATGCTACAGGAGGCACTTAGAGTTCCCATGACGACGACTTCAAAGCATTGCGAAGTAAATGAAAGGTTCATCCTCCTTCCCAATGTTCCAAAGGACTTGGAATGCACAGCTAAATCCACACACACACCCCTTTGCAAACATTCAAGCAGCAACCAAAATTCTGTGTACTACTTCTGCACACTTTTGAATTGTGGTTTCCAAACTTTCTTCATATGTTAAAGGATATGGGGAGGAAGGTTATGAAAGCAGTCTCTTATCACCAGCATCCTCAGCAGACAAATCAAGGTTGACAAATATTTAGGAAAGAGGAAGAGGGTGATAACCGTCGGATAAAATGATCCACTGGTCCACTTGCGTAACTCTGTGACTATTGATATTGTGTCTTATCTTTCAGAGGTGCATCAAAGCCAGCTTGGTAGCTGTCAACTGCTAGAACAATGAAGAAGTCCCAGAAAATAGCAAGCAAAAGCAAGCCACAGAACAAGGCTCTCCACAGGTTGGGTCACAAGCATGCAACTGGCCATGCTGCAGAGCAGAAGAAGCCGCAGGTGCCTGTCCGTCAGAGAGTATCTGTGTCACAGCTATTCTGCCGGTATCGGAACGCCCCTCAAAAGGCTCTTGACAGGCTGCTGTTTCTGAATTTCACCAAAACGACAACACACAGCTTTGAGAAGAACTTGCACTTCCACACTCCTGCTGTTCTAGCACTGAGAGAAGCTGGCCAAGCTTATTTGCTAGAGTTGTTTGAGGACTGGAACTTGTGTGCTATTCATGCCAAGAGATCCACCATCACAGCCAGTGATATTCACCTAACCAGGTGCTTGCGGGGTGGGATGATCTGAAGATCAACATCGGTTCTTGCCTGGCAGTGTCTTAAATTAAAGCAAATGACTACCGAGTAAGAATAGAATCAGCTCCTAGAACTTCTTTTTTTCAACGCTTTGTGTTTATTTAAATGTGAGTACTTCAGCTTTGGTTTTGACAAACAACTTTGGTTAACCCCTGGACATCTTAACATCTTCCTGATGGCCTGACCTATCTTAAAAATGTAAACTTGGATGAGAAGGCTTAATTCTGGGGGCTAACAAAAGGCAATCAGGAATGGGTTTGGGTTGAATGAATAAATGTGTGGACGAATGCTTTAACACTGAACATAGTGTGGCTGCTCTGTGGTGACAACCAGGGTTTCTTCTTTGAGTTTGTTCTAACAAAGACATTGTAAGTTTTGTGGGTTGTTTCTTATCATTGTAATCCAATAAAACTGAGCTGTGCAATCAAAAAGTCATTAATAGATTGTTATCAGTCATGGTAGGAATATGCAAGCATTTGGAATACATGGAATGCGAGACATGGCAGGAGTTCTGTAACTTCAACTGGCCTCTTCCTTTATTTTGCATGTGTTGCTGGAGAAAAAAGTTCTTTCTTAGCCTGCTGGGGCTAGTTTTTGCAGACAGACTAGCATTGTAGAGCCCCTGGGTGGCTTTGCAGTAATGCAAGCCTGTACAACTGCCTTGTATGTTTATCTTGATATTTCTCTCCATAATATCTTACCACCTCTCGTCTCCCTATCATATCTCTAACACTATCCCTACTTTTCAGCCAGCAAATCACTTCAATCTCAGATACGCAGTCTAGTAAAAGGCTATGTACAAGCTTATTTAAAAGAAAGCCCCAGCAAATGCCAGTCTGTGTATGTATGTAACTGATGTTGTGAAAATGGAACTGGGAGAAGGGGAGACCCAGCCCTGCTCTTAACAGCCCCACCAGCTGCTACTCAACTTCTTTTAAAAAGTTATAAGAAAGGTACTTATGGATGCTCCAGCATTACTCATTACAACATCAATAAGGTCACCTGGGCACAGCCAGGCCACTGTGTGCTGCAGTTGGCACTTGGTTGATAACTGACTGCACTTAGAGCTGTTTCGGGAGTGCCCTGTGAAATTCCTTAGAGGCGGCCAAGTGAAGGACGTAGCAAAGAGCTAAGGAAACAAGCGGCGCTGACTGGCAATGCCCCGAGCCTTCACACTCCGGGGCAAGAGGGTCAACGCCGCCCTATGCACGCCTTGTGCTCCTTCAGGCGCAGAAATCTACATTTCGAAAAGACTGGAGATGTCTGTCCCCGCGCCGTGCCCGCAGACTGAGGGCAGGGCGATCGGATCGTCCATCCTCCGGGGAGGATAATTAGATGAAACTGAGCGGGGTGGCTGGCACTAAGCGGGGTGGCTCGTCAGATTGGCCGCACTGTCTGTGGCGCTGACTTTGAAAGGGAGGCAGGAAAGCAGGCGTTCTTTTCGCTGTTCTGCTAGCGCCGTGCTCTGATTGGCGGAGACAGGCTCCTTGTTGCGATTGGTCGGTGCTCGTGAACCAATCGTGGTCCGCCGAGGTCTCCCGCGAGAGGTATAAAAGAGCTGCGGGCGCGTGTCTTGGCACTTGTTCTCAGGTGGAGCTTTGCGAAGAAGTAGTTTGTGGCGTGATGTCTGGGCGCGGGAAGACCGGCGGGAAGGCGCGTGCCAAGGCGAAGTCGCGGTCGTCGCGGGCCGGGCTGCAGTTCCCGGTGGGGCGCGTGCACCGGCTGCTGCGCAAGGGCAACTACGCGGAGCGCATCGGCGGCGGGGCGCCCGTGTACTTGGCGGCCGTGCTGGAGTACCTGACGGCCGAGATCCTGGAGCTGGCGGGCAACGCGGCGCGCGACAACAAGAAGAGCCGCATCATCCCGCGCCACCTGCAGCTGGCCGTGCGCAACGACGAGGAGCTCAACAAGCTGCTGGGCGGCGTCACCATCGCGCAGGGCGGGGTGCTGCCCAACATCCACGCCGTCCTGCTGCCCAAGAAGACCGAGGTGCTGCACGGCGGGAGCGCCGGCGCCAGCAAGGCCCTCTCCGGCGGGGCCAGCAAGGCGACCAAGGTCTCCAAGCTGGCCATCAAGCCCTCGGCCGCCGCGGTAGCCGTTCAGTAGAGGGCGGAAGAGAGGCCCAGCGCCCCGGCCGGGGCAGAACCCACGAAAACCCAAAGGCTCTTTTCAGAGCCACCCACCGACTCTCGGAAAGGGCTGCTGCTTCTCTCCAGGCGTTCGCCGGGGGGCGGACTGGGATCACGATGGGAGCCTCGACCCCTTGTCGGTTGCTGCCCCAAGCGACGTGGGTCACTCTGGGCGCTCAACTAGTTGAAGTGATGTTGCCCTCAGACGTGAAGTAGCCAAACAGCCGAAGTTACTCCGTCCCCGACTCGGCTGTCTTTCGGGCCCCGCAGTCTGAAGCGCTGGGCGGGAAGAGGTCTCGCTCGCCTCCACTAGTGTTTTCCCACCAACGCACCAGGTGGTCTCTGACGGCCTCCCTCGGGAAATCTCATCGGGCCTTTCTCTAACATACTTACAGCGCAGAGATGTGTGCGGGACCGTGGTGCGAGTAAAACATCTCGGCTTCTTAGCCCTGCTTCTCCAGGCAGGTTGGTTTCCTCTAGAGATTGGGTCGCATTCTCCCGCCTCCTTCCCTCGAAAATCAGGGAGGGCGGGAAGGGTGGGGTTTTCCCAGTTCATTCTTGCCCAAACCCTATAAAACAAGTTAGACAGCGAGTTTCATGGGTCATTGCTAGAAGAGCCCTCTTCAATCTTACCTTCTTTAGAGGCTGTTTCCTCAGGAACAAGGTTTTGAAGGAAAAACACAGACCTAAAATTTAAATAGCGATCACAAAGGAGACCTCAGGCTGCCAACTCTTGCTTAGGAAATTTCTGGACTTTTCAGGGTCGGCCAGACAATTCCATGGAGCCTATTTTCTGAAGCTGTCATTTTTCCAGGGGAACAGATCTCTAGTCTGGGGGGATCAGTTGTCATTCTGGGAGAACCCCAGGCTCCGCCTGGAGGGTGGCAAGCTTAGGACATATCCCCACTCTGTCACAGAAGCATGGTGGGTGGCCTTAAGCAAGTCAAACGCACTCAGCCTAACCTACTTCACAGGATTCTTGAAAGGATAAAGGAAGGAGAGAACCATGTAAACCTCCTAGGAGAGAGGCAGCATATAAACAAAAATATCCTTCCTTTTCTGAACGTTGGACAAATACTTGGGAAAGGTACTAGGTGAAAGCTGTGTAGTTCTTTCAATTGTTTTGCAGTATGTGTACCTACTTTTAACTTAAAAGGGCATCTCACCATTGGGAATATGTTACATTTTCTCAGCAGCACAAAGAGAACTTCCCCTAGTTTTCTTAGGAGTACTGATTGGATAGTGCATATGCCAGTCACTGATGCAAGGGACCAAAAGTTGATCTGCAAGAACTTGTAGACAAAGCTTTGCACACATATACAAACACATCATTGCTCACCAAGTGAAAAAAATCATGATCACTTTTTGTGTGGAAGCCCCTGAAACCGTATAGCTCCTTGCCCTGTAAACAGGCAGTCTAGGAGGGTCTCCAAGCATCTCTGCCTTTCTTCAGCCAAGTGCCCAATTTTTTCCTAAAGATACAGCCCCTTGTGGCCGCCTGCAACAGGTCCCGTAGCTTTCTGTGCTGCCAACAAGAGTTCTGCAGGCAGCCTGTTATGTGCTTTTGGCCTCTTTTTGCGCTTTGGAGGTTTCCTTGTTGCTTTAGGATCGCACAATGCATCTTACAGCATTCTACTGGCAATGAAACAAAACAAAGCCAATGCCAGTAGGTTAAGAGACAGCATGCAGATTTTGCAATCTCTTGTCCTGGGTTCAAGCTCTTGACTAGCACACTGTTACTTCCTGTTTTGCTGCCTTTGAGGACCAAGAAGGCAGTGCCAACAGGCCGAAATTTTCTGCAACAAAAACAGGCACAATGAGGGAGGGATCTGCGAAGAGTACAAGAAATCCACTGTCCATCACCATCACCCAGCTGGAGATGTCCCCGCGTGGGTTCAAACCACTCTGCTGGTTAACAGCTAGACACACACTTGCCAATTGCCTCTCAGAAACCAAGTGCATCTGGCCCTGTGACTGGTATTTGACAGATCTTTGGGAAACTGGAGCTGATTGGCTATGGCCAGCTGTCAAACAGCAAGGCAAACCCTAGGGAGGCTTTTTCAGAAGGCAGCTGGGATTGGGGGCAAAGGGAACCAATCCTGGGTCCATAACTCAGAGGTTGGTGGATCAAAACCAATCTGTGCTGTGGATTTCTGGATTCTTTCCTTTTACATTTGAAGACTTTCTTGCTGCTGCAGGATCAGGTAAAACCAGAAAGAACAAAAAGTTCATCTTCGTTCTTCTGTGCCTCCACACATGGGACTGCGCAGGCGCAGGCCAGCCGCCGGAGAATTTTCTAGAGCTTCCATGGCTCCGAAGGGGCCGTTTGTCGCGCGCCTCAGCGACCGTCTTCCCGCCCAAACGGTCACGTGATCCTACAGCGACCAACGGCCCCTTCCCTCAGTTCTCTTCTTGCCGCCGCTTGGAGAGAACGTGAGCTTCGTTGCTCTGTGCTTTTTTGTGCTTCGTGCTTTATTCTGACTGATTGCTTGGCTTTTGACTTCGGACTTCGTGACCTCGACTATTCTTCGGATCTCGTTTTGGACTTTGTTGTGGACTCGGTAATTTGACTCGGACTGTTTTTGACCTTCCTTTCGCGTGCCCCTGAAGATGGCCTCAAAGGCTCTCTTCAAGCATTGCCTCCAATGCCACACGAAAATGGCCAAGACTGATGGCCATGAACTGTGCCTGTTCTGTTTGGGGGAGACCCATAATGTGACGGCCTGTAAAATTTGCCAGGGTTTCACCAGCAAGGCCCGGCAGGAGCGCAAGGCCCGTCTGAACTCCTCCCTGTGGCAGAAGGTCATGTCCGGAGGCGCTCCGTTGCCCTCCTCCAAGGCCGGCCCAAGCCCCTCTGCCGAACGGCATTCCAGAGCTGGCTCAGTGGCCTCCGCGAGGTCGGGGTCGAAACCGCGTCCCCCGAGTACCTCGGCGTCGAGAGCGGCCTCTCCAGCGCAGGGACCGGTGCGGCCGCCCCGTAGCGCGTCATCTACCAGGTCGGATCCGAGACCTACGTCGGAACCGAGGGTCCTGGTACCGAGTCCCCGGTCGGAACCGACGTCCAGATCGGTTCCGATGAAGCCTAAGAGGTCGAAGCCGAGGTCCCCTTCGAAGGCGAGGAGCGCGTCGGTTCCGAGGTCTTCTTCGGAACCACCGAAGAAGAAGAAAAAGACCAAGCACCATCGGTCGCCGCGTCCCGCTCCTCAGGAGGAGGTCATCGTGCTTCCTCACACGCCTTCCCCTCATCTGGGCTCCCCGGAGCCAGAAGACATCTCCGTTCCGGTGCCGGATCCGATGGCCTTCGAGACGGTGCCCGCAGAATTCTCGTCGGGGCCGGAGCCGAGCCCGCACCGTCGGAGCCGACCATCGCTTCCCCTTCGGTCGCCGAGGCTGGAACCGAGCCCGTCTCCTCGTCGGAGCCGTCCGTCGCCTGCCCGTCCGTCTCCACCTCCGGCCGGTCGTGAGCGGCATGGTTCCGGGGACAGTGTCCGATCAGTCCGGTCCACTGCGTCCCGGCATCGGCAGGCTTCCTACCTCCCCTCGCCATACCGTTGCCAATGGGAGGGGGCACCTGCGGGCTTCTCCGTGTCGGAACCGAGGCCTTCGACATCGAGGTCGGCGTGGGCTCCCCCTCCGCTCCAGGTTCCGGAATCCCAGCTCGGTTCCGATGAGGAGGATGGGGAGAGCTTTGGCGGCTACCAGTCGGAGTCCTGGTCCGAACCATCGCCGGCTGAGGAGCTAGTGCCATCTGCGGACTCGCCATTCGAGGACCTCCGCATCTACGCCGACCAGAAGGCAAGGATGGCCAAGGCTCTCGAGATGGACATCTCTTCGGCAGTCCCCCAGACCAAGGACAAGCTCCTCAAACGCATTTACGGGGACAACCCGGCGTACGTTGGCTTCCCCATGCTCGAGGGTATTGAGGAAATCGTGGAGAAGGTATGGCAGGTGCCCTGTGATCAGCCTCCAACATCCAAGAGGATTGAGCAGCTCTACAAAATCAAGCAGGGTACCTGGCCGGCACTGGTGAAACACCCTCCACCTTCCTCCTTGGTCACAGAAGAGTTCAACCCCAGGCGATCGGGTCACTCCTCGGTGCCTGCCGATAAGGAGGGCAAGAAGCTGGATGCCATGGGCAGGCGCCAGTACATTGTTTCTTCCCTGGGTCTGAGGATTGCCAACTATCAGACCATCATGGCAGGGTACCAGCTGTACCTCTGGGAGAAGTTGGCATCCTATACCCGAGACCTCCCTCCTGAGCAGAAGGCTGTGGTGTCCCTGCTGCAGACAGAGGCTGTGAGGCTGTCTAAGCAGCAGATGAACGCTGGGAGCCACGCTGCTGACACTGCTGCTAGAGGTATGGCGTCGGCGGTGGTCCTCAGGCGCCACTCCTGGTTGCGGTCTACGGCCCTGTCCCAAGAGGTACGTTCCAGGGTGGAGAGCATGCCATTTGAGGGGGACTCGCTGTTTTCCAAATCGACCGACGAGACCCTGAAGAAAAAGAAGGAGGACCGGCAGACGGCGCGGTCTTTGGGTCTGGCTCCAGCGGACAAGCCCTCCTCCAGGTCACGGTACGCTCCCAGGTCTGGCCCTTACCACTACCAGGGCAGATACCAACAGCAGCGGCCGGGCTACCATCAGTATCCTGCCTACCAGCAGCGGCCTTACCCTCCCGCACAACAGCAGAGGAGGCGTCGGCCCTTCAAGCCTCGTCAGGCACAGCAACCGGCCCAGCAGAAAGACCAGCAGGGCGCCGGGAGGCAGTACTGACGGGTCGCGCCAGCCGTATCCCCGAACTTTTCGGACAGACTTAGTCCACTCCTCTCTGAGTGGGAGTCAATAACATCTGACTCATGGGTCTTAACTATTGTTGAACTGGGATACGGGCTGGAGTTCGTTGAGCTGCCTAGATGCAGTTCACCCCTGACAGCTGTCAATAACACTATGGCCGAGCTGGATGCGGAGATCGTGTCGCTCTTGGCCAAGGGTGCTGTGGAAGAATTGCCCTATGAGGACTCTGTAAAGGGTTTCTTCTCTAGGTTCTTCCTGGTCCCTAAGAAGGATGGGGGTTTACGTCCCATTTTAGATCTGAGGGGCCTTAATGCCTTCCTCAAGGTGACCAAGTTCAAAATGGTTACGTTGGCGGCGGTGATCGCCTTACTGAAGCAAGGGGATTGGTTTGCGGTTCTTGACTTAAAAGACGCATACTTTCACGTGGGCATACGGAAGGAGCACAGGAAGTACCTGAGTTTTGTTTACCGGCATAGGGTTTTCCGGTATAAGGTGCTCCCCTTTGGCCTGTCCACTGCCCCACGAGTGTTCACTAAATGTGTGGCCCCTGTGGTTTCCTTCCTACGGGAAGAAGGCTGTACCATCTTTCCGTACCTCGATGACTGGCTCATCGTGGCCGAATCGGAGTCTAGGCTGGTGCAGGACATTGGCTTGGTACTTAGCACTTGCCAACGCCTGGGGCTCCTGGTGAACTTGGAGAAATCCAAGCTGGTGCCCAGCTGCAAGGTGTCCTACATTGGTGCGCTTTTGGACTCTGTGGAGGGTAAGGCCCTGCTCCCCTTGGAGAGGGCTCGGTCCCTAAGGGGTCTAGTGTCCATGTTTAAAAGGAACCAGTTCCAGTCTGTGCGCACTATCCAGTGCTTACTAGGGCATATGGCAGCGGCCACCTCTGTGGTGCCTTTCGCTAGGCTGCGTATGCGCCCTCTCCAGAACTGGTTTGTGCGGAGGTATGATGCTCTACTGCACCCTCCGTCCCTCAAATTCTCTATCCCGAGGGTCATCCTCTCCTCCTTGGACTGGTGGCTGTCTGATGACAACTTGTTTAGAGGGACCCCTTTCGGGTATCAACACCATGACATCACGGTTACCACTGATGCCTCTCTGTTGGGATGGGGGGCTTACTGTGGTGATGTGTCGGTGCAAGATGTCTGGTCTGACAGGGAAAAGACCCTCCATATCAATGTGCTTGAACTAAGGGCCATTCGTTTCGCACTTGTGTCTCTTACAGCACTGCTGAGAAATCGTCATGTCTTGGTGCAGACGGACAACACGACTGCCATGTACTACGTGAATCAGCAGGGGGGCACAGTGTCCATGGCCCTGTGCCGGGAAGCCACACTCACTTGGCAGTGGGCTATCAAGAACGGCGTGTCGCTCCGTGCTATACACGTGGCTGGGTCAGACAATGCCCGGGCAGATGCCCTCAGCAGGGCCCCGTTACTAGACCACGAGTGGGAACTGAACGGAGAGTGCGTTGGGCCGATCTTCCGGATGTGGGGTCATCCAGTGATAGACGTGTTCGCCACTGCGGCGACCACCAAGGCCCACACGTTCTGTTCCAGGGCAGGGAGCGACCCCCTCTCTATTGGGGATGCCTTCCAGTTTACGTGGACGCAGGGCTTGCACTACATGTTTCCTCCGTTCCCCTTGATTCCCAGGGTCCTGTGCAAGATAGAGGAGGACGGGACGGACTGCATCCTGGTGGCCCCCTTCTGGCCACGGCAGGTTTGGTTCCCGAAGCTCCTGCGGATGTCCCAACGGACATATGTCAGTCTGCCCCCTCGGCAAGACCTTCTCCTAAGCGGGAGCCTGGTCCACCACGATCCCAGGAAGCTGCACCTAACGGCTTGGCGGATCGTTCCTCCCCGATAGGCTTTACTGACGAGGTACAGAGGGTCCTCCTGAATGCTCGTCGGCCATCCACTAGGCGCGCTTATGCGGCCAAGTGGCGCAGGTTTGAGCTCTGGGCACTTGCCAGAGGGGTGGTGCCTGACAACAGTCCCTTGGGGGTTGTGTTCGAGTATTTGTGCCACTTGCGTGGCCTGGGCTTGAAGGCTTCCTCCCTCAAGGTCCACCTGGCAGCGATATCAGCTGCCCACACCCGAGTTGAGGGTGCTACGGTGTTTTCTCACCCACAATCCCGCCAGTTCCTTAAGGGCATGTACAATCTTTACCCACCTGTGTCAGCGCCAGTGCCTCAGTGGTCGCTGTCCTTGGTGCTCTCACGTCTCATGTTGCCTCCATTTGAACCTATGGCTACCTGCCCCTTGGATATGCTATCCTACAAGGTAGCATTCTTGGTGGCCGTCACATCGGCCAGAAGGGTCAGTGAGCTGTCTGCACTGCGGTCTGACCCTCCCTTTCTTGTGTTTCATCCCAACAAGGTGGTCCTGCGTCCCTGCCTCGGGTTCCTGCCCAAGGTGGTGTCCGCCTTCCACCTCTCGCAGGATATCTCACTGCCTGCATTCTTTCCTCAACCTTCCTCTAAGGGGGAAAAGGCCCTCCATTCCCTAGACTTGAAGAGGGCCCTAGCCTATTACCTTGATAGGACAAAGGAATTCCGCACCTGTCCTCACCTGTTTGTATGTTTTGGGGCCAAGGACAAGGGTAACAGGGCTTCCTCGCAGACCCTGTCTAGGTGGATTGTGACGGCCATTAGCAAGGCCTATTCCCTGGCAGGGGTGGCTTGCCCGCTTCGTGTCAGGGCCCACTCCACGCGGTCCCAAGCATCCTCTTCGGCACTCCTCAGGGGGGTGCCCCTGGTTAACATTTGTAAAGCAGCCACATGGTCCTCTGCAGACACCTTTGTCAGGCATTACGCCGTTGATGTCAATGCGGAGCAGGATGTATCTGTGACCAAGGCTGTCTTACACTCCCTTTTTTCCTGAGGGAGTTTTGGAATGACTTTC
Source organism: Eublepharis macularius (assembly GCF_028583425.1). Lineage (NCBI taxonomy): Eukaryota > Metazoa > Chordata > Lepidosauria > Squamata > Eublepharidae > Eublepharis > Eublepharis macularius. The sequence continues at coordinate 156,011,360 of NC_072793.1, read as the reverse complement.
TTGGCGTACCTGCTGGGTACCCTTGAGTGACAGTGTGTATATATGTACCTGGGGGTGTGTATATATGTAAATATTGAATATTTATGTGTCCTTACACAGTTTTTTTACATAGATGTATATATGCATATCTATTTATTGTTGTTCTTGTTTGTTCAATAAAATTGTGTTGGACTTCACCCCCGCCTTCCTTATTGTGTGAAGCTTGGTACACTCCCATGTGTGGAGGCACAGAAGAACGAAGATGAAAACAGGGTTAACATACCTGTAACTTATGTTCATCGAGTTCTTCTGTGCTGACACACAACCCTCCCTCCTACCCCGCTGTGAACTCCAATGCACAATACTGTGATGGCTGTAACGGATATTGGTGTTTTTAAGGTGTTATGGCTGAAGTGTGTTGGTCAAGCGGCGGCAAGGGAGAACTGAGGGAAGGGGCCGTTGGTCGCTGTAGGATCACGTGACCGTTTGGGCGGGAAGACGGTCGCTGAGGCGCGCGACAAACGGCCCCTTCGGAGCCATGGAAGCTCTAGAAAATTCTCCGGTGGCTGGCCTGCGCCTGCGCAGTCCCATGTGTGGAGGCACAGAAGAACTCGATGAACATAAGTTACAGGTATGTTAACCCTGTTTTCCTTGAAGACAAGCCAATAGAGCCAAAGCCAACACCCGATAGGTAGGAAAGACAGAACAGCTGCTAACCACACCTGGAATGTTAGCTCAAGATGGTATAACACCTTGGAATAAAAAAGAGACGTTACACAGGAGTAAAATTATCAAAGTGTATTTGCAAATACTAGGTGCACTTGCCACTCTTTTATTATTTAGAAAAAATGTTACGATGCCTCTCCAGGAACCTGCGCAAGGCAGCTTACAAAATAAATATAATTTAAAAACATTAAAAAGATACTAAAATCTGGCTTAAGGGAGAAAAAAAACAGCCCAGCAAAAAAACAAAAACAAACCCAGGCTATAAAAACAGGTCAGAGTTTAAAATAAATTTCCAGACTGAAGTAGTTTAAAAAATCAGCCCCTTAATTAAAAGCCTAGGTGAACAGAATTTTGGCCCAAGTACCAGCAAGAGTCCCTTTTTAAGAGTACAGATGTCAGTGTGTGGGGACATCTGGAATTGTATAAAGGTTAGTTTGGAGTATAGCACCCCCCCCCCATCTATCTGCATTTCTCCTGAGAACCCTATTTTGGAGCAGTTAGCACAAGAGCTAGGCTTTGGATCACCCAACCAATCACATAGGTCTTCTTGTAACGCAGTCTACTGTATGTCAGGGCATTCGTTGTGATCTAAAGCTTATTTTGAGGTGCAAAGCCCTTTAAGTGTAATCAGTTTTTGGATTCCCAAACCATGCACTAAGCACAAATAAGCAACTGGGGACTGGGAACCAACTTCAGCTTTTTAGTTGCTTCCATTTTTATGATGCTGTTAAAAGCACAGTACTGCCAGTCCCCAAAGGTGGCAAATGTCCCACACTACTGGGCTTAAAGGGGCTGCTGCATTTGACTTTCTTGTACACTTCAGAGGAGAGTGAGAAACTTTGCTGAAATGGCATTGAGTGAGTAGGCTGGGCAAAATTGTAAGACTTTGATGTCTTACAATTTGGAATTTGATGTCCAAATTGGGGAGGGCAGTCTTGTATGTTTGGGAATGACATTGATCACCGTAGGGCATCGGAGAACATCTACAACATGAGGCTGGAAGTGTGTGTGTGCTTGGAATCTTTTGATATGCATAGGCATATGTATTTGTGGCTTACTCGGCTGATACTTGCCAACTTTCATTTGAACATGGGAGTTCAAAGCAATGTTTGAAGGGATGCCAAGTCAAGACAGTTCTTTCTATTCCCCTTTCCTTGTGGCAACACACCAGTGACTCCTGCCATCTAATTAAAGAAAACTACATTCCTGTGGTATCTTTTACTCGATTGGTTCATCAGCTCTAGCATGCTAACGCACCACATTTGACTGTTATCTGGCCTTTCTCATTAGCTTATTGCACGCATATGCTTAACACTCTGCTGTGGAACATATTTTTAAAATCTTTTAGATCTTCTCCCCCAGGAATTAAATAGTCTGGGAAATGCAACAGCCAATATTAAAAATATGGATTGCTCCAGGATCTGCATACCTTCCACCTTCTGTATGAAGACCCTTGTATCTTTTACGAAGTTTCAGATTGATGTAAATTATACAAATTCATGACCTTAGTCTTTTATATATCTTGAATACTAGCATGATGAAAATATTTACAATATGGTTTTGATTTGTGATCAGTCAGTAGCTCATGGTAGTTACAGCTTTCATGTCCCTCTAGGTGAGTCCCGGAGAGCTCCCAGAATTACAAGTGATCTCCACATTACAAAGATCAGTTCCCCTGGAGAAAATGGCTGTCTTGGAGGATGGATTTTCTGGCATTATACTCTGCTGAGTTCGCTCTCCTCCTGAAATTCCACCTTATTGAGCCCCCCACCCACCACAAATTCCAGAAATTGCCCACCTATTTGGGACGCACTACTACAGCACCTCAGGTTGCTGAGTGTGTGTCCAGAAGGCAATATGCGAAGGTCATGCCCATTACCTCCTGGCGGCTAGGAGCCAAAAACCTGAGAATGAATTGGGGGGCCTAGCACCCCCCCTATTCATTCTCAGGTCTTTGGCAGGACCGCCAAAGGATGGTGAGACAGGACAGCTCTGCCCTCTCTCCCACTGCTGGCAGGAGGCGCTCAGAACCTCCTCCCCAAGCTCAGAAGTACGATACTAACTCAGCTATGAGAGATGACTGGTTTAGCCAAATGCATCTTGTAGGAATTGTGGACACGTGGTTGTTCTGGCTTGGCTAAGGATTAGGTGAGAGGTCCCTCCTCTTTTGTACATGTTAAAAGGAGAAGCCCCACTGGTTTGTGCACCTTGCAGTGTTTCCCTCAACGGTTGTAAGTGTACTGCTTAAGTGTCCGCTTCCTTCCTGTGCTCGCCCAAGCTTCCTGCATACTCAACCACTGGATCTGTATCAGGCAGACCTCTTTCTGGGAGAAATGCCTTGGCGAATCTGCTTGGTTGGAGTCTTCTTAAGGCTACTGGGACCTGATGGCTGCTCAGTTGGATGCAACAAGAGCAAGAGTAGGGGGCAACAGGGCCTAGATGCTCTTGATCGGGAAGTAACTAACCAGCACCTTGCCTTTCCATCTAGGATCTGTGGGAGAAAAAAATGGATGTAACAATAAATGTAATTTATTTTTGAAAATGCTTTCTGAAAAGACAGTAGTGCAGTCCTCCAAGCAATCAGCAGTACAATTATTCTTTGACTTTCCACATTCATGAGCACAACAAGTGGAGGAGGGGATCCAACCAGCTTTTCCACTCCAGAGTCACCAACCCGCGCCCCCCCCCCCCCCCGCCTAGAGTTGCTAAACTCCAGGTGGGACCTGGCCGTCTCCCAGAATTACAACTCCTCTCCAGAATGGAGACCAGTTTCCAAAGGAGAAAATGGCACCTGCAGATGCCAGTCTCTAATATATCATAGATTATAGGTAAATTTACCCCCAAACTACCCCTTCCAGCGGCACCACTTCTGTATGTCGATATTTCCCAGGCCAGAGGTGACAACCCTACTACAGCCCGTCTTTCATGGCTTTTGTCCACGTATGCCTCATGAGACTGACCATGGGTGGTCAGCAGGGATCCTTCCTCCCTTTTCCTCTACAGAAAAGTGGATCAGATCCACCCCATTGTCTAGGGAATCCTTCAGTTCAAATATTACATGGGATACAGTGTCCTGTTATGTTTCTTTGCTCATGAGGTGTATAATGGGACTGGAGGGGAGATTCAAGCCTACTTGACACGTGCAACAAAATGAGGTGGTAGCGGGGCTGTACCATTTCAGATAGCACGGGGGGGGGGGGAGATTACATGAGGGAAAATTCTCTCTCAGAAAATTTTTAAAAGTACACAAAGGGAAAAGGTGCCATTTGCTAATTTCCCCATTTACAAAGAATTCCAGGGTAATTTTGAACAATGTGACCACAATAACTGCACAATCAAGTGGTACAGTCCATTCTACTGCCTAGGCATTCTCCCATCTCATTGTGCTACATGCGTAGACCACATATCAGCTAGCAAAATACCAGTAAGATGAAAATGGGCATTGTTTAAAAAAGTTAACCCTCCCTTACCCCAGTCTTGGCTCTGCAGTTACGATTTTAAATTTCAAAGAGTGGGGGATCCCTTCAGAAGTGAAGATCATTCTGTAACCATAAAGAACTTAGTAATTCCTCTCTGGTCCTCAAGGCGTCACCATTAGGATCTGCTAGATTTCAGGAAGCAGCTGTGGCAGGGGTGTTTCTCAGAATAGCTGTAAGTCCAGAGAGGGGAGCATGCTATGTGTTTTATCACTAAGGATCTGCCAAGCATGTCTGAAGTGGCAGAACGCCCAAGAACAACTTTGCATCTTATAACCAAGAGGAAAGAGCATGAGTTGTGTTTCCTCTTCTAGTACTGAGGTGTTAGGTACACAAAGGAAGGAGCACAGGAAGATGAGCATCTTCCAGTTACTCTCTCATGTTCTTCTGCTCAGAAAAAAAGAGTCCTTACTTTGTGGAGTGGTGTATCTCCCAGGAAACAGGAACACAAAAAGAACAGCTGCCTATCACATGACATATGAAGATGCCTTATACTGACTCGGACCATTGGTCCATCAAAGTCATTATTGTCTATTCAGACTGGTGGCGGCCATTCTGGGTCTCAAGCAGAGGTCTTCCGTATCACCTTCCACCAGAACTAAGTGGAGATACCAGTGATTGAACCTGGGACAAGCAGATACTCTACCATTGAGCCACAGCCTAGGACATCTTTAATCCACCTTTATTCCAAGGAACATGGAGCAACATACAAAGTTTCCTCTACTCATCTTGACAACAACCCTGTGAGGTGGGATAGGTCAAATGCAAGAGTGATTAGCCCAAGAGAACACAGTGAATCCATGGGTGAATGTTCCACTCTAAACACTCCACCACCTTAGATGCTACAGAGCCAGATAATACAGAAAATAAAAGATTCTGCCGGTTATCTGACAGCCAGTGAAATGTGATTTGTTCCACAATACCCAGTCCAGTCTTCATTTAATGAGTCTGCACAATATTGGCACACAAATGAAAAAAGTACCTCGGGCTGGGGATCTTGCTTTCATTATATTGATGAAATAATTCAGATCATGTGAAAGATCTCCCTCCTTGCTGATCTAAAAGTCAGATGCTACAGAAAACGAAGTCCAGCAAGATAGCCCGTACAGCACAATCTGAGATGAGCTGATGGTCCGCCAACACGGAAGAAAGCATAGACTTTCTGCCCCAAGAAAGAGGCAGACAGGAATTCATACAGTACAGTCTTACTATGGAAGTCCATAAATACAACCTTCCCATTTTCATAATGCAGATACACTTGTATTATTCTGGGTGAAGAGCTCAGAATCAGAGGGGTAGGGGGAGATGTATGAACCAAGTATTTGCTGTTGTTAAATGCCATGGCCCAAATTCCTTCCCTAGGGATCAAGTTGACTGACCCCTTCCTCTGCACAGACTCTAGAGCAACCCCAATAGCCCAAGGCCCCTCCTTGACCACCTCTACTATCCAGCAGTGATACCCAGAGGTGAATCCTTGGCTACTCAGCAAGCAGCGACTATGGTCAAATCTCCAGGGCCCAGGAAGCAGGGCATGTTGGATATCTCCTCCCCATCTCACGCTTTTGCCACTTCTGGAGACCACCAGACGAGGATGAGCTGTCTCCACATCAAATGTCACTGAAGGGAGAGAGACACACAAAGCATTGAACGGCCAAAGAATTTCTAACATTCACAAAAATACCTGAGCAATCAAGCCGACCTTGATATGCAAGAATGACAGTTTAGATTAAACAGGAGTCTTGTGGTACATTAAAGACTAACTATTCTACCCCAGCAGAAGCTTTCTAGCCCACAAATGCTTACACTGGAATAAAATTTTGTCTGTCCTAAAGGCGGCACAAAACTCCTGTTTATTTTTGTTGCAGACTACCATGGCTGCCCCTTTAGAAGTTTAGGCTGTAAAATACTGTCTGGCAGAAAATATTCTTTGCTTGTTGGTTCGGAAAGTATTGTGGATGTCAGCAGGGCAAAGTAAATGGGATCATATTCATAAGTGCTGCAAAGAAAGGACTGAGAAAGATGAAGGCTCTGCTTTACACCTCTCCTTAGCCACGGACTCGCTAGACTGGCTTTAGGAAAACCATTGCCTTCCAACTCTCATCTGCAATACAGAGATCACAATAATTCCTTAGAGGACTGTTGTAAGGACAACAAAGAATCTAAATTCTACATTATAATCATAATTAAGGCTGCATTTCTAGCTGGCTCTGGGAATCCTGCTCTATTTGGGGAGTCAGCGGCTTAGATTTACTAGAAAGTTTCTGCAAATAGATTTCTGCCTGCAGAACACAACTTTCTTGTCTCCCCACTCCTTTGTCAGCCAAACTCTGCTCCCAGTGATAAAGGTCACACTCTGTAAGCAGAAATCCTGCTGTCCCTGAAAACATGGATCCAAGTTGGTGTGTGCTAACAGCAGGGCAGGAGAGATCTGAGTTCAAATCCCCACTTGGTCCATGAGGTCACTGGATGATCTTGGACCAATCACTCACTCTTCCAAACTAACCTAACTCACAGCATTTTTGTGAGGATAAAGTGGAGAAGCCCTGACCTGAACAGCCCAGGCAAACCCAAACTCATCAGATCTTGGAAGCTAAGCAGTGTCGGTCTTGGTTAGCAATTGGATGGGAGACCTCCAATAAAGACCAGGGTGGTTATGGAGAAGTAGGCAATGGCAAACCATCTCTGTTAGTCTTGTGCATTGAAAATCCCAGGAGAGGTTGCCATAAGTCACCTATGACTTGATGTCACCTTCCACCACCAAGTGTAAGAAGGAAATAGCATAGACAAAAGGGGATAAACATGTGACCAAGTCAATCAACATCTTCTATCAACAGGCAAGCTGCCCTTAAACCCCCAAGAACATGCACATCTTGCCATTCCTTTGGGTAATTGCTGCATTCCTTCTTCATCTTCAGTAAAGATCAAACTTACATGATTCAATGAATGGTGTAGGAATCAGAGGTTCTGGAGGGAGAAAAAATGAGAGGAATGAAATCTTCTGGTACACAAAATTACCCCATTGAGTAAACTGTTCCCTGTGCAACTGAGCACAATTAGGGTTTCCACAGCATGGGGGGGGGGAATATCCTGTTCCTTTAACAGAGGCTTCATGGGATATTATTTACTCCAGGCCATGAAAAGCATCAACTGCCCACTTCTACATATGAAATATTTATTAAAAGGACAGGATATCTCCCCACCACCCCCAGCCAGCTGCCAACCTTAGCCACAGTGCAAAAGGATTAATTTTTATATTGTCCGTATTGTTGTGAAAACTGAATAGTATTCAGGAGTCAAAGTACTACATGCTGTGAAAAGAAAAGCAAAAACAAAGATGCTGATCTGAAAAAGTGTGGGGAAGTTTGGAAACAATGTTTAAAAGGAGTATGAGAAAGTCTTTAGAGAAATTGCACAAGGTGTTTTTGTTTTTTTTAACTGGAAGCGTTGAGAAGGAGTGTTGAAAGAGTAACAGGAACCAGAGAAACAAAGGGGAGAAAACTTTGTGATAATGACCTCAAGATCTATGAAGAAATGGGATTTAAAATGTTCAGAGGGCAGGTAAGGTGAACAGTATAACTATTAGAGAAACCCCATTTCTTCAGAAACAAGAAGCAAAATGTTAAGGGCACTGACTGGAAGTCAATGCCCTTAACCCTTCCTCTTCCTGAACAGACAAGTACATGTAGAGTCTAGCCTTATCTCTCCAAAGAAGAGGAGGGAGAGCTTACTCCCATTACAAGACCAATTACTAGAGTCCTAGACAAGAACAATAAAAACTAAACACACACACCCCTCAAAATACAAAGGGCTGTATACTTTTAAGAAGATAAACATGAGTCTAGAGGCACCTTAAAACCTGGCCGTTTCCACATGCCCTTAAAAGGACGGCCCACTCACAGAATGATGGCGATGTCTCCATTCGCAAAATGTTTGCAGGCCATTTGGCTTGTTTCTTCGGTGCCTTTTTTGACCATGGAAATTGCATTCCCAGAAAATTGCGCTGAAAAAACAAAAGCCAAACGGCCCGCAAAGGTTTTGCATACCGAGGTATCTGGATTCCTAGGGAAAAGCTGCCAGCATTCGGTGAGTGGGCCGTCCCTTTAAGGGCATGTGGAAACGGCCACTAGCAAGATTTTATTCCAGCATATACCTTCAGGGACATTGCAAATGGCTGCCTAGTGAGGACCCACAATATTCATCTACAGCCTGTAGACTATACTGGGGGTACTATCTATTGAAGTAGATATGCTCTTACTGGGTAGTTTCTGCATCATTTAATATGTCATGTCAAATTATTTGTGCTTTGCTTCAGAAACCTTTCCTCTCTATCTTCAGAATCAGAATTAGGCTTGTTTCCATACTCTATTGTAGTTTATTGAATGTCCCAGCCATTTATTGTACTGACTTAGAACTGCATAACTGGCCTCGAGTATCAATGAGAAAAGGCAGACTATAAATAACATATAAATAATCTCCCCCCGCCGCAACATATTAGCTCAGCAACTTATCTGGAAAGCCTCTAGAGAATGAAAGAGTGTTCCACTTACGTAAAATCAAATCTGAATATGGAAATCCTGAAAGATAAAGCATTTAAATGTTTGTTTATTTACATGTATATCCTATTTTGTCTCCTTATAGTCAAGACGGCTAACTGCACAATAGATGGACTTGGGAAGGTGGCTGCTGTCCCCCCTGGAACTCCTGTTGCTGATGGCACTCAGAGCAAACTGTGCTAAGAAACCAAACAAATACTAGGCATCCACCAGCTATGACCCATGATTATCCCTGTCTTCTCTCTCACCGCTAGGTTAGGACCTTGCCTTTATTACTTTCTCATGATGTCAATTATTGAAAAGCAGATGCTGAAGAAGCTGCACCCCTGGACGCAGTCCTAATTTTTCTCTGGGCCCTCTGGCACCAGAGTACACCCCCCCAATTTCCAGCCATCCGCTCACCTCTCTCTCCTGTAGTTGTTCCTCCTTGCTGTGGCCAAGGATGGATGGGCAGGCGAGCCAGGGATCCACCCCGATGATTGGCGGGCAGGTGAGTGGGCGAGCGAGCTGGCTGTTGGAGGGGTAGCAAGGTGGTACCTGCAGACTTGGGCTTGCTGAGATCATGTGGCGAGTTGTCTCCTGCATTGAAAATTTTTCACCATCATCACATTATGCCCCTTTGCTCCTTGCTGGGTTGCTTTTAGGACTGTGCGTCTCCCAGAAAAATAAGGTTGACACTACTGGCCCTTGCCAGGTTTCCAACCATGTCACCTAATAATGCATGGCCTGCACATCTCACGTCAGATTCTTGGCCATGCACATAACAGTGTAGTCTGGTACGCTTGTGTGTAGCTAAAATAAAAAATTATCTGTTACATCTGGTAATTTTGGCAGTGGTGGTACCATAGAAAGGGAAGAGGGGAGAAAAGAACAACAACTAAGACAAGTGCTGGAAGCCAACAGAAATACACACAACGGCTGTCTAGGGGAAAACTGAAGCTGCCTTGCACTGAATCAGATCACTGGTCCAGCAAGGTCAGTCTTGTCTATTCAGATTGGCAGCACCTTCCCAGGGTCTCAGGCAGAGAGAGGTTTTCACATCACCTGATCCTTTTAACTGGAGATACTGGGGACTGAACCTGGGATCTTCTACATGCCAAACAAATACTTTATCACTGAGCCAAGATTCTGTCCCTAAATTTGACTCCTTTGACTTGAGGAAGGTGGGGAAGGGATAAGGCTGCAAGCTTTAATTGGTGGCTATACCACCTTGTGAAGTGAAGCTGTATGTTAAGAAAATACATGTTTCCTATGCTGTTCATTTCCTATGATGGGAACACACCAGAACCACAACAGAATGAAAAAAAAAGAGATTGCCTTTCCTCTTAACAATGAATATTAAAGAGCAAGTTTTCATAACTCATCCACTGGCCCAAGGCAGCACCTGAAAGGAGGTTTTAGAAACATGCAGATCTATTTCAATTAATTTATCTGTTAAACAGAAAGAGGTTAATCAACTAAAAAATGTTATTGGCTGATCCTCCTAGGAAAAAAGCTACCCATCTTCTCTTGCGCGTAGCTTAAAGGAAGCAAGCCTAGAAGACACGCACTCACAAGGATGTTGGAAGTGCTATGAAACTGGCTAGCCAATCTAACGAAAGATTTGCGGTCAGTAAAATGGAGATCTCCCATGGGGATGGAGGGATGACAGAGGGTCTCTCTCAATCTCACCCAAGATTGATCTGATTGTTTCAGGTGGGTAGCTATGTTGGTCTACAGTAAAACAGCAGGATTTGAGTCTAGTGGCACCTTAGAGACCAACAAGATTTTCAGGGCATACGCTTTCAAGACTCTTGAAAGCTAATACCCTAAAAATTTTGTTGTAAGGTGCCACTGGACTTGAATGATCAAACTGACTCTCAAGAAATATAAATATACAAGCAAGGTATAAAATAAACACTGGAAGGTCACCAGGGATTAAGATAGGAGGCTGCTTGGCTTCAAGGATTGAATAATGGAAAGGGAAGGGGAAACCACCAGAGTAGGAACAATGATGAAAAATAATGAATGAATAAAGAAGAAAAATTAAGTCAATCTGTATTGGAGCCCAAAGCTCTCCTCCAAATCAAGAAATTTTTTTACACACACTAAACAAATTATTAAGCAAGAAGCATCCAGTAAATAAACAAGGTGCAAACAGGATGGCGTCCAAAGTCACGGTAAGTATAGAAAAGTCTTCATGTGATCATAAACATCTCTGCATTTCTTTACAGGTGGAGGCAAAGGAGGTGGGGCAAGAACAGCAAACTCGCATCGCCCGACAGCAGCGCCGGCTTGAGTCCGGTGATTAATTACATCCTCACGTGAGGACGCCGGATGTAATTAATTTGACTGTTTCCCACTTGATTATACTACAGTGTGTTGTAGACTATTAACTGTTTGATTGTTGCTTGGTGGAAGTTTTCGCCCCTGAAGAGGTTGTTGCTACGAAACACCGGACTCAAGCCGGCGCTGCTGTCGGGCGATGCGGGTTTGCTGTTCTTGCCCCACCTCCTTTGCCTCCACCTGTAAAGAAATGCAGAGATGTCTATGATCACATTAAGACTTTTCTATACTTACCGTGACTTTATACTGGGCATTATACCTGTGGGATGCCTTCCCGTTTGCACCTTGTTTATTAACTGTGGATGTTTACTGGATGCTTCTTGCTTAATAATTTGTTTAGTGTGCGTAAAATTTTTGTTGATTTGGAGGAGAGATTTGGGCTCCAATACAAATTGGCTTAATTTTTGTTCTTTATTCATTCATTATTTTTCATCATTGTTCCTACTCAGGTGGTTTCACCTACCCTTTCCATTGCTGTATACTGTGAGTAGGCACCTCTCCTTTCTTTACTTGGCTTCAAGGATTGGGCATGTTGGACTTTAGAGACTCAAGTCCTAGAGATTCTTCTGTGCACATCCTGAGAAATATATTATCCTGGCATCCAGAAATATTGGGTTCTTCCCCCTGGACAGAAATGTCCCTATCAAATCCTCCTTAGTTAACAATTTACTGTAAAGCAGTTTTGGATAAGGCTTATACTGCACAAAACGCTAGAAAGTAAAAGCCACTGCAAGTGAGGAGGAATTCTATCAAAAAGAAGTGCAGCAGAAAGATGAAACAACAAAATGAGATTCTCACAATAGCAGTAACGCAGTCTGTGGGGCTAAACAAAGCTTGTGAACTTAACTCCATAAGCAGAAAATACTGCAAAGCAAGATGGATGAAAAGCAATGAGTTTTTTTTTAATTATCAGATTTTATTTAAATTGGATTTTTAATCTAAAGAGACATTATAGTCCAAAGGTTATTCATCATGAAATAAGGGTTAGTTTTTAATTATGTCGCATGCAATGTTTAACATTTTTGGTAAATGAATTCCATTAATCCATTCACAAGATTATTGAGCAATTTTTCTATCTAGAAGATATTATCACAGATGTTTGCTTTAATAGTTCTCAAAACTGTAAATTTGTGTCTGCAGAGATCACACGTCTCTTCTTCACAGCAAAAATGTTATAAACATACAGAGTTGAGAAAAAAGACCTTAATCCCATTGTTCCTTTGCAAATCTATGTACACAGAATCAACCCTTTACCTCTTAAGTGCTAAATTTCAAAAAATTCAATGAATAGAAGATTGTTGAGAGTAGACTAGATCTGCACAAGAAACTAAGTGTGAGGAGGGAGGGGCAAGCAGTAAAAATGAAAGTGAAACCTTTTGAGAATAATACTTCACAAGTCTTTGGATCTTTGTATGTCTAGCCTGAGATTTATCATTATTCTTTCCCTATATAACCAAATCAGTAATTTTTGGATATAACTGTAAAACTAATCTGAAACGTTATTCTAAAAATAAAACCTTTATCTGGGTGTAAATATTAAGATTATACCAGCAAGAATGAGTCTTTATGTAGAAAACCATTATTTAAATTTAGTCTTACTGACTAGTCATTTAAATTGTGATTCAAATCGATTTGATTTAAATCAAATCCACTCTGCTGCAAAGTGTTTCAAATTTTTGTTGTTGTTTAACTTTAAAGTAGACACGGTTCGCTTTCTTTAAGGAAACAAAAGTTGATTCCTGTGGTGATTGTTTAAATGATGATGATGATAATCTGTTACCTGAAAAGACATTCAGTTTGCTCTGAACCAACAGAATTTTCTGAAGGACGGAAGCAGCTGTCACACTCATTTCAGCTTTGGGTTCCCTAGCCATTTCCTTCTCACATCTGGAAAGAGAAACTATTTATTAAAATAGAGCACTGTGCTATAAAAGCCACATGTAAACCCCCAAATTATACAACCCCCCACTCCTTTTCTGCCTACTCTGACCTCTTAACTGCCAGGACTCCCCCTCACCCCACCCCTTTATTGTTTTTGCCTCTATGAAAAATATACCAAATTCAAAAAATAAAATAAAAACTAGATTATACCATAAATTCCGTGGGAACCTCAGAATCCTTTTGTTTCCCTTCATGAGAGAAGACAAAGGGGTGGTCTCCAGAAAGATTAGAGTTCAGTTTTCTTCCACATACTTTCTCCTCAACATGTAAGAGGAACAAGGAGAACAGTGCAGGATAGTGTTCAACTGAGCTGTTCAATTCTCATGCAGGGAAAGTAGTGAATTTAACAGTCAACTAAAAGGACGCTTCAACTGCGGGATGTCGCACATGGGGGTTGTTTGGCCTCCATCGTTACTCAACATGGCTGCCACTCACTCTTTTGTGTCCTAGTGTCAACACCAACTGTATTGAATGGATAAGCACGTTCCCTCGTATTACAAAAGTGAAGCAACTACTTACTTGCTCAGGAAGGCCCCAATGTCCTAGAGGGAAGAAAAAAGAGATAAGTCTCTCATGCCAACACTGGAGATAACTTTTTGGCATGAAACTTTCTTTTATACTGGCCAGTTGGGTATCCCAACACCTACAGCAACAAAACCAAAACTCTGTACTTACCGTGACCGCCATACAATGCAGAATCTCATATAGGGTATAAACATCAGCCTTATGAGAATCCCAGATCAAACTATTAAAAAGGTATGTTTTTACCTTGATTGGTTTGAAAGCGACAAGAGAAATGCAAACAGAAGATTCACATCACTCCATGGGCGCCTTTGCATGACACACAAAGGCTCTCATACAATCTACTAATCCACCACATGATTTGAGCCTAAGAACACTGGGTTTCTTTGTGGTATTCTATGCCACAACAGGTGCAACATACACACATTCCCTTTCTTCTGTCTGACACAGAATCAGATATCCCAAGTGTCACAAAATAATAGCCTTCATCTTATCTCCAGGATGGAATAAAAAGTCTACATGGCTAGAAGATCCAGCACTTGCTGAGGGTATTCCCGTCTAGAAGTGTCCCCCCTGCCACCCCAACTCATTTCCTAAAGTTTCTGGCAACCTGTGGGAAAGGGTCCCTCTAGGCAGAGACAGAAATGATGTTGCATACCACCATAACATTTCCATTTCCCTAAGCTGGAAGCAACTTGACAGCACATAAAACACACACTTCCTCTTGCTACTCCTTCCCCAATCTTTGAGTGGGTGGGTGATCTGTTGAAACTGGGTGTATCTTTTCTTCTTAAAAGGACTGTATGTAAAGACCTAGAACTTGGTTGGTGTCCTGGTTCAGAGGCATACTTGCACCACGAATCTCAATCTTCATGTTTTTAAAGCAACTTTATACATATATAATCACTTGGAAACGGCTGTGTCCTTTCTGATGAGGGTCCAGGTTAGAATGCACCATATGTATTTTGCTTTCACACGCATCGGATAATGCACTTTCAATGCTCTATAGCAACTGCTTGCAACTGGATCTTCCTGTTTCACACAGAAAAATCCAGTTGCAAATGATTGCAATAGTGCATCGATACTGCATTACCCTCCAATGTGTGAAAGAAGCCTCAATAAGCTTCCCAGGGCTACAACAGAACGCTGGACAGCTCCGTGTCTCTCCCTCATAGTTCCTATTCTCTGTCTTTATTCATCTGCCCTTGCAACCCCCCCCCACCTGATGTAGTCACAAAACAGATTGAAAAACCAGAATGGTACTCAGGGATAACCTGTCTCAAAATAGTCCAAAGAAAACAACAACAGGACACCAATATCTTCTCACTCTAATCCAGCTGAGTACACTTCGCACTGTACCTCTACATTCTGGCTCTAACAGGCCGTTCTATAAAGGCTGATAGATCTTCATTCTCGTTTGCATCTGATGAAGTGAGCTTTGACTCATGAAAGCTTACACCCTGGCAAGTTTTGTTGGGCTCTAAAGTGCTACTGGATTCAAATTTCGTTCTACTACTACAGGCCAACTCAACTACCCACCTGAAATGGAAGGAAGAAGTGGCAATAAGGGTCATGCTTACAGTATGCAATGCAGAGCCACCATGAAAGCTAAAACTTGTTTGGTTGAAAAGAAAGCTGAAATGTTCACAATTCAAAGTCAGCTCCTGCAGTTGTCTGAACAAGCTGATATGAAGAAAATACATTGCCCCAACCATGTGAACCGGAAATCTTGTTCTGGCTAAAACAGTAGGAAGTGTGAACTTGTTGATGTGGGCTCTTTTCCTTTTTCTGCATGAAGGATCTATAGGCATTGCCTCACCTGCAAGAATTCAAGGGCTGGCTGCAGGCACTTTCCCTCCATCTCTCCAATCAACTCTGTGAGATGGGAACTGTGTTCCAAGGCATCGCTTGCATTTTCGTCTAGCATCTGCACAGCTTCTTCCTCGGCATTTTTTAGCAGGGCTAACAGAGGCTGGGCTTCTTGCTTTGGAAATGTGCGCTCTTTCCGCTCCCTAATATGTATGATATTCCTCTGCAGAGAAAAAAAACATGGAACAAAAAATAAGTCCAGTTTTGCTGAAACTGAAAGAGACCTTGAAGTTGAAATGGATAGCTCGTTGAAAAAAGTCGACTCAGTGTGTGGAGGCAGCAGGTGTGAAAAGGGCAAACTCCATGCTAGGGGTTATTAGGAAGGAACAGGAGTGAAAATGAAAATGCCGCTATTATAATGCCCCTATGGTACGGCCTCGTTCGGAAAACTGCATGCAGCTCTGGTCGTCGTATCTCGAAAAGGACACTGTAGAACTGGAAAAAGTACAAAAGAGGGCAACCAAGAGGATTAGGGGATTGGAGCATCTTTCCTATGTAACTCAAGGGCTTCCAATGAAGGACAAAAAGAATTACTTCTTCACTAAATGATTGTGGAATAAATTGCCAGTTGAGGTGGTGATAGCCCTGAGCAAAAATGGCTTTGAAAGATTAGACTTATTCATTGAGGAGAGGTCCATCAATGACAGCTAGCCATAGTCTCTCAAGGGAGCCTCCGTATCATAGGCAGTGAGCCTCTGAAACCCAGTGCTAGGAGGTAACATCACGGAAGGGCTTTAGCCCCTATGCCATGTTGTTGGCCTTCCAGAGAAACTGGTTGGCCACTGTGTGAAACAGGATGCTGGACTAGAGGGACCATTGATCTAATCCAGCAGGGTTCTTCTTAGGATTTTTTCATCCTCAGGGCAAAGTAGGAAATGTCACTTGGGCCATTTCCACACACATTGAAAAATGCACTTTCAATGCACTTTAGCAATCCTTTGGAAGTGGATTTTTTTGTTCCACACATGGAAAAGCAGTTCCAAATGTTCACTAAAGAGTATTGAAAGTGGATCGTCCAATGTGTGCGGAAGTGGCCTATGTATTTAATATGCTTTTATTTTAGAGATCTCTGCCCTGCCTTTCTTTAGAAATAAGTTCAAAAGCAGCAATGCTAGACAAGAACAATAAAAACAAATCAGAGAGCAGAATAACAGTGAAACAATGAGATAAAGCCAGCAGAATACGTATCAGAAATATAATCTTAATTTAGATGCAAAAAGTGCCTATGTGTTTGGAGACTGAACAGTTATGATTTAGGCACCAAGCAAATTTGGGTGGGGAGAGACTTCCAACCGTCACTGGGGTGCCACTGTGAAAAAAGACAGGCCCTTTCTTTAGTAACTATTTGAAATCAGGAAACAAATTGTTTTTGGAAGGTGTGATACTTTTTAGGTGTGTATCCTGGTAGACTGATTTAGATAATTTAAATCAGTAATTAAAATCACCAGAACAGCTGGTTTAAATTAAGTTTCCCATTGGTACCGCATATATTTCCTAAACAATGGTGCACTCTAATTGCTTAATCTAAACACAGAGAAAACATGTTAATTTACAGCAAAGCAGATCATTTCCAGTACCCAAGAGGGTATACTTCCCCTTTCCAGTATTGTGCGTAAATTGCCTGCTTTGCTATAATCTCAGTCCCATCCCAGAAACATGAAACAGCTAGCAACCCAAAAGCTTGTGTTCTTGGCAGCCCAGGTGGCTTTTCAGAAGCAGCTCTGTGTACGTGGAGATGACCTGGGGCTGATATTTAGCAGGCAGAGCAGTCTGCTTTTAGAAGGGGAACAGAAGATGGTTTTAGATCCAGAGGAGTTAGCCGTGTTAGTCTGTAGTAGCAAAATCAAAAAGAGTCCAGTAGCACCTTTAAGACTAACCAATTTTATTTTATTGTAGCATAAGCTTTCGAGAATCAAGTTCTCTTCATCAGATGCCTGATCCGAACTGGTCAAATACAGAAGAGGAGGGGAGGGGAAAGAACGGGACATATATCACAAGAAGACAGGATGCAATTAGTGTGAAGGCAATCAAAACATTCCTTTGCTTGTAAATGTAAACATCTCCTTTTGGTGTGGAGTCAGTTTGCCGCAGTGAAGGTATACAATTCCTATGTAGTCCTTCTGCTCTGTACATTGGACAAACCAGCCAACCTCTACGCAAAAGAATAAATGGACACAAATCTGACATTAGAAATGGAAACGTCAAAAAACCAGTGGGAGAACACTTCAATCTACCAGGACATTCCACCAAAGACTTAAAAGTCGCTGTGGTTCAACAGAAACCCTTCAAAAACAAAATCCAACGGGAGGCTGCTGAATTGGAATTCATATGTAAATTTGACTCTGTCAAGCTGGGACTGAATAGAGACTATGAATGGTTATCACATTATCACAGGTAACAGATTTCCTTTACAGAGGAGTGGTCTGGGGGAGCCCAGAGACACCTGGTGTGGGCTTTGTTTGTCAATTATCTCAGCCTGAGT
Organism: Eublepharis macularius; assembly: GCF_028583425.1. Taxonomy (NCBI): domain Eukaryota; kingdom Metazoa; phylum Chordata; class Lepidosauria; order Squamata; family Eublepharidae; genus Eublepharis; species Eublepharis macularius. Next base: position 155,993,487 of record NC_072793.1, on the reverse strand, counting down.
GCGTGTGGGCTTTCGGGGACCACAGTTCTCTTTGTCAGATGCAGCTGGCAGGGAGAGCTGTGGTTATTGAGGGCTTATACTACATAGGAATTGTATACCTTCACTGCGGCAAACTGACTCCACACCAAAAGGAGATGTTTACATTTACAAGCAAAGGAATGTTTTGACTGCCTTCACACTAATTGCATCCTGTCTTCTTGTGATATATGTCCCGTTCTTTCCCCTCCCCTCCTCTTCTGTATTTGACCAGTTCGGATCAGGCATCTGATGAAGAGAACTTGATTCTCGAAAGCTTATGCTACAATAAAATAAAATTGGTTAGTCTTAAAGGTGCTACTGGACTCTTTTAGAAGATGGTTTTGTTTGCTTACAGACAGTAATCATAATCTGAGACCTGAAAAAATGGTATCTTAGGTAGTTAAGCAACACAAAAACACTGCAATGTCAGATCACCCTGGTAGGCACCACGGTTGATCCTCCTAGCAATGCAAAAAGGATGGCATTGCCTGGAGCCATGAAGCTGGAGCTAGCCAGCTTCTCAACTAGTGAAAAAGGCATGAAATGAAAAGGGCATGATCACTAAAAATGCTATGCTGGGAATGATGGAACCTGCACAGACAAAAGTCAATTAGATGCGGGATGTAGTAGAAGGGGAATTGGGATGGATTATGTGAAAAAGCTTGCTGGATCCAACCCACGGGCTGTATCCCACTCTCTCAATGCAATCCTAAGGACACTTTCCTGACAGTAAATACCACTGAGTAGACCTGCTTAGGATTCCACTGCCTCTCTCCCAGCATTCCAAGCCCATTTTACATTATTATTATTATACAAAAAATATAAAGAGATCCCCTTATTAAAGCAAATAAGTTGAGACATTTCAGAGGATTGTTAACAACATAAACTAGCATCTCTTGCTTATGTAGGTGACATACTAACATGAGACAAAAACTACAACAGTTTACATGATCAAAGAAAGAAAGCGGAAGGCATCCATTACTTCAATATCCACAGCACAACTGAGGGCAAATGAGGATACCTACTATTGTATCCTTAATTACTTGCTCGTTACTTTCCTTTTTCTTTAGAATTTCATCTCTCTCCTTCTTCAATAATGTCAAGTGACTTCGGATTTGATCCTAAAAGAAAGAAAATACTTAATGTCTCAATTTTTATGATGTCAAGAACTGTACACAGATCTAGGCAACAGTTGTAGCAATGGTTACTAGTTAACTTGGTTTCAAAAGGAGACTAGACAAAATCATGGAAAAGAGGTTCATCAATGGCTACCAGCCATGGTAACTAAAGGGAGCTTCCATGTTCAGAGGCACTATACCAGTGCATGGGGGGGGGGGAGACAGCAGGGGGAGGTTTTGGTTTCTCTGCCCAGCCTGCAGGTCTTTCAAGACTACCTGGTTGGCCTCTCTGTGAATAAGATGCTGGACTGGATGATTCGTTGGTCGGGTCCAGCATGGCTCTGCTTATGTTAACACACTGAACTAAATGGCTTTGATCCTAGGAGGTGGAATTGAACAACAGCTTGGAAAGATTGATAAATTAAAGGCATATAAGAAAAGGTTAAATAAATCTGGTCTATTTAGTCTAGAGAAAATTAAGATCTGATGCACATTAACTTGAAAGTAAGTCCCACTGGACATGCCCCCAAGTAAATCTACATAGGATCGTGTCCCAAGGGCAGGCTGTAAAGATCCCAAAATCTGTTCTTAAATAAACTGGCTGCAAATGACTCTCTCTCTCTCTTGGCCTTAATCTTTTTTCCCCTCTCGTGCAAAAAAGGCAAGTAAGCAATACGGCCAAATAGTGCAGTTACTGGAGGTTGGGGAGGAGGTGGCAGAGCTCAGTGGTCTCAGGTGCTCCCCCCTCCCCCCATTCTAGCACATCAAAGATATTGTGAAGTTGTGATGCCCATTTTATAGGCAATAAGATTCTTGTGCAAAGAGGCCTGGAAGATTTTTTTTCCCCGTCTTTCCCACACTCGTTCTTTATTTCGGTTGTTCTTAATAAAAGGTCGCACGTGCCCTCGGTTTTTGCAACTTCATGCTCGCGCGTACCTGGTAATCCTGGACCGCCTCGTCTATGGGAAGCGCTGCGTGCGTTTTGTGAGCTCGGGATTCTTTGCAGATCAAGCAGAGGAAAGCTCCGTCCTTCGGGCAGAAGAGCTTGAGGACCTCCTTGTGCTTGCCGCACACCCCCTGCTCTCCATCGGGCTCGCTCAGCCGGTGCAAACGCAACTGCTGGATCAGCTCCGCCACATTCCCCAAGCGCCTGTTTGTCTGGAGATTGGCCCAGGAAAAGGGTTTCCTGCACTCGGGACAACACGAGGCGCCGAGATCCAGTTTTTCCCTGTACTGGGTGATGCAGGTGCGGCAGAAATTGTGCCCGCAATCGGTGATCATCAGCGGGTCTTGAAAATAATCAAGGCAGATGGAGCAGGTCGCTTCCTCCTGGAGAGCCGCGGCAGGATCCCCGGACGTGGCCATCGAAGCCGTCTGCTGAACGCGCAGAGGGAAACGGTTCCAACAGCGTGCAGGAGGCCGGGGAGGATTGAGGGGCGGAGAATGAGGACGCCTCGGCTCAAGTTTCAGGGGGGGCGGGGTGGGGGAGGAAAATGTTGATTGGCTGCAATGGCGTTGCGGGTGCTCAAGCAGCTACATTTCATTGGTGGGCAGAAAGTAAACTGCTCTCCATGCGTTCCCGTGGCCAATCGGAAAAGCGTTAGCGCCGGGTTTGAAATTTCGTCTAAATTCCCCTCTGCGGGGGGTATAGCTTTAGCGGAAATCACTCATCGGTTTCTCATCTGCAAGCCATTGCAACACACACATACCCCCAACCCTTTTCCGGTGTTGTCCTGAGAACGACCGAGGCAAAAATTGTTTTTATGAAAATAGATGTATTTTTCTGTGATTTTAAAATGTTTCTGTAATTGTTGTAACCCGTCCTCTGCCCACTTGCGGGGAGGGCGGACTAGAAGCCTAAGAAATGAAATGAAAGCACTTGACACAGCGCCCTCCGTATAATTTACTCATTCTCAGATACTACAGTTCCCGCTCCCATTTCACGTATGTGAACTACAGGGTAGTTCCTATGTTGTTTAATACGTCAGTCTATTGCTTGTGCTGTTTCAGCTTTTCTTGAACTCTCTATTGGATTTATATTGGTTTTAAATCTTTCCAAATTTGCATGTATATATCCTAATCAGTGTTTATTGAAATGTCTTTGGAATGTGTACTGACTCACTCTCTGTAATCTGTCTTGAGCTTCAGTGAGAAAGGCAGACTAAAAATAACGCAAATGAATAAATTTCTATATAGTTTAAAATTCATTTACAGCGCAATCCTAAGGGAAACCAAGTTAATCCTAAGCATTACTTCTGTCTAAGCTCATTTTAGTCAATGGACTTAGACTGGAGTAACTCGCCATAAGATTGCACTGTTAGTGTATATTTGTTGCGTCTTTCCTACAAAGAGTGTAGGGTAAAAGTCATTGTTCCCTCTCGGGACTCCATTTTGAGTGCCCCAAGGTCAAGTTTCAGGTAAGGGGGAGGGAAATCTAAACAGTTCTCCCTCATCCTAGCCCAGCTCTTCAACCTCCACAACACACTGGCTTAAACATTTGGACATCTGTTCCCAAGCTGATCGAGCTACTTCAGGATGGAGAAATGTTTGAAAAGAATTGAGTTACCTAGGATTACACTGAGTTAGTGGCCGATGAAGGATCAAAATTCTGTCTAGAAGGCCAAACTTTGGATCCAGGTGTTGCATTGCTTGCCCACATAAGCCATATCTCAAACAAGTCACTTTGAATCACCAAGCTCAATGCAAAGACTGGATTTCTTATCTAGTCCATTTGGGGACTTCTTTTTAATGACCTGATATGTTAAAGCAATCTCAAACATGCTTCTTTAGAAGGAAGTCTGAATTCAGAAGTAAGTGGGAATAACTTAGAAAATATGATTAGGGATAGGGTGTATCTCATGTGATTGCAGACACACGGTGTAGTGGGATGACTAGAGTGTTGGACTAGGACCTGGGAAGTTCCAGTCTCCACACAGCCAGGTTCATTGGGTGACCTAGGGCTCTCTCTTAGACTGGCCAGGCTCACAGAGTTGATGTGGGGAGAAGATGAAGGGGCAGAAGTCATATATGCTGCCCTGAGCGATTTGAAAGAAGGGCAGAATAAAAATACTTAAACAGTACTCCAAGCTCTGCTCACGACCTGAGTTCGATCCCGGCAGAAGCCGGGATCAAGGTTGACTCAGCCTTCCATCCTTCTGAGGTTGGTAAAATGAGTACCCAGTTTCCTGGGGGTAAAGTGTAGATGACTGGGGAAGGCAATGGCAAACCACCCCGTAAAAAGTCTGCCGAGAAAATGTCGTGATGCAACATCCCCCCCATAGGTCAGTAATGACTCGGTGCTTGCACGGGGGACTACCTTTACCTTTAAGGTAATGGCGTACACCAAGCACACACTAAATGGAATTTTATGAGTGGTAAATTCATGTCCCAATCTATCCTTACATAAGATATTGAAGTTAGTGGAATTTAAGCAGACTACTAAGTGCCTCACATCTTAAAGCTAGACAAGTTTGCTCAGAAGTCTCATTGATTTCAATAGAACTTTCTACAAAGTAAATATGCTTGAGAATGGTGTAACTCTAGGATGTGTAAAGTAGGCAGGGATCTCTCACACTTTGCTTGTGATTCTCAGTTTGGCGTGCAGATAAGCTCATGGGGTCATTCATTCAGTTTAAAAGAGACTCTGATGCTGGCTGACTGTAGCTCCATTTGTGACTCAAGTTGCATCTTTAGGGAAGAATCTGGTATTTTGTGTCCTAGTTTGAAACAAATATGAAATTGAGTTGTATGATAAAATTGATCAAGACATGGAGAGCAAAGGGCTATAATGTTGTTAGACACACTCAAATCATTCTGTATTGCTTATATTGTATATAATATTTTTTTAAAAACAAAACTGATCAAGACAAGGACCTAAATTTTTTTTGTTTAACCTGATGGATAAATGAAATGATGGAAAGGATAGACATTAAAGAATATACATTATATTTTATTCTTACATTTGGTAGGAGAAAAATACAGTAAGTTACAATGCCAGCAAGTAAATTATTTTTATATTATTTATCATTATTTATTATCATTATTATATGAGAAGACTTTGGTACAACGGGCTCTGAAAAATGCAGTCATTTCAGTAAATATGTCGAGCAAGCAGTTTGAGTATCAAATATATTCTGTATTTTCTCCCTAGAATCAAGGGCATATATCATATCCCAGTCTACAGTATCCCAAAATACTGCCATTTAATACTCAGACCAGATTATTTTTGAATGTAATAAATTAGGGTTTCAGTATCCATATTAGAATGAACACTGGCCATGGAATCATATTCTAGAAATAGAAGCTTATCATATTCTAAGGCTGATATAATTCAATCAATGCATTTAATACAAAAAAGCAAATATAATGCGACAATATACATTTACACATTAGAAATGAAACATCTTAACAGAACATTACTATACATCTATCACCAGTATTACTATACATCTATACATCTAGCAACAGAGAATTTTAAAGTTCAAATTAAAAAGATGGAGGCTCCTCATTTAAAGTAAAAGATCAAAACCTATCCTGCCATGGTTTGGCCAGAACAATCACCTGTTCTGCTGTTCATATTTGAGTTGCTTACTCATAGAGATTCAGGCTTGAGAAATGACAGCCAGCCACTTGCTCTGATCACTCTTGATGAGCAATCTTCACAAGTTTAGTATACCAAGGGCTAAAGTATAATAAGCACTTCAAATAAACCTAAAGTGGTTATCTCACAGCTGTCTCAGAAGCCCTCAGATGGCTTAGATCTAGGATAACAAGGTACACTCACCACCAAGAGTTCTCTTATCATACAACTTATTAGTCCATTTACAAAGGTCACTACATGTATTTGACAAGGGGTTAGCTTTTCACCTCAGAAACTCCATAACAATTTCAAGAGGTTTTTTTGTTGTTGACAAAGCAACAAATAAATTGGTGATCGTTACGCAGTGCTGATTAAAGGTGTAAAAGAGTTTATTTAGAAACTACATACTAGATAGTAAAGAGGAGAGATAGAGACAGATATGTCTTTCTGACTACATCTTAGAGTGTGTGTGAGGAGAGGAGAGAAAAGGATATTGTCCTGTTTAGCCCAATAGAAGACAAGGAAATGACCTTTGACAGGGGCAAGGTGCTATCCTCACATTTCTATCTAACTGATCCTTGCTGCACCCTGTATGGAAGGATCTTCTTCTCTTCTTCCTTCTTGTACACCAGACACTGCTATTTCCAATATTTTTGGCCCTCACCAATTGGAACATTTCATTATGCTCCTAGCAAAGAGGCTTTTAGTATCAGTTGGACAAAGAGTTTTAATTCCAAAGAATCAGAAAGAATGGAGACCATCTAGCCATCTGTGTGTCTATACTTGTCTTTCAAAATAAAGTATTCTACAACTTCCTTGATATAGTTAGCAATGACTCATGGGATATGGAATCTCAAGTTCTGAGAGAGGTGAGAGGCAAATTATCATGAGATGGAAACGTTTTTTTTTAAAAAAAATCTTTTACACCACTGAAATGCCCCTCGTTGTTTGCAGCAGTCAATACTCACAGCAAGTCCTCTTGACAGACTTCATGTCATCAGCTAGGAATGTGGTAGACATGTAGCTCTGGCAGGGTTGCCAGATCCAGGAGGCTGAGGGGGAGATGGGACTTACTGGCCACTGGGCTTACCTACCGGTGACATAATGATGTAGCTGGTGACATACTGATAGCATGTCTGAAAGTAATGTCATCATGTTGCTGGCCCACCAGAACTGTTTTGGTATTTAGACAATATTCTATGTTTTTTGCCCAAATACTAGGGGTTCATCTGGTGACATGATGACATCATTTCTGAACATACAGGTAGTGAGGTCAGCATATCACCAGCAATGTGATTATGTTGCCAGTAAGAGCCTGCGCTTCTCAGTAAGTACCCTGTTTCCTGCCATTTCTTCCCCACCAGCTAGCTGAGCATCAGTAGAGGGGTGCTTGCTAAGATGGAGGGGCTAAGAACTAACACAATGGGCTCATTGGGGCTGAACAGGAACAACGCAACTAGAAACCCAGTGACTAAGGAGTCAAAAATCAACGAACATATCTTGTGAAATTTACTAAATAAGCAAAGTGCAAAATATTACAATGAACATGCAAATGAAGTACAAATCATAAATCAAAAATTCAAGAATAATGGGGTGAAGAACAGAAATACCCAATGTGTAATATTTTGCATTTTGCACTTTGCTTATTTAGTAAATTTCACAAGATATGTTCGTTGATTTTTGACTCCTTAGTCACTGGGTTTCTAGTTGCGTTGTTCCTAAGATGGGGGGCTGGCAAACCTAACCAGGCCTTACACTCAAAAAGGTGCAAAGAATCCTAATGGCAACTAATCCATTCTGGAGGGGCTGCTGTTTTTGTTGCTGTTATCAGGAGTTTTGTTGCACATTTAAGACTAACACATTTTTATTCTAGCATAAACATTTGTGAACTAGTATGAGATAATCTCATCCTGGATTTCACCAGGGATTTGTGTCTACTTCCAGCTATAGCTGTTAAGTTATGAGCCACTTTCTAAATCTAGTTTCAGGTAGCACCTCAGAGACCAACAAGATTTCCAGGGTATAATGTTTTGAGAGTCAACGCCCCCTTCCTCTGAAGAAAGGGAGTGTTGACTCTCAAAAGCTTATATCCTGAAAATCTTGTTAGTCTTTAAGGTCCTTTTGAAATCTAAGTGATCATTTTTTCTACAAAATAAGGTACTCATTAAAAAAAACCCTAAATTAATTTTCCTGTTCATCTTGATCCCTTACAGAACAACCACCTGGAGGCATCTGAGTATCTGCCTATCTCAATCACGGCAGAGAATAAACCTGTTTTTTAAGAACACAACTTCAGGACAGTTGATGAATCAACAATCCGGAAAAAAGGGAAAATTTCCTCCCCTTCAAAATCAACTGACTGGAAAGTGAAGAGACGGGTATTATCTTCAGTATCATAAAAAGCAACTGTTCCCGCTTCATAGTTCAAAGAAATCTGGATCTGTGTTGGTTCATCCTCTACATCCAGTAGGGTAGGAGGTGAAGTCAGAGCTTTGTACTGATCATTATAAAGCCCAAGAGCCCAGATTCCTTCATCAGGTTCAAACTCAATTTCCTCCTCCCGCTCCACAGATTCTCTGGCCACTCCCACAGCCCAGTAATCTCCATCTCCGACATCCACGGTCCAGTAATGTTTCCCTGAAGTGAACCCCTTGCAGCCCAGAACACAGCGAACATAGTGAAATCTCTTTGGGTTGTAGGGGAATTCCTGACGGATACTCCCCCATCTTACAGTTTTACGATCTGCAGACACAACATATCGGGGATGGGCTGTTTCTGGATCAAACAACACATTTTCTGAAACAGAGTGAACAAGATTCAAAATGGTTATCCAGTTCCTTTAACTGAACAAACTGCTTTGTAAATTAAGGCATCAAGCTTTCAAAGTCTACTAGAAAGAAAGGAGGGGGGGAGGAAACAGGTCAGTCAAAAGTACCAAATGTATATGGCGAGAATATAAACTGAATAGATCTGTGAAGGCCAAGGTCCATGTAAGCTGAATTGAAAGCTGGGAATCTGATGGGGCATTCACAATATTGCTTCAACAAATTCTGCATAGGTTTACACAACTCTTTCTTCAAATTCACTAAAAATGGTGAATTATGCCTTTAAAGGTCGTTTCACATTGCATGTGCAGTGTGTCAAGATATGGTCAGAATTAAAATCATATCTGATCTGAATGGTCTTCTGATAGGTTCAGAACAGATGTGGAGGCAGATTCGGGTTGCTTCTCACCAGCTGACTGACTGGTTGAGCTCTGAGCTCACCTTTCACAATCATACAGCCTCAATGTAACCACAGGCACAGGCCTTCTTATGTCTTCCAGGCTTGGACACGTCTCCGTTTAACCACAGTGGGAGCATACCCTCCCTTCCCTTTAGAAACTAAAACCAAACTGCATCTCTTTCCCAAAGCAAAGAGCTCATCCTAGCTTTCCTCTGCTCCCTCACTGCAGAAGGCTTTTCACAAATCCTTCATTTCTGTCCTGCCTTCAGGATGAGGTCCCATCCCCCTCTTCTTTCTCACAACCCTGTAAAGTAAGTTGTGCTAAAAGAGTGACTGACTCAAGGTCACCCAGAGAGCTTCATGACAGAGTCAGGATTTCAATCTGGGTGCCCAGAGCCCAGTTTGTAACCATTATTCCGTATGTTATGGGGGCAGAAGCTCAAGTTTATACCTACTGGGTATGTAATGAACAGGAAAGAATCTTGGGGATAGAGGCGTCAGGGAGAGAGCATTACCTTTGATCCATTTTGGTTTTAACAGGTTATCTAGAAAGAGGAAAAGAGTAAAAGATAAAAAATGTAAAGCTTCCATTGCACAATTAACAGAATAGACATCAAGACACGGCTGACTTATGGCAACCCTGGTGGGGTTTTCAAGGCAAGAGACTAACAGAGGTGGTTTGGAATTGCCGGCCTGTGCAACCCTAGTCTTTGAGGGAGGTCTCCCATCCCATTAATAACCAAGGCTGCCCTAGCTTAGCTTCTGAGATCTGACGAGATCGAGCTTGCCCAGGCTCAACTTGTATACAAATTATGTATCATTTAAAATATGTTTATTAACAATTCTGATACATTGTGAACTCTTTTTGCCAAAAGAACAAAAAAGCTACAATTAGACTAGAATAATTGTTTTTTAAAAAGGTAGTCACCTATACTGGTAGATTTACCAATGGTATAATTAAACCCACTCTATGAAGGCAGAGAGCAGAAATGGGGCCCTGTCTTGCATCGAGTGGAAAGGTAAAGGGCATCATATCCTAGACTGATACAGGGAAGACATCCTCTCACACCCACACCTGGGGTGCAGGTGTGAATATAACTACATTCACTAGTTCTTCATGGTCCCTGTGAAGTCTTGACTCCATACCCAAAGCAGGTGACTTAGTTGAAGGGTGTTAACAGCAGCTGACAGAATAAGAAATATCCTCTGTTTGGAGATGGAAAGTCTCATCCCTTCTTGATAAATCCTTTTACCAAGCTTCCAGGTCCTAAAATGGGGTACTTGTGTCTTCTATTGGAACCATAACGATTTTAGGAGCATTCCATAATTAAGAGTAAGATACGATGTCACAACACAGAGCATGAGTGAATTTTTCTTCTTTTCATCTTGCCCAGAAATACGGAATGGGAATATTCAAGTAATTAAAGGCAGAGGATCTGTGCCTTTAACAGCTGCACAGGTAAACTTAGTTTATTCATTACATTTTCATATCATTCTTCCTCTAAAGAGTTAATGTAGTAAACATCGTTTCCCACCCCAACTCTTTATTTGCACAACAACCTTGTGAAGGCTAAAAGAATGACTTGCCCAAAGTCAACAGATAGCTTTGCAGCTGAAGGTAAGGTTTTGAACCCAGGCATAAAATCAAAAGGCGAAACTTTTCCTAATTCACCTTTGCCCCAAAGGGGAAACTTTTCCTAATGGGGACCCTAAAGTGGCTTACAACATCTCCATCTTATCCTCACAACAACCCTTTGAAGTAGGTTAAAGAGTGTGTGTGTGTGACAGGCCCAAGATCACCCAGTTAGCTTTTAGGGCAGAGTGCGAATTTGAACCTGGGCCTCCCAGAGCCTAGTCCAGAACTCTAATCATGCTAGCTCTCACATCTGGCCCCAACAATCAGATTTCATATTTTACCTCTGAATTTCCTCAAAGAACTTTGCAGAAATGTGCTCCCTTCACAGAATTGATAGAATCTTTTCTTCATATCTGAAGCATCAGGTATAGCTGGATATTGAAATGTTCCCTTCTTACATCTGAAGGGAGAAAGCCAAAGAGAGAAAGCTGTGTTGATTCTATTCCTACAAGGACCTAATTTAACCCTTTATAGCCAAACTGGTTCCCAAACATGCTCAGAGAAATAAAAAAAGTAGGAAAAGAGGAGACCCTATGGAACTTTTCAAGTAAAGAAAAGCAGAAATAGTGAGGGAGAGGGGAATGAGATTCCACCCCCCACCTCAATATATCCAATTCTCAACATTGTCAAATCTGTGGTTATTATATCTGGAGAAAAGAGCCATGGACAGACAAGACAGATCTATCTATGTTTGTGTTATGTGCCATCAAGTAGCTTCCAGCTTATGGCAACCCTATGAATTAATGACCTCCCAAATGTCCCATCATAAACAGACTTGCCCGGATTTTGTAAACTGGAGGCTATGGCTTCCTTTATTTCTACAAACCTGAAAAAAATGACCCATTTGTGGGGGGAAAATCTAAAAAATAAAATAAAATGGGGGGTGTAACCATTTGCTTATTTTCATCACCATCCTGTAATGATTTGCTGCTTGTTTTAACCTTAAACCTTTGGGTTTGGACCTCAATCCAGCTCCTCCTTACTTTACCTTAAATGTATAACGCAGGAGGGCTCTGGTGATGGCCAACCCAGTTTTTAATTCCATTCATACAGAGCTTCAGGTATTCTCTACTTTACCTAAGCTTGTACCTATGCCCCCAGCCTCTGCCCGCCTCCCCAACTGGCTGGTGGGGGGAAGAAAGGTTTGGGGCGAAGCATGCTCCCATGTGCTCCAAGAGCACTCCTGTGTTGCACAAGAATGACATCATTCGAGGCGCAACGCAGAAGTAATAAGTTGTACCAGGGGCCGCCCCTCCATGTGATCCATTACTTCCGCTGTGCTACCCTGCTAACAGTCAGTTTGTAATCTCCACATATATGCACTGAGCCATCTGGTTTTAACAATTAGTACAACAGCAGCTGCCCATTCTGAAAACTTTACAGGCTCAATAATATCTGTTTTTAATAATCTTTCCAATTTCATTTCTACTTTTGTCTCATTGCAAACAACTAATCTAGGTTTAAAATAATGCTGTCTCAGCCCCATCCACCACGGTATTTTGTTGTGGGGATAATAGTAGCATACTTTGTAAACTGCTCTGAGTGGGCATTAAGTTGTCCTGAAGTTGTTCTATAAATCGAATGTTGTTGTTGTTACCTTTATTATCATTTTTGCCACCATGCTTTTCATAGCACCTAATTCTTCTTGGAAAACCTCTTGGTACATAGATACAACATCTTCCAAGAAAAATCCCTTCTCCAGGTTAAAAACCTGAAACTGTTCATCAAAACTTAAACCCAAATCAGCTAACCATCCCTTTCCTACTAAATTGGGGCCACTGCCTGAAACTGCTACCAGTGGTAACAATTTTACTTTACCCTGTAGGACACAGTGACCTCAACATCCCCTAGTAACTTAAGTTTTTCTCCCACACATGTTCTCAATTTAATGGTACCAGGTTGCAATAAGGGTGCCTCCCCCTCATGCTGTAATGCTTCAAATGAGGGTTGACTCATAAGAGTCACGCTGCAGCCTGTGTCCAGTTCAAAGGATACCTTTTTGGTTTTTTACATCTAATGTAATGCAAATAGGGACCACCTTAGGAATTTTTGTTCCAGTCAGATTGTAAATGGTATAAGCTACATCCTCAACTACACTTACAAGACTTCATCTAATATAGCAGGTATCCTATGAGTTAAGGATTTATTGTTTATTTATTTGATTTATACCCTGCCCTCCCCACAAATGGGCTCAGTGATATTTCACATTACTTTGTGTCAGAGCTCTACACACTCTTCTAATGTGTCCAATGAGACCACAATTGTAACATTTTGCATTTTGAAATCTACAGGCTGTGGAGGCACAAAGATAACAGAGCTTCTACTTGAAATGCTGAAGAGTTAGTATTAGAATTATGCATAATAATCTCTCTCCCTGACATTTTGTGGTTGGCTCTGATACCTGCAGCAGCCATTTTGTAGTTGGCTCCACCTCTGGAGGCAGTCATTTTGTAGTTGTACGCACCAGCCTCTGTCAGAATGCCAAAGATACCTGAAGGCTCAAAAGGTTTAGGGATCCCTAGTATAATACATTAGCATGTAGTATTTTAGTTAGGCAGTAAGACTGGTGAAAGCTAACCACAGAAGTCAGTGGAGTGGCAATGATGATGTAAGTATCGTACCTTGAAGACTGAAACTATAGCCCACACCTAAAACATGGGACTTTGCTGGCAGAAAATTTCAAATTCTGTGATGGAGTAATCTGTGCCTGCTCATTCACATGCAGGTTAACTTGATTTGACTCTTACATTTCCAGAAATATTGGCACAAAGGAGGAGAAGCTGCAGGAGGAAAACGATACTCTGAAAAACTTTGCTCCAATTTGAAAGCTCGGTACAGTGAAATTGTCTGTGTGGAAGCTGCCAGAGAGAGATTTGGAGCAAATTAAGAAAACAAACATACCTGTCTAATACGCTTCCAATATTCTAGAATGGAGAAAGAAAAGAAGATTTAGATAGGGTAGGTTAAAGTGCTTTTGACCCTTAATTTCATAACACACAGTATTCCTGTTTGTATTGAAGTAAGAACCATAATTTTTTGCAACAGCTTTGACAGGGTTGTAGCAAGCATGAGTTTAGAGAATCTTTCCTGCCCACCCCTCCTTTTTTTTTTGAATTTTTTTTTATTTTTAATATCTAACATAAAAAACTACAAAAGACTACAAAAGTATAAGGGGGAGAGGGGAAAAAAAGGGAAGGGGGGACTAGGGAAAGAGGAAGAGCAACATACAAACAACAAACGCTACACTACATGTCTTGTATTCCCTTTTTCTTAAATTTTCAATTTTTCTTAAATATTCAATTTTTCTTAAAAGTTAACTTTCTAATATGGTATCAGATTGGTAGATCTTATACAATACAGACTATATTCAGGATCAGGTTTTCTCCCCCCCCCCCCCCCCCGCGTCTCGGTCTCAGTTCTTTCTGCGCAGCTGGAGCAGCTGCGCCCGCTCTCTCCTCCCCCCCCCTTTCCCCTTCAGACTTTGGACTTTCTTCTTGCTGGAACTCCTGATGGTTGAACAAAAAGTCTGTCAGCTGCGCTTCCGATGTAATCTTGTAGGTTTGATTATTATATCTAAACCAGACGCCTTCTGGAAACAACCATTTATATTTTACATCACATTTCCTCAAGAAAGCTGCAAGTCCTTTATACTTAAATCTTCTTTTACGAGCCAAAAATGGAACATCCTTCAGTATTTTAACCTTGTTGCCCAAATAATCCAAGTCCACATTGTACGAATTATATAAAATGGTGTCCCGAGTCTTCTTAGATGAAAAGTCAATAATAATCTCGCGAGGGAGCTGACGCTTCATTACATACTTTGAAGATGTCCGCCAGACTTCCAAAATATCACTTTTTAACTCTTCTTTAGTTGCCTTTGCGAATGGCGCCAAAAGTCCAGACACCAGATCTTTTAAATTTTCACTTTGCTCCTCTTTTACATTCTGAAGACACAGTACCGTTTGGGCACGGTCCACTTGCAATCCTATTATTTGATTCTCCAAAAGCTTCACTTCCTTACTTATTGCTTTCATGAGTACTGCGTTCTCGTGTGCAGACTGCTCTGCTCCGGTCGCTGTTTCTTTAATAGTTTTCACTTCGCTTTCCACTGAATCAACCTTTTGCCCCATTTCATTCAGTTTCGCTACAAAGGGCTGCACAGCATCAAAGACTGCTCGTCTCACCATCTCTTCCAAAGTTTCCCCCTTCCCCTGTAATGTCGCCATCACCGATTTACTCATTGCTGGGCTCTGCTTTTTCGTCACCATCTTAGGGGAGGGGGGCGCCAACTAAGTTCCGAAACTCTGTGAAGGGGAAGAAATCCGCGCCTTCTTAGCTTCAACTCCCACCAATCCTTCGCATACGCTTAGAAATCAGAAGGGATTCGCTTACTTACAGGTTTTCACCTTAAATCTGCTTAATGCCATTCTCCGTGGCCCGGCAGCACACGAAGTGCTGCGCAAGTCTGCCGGCCTCCGTTGGAGCAAACGGGCAATTTACCCCCTGCATTGCTTTCAGGGGGTTCTTCCCACCGTGCTCTGGACCCCGTCTCCCTCACTGGGAGTCCTGGGGGTTAACCCTCGCGGGTCAACCGCCCAGTCAGGCTGCTCGGACGTTTCCTCCTGGACCTGCGGAGAGGAGCGTCCTACATGGCCGGGAAAACGAAAACGAATCCTGCCCACCCCTCCTTTTACATGTTGCAAGTTTGCAGTTCAATCCTCAGCAGGTGTCGGGAAAGATCTTTATCTCTTGGGAGAGGCACTGCCAGTCAGAGGAAGCAATCCTGAACTAGATTTTAAGGCAGTTTCACATGTTCTCATACATTTCCCAAATGAAGATCTGTGCTAAAGAAAACAGACTACAAAATGGAACTTTGTGACAGAGGCAATTTGTACCTCTTTACAGCATCTTGTTATAGGTAGTTTTAAGACTGGGGTCCTACCTGCAGAAATTCATTTGTTGGTTGCTTGTCTTTTTTTTCCAGGTCACCAATCAGATCAGTGATGTAAGATATTTCATCCACAAACTTGCTTGCATAATTATCTCTTTTCCTCTCAATCTCCTTTTCCAGGTCTCTCAGCTTGGACAGCTGAAGCTGTTCTTGTTCTTCCAAAAACTGATGCTGTCGTTGGAATTCAGACACAATCTCTTGCCTCTTGACTTGTGTCTCTTTCTGTAATGGGGAGATACGAATGGAGAGGGTGGTCAAGCCCTTGCATACTGCTCAATCCACAGCCCAGTTCCATCAACTACCTGGAACAAAATGGACTTAATTAATTTAGTTTACAGCCAAGTCTCTTGAGAAAAATCTAGAAAAGATTATGCATGCATGAGTCACAACAAAATCAGTCACCAGAGGCTTAAGGATAAGAACCAGGCCATTGGGTCAGACATACAAACCTTTTAGCTGCCAGGAAGATATTAACGTACCAACTGGTTTAGAGTAGACCATTTGTCCATCTAGTAGAATGCTATCTACCATTAGATAGTACAGTGGCTCTCCAAGAAGGAGGAGAGGGATTTGGAACTCCAGCCAGCTGCTGTAAGACCTGTTAACTGAGCCTCTGCCCTGATTCTTTCTTGCAGTAGCCTTTGTAAGCCTGAATTGTCAGAAAAGCAGAATATAAATGCTTAAATAACATTAAACAGCATTAAATAGCATGAATCTGAGGCAGCTTTCATTGAGATCCCTTTAACTGGAATGGAATGACTTGGAAAACTGGTGCATCAGAACTATTAAAGATGACCTTAAAAGAAAGGACTGTGAATGATGTTTCTCTAGTGGTCCGGAGTGGGGCAGTCATCACTAGTGGGTAGCTCCTCCTCCAACTCTTTCGCAGGGGCCGGACAAAAACTTGCGATCCTTGGGGGAGGGGCTCCCAGGAGTCCTCAGTTTTTTCCGGCCCTGCTCAGCAGGCGGACACGGACTCTTGAGCTCTGAAGAGCTGCGATCCTAACGAGACCAAAGGACAATCGAACAGGCGTGGGCTCGCTGGGGAAAGGAAGGCTCAGTCCTCCACCCCCCCCCCCGGCCGGATTGGCTAATAGCGGCAAGACAGCCGCGAAAGCGGGCACAGGGCCGACGATCCTAACTAACTAGGACCCGGCTCCTGTAGAGGCTTGGAAAAAGCGGCGGGGATCGACGCTGCGCGTGCGCACGTTCCACAAGAAGCCAAGGAGCTCCGGGACGGCGGAGGCCTCTTAAAATCGCGCCAAACGCACGGAGCAGTGAGTAAAACCCCGCGGAGAGGTTTTTTAGCCTCAGAGAAGCGGGGGGGGGGGGTTGATCTAACCAGGAGGGCCTTTCCTTAGAGCCTGGATGGTTATGAGCTAATTAGGGGAAAACGGAGTAGCTCTAGAAGCTACAGGGCCCCCTCTCTGTTTAGGATGGGTAGACCTGTTGTCGACTTGGGGAATCTGAGTGACAAAAGAAACCCCTGAGTACTTTAGAGGGGCGTAGAGGGGTAAGGAAAATAGGAAAATACAGCCGTTTTTTCTAATTCCCGCCCACGCTTACTTTCACTTTAGGAGGAAGGCTTTTGGCGGGAATGGCGTTCCAGGCCAGTAATAAGGAAAAGCAAATGGAGTCAGACTCTAATTCCATGCACTCCCCAGAAAGATTAACACAGCCTCACCCCATCCAAGGAGGGCCTTCAGGAAGCAGTGACCCTGACCTTGCAGGTCCTGAGGCCAAAGCAAATATCCTGGCCTGGCTGCAAGCAGAAATTAAAAAAGGAATTGATAATGCTGTTAAGGACCTTAAAGGCCACACAGCTAAACAAAAAAGAGACAGAAAAGAACCTAGCACATCTAAAGGGAAGAGGAAACTACAGTCTTCCACAAAAATTAAAGCCAAAAAGAGAAAGCCCAGAGAGTGGCTAGATGAGCTATCCAGTGAGTCAGAGGAATCCCAGGGGAGTTCAGATTTATCTACTCAATCATCAGGGAGTGAAGAAGGGGAGTTGTCAGAGGAAGAGGAGGTGGATATGGATAAAATACAACCCAGGTTTTTTCCACCTGATATGTATTCCAAATTACTGGCAAAGGTACTAAGGACCCTAGAAATACCTACAACAGCCACAGAAAAGTCAGGAACAACTACTCCCTATCCACAGGGCCTAGAGAGAGCTCTTCCAAAGATGGGGCCCAAATCATCAGGGGTGCCTCTACCTGCAATCTTCCATGAAGTGCTGAGGACGGAATGGGATAACCCGGCAAAGCCGAAACTCTATCAATCCATCTTTCACAAGTTTTACTCCCTAGGTCCAGATGATGCAAAGAAAATCAAACTTCCTATGGTAGATGATCCGGTGACTAGCCTGGCGACCACCTCGGTACTTCCTATGGACGCGGAGGGTATGCCAAAAGATCCTTCCGATAAGAAAATTGAGCAGGCCCTGCGCAGAGACTTTGAGGCATCTGCAGCTTCCCTGAGATCCTCGGCTACTGGGTCTTTATTCGCGAGGGCAGCATACACCTGGGCCTCTGACTTAGCAGCAGCTGGCAGGGAAGTGCCAAAAGAGATAAAGAATGAGGTTAAAAAGATAGCCCTGGCAGCGGCCTTCGCGGCGGACGCCACCCTAGACTCCTTCCAGATGTCCTCCAGGGCTATGGGTTTCAACGTCGCGGCAAGACGTAATACGTGGCTGAGGAATTGGGACGCAGACCCCCCAGCTCGCAGCAAGGTGGCAGCGATTCCATATTCGGGAGAGAAGCTGTTTGGCGATGCCCTGGACAAGTACCTGGTAGAAAACGCAGAAAAGAAGAAAGTCCTTCCTTCAAAGAAGAAAGACCCCAAGTATAAATGGAAACAATCCTTTCGGGATCTCAAAAGACCGACCAGGCAACAAACGGACAGGCCGTTCAAAAGTCGATGGCAACCTAGACACAGATCAGACAACAGATCCTTTGCCTTCAGGAAGTCTTCCTTCCAGCCCAAGGGTCAGAAGAAAAGTAACCAAGCATGACTACTCGCACCCCGGGATGGTGGAACAAGTTGGGGGACGCCTTCAGACCTTTGTGTCGCAATGGGAAAGGACTGTGTCAGATCAATGGGTACTGGAAACAGTATCCATGGGCTATTCCTTGGAATTGGAGGAAACACCTCACAGACGCTTCATCCAGGTATTTCGGAACCGATCTCAGATGAAACACAGGGAAATAAAAGAGGCCATCAGCCACCTTCTGCAGATCAAGGCAATAGAACCTGTGCCAAAACGGGACAGGAGGCAGGGTGTGTACTCAATATTCTTCACTGTTCCAAAGAAGAATGGAGAAGTAAGGGCCATTCTAGACGTCAAATGGCTGAATTTTCACATAAGATCCAGGAAATTCAAAATGGAGACGATGAAGTCTACCACGGCGGCCATCCAGCAGGGGGACTTCCTTGCGTCTATAGATCTATCGGAGGCCTATTTACACATCCCTATTCGACGAGATCACAGGAAATTCCTGCGTTTCGCCTACAATGGGAGGCACTATCAGTACAGAGCCCTTCCCTTCGGCCTGAAATCATCTCCGAGGGTATTTACCAAAGTACTGGTAACCTTGGTGGCTTTCCTCAGAGTCCAAGGCATAGCCCTGTCGCCGTACCTCGACAACATACTGATAAAGGCCCCATCCTTTCAATCAGCGGAGATGGCTGTAGCAACAACGATCAGCTGTCTGGAGAGCCATGGCTTTATCATAAACCGTCAGAAAAGCATCCTTACGCCATCACAGAGAATTGCTCATCTGGGAATGATAGTGGACACGGTTGCGGGCAAAACCTATGTGTCCCCAGAAAGACAGATAAAACTTCTCTCACTATTGAGGGAGATTCTAGCAAAACAAAGAGTGGAGATCATGCAACTGGCCAAACTTCAAGGCATGATGGTCTCTTGCCAAGATGCTCTACAGTGGGCCAGGTTTCATACCAGACCTCTGCAGAGGTTCCTGCGTCCCCACCAAACGGCCATAGCTCATCGGTGGCACAGAATTGTGGAGGTTCCCCAAGCATTATCCAGGGAACTGGACTGGTGGCTGGTCCCAGCCAGGTTCACGGAGGGCTCCCCGCTCAGGGAACCAACCAGAGTAGTGATGACGACGGACGCCAGCTTGACGGGGTGGGGAGCACACACCAAGGACAGGATGACACAGGGCGTGTGGCTCCACGAAGAAAGAGAAGCCAGCATAAATTTACTGGAACTCAAGGCGGTGAGAAACGGGCTGCTGGAGTTCACAGACGATCTAAGGGGCAAAGATGTCCTGGTGAATACCGACAACATGATGACAAAGGCCTACATAAACAGGCAAGGAGGCACGAGGTCCAAACATCTGATGGCAGTGGCGAACGAGATATTCTTCTGGGCAGAAAGAAACATCAGGTCACTAAAGGCAAGCCACATAGCAGGGCAGAAAAACGTGGTGGCAGATTGGCTGAGCCGAAACACAGTGGACCAGGCCGAATGGACACTGAACGAACAGGTTTTCTCCCAGATATGCCGCAGGTTCGGTACCCCAAAAGTGGACCTATTTGCCACACTATCCAACAGGAGGCTACCACAATTCTTCTCGAGATTCAGAGAACAGGAAGCGGAGGGAGCGGATGCACTAAGCCAGGAGTGGCCACGAACGCTTCTATACGCGTTCCCTCCGATGAAACTCATACCCAAGGTGCTACAGAAGATCCTGGAACAAAGGGCGAATGTTATCCTGATCGCACCGTTCTGGCCAAGGAGGCCATGGTTCCTGGACCTAATGAGACTGTCTTCTTCGGATCCGTGGACTCTGCCACTCAGAGAGGACTTGTTGTCCCAAGGGGAGATCCAACACCCGAATCCGGCATCGTTGAGGCTGACGGCCTGGTGGTTGAACATGGACAGCTTAGAGAGTTAGGTTACTCCGAGAAGGTGATTACCACCATGTTGGCTTCACGGAAGGGTTCTACTAACAGGAGTTACTACAAGACTTGGAGATCATTCGCAAACTGGTGTGAACGTAGAGGTCAGGACCCCACCGCGGCACCTGTGAAACAGATTCTCCTTTTTCTGCAGGATGGACTGGAAAAAGGATTAAGTACTAGTACCCTCAAGCGGCAAGTAGCGGCAATCTCGGCCATCAGAGGTTCCAAGTCTGGTACCTCCCTCACCTCACACCCTCATGTGAAGAGATTCCTGAGGGGGACCATGCTGCTAAATCCACCTCAAGTTCATCGTTTCCCGACGTGGAACCTTAACGTAGTGCTAAAGGCTCTCACCAAGGAGCCCTTCGAACCAATGGCTACCTGCTCTCTGAAGATTTTGACTCTCAAGACTATCTTCCTAGTAGGACTGACTTCAGCTAGGAGGGTTTCAGAGTTAGGGGCTCTCTCAGTAAATGGGGAGCTGTGTGTGTTTCACCAGGACAGGGTAGTATTGAGGACAGACCCGGCCTTCATACCGAAAGTCAACTCATCCTTTCATAGGGGAGAAGACATTGTCCTGCCCTCCTTCTGTGCCAACCCCAAACATCAGAAGGAAAAGGAATGGCACAAGCTAGATGTCAGAAGAGCCCTTAGTTTCTATTTAGATAGAACTAACTCATTTCGCAAGGTGGAGAGCATGTTTGTCTCCTTCAAAAGTGGCTCTATGGGGGAGAAGGTTTCCCTTTCTACACTGAGCAGGTGGATTAGGGAGTGTATTGAGTTGGCATATATATCCAGAAACCTTCCACCTCCGGAGGGGATTAAGGCACACTCTCTCAGAGGGGCGGCCACCTCGGCAGCCTATAGATCTTTCCCCTCCTTAGAGAAGATATGCAAGGCAGCGACTTGGAAGTCTGTACATACGTTTACCAAACACTATAGAATAGATCGGTTGGCCTCTGCGGAGGCGGCCTTTGGCAGGAGGGTGTTACAGCAGGTTCTGGACTAGAGAATACCCACCCTGAGGGAAAAACTGCTAGACGTATATCCCACTAGTGATGACTGCCCCACTCCGGACCACTAGAGAATGGAAGATTTTTACTCACCGTGAAGCTTCCTTTCTTGGTGGTCCAGGAGTGGGGCAGTCAGTATCCCACCCTACATTTAAAAAAAAAAAAAAAAAAAAGAGGAAAGACAGAAATAGGGAATTGGGAGTTTGGTATATCTGGGGTTAAGATATTGTTTTCAGAATGGGGGATTACCACAGTTGAGGTTTTCCGTCTGAATGGGTCACGTTGATCAGTTGTTACTTTAGTTCTGTATAACAGGAAAAGACCGATGTTGCGGAATCCTGGTGAAGTGGACGGGGCTTGAAAAGGAACTGAGGACTCCTGGGAGCCCCTCCCCCAAGGATCGCAAGTTTTTGTCCGGCCCCTGCGAAAGAGTTGGAGGAGGAGCTACCCACTAGTGATGACTGCCCCACTCCTGGACCACCAAGAAAGGAAGCTTCACGGTGAGTAAAAATCTTCCATTCACTAAGCTGCAACTGGCACCCCTTATCCAGATTCTTAGATTCAGTGGCAGAGGAACCAGTGGTTTCTGTAATGGCTATACTGTGGCAACTTATTGGCAGAAGATCCTGGTGTGAAAGCCTTGTGGCAACGAAGAACATGTCTGATCACCAGAGCTACAGAGGGAAGGATTCAGTAGTTGTCCCTGTGATGTCCTCAGTGCTACTTGGTCTGAGAGATCCACGTCCAAGTTCTATGAAAAATGGTGGCATTTTCTAGACTTTATAGATAAGACAGAAGCACACACCCCAAACCATTTATATCAAAAATTTTTGGATAGTTAGTTCCTCAAGCAAAATTACTTTGAAAGTATATTGTATATTACTTCTAGTTGTAAAGGTTAAAAACTACAGTATTTTGTTGTTAAAGCATATTTGTAAGCAACCTTGTTACTCAGCAGCATTACCTTCTGTATTCACAGTTTAATATTTAATGTTTACTGGTGTTTTTTATTATTTTAAATAAATAAATAAAAAGTTTTTTTTTAAAAAGGGAATAGAGACTTTATAGAGGTCAGAGTCATCAAAGTTATTGGTTAATGGATGGCTCGCGAAAAACATTTGATGGAGAACACAAATTAACAAACAGTTCCTTTCTATTTACCGACACTACCCTTCCAACTTTCCATCTCGTTCCACAATACAACTGTCTGAAAAACATACGTTTTGATCAAGTTCTGATGACTCCCCTAATCTGTGTTTTGGATCACATACATACACAGACACATGGGAGGGGTAAACAGGGGGGAAATGCTTAGAAATCCTTCTTTAAATAAATATGTAGCTGCTAATGCTTTTTGATCCTTGATTTTGCAAGATCCCACTAAAATGAATGAAAATGGTGATGAACAGGTATATATGGAATGCTGGATAGGGCTGCAGCTGGATAGGGCTGCAGCTGAAGTTCCTAGTTCTAATAATAACAACATTCAATTTATATACCGCCCTTCAAGACAACTTAACGCCCACTCAGAGCAGTTTACAAAGTATGTCATTATTATCCCCACAACAAAACACCCTGTGAGATGGGTGGGGCTGAGAGAGCTCCAAGAAGCTGTGACTGACCCAAGGTCACCCAGCTGGCTTTAAGTGGTGAAGTGAGGAATCAAATCCGGTTCTCCAGACTAGAGTCCCGTGCTCTTAACCACTACACCAAACTGGATTTCTGAAAGGGCTCCTGTCCTTTTAACAATTGTGTAGAAAGGAGAATATCACCAGTTGTGAATTTCAGAGGATTTCTAAGCTCTGCCTTTTTCTAAAAAGTGGGTGAACTGAAGGAACACAGGAGGGCCATTGGTTGCTCAAAGAAGCTGCACAAGTGCTGAACAGGGTGGGGAAGGTCCAGAGATAGTGTTTTCTCCTTGGAAGTTTGTGGGGAGAGGAGGACTGAGATAGATCTGTTCCTTCTAAAGCAATCGTGGAGGAATCTAGAGCACCTTCTCTACACTGAAATATGAGTTATCACCGAGTATGACAAATGAAACAGCCTAATACCAGACCCTGGTCTATTGAGCCCAGTGCCTTGTAATTCAGCAGGAAGTGACTTTCCATGGTCCCCAATCCTGTTATCTAAGATTCCTTTAAGTGGAGATACCGGTGATCTTCTGCCTGCAAAAGCACATGAGCTACCACCAAATGATGGCTCCATTGGCCCCTGTCCCTATCTTTAGAATTCTTCTTCTGTTCCCTCTATCCACATTAACCCTTTCTCAACATTGGAAGGGTTTTTATTTTACATCTTGGTTCTCTGACCCAAGTCTTCGTAATCCTGTGCAAACATACCTCAGACACTTTGCACTCACTTTGCCACTTCGTACTCACTCACAATTACTTCAAATTTGGTGACAGCTTATAGCTACAGGTTAATGGCACAGCCATGGGCACATGCATGGCACCACAATATGCTAACATATTCATGGCGGACTTGGAGCAATGCTTCCTCAGCTCCCACCCACTGAAACCACTCCTATACTTAAGATTCTTGGATGACATCTTCATCATTTGGACCCATGGGAAGGAAGCCCTTGAGTGATTTCATCAGGACTTTCACCCTACTATCAACCTGAGCCTGGACCACTCTACACAACAGGCACACTTCCTGGACGCCACTGTACAACTACATAATGGATGGATATATACTACCTTATACCAGAAACCCACCGACCAATACTCATATCTACATGCCTCCAGCTACCACCCTAAACATACCACTCGGTTGATTGTCTATAGCCAAGCCTTATGTTACAATCATATTTGCTCCAATGCTCTTGTTTGGGACTCCCACTTAAGAGATTTACAACAAGCATTTTTGGGGCTACAGTACCCCAAAAGTGAGGAGGTGAGGAGACAAATCAACAGGGCCAGACTAGTACCCAGAAACAGCCTGCTCCAGGACAAACCTAACAGAACTAACAACAGAACACCACTAGTTGTCACTTACAGTTCCCAGCTCAAACCCATCCAACGTATCATCAGTGATCTACAACCCATCCTAGAAAATGATGTCTCTCTCTTACAAGCCCTGGGTGGAAGACCTCTCCTTGCCCACAGACAGCCCCCCAACCTTAAACAACTTCTCACAACCATGAATCGGCTAGCAGAGTCACCAGTGTCCGGGGTCTGAGTCCCAGCCCCCAGACTTGCCAGGAGGGAACAGCAGGAGGCAATAGGGAGGCAGCAACCCTGCCACCCCAGCCAGCAACCAGAGCCAGAACCTGCCTACTCCAGGGGGAAGGGGCAAAAGGCCAAAGCCTCAGAGGACTGGAGGGAACAAAGAGAGACCAGCTAGTCCCACCCTCCAGGGGGAGGAGAGGGGGCTAAGCAGGCCAGAGGAAAAGGGCCAAGGCAGGAGGAATAGGGACCCAGCAACAGCCCAAACAGAGCCCTTACCTGGCGGGGAGGAGAAGCAGCCACAGCAGCTCAGAGCCACGCCCCAGCCTCCACCTCAACTTGAAGACAGCAGCCTGGCTCAGGAGATGTTCACAACCAAGCCCCTCCAGGTGGAGCTGCTGAAAGCATTCTGTAGGAAGAGCTGGGCAGCCAGCCAAAGGGCCACAGCTGGGCCTACCTTCAATAATCAGCTCAGCCAGAGAGGCCTGGCGGCCAGCCAACATGACACAGCTGTTGCTGATCCAGGCAGCCCAGCCAGCTACCCCAGCTGCAGCAGCTGGAGACAGCCCAGGCCAATGCTAGAAGGCCAAGGAGGGGTGTGGCCTGGCAGGCAGGACCTGCAAGGTGGGCGGGGTGCTGAAAGAAGGCCCTATAAAAGCTGGCTGGGAAGAGCTCTGAGGTGGTGGGTGTGAGTAAGGAGTGATGGTGTGGAGTGAGAGCAAAGCAGTGTGAGAGTGGAGGCTTGGAGGAGAGTTCTGGGAGAAGGAGATGATGGAAGACACAGGGGGTAAGCAGGCCAGGCTGAGCAGGCCAGCAAGTGGACTGAAAGGGAGTCAGGGTGATGTATACTGCCCCTCCTTCCACAGAGCAGGGTCCTGCAGCATCCCTGGTGCCCCTCTGATGTCAGGGCTGGCCCAGCCAGCGCCCCGCCCAGCGGTGGCAGCGACAGGCCCTGACAACCAGCACAGGTACCAAACCCTGCAACAGATCCAGATGCCAGCTCTGCCCTCATATCTACCCAGGAAATACAATTACAGGATGCAAGGGTGTCAACTACGCTATCTCTGGCTCTTACAGCAGCTTATCCTCCAATGTGATATATGCCCTCATGTGCCAGCAATGTCCATCTGCTCTGTACATTGGACAAACCAGCCAACCTCTGCACAAAAGAATAAACGGACACAAATCTGACATTAGAAATGGAAACATCCAGAAACCAGTGGGAGAACACTTCAGTCTACCAGGACATTCCATCAAAGACTTAAAGGCCACTGTAGTTCAACAGAAGCCTTTCAAAAACAGAATCCAATGGGAAGCTGCTGAATTGGAATTCATATGTAAATTTGATTAAGTCAGGCTTGGATTGAATAGAGACTATGAATGGTTATCTCATTATCAGAAGTAACTGATTTCATTATCAGAAGCCAACTGATCCTATTATCAGAAGCTACTGATTACATCTACTCCCCCCTCCCCTCTCCTCCTCTATATCTGACCAGTTTCTTCTTACCCTCCATGCATCTGACGAAGAGAACTGTGATTCTCGAAAGCTTATGCTACAGTAAAGTTGGTTAGTCTTAAAGGTGCTACTGGACTCTTTGATTTTGCTACTACAGACTAACACGGCTAACTCCTCTGGATCTATACCTCAGACAGAAGTGTATCAAAACCATATTTCTAGGGAAAAAATTAAACCAGCAAAACAAGGAGTTTTCAGAGTCTCATAAGAGAAGCGATACAAGATCAGATCAGTAGTTTTAACAAAGGATTACATAGTCCAGCATCCTGAGTCTCATAGCTTCCAGTCAGATGCTCCTAGAGGGCCCCCAGCCAATATTTAAAGTTTTATTACTTCTGAGCATAGAAGTTGTTTAGTCACATGCCCTTCACTAAGAAGACTTTGAACCTTGTTTGGAACTGTGATAACCTAGTCTCTGGGGCAGGCAAGGAATAAAGAAACCAGTTCATTCAGATCTGATTCTAGCATACTGTAATAACTATTTAAAATGTATTCTTGGACTCTGCTTCCTGGCATCTGATAAAATTTGTGCAGTTACAGAACCCAGAATCACAATTTCTGTTGTGTCGTGAAGCACAAACAACTTGTTGCCCACACCATCTACTCCCACCACTGATAATACCAAAAAAACAAACCAGCCTTCTATAGTAACATAAAATCAAAAGAGCAAAAGACAGGGTGAAAGGCTGGAATTGCATGCATTTGAATTGTCCTCACCTCATCTGTTCTTTTTTTCAACTATACCTTCTACTGAAGCATGTGGATCATTGCTCTGTGGTGCTATGGGCAAACAGTTCAGCAATGATAAGTTACAAGGGATATAGGTAAGCCAGTTCTTCCAAAATGTAGCAACAAGAATGCCGATAGGCAAGAACACATCTCACCACTTTTGAAAGAATTACAGTGGCAGCCAAACTGCTTCCAAGGACAATTTGGAGCGTTATTACCTTTAACATTCTAAGTGGTTTAAAAGACCAGTTGAGATATTTTCAAATGCCTGTTGAGATCTTCTGCAGAAGTCTCACTCTATATGTGTCCTCTGTAGCTGCCAACCCCCAGGTGGGGCCTAGAGATCTCCAAAAGTTACACCTGATCTTCACACTACAGTGATGAATTTCCCTGCAGAAAATGGCTGCTGTGGAGGGTGGACTCTATGGCATTACACCCTGCTGAGGCCCCGCCCCATGCTCCACGCCCGAATCTCCAGGAATCTCTCAACCTGGCAACAACCATAATCAGAAATGAGTTGGGTAGACCCCAGAGATAGGTATTTTCTGCCATAGTGTTTCATACTTGGAATCCTCATCCCACAACCATTTGTCTGGCACATACTGCGTCTAGCATCAGGTAAAATCTTCCTTTTTCTCACTCCCACTCCCTGCACACATGGTTGCTCCAATTCCAATATAGCTTTTACAGTCACCAATCTACATTATTTGATTTTGTTTTCTCCGAAAGATAACTCAGAAGACTTTGCTTACCAATAACTCCTGGCATGGCTTTTCTCCATTTGATTTAGCTGACTGAATCTTGTTTCTTTCTTTCTTCAAATTTTCTAGATGCCTCAGCAGCATCTCCTGAGAATAAATCATGTATTATAAGTTTAAGTATCTTGTCTTATGACAATTGTGTTAAGCTTGAAGGCACTTTTAGATTTTTAAAAAAGGATAGCAGCATCCAGCCTAAGGAGCCTTATTAGCTCATTTGTTTAAGGAAGAACCAGGTACATTGGAAGAAGCCTTCAAACTGTTCTCAATGAGGCAATGTGTGCTGGCACAAAATGGCTGCCACAGGGGCTGAAGCCAATCACTTCATGATGGGACGTTCCAAACCAAAAGTCTTCCTTTGATGGAGGAAGCTGCTTCCCAATTGAGCTGCCTCTGGCTACAAAGCCTTCTAGGCTCTTTCTGAAATACATTCAGCATTAAACACGAGATCAGCTCTTTGCTTCAGGGATAGCAGGATTTGCTTTCCACAAAGCTACAGGAAAAGATCTCCAAGCAGGGTTGCTAGGTTCCACAACCCATGGCCCAGTTCGAAACTAGATCTATGGCAGGAATAAATTGGCTTGACATGCAGCAACAAAAAGAAAACTGAACATGAATTTGACAGGCAACAACATCTTATTTCAATTTAATACCTCAACCGCCATTTACTTGATGAAGACTAGTCTGGGGACATAACCATTAGGATCTCCTAACCATGGTTAGAAAAATCAGCATTCCAAGACCGCATGCACCTTTCTACCACCTATTCTTTTTCTAAAACTAGTCATAGGGCAGTGTTAGTACAGTTGCCAACAGTTATAACAGTAAGGGCTGGTGGTGAATGCCCTATCCTTTCAATAAAGTTTTAAAATATGGAAATGAGCAGTGGAAACATTTTATGACATCGACATGCATAACATCTCATTAAGCCTCTGTTAAAGGGAGAAAGGACATTTTTTCTTCCAAGTCTGTTAAGAGCCTTAAATGTCTGACACTGCACGTTCAGAGCAGAGTTTGTACCCACTGCTAGAGAAATGGATTTGCCAACTTAGTGACGTTAAATACTGATTAGCATTAACAGTGGTGCAGATGTAACACACACACACCCCTCCCTAGCTCTGAACAGAGAAGGAAGAAGAAAGTCGCAAGATAAGCGGGATATGAAGCTCATGGGATATGAACCTACACAGAGTTATACCTAGCATTGCCAACAGGTCTGGAGAAAACGCATCTTGTTCCTTTAATGGGACTATGTTATTCACCTCCATGAAATAAAAAGGGAGAAGAATTTTTTCTCCAGGCTAGTTGGCAAGCCTAGTTATACCCTTCTATGCCCGTTTAGTTCAATTGACTTAGAAGGGTATAACTCTGCTTAGGACTGCACTGTCACATGGTTCGATAAGGACTGTTATTTCTATGCTGAACCTTTCAGTACAACCAAATAGTCTACAGCAATCACATAGTCTAGGAGATCCCGAATGCTAAAGCCAGCCTTTACCTTGTAATGCGCAGAAGCTTCTGGTGTATGAACAACTTCGTGATTTCGGTGAGCCTTAGATCGGTCACAGACTGTGCAAATGAGGGTCTGATCTGTTTTGCAGAAGACAGTCAGAGGTTTTTGGTGTTCCTCACACATTCTCTCCTTTTCTGAGCTGTTCTTCAGCTGCAAATTGAGCTGTTTAGCTGTTTCTACCATATTCCCCAGCTGTCGGTTGGGTTTGAGATTCTTCCAGGAAAACAGTTGCCTGCATTCAGGGCAGCAGGCACTGCAATCCGATGCTTTCCAGTACTTGGTGATGCAGGCTCGACAGAAATTGTGCCCACATTCTATGATCATCACAGGGTCCTGGAAGTAGTCCAGACAGATGGAACAAGTAGCGTCATCCTGAAGGGTCTTTGCTGGATTTGCAGTGGCCATGATGCTGTCTGGGAGCAGCAGCTAAGTTTCACTTTCCGCTTTCCAGAAATGGGTGGCTCCTTTTTTCCTTCCGGCTATCAGATACCTAGGCAACACTTGCAATAATTAAAGGTACAAGAACAGAGAGACTAAACAAAGAGCTGATTGGAGGAATTGTTAGAGAGACTGTTTATTAACTTCTGACTCTTATTAACAGATTCTTAAATAACTCAGTTAGCACTTCAAAGATTTAAAAAAGCACATGCTCTTGTGGACTGGAGCTCACTTCTTCAGATGCAATGACTGAATCAAGAAGATGCAATGACTGGATTTCAAGAAGAGGCTGGATGAATATTTGTCAGAGATGCTTTAGGCTGATCCTGCACTGGGCAGGTGGTTGGACTAGATGGTCTGTATGGTCCCTTCTAATTCTATGATTCTATGATCCCTACTACACTGCCATTTTAGCATTTCCAACACTCAGATAGCTGGTGGCTGTAGATCTCCCAGCATCAGTTCCGCTGAAGGAAATAGCTGCTTTAGAGAGTATGGAACAGGTCTGTTTTTTACAAAGTACTGTAAATTTATTTGGTTTGATGCCTTGTTATAAGTTATATAAAAAAAGACTTTTGGTACTTTGTAATACTGTACAAAATGTTAACACTGATGCTTTGAAATACATTTATTTATGGATATTGTATAAACCACCAAGGTGGGGATACTATTGAATGTAATATAATATAAAATTAATTTTTATTACAGTTATGAACCACGCCCCTGAAGAAGGGGAGGGCGTGGCTAATTTCAATATTACTGTGGAACCTGTTCCTTGCCTGGTAATTTTTCATTTGAGAAGACTTTGTGAAGATTCTTCTGTTCCTCGTGGCAAAAGAACACACATTCACACGATGCAAACCCTGGACTAACTTTATTGAATAGCTCATATAACTTTAGACTGTATAACTCATATAACTTTATTGAATAGCTCGTATATGCATCATAATATTGAATAGTAAATGCAATAATATATTTGACTGTGATTATATACCTAAATGGGTTATGAATAGTGGCTCCTGTGAGTTTTTTCTCTCTTCTTATACAGCTTTAGAGAGTATGGCATTACCTTCTGAGGTCCGTCCCTTCAGCCCCTGCTTCTCAGGTTCCACCCCTGAAATATCTAGGAACTTCCCAACCCAGAGTGGGTAACCCAATGTCATTTTATGTAGGAGATAAATCAGGAAATGTACAAACTAGAGACCCAATTCACTGGTTATGCTAAGCTAAAGTAGTCAACACTTGCAAAATGTGTGACTCCCCATTCATTACAGGCATTAGTTAGCTTAGTGTTAAAAAAAAAACCTAGGCAATGGTTTCTGTACTTACCTTGATTAGATATTTTACATAATTACAATTCCAATCCATACTTCCTGCATTTCATGGCCCCTTGAATCTGTTGAGTAATTTTCTTCATACCTCCAGGGTCTCTGAGAGCCAAGCTACAAGTGACGCCTGACACAGGTTGGACACTTGTCAGCTTCCCTCAAGTTTTGATGGGAAATGTAGGTGTCCTGGTTTTACAGCTTGGCTCCCCATTACAGCTGCAAGACCAGGATGCCTACATTTCCCATCAAAACTTGAGGGAAGCTGACAAGGCGTCACTTGTAGCTTGGCTCTGAGGACACTATGTTAGAAATAAATTCTAATGGAGGCTTGGGAAGCTGAGGTGATCCGGGTCTCTTTATCACCACTGTTACCAATCTGCACTGTGGGTTTCTTTTCAGCCTCAAGTATTAAAGGAGCAGACAGGGCGCGTGTGCCTCCAAAACAAAGCTGTAGTTTTATTAATTACGAATTTAGCCCTAGCCACAAGCACACCTCACACTCGCCAAAAATCAATGGCCACGCCTTTTGGTGCTGATTAGGAGAGCTTAAAGAGAACTCTCTTGCTGTGTATGTGTGGGTGTGTCTTATCTCTTGTATCTTCTGAACTTTACCTAATCTGTTCTTTCCTCTTTCTGTGAGGGATTCCTAACCATGTGATACCCCAGTAAAACAGCATTTTGGCTCAGCCAAGCAAACTATAAGTTTACTAAAGCAGTTTGTAGCTCATAAAGCCCCTAACAAACAGTATGTGTTTACCATAAGCAATTCACAATTGCTTTTTAGTTAACACTAGAAGCTGACAGCAAGAATTCATGGCCTTATTTCAGTGATAACACAAAGCTGGCAAAGTTCTTGCATTGTTCTCAGAATTTGCTGGACACATCAGATTTGCATAGGATGCTTTAAAAGTAACAAGTTTGAAACAAAAGCTGACTTTGTAGTCAGCAGAAAAGAGCAAAAGTCCAGCAGCACCTATAAGACTAACAACATTGGTGGTAGGGTATGAACTTTCGTGAGCCACAGCTCACTTCTTCAGATACCTTTATAGAGCCACACGTGTGTTATAACAATACCTGTTGAATTTCTTACTGTGCAACAGATCCAGAGGAGTTAGCTGTGTTAGTCTGTAGTAGCAAAATAAAAGAGTCCAGTAGCACCTTTAAGACTAACCAATTTTATTGTAGCATAAGCTTTCGAGAATCACGTTCTCTTCGTCAGATGTCTGTTAACCAATCATGTTATAATCAATTGCACTAATGTTCTGATGTCATAAATGCTATAAAAGTTGTTCTGCTCAAAGGAGGGGCAGAGGAAACCTGGGGGGGACATAAACTTGCCTTGGGTTCTCCTCTCTTTTCATTGCAATAAAAGTATTAAAAATTACTCCTCCTACTCTTTCCTTTTGTGTCTAATTGGATCAGATGCAGGGTGAGCTGTTTCAGGCATAACACACACCCTGGGTCCTAGGTGTCTTCTTCCCTAGATGGACATCCCGGCATCTACTGCCCTATGGTTTGCTAAGGTGATCTTTCTGTGCTTCAGCATTCTGTAAACTTACGGCGTCTGGAACTCTGCTGACACATATCTTTGTCCATGAGTTCTCTGACTTTCTCTCTTCTCATGGCATGGAGCTGACAACCACACATTTTACTGTCCCCAAATGAGCTGGAGTCTTATTTGGTTCTCCTTTTGCTGATGTCTTTGATCCTGTTATTTCAGGTCTTCTCCTGGTCTGGGTCTTTAGCCCACACTCATGCACTCTGTTGTGTCCACACTTGGAAACAAGGCCAGATTATTTTTTTAAATTAAAAATATTTATTTGTGCAAAAAACATGGGGTTGCATGAAATTGTTAAGCTGCTTGTGTATTTTATTAATTGTGATTCCCCCCATCCCCCGCCAATACTGTTGGCTTAAACAGGAAACTGAAGTGACTGCCCAGTTTTGCCATCTGCTTCATGATAAAACTGTTTCTACATGTTTCACAGCTTTTGATCTGAAAAATATTTACAAGCTTGACAAGGGTTAACTATCAATTCTAAGCAGTTACTCCAGTCTAAGCCCATTGATTTCATTGGGCTTAGACTGGAGTAACTCTGCTTAGAATTTCACTGTAAAGCACATTGACATGGTAGAGATATGAATTTTATATCTCACGAGGGGAACAAAATACTTTAAGACAAATGCAGTGCAATATATTGTCGAAGACTTTCACGGCCAGAGAACGATGGTTGTTGCGGATTTTCCGGGCTGTATAGCCGTGGTCTTGGCATTGTAGTTCCTGACGTTTCGCCAGCAGCTGTGGCTGGCATCTTCAGAGGTGTAGCGCCAAAAGACAGAGATCTCTCAGTGTCACAGTGTGGAAAAGATGTTGGCAGGTCATTTATATCTACTCAGGAGGGTTGGGGTTGGGCTGAGTCATCCTGTAAGAGTTTCCCAGGGTGTGGAATGCTAATGGAGGGAGGTTCCGGTAAAAGACACAATCGCACTTATTAATCAGATTTTTCCAGAGGATGTAACAGCCTTATTCCACCATTGTCTGACGACCAGTTACTTCCAATGGGATAACGAATTCTATGAACAGATGGATGGGGTGGCCATGGGAAGCCCTCTCAGCCCAGTTATAGCAAACTTCTACATGGAACATTTTGAAAAAACAGCTCTAGAATCAGCACCCCACAAAACGTACAGTCTGATTTCGGTTCGTGGATGACCTTTATCATTTGGAGCCATGGTGAGGAAGAATTGATGGAGTTTTTAAACCACCTCAACAATATCCACCTGAACATACAATTCACCATGAAGAAAGAAACCGAGGGTAAACTTCCATTTCTAGATACCTTGGTCATCCACAAAGCAAACTTTCAGTTAGGTCACAAGGTCTACAGGAAACCAACTCACGGATCGGTACTTACACAAAAACTCCAATCACCACCCTTGACAGAAAAGAGGCATAATAAAAACATTAGTAGACCGTGCAAGACGGATATGTGAACCACTTTCTCAACGAGGAAATTAATCATCTAAACCACACACTTCAAGCAAATGGCTACTCCAGAAATGAAATCAGAAGAGCGAGTAAACCAAGGATAAATCAAACAACTAAGGAAAAACAGTCTCCCACAGGAAAAGTGTTTTTGCCATATATCAAAGGAATCACTGATCAGATGGGAAAGCTTATGAAAAAGCACGGCTTACAAACAGTATTCAGACCCACCAGAAAAATACAACAGATGCTACGTTCAGCAAAAGACAGTAGAGACCCCCTCACCTCTTCAGGAGTATACCGTATACCCTGCAGCTGTGGACAAGTTTACATCGGGACCACAAAGCGTAGCATCCAGACAAGAATAAAAGAACATGAAAGACACTGCAGACTTGGACAACCTGAAAAATCAGCAGTGGCTGAACATAGCCTAACTCAAACAGGACACAGTATCCTATTCCAGGACACTAAAATACTTGACAACACTTCCAACTACTTTGTCAGACTGCACAGGGAAGCCATTGAAATTCATAAGCATAAGCACAATTTCAACAGGAAAGAAGAGACTTTAAGAATGAATAGAGCATGGTTTCCAGTCTTCAAAAACACCAGGCCAACAAAACACCCTATACCCAACAATAGCCCTGCAGAGAAGATTAGCACATCAAGCACCAATCCATATGCAAAAGAACCTCCTCAGGATACAGTGAAGCCTCCCTCCATCAGCATTCCACACCCTGGGAAACTTTTACAGGATGACTTAGCCGAACCCCAACCCTCCTGAGTAGATATAAATGACCTGCCAACATCTTTTCCACACTGTGACACTGAGAGATCTCTGTCTTTTGGTGCTACACCTCTGAAGATGCCAGCCACAGCTGCTGGCGAAACGTCAGGAACTACAATGTCAAGACCACGGCTATACAGCCCAGAAAATCCGCAAAACTTGCATTTATTTACCCTATGACATTGTTAATTGAAATGTCCTTGATACTGGCTGTACAAATCTTGCACTGTGTAATCCACCCTGAGTCTCAGTGAGAAAGGCAGACTATAGACGACATAAATAAATAGGGCACACTCCCCTAACAAGCAACAGTTTGTGTTTTATGCCGACATTTTATGATGCATGGTTAAATGCGAAGCAACAATGGAATTCAAAGCTAGAAAGTCTTCTGATTCATGACCAGTCCATAAACTCCCCAGTCAAGACACGTGGGAAGAACAGAATGCATGTTTTTATGCTTATACCATCACTTTCCCAGACTCCTTCATCTTAATGTATCCCATTTTAATCTATCTCCTGTACTGTTTTCCAACCCACACTGTATCACAGAGTGTTGACATATTGCTTCTCTAGTAGTCAGGATTTCACACCTGGAAAACTGGACATCTCTGTCCTGTTCCCCAATTCTCCCCACATTTACACTTCTAGCTTAGAAGTCAGCTAATAAGCATTTGCTGATGGTCCCTGGCCCCAGGGAGGTCCGCTTGGCCTCTACCAGAGCCAGGGCCTTTTCAGTCCTGGCTCCGACCTGGTGGAACTCTGTCTGAGGAAACTAAGGCCCGGCAGGATTTATCTTTCTGCCGGGCCTGCAAGACGGAGATGCTCCGCCAGGCATTTGGTGGGGGCTAGGCTGTCCTCTCGCCGGCCATACCACTGAAGACCATCCACCACCCATGCAGGAGCTCGTGTGACGCAGGGCATGATGCAAGAGCCAAGCCCTGCGTCTAAAATGCTGTATTTTAATATTTATATCTGCCAATTGAGACATTTTAATTGTATATGGAATAGTGTTTTAATGTTTTTATTGTTTTTAAACTATGTAAAAATTGGATGTTGTTACACCGCCCTGAGCCTGTCTGACAGGGAGGGTGGTCTAGAAATGTAATAAAATAAATATTAATAAGTAACTGTAATAGGAGTAGCGCTTGGGTATTGCTGTTTTATTGTTAGTTAACTTTATCATTAGAGACATCCGATTTATTACATCTGATTTATCCCTGCCTTATTTACATACAGATTAGACTACTGTAACACACTATACATGGGTTGCCTTTGAAAAGTATTTAGAAACTAGTTCATTCACAATGTGCTGGCAAATTTGTTAATTTGTGGGAGCTATGGTGGATCATACTGTGCTAAGTATTTTTTTCTTTTCATTGGCTGCCAGTTGTTTCCAGGAGAAGACCAAAGTGCTTTAAATGAGCCTTTTGCTTTTCCTAGAGCCTTTGAGTTTTCTGCTCTTAGCTCTTTTCCTTGTCCTTCTCCATCCTCTACCACCCCACCCTTTTTCCTGTACACTGCTTTTACAAGTTGGGAGGATTCTAGGCACTGTCTATGGTATAAATATATACCCGTGAATCACTAAGCAAAGTGACCACCTATGTGCCCCGGAGGATGCTTCAGTCAGCTGATAAACAGTTGCTTGTGGTCCCTGGCCCCAGGGAGGCTCGCCTGGCATCGACTACAGCCAGGGCTTTCTCTGTCCTGGCACCAGCCTGGTGAGACATGGGCCCAGGGTGATTTATCATCCTTTCGCTAGGCCTGCAAGACAAGAGATGTTCTGCCTGGCATACGGCTGAGGTAGGGATGAGCCTTCTGGCCAGCCTCCTGTTGGGGGAGGGGTAATGTAGCCCCCCTCCACTCCGGTTCCACCGGTTGGTTCATCTTGTTCATTACTTTCCTCCACCCTGTGGGGTGTGTTGGCTGGGGTTAAGAAAGTATAGCTGCCATTTAGGGCGATGTTTTATTGACCTGAATTGTCTGTTATGATTTTATTGTTGGATTTAAATATTGTTGTTATCTGCCCTTAGCCTATTTGTGGGGAGGGCAGAATACAAGTTAAGTCAATCAATCAAAGTCCACCCTTTGTATGGACACTAGTTCATAGTCCTGCTCTGCCCAGACCCTGCTAAGCAAATATTGTCACATGTAGGTCAAAAGGAGAGCTGCCTTTCTCAAGTCAAGTCTCAAGTTCATCTAATCCTGCATGCTGTTTCCAGCAGTACACATCTTGCCCTAACACTTACAGCTGATGGAAATAGTCACTCCCTGTTGTTTGTCCCTGGTATCCTATGCTCAGTCATGCTGCTTCTTAACATGGGGGTGGGGGGCAATTCCCTAATAAATTCAGTTTGTTTCTGTACCTCCTCAAGCTCTGAAGTATATTGGGGGGGGGGGCGTGGAATAATAGAATGGCACAGGTCTGCAAAGCTTAGAGATGCTGTAAAATATTGCTTGCAGAGAGTTGCTTCTCACAAACTTTCAAGCTTGCAATCACAATGTTGTTTGTGTTTTTTTTTAAATGAAAAATGGGGTTTTCAGAATGCTAAATTCAGCATTTCATAGGCTATTTCATAGAATATACATGGCTGTAGCCGTTCTGGATCCTTATCCTAATTCCATGTCCATGCCACTGAACACTAGGATACAGAGATTCATTTCATGATGTGGCTAGAGTCAGTGTTGTGCAGTGGTTGGTACATGTCTTCTGAGAGTGGGGATAAAATACAAGATATGCAGGAAATGTTTACAGTGCCAGGATCCTTGCAGGTAAAATTCTCTAAAGGTGTTCCACCCATCATTTAATCATCCAAAGCCACTCAGCCTACCATTCCTTCATCCTGTGGAAAAATATAAAACAGAGAAACAGGTAAACCGTCTGCACATGGCACTAACATAGGCACCACTTAATTTATTTATTTATTTTGGTTATAGGCAGCCTTTCTCACCAGGCCTCACTGGTGGCTACCCACACTCAATCAGCTCAGAACAGCCAATAAGCAGCAAAAATAAAAAATCTGAGAACAGAACTGAAGTAAAACAAATATTAACATGGTCCGTTAAATGCTGCATATTACATAGTCGGCTCTTACAGTAACATGCATTATGAGCTACATACAGTATATAAACCATAGTCTCTCAGGCTCAAAAAGAGACATTTCGGCTTACAAAGTGCTGTATTTAGAGAGTTAATGTAACTTCAGAGGACCAAAATGAAATTCTCTCTTTCACCCGTCTTTTACCTCTGCGCCAAAGGGCCTCCTTTTTTTGCTAGGACTGACGATTTCATAAGCAGCCCACTATCCACACACTCTAAGGGGCCAGGGGCTGTCTTCTCCACATTTTCAGGCTCAAAATTGCAGTTACTTCCACAGTCTCTCTCTGTTAATGAAAATTCCTTAGAAGAACTGAAGCATCTGAGCTCACAAGAAGACTAATGTGGCCTATCAGGGTCATCTGTAAAATCAGAATGTTATTTATTTTATATAGATCAGAATCTTTTAGATATGATTTGTTACAGCAGCTGTCATAGCATAAATACAGACACGTTATTTATTTTATATAGATCTTCCCTTTAATAAGGAGTTTTGGATCACACTCATCTTCAGAGCTAGCAGCATGATTCCCAGAGAAGCCACCATCATGATTTCTCAAAGGTAAGAACGCATGTCTGCTAGTGCAAAGAGTTTCTTTCCTAAAACCACCTCCTATTGGTCCTATTGAATGGGGAGTGATGGGACATGTTGATAAAGGGTTACATGCCTATACCCAACAGATCCACTGGTGCTACCTCATTTCCAGGATGGAGTATAGTGGGTGAAGGTTCTAGTGTATTCATGGGCCCCTATTGGTCCCCAATGTCCTGCCAAATTCAGAGTTTGCATAACCCATATAGGCCTAATGCAGATGGGTGGGAAATAGCAACCTGTGGCAACCTGTGGCCACTGATTTTTCTGAATGCCTCAGGGCCAAACTACAAGTGACGAATGACACAGGTTTGACACTTGCCCGCTTCCCTCAAGTTTTGATGGGAAATGTAGGCAGCTTGGCGGAATGTTGGAGAAGTGACAGTTGAAAAGTCCATTGGACAGCAGTCGGAGAGCCAAGCTGCAAGACCAGGACGCCTACATTTCCCATCAAAACTTGAGGGAAGCTGACAAGTGTCCAACCTGTGTCATTCATCACTTGTAGCTTGGCCCTCATATTCTGCAGAATTCTAAACCTGGGCGTATCGGTTGCCCCACTGGGTAAAGCAGGGGTGAAAATGGCAGCCTGTGACCCCAATTTCTGTTGTGTTAGTTCTGGCATCCAGTTATACCACAGACAGTATGTGGCTTAGCGATTTTGTCAACAAACCCACATGGCTGAGCATTTTGACAGCTAAGTCTTTGACCTAGTATTTTGACAGCAGCTATCATGAAACTAAGGAGACTTTGGTATAGCAGGCTATGATGAATGCAAATCCATCTGAGTGCACGAGTTAAGTATGCACTTTGAGTTTCTAATATTTTTCTATTTTTTTCCTGCGATCCAGGGCATATGTTACACCCTAGTCTGCAATTTCTCAATGCTGGTTAATAATCCAACCAGATTATTCTAGAATTTAATAAATTTGGGTTGCCACTAGCCATATTAGTACATAA
Organism: Eublepharis macularius; assembly: GCF_028583425.1. Classification (NCBI taxonomy): domain Eukaryota; kingdom Metazoa; phylum Chordata; class Lepidosauria; order Squamata; family Eublepharidae; genus Eublepharis; species Eublepharis macularius. Next base: position 155,954,147 of record NC_072793.1, on the reverse strand, counting down.
TTAACCACAGGATGATTCCTTACAATTAAAAGTTTATAAGCTGGCTGTATTTTATTAACTCACAAAGGTGAAGATCATTAGAAAATACTTCAAAAGCAAGCCACATTTTAACTGAAAATTACGTTTGCATCAGCATTTAACAGAAAGGAGTTTTAAAGTTTAATTTATAAAACAAAAAAGCAAGCCTACTCTGGTCTACTACAGAGTTTACTTCCGGGGAAGTATTTTTGGGGGGATTGCACTGTGAGATTCTTAACTTAAAAGATCAACACATTGTTCTGGCCTGGCCAAACCAAAGCAGAATATCACCAGTGTTCAACTGTAAATTTCTTACACTGAAGAATCAGGACTGAGAAATGACTGCCACCTAGCAGGCTGAGACCACAAAACAAATTACTTTTTTGCTTATGGCAAATTGGTCAAGGTCCTCAATTCAGATTATAGTAGTAATACTCAGTAACTCCGCACAAATATAGTTAATAGATTTATTAAAGAAAGTGCAATATGCCAATTATAAGAATATATGGAAGCATGCAAACAGAAGCAAAATAACAAAGACTAAATAGCTAAGATACGCCTGAAACTTACAAACCTCATCCAGATGTTACCTTTCAGGCAAGTCAAAAAATCCAACAGGGCTTTAAGATGTTAAGTCCAGAAGTCCAAGAGACAAAGGCAAAACGGACACTAGCTTTAGGATTCCACGCATAGCATAAGCCTCAGAATAAGGGACTGATCCTTTAGGCAGGAGTGGACACAAAAGATCAAAAGACTCGACTAAAAGACAATTTTAAAAGCCAGCTGCCCACACCAGGCTTGAACAACATAACCAATCAAAAGAGACCAAACCGATGATGACTGATGCACGCATCTGACAAAGAGAACTGTGATTCTCGAAAGCTTATGCTACAGTAAAATTGGTTAGTCTTAAAGGTGCTACTGGACTCTTTTAGATTTTGCTACTACAAACTAACACGGCTAACTCCTTTGGATCTCTTATGAAGCTGAGAACCAGCAGTGCCATCCCAGCTCCAGTCTTCAAAAGAAAAACTGTTTCTCTCCAAAATCAAAGGAGGCTGTTAAAGGGAGAACAATAAATCTAACTGCATCTTAGGCTAGGCCAAAAGCCTGAACCAAAGTGTTTGATCTAAACAAAAAAGAAGTAAACAAGTGAGTTTCTTGACAACAGGCACCACTTCTATTATTTTGGGTCTTTTAAACCACCATTTTAAAAATTTTAAGATTTTTATGCTAGGGCTTTTCTCAGGTTTGTAGAAAAATCTCTTTCGTCTGCCCATGGCTCTTTTCTCCAGATATAAGTGTTTTCAGTAGGTCACATTGAGAATTAGATATGATGCTAGGTATAGACTCAATAAAAGCCAATTTGGATACTTGTTCTTAGTAGCTGGAGAGTATAAAATGACCATAAACACAATTCCATTAGCAGGTAGTATATTTATTCAGGAATTCCCTTACAGCAGTTACAGCCCATGAGGTTTTCTACCCAGGAAGAGTATAAAATCTTAGTATGCACAAAATTCAAAGTGCTTGCCTCAACTTTTAGTTATTATAGTATATTTGTATACCCAATTTTCTACAAAATGCTCATAGAGGAAAAACCTTAAAATGGTTTGGAATCTGGGTATCTCAAAGACTGCCTCTGCTCATAGGCTCTGATCTGCAGGCTGTTGTTGTATAACAAGCACAAAGGACTACACAAAGTTAGAATCATGGTGGTTGAAAAGCCCACTGATAGATTTATAAGTCTACCGTCCAGTCCCCAATGTTGCTGTCTTAGGGTTGCCAGCCCTGGGTTGGGAAATTCCTGGAGATATTAGGGGTGGAGTCTGGAGAGGGTGGTGTTTGGGGAGAGAACTCAGCTGGGTATAATGGCATACAGTCTGCCCTCCAAAGCAGCCATTTTCTCCAGGGGAAATATTATCTGTTAGGTGGAGCTATATCGTAATTAGAGAACTCCAGGTACCACCTGGAGGTTGGCAATCATAAGTTGTCTTTCCAGGAAAAAAAATTTTTCCTCAAGAAAGCAATCTTTCCCAAACACAGAAACTCCCATACTGCTGGAGGAAGCACTTGTATCAAAATTGGTCCCATTACTAATACCTAGCATAAACAGCAGGGGGGAAAGGCAAACACCATGGAATAATTATATGATGAGAAACAGTGTGTGGGCGGGGGGAAGCAAACCACTTACCACATAGGTTGCTGTAAGAGGTCTACAGCAGAGACCAACAGTGCCATGGTCTGCAATGTTACATCCTTCTAATCTCATTCACTTTCATGGGTGGCACTGAAAATTCCTCAAGGAAGGAAAGTGATGGAAGAAAACCGTAAACATTTTGACCGTGGCAAAAGTGAAACCACCTCCAATAAGAAAGCATTTGAACGTTTGCTGAGCAAGAATGATTATCTAAATTATACAATATTATAAAATTGTTTACATTGACCAATATTGTACATCGGTGAAGAACACACCAAACTCAACAGACTTAAGGGCAAATAGCATTTATTAATTTTTGGAAGTCACAAGGAAAAGTAGCAAAGTATTCGGAAAGTCAAAGGTGGTCTATCTAAATGCTTGTCATCTGTTAATTTTTCATTCAGAATTTATGTATAAAAAATAAATGGTTTAAAAAATAGAACTAATCTGTATCAATTTCTACTCCAGAGGGAAAAAAACCTGCCTTTTTAAAAAAAATAGAAACTTGCAAGACATAAAACAGATTCTCAGTAAGCACAAGCAAGGGGGATCACTCATGCATTTACTATTCTAAAATGATGAATAGATACTACTCTTGTAGAAATCTTTCAAGGATCTTTCTTCCCTCTCCAATTCTTGAGTTTAGCTTAGGTAAACTAACTGCTCTCCACACGACTCATAGCTGTGTCCTACAATACTCTGTGTGTTTATACATATAATATCCACATGCAAAATGCATATCTCATATCCGTTGAGGGTAGTTCATGTACATTCATTGTAACTGAAGCGTTGCAGGACAAAAAACACCTGGAAGCAGGGTCCTAATTCATTTGTGATCACCACTTCCATGTTTTGCTAGTACATCATTGATAATTGACACAATGTGTGTCTTGTTCTGATACCTCTACCTATGTATGACCAAATCCAGTTAAAAGCTGGGTCTGCAAGTTGTTTTAAACGGTGTATACATTTCTGTCTTGCTAGTTCAAACAAAATTAATTTTAAAAAGAGATTCCGTATGAGAAACATTAGTCTAAGCTCAAAAAGACAAGTTAAGCTTCTGCCTACAGAAACAAGTAGAGGTTCAGTTAAGTTTCAGGCCATTACAGATGACACACTGAAAAATATATTGAATGTTTTCACATTGTTCCTACAGTTTCCTTCAGAATGTACAGAAACCTGGAAAGGAAGAAGACTGCCACGGCTAATCACATATGGAAACTATATTAGCAAAGGCTGAACTTAATATGGAAAATGCACTGGGCACATATTTTGTTGCTATTATTTAGTTTATGGAAAGACTGGCAATTAGCTTTAAAAGAGATTTGCAGGAGAGCACACATTTAACATAGCAAAAGGCTAGTCTTCATGTCCCCAATCCGGAAGAAAGGAAAAAGTGTTTTCCCCTTAAAGTTTGCTGATTCGAAGCGATACAACTCAGCATGCTCTTCTGGATCCCAGAAAGTGACAGCCTCGTTTTCATAGTCTAAATAAACCTGGATCTTATTAGGGTGGGTAAGTAACATTAGAAAGTCAGGAGGTGAAGTTAGAGCTTTGTACTGACCGTTTGAAAAGCCCACAGCCCAAACCCCCTCCTCAGGTACAAAATTAAACTTTCCTTTTCTTTGCACAGACTCCTGGGCCACACCCACAGCCCAGAAAGTTCCATCCTCCACATCCACCGTCCAGTGATGTTTCCCTGACATGAATCCATGAGAGCCAAGCACACAGCGGGCCGGCTCAAACCTCTTGGGGCTGTAGGGCACCTCCTGCCGGAACGATCCCCATGACACGCTTCTCCGATCATCAGACACAAGAAATCTAGGATGAGCCGTCTCCTGGTCCAGCATCACATTCTCTATGAGGGAGCAAATACAACAATCAAATATGGAGCCATGCCCTGAGAGCTTTTCCAGTCATAGACCATTTAGAGAATAGTAAATGGTGCCCCCCGTTGCAGTTGAAAAAAAATCTTCAAAATCTGTAAAAGAACCCAGGATTAACTGCACATATTTTTGCCAGCCTGGGATAATTCCCAAGTTTTCAGAAAAAAGGAGTTATATCACCCAAGTACCCTGCAATGTCTGTGTATGCTCAGAAAACACAAACAACACTGTGAAAACAAAAAGATGATATGCAATGGTGTGTGGGGGGGGGGGGACCAGTGCTTACAAGACTGTCCCAGAAAGGTTGAAAGGCATTTGCGGTAACCTTTGGCCTATTTCTCCGTACAAGGCCTGAGTGATATTCAGATGCAGTCAGTCCCCAAGTGAATCTATCCCTACTGAGCCACAATCATTGGGACAATCAAATGAAGCTGGAAAGCAGGCCCAGTTCAAGTTCCCGCTCTGGCATGGATTCCCTGGATCACTGTAAATCCACATTGCTCTGCAGGACTGCAGACAGCCTGACCTCCCCCGGCCGTGCACCGTTTCTAGCAGCTCTAAACTTTTTTTCCTAGTCATAATGGAGTCATTAAACAAAAAACCAAAGCACAACAAACTGATCAGTTAACCTCTGACCTTGATGGGCAAGTGAATACAACCACATATCCTGTGTTCCAGGGCTCATCATGTGACTTTTCATTATTATTTATTCTGCTTAACACACTTTGTAAACTGCTCAGAGTGGGCTTTAAGTCATCCTGAATGGCAGTATTTAAATCAAATATTATTATTATTATTATTTCTCCAAGGAGCTCAGAGTTATTTCTCCAAGGAGCTACATAGTTCTCCTCTCTTCCATGTTATCTTCAACAACCTCTTAGGCTAAGGGAGTTTGATTAGCCCAGGCTCACTATGTGGCTGAGGGGGATTTATATCCAGGCAGGGTCAGAATACGATGCTGGCTGCTTCCACACCAAGGATTTCCCACATTTCAGGCAACCAACTGTTTTGTTTTCATGTTTTCACATGATATTATCCCTCTGTTTGTGCAGTGTGTTCTCTCCACCCAAAAATTCGATTTATTTTAAATCTGTAAAAAACTGATGTCCTGAGTAGAGGTGGGCACGATCCAAAAAAAATTAATGATCAAGCTAATTGTGGATCGGCGCTGGCAACGATCCCAAATTAACGATTCGCACCGAGCATCTCCCGTTCCCGGTCCATGGATCGTGGAGGCCAAAGCGGGGCGCGCTGGTATTCCCAGCTATGTGGGAAGGTGGGTGGTGGCGGCCGCTGGGCGCCTGCAAACAGTCCCGCTCAGCTCCTCTGAGCCCTCTATTTACCAAGTCATGGTAAATAGAGTCACGAAAAAGCCAAATCATTTGCACCACCGGTCTAATTAGAGTTCCACCAGCTGAGAGTTTAAAGGCGGCTATATTTTCTTTTGCACACTTTCTCTCCCTTCTCTTTCTCAACTGCTTGCAAAAGGGATGCAGTCCGCTGGGCTGAGAAGCCAGGAGGAGAGAGAGATCTCTTTTCAGAGTTAACTCTTTCAACGCACTGAATGAACTCAGGAGGAGAGGAGCACAAAACAGCTTCAGCTGATAGCCGCTCTCAAAGCCAGGGGTTTTGTTTTCTCTCTCTCCTAACCCCTTTCTCTCCCAATCACTTTGCTTATATTTCTCTCAGGAAGCCACCTTTTCACTCACAACTGTTTGCTTTTCCTTCCTAGGGGAAATATTATCAAGTTTCTTGCCTTAAACTTCTTTTGCTAAAAAGTTAACCTCAAGCTGCAGTATGAAACCTCTGTGTGCAGCATGAAACCTCCGTGACAGAAGGAGGGCAAACAGAGCTCAGGCATTCCCCTGGCTCCGTTGCCAGGGGAATAAATTGCTGGCACCTGAGTGTCTGGCTTCCCGATCCTATCACGATCGCCCCGGTCCAGCCCCCTCCTGACAGCTGGATCGTTCGCCGTGGATGATGACGATCCACCGGGTTACGATTGCGCAATTGCCATTATCGTGGGTTTTTTTCTATCGTAATGCGGATCGTGCCCATCTCTAGTCCTGAGCAGGATGCTAGTCGCATGATCACTTTCTTGTCTCTGAAGGGAAAACTGCGCAATTGCAACGGCAGCATTTGAGCCCAGTGGAACCTTGGAGACCAGCAAGATCTTCAGGGCATAAACTTTTGAGGCACAGCTCCTTTCTTCAGACACCAATGACAAGACTTGTGAAATGTTAATCTTTTCATTTGTTGATCACCACAAAGGGCTAGATCCTGGCAACGATTAGCATAACAGAAGAGAATTACTGCCTTTTAGACAGATGGGAGGGGAAGAAAGCTTGTTAAAGGTATTGCATTATTCCCATCCAGCATTACACATGCTGTTTTTTTAAAAAAAACAAAAAACAGAAAATACCCACAGCTCAGCCTGCCTTACGGGAAGGGGGGAGATTTCAGAGGTGTCTGTAAATTCATGGAGGTTTTAAAGTCTTTATTTTTTTATTTCTATGCAGTGTTGCATTACCCATGCTCCTCAGAAAAAGGGGGTGGGGGTGGACAGAAAATCCTGAGAATTGGATGAGTGGGCAATGATGTGGCAAATGAAGGTCAGTGTAGGGAAGGGTACGGTGCTGCACCTTGGAACAAAAAAATCCCAAATTCAAGTACATGCTAATGCAGTTTGAACTTGTTGAGAATGAGAGAGGAAGAGGCCTTGCGGTCAGAGTGAATAGCTCAATGTGTCAATTCAGTGTGCCACAGCAGTGAAAAAAGACAAACTATGTGCTGGGGATTATCAGGACTGAAAATAAAATGGCCATTTTTATAATGCCCCTGTATAGATCTATGGTGTGGCCTCATTTGGAATACTGTATGCTGTTCTGGTCACTGTTATCTCAAAAAGGACATTGCATAGCTGGAAAAAGTACAGAAGAGAGCAAACAAGATTGGTTGGGGGGGGGGGGTGGAGCATCTTTCCTATGAGGAAAGACAGAAGAGTCCGAATCTTTTCAGTTTAGAAAGAGACTAAAGGAGGACATGATAGAGGTTAATAAAATTATGAACAGGGTAGAGACAGTAGACAGAGGGAACTACTTCTCTCTCTTCAAAAATACTAGAACTCGAGGGCATTCGATGAAGATGATGGGCAGCAGATTCAGGACAGACCAAAGGAAATAGTTCTTTACACAACTAATGATTAAGATGTACAATTCACTGCCAGAGGAGGCTGTGACAGCCACAGATGGCTTTAAAAGGGCGTAGACAGATTTGTGGAGGATAGGGCTATCAGTGGCTATTAGGCATGGTGACTAAAGGGAACCTCCCCATTCAGAGGCAATGAATCTCTGAATATCAGTACCAGGAGGAAACATCAGAGGAAGGCCTCGGCTATGCCCTTTTGTTGGCCCTCCATAGAAACTGGTTGGCCACTGTGTGAGACAGCATGCTGGACCAGATGCACCACTTGTCTGATCCAGCAGGGCATTTCTTATGTAGAAGCCCATGAATGAGAATGGGGGGGGGGGGAGGGTTTCCATTTTATTTTTGTTGGATTTATATCCCACCCTCCCTGCAAGTGGGCTCAGGGTGGGTCACTCACTCACACACACAAAATAAATAACAGTTAAAATTATTGTTTTATGAAGTCCTTGAGTTTGTTTGGAGGTTCTAGCAGGGGAGCGCAGCTATCGTATATCCCTGACCGAAGAACGGTACACTCCTTCTATCTGGGATGGTTGTCCTCTTCCACTGAGCGCGCAGCTTCGGGAGGGACGCACATGGAGCGGTGAGGGAGGAAGGGGACACCCGCCTAGCCAGCCAGATCAGCCGAATCAACCCTGGCGATCAATGGAGTGACAGATGTTGCAGCCAGATCGCCCTCACATCCAAAACAATAAAGTCAATACATAGTAGGCACAACAGATCTCATTAGACAGTGGGGCAGAACAAAACAGGCAAGGGACCAGCAGGATAGTTTGCCAGCTCCTCAACTCCTCTCATAGACCTGGCGGAACATAAGGCGTTTTAGAGGCCCAGTGGAACTGTAGTAAGTCCCGCAGGGCCTGGGTCTCAAGTAGGAGAGTGTTCCACCAGGCCGGAGCCAGAGCTGAAAAGGTTGAGAAGTGAACATCCTTGGGGGCAGGGACCACCAGCAGATGTTAATCTGCAGAGCATAACACCCTCCAGGAAACACACAGGGAGAGACGCTCTTGAAGACATGCAGGTCCCAGTCTGTTAAGGGCCTTTCAGATGTGAAAGGGAAAGCGTTGCTAAAAAGAGAAAGCTGACTACCCTAACTTGTCTGGAATTTCCGTTGCAAGGGCAAGTTCATGTAGAATTCCATCAGCAACCAGATTACCCTGGAAAATCACCTGGTGTGGAAGCAGCCATGAGGAGGCCCACAACGATATCACTTTATGAGGCCCTCACAACAACAATACTACTTTTGTCTTATTCTCACAGAAAGAACACTGATAATATAAATACAAAAGCTTGGTTTCTGCACATATTCAAAGAGGCAAATATTTCACGTTTAGAGGCCTCCTCATATTGTGGGGCCCCTTTAAAGAATACAGGCGATAGCAACACAAATTATAAAGTGAGATAAAATGCTACATATTCAAATGTATTTGTAGTTCACCGATTCCTCCCGCTTATTTATTTGGAAATTGTATATACAGCCTCTACAGGGACCTGCCACCATGTCCCCGCCCCACCCCAGTCCCCTGCTGGTTGCCAGGCTATACCTGGCAACTCTAAAACAGTCAGACAAGCTAACATGGACATGAAAAGTTTTAGAATTAGAAATCCCAACAAAAAGTATCACCATTAAAGCAAGCCATGAAAACAAGACTGGGGTGTAATAGTAGCATAACACAATTTAACAGTCTGAAATACTATTTTTAAGACATAAGATATTTTAAGACTACAAAAACAGCAGAAATGATAGAAACCGCTCAGTTAATGTCTGGGGGGGGGATGTTTTTTATAAACAAAATGCACAATGCAAACAAAGCTTTAAAAGGTGGCGTGCTGTTCTTACAGTGAGATATGAATAATCAAATACTTGAGAAACTTACCTTCTATCCACTTTGGTTCAGACAGTGTCTCTAGAGGAATAAAGGTAGAGAAAAGGGTGAAAAATCAATTGTTCATTAAAACAGTATATGTTGTGTGCATGCATATGCATATTTATTTGTGTTTATTTTTACAACAGATTTTAAACAAAATTTAAAACAAACATTTTAAAGTAAACAACAGTCATAAAACCACCTTTAAAAAGCTTAAGAAAAAGTAAAACAGCAATAGAGGAAAGAGACCAAGGCAATAACAAAATGAGAATAATATTCATAAAACAGGCCAGTGAAATGAAACATAAAATTTAGGAGCGGGTATATGTACATAGGATATGTAGCATTTAACTGCAGACTTAATGCACACACTTGTTTTTTACTACGTTGTTAAGACCTCTGCAATTCAAAGACAAGATTTTAAACGACATTTTGACACAAAAATAAACTTTTGGTTTATATATGTTCTGTCAACTCTCTTGTTTTTGTAAATCTTAATACCTCTAGGTCTTACAACTTTGTTACAGAGTAATTTAACACACCATTATAACTACTTTATATTATAACCAAACTGACTTGATGTGTTGGTTAAAAACTAGAATTTTGTGTAAATATTTAGAATAGATAAGAAGATTGGAAGCTAGTGATAAGAAGATATAGTATGAAGAGAGAGAAAGAGAAGAAAAGGTTAAGAAAAGAAGAAATTTATCCAACAAGCCTCTCTTTCAGATTTGACTTCCTAATTCCTCTCAAGAGAGGAGAACCACCAGAACAAACCCATTAAGGTGGAGAATGTAAAAACCAAAGTTAGATTAGAGTTGGCACTCTAGCTTAGATGAAATTTGTTGTCACTGGGCTGCAAGCCTAGTATCTGAGGTTTTACAGTAATTGGGAGGCTTTGAGAGCTTCTGTACCCCTTCCCATCCCCTCCCCATGCTGGATGAGGTACATAAACTTTGGGAACAGAAAGTAACCCCTTTTTTCTTTTTAAAATGGAAAATAACTCTTAAAAACAGGAATTTCAGAGTTCACGTAAAGAGGTTCTGGATGCACTCTTCAGGATTCTTTCTTTACAGGGATTCTGCCCCATTTTTTTGTGGGTGAACGCGCTTTCCATCTTCTGTTCTTGTTGGGAGAGTCCTCCTCAGTATCGAGATATAGGGCTTCCCAAAGCAATACGAATCGCTTTGGGAAGCTTTGATTCAGGGTTTCCAAATAGGGCCCAGCATCCTCGGCCTGATTCGGAAATCCCGAATCATTGCAAATCAGGTCCAATTTGGGTCCTTTACCTGAATCCTAAACCCGAATCGCACCCCTATGCCCATCATTAGTAGACACTATATATTTCTTACATAGTCATTTTATTTTGAAACTTTCAGGTTTAGTTTTACAGCTATATCAGAAAATAAATGATTGATTATTTACCAAAGGTAGTCGAAGATTCAGCAGCAGATGAACCTGGTGTGACAAACCCACAGGCAACGTCATGCTCATTTGTGGGGTTGTTACATATGCTTATGAGGCTACTTCCTCCCACTCCAAACAGACACTTGCTAACCTATACTTCTCTCACTTTTGACTGGCAGGAAACGAAACATTCACCACCATCCAATGTATAGGCCTGCTCCAACCACTACACAGACAGCCTCACAAAGGTTAAACATAACAGTGTCATACATTCCCTGATTATCTGAGTAGGACCTAAAAAAAAAGTGGAAGCAACCTTCTCATTTCAGTAGTTAAGAAATGCATTTGTTACCTTTGAATTTCTTCAAATCTGCCTGTAGTAACGCACTTTCCTTAGAGAGGATTTGCAATTTTCTCTTCAGCTCTGAAGAATCACGTGTAACAGGAAGCTGGAACTTGTCCTTACATCTAGAGTTTTTTTAAAGGACAGGAAATACTTTGTTCACACAAAATTTTAGTCAAATAACATCTTAAGAGATCAACAAAACCTTTTCACAAGTCAAAGCTCATACTCTAGAAGAAATTTTGTCTGTCTTTAAGATGCTTCTAGATTCAAAATTTGTTCTACTACTACTGACTAACACCTGAAACTACTTTTGTTCACAGTGCATTTCAGTATGAACTGCAAGGCTCAGAGGAAGAAACAGAATCTATTTGTTGCATTGACACATAATAGGAGTAGAACATTGACTTCCAGCAATGCAATATTTTAGGAAGGGGCTGCGAACACACAGTAGGGAAAGGCCAGAGTCCTCTAGTTGGAAAAGGGAAAAAAATCCTGACTCCAGGAATCAATCATAAGCACTGCCTGAGTAAAGAACGGAATAGATGGAATCCATCGTCAACTGCACATGTACAAAGAATATACACTACAACTAAAACATTGAAACATGGGGGTAAATTTATATATGATGCTAATGATGCAATCAAATCATCAGTGAGGCCTTGGACTGACTATGCCAAAGTAGTTCTCCTCTCTGAAAAAGTTATAATATGGCAACATAAAAGGATAAAAGTAGAGTACCAGATTGAATATGAAAAATATTAATGTGCAGCGTCACAAGCACTTGCAGGAGGCATCTTATTTTCCCCTCCCCACCATGTCCTCTTTTCCTTCCTTGCCCCCATAGTCTTTTCCTGCTTCTCCTTCTCACCCACCTTTGTCTACCCTCTTTTCTTCACCTTCCCCCCGCCCCCACAGGCAGCAGTCTCTCCTATAACCCAGCTGCATGGTAGAGGACTCTGCAAGGACTTCCAGAGGGCTCTTCATTTACCCCTATATCCCCTTTCCCCACACCATTTCCTCTTTCCCTCCTCCGGGTAACCTCTATATGCTCACCTTTCCCTATGTCCTTCTCTCCTTTGAACTCACTAAACAATTTACTTTTTATCCGCCTCTGATCTTCACCTGTATTTGTTGATTTACTTCATGTATATACTGTCTTTCTCCACAGTGGGGACTCAAAGCCACTTACAACATTCTCTTTGCCTCCATATTATCCTTACAACAACCCAGAAAGGTAGGTTAGGCTGAGAGTGTGTGACTAGCTCAAAGTCACCCAGTGAACCTCCATAGCAGAATGGTGATTCGAACCTGGGAATCCCAGATCTTACTCTGAAACTCTAACCACTATACTGCACTGGCTTTTGTGGAGCTGCTGCTGCTGAACCGTAGCAAGCAGCCAAGCCTGGGTGACTCATGCAAATCCTGTGGTATCAAGTCATCCAGTGGTTGCTTCTGAGCCTGGCCCCAATGAGTCCTCCCTCAAAGGCCACAACAGCCCCAGAAAGGACCTTGCCCCCCTCCCCTGCCTTTTACTGACAGAATCCTAACCTGGAATACTGGCTAAACTGTTAAGATTGCCCAGCAACAGCCACTGAGGGATCTGGTTAAAGCTACAGGCACTCCTTTTATAATTTGGGGTTTTGTTTTGTTTTTTAGATTTCAGATTTTTCTGCAAACCTGGTGCATTTTTCAGGTATTTATTAAGATCAGTCTTGTCTATTCATGGGTTCAATCTACAGGTTTAAGATGATAGAATCTTGCTTGCAAAATTGTATCCAGAAAAGTTGTGGGGCTAATTCATTCCAATTAAACTTTCCCAACAGGTAACAAGCTCATAGGATCCAGACTGGTTGAATATGTAAAATCTTCTAGGCTCCTACGCTTGATATAATAAAAGGCTGCATTCTAACAATGATGTAGCTCTTAGCCTTTGGAAACAACATAGTATGCGATTGCTACTTAAAAACTCATAGCACAAGTGCAAATGCATCACTTAAGAATTGCCCCCTCCAGCTCCTCAGACCTTCCAAGTCCCAGCATGGCAAAATGGTGGCAGGAAGAATGAGCCTCATACCTGTTCATGGTACTTCCAATATTCTGGCAGGGAAGAGAAGAGACAGAGTAAGTTTAGGTGCTTCAATCTAACACAAGATGCTGCCTTATACCTAGTCAGACCATTTGTTCTACCAAGGCCAGTACTGTTCCCTCAGCAGCTCTCCAGGGCCTCAGGTGGAAGTCCTTCACATCACCTACTACCCGATTCTTTTAACTGGAGATGTCAGGGAACGAATCTGGGGTTCCCTTCACACATTACACTACAGCACTCCCCTATTATGCATTGTAGGGCCTCCCCCACATCCTAAAAAAAGGTCATTTCCTCACATTTTTATTTGCTTTTTTATATCCTGCTCCCCCACCCCCCCCAAACAAGAATCCCAAAGTAGCTTACAACATTGTTCTCCTCTCATCCATTTTATCCTCAAAACAACTCTGTGAGGTAAGTTAGGCTGAGAGAGAATGAAGGGCCCAAAATCTTGCCACAAGCTCCTGTAGGAGAGTGCAGATGCAGACTGGTTCTCCCAGCTCCTAATCTGACACCCTGACAGTTACACTGTGCTGGCTCTCCCGTTACAGCAGACCACCATAATGGGGTTCAATTTAGACCAACTGTACACTGTGTTTGCCTCGGCAGTATATAAACTAAAATTGGAGCAATACAGTGAAGATTAACTTTTATATCAAGCAATTCATTGTTGCAACAATGGTCAAAATTTCAATCTTTGAATACTGGCAAGTTAAAGAGTTTCATCAATTCAAGGGTGTTAAGGGGGGCCTAGAGTTAGGATCTATACGGAGTTTGAAGAGATTTTGTCTCAACCATAAATACACACACTATATTTTACTTAGTCAAAATACTACTTTTCAGGAAAGACGCAATAAAGATCTGGGATATAAACTAAATGATGAGATCTGGAAGTGTTTTTCTTCGGGGGCATCTTTTACCTTATCTTGCTTTTAAAGAGAACTTGGCCAAAATTATTCATCAATTTTGTTACCACAGTAATCATTGCAAAAAAAAATTAACTCTTGTTTGGGTACTCGTTGGTTCTGTGATACATTAGAGGATGATTTCATTCTTATGTGGTGGTGGTGCTCAAGGGGCAAGAATTATTGTGAGAAAATAACAATTGGATTAGAAAGAGATTCCATTGTTTTTAGAATTACTTCTTAATTATGCGGTTTCAGTCCCAAAAGTTACAATTTATTTTGTTAAATCTGATTTCAGGCTCATGCATGTAATACACTGGAAAATTAAGAATGCTCCTGATATGAAGGAATAGCTTGAGAAAATGAAGGATACTTGTATCATGATTAAGCTTTCTTGACTAAGAAGCCATTAGTGTTCACAACAATTTGATTCATTTTGGGTTGATGTTATTTCCCGTATTCAAAGAAATTTATAGCTTTTTACTAGATTCCTTGGCACTGTCATTTGAAATGAGATATGCATATTTTGATTCTCTGATTCTGGCTGGATTATTAGTTGTGTTATTATTTATAGTACATATACTCATAGTTGTATTATTATTTATGCATTTGCATTTATGCATTATTCATACACTTTTGAATTGGTGTATAAGTGTTTGTACTGTATTTGTTTAAAATAAATATATTTAAAAAAATCAGATCAGCTGTATATGTCTCTCCAGTTCTAATTCACCACTAACCAATAATCCATACTTGACCTTGTATTTATCTGTATGAATACTATGGAGCACTCATCTACCTTAATGATTTTTTAAAAGTACTAAACAGTATCTCTTCCACATGACCTCAACCCAGTACTATTACTTATTGTGCCACCATTTATACGGGAGATTATTACAGAAATACTAGTTTTGTTTAGGATGAGGATTTGTTCTAGAGAGACGACAGTGGCTCCACTGCAGATAAAAAATCTTAATTGGACTTCTATTGGTATAGTTACTCCATACATCATGGATACAACACTGTTGTTGTGCTATAGCAAATTATTCACAACTAGTCTTGTTCACAGAGAGACATCCAGTTGCAAATTATTACTACAGCGCAACAATATTCAGTGATGTGTGGATGTATTCCAAATTCCACAAAGCCAATATAACTGCAATAGACAGCCACTGTGGTGCAGTAGTAAGCATTGGTCTAGGACCAGTAAAACTTGGTTTAAATACCCTGTTTGCCATGTAACTTAATGGGTGACCATGGGCCAGTTGTTCTCTTTCGTCCTAACCTGCCTCATTGGGTTAATATGAAGATAAAACGCAGGAAGGAATAACTATGTACACTGCCCTGAGCTCCTGGAGAAAGGACAGGATTAAAATGCATTAAACAAATGGAATATTTTTTTAAAAATCAGGTATAAAAAACTGCACTATGAGCGTTATCCCCACAACACTGCATTGCTTGAGAGAAGTGGTACAGAGTGAGTATACCAAGTGGGAAATGCATACCTGTTTACTGTGTGCCAAAACTCTTACCTGGAGAAGCCCACATGGTGGCTCCTGACACTTCTGCTCAAGCTCACGGATCAAGGCATCAAGACGGGAAATCTCCTCAGAAAACGCAGTCACATTTTCAGCCTCTCTCTTCTCAACTTCTTTTTCCACTTCATCCAGTTGGGACAACAGACGCTGTTCTTCTTTCTCAAAAAGCTTACGCAGCTGTTGTAATTCCAATGAAAGTTTCTTCCTCTCTGCAGCTGTGTCTTTCTGTTATGGACAGATGAGAACAGTGTAAAGAACAAGGTGGAAACGTGGGAACTCAGGTGGCATTCCCAGAGCACGGAGCATCGGTTGATGTCTCCATTCAACCTATTGTTAACAACACACTCCTCTGAAATGAAACTGTGAATGGCAAATGCTCTAGCACTAGAAGCACCTACTGGACAGTGCCTGTGACACTGCTGCCAGGAGTTTCCAAATGCCACTGGGAAAGTGAAAGGGGGGGGGGATAGAAGAGAGCTAGTTTTTCTATTATAATTGTTTATATTATTTCATCTGCTCCAGCATTTATTCAAAAATGGGGGGGGGGGATCCAGCTTTTCCCTGTTACCAAGTCTAGTTCTGTCTCCTTCCATATCATGGGCAGGAACATCTAAGCAGTTGGTTACCAGAAACAAGCCTAGGGCTACACTGTTACTACCATGGGAAGCCTCCCTACAGATTTTACATTTATGGGACAGAATATTGCCATGTCTGTTTATTGAAACAGCATGCTGACCTTGCACCAAGTTGTGACATTTAGATTCAAATCAAATTCCAACAAAGCTGTGAACTCATTAGGTTGTCTTGGACACACTGCTACCGTAAGGACCAGGGTGCCTGTACGGAAGTTGCCAATCCCAAGCCAGAGTTTGGTGAAAATGGCTGAACTCACGTTCAGAACTGTAAGTGTTTTCAGGCTCTGGCCTAGTTCAGATATGTGCTGGTTGCGCTGATTAATAACACCTGTGGAGCAGTCTCTGAGTTACCAAGTGATTCGACCTTGGAAGACTGTTCTCAGAAAGGCTCTTGGTTCACTCCCTAGATTTTCACACAGCCGAAATGTTAATTAACAACGGTTTCTGTCAGTAAAAGGTGGGGGAGGGGGATGGTCTTTCCAGGGCTGTTTTGGCCTTGAGGGAGAACTCACTGGGGCCAGGCCTATCAGCAACCAGAGTGACTTGCTACCACAAAACCTGCACGATTCATCTAGGCCTGGCTGCTTGCTACTGTTCAACAGCAGCCACCCCACAAAATACAGTGTAGTGTAATGGTTAGAGTTCCAGACTAGGATGTGGGAGCCCCAGGATTAAATCCACACTCCGCCATAAAAGCCTGATGGGTGACCTTGGGCCAGTCACATACTCTTAGCCTAACCTACCTCTCAGGGTAGCTGATGGTAGGGGGGGGGCAGATAAAAGGTAGGTTGGTTAATGGGTGGAAAGGAGAGCAGGAAGCAGGGGAAGTTGAGAATATGGGGCTGCTAGGAAGAAGGAAAGGGGAAATGATGCAGAGAGGAAGATACAGGGGAAAGTATGGGGCCCCTGCAAGTCTTTGCAGGCTCCCCATTGTAGTACAGGGCCCAGCCTGGCTGGCACCTTGCAATTTGTCCATAGTTGTTCCCAACAGATGCTGGAGAGGTAGGATGGGAGAAAGGAGTGCTGAAGACAGGGGGACAGACCAAGATGGTTGGCTGGTGGGTAGGAAAGAGAGAAGGAAGCAAGAAAAGGGGAGAGGCTATGGGGACTTTCAGAAAAGGGAATGAGGAAATAGTGTGGAAGGGAAAAATGAAATCCCCCCACAAGTACTTGTGGGTCCCTTGCTTGTTAACTCCCGAGTGGACTCCTTTGAAATTGCTGTTGTACCTACCAGTAGATCCTGGGTTGGCTTCTCTAACTCTGATTTATGTGACAAAATCTCCTCTCTGTCTTCTTTCAGCACTTGAAGATAATGCTGCAGTTTACCCTAAAAAGACATAAATGCACTTTTTAAAAGACCATTATTTTTTCTTCACATATTGCCCAGTTACCATAAATAAAGAACTCATATTTACAGTCTAAGCTGCCACAGCATAGAATGGAAGAGAAGCACCTGTGCTTCTCTTCCATTAGGACCTTTGAACCTTTAGCATTAGGACCTTTGATCCTTTAGCATCAAAGGTCAGGGAATGTGCATGACTGGGGGGTGGGGAGAGATGAGTTACTCCAGGTATCTCCTATAACAGATGGAGTTTTTGTGGCAATGGCATGGCAAAGAAGAAATGTTTTCCCTTAGGAGGATTGTGGAGTTCCAAATACAGATGGGGGAGTGGCAGTGAACACCCACTCCCCACACTATTTTCCTCTCTCAAGAATGCTCTCCATTTTCAGGCTACTCTAAGAAACTGGAGGAGGGAAGAGCCAGAAACAATATGTTTTGTCCTTGAAGGAGTTAAACCCCTCACCCCATGCTGTGCACGCACATGTAACGTGGGCTGTTTTCCAGGACCAAATTATACCTCAGAAATTCCAGGAAAAAAATGCCAGTGTTATCATTTGAACCATCCTAAATGTAGACAAAATTGAGAAACTCTATGTATGAACATATCAACATGGGAAAGGAGCATGGAAAGGGCCAGTACAGGTTTAGTCATGCTCTAACCTCTTGATTTAGCGTTAGCAGGAACCAGTGAATTCAGACAGATTTCCAGTTCTTCCAAAGTACCCCTCTCAGAAAATAATTTCCATAGAATAGGACTCTATTTATAGAAAACTGACTTTCCCCTCAGTGACCCCTCCCCCACCCCAGACTGACCCTCTTTTTAGAATCAGGGAATTGAGGGGTTTCCCCCATAAATCACTTCAGTCACTACAAATTACCCGGTAAACCTGAGCAGCCTCCTCTATGGGAACCACACTGTGATTTTTATGCGCCTTGGACCTGTCACACACCACACAAATGGGAGTCTGGTCATGTTCACAGAAGAGTTTCAGGGGCTCCCGGTGTTTCTGACACAAGTCTCCAGTTTCATTTGCCCGCTTGTTGCTGAACTGTTTGGCGAGGTCCACAATGTTCCACAGATGTCTGTTGGGATGAAGGTTTTTCCAGGGAAAGGGTCTTCTGCACTGTGGGCAGGGAATGGCTTTGAAAGGTGACCCTTCGCAGCATTGTGTGATGCAGTTTCGGCAAAAATTGTGCCCACAGTTTATGACCATCACTGGATCCTGAAAATAATCCAGACAGATGGAACAGGTGGCTTCATCCTGGAGAAATTTTTCTGGATTTGGAGTAGCCATTCAGTGTCTTCTTCTGATAAAGAAGAGGAACAAAGTTTTAGTCTCATTTCTGTTGCTTTCAGCAGAGGAAGTTTCCCTTTGTAAACATCAGAAAATGGGTGCCTCACCAAAGACCAAATTAAAAGTCTGAAGAGGGAAAAAATGAGAAGCAAGAATGCAAGATGTGTGAAGAGTTCCTCTAGAAAGTTTATGGAAGCCAAGAAGCCCACTGTGTTCAACAAAAGGTCAGCCAAATTATTGAAGGATGACCTGTGTGCTCCTTCTCTACGCTTTGGAAAAAACTCTATTTTATTTACTTATGTCATGTATAGTCCGCCTTTCTCACTGAAGGAGGTTTACACAGTATGAGATTAGTACTGTCAGTATCAGGAACATTTCCATAAACAATGTTATAGGGTACAGAGATACAAGTTCACAAAGACAGCATTAGTAGGCCTCCAATACAACATAGTGGTGAGGTCTATGGTTCCTAACTCATTACTGGATTATTTGAGATCCCCTCCCTACAATACAGCCCTCCTATTTGAGTGAAAAGCCTTTTTGATTAATTCAGTTTTGCATCGTTTGTGGATATATTCACATGTGCTTTAAAAATCATTATTCCACACCAAAAAAATCAACCCTGACAAGAAGATTTTAGGCACCAGAAAGAAATCCTATTGTCTTTATAAGGCTTACTCCCAAATATGTAGAGTCCAGTAGCACCTTTAAGACTAACCAACTTTACTGTAGCATAAGCTTTCGAGAATCACAGTTCTCTTCGTCAGATGCGTCCAAATATGTGTGCACAAAATCCAGTCAAGCCATAATATGTAGCTTCATTCAACTGGGTTGTTCTCAAATTGCCTGGGCCTAGCACACGTGCCTTCACCACTTAAAAAAAAAATCTCACATACCTTTACCAGTAATTCGGCAAACAAGAATGCGAACGATTGCTTTGTCCACCGCAAAACGAGGCGAGAACTCTTTCAAGACTTCTATCTTTTCATCCCAGCTATTAAGGAATCGTTTTCCTTGTTATCTTCCGCTGAATTTGACGGGGGTTGGGATCATTGCACTGCCCTCCCCCTTCCAGAAACCCCTCCCCCCAGGCACCGACACCCACCCCCTCCTCTTCCCCGCGTCTTCCTCTTCTCCCCTCCCCCACCTTTCCCCTGTATTTTCTTAATTGCTTCGCATTCTCCTTATCTCCGACCCTGAGTAGCCACATTGCAAAACGCACGCTGCACCCCCACCTTACGGTCTTCAACCCGCGCCCGGATCCGCTAGTTCTTCGCTATTGATGCAAAAAAGCCCAACAGGGAGACGAGCCACCTCCTAAATCGAAAGTACCGTTGCAAACCGAGCACACGGCTGACTCCTCCCCCTCCGGCTGTGTGCCCGCCCCTCGGCTGCTTCCTGGTCCGCGGCGATCCTCTGATAGAGCGATCAGGCATAAATCTGACCGTGGTAGCCAATAGGCGCGGAGACGAAATGCTTTTTGAACACGAATGTCAGAGAAATCGCTGTTTTAGTTTGTGGTTATTCGTCTCCTAAGTGAGTGCAATGACAGCTTGAGTGTTTCCTGTGCTCTCTTTGAGTCTGGCTGGTTTAAAGAGAAGTTTGTCGGGCTTTGTTGAGGCCCATGGCGTTTAATCGATGTATTGCCTCGTGGCCGAAAGGGATGGCTGTAACTTGAAACCAGCACCAGTTCAAGCAAGATCAAGATGGGTAGCCATGTTAGTCTGTCTGTAGCAACAGAAAAGAGCAAGAGTCCAGTAGCATCTATAAGACTAATAAAATTTGTGGTAGGGTATGAGCTTTGGTGAGCTGTGACTAGGGTTACCAGCCTCCAGGTGGTGGCTGGAGATCTCCAGGAATTTCAACAGCTCTCCAGGCAACAGAGATCAGTTCCCCTGAAGAAAATGGCTGCTTTGGAGTCTGAATTCTATGGCAATATTTCCTGCTATCCTCTCCAAAACCCACCCTCTCCAGGCTCCACCCTCCCAAATTTCCAGGAATTTCCCTGCCTGTAGCTGACAACTCTAGCTGTGGCTGATTTTGTTAGTCTTATAGGTGCTACTGGACTCTTGCCCTTTTCTAACACGCAGTGCAGGCTTGGCCAGGACTCACCGTAATGACCTGAACCATTTTCCTTTCCCAAAACTTTAAACAAAAAAAAAATTAATGGAACATCCAGCTCAAGGAAGAAACTGAACTCAGAAGCTTGCACGCTATTCTGTGGTTGGCCCTAAGAACATAGTATGTGGGTTGTATTCTGTTTGTGTGATGTTATCACTGTCCACCAGATGTTTGGGCTGGAATTTTTCTGTCCTTCACTGACTGCTTTTATCCAAGAATCTAGGAATCAGTTAGGTATCACCTTTGTATGTGCCATGTTCCAAGTAGTTTGCAACTGTCCAGTTGTTATCCAGTCTATGCCAATGTTGCCTAGATGTTTAGTTAGTCCTTTTGGAATCTATTCTCATTATCTCTGTTGTCCCCAGTTGTTGTAGGCTGGTAGCCATGTTAGTCTGCAGTAGAACAGCAATGTTTGAGTCCAATGGCCCCTTAGAGACCATCAAGATTTTCAGGCCCTGTGCTTTCAAGAGTCAGAGCTCACTGCTTCAGACACCAGTAGGAATGGAAATCCCTGAGCTTTTCTGTCCCAGTGGAAAGGTGGGAGGGTGGAGGGACCTGGCAACCCTATGGTGTCGCCTTTACATCATGACACCCCCACCATCTGTGTGTTTTAAATCATTCACTCCTGTGTTCAACATCTTGTAAATAAAAGCTATTCTGGTTTCTGTTTTAACCCTGGCTGGCCTGAAGTTGTTGGCTGAGGGGAAATAAAACACGTACACATACTTCAAGCATTCTGGTCACAACCAATGGGCCTAATTTTAACTAAATGGTGGCAGAATGTAGAGGGAGTAAATACTGAGCTCCCTCTCCCTGGTAGCCCTGTGCAGTAGCTGGATGAGGTGGTAGTGAATATATAGAGCTGGTTGCCTCTCTGGTGGAGCCTATGGGAAGAGGAGAGAGAGGGGCCCCATGTGTGGATTTGGGTCAGGGCTCTCTACCTAATAAAAAGAAGTTAGACAGGTGTTGTATTATGGCTGCCTTTAACTACCTGTGAAGCTCTAAACCTGTGCATAGAGGCTTATGGTGGGTGGCAGTGTGTATGGAGTTACATCTTGTTACCAATCCTCAGAGATGCAGTGGAAGAATTTTTTTTAAGACAGCATTGCACACTAGAAAATGAAACTGTATGCTTTTACCATAGAGTATCTGGTAATTCTTAGAGTGATGTGACATCACAATGCCTGCAAATCCAGCTCACACACATACCCGTGTCCCGGCCCCACAAGTTCCCAGAAGCTACCAAGCACACCCAGGCATGGCTTGACAACTCTACCTATAGCACATACCAAACTCTGACAAAATTCCTTCCTTTCATGAGTGTCTGGCCATCATTTTGGTTGCTCTTTTTGGTGCCATCTTTGCTGAACAAAAATGGTCAAACTCTTGTAAAGGTCCAGACAGTCACAAGAGTTTGGAAAGCGCTATAGGACATGTGTAGTTTGCCATGTTTATTTTAAAGAAGAAGATGCCTGAGAAGGAAGGAAAGGGGCTTTTACAGACCTAGCTCTCACTCAGAGGAATGTGGGGGAGAGGTGGTGGTGAAGAGTTTAAAAGTAAAGGCAGCTGGCTTCAGGCAACACTATGGATTGTTGGTACAGGCTCTGGTACTATGTTTGTAAATAAAGTAAACACTGCAAAATTCCTGTATCTCCAGTGCTCTCTTATCCAAAGGAAACAACCTAGATGTGCTGGATCTAGGAGATCTCAACACTCAGGGAAGTTGGGAGCATGCAAATCCAAATAGCTATCATGCACTTTCCAACTAGTACTGATTACTATGAGGTACAAAATAGAATAACACAATAATAAATAAATACACTGGGAAGTTGAGCAGATAATTTGCCTTTACTCCTCTGGGTTCCCCCACCCATTAACTGATTATTAACCATGAATGGGTGCAAATGGGAGAGATTGAGGTTCAAGCCTGTCCCACAAATTTCCCAGCAGAAGGCAGCACCCCTTCCTCTGTGAGCAAAGTTACAAGAGACAAATTACACAAGGACATGCACCTGAAGGGAGTTGCAATGTTAGGGTTTGTTCATTTCAGCTTCACTTCCCAGAAGGGCCTTAATTTTGGCTTCACCTCCTAGAAGGGAAGGTGAAACTGACAGAGCTTTAGGGAGGCAAAGAGGAAATTAACAAACTCTCTGAGGAGCTATCTTCCCCTGGCTCTGTAGAGAGGGGGAATTGATAAAGCCTTCAGATCTCTTTTAAAACTGGCTAACATGGCAACTTCCTTCATGTGCATGTGTAATTTGTCTCTTGAGCTTGGCTCTGGGTTTCAAGGTTTGGTGCACAAGATGGAGCCAATGGCCATAGACTGCCTCTGCTTCCTCTTGGTTTGGGCAACCTTTGAGCACAACAGGTAAGATCACAGCAGAAGCACTCCCCCCCATTTCCTCTTCTATTCTTGCTTCCTTCGTTTCCTCTTTTGCTTTCTCTAGGCGTGGTAGCCCCACTGTGAAAGATGTGTCTTGCAGTTTTCAGAAAGGAATGTGACCTTTGAATGGTTCTTTATTTTTGCTTTCCTTCTCTCAACCACACCTTTACTCAAGTATCTCTCTAGCACATGGTAATGATATTGCAAATAATAATTAAAACATTACAGATTAAAACCAGGATAAAGCCCTCAAATAACTCCCCCCACCCTTAAAAGATGTCTGTTGTTCATACCCTTTCAAAAGCCCTGGCAACAAGCAGCTCTTGTAGGGTTGTGTGGTGTTTTGCAACTCTGTTCCTTTCCTCCAGGCTAGCTTTTTAGACTGAGTCCACACCTGAATATTGTGTGGGTGAGATCAAAGAGAAAGAAAGTTGCTGCAGCTCTACACAGAGAAAGAATCTGAGTTATTAACTGTGCTCTTGTTTGAAACGATGCTGCTTCCTTATTCTAATGCCTAGCATTAAGGACATAACAGGTTACCAACCTCCAAGTAGAACCTGAAGATCTCCAGATTATAGAGATTAGTTCCCCTGGAGAAAACAACTGCTTCAGAGAGTGGAGTCTAAAGCATTATACCCTACGGAGGTCCCTCCATCCCCAAACCCCACCATCCCCAGGCTCCACCCCCAGGAACATATGTCAGGAGATGAAGAGCTTTAACAGTCACAACCAACGCCTTGCACTGAACTTGGGGAAAAAACTGGCAGGCCATGAAAACTGGCAGGATCTTCAGGGGGACAGAGACCCAAGAAACTGACTATGGCCGTTTCCAGACGGCCCCCCGCCTCGCGAAACGTCGCGCGTCGTCGCGCGTCGTTGCGCAGAAAACGCGAAATATCGCGTTTTCTCGCGCGAGTTTTGCGCGACGTCGCGCAAAACTCGCGCGAGAAAACGCGATATTTCGCGTTTTCTGCGCGACGACGCGCGACGACGCGCGACGTTTCGCGAGGCGGGGGGCCGTCTGGAAACGGCCATTGGGCAACATTACAATTTCACTTCTGGGTACATACTTGGAAGCAACGTCACAGCATTGGGTGACATTCTAGGAGTTCCCTAAATCTCTATGGGTTTTGTCATAGAAATTTGGGGAATTCCTAGAATGTCATGCAATGCTGTGACATCTCTTCCAGGAACATACCTGTAAGTGACACTATGGTATCACCTGATGCCAATGTCTCCCTCCCCCCCCCCTTTGATCCTGCTCCTCCACCAGCAGCAGCAGGAGTTTGGAGAATGGGAGTGGGAGGTTGGCTGCAATACCGCCTTCAGTAACGGGTAATCTGGTATCCCTAGCCTAAGGCCACCCAGTGAGCTTCCATGACAGGGTGCAGTTTTTTAAAGAGCCCAGACCCAACTCAGATTTCTGTAGCCATACAGCAGTTAAAAAATAAATGGCTGTTTAAAAAAAAGGAGAGTCCAACTGCCCCAGAATGCCTCTGTGTGGGAGGAGGGGCTCCTCCCTCCTCTCTCAAGCTTTTTCCTCCAAGTCAAAATAGCATGGGGGAGTCCCCCCTCCCTGTTTTTGTATGGCCCAAAAGACAAATAAGTGAATACTAGTTTAAATCAAACCTGAATTCTCTTTAGAAGTTAAAATGACAAAACTGAGACTATCGTACTTTGGTCACATCATGAGAAGACAAAATTCTCTGGAAAAGTCAATAATGCTAGGAAAAGTGGAAAGCAGTAGGAAAAGAGGAATACAAGATGGTTTGATTCAATAAAAGAAGCCACATCGTCTAATTTGTAGGGTCTGTTAATGATACGACATTTTGGAAATCTTTCTTTCATTCATAGGGTTGCCATAGGTTAGAGGCGACTTGATGGCACATAACACAATATTCTTTAGTTAAATCCCAAGCTTTAATGAAGCATCACCTTCGGATAAAACTCATTCATGATTGTTTGACAGCAAAATCACAGCTGATTATATTGCCACCCCCCCATTCTGAGCGCTGTTGCTGTTGCTCCTTCTACTCCTCTTTTCATTTCATTTTTAATTTAAATTATTAGATTTCTTGCCACCGTGCCCAAGCGGGCTTTCATTAAGATTCAAGGTGGATTACAAAATATGAACAACAATTCAGTCAGAAGGCTAAAACTCCCAATAAACTATACAGTAGGACAACAAAAAGTGTCTGAGGCATGACATAACGGAATGAAGAAAGGGAGTTTTAAAAAGTAAAGGGATGTTGTACAGGGCTTTTTTTCAGTGGGAACGCAGTGGAACGGAGTTCCGGAACCTCTTGAAAATGGTCACATGGCTGGTGGCCCCGCCCCCTGTTCTCCAGACAGAGGGGAGTTTAGATTGCCCTCTGCGCCAAGGCGCAGCCACCAGCCATGTGACTATTTTCTCCGAGGGCAACCCACTGAGTTCCACCACCTCTTTTCCCAGAAAAAAGCCCTGATGTTGTAGTAGCATAGGAAGTGATATGTACAATAAACAATGCAATAGACTACAATACAATGCATATAGAAGTGATCTCCTGAGCTGCTCCATTAAATTATGGTTCTAATCCCTTTAAAAATGCCATCTTGAACATTTCTGTTTTGCACTTTCTGCAGAATGACAGAAGTGTAGGGCCGTTTCCAGATGGCTTACCTGGCTCCGGAACATCGCACCATGTTGCGAGGAAAACGTGAAATATCATGTGACTTCGTGCAAAATGTATTTATGGAAGTATTTATGAATTAATAGCACCTTGCACTTTCAATTGCTCTTAATAATTACAAATTATCAACTAATTGTTAACCTGTTTCCTGTGGGTGTGATTTCCCTCTGTGATTGACAGCTTGTTACAGGAACGGCCAATTTTGTCAGTTTCACCACCTGGAGGCTGGCAACCCTACAATTTACCCATCTGCATGATGGCACTTTCAGAAAGCTTCACTCAGATCAGCAAAACTGTCATAGCAGGAGAGGCAGTCTGGCAGGTATGTGAGTCCAAGGTCGGATTGCCATCCTTCAGGCGGTAGCTAGAGATCTCCCGGAATTACAACTAAGCTCCAGGTCACAGAGATCAGTTCCCCTGGTGTTGTGTATTGGGCTGAACTAGGCCAAACTAGGCCTCTAAGATAATTGCTATATTGAATGTATTTACTGTTACACACTGAGCTTCAGGTTATGCCTGCAATTCCCATTGGTTACATTTGCCTGCACTTCACTATCATTGGTTACATTTGTCTGCACATTCATTGGGTACTTTCTGGGGGCAGCAGCCAATCGGTCCTCTCCAATAAAGACCAATCAGTGGCCTGCCTATCTTATACATTGTATATAGTTCATGCAAATGATGGTATTGTAAAGTACACGTTCTTATTGGTTACTGGCTATTTTCAAGGTGGGGTTTAATCTGTATATTTTGAGGGCTTCTGTTCAGCTTCATTGTTCTGTGTAGTGTCATCTAGTGAGTAGTGTCTGCTGTCATCTGCCTGTTCTGGCTTGCAATAAAGAACATTGTTTTGGCTGAAATCACTCTGGGTTGCAATCATTCTGAACTCAAGGCTCAGTATACAATACTTGGAGAAAATGGCTGCTTTGAAGGGTGAACACTATGGCATTATACCTCACTGAGGCCCCTCCCCAAACCCCACCCTTTCCAGGCTCCATCCCCCAAATCTCCAGGAATTTCCAAACTGGGACCTGACAACCCTAGTCCAAGGCCATTAAGGGCTTTGTAGGTGATGGCCAAAACTCTGAACCTAGTAACTGATCAGTAACCAATGGAGTGTCTGCACAGTGGGTGTGACTTGCATAGGCCGCTTCACGCTTGACAGTAGCTGGGCAGCAGCGTTCTGTACCAACTGGAGTTTCCACATTTTCACTGAGGGCAGATGAACATAGAGTGTATTACAAAAATCTAGCCTCAGGGTAGTCATAACATAGTTCAACATGGCCAGATATGCCTGGTGAAGTGAAGATAAAAGAATGCCTTTTTGGTAACTGCCTTACTGACTCAGACTGTTGATCCAACAAGTCTAATTAGACTGGAGCAGCTCTCCAGGGTCTAAGGAAGAGTTCTTTCACATCACCAGCTACCCAATACTTTTAACTGGAAATGCCAGGGATTGAAGCAGAGACTTTCTGTATGCCAAGCCAACGCCAAGCTGATGACCTATTACTGAGTGAGAGAACAGTGACTTGCCTAAGGTGGCGCTGCATCCAGGACTTTTGATTCACAACCCACATGCTTAGTTTTGATGACATGACATTGTCTCTTTGATAGTGGTGATACATCTGGAATCCAATTTAAGGATATGAGGGATCTTTATTAGTACAATACTAAAAGCTGCTCAGCCCCGAAGCAAGTATATTTTGAAGAACTACCAGCTAGAAAAACAGAAATAGCAGCCAATGGCCCTAGCTATAGAAGATTCCAGCTGTCTAGCCATTATCTTTCTGTACATAAAGATTCCTACATAAAGATTTCCAGCTTGATAGAGGTGCTAACATTGCTTACAGAGTTCAGCAAACTGCAACACATTAATACTGTAGAGGGAAAGAGGTTTATGAGCAGGTTACTATTCTGTGTTATTGTTTGGAGTGACTGAAACATGGTGGTTTTAAGTAAATAAGTACTTGGGCCTGCCTCAAAAGAGGGGTCAGAAAGTAAGTATACCAATGGTTAGATAAATGGTCACAGTATAAAGCTAGATGGAACTAAATTGATGAAAGGGCAGGAGTCTACCAAAGGGACAGAAGGATCCAAAGAATACCAGTGGGGCATAAATGAAGTGAAATAAATCAATTTCCTTCTTTTCAAACTGGTACCCTGTTTAAATGCAGTAGTAATATGTTACTTTGCACCTACCTATACCATTTCCCACAAGTGTTCAGTGCTGACAACACAGGCTAGATGTGAAGCGAAGTAGTTGCAATTGGGGTGGGGCTGTGGCTCTTTGGTATGGCATCTGCTTTGTATGCAGAAAGTCCTGAGTCCAATTCTTGGCATATCCAGTTAAAAGGTTCTAGCAGGAGGTGATGTGAAAGACCTCAGCCTGAGAACCTGGAGCACCGCAGCCAGAGCAAGCGATACTGACCTTGATGGACCAAGTGCCTGATTCGGTAGAAGGCAGCTTCATGCATTCACAGGGCAGTGCATAAGCCTCCAACACTGGTGGTCAAGAAGACAGAAGGCTAAAAGCCAAGCTAAACATGGCTAAGATTTGCATATAAAATGATTATATGATTTGCATATAAAAAGGGAGAGGTCTTAGTGTAACAAATAAGAACAGTGCAAGGGATAGAAGCGTTGAGACCTCCCCCTTAAGCTTTATCTCTTTCTCCAACTGCTTGTGTCTGTTCTCTGCTCTCTTCTGATAAAGGAGCCAGGAAGAGAGAAAAGCACTCTGCTCCCAGAAGGTACAAGATCATAATTTGACAACAAAAAGGGAGAGAAAGTTGGTCGCTCTAGTGTACCTTTGTCTTGTGTTATGAACGGCACCCTGGACCATAGCTAGCTTTCCCTGTCCAGTGAATTTTCAAAGAACAGAAGAAAAAAAGACAAGGTTTTCCTCATAATCAACAAGAACTTCAATTGCCAAGTATGTGTGTCACTGTGCATTTTACTATCTACGAATTGTTAGCATCTGAAATGTCAGCACCCCCAACTTCATAATCAACCCTTTCCTTGAATAAATAAAACCTTCCTTAGTGTACCTTAAGCATAATAAGGGGGAAATTGTCGGGGAGGATACTGAATGGGCAAGGCTGAGGAAGTGAGGAAGTTAAGAGTTTGGAGTGCTATCATATTTTGAATGCACCAGCCTTCATTCCTCATTTTTTAAGCTAGAAAATGTCCCTATTCCAAAAAAGTGTCCATTCTTTCAGTGCAAGCTGTAAGGTCTCAAATCAATCAAAATGGCTGCTTTTCAAAAACTGCTTAGATGTGACAATCAATGTCCCGGGTAAGGAATTGCACCCAGTAGCCCCTCCCTGGTTATAGGCTCTGTTTTGTCAAGTTTCTCTGTCAACCCAGACACAAGAAAAGCCTCAGGGGCAAAGTGTAAGCCAGCATCCTACCCCGACATGAAGGAAAGGGAAGACTCTCTCCCCATTGAGAGGAGCTAGACGGAAGGTGAAGATGGGGGTCTTGTGACTGACATCATGAAATGCCACCTGCTCCATCTCATAGTCCAAATAAATCCCAAGCTTCCGGGGGCTCTTCCTCAGAGATAGAGGCGTCTCTGGAACAGTGAGAGCTTGGTATTGGACCCGGCACTTTTCTACAGCCCAGATCCCTTCTTTGGGGTCAAGGGTAAGCCGCCCTTTTCTTCTCACAGAGTCTCTGGCCACCCCCACTGCCCAGTACCCCTCCTCCCCCACCTCCACTTCCCAGTAATGTCTCCCTGAGGAAAACCCCTCACTCCCCAACACACAACGTTCCATGTCGAATCTTTTAGGGTTGTCAGGCAGTCTGTGCCACATGAAGCCTTGGATTACATTCTTCTGGTCTGCAGACAGGATGAGGTCATGGTTCGCGGTTTCTGGATCCAAGGTTATGTTTGCTACCAGATGTGGGAGGGGAGAGAGAGAGAAGAAAGAAATGAAAATGTAATCTTTGCAGTGATGCAGCTAGAGAGATCATAGCAAAAGGAGAGAGAGAAAAGCTGTACTGGAATGCTGAGTCAAAGGAGCATCCAGCATCACTATGACTTCCAGGGCTTCGTTTTTAAACGAAGAGAAAAGTCTCTTACACCAAGCCATTGTTCCATCTAGCGTAGTATTGTTTCTCTGTCCAGAGAATTTTCCAACACTTGCTGTTTGTCTTTTAACTGGAGACACCAGAGACAGAACATAGAGCCTCTTTCTGTGTTCAAGGTATGTATTGTACTACTGAGCCTTGGCTGCTATCCTTTGACTCGCTCCTAGGGACTGTGCTCTCCACCAAATGCTCCTTTGCCTATTCTATGGTGCCTGTCACTCAAGCACTGATGAAATTTGAATTCATCCTGCATAGAATTGCTTTGCTTCACGTGTTTCAGAGCCTCGTCCATCATACTAACTGACTCATTTTTGTGGAGACTTTTCCATATGAAGAAACCTTCCAGGAGATACGTTTCATCTTATTGTATTTTGTAATATTGCTAGACTTAAAAATAATTGGACATTACCTGTTACAGAAAATATTTTTCTAGTTTGATTTATATGGTTTTTAGTAGGGTTTGAAGGAAATGAATGTTTATTAGTGTTGTTGTTGTTATTAATGTCATTTATAGTCCACCTTTCTCACTGAGACTCAAGGCGAATGACACAGTGTGAGATGAGTACAGTCAATATTAAGGACATTTCCATAAACAAAGCCATAGGGTAAATAAACACAAGTTTACAAAGACATAGCATTAGCAGGAATCCAATACAGAGTTGAAGCAATGCTGAAACAGAATATAAGCAATTCTAGAACTGACATTAAACAACATGGAGCACAGGTAGCTTCAAGGAGCACATATTTAAGGCAACAGATAGTATGTAAGGCGACATAATGGTGAAGTCTATGGTCCCTAACTCATTGGCAAAGCATTTGAGACCCCTTCCCTACAATACAAAAGCCTTTTTGAATAATTTGGTTTTGCATATGATATATATATATGAATTTAGTAGACTAAGAAATAAACCTTTTTGCTAGAATACATATACAAACAACTGTATGTATGCAGAGCTCTCTCCACGCAGTTGGAAGTCCTGTAAAAAAAGAGCTCTGGATCATGCAGAGAGATCAATATGCTTGCTGCTATAATTCTGCTCTCTCCGCTGGCTTTATTCATTCTGCCCACACTGAAGATCTGAAAAGGGTATAATCTTCAATGTAATGAGGTGAGGGTACTGTTTTCAAGTGGGGGATCTGGGGTGTTTATAGCAAGCTATGCAATTTTTATTTATTTATTTTAAAAAAGATAGGACTCATTGCTGCAGGAACAGCAAGTGTTCATATTGATCTTCACTCTTATAATTCATAAAATGGCATAAACATTGTGTTTGCATGGAGCTGCATTGTTCATCTCTAGTAATGTTACTGGCAGCATTCAAGAATACAGACTATATCCAACCATGTTCCACACAGCACTAATAACAGCTGAATATAATAGTTACAGAGAGTGAGATGACTTTTATTAGAGCCCATATGTTGGATCCTGAGGAAGTGAGCTTCCCCACCCCTCACAGCAGTGTTTTTTGAAATAGGACATCAAGATTCCTACACAAGCTAAGACTCTTGTCACATTTCTCACTCTGATCACATGAAATGTCTTTAATGCCTTCATGTTTGCTACTTTGGCAGCCCTATTTGGATGGAAGGACAGCATATAAATGTTTTAGATAGATAAATGGATGCTAAGTCATTTCACACAGTAAATACCTGATCTCACCACAAGAGTGCATTCAAATACAAGCTGAATCTCACAAAAATATTATGTGGTAAAAGTCACCCCTGTTGTGGTAACTTTACTGCATCAAAAATCAATGTGAAAAAAGCTTAGAGAAAAGATTATTAAGTTTGGGTTTAATAGAATATATGAGATACTAAGTAGTTAAGTAATAAGATAGACAAAGGGTGGGAAAACTGTTGGAAGTCAAGCAAAGGGGGGGAGGAAAGGGAGGGGGTTAGAAGTAGATTCATAAGGGGGTAATGCATGTCTTGAATGATAATATAATCTAATCCAATAAAAATTTTAAAAAAAAATCAATGTGAAAAATGTCTTTATAGGGAGTAGCAATAACATGCATGGCTAAAGTAATTAAATTAATACATAACAGTAAAGAAAGTTGTAGAGCAATTTACCTTTCTCTATTGGCATCACCATATTCCTCCACCCTAAAAGCAAGCATATAAATAAAAGTTAACACTCCTATGAAAATATGAATCTTGGCTTAATATTAATAATGATGACAACCACAACCCTCATCATCATCACAGAAGGAGGAGTTAGTCAAAGGCTGATTGTCATCTTTCTTGTTGATGTGTTAAAATCACCACAACGTGATTTTTCTATAGTATAAGAAAGCAAGCGACAACAATACATTCCTGTATCACTGACAGGATACATCAAAAGAAAAGTTACTGTGCTAAAATTGGACACATCACTATGTAGAAATGTCATGGAAGTGAAGATAATAATAGGCTGGAGGCTCCCAAGAAATCGTGGGGTGGGGTGGGGGGAGATTGGAAATTCATACCTCCACATATTCAACTAGTTTCTGTAAATTCTCAGATCGCTGCAGGACTAATTCCCTGCCCTTAAGCTTTCACTGTTTTCAACATTCTGTGCATTCAGCACTCGCCAGTCTGTGGTCTGTGTGCGTGCTGGGGAGAAAGTATCTTTTTCTTTTGATTAAAATACAAAATCATGGGGGTTTTTCCCCTGGCAGTGCCTCTCTGGAGAGTCCCCTGATTATGGTGAAAGCCCTACTTTATTGGTGGGTGACCTGGTTTTTCGCTTCTGCAATCACAACAGGCAAGGTGAGGGCAGATAATTTACTATGGGTGATGATATTAATAATTGTACAAGAAACGTTCATTTTAAAAAACACATCTGTTTCTCACAGACCCCTCTCCCATAATACAACATGAACTGGAGCTGAAATGCTATTTTGCCTAAATGCAATGTATTCTCCATGGGCAAGGCAAAAGAAATTTCCAGTTTCCCCTTGAAAAAGATTTGGTACTTTGGAAGCCAAAATCTTATTTTTCACATACCCCTTTTTAATTTCAGAAGGAATTTGAAAATCTTTTAAAGCATAATGTTTATTTTAATCCACTCTGAGGCCTGGTTTCAGCCATCAGATGTATTATTGTTGACTTTGATTGATGTTTATCTCAATGAATTTAGACTAACAGTGCAATTCTAAGTGGAGTTACAGCCTTCTAATCCCAATAAAGTCAATGGACTTGTAAGGGTATAACTCTGCGTATGTACCGTAAGACTTTTTCCATTTCTATCCTAAAGATCTGGGGCATGGCTCAATGGTAGAACTGCTGCTTGGCATGAATGCTATTGAATTGAATGCCCCAGGTTCAATTGCCAGCATCTCCAGTTAAACAGAACCGGGTAGTAGGTGATCTGAAAGACCTGTGAAAGCCTCTGCTAATTGGAGTAGATAAAACTGACCTTGATAAGCAGATGGTCTGATTCAATAAGACCACTTCATGTGCTCAGTGTCCATGCCTAACTTAGGGAGAGATCCTAAGCAGATCTACTTGGAAGCAAGTCCTATGTTATTCAATGGAGTTTACTCCCAAGAAAGTAGGCTTGCAGCCGGGCTTTTTTTCAGCTGGAACACGGTGGAACAGAGTTACAGAACCTCTTGAAAATGGTCACATGGCTGGTGGCGCCCCGCCCCCTGATCTCCAGACAGAGGAGAGTTTAGATTGCCTTCCGCACTGCTGGAGCAGCACGGAGGGCAATCTAAACTCCCCTGTGTGACCATTTTCGCCAAGGGCGATTAAAACTTTTAAAAACTCCCCCTTGTTCCAGCTGACCCAAAGTGATGTCATTGGCCCTGGGAGCATGCATGCACTTTGCGCGCTCACATGTGGTACCAGGGGCACCACCTCGCGCCAAGAGGTTCCCCCTCTGCTGGCAACCCACTGAGTTCCACCACCTCTTTTCCCGGAAAAAAAGTCCTGCTTGCAGCCTAGTTAAAATAAATAGGTTTCAGCTATGCATTAGATTGTGGTCAAAATGTTGTTTTTCTGAAAAGTGAGTCACTTACCAAGTTCTGCAGCAAGTGTTCCTAGAATGAAAAGAAAAGTGCAAGTATTCATTCTTGCCATGAGTTATTTGTAGGTAAGCCCTGAAAATTTCAATTACTCTTACACTAGAAAAAGATGGAGCAAGATTGCTGTCAAAATAATTATGACTACATAATAATTGAAATAATTATGATCATAGTAATCAAAATGTGCAGAATAATTTAAATAATAATAAATCAACAATTAGTGGCAGTGGGTTAGATTGGAGTTTAAATTGTAGAAAAATAGATTTAGTTAAAAATGGAAATGTTTTATTAAACATTTTAAATTTTCAGGACTATGGCTGACTTGTTTTCTGTGAAAAAAATGTTTTCCATATGTAAAACACTTGATATCATATCCTGTTGGGATTGTCACATGGATAAAGGTATACAGTTATTGCCAAATATTGCTTTCTTGCTGTTTTCTGTCATGATACTCACTGTTTATTTTAAACAGGTAAGGAATAGAGAGAGCCAAACCAAGCGAAACCACCAAGGAGATACACAGACCCACTATCCAGGGTGATGTATGGGGGAAAACGTCAACTGAAACACAACATAAAAAATAAACTGATATTTGGAAATCTGGATTTTGTAAAAAGGGGGCAAAAAGCTTTAAAATGTAACAGGCACCTTGAACAAAAGCAGAATTCAGCATGGTCTGTTGAATAATTTATTTTTTATTTATTTTACTTCATTAGAGGAGAAGCAGACTGGCAAAGGCAGCTGTTAACTTTCAGCCTGCGATTTCACACTAAATATGTAACATTATTATTAAATGTCCTGGTCCCAAGCCACAGGTAACAAAATATGCCATATAAACAACGCTCAGAACAAAGCAGCTTTATATGCATATTTATAACTAGGCGACCTACTTCTGATTGTCAAGCCCAAAGTTCCCTCTGTTCACAATAATTTAATACTGAATGAGCAGTTCTGCCTCCTACCAAAACAGTTTCCGCAACAGAGAACATCCCTTTTTGCTAAGTCTAGTCAAAATTAAATGTATAACTAGACATGCCATTTATATATATATGAAAAAGGGCTGGCTCTGCAATTTTTATTATTATATTTGTTTGTCTTTATTCCCTACTTGTTTCCCCAATGCGGACCCAGGGGGACTTTCAGCATCATTCCCCCTTTCTTATTTTATCATCAGAAAACAACTCTGTGGGGGTACGTTAGGATTAGAGAGAGAGAGAGAGAGAGAGAGAGGCTGGCCCAAGGTCACCCAGCACACTTCCCTATTAGAACAGAGACTCAAACCAGTTTCTCCCAAATCCTTGTCTGACATTCTAACCACAACACCAAGTTTCTCTCCAGCATGGCCAGCATTCGACTGTCCCAGAGTCATGTTCCTTGGCATTCATTCTCACACCAAATTCCATCTATCAAAATTGTAACCCAGTTGGAAGAGACCACGTTAGAACTCTTCGCCATCTTCATGAGGTTTACTTTCTAGAATAGTTTGGTATTCAGCAGCAACTCTGACTATCTCAGTATTCACCTTTGACTCCGCCTCAGTCAGTCACAGTATACTATAGAATAACTGACACTATTTGCTTGAAACTTACTTGCTATATGAATGGTTGATTCCTTTTCTTTGTTAAGAAGAATGTTCCTGACCACACAGGTTAAATTGTGATTTGAACTTTGTGTGACGATGATCTCATTGTGTACATCAAAGAGCCCATTATCCATCTGGAAATTTCTCTGAAACGAAGAAAGATGTTTCCCACTGGGGTCTCTCCAGAGCATCTTGGGTCTGGGGTACCAACCGCTGGACTGGCATACAGCTCGGATCCCTGCTTTTTTATAACCTTCAATGGAAATGACTGGAGCAGGACCCAATGCTAGATTTGGGACACAGAAAGAATTAAATTAATATGCAAATTCATTGTGTTATCAATCTGTTCAAAGGCTTTTTAAAAACCTATTCAAATAAACTACAAGATTAGTGTCTAGCAAGGTCTGTAGGGTTACCAACTCAGGCTTGGGAAATTCCTGGAGATTTGGGGGCAGTACCTGGGAAGGACATAGCTTGGAGAGGGAGCTCAATGGGCATGTAATGCCATAGAGTCTGCATTTAAAGCTGTTGTTTCTTTCAGGGAAACAGATCTTTGTAGTCTGTTGAAATCCCTGGAAAACTTCAGGCCCCACTGTGAGGTTAGTAATGCTAATAAGCAATTTCATCAGTTGTAACAGAGTTGGAAGAAACCCTTTTAGAACTCTTCACCACCCTCATGGAGTAATAAAAGAAGGAGTAAAACCACAGAGTTGTGTTTACTTACTCACCGGTTACTTTCACATCCCAGGAGGTTTCCTGATAGAAACTCCCATTGTTCACAGAACAATAGTATTCTCCTTCATCAAAAAGGCTGACATTAAAAATTCTCAAGTCAACCTTTCCCTCATCAATGCCATCTCTCAGAAACTGTGTCCTTCCTTGATATTTTACTTGCTGTCTTTCAGAATAATCTCTGCCACTCTGATAATAATGTACATATGAAGAGTTCTGCGAACGGAACCATTTTATCTCCATGTTCTGAACACTTGTCCTGGGGAACAGATGATAGCGTAGTACAACATCCTCACCCAAAGTGGCAGTAACTGGGGAAAGGGGTCCAGTCACTGTGAATTGGACTGTGATATGTATATGAGAAAAAAAACAGAGCAGATAATCACAAATAGCTACACAAACTACTTAATCAATATCAAATAGGGCTTACCTTTGGACAACATTTCTTATGGGGGAAGGGATATATAAATCTCTGAAATAAATATCTAAACCAGTTACTCCCAAATTGTATGCTGAGGCATACAGGAGTGCGCAAAAGTGATCTTGAAAAATTAAACCACCGTATTGGATACAGCCACTAGAGAGTTTCTGCAGAGTTTTGTCCGTAGAGTGCAATTCCCCCCTGCCCCCTTCTGTAACCACCCAAAATGTCCCCCCAAATCCTGCTCCTGAGGCTTCTACAGGAGCCAGGCAGGTTCTACTTGGACCTACTCCTATTCAGCGTTGCACGGTTGTTGCATCTCATGCCTTCAGATGACAGCCTGAATTCTGCAAAGCTTCATGCTACCAGAGACAGAGATTCTAGGTAGATCTCTGGTCTGATCCAATATGCTAATTCTTACAATTTTATTCACACTTTTATTTTTAGGAGACATTTTTATGTAAAAGTACTAATAGAGGAAAATAAAATATTTTAGCCAAGGACAACTGGATTGCTGTCAAAGTCCTCTATAGGGTTCTTACCTGGACCCATGTTGTTCACAGGGTGGGCAATGAAGGAAAGTATGAGAATGAACAGGAAGGAAGTCATTTTTGTATCACCGAAGAGGGCAGAAGTTTTCACTTTTCTTATCCTAATCACCAAAAAAATAAAACAAGCACCATAAAAAACAGAAATGTAATTACAGAAAAAGAGTTGTAAATAATGCTCTTTGGTTATGCTACATGGTCATCTGTTGTACAGTTATATACATAGTTATGATGTGTTCTTTTACCTTATAAGTGAAGAGGAACATTGTTACCGATATCTTGGATATCCTTTAGTTCTCTGTTCCTTTGAATTAAAGTAAATACTTGACTTTTCTTCTCTTCATTTTCACCGGGTTATAAGCCCTTCTTTCCCACAATTTTACAGCTGTATCTGAATCATCAATGAAAGGTCAGACAGTATCACAAAACAGGAGTCAGAAAATCACGCTCATGGTAGCTGGTCCTTATGCCAAATCTACCTAGGGAAGAACAAAGAGAAGAAAAACTTGTTCAGGAGCGCACATCCCCTTGTCCGATGTTAAGCTATTCTTCTAACATTCGCCATCCCTGTGAGCATTATCAATGGTCAACAGATGGGCTGCTCGAATTGGAAGGAGGCCAAGTTTCAAGTCAACGTCATTCAAGCTAATCAACAGCAGCCAGCCAGCCTCTTCCCCAAACATTCACAGCGTAAACTATTGAATAAATGGGGAGGGTTAGAATGTCAGACTAGAAACTGGGAGACCCAGGGTGGGTCACCATTCTGCCATGAATCTCTCTCTTGCATAGCCAACCTCATTGTGTTGTTGTGAGTTTAAAACGGAAGAGGGGGGGGAAATGTGTACATCGCTCCATGAAGGAAGGGTGTGGGAGAATGTACTCAAGGAACAGCTTATTGCTCAGCCAAGCAATTGCTCCATATATCTGCATGTTACCAAATCCTTACAAGGAGCTTTTCTAGGAATCTTGAAGGAAGTACGCGATTTCTCTTCAGTGTGAAATAGTTTATGGTAATGAGTTTGACTGTTTTTCATTTGCTATATTTGATGTTCCTATGATACATGTGATCTACTGTTTTAAACTCACAACAATTATATGAGGTAGATTAAGATCATTTGGTTCTCAGTGAACAACATGGATGAACAGGGATTTGAGCTCAGATTTCCACAGTCCAAGCCTAGCACTCCACACTAGATAAGTAGAGCTCTGCTTATTATTAGAAGGGAAGTCTATTTTTCACATCCTATTAAGTATGTGGAGCATGGTGGTGGAAAGTCCCATCAAGTCGCAACTGAATTATGGCAACCCTGTAGGGCTTTCAAGGCAGGAGAACAGAGGTGGTTTGCCATTGCTTGCCTCTGCATAGCTACCGTGGACTTCCTTGGTGGTCTCCCATCCAAGTACTAACTAGGGTCAACCCTGCTTAGCTTCTGAGATCTGACTAGCCTGAGTCATTCAGGTCAGGGCATCTAGAGTATACAGTCTTTTTTGTTAGTGTGACCACAACCTAAATGGCTCAAAAAACTACTTTGAATTCTATTAGAGCCAAACTCCACAGGACACAGGAGTTACATAGTTAGAACTTAGAACCAAAGATGTATCTTTTGGCTCTACAAAGCAGTCTGGAGTGGGGTGGGGGGCAAACAGAGGGACTTGATAGGGATTCAAGTCATGACACTGGGGGAACTGGGGGTTCATTATTCCTCCTTGCATCTTTTCCAGATTGGAAATACTCCCCCCCCCCTCAAACACACACACAGCAGCTGCTTTCAGCCTACAAAGGAAAAGGGATACGTAGAATAAGGAGACACAGAATTGTTTGAAAGGAGGAAAGAGAATTCCGGGGGGGGGGGGGCTGGTCCCTTGAATGTAGGGTTGCCATTGCCAGCTCTGGAAATTCTTGGTGATTTGGGGGACAGTGTCTGGGGAGGTTGGAATCTGGGAAGGGGAGGGGGCTCAATAG
This sequence comes from Eublepharis macularius, assembly GCF_028583425.1. Classification (NCBI taxonomy): domain Eukaryota; kingdom Metazoa; phylum Chordata; class Lepidosauria; order Squamata; family Eublepharidae; genus Eublepharis; species Eublepharis macularius. The sequence goes on along the minus strand of NC_072793.1, from coordinate 155,914,896 downwards.
GGCTGTGGTGCCATACAGTCCTGTTTCCAAAGGCACCATTTTCTTCAGGGGAACTGATCTCTGTACTGTAGAGATCAGGAGAACTCCAGTCCCACTCAGAGGTTGGCAACAATACTTGGGAGCCAGGCAAGAGGCCATTGGTGTATAAATTCAACACCCCCCTTACTGAGTAGAGGCAGTGCCAATTTTATTATTTATTTAGCTTTTAAAAAACAGACCTCTCTTTATCCCAGTCATCTGAGATTCAAGGCAGGTAACAAAAAACTCCAGTCAAATCATCCATAAAATACAACAATAAAACAGCAACACTGGATTATCCTCAGCACCAGCCCAGAAATCTAATAACCAGTAGTGCCCTCATGCACTTTTAAAAAGCCACAATGAATGAGTCCAAGAAATTCTCCAACATTAGGAGACTTCAAAAGCCCTCGTGGGAGGGAAGGTGGATGGTATAAGCCAATCTTGTCAGATTTCACAAGCTAAACAGGTTCGGTCCTTGGATGAAAGACCACCAAGGAAGACTGTACAGATGAAGGCAATGACAAACCATCTCTGCTTCTCACTTGCCTTGAAAGGCCATTGCTGGGACCGCCATAAGTCAGTTGTGACTTGACTGTACATACATGCATAAAAGCCCTCTTAAAGAGGTTGGTCTTGCAACCCCTCCAGAATAGCAGCATAATAGAAGTCTTCTGGCGAACTCTTCTAGAGGACTAAAGCCACCAGAGAAAAAGCCAGGGAGCATGAAGCAGCTGGTTAAATCCTTGAGAGGGGTGGGATAGCCATTAGATGTTGCTGCTGCAATTGAAGTTGGCAAATGCACTTTGGGCCAATCGCTAACTTAATATAGTCTAACCTATTTTACCAGGTTGATATGAAGATAACATGGGGGCATGTATACTGTCTGAAGGAAGGATAGGATATAAATATAAAGAATGATATACAAAATACAAGACACTATTGATGTTTTGGAGGCCATCATTTCATAGGGTCTCCAGAAGTCAGAACTGACTTGATGCACATAATACACAAACACACACACACACACTACCTAGGAACTACAGAATTTAGGGGTCAAAGGAAATCTGCCCCAGAATAATTAGACCTTGGCTAGGGAATTCAGCCTTGATTAGTAATTGGGAGACCTCCAAAGAAGACCAGGGTCACAGAGGCAGACAATGGCAAACCACCTCTTAGTCACTTGCTTTGAAAACCACAGCAGGGGGGCGCCATAAATACGCTATGACTTGATGGCACTTTCCTCCTCCACCAGGGTATTAAAGACTCAAAAATTACAGTTTAGATGGAAAGCTTTTCAACTGTAAAAACAAGCCTACTTATGAATAGAAAAATTGCCAACATGTTGTTTAACTAGACACAGCCGGTTACTGGATGGCTCTTTGGTAAGTATCAGGAAGCAAGAGAAGTTAAGAAACTTGTGGTCAAACTACCAAAGCACCCATGACATTCTCTTGCTACTTGAACAGCTAATGCAAAGTAACACTCAAAACATCATCTGCTGCTTAAAGCACCACATAAAGATAGTCAGGAAAAAGCTGGGACAGGAGCCATTAGGAATTGCTAAACCTTACTTAGGGGCTTTTCTTCACATGTACACGTGAAAGAAAGTAAGCTTGCCTTAAACGAAAAGGGCCAGAACACACGAGGAAGGGCCGGTTGCAGGAAGATGGTGCAATTGACCTTTTGACCCACTCATTGAAAGCAATAGACACGTTTTTCTTTAAATTTGGACCATCTGACCGAAGAAAACTCAGAAGAGTCCAGGTTAGGAGAGAAAAACTAAGCGCTACTGCAGGTGTCTCCTCACTCCTGAGAAGACCCAGCCCAACTACCACTGAAGCAAACAGCTGGTCACCTTGGCCCTTTCAGTTGGAACCATCGACGCCTGTGGGTGAGATAACATAATGTGTTCTTCATGTGCCTTATTTGATTACTGACTGTTGCTCAAATAGCATGCTATCATGTTTAAATTAACGGGTTTGATTGTGTAAATCCAGTGAGTATTATGTGCAGCTGTTCTTGATCCCTCTAGAATCTTGAACTGCTTGGAGTCCAGAGTAACAACACCACAAACCAGAAACAATTTGGGTTTTTTCTGCCTGGTTTAGGTTGTATAGTATGAGAGGGACCCAAGGAGAGCCTTTGTTTGGGGGACTGTCGTTGTTCTCAGCAGCCTTGCGCAACTGAAAAGTCTCTGATGGGGCAAGAAGTGGCCTTGAGGGGGGGGGCATTATTTATTTGGAAGGAGTACAGTAGGAGAAAAGAAACTGGCTTTTGTCAGCACCACAGCCCTGACCTACATCCCCCCATGGGGACTGGGAGATCCTATCGCAGAACTTAATGTGTAGTTTGGCCTTTCATTTTCAGCGATGCGCTTGGATCAAAGTTTGCTCTCCTTCCTTCCAAGCCGTTCCGTGGTTGTGAGCTTTGGGGCAGAGAGCTGGAACACAATGAAGGTCTCACACCCATCCTCACGTTTCCCAGTAGCTAAGAAACATTTGAGGGCAAGGGCCCCACATTGCAGGGTAAAAAGAGGAAGGGGGAAATTGGGGGGGGGGAGAGTGTGATACGTGGCAAACCCTAAAGGCCTGTTTGTTGTTAAACTGGTTGCAGGGAAAAGGATGTTATATGCTATGAATTGAAGAGTGTCTTTTGTGATGTTTTTTGCACGTCACTATAGCCGCAGCAGTGTCATTTGTGAGATGATCACACAAACAAAGAGCTGCACCTAACATAAATACACAATTAAATGTGGCTAATTGTGCGTAGGGATATTTAATTGTTTGTATAACAATAGTCATTTCGTGAGCAGGACCTGTAAATTGCCCAGACAGGAATGCCTAGGGAATAAATGCAAAGAGCACTTTTGGTAGCTTATCCAGACTGGCTTTCAAGGAGCAACATTTCTCCAAGTAGCTTTTGTTGCCACTGCAATTGCAGAGGCATTCACATTGACAATAACAGAGCATCTATACAACAGTCCCCCCCTCCCCATTTTCCTTGCCTCACCCCGCCATAGTTGCTATTCACTCTGCAGTTGCCAACCTCTAGGTTGGGTCTGCAGTTCTCCTGAAATTAACAACCCATCTCTAGACTACCCAGATCTGTTCCCCTGGAGAAAATGGCTGCTTTGAAGGGTGGACTCTATGGCATCACGTTCCGGCTGAGCTCTCAACCCTCTCCAAACTCTGCCCCCTCCAAGCTCTGCTCCCAAACCTCCAAGAATAGCCCAATGCAGATTCAGTAACCCCAATTCCCCACTCCCATTTCTTTGGACCGCTTATCTGCATAGCTAATTTTTTTTACTTAGCATTAATATGTTCCAACAGGATATCAACAAAGTTTTTACCATGTTCTACGCCTGTTTCCAAAAGTTCCCTCTTTAGAAACATAGAGCTGGAAGGGATCCCAAGGGTCATATTGTCCAATCCCCTGCATAATTCAAGAAATTCACAGCTACCTCCACCCCACTCCCCCAGTGACTGCTGCTGTATGCCCATAGGAAAACAAAAAAACCTCCAGGATCCCTGGCCAATCTGACGGAGGAAAATTCCTCCATGACCCCAAAGTGGCAATTGGTATTACTCTGGGCATACAAGACAGGACCAAAAGAGCCTAGCACCAGCTCATCTCTTCCTGCCCTCCCTCTCATGATCTGCCTAAGTTCATACTAAATCAGAATTGCTGACAGATGGCCATCTCGCCTCTGCTTTGAAAACTCCAAAGAAGGCAATCACATGTGTTTTGCTTTGGTTTTTCTGAATAAAACACTTTTTGAAGATTCTCTTCTCTTTAGAACTTTCTTTGAGCTTTCATGGTTTAGATTAGCACTGGCTTCTTGGATTCAAAATACTCTTTCTATAAAATCAAAGCCTGGAAGATCATCTACCAGTCCTGTTTCAGTCCACATTTAAGTATTCAGCAGGGCTTACTCCCAGGATAGAGTGTTTAGGATTGCACTGCTTGGGTCAGACTAGATCAGGGTTTTTTTTCAGCAGCAATGCGGTGGAACGGAGTTCCGGCACCTCTTGAAAATGGTCACATGACCGGTGGCCCCGCCTCTGATTTCCAGACAGAGGGGAGTTTAGATTGCTCTCCGTGCCATGGCGCGGAGGGCAATCTAAACTCCCCTCTGTCTGGAGATCAGGGGGCGGAGCCACCGGCCATGTGACCATTTTCACCAAGGGCAATTTAAACTTTAAAAAACTCCCCCCTTGTTCCAGCTGACCCAAAGTAATGTCATTGTGCGGTCCTGAGTTCCACCGCTGAGTTCCACCACCTCTTTTCCCAGAAAAAAAGCCCTGGACTAGATTATACTGTGTCCCAGATACCACCATGGGGAGGTGGTGTCATTTTAGAAGGTTCTTTTAAAAAGAAAACTTTTCAAAATGCCATGGAGACCTGACCCTGCTGGGGACTGTGGCGCAGGAGGATGAGGGTCTCCTATCTCCCCTCCCCAGATAATTCATGTAGAAACACCTTGGACAGAAGATTACTAAGTTTCTCTCTTGCTCCCAGACAGTAGGGCCACTAAGAATGAACTACTGAACACTGGTAATTTAACTTCATGTTAGTCGACCTTCTGAGCCTCAAGGCATTTTCTGGAAATTTTCTCAGCTGTCACTTCTGAACATTTTAATAACATAATAATAACATTTGATTTATATACCGCCCTTCAGGACAACTTAATGCCCACTCAGAGCGGTTTACAAAGTGTTATTATTACCCCACAACAATCACCCTGTGAGGTGGGTGGGGCTAAGAGAGCTCAAGAGAACTGTGACTTGTCCAAGGTCACCCAGCTGGCTTTGTGGAGGAGTGGGGAATCAAACCCGGCTCTCCAGATTAGAGTCCCGTGCTCTTAACCACTAATTCTTTAACTGAGCATTTTAATTCCTTTCTAACTTATTTATGGAATTTTAGGTCCCCTAAATTCTGGGATTCCTTGGTAACAACTGCCACTTGTGAATGACTGAATATTATTCTCAGAGTTGCTTTTTAAAAAGTTATGACATAGGCAATGTGTTGTAGGTACTTGTGAGACTCCTGGACCTTATCCCTGCCAGCAGTTTCAGTGGGTGCACCATTATATAGGAGAGTTTGAATGCTTGTGGGGAAAGGAATTTTCTCACAACAGAAGGTGTCAGTTAAAGGAAGCTGGGGAGAGGCTGTGACTCAGGACAGAGTATCTGCTTTGCATACGAAAAGCCCCATGTTCAATCTCTGGCATCTCTAGTTAAAAGAATCGGGTAATAGGTAATATGAAGGGCCTCTGCCTGAGACCCTGGAGAGCTGCCGCCAGTCAGAGTAGGCAACGCTGACCTAAATGGACCGATGGCTTGACTAGGTATAAGGCAGCTTCATGTACGTTTTCCAGATTTTTAGTTTGTTTTGCATCTCTCCCCTCTTTACAAATGCAAGAAGCAAGAGCTATTCTGGATTGGATCAAAACATCCATCTAATTCGGCCTCCATCAGTGAGCAACCTGCATGTGAGAACCCCTGAAGCAGGGTGTAAAGAAGCAGGTCATCCTCTGTTTTTTGCCCGCAGCAACTATGAACAGATCTGTCTTTAATGAATTTGTCTGATCTTCCTTTGAAGCGGCCCGAGAAGGTTTGAGTCTCATACAATACAATCCTATGCAGTTTCTCCAGTTTAAGCCCATTGTTTTCAATAGGCTTAGAGAGGAGCAGCCTTGCATAGGATTGCACTGATAATCCATGATGGCTGTGAGAGTCAGATGAGAATCTGGGAAACCTTTGTTTGAATTCCCACTCCTCCATGGAAATTCCCTGTGTGATCTTGGGTCAGTTATTTCCCTCAGCCTAATCTACTTTACAGGGCTGGTGTTGTGAAGATAAGGCAGAGAACTGGAGAATAATGTTATGTTACTTTGAGTCCCCATTGAGAAGAAAAGCAGTGTATAAACTAATAAATAAAAAATGCATGCAGGTCATCACTGGAGGCTGGCAACCGTTGAGTGAAGTCACTCTGCTCCTCCTTTTTCTATTTCTTGGAAATGCATGAAAACATTCCATTGTATTGCAAGAGACGATGGTACGTAGCTTGGAAACTAAGGAGGAGTACGTGTTTGGCATTTGGAAAACTGAACAAGAGGACAAATATCTCTGGGACAGGCTGAGGTGTTCCTGGGTAATAGATACAGGAACAACTACTGGACCAGATACGGCACATATTTCTAATAATTCAGCCCCCGAAGCCTGTTTGTAATGCCAAGGCTCTGTGGTGGACTATGAGAAATATGATGGTAGACAAGAGAGTGCCTCTGAATACTCTCTAGTCAGTCCTCCACACGAGTTTTGTGCCTGTGAAGAACAGCTCTGTGAAACATACTAGAGCTGTAGTACAAGATCTGGTGCTCAAGTCCCCTCCCCCCTTTCAGTAGCATTGTGCAACAACCTGGAGATGCCTTTGGGGGTGGCGTGAGCAGCAGCACTGAGAACATTCTTTGCCCACTGAACTGGGCAACCAGGTTAGGCGTTCTTTTAGCAGTTTTAGCAGGGAAGGGGATAGATCTCAGCTTGAATGTAATGCCATAGAGCCCACCGTCCAAAGCAGCCTTTTCTCCAGGGGGACTGATCTTTGTAGCCTGAAGATCAGATCTCCAGTCACCACCTAGAGGCTGGCAACCCTACCCTGTTGTTGGCCCTCTATAGTAACAGGCTGGCCACTGTGAGAGACAGGATGCTGGACTAGATGGACCATTGGTCTGATCCAGCAAGGCTCTTCTTTTGATCTTGTTCTCTATGAGCTTTAGGCAGCATTCAGACTGTTCCTCCCACCTCCATAATAGATAGAGAAACGCTGTCCTCATCACTGGCTCTATGGGTACAGCTTCTTCAGAAACTTTATCGTCCAGAATGCATCATTCAAGACTTCAAAGAACAATGGCAAATCACCTGCCAAGGAGAAGGAAAACACAATCCAAAACAGCCCTTGGAGAATGCTATAGAACAGGTTGGGCAGTTCAGTTTGCAACCTGGGGAAAAGGGGAGTGCAGATTAACTTCCTTGTCACAAGGAGTATTTAAGAGCTTTCAGGGATGTAGATTGGAACTCACTACCCCAGAGAAGTCCCAGCATCTCAGAGCTCTTTAGGTGGTGTCTGCACAGGAATACAAGGTAAGGCTTCATGATTAGGATGGTTTCAAAAGTGCTGCGGGTCACTTGGGGTCAAACCACACAAGGCACTAGAGATCCCCTACTGGAACGTCAGATTTTGGACCTGATAAGCAGGGTGAGGTAGTCCCAACCCAGATCCGAGCAATGGTGCTAGAAAAGGGGAAGGAGTAGGGCTTTTTTTCTGGGGAAAGAGGTGGTGGAACTCATTGGGTTGCCCTCAGAGAAAATGGTCACATGGCTGGTGGCCCCACCCCCTGATCTCCAATCAGAGGGGAGTTGAGATTGCCCTCCGCACCGCAGTGGCGTGGAGGGCAATCTCAAATCCCCTCCGTCTGGAGATCAGGGGGCGGGGCCACGAGCCATGTGACCATTTTCAAGAGGTTCCGGAACTCGTTCCCCCTTTTTCCCCTTGAAAAAAAGCCCTGGGAAGGAGTAACTATTCCACCCCCACCCCCACATAGAATTACCCCCATTCTTGCTGCTTTCATGTCGTGGCTCCCCCCCCCTCCCGCTGGAGCTAAAGATGGATGTGAATCAGATTTTCCAATTAAGAAAAAGGTATGGAGGCAGAGTTAACATGAGTCCAGCATCACAGCCTCAGGCTGGATCAGGATTCTCTCCCACCAACATACACGGCTTGTGATCAGGGTCCAAATACATGGTTAGCTTTTCATCTAGGAAAACCCATCGCAACAACATGGGCTGAGCATCCTTTGCTGAACTCAAGTCCGGAAAGGGAAACATCTGTTTCATTTTTCAAAGCTCGGCGTGGCTTAAAAAGGCTTCCCATTGCTGAACTTCTGCAAAATGTGAACATTAGAACATTTGAAATTCAATTTTAAGGGACACTTTGTAACAAAACAAAACAAACCTTAAGGTGCCATCCAGCTGGAGTTGCCACCCGGTCTAGAAAATAATGTCCTGTCTCTTGAATAGAGGCTTAAAGCCTGGAAATGGGGAGGTGAAGCTTTTCATGGCATGAAGGTAAATAACATCACCAGGTAAATAACATCCTTTTAAGCTTCTATTGAGGGGACAGGATAGGTGTGTTGGCACCTGCATGAGCACAGCCACTTGTGTGTAAAGGTTGCTGTATCTATTATGCTTTTGTCCCACGTTTCCTTCGAAGAGCTCCGCTTAGCCTCTGTGGTTCTTTCCTCCTCCATTTTATCTTCACTGTAACCCAGTGAGGCAGGTTCATCTGTGAGACAGCTCATGGTCCAACTCACTTAGCAAAGTCCATGGCAGAAGTGGGATTAGAACGGGGGTCTCTGCACTCCAAGCTGAATGCTCTAACCACTGTATACACTGCCTCTCCAAAAAGCGCTGTTCCTCTGACCTCAGCATGCATACAGCTGCACCATGCCGCACCGTCAAGCACAGAGGTCCAAGTACACTTCCCACATTCCCATCCCGAGTGCAATTTACTTGAAGGAATCACTGCTGGGAATACAGGAAGAACGCAGGGGCCGATCTGAAACCTCTTTCAGTCTTCTGCAGATGGCCATGCCTGTATGAAGACAGATTACCCCCTTCCTTTTAAGATGATAATATTTTCAACTGGTCCAATTCAATTCATGTAACTTTTTCAACTACTTTTTTTCATGTGAAATGACCCAGATCAAACTGTATCCATAAATAGGAATGCATCGTCCGCCCTTCCTGGCAGTGGAAGAGGGACCAATTTGTATTAGGGTTGCTAACAGCCTGGAGACAAACTGTCCTGCCCCTTTAATTGATGTATAATGTGGGGTAATGAAGCTTTTTCATGGGGTGGAGGCAGGGCTTTTTTTCAGGAGGAACGCCGGGGGAATGGAGTTCCAGAACCTCTTGAAAATGGTCACATAGCTGGTGGCCCTGCCCCCTGATCTCCAGACAGAGGGGAGTTTAGATTGCCGTCTGTCTGGAGATCAGGGGGTGGGGCCACCAGCCATGTAACCATTTTATCTGAGGGCAACCCACTGAGTTCCACCACCTCTTTTCCCAGAAAAAAAGCCCTGGGTGGAGGTAAATAACAGCCCACGAAGCCTGTGTTAGAGGGACAGGGCTTTTTTCTCTCTCTACAGGCTACAAAAAAGCCTAGTTTGCATTAATGGTATATAATTTAAAATGTTGAAATCACATCCAAATTAGTAGAATTCTATGCTGATTTTTCTCTTCCCCAAACTCATTTCAGCTCTGCTTTTGATCTCTGTCAATTTGTATTGCCATGTAATACAAGTTCTGTTCATGAATATGTAAATATTGTGGAAGCAGATGATGGGAAAATGTACTTGGGCACAGAATACATGTACTCAGGTGCAGAGTACATGATTTGAATATCCCTGAGGCAGAATCACTGAAGAACTGGCCCTCCTCTGCTAGACTGTTTATTATTTTAACCCCAAGCTTAAAAATGGAACATTGTACTCAACCCATAATGATTTTGCATGATGTTAGGTGTCAGATCAGCAACATAACAAATAGATATTCATTTCATTTTTTTACTCTATGGCATTGTTTATTGAAATGTCATTGATGTTGGCTGATTCCGCACACATTGGATAATGCACTTCCAATCTTCTTTATAGATCATTTGGAACTGATTTTTTTGTGTGCGGAACAAAAAATCCACCTCAAACGATTGATAAAGTGTATTGAAAGTGCATTATCCAGCATGTGCAGAATCAGCCATCGACTGTACTAAACTCACACTATGTAATTCACCTTGAGTCCCAGTGAGAAAAAGAGACTATAAATGACATATACATATATACATAAAAATATAAATAAATATTTTTGCCTCTTTGTCACCCAGGAAGAATTTCTGAGTATCATCATGGCTCGTTCTATGGACTTCCCACAAACAAATTGTGGCCTGTGGAACTCCAAAGGTAACAATAAGAAGACACTGCTATTTGTGGAGTTCATAGAGTTGTGCTATTCAGATTTCAAATTCTTTCCCAGGGCCTCTGGAGGCTCATTCTCTTTGCAGGCAGTGGATGCAACTTGTCTTTAGGACACATCCTTGTCAATGCATACACTGAGTAACAGAAGCCATGTCGTGCTCAGCCTGCCATTTCCACATACACATGACTGACCTCATGTGTATGTGGATTTTTTGCTGGGAAAAGAGGTGGGGGAACTCAGTGGGTTGCCCTCGGAGAAAATGGTCACATGGGCTGGTGGCCCCGCCCCCTGATCTCCAGACAGAGGGGAGTTGAGATTGCCCTCTGTCTGGAGATCAGGGGGTGGGGCCACCAGCCCATGTGACCATTTTCAAGAGGTTCTGGAACTCTGTTCCACTGCGGTCCAGCTGAAAAAAAGCCCTGCATGAGGTTTATTTCAAAGCACCTTGTAGGGTAACTTTGTTTTATGTTCTTTCAGGACCAGGCCAAAGCCTTTGTTTTTACCTGAGAGGGTTCCTTCTTTTTTAGCTGTTAGTATGGTCAGTTTCTAGCCTGAAGACTATTTTATGGATAGCATTTTACTAAATTGTGTTTTGTGCTGTTTTTAGGCCCCTGGCTTGTTTTGTTATTCATAATTTGTTACGTTGCTGTTTTAAAAATTATTTTATTGTATCATTTCACTTTGTGAGCTGTCTCAGGCAGTTCTCTGAAGAGGGAAGTATATTAACTCTCTAAATAAATAAATATTGCTGGAACTACCTTACCTTCGCATACGAGTAGAAAAAATCAAGAGTCCAGTAGCGCCTATAAGACAAACAAAATTTGTGGTAGGGTATGAGCTTTCATGTGACACACTGAAGAAGTGATCTGTGGCTCATGAAAGCTCATACCCTACCACAAACAGGGCTTTTTTTCAGCTGGAACGCAGTGGAACGGAGCTCCAGAATCTCTTTAAAATGGTCACATGACCGGTGGCCTGCGGCGTGGAGGGCGATCTAAACTCACCTCTGTCTGAAGATCGGAGGGGGGGGCACCAGCAATGTGACCATTTTTTCCAAGGGCAACCCACTGAGTTCCACCACCTCTTTTCCCAGAAAAAAGCCATGGTTAGTCTTATAGGTGCTACTGGAATCTTGCTCTTTTCTACTGCTACAGACTAACATGGCTACCCATCTTGATCTATCTTCACATATGAGGTTTTCATTGCTTGCTCTTCTTTACCCGTCATCAGGACCCTTCTTCCTCCTGTGTCTATTGCTATGTCTTCTTGCTGAGTGTGAAGGCAGCGAAAAAGTCCCAGTGTCCACAGTTACATTGCCAAAGGAAAACTACAAAAGTAAGTTGTGACACTGGATTGCAAAAGAAGAGATCTTGCTACTCTACAGGGCTGTGGCTCATTGGTAAAGCATGCGCTTTGCATGCAGGCTTTTGAAGAGGGACGGATTCATGAAGCTTCCTTTGTCTATTGAGGACCATAGTGACATTTCAGTCTTTCACAATACCCACTCCCTGATCCGTTTACTGGAGACTGAAGCTGGGACTTTCTGCATGCAAAGCAGATGCTCTACTGTTGAGCCAGGGCCCCAGCCCATGAAGTGAACACAGAGGTGTTCTAGGGGGGCAGCTCCAGCCATAAGGGGCAGTGAGGGAGAAAAGGCAGGTGCATGTGAGAGAGAGGAGGCCTTTATTGGGCTGCAAGTTGTTCAGCAGGGAAAACGGTCCTCTGTTCCTGTATGTTGAGAAGTTTGAGAAAAGCTTTACCTGTGGGTTTTTGTTTGTGTCTTGCCAACTGCTGTTAAAGGCACTGGTGTCTTACTGACAAGAGAGGAAGTGCAGCCCTATAAAAGCATGCAAGTTGGAGCCAATACTGTGTGTGAAGTGTCATAGAATCAGAGTTGGAAGGTACCTCCAGGGTCATCTAGTCTAACCCCCTGTACAATGCAGAACATTCAAAAATACCTCCCCCACACACACCCAGTGACCCATGTGTCATCATCACAGCCAAATTATGGCAACCCCAGAGGGTTTTTCAAGGGAAGACACATTCAGAAGTGGTTTGCCATTGCCTGCCTCTGCATAGAGACCCTGAACTTCCTTGCTAGTCTCCCATCCAAGTACTAACTAGGGCCAATCTTGTTTAGGCTTCCCAGTTCAGATGAGATTGGGCTAGTCTGGACCATCCAAGTCAGGGCAGTTTGATATTGCCTTAATAAATTCTCCAGTAGGGTGAGCAGCACTTGGCTGATCAGGTGGAGAATTTGATTCTGCTTCTAATGCTGTGATACTTTCCCTTTTTCATCCCTGCAGCCAAAGTGACTTTTGATCCTGCCACAGCATATCCATGGCTCGTTGTGTCTGCAGACAGGACCTATGTGGAATCAGGGAATAATTCCCAAAATGTGCCGGACACTCCTGAACGATTCAATAGCACACCGTGTCTGCTGGGCCTCCCAGGCTTTACATCTGGGAAGCATTACTGGGAGGTGGAGTATGGAAACCAGAGGGAATGGGCAGTGGGGGTGGCCCTTGAGACTGTGGATAGGAAGAAACATCTCTTACTTCGTCCCGAAGACGGGGTTTGGCAAGAGGGTCTCTGGTGGCTTCGGGTGCTGGAAAACGATTCTCATACACTTCCCAGTCGCCCTGGGATCATTGGGATCTTTCTGGATTATGACGCAGATTCAGTGGCATTTTACATAGACAGGAAAGTGATTAAGAAAAAAGCCTTTTTCAAAGGGAAGAAAGTGTTTCCTTTCTTTTATCTGGGAGGAGGTGTTCACCTCAAGATAACAAAATAATTTTTTAAAGTGTTTTTCTTTAATTTCTATCCTACCTTTCAAAAAAATCTCCAGAAATATCTCACAGTAAAATTTAAAAATTGCAATTCACAACATACCAGAACACTGAGAATCATTAAGAAGTAATGAGATAAAAACAATGGGGAAGTTTGTTCAAAAATTATAAAAACAGTAACAAATTAAAGCCAGTTGATAAAAAAAAAATCTGACCAACTAGCATATTTTAACATTTAAAAGATCTAAAAGTATATCATGATAAGGCCAGAAGTTACAGATGAGGACAATTGCCTGAGAATTCCATGCTACATATTTTAAAGAACTTAATAGTTTCTTATGGGGGCTTGGGGGACAATACTATTGCAGCACTCTTTTTCTCTCTTTTAACTTTCAAATTCCTAAATATCTCTTTACCTATTTCTTCTTTTTGTTTGTTTCTTTTTTGCAGAAGTCAGAGTAAGACTGCAAGTAATGAGGGTTTTTTTCCCTTTCAGAAAATTAAAGGTGGTGTGAGGAATTATTGCTAATACATTCATTCATTCTTTAATAAACAGGTTAGGGATGGATTTTGCTCAAAGACCTGCAAAACCTGTTTAACGAGCAGAACAGAAGAAATAAGTGTGGACAACATGTGCACTGCTTTTAAATGGCACCTTCGCCTCTTTTTAATTATTACCTGTCTCCAGCCTAGGTCAATGGGCTATAAAGGAGGGAGAATTTCTGTACTAATAATTTTATAGAAGAGGAAATTCTACCATGATTTAGCATTCACACCCCTGTGTAGGCAGAAGGGGGACTTGCATCAGGTGGTGAGGGGCTGTGGCCCATTGGAGGAGCATCCACTTGGAATGCAGAAGATCCCAGGTTCATTTTCAGTGTCTCTAGCTAAGGCAGAGGGTGATATGAAAAGCCTTTCTCAATCTGAGGCTCTGGAGAGTTACCACCAATCAGAATAGAGAATGATGCCCTTGGTAGACCAATGGTCTTGCCCGGTATAAAAGCAGCATTATGTGATTATGGTTTACTAATCATGCAGTGATAAAATAAGCAAATACCTCTTTTACTTCTAAAAGAAAGAAGCTGCCTTATATTGTGTCATACCAAAAGGGCAGATAACCTGATTAGGTCCACCCTGATAGGCTCTAACTCCACAAGGTCTTAGGCAGAAGTATTTTTTATTCTTGCCACTGGAGATACTAAGAACAAGATCCAGAGCCTTATGTACACAAAACACTATTATTGCTGCTAAAGCTGCATTGATACATCAGATACATCAGATCAAGTTGGGTACAAACCTGGCTTGTACAACAAACTATGGTTAGTCTGCCCTCCACGTCCCAAATTCTGGTTTGTGTGTATTAAACTCCAAGTTATGTGCTTCTTACCTCTCTCCCACTTCCCTGCATCCTCTCTATACTGTTATCTCCAGGCAATCACAGGAGAATTCAGACATCACCAACAACCCACAATTAGTACACACAGTGATTAGCAAACTAGCAAGAAACCTAGATTGAAATCCCAGTTTGCTGCCAAGCAACAAAATCTTCTTGTTCAGTTGTACTTCATGTCTCCATAAAATACCGCTTTAAAACTCCTTATTGCTGTTGGGGTTCTTAATTCTCTACATTCATCAGTTACTTGGAATTGAAGTCCTATGTAGGTATGTTTGTGTGGTTATATTTCTGATAGCGACATTGCGTCCGTGAGATGAGGGAAGTTGTAATTCTTGATAAACGGATAACTGAAGATACTAAAATTTTCTATTTCACCTCTGAAAGGTTTTTAAATTCCTGTTTAAAAATGATGTTATTCCAGAGGGTGTGCACGCACACAGTCACATTGACATAGGGGGGGGGGGGAATTGTGAACTCTGAACTGAAATGACCATTTTATGGCTTTTTGATCATCCTTGTATTACATTGCCTTTGTATCTTACTCTCCCCTGACATACCTTATGTTACTTCAGAAATAAAACTTATATTTTGACTTGCATGACATGAGTTATTTGTATTATGGGATGATATCGAGGAGAAAGGCCTCCATTGCACATTTGGACTAATGTGGCTACTGCATTATATGTCAAATATAATTAAACCCTGGAGAACTTCTATGCTGCTTTCCAGACACCCCTGCATTCTTTGAAAGCCAAAGATAATAAGAGCATTTACCATTTGTACAATACTTTTGAATTGTCAAAGTATTTCATGTTGTAATCATTACAACAGCCCTGTAAGGTAGGCCATTATAATCCCCATGTTGTTGATTAGAGGAGGGGAATCTGTTTTCCCCTGCTTTGCTATGATCTTTCCCAAGCCTGCTTTGTAAAGATTCCCACCCACATGGTGCCCAAAGGCACTTTGATGGCTAAGTGAGTATTTTTGCAGGTCCCACTCACATCTGCACGATTTGTCTTTTTTCATCACTGGTAGCTACTGTCCCCTGCCTCACACAAAGAGACTTTTAAAATAATATTGGGATTTTCTAGTTCACTATAACATGAAAATATTATGCCGATCTATTACCATGATCTTCTAGTTTCAGTTTTCATTTTTTAAAAAACGATTTAGTCTTTTTTGTTGCACAGTTATAAGAGGAAAGGTACAACTGTACAGATCCACAACAAAAATGGGCTGCAGACTCACTTTCATTCAGCTTAAGCTATTTCACAGGGTTGTGATGAAGCCAGCGTGAAGTAGAGAGACAACCCACCCTGAATTCCTTGGAAGAAAGGTGGCATGCTAATAGATGAAGCTATAAAGCCGCTTTATATGAAGTCAAACAGTTTATCCATCGTACTTTCCCCTCCTTGCTGCAGCTGTCCCTGCCACATGGCGTTTCATTTGAGAGGGTTCTCCTGACTCTCAGCAGAGGGTTTTAGCAAGGACTGGAAAAACGGACAGGCGGTACCAATCTGCTTCCTCAAACTCCTTTTTTTGTACAGCAACCTAGTTCTGCCATAACTGTATCCACTCAATATGAAAGTTGCTCTATAGATGTTGGTTTGCACGCTTTATGTCCTAGCAAGGCATCTATATAGCCAAGTTCCTTCATGCGGAACCCCAGCCTTCTTTTCAGCAGCCGTGACCTGAACTCGTCCCCTGGCCCAAGATCATTATATCTCATGATGAAGGTGCCTTCTGCTGAGTCCAGCAGTATTGCCTAATGAGATGCCGTGGCTCCCCAGGTTCTCAGGCAGGGGTCTTGCATATAACCTATGAGCTAAGGCTTTAAATGGAGATACTAGGGACTGAATTGGGACCTTCTGCATGCAAAACACACAGCACCACAAGGAATCGGGAGCCACCCTTCAGATACCCCTTATCCAGGTGGGCCCTATTCCTTGGCCAATGCCCAGTGCTTATCTGTGTGAAGGCTCTGTAGTCAGCTGACTACCTTTGAGTCACATGCGGCCCACCCACATCACTGAATCACAAACAACATTATGATTACATACACGTCCTGCAACGGGGTGAGAATGTCCTTTAAACTCCCTGCATCTGACTTTGAAATAACCTGGAGACCAAATCTCAAGTTCTTACAAAAATTGCCACTCATTCTACCTCTTGCCCTTACAGGCTAATCATGAGATTAAATGTTAATAAGAAACATGTACGCTGCGAATGGGTGAAGGATCCTTTGTTCTCCCACCAATGCAGGAAAGGGTTCTGCAGGCTGCATTACTCTACCTAGCAGGAGGCTCTATTATTTTGCAATGTTATTACTTTCCCAGTAGCACAATTACTTTTTCATTGGTCCTGTAATTTACACAGACACCTGATACATCAAAATTCAGTACGTTTTTCATATTTTCCTGATAGGAACATATAACTCTGCCCTCTACTACATCAGGCCATTGGCTGATCAGGAACAGTATTTTCTACTCTGACTCACAGCAGCTCTCTCTGGAGTCCCAGGAAAAGGTTTCTTACATCCACGCAGGGCTTTTTTTCAGGGGGAACGCGGGGGAACGGAGTTCCGGAACCTCTTGAAAATGGTCACATGGCTGGTGGCCCCGCCCCCTGATCTCCAGACAGAGGGGAGTTGAGATTGCCCTCCGCTGAGCGGCATGGAGGGCAATCTCAACTCCTCTCTGTCTGGAGATCAGGGGGTGGGGCCACCAGCCATGTGACCATTTTCTCCGAGGGCAACCCACTGAGTTCCACCACCTCTTTTCCCAGAAAAAAAGCCCTGCATCCACGTACTACTAACTAATCCAATTTAACTGGAAATGCCAGAGATTTGAACCTGGGACAGTTTGCATGCAAACCAGATGCTCTACCATGACTCATGACACCACCACAAAGAAAGAGTAGGGAAAGTCTCATTATCTACATATCTATGTGTCAGGGAACCAGAGGCAAAATACAGAGTTTGGGTAGGAAGGGCAGGTTAGGAAAGAAGAATTCTCAAGAACAAAAAGGAAGAAGATGATTGGCTGGTGAGATCAAGTCGATTGTGTCATCACTCTCAGATCTGTGAATAGATTGAGGAAGCAATAACAGGGATCAGTCTCAGCTGAGGCTTGTTCACATGGCGAGTAATGGAGAAGACAAGGGCAGCAACCTCAAGAGAAGCCGTGCAAATGGGTACCACGCCTTCACGGAAACACAACGTTCCTGAAGGGAAGGCCTCTCAGGGAAAGAAAAGAAGAGTGACTGATGTCACAAAGAGGCCAACCATGACTACACGATCCATGCAAAAGGAGAAGGAGAAAAACTGGAATCTTTGTGACTCCGTTGAGAGCCTCCCAGGCCTCTCCAGGATCCTCATCCAAGCGATCAACTTGAGTAAATCAGCCAAAGGCCTCAGTTTCACTGAGCTGAAAAGAGCGCTCAGGACCAAGGGCTACGACGTGACCAGACATTGCCCCAGCATCAAGAGACAGCTGAAGTCTCTGGCATCCAAAGGCGCCCTGCTGAGGATGACTCACAAGGCTGGTTGCTCATTTTTTGTGATCAGGAAGCACCAGGGAAAGGAGGTCACTGCCCAAGCATCTGAGAAGACTGCAAGGACCAAGAAGACGGGAGCAGAGAGAACGAACTCCCAATGTGCTTCTGAGAAGATGAAGGGAGTGACACAGCAAGCAAAGAGCTCTGGCCTCAAGGCTGCGGAGGCAACTAAAAAGGTCCAGAGTCTCAACAGGAAATGGAAACCAGGAGCAAAGCAACCAAGACAACCCCTCAGCCAAAGCAGCTCTGCAAAGACGTTACAGAAACCCACCAAGAAAGCTGTTTTTACCACTAAAAGGCGCAACACTTCTGCTGCCGAAACTGCGCCCTCTACAAAACGACCGTGCTATTCTAGTGGTAAGTCTGCATCTTATAGAAAGAGAGGCCCCAGAAGCACAGCTGCAAATGCAAACACAGCCAAGAAATCCAAAAGTCCCATCATCAGCCAAGCCATTTCTAAAAGATCAAGAGGTTCCGGGAATGGTGAAGCAGTCTCTGCAAAGGGGCTGGGAAGTCCCTACAGCCATACAGCACTCCATGTGAAGACAACTAAATATTCTGGGAATAAAATTCCATCCAGTGATAAAAGAGAGAGTAAGCCCAGGAGAAAAGCTTCATTTCCCCCACCAGGGCCCAACCATCAGGTTACATCCAATGCTAACAGGCCAAGGAGAAAGTAACGGGAAACAAATACCAAAGCAACAGGATCTTAGAGACAGACTTCTTTTTAAAAAAAATCAGATCAATCAAAATATTCAATAAAAGAGGATTAGAAAGTCCATGTCATTCTGCAATGGATGATTTTACTGTCTTGTGATTGAAAACCCTGATTGTGTATGTGTGTGTTTGTGTGTGTATTTATTTACGTTATTTCTAGTCTAACTTTCTCCCCAAGATTCAAGGCAGATTACACAGTGTAAGTCAATACTATTCACATGTAGATGTTGCCAGTTCAACGTCTTAATTCCTGCACAGAGCTATACAAAAGGTTTCAAACACATAAAAGTGTGGGAACGATGATTTTTCATGAGTCAATACCATTGAAGCAGGCCAAGAGAGTGAAGGAAACTGTTCCTCTTAGTTTCCTAGTCATGGAAGATTTTCAACTTGATACTCCCTTCAAGATTTATCATGCTCTTTATACTCTGCCACACACTCCCAAAGTCCTCTCAGCTCCACGTTCAGCTTTTCTTTCTTTACAATTTTCCTTTCATTGTACTCAACCCACAGTCAAGTAACATCAAACTTGCACTGGTCAAGTGCAGACTCAAGACAGCAAGATTACTTTGAAAGTAATCTGCTGGCTTGTTCCAATTTAAACAGCTAAATTTTTGCAGTGTGCATTAGACATTTACCTTGTTTGCGGTTGGTGCCACAGCGGTTTGTGTTCCTGCCTCTGCAGAGTCTGCGCTTGACCAGTGCAAGTTTGACGTTACTTGACTCTGGTTTCCACAGGGATGTCTGCAAGGGGCAATACAACAGTTCAGGTGGCAAATGGCTTTGCTGCATCTAATCACCTGGCCTGGGCGCAAGCTGCTGAGAAGAATACCCTTTTCAAATTCAGGTCCAAACTGTAGCCTTTGATTCATCCCAGGGGAATATGTAGCTGTTTCTCTAGTGCCTGTAGGCCAAGAAGGGGGGATATCGGGAGAGTATGCTTTAGTGAAACGTAGGGGAAAACAGAACTGCTACAAAATGTTACTAGAACCTGTCTGTACAAACACACCCTGAGTACCTACTGTGTGATGTAGGTGGGATTAAAATCTGGGAGTCCCAGGTTGTAAGACCCACCATGCTGTTAAGCTCACTGGGTGACCTTGATGTAGCCCACTTCTAGCAGCTCACCTCATAGGATTGTTGTGAGGATAAAATGAAGGACAGGAAATTCATCCTTTCTATCCTGAGCTTCTTGGAGGAAAGGAGAGACACAAATATTCTAGATAGATTATTGGGTGCTCTGTGGGGTTGCCAACCTCCAACAGAGATGAGTTCCCTGGAGAAAATGGCTGCTCTGGAGGGTGGACTGGATGGTGTTATACCCTGCTGATGTCCCTCCCTTTCCTTAATCCCACCCTCTACTGGTTCCACCCCTCCAAATCTCCAGGAATTTCCCATCCTGTGGCTGGCAACCCTGGTGCTCCTTATGTGTGTGTGTGCGTGCGGGGAGCAATTTTGTTTCTCGTTTTTGTATCCCACAAATGCACCAACAACGTTAGGATGGCATCTGCAGGAATTAACCCTCTCTGCACTCGGAATAATTCTGTGAGGAAGGACAGCGGATAGTGACCATCCCAGGGTGACAGGCCCATGTCCAAACTACATGTTATGCCAGAAGATCCAGGACTGCTTTTTTTTTGTTTCCAAATAAATGCAATGGGAGGAGGGAGGCTGCTGATTTGATTGGGGAAGTGGTGCAGAGATACATTGTTCTCCTGATCTAAATACTCACAGCACCTGTAATGTACTCTTTGATGGAATTTTTTAAAAGCATGGTAAGTAGGGTTGTCAGCAGCCAGGAGGGGAGGAAAAAAGTCCTGTCCCTTCAATAGAGGCTTCATGGGGTGCTGTTTACCTCCATGCTAGGAAAAGCTTCAACTGCTCAGTTCCACACATTAAGCTCTGTTAAAGGGGTGGTTTTTCTTCTCCGTACTGCTGGCATTCCTAATGATAAGGCACTAAAGCAGAAGTTTAAGGAAAAAACAGGGAAATGTTGTGGAATGAGGATAAGCATTAAACACCCCCAGGCCCCTATGGCATCCCCCAGTCAAGCTAGCACCTCCCTGGTCTGCATTCAGTTGTTATTTTTTAAGCTGAAGGCTCCATCACAGATCTCCCAGCATACTATCAATTTTGGCTCTGAAGAGAGATATTATAAACCCAGTTAGATCTATCCAATATGCTGATTCTAAACTCTCATCAATCGATTGTAGATATGTATTTTTCTTATGGGAGGGGGCAGAGGATACTACTAAGTTAAGAGGGGGAAAGAGTTCCTGTTTTAGAAGTTAGCGCACATTTTTGCTTTGTTTTGGAAGACTCTGCCACTGCATCCAGATGCCTCCAGCAGGTTTCCTGGAGAGGCAATATAGAAATGTTCTAAATAAATCTATACACTGTGGATTTGCAGTAGTTTAACTGTTGTATTTTTTGCTCCTCAGCTAGAGGGGTCTCTTGGCCATAGTGCTTTCTCTTGTGATGCTAAACAATCGGGATTCTCACACAGAACCTTCACCATCATCAACATTCTGTGCACATACTTTGAAGTGCAATATGATCTGCAATGAGGACTGAAGCTTTTACCGCAGTTGCTAATAATGACTAAATAAGGAGTAATGAGAAACAGCCTCTCATGCACAAGTCATTCGAATCCCCCCTCCCTGCCCTTACAACATTGCATATAAGGAATAAAAGATGCATGGATTCACTTTAAGTCTGCAACCAATCCTACCTATAAGACAAGAGCTACCATTAAAATAAAATAAGCTCCACTCCACCACTTTCCCCCTTTCTGTTATACTGTAAACAAATGCCTGTCTCTTTGTGTGTTCTACCCTTTTCCAAATTCTGAAATATCAGATACCACCCATTATTTATATCAATACTCAGGGCACAAAAGAAGATATGATCCCCCAGTATATCAATGAATTACATACTCATTTGAGCAAGATTTGGGTCCAGTAGCACCTTAGAAACCAACTACATTTCGGGAGTGTGAACTTTCCAAAGGAGCTTTGATTTTCCAAAACTCACAGGCTGGAAACCTAGTTGGTCTCTACCCGATTTCTGGACCCGAATCTTGTTCAAGATAAAAGTTGTTAGTCTTAAAGGTGCCATTGGTCTTCTGTTCTGTTAGGATAAACTAATTTATGTTACTGTTTCTTAAAAGTAAACCAGTTAATAGACCTGGTATTTTAATTAGATTTATTGAACAAAGAAATCTGTTGGGGTAACATTGTAAAATTAAAACAAATACTATCAAAAATGCAGTCCTTTCCACTTATTGGATAAAATAAAATTGTATTCCCTATTCCTTATGGCTCCTGACCAATCAGATTTCTGGTCCGCAATATCATTCTGTCTCCTGATTGGTTCTTGTTGTAGAGAACAGTAGAGTGGAAAGCTGATGGAGCATCTGGATGCCTCAAGAGGCGGGCAAAGCGAGAGCCAAGCCAAAATTCTGGATCCTCCAGTGCAGGACTGCAGAGCCATATTTCATCCCACACCATCTACCCAAGTCAATGTTATGCGCCGTCATGATGCCTGAAGTAGTATATTGTGCTGACCAATACTCCAAAACAGTTAAATCCAGTCTGGCTATTATTGTATAAGAATCAAGATAAAGAGTAGCAGGATTTGAGGCCAGTGGCACTTTAAAGACCAAGATTTTCCCTTCTTCAAAGAGCTTTGACTCTGGAAAGCCCATACCTTGAAATCTTCTTTGTCTTGGCAGCTGGACTCAGATGCTGCCGTTCTACTGTAGACCAACACGGTTACCTACCAGAAATCCAAAGCTCTTTCCAAAGCTGCTTCGCGTGTTCTTGAATGAGTTGGGGCTTAGGCTGCAGGAATACTCAAGCATCTGGTGCTGGGCTTACACGCAATGCAATTAAATATTGCGGTCCTGTTTAAGATGATGCTTAAATATGTTTAAAATAAACAAGTTGGACGCTTACTAACCGCTTTCTTTTGTCTACCTGCACAAACTCAAAGTATTATTCTCTTATGGCGTCACCATGTTAAAAAAAGGGGGTCGGGGAAGCCGCTGCAGTCTGTCATTTTTCTTAAACGGGCTGGATTTTGAAAGTTGACTTTTTCTGACGAATCCCCTCAATCATCAGTTGTTTATACATATATACTTTGTGCTGATACTTGATAAGAGAGAGATAAAACAAATAAAAAGGCATTCGTTTATTTAACAATTCTGATACTTTCTTCAGCAAAGAAAAGCGTTTATTGCCCAGTGTTTACAGATACTGCATTGCCGTTTCTGAATAAATGCCTCTCATCGGGAAGATAAAAGGATGATCTAGCCAAAGTGGTTAATTGAAACAGAGGGTTTTGTGATTTTTTTTTAAAAATATTTCATTTTGATTACAGTGCAAGCACTAGATTAGATATATATTTTAAATGAATGATTGTTTAAAATACACGAATCAGTATTCTGTTCCCTTTAATATAAATCAGAATTATATAAATCTTAACGTTATTTATAGAACAAAAATTTAGTTTGAGGAATCAGAATTATTAATATTAAAAACATCGTCTTGGTAATACTAACGTACTGGATACTCTCACTTCACTAATTGTTTGAAATGTGCAAAAGCGGCCGACAGAGTAGTTTTCCCCCAGGTCCGTTCCAGTCTTTTTCTTTTTTTGTCTGTAAATGTGCCTATAGCAAACGTTTTTCTCTTAGCCAATCAGCATAGAGAGATATCTCTTTCAATGTTTTAAAAATTTGTTGGTAAGATCAAAGCGAGGAAAATAGCACTTCATAACGTAACTAAACGTTATGTAAATAAAATAAATACTCTCGGAATCGTTGAACAGGGCCAAATTTTCTGAAGATTCGCCGTTATTGGAGAAAATATTTGTCAAAAAGTTAAATTTCCACAGCAGCCTTGGGTGATTTCAAAAAAGTATATTCTGATGTGTAAAATGAGGAAATTCTCATGGCTATCGAGAATGTTTGCAAATTAGGTTGTGCTATTTCCCCCTTAACTTCATAAAATAGAGTGCGGTTCCCTATTACATCTACCCATTCCATTATTCTTGTTAATTTTCCTAATATTCCACAGGTTCTTAACAAATTTACCAACACTTGTATAACCAGCACGAAACACTTCCTATTAAACCTAACCAAACATCTGAGCAAAAAAAAGGTATCTATGTGTGTGTGCGTGTGCGTGGGGGAAGTGTTTTCATAAACTTTCAGAGTATGGCCCTACATAACTAACAGTTAATATAGCAGCACACTTATACACTGCACTTCTGGGCAAATTAGTGTCCACTCAGAGCGGTGAACAAAATATTGTCCTGATATAGCTGCGGCTGAGGTGCTCACCCAGAGTTCATAGCAGGAACGGGAATCGAGCCAGGAGACCACTGCATCACCAGCCAAAACGTTTAACCACTATGCTACAGCAACTCCTTCGTTTGGTTTAACTCTTGGTTAAATTATACAAATGATTAAATTATATTAAGTAATCTCAATGTAATTTGACTTTTTAACTGGCGCCTTAAGGTCCTTCGGTGGGCGGAAACGGAGAGTGGAGATTTTCCGTAGATGATTTGTGAATGTTATCAGTTCTTTTAACGAGTCTTGTGTGGCTCTTAAAAGAGCCTTTGAAAATATTGGCTAAAACTACTTGACTTTGTCCCTCCGGGTGTTTTTTACAGGAACCTTCCTACTCGACCCTGCTGGGGGGTTATTGAATTGGTGATTTCTACTACGATTAGCCGCCCTGTTGCTTTGCCGATTTGGGGGTTTAGCTGGCGGCTGCTTCTTCTCGGTCTTTGGCGATTTTCTGCTCACCGAGGGCTTCTTGGCTGCTTTTTTCTTTTTTGCCGGCTCTGACTTGCCAGTTCTTTTCGCTTGATGGCTGAGCTGGAAAGACCCCGAAGCACCGCCGAGGCGGACCAATAAGCCGTGCGAGACCAAGTTATTCAGCTCCCTTTTGAGGCGGCTGTTGTTCTTGTGCACGTTGTAACCGACGTCTGTGAGATACTTCTTGAGAGCGGCCAAAGAAAGCCCTTTGCGCGCTGAACAAGTGTCAAAGGCCTGAAAAATGAGCTGGGACAGCGAATAAGGCAGTTTGGCCGCCTTGTAGGAAGCGCGACTCCTGCCTTCCTTCTTGGGTGCGGCTGAAGACGGAGAAATTGCAGTGGAAGTTCCCGCCTTTGCAAGAGCGCCGCCTTGCAGCTTTCCGCGCACCATCATCCCAACGGGCACATCGCCACCACCGCTTGGACGCTCTGCACGCAACTGAGCGTGGCAAGTCCTATATATAGTAGTGAGCCTGGTGTAAAAGAATCAATCCGCAATTCCTCCTTCTCCCCTCCCTCTCTTTTTATTTTTGCCTGCTTCCTCGAGGACCTTAAGCACTGCAGTTTTCAATCTGGTCCGAACCTGGCCGTCCGCTCCTTTCTATCCCATCAGAGACATATTTATATTCTGTTTGATAGTACGCAGGTTGAGGGGTTTGGGCGGGAAAAGGGTAGAGTCGCTCTTCAATTTTCAGCGGGAAGACAGCCGAAGGAGTTCGCCATTTTGGGTGGACAAGGTTCAGCCAGTCACCTCTGAGCTGTGACCCACGAAAGTTCGTACTGAAATAATGTTGTTAGTCTATATATGGTGTGACTATATATATGTGCGTGTGTGTGTGTTTTATTTTGGAACTTAAACAGTGGAAGAAATCTCACCAATATATTTTGGAATGAATCTGCTAAATCGCACACCAAGGATTTATATATAGTATCCTGTTTTAAACAAGATTCAGGACAATTTTAACACGTTTTTAATATACGTGTTAACATATTTAATACGCATATTTCACATATTTAACACACATATCTAAGAGATGCCTACTTGAGACTTTTAATAAAGCAAAATACAACCCACAATCTTTTCTTAGGACGAACCAAATGACACATCCCGCCGGCGGTTGTGTCCTTATTTTTAAGACCATAGAAATCGCATTTCTCAAAAAAAAACCCTCATAAAAATGGTCAACGACGTTCTTAGAAGTCATACCAGTCGCTGGCTGCAGAGACCAGAAGAGAGAGCAGCAAAGGGCAGGCGCCTGCCAACCCGCGTGTCCTTCCGATTGCTACATTTTACATTTGAAATCCACCTTTGGGAATCGAATGTGAATTTTCTTTAGCTCAGATTTGGAAAACCTAATACCTTAGTTCTGTTGGTTTCGCTTCTTTTTGCGATCCAAATGTCAACTAAGCTCCCTTGTATCAAAGAGGCTGCGCACATTCTGTATTTTTATGGAATACCTTGTTTTAGTTGGTTATTCTCTAATTCTGTAATCTCAGTCCAACGGCATCGTTCATTGGTTCTTTTATGCTGTTAGAGTGCACTGTTCTATATTCTGTAGTCTGTCGTCAGTCTTACCGAGAAAGGAGGACTACAAAGTGAATATATTTTTTTTAAAAAAATGTATGCAGCTCTCTGTGCACCGGTGTGCTTGTCAGAAGAAAGGGCGAATAGGAGGGGACTTCCACAGTGGACTCCCATACCCGGGAGTGGGAGAGAAGAATCGGTCAGTGTCTATTACACGTTGCATGTGAAAGACTAGAATATTATGGGACGTCAATACCTTTATAAAACATTTACTAAAACAATCAAGAAAGTTCAGTAAGTATCCAGTGATGATTCACCAGCAGTTATTGGTAGCAGACCAACTTTCTGGGGGATCAAGTTTATTTCATTTTCATATATTATACCCATTCGCCTACACAAGACATGTCTCTACGCAAGACAGATCTACACAAGAAAGATTTTACACTTATTCTCCCATTGTGGACACACATGCACTGCTAGGGAGACACAGCATACTTGAGCATAAGACCACACAGAAAGTAAGTCACTTGAGCTTCCCCCTGTCCAATCTCTCTACACTAGATGCTTCGGAGTGTGAGCACCTCAAGTGTAGGGAGATGCAATGTTAGTCGGAAGCGTAGTCTTAAAAGCCAGAGCTGGCAAAGATCGCTCCTCAGAGGGTTTGTTAATTTCATTTTTGCATCGGGAAAGGCTCTCACAATTTCACCTCCACTCTAAAACTGCGTGGGATCGCCACAAGAGGGCAGCGAGTGGAAATGGGCTGGAGCTGCCTTCCAGAGCTGGGCTTGGACCTGGAGAGGTTATAATGGGCTGAAGTTTCCCTTCTGGCGTTTCACAGCCCCTTCACACAGCCCCACTGTATAGCAAAGCCTTTGCCCTGACACCGGCTCTGTCTTTTTAAACTACTACATTGCATCTCCCCACACCTGTTCTTCACGTGTCAGATGTCTCTGTAGAAAGACAATGAACAGACTACAAGAGCGTCACGCCCCAAGAAAGTGCGGTGTTCTCAGTATTCTCGTAGTGAAACAAAAGCCCAGCCTGCTCCAGAGGATTTCGAAGGGAGTGAGCACGTTTTTCCTTAGGGGGGGGGGCGGAATCTGAAGGGACATCATGATGATGATGATGATGATGGTGTGGAATACATACCAAGCGACTTATTGCCCCTTAATTTGTCCTTCTTGCTTACCATTTCCACGCAAAAAAATGTTTTCAAATATCAAAGGAACCTGCAGAACTAATGCGGACATGTTTAATTTAGAGCCTAAATGCAATCTGATGCAGGGCTGCTCCCGGCGAAATCCATGGAAATCAACCAGGAGATTCTGCCCAGGATTGCGACCAGACCAGAGGTCCACACAAGGCTTCCGTTTCCCCGGTTGTATCGGGGTGCCCAACCTACAGATGAGACTCAAGAATATGCTTAGCTTGAGTTGCCCATTAGCCCCCCTTTTTTGCAGTATTAAGCAGGATAGATCGTTCCCCTCCCCCACTCTTTTTTATTATTTGCTTCATGTCGATATTTTTGAAAGCTAGCGAATCAGACAACACAGGGTGAGATAATACTTTGGTCATATATTTTAAATCAGCAATACAACTTATCTTCTAGTAACAATCCCCTCCCTCCCAGTTTTTACGACAGAATCATAGTTTGGGGCAGAGATGGCGTTGGAGGGGTGACATTTCCCCGCACATAACGTGCACTATTGCCAGGTTCGGGTTGGAAAAGTGGTGGAGACTTTGGGGAGGGACCTCAGCGGAGTATAATGCCATAGAGACCACCCCCGAGGCAGCCATTTTCTCCAGGAGAACTGATACCTGTTTCCTGGAGATTGGCTGTAATTCCGGGAGATCTCAGCTGGAAGTTGGCAACCCTAAGTGTTATCCACCGGGAAAGCCTTTTATGAAGCACAAAGTGCCACCTCGGAGGAGCCAGGCCCAGAACAAAAAGGCAGACTGTAGACGTTTCCTGTCTCGTGTCCGCCTCGAAGGGATGGACGCCGACGCATTAGAGCGACCATCTACTTGCTTCCATTCATATTTTCAAAATATGAATGGAAGCGTGCATAGCTTTGTGCGTCTTTTTAAAACTCATCCCTACACTTTTTTTGTTTTCTCTGAACTTCCTCAAATATTTCATGGATTTATTTGTCAGACTAACCCCATTTCTCAGTAGCAGAACACAACTGTGCACTGAAGTGAGGCACGGTTATTTTAATGCATTGACAATGTAAATGGGGCAATGGCAAGAAAACGTGTATCGAAAGTTAAAGGAGCTTTGACTTTTTGAACGTTCATACCTTGGGAATCGAGTTCGTCTTTAAGGTGCTGTTGGACCCCGATCTTGTTCTAGAAACCGTCCTTTACTCGAGCTACAAAGTAACTGAAATTGTGTACCATTGCAGCATATACAGTAGAAAAGAAGAAAAAAACCCTTTTGCGCTTTGTTTCTGCCCGGTTTCGAACCGGGGACCTTTCGCGTGTGAGGCGAACGTGATAACCACTACACTACAGAAACTCAGCTGCTTAGTTTTGGAAGTTACAGCAGCTGAGGGGAAAGCACGACTAGAATGGAATTCAAGATGGTCAGAAATAATCCTGCTGACACGTCATTTTTGTGTCTGAGTCACTCTCATCTGCTCGTTCATTTTGGACGGGTGTTATGTGTCTCTGTAATTCCTGTAACCACTAGGATCATAAATTTAGGTTATGAACTGAGTCTTATGAATAGAAAATGAATGAATTACAATATGTTCGCCTAATCCATTTAACTGAGGTTCATGTGAGTGTCATTAGGTCGAATTGTATATTGAAGAACGTTGTGGAACTAACAAGTCATACTCTTTTGTAATACATTTATTCCAAGCCACGATCTATCTATAAGTGATCCATCCTTGCAGCAGTTGGGTTGAAGGAAACTGGGTAAGAGTTCCTTGAGCCTCTTTATAAGGATGGGATAGTGCTTTGGTTCAGGGGCCCTTTCCTGCCCCTAACATGCTCAATCTCTCCCCATCCCATAGTTTGGTTTGTGTGTGCATATATGCATATATCTATAAAGGTAGCTGGGAAGGCATTGTATAGCCTGACCTTATTAGGTATTGGAAGCTAAGCAGGGTTAGTACTTGGATGGGGGACCACCAAGGAAAATTGTGCAAAGGAAGGTAATGGCAAACCACCTCTGCTCCTCACTTGCCTTGAAAGCCCATTGATGGGGATGCCATAAGTTGGTTGTGACTTCACATGCATACATATACATATAAACACTTAGAGAGTAAGTCTACTCTTAAGTAACCCCCATTTTATTCATTGGGGCTTATGCACAGGAAAGTGTTCTTAGGATTGCAGAGGGGTTAGTCTATTGTAGCAAAACAAAACACAACTGTAGTGGTTTTTGTTTTAAGACTACATGCCTTTCCCCTTATAACTCTGCAATGAAAGGGGCTAGTCTTACTTTTTTCAAAATTGAAAGCTGAGAATTCAGACTATCCAATAGGTATATTATTCTATACAATGATATAACTATAGGCAGTTGCTGATTTAAAACAAAAACAAAAAGCCCTTTGTTGGTAGGGAACAAAATCGCTGCCATGGGAAAGAGGAAGGGAAAATGGCTATCATGTAGGCAAACTTGGGAAAATTCAAATTTTCCTACTCACACAAGAGCCATCCTTGCTGCAGTATTTCCCAAAACTTTGCAACAAAGCCAAGGAAAACCCAGGAGGTGCATGAATGCAGCATGTCGCTGTGGAAAACAGGAAAAGACACCACTTCTCAACAGCATCAGACCCAAGGCACAACCTGCGTGGAACAGGCTGCCAAGATTACAGTCCCTTGAGGTTATACTGGATGGAGTTGCTTAATGTCAGTATGTGATTTTTACCTCAACATTTGAGAATCTCATAAAATACATCTTATGATGTGCAAATGTGCATGCTTTCTTCCACAGCAAATCTATATTCTACCACAAGACAATTATCTGAATTTGCAGCATGAACATTATTTTCTTCATTTATAGCCTACGTTTCTTTCTGAGACCCAGGGCGGAATACAAAACATGCATAACATTGGCATAGTCTTGGCACAGACACTTTTGCAGGGATAACATTACAGTTTGGAAGTTCTTAACTGCTGAAAGGCAGGAAGGACTGTCAAGTATGATCAAACAATAAACAAAGATCAGGGCCAAGGGGCGGTGAAATACAGGAGGTCCAGTTGTCAACAACCTGAAGAAAAAACATATTGCCCAAGAAGATTAATGGGATATTTACATCTGTACCATGAACAGATTCAATGGCCCATTCCAAACATTCATCCTCTTTTAAAAGAACAAGACTCCCCCCCCCCTTTTTCAGGTTGTTAGCAACCCTAACTCCAGTGCGAAATATAGTTAAGTTAAATGAAGAAAATCAACTACACTCGTAGTTGAGGCAGTTGACGGCGTTATTTGCCGTCGTCCTGCAGAGGGCCTCCATATTGTATCCCAGGTCACAGGAGTCCTATTAGAGAACATCGCGATATATAAAACGCCTGGGCGCCGCCTTGATAGATGATTATGAACATATCGCTGTCACCACCACTTGTCGGGGAAACACAGGAGTGCTTCCACTTCCCATTGGAAGGCTACAGAATTATACATTAGAATTTTCCTCCGCGTCCCTGAAAAAAAAAGTCTTCCACGAAAGAGCTCATCCGTACAGCTACCACGGGGGCACCCATGTTATTGTACGGCAAAGGAAACGAGAACTGGGGAGCGAGGCTATTTCCGTTTCCGGAAGAGGCTGCCGCTTCCTTTCTCTTTCTGGGCCTGAGCGAGCTGGCAGGTCCCGAGTAAGGGCCACTGCTGAATCCGCCGCCATCCTCCGTCTGCAGCGGGAGCTCGAGCCCCCTCAGCCGCCGCCATGACGGAGCAGATGACCCTGCGTGGCACCTTGAAGGGCCACAACGGATGGGTGACCCAGATCGCCACCACCCCGCAGTTCCCAGACATGATCCTCTCCGCCTCGCGCGGTAAGGAGGAGGAGACCAATTCAGAGGCGGGGGGGGGAGGGGGTTGAGAGGCAGCCAGCCGCCACCTTCATAAAACAAAGTGGACGAAACTAAAGTGAGAGCTTGGGGAGGGGGGGGGGGACTGTCAAAGACCAGCCTGGCTGGTAGAGAATGTGAGCTTTCCAGGACTGAAATAAAGGACAGTCCTACCTGCACGGGAGGTGAGCAGCAGGGATCATCAAGGTTTGGGAAGTCCGCCAGGTGAACCAAGATTTATTGGGGGGATGATTTAGGCGCACTGGTCAAGTGAAATGAAAGCAATGGGTTGGCTAACTGGGGTGGGTATTTGTATAACAGTTCTTTGCGGGAAAGGGTAGTTTTGCATGCATTTAATGCATTCAGCTCTTCTGCTGTTTTCCTTAACGGTCCCAATGATTACATCTGACATTGTTTGCTGATCTTCTTCATGGGATTTGATGACATATCCTGCAATATGATGGGACAGGAGAGGATAAACTAACAAAAAAGAAGACGGTGGTGGCAGTTCTCTGATCGGCCTCTCCTCATATTGAGCAGCTTAGCTTTCTTTATATGTTAGTTTTCTGTGCATAGGCAGTTTTGAAAAAAATGGTTAACTTTCATTCCAACTTGTGGTGCAGCCCAGTGAAAGGTTTTACCAATTCAGTTAAGTAAATGACATCTGTAGTGGGGTAATGGTGGGGTGAATCCTTAGGTAGAGCAATGCCTGGACAAAGCTTTGCGGTAGAACATGCACTCTGCACCCAGAAAGTACATAGCTGGTGTAGGGAAAGATCCTTCTGTACCTGAGATCCCGGATCGCTGCTGTCAGTCAAAGTAGACAGAACTGAGCTAGAGGAACCAATGCCCTGATTTGGAGTAAAGTAGCTTCATACAGGTCGGGAAAAAACCCTTTGCTGTCTGGCTCTCTTTCAGATAAGACCATCATCATGTGGAAGCTGACCCGGGATGAAACCAACTATGGGATCCCTCAGCGAGCTCTGCGGGGCCACTCCCACTTTGTCAGTGATGTGGTCATCTCCTCCGATGGGCAGTTTGCCCTCTCTGGCTCCTGGGATGGCACCTTGCGCCTTTGGGACCTGACCACGTAAGTGCAGGTTGGAGGAAAGGAAATGGGGGCTCTTCCACTGGCAGGGCGGTCAGTTTCCTCTCTTGGTGCCAGTTCCTTACCTGTTGGACTCATTGCTTAATGTCGGGGTTTTTTATGGGATCAGGGTTTCATTTTGTTTCCTCTTGTCCCAGTGATTAAATCTGACACACATCTACTGACTCTACTGGAGTCTGATGATATGTCCTGCAATTATGAAGGGATATTACAGAGGAGACTGCGAAACCAGAAGATTCCTTGCTTTATGTAGATAAATTCTGTATCCTAAGGACACTCAGGTTTTCTTAAAGAGGACTGCAGTGATTTCTGCAGATTCCGTATTTTCTGCTGCAGTCCACCGAGCACCCCAACATTTTGTTGTTTGGGGGCTTATTCATCCTCAATAACAGCATTCAGAGCAACGGTGAGAGTGGGAGGTTGACAAAAATCTTAAGAAAGCTGAAGAGTCTTGAGTCTTTTGCATCTACGCCTTGAATGCAGGCCAGCTTCTGGAAATCACGAACCCATGGGAAGGGAAAAATCCACATCTGGTTGGATTTTGGAGTCCATTTGTGTTGACTGTTTTGAACATGGCTCCCAGTTGAGGGTGCTCTCTTCAATCGGGCACTGAACTGAGCACTGAAAATTACTTGTTTGCGATCCCTTTTTAGAAAAGCAACATAAGGACGCTGAATTGTCCTCTCTATATTCACTGGCTGCTGAAATTGCAATGAGGGACTTGATGCCATCAACATGAGTCCATCCCAATTTCCCACTTTGAGAAACATCCCCTTGAAATGGGGCCTGCTGAAGCCTCTTAATAAGTTTACCTTATGAATGGTAGGGCAGAGGGTAGGTAGGGTTTGTGTCTGTGTGCACCTGCGCCCACGTGTACGCACCGTCGAGTTGTAGCTAATGATGACCTCCCCCCCCAGGCAGTTTTCAAGGCAAGAGACGTTCACAGGTGGTTTGCCATTGCCTGCCTCTGTGTAGTAACCCTGGATTTCCTTGGTCTCCCATCCAAGTACTGACCTGAACCAAGTACTGATACTGCTTAGCTTCTGAGATCTTACAGGGCCAGTCTACCTGGACCATCCAGGTTAGGGCAGGTAAAGTCAACAAGAGGTGAAATGTTAAGACACTGCAAGAAATGATTCGTTCTGAAGGTTCCAACTTCCTAAGTGGAAAAGGCAACAAAAAAGGGGAGTGAAAAGCTACTTCCCTCCATTATACTAGGTGTAAAATGAGCTGTGGAATTCTTCTCTCTTACAGGGGAACCACCACCCGACGCTTTGTGGGACACACCAAGGACGTGCTGAGCGTGGCCTTCTCTTCTGACAACCGCCAGATAGTTTCAGGGTCCAGGGACAAAACCATCAAGCTCTGGAACACACTGGGTGTCTGCAAGTACACTGTGCAGGTGAATCTCTTCCTTGGAGTGTGGGAATTAATGCTCTTAAAGATCCGGCTTGCGCTTTAGTGTCTAGATGAGCCACCAAATGCACAAAGCCTTAGTATGCCTGTAGCAGCTGTTGATCAAGACAGTTGCCACAGGCACCCTTCAGGGACAGAGCAGCTGCTGTTTAATCACGGCCTCTCTTGGGTTAAGAAAAAAGAAAAATTAATCTGATTCCTCTTGGGTTTGAGGTGTATTCTGCCATTTATTTCTTCCTTTTGAAATTTTGAGATATTTGAGAGTGAGGGTAAAGATCAAAACAAAGAGTAATTGAAAGAACAGGTGTACCAGTGGCCTTAATTTCAATAAAGTCTGAGGATTAAGGCCTTTTCCAGCTGCATATCTTTAACTAGCTATGCTCTATGTTTATACTGGATTGTTCCATTATAAGATCTTACTGCGTTTTATTGGGTACTGTGTTTCTTTTTGATGACCTCCATTCTTCTCTCCCCCAGGATGAAAGCCACTCTGAGTGGGTCTCCTGTGTCCGATTCTCTCCCAACAGCAGCAACCCCATCATTGTCTCCTGTGGCTGGGACAAGCTGGTGAAGGTAGGTTTGGAGCATCAGTTTAGGTCCTGGGCTTAACTTGACTGATGGTCAGCCCTGCAGTATATGATGGTAGTATTAAAGTGCCTCTCCCTGCTTCATCACCTGTAAGAAATTACAAGCAGCCGCACGTATATAGGAATAAGGACATCTTCCAGGTTTGAGAACATGACCATGCCATGGTTATGTCAAAGTGATATCTTCCATCAGTGTAGGCTTGACCTTGGAGCCAAACAGAATTATGAGTAGAATGAAACCAGGCTCTGCACAGGTCTGTGGAAAGCGCTCTTAAGGAAACCAAACGTTGTCGACTGTGGGATAATGAGTTGCTCAGGTTTTTTATGTGTTTCACCAATTGGGGTGGGGGCAGAGACGTCCTTTGGCAGTTTTCTGTGTACATCCTGCAACATCCCACTTTTCATAATGAAAGGCTTTCTCAAAGCAGCTGACAAAAACATTTAACAATTATAATAAAATAAATAGTAAATTGAACAGCCTGGCAGAGGAGAGGCAGGTTGGCAAGGTAGTGGGTCTGAGCAGCTGGATCTTTCTTAGCCCTTGATGGCAGCAAGTCTTGCCTTGGGACTAGCAAGACTATGTTTCCAGAGAGGGGGATGTGTGGGACCATCTTGCCAAAAGAATCCTTGACATTTGACATCATATGGCTGCTACTTAACGCAGGGATGTGGGGCCTTCTCTGCTGGATCTCCTCGTCCCCCTCCTTCCCCCTGGTCCTTGCATTAACCAAGCAGGCTTCAGTTTTTGAAAGTTTTTGCCACCTTGCCTTACTTTATATTCTGGCTTTGTGAAATTGCCATGATGGGGGACCCCTGGATTGCCCAGTGCTTGGGTCAAATGCTGTATTTACTCTTTGGACACACCAGCCTATATAGGCTTGACCCAGCCCCTTTGTTGTTTCTGAGCTTTAAGAAGCGGTTACCCAAATGTTCAGATTTCAGTAATGTGAAGACTGCGGTGATCTTGCTTTTAAGGGAGTCAAACCAAAGGTTGATGTTTTTGGCTCTGGCAAAGACCATCGTATTGATTTAGAGACTTCTTGCAGCCATTTTTTCATGAAAGCGTAACCATGTAGACCCTTCAGTGAAATCTTACAAATGATTTGGCTGATGTCATATTTTAAGAACTCGCCTGTAAGCTTTGGTGGACTTCTGAGCAGTTGGATGATGTCGTGAAGTTTTTAAAATCTGCTTCTGTTCCTTTTATCCTGCAGGTGTGGAATTTGGCGAATTGCAAGCTAAAGACCAACCACATTGGGCACACCGGCTACCTGAACACGGTGACAGTCTCACCTGATGGCTCCCTCTGTGCTTCTGGTGGCAAGGTAAGGCTGCTGTGGCTCTAGGACCCATTTTTCCTTGCTTGTCTGGTAAACCAGCACTCAGCTTCCATTGAAAACTGACTGACTGGTGGAAAACAGGAGGAAGGATTCAGTGGGCCTTCATTCAAATTCAGCAGATTTACTCTTATGTTCTGGCTGGACATCTGTACACTGGAGGTGGAAGGAATGGCCCCAGAAGCAAAGGGGGGGGGCGTGCAGGCCCGTTTAGCTTGTGTTCTCATTCATTGCAGTTGTACTGTAGAGCAGGGAATGGTGAATCTGAGAAATTCTGCTTGATTCCCTAGTTCTGCAAACTCAAATGTGTTGCTTATTGCCAGATCCGGGCTTAGCTGTGATGAAACTTTACGAGCGCCATCTGACTTTGTCTCTGTGCTGATACTCAGAGGCTGTTTCTGAGCTGCTCAAATGTTAAATGAGGATCTTATTTTCATGGGCTGGGTGTTGGTGCAAAGGGGAAACTTGGGGTTGGATTCCTTGAAGGATTTTCTCTATTTTGGTCAGAAAGGATTTCTGTCTGCAGAATATGACCCCCCCCCCCCGATCCTATGCAGTGCATTAACCAGCCCCAGGTCTCAACTTGTTTCTCCATCCTTAGAATGGTGCATATTTTTGTCAAATTTGCCAGCAGAAAGGATTTAAGTGGTTATTCAAAGTTCTCTTTCTGAAAGGCAGAGAAAAATTGCACCATTGAGCTTGGTTTGCTTTGAAAAACTGCATTTTATCACCATTCTGATGACTCTCATTTTCACTCTAGGATGGCCAGGCCATGTTGTGGGACTTAAATGAAGGCAAGCACCTGTACACCCTCGATGGCGGGGACATCATCAACGCCCTCTGCTTCAGCCCCAACCGCTACTGGCTGTGTGCTGCTACTGGGCCCAGCATCAAGATCTGGGTAAGCTGAGCTCTTGATGGAGGTCAGAGAAAGCCAAGACTGTTGCTGTTTTGCACTTAGACACCACCTGCCTTGGCTCATCACCAGGCCTGCCTGTCTTCAGCATGGCCAGAGTGTTGGGAGTGTGAGCTGGGAGGTCCAGGGCTGGTCTGTCTCATTCTCAACCTGCCCTCACATTGTTATGGGGGGATAAAATGGAAGGGAGGAGTTGTACATGTTGCCCTGAGCTCCATGCATAGATCATTTCTTTGCCCTCATGATTTCATGTGTTTGAACAACGTCTACTGAAATATCATGTGTCAAAAGTTTTTGTGTTTTTGGGTGGAGGGATTTGAATAAATTGGGAAAGCTGCACACCGGGGTGGGGGGTCTCCAACAGAGTACCTCATTAGTAACTGATAGCTCTCCATCTGCTACAGAGTAGATTTTGCATCCCCTAGAAGTCCCTGGAAAAGAGCTTGAAAATATCTACTCTAGGGTTTTTTTTAAAAGCTTTTATTTCATAGGATCTTTCTCTGTGCTGCTCAGCTGATAGCTGCATTTCTAGTACTCTTCCTAATCCGTACTCTGTTTCTAGGACAGAACAAAACATGGTAGTATGTTTGGGGAGGGGAGCTTGGGGTATTTTTCATTACTTAGAAGTAGCTCTCATTTTTAAAAGGTTGGCAGCCCCTGTGGGGTGGGCAGGCAATTCACCTTTCCGTTTCAGAGTAAATAATGCCTCGTTCATGTTCTTTTTCCAAAACACACATTATCCCTATTCATTCTGCCTCTTTGCTCTGAAGTATGTTCCAGCAAATTGAGTGGAATATAAGCCTAAATCAATATGCATAGGCTTACACTCTTAACTGCCAGTGGGCTGCCTGATCCCCAAAAAATCCTAGAGGGGCAAAGTTGAAAATCTCGAATAAAGTGAGCAAATCTGAATGTAAACATTCATACATCTTCATCATATTTTCCATATGTAGAATCTGGATGTCTTTGATGAATAAGTGAACATTTATTGAGTAGTCCTCTGTTGTAAGATGCCTAGTAACATAATATTTTGAAGAGGGGAAAAAGGATTGTGTTGGACCCAGTTACCTTGGTGTGAGGCAGACTTCTGTAAGGACTTATCAGCTTTTAATAGATGGACATGTTGTCCTTGACCAAGAGCCAGTGTAGTGAAGTAGTTAGGATGTCTGATTAGGATCTGGGAGACCCAGGTTCAAATCCCCACTCTGCCATGGAAGCTGGCTAGGTGACCTTGGGCCTGTCACACACACTCAACCTAGCCTAACTCACAGGGTTGTTGTGAGGAGAGGAGAACGTAGTAAGCCACTTTGGGGCCCCCATTGGGGTGAAAGGCAGGGTATAAAAATCCAAATAAGTCCTCTTCACTGTTAGCATTTGAGCGTGCTTTCTTAAGCTCCTCCATTCCGCATTGCACCAATGCAGTGTCATGACGACAGCTGTGTGAGCTGGTGCCCTCTCCCCAGCACTCATGTTTTTGACTTCCCTATAGTTTGTCATATAGAACATTCTATGTATGTGGTGTTGGCTTCCAACGCGCCCCCCCCCCCCCAAGAGGCCTTTGCTTGTAGGAACTTGCAATCTAATTTTCAGCAGTGGGGTGGCAAGAAAATAAGGAAAGGAGAGGCAAGGATAGCAGACCAACGCAGCTGTACAGCTGTGCCTTCAAGTTGGGGACAGGGGCCACCACCTCCATGGGGTCCTTGTTGAAGAGCTGCTGTGTTGGAGGATGTTGTTCTGTGATTTGGTCTGTGGGCAAAGGGGGCTTATGCTGTGATGAAACACACATTGCCGTCTGATGTTGTTTCTGTGTAGAAAACCAGAGGCTGTTTCTGAGCCTGTTGCCCAAGATATGATCGACGTACAAACAGTCGTGTGTGTATGTGAGGGGGAGATTGAGCGTAGAAGCCCCTGAGTTTGCTTACCCTGGCCTCTGATTCATCTCATTCCCAGGACCTGGAAGGCAAGATCATTGTGGATGAACTCAAACAGGAGGTGATCAGCACCAGCAGCAAGGCAGAGCCACCTCAGTGCACCTCTTTGGCTTGGTCTGCAGATGGACAGGTATGTGCAGGCATCCCATTTTAAGCCACCTGGGCACAGGGGAGTGTCAAAATTGTCTTTCTCCGCTCAAGAAAGTAGGATTTGTCCATGGGTTGCTTCTGGGAGCCGAGTTTGTCAGACACCTGGTATACATACTCAACATTGGAAAAAGTTGACTCCCAGAGCTGTCGCTGATTAACTTTCTGCTTAACTGTTAGCTTCTGCTATTTGAATTTTGCCCCCTGCTAAGCCTTCCCTCATTTTACCTAAGTTGGTAGCTATTAATGCTTCTTTCTTCCTTCAGACTCTGTTTGCGGGCTACACGGATAACCTCGTCCGCGTCTGGCAAGTCACCATTGGGACTAGATGAGAGAGTGCAAGAGACCCAAGGCACAGGGTATAATTATGTAAAAAAAATTCAGTAAAAATGTTTTTGTTTTGATTCTGAAAGTGGTCCCTGTGTCTTCCTTGCCAAATACAAGCCACATCATGGTTCACCATCCCTTTTATGGTGCTTTCCAACAGAGAGGCCTCTGCTCTCCAGATCTGGTGGATCCCAGATTTTCCTTTGCACAAAAAAGTTCTACACAAATAGATTACCTTCATGGGGAGGGGGAGGTTCTGCCCTTACCACAACATTTTAATGCTGGGCTGGCATTATATTTATAAGAGAGTTTTTCACAAAGCAGAGCATTTGAAAACATGACCCTCCTTCTACTGTCTTGAAATGGGGTAATGCATTCTACCACTTCAAGTCTGTCACCTTATTCTTTTCTGTGCATGCCTGTGTGTATAGACAGACCATACCATAGTCATAGGATGTGCCTTAACCTGCCTGGTCTTGGCCAAAAGATTCTCATCTTGTGCTCTGAGCCTCTCATTCTGAAAGCCTAGGCAAGCGTGAATTTACTTATTTCACTTTTACCCCAATGGGGACTCACTGTTAGATTCAGTGTGTATACAAGTGGAATTCTGTCCAAAATTTAACAGTGACATTTCACTTCAGGGGGTATTTTAAAAATAGACTAAGATAGTCAGATATTTCCAGGGTACTCAGAGATTATTTAAAATCATAATAGAAATTCAGAGAAACTTATGTTCCACACACTAAGAAAGTATAAACCAGTCTGAGAAGACTGTTGAGAAAGTTCTAAAATAGAGGAAAGAAAAAGGAGCCTTATACCACCTTAAAGGCTATAAAGATTTATTGTAAAGTAAGTTTCTCTAGGATGATACAGCCTACATTAGATGCCAGAAGCAAAACCTGTCCGCAGATCCATACACACTTCGAAAAAGGAGGAAACCGAAGAGTGGGTTGAAAGTCCATACAAGACAAGAAGTATAACCAGGTGCCTTCCCCTCACAAGCCATAATCTGCATAGTTGGAAGTTTCACAAAGTACCTGAGGAAGCGGGCTCTACCCTTATAGCGGATTTCAGAATAAATCCATTAAGAGGCCACATGACTCCTTTTTATTCAAACAAATGCTTCCACCCTGCTGGGACTTTTTTATGCTCAAATGAGAACAAAAAGGAGCACAGCTATAGAACTCCACAGAGCAAATGGCTAAAGCTAATGAAGAATAAAAACTTCAGAAGCATCCGGAGCAGGAACCTGCTAGGAAGGTGTTTGGATGGTTGGGTGAGCCAGATGTGAATGGCTAGTTAAAGGACTACAGGAGCACCCTGTGCAGGACATGAGAGGGAGTTCCTCCCACCAGCCAACATGGGCAGCCATTACTTGCCCCCACCCTCCCAACAGAGATCAGCCATTCAACTACACCCCGGGGGGGCACAGAAAATATCCTGCTTTCACTAACTGGGTATGTTAGCCACCTTGAGTTTTTTTTATAAAATGAAAGGCAGGGTACAAATGTAGTCCATAGGGAGATGGTAAACATGCTGCATGAATTCTTCCAGTATAGCTGTGTACAGTTACTCCAGTCTAAACACTTCGTTGGGAGAGTCCCATTCCTGAATCATTCTTTTCCAGAGAGCTGTCTAAAAGAATTAAGGTTGTACGTGATGACTTAACTGACATTTTAAAAGTTCCCAGGTATGGATAATAACATACACCTGCCTGTCATTAAAGAAGTGAAATTATTAAATTTGAAAAATAAAGATGCAACTTGTCATTTAAAATGTACCTTTACTGGAAGATAGCCAATTACTAGTTTTTGGGGTTTTTTTAAGGGGTCTAGGAGGGAATTAAGACATAATAGGGCTGATAACTTGGTCTCCATTAAAATTGGGAATAAACTAGCATTTAGCATAAACTAGAAGTTAAAATTAAGCATATAGATGAAATGAACCATGCCAATGAAACATCTGGACTGTTAACTCTGGACTTCCTTTCATTGCCTGTCTGCTCCAATCCACCCACCAGGCCAAGCCACAGTTTTGTCCTCCACAAAGCCCAATCCTACCCCAGGGTCAAGAACTAGTGCTACAGCTCCTGCAGGGCCATGAAGCAGGAGTTGCTACAGCCTCCATCTAACAGGAGAGCACCCGTCTTGCGGCACAAAGAAGAGGCATCCTCTACTATAGAAGATGCATCCATGCCCAATGTTCCTGCTTTGGGTCTTTGGCTATGGCTCACTGGTGTGGCGCTACATCCAAGGCTACAGCTGCTGCTTCTGGCAAGGAGACTGTTTCCACCATGGTTCTGAGAACATGCCTGGAAGAGTGATCATCACTCTCCT
Organism: Eublepharis macularius; assembly: GCF_028583425.1. Classification (NCBI taxonomy): domain Eukaryota; kingdom Metazoa; phylum Chordata; class Lepidosauria; order Squamata; family Eublepharidae; genus Eublepharis; species Eublepharis macularius. The sequence goes on along the minus strand of NC_072793.1, from coordinate 155,873,906 downwards.
AGATTATGACAGGTGCACACGGGGTGTTGCCTGTGAACTCCTTGGAGATCAAATTGTTGCCTCACTCAAGTATATAAATATGCAGGAAGTGGTGCTGAGTGGCTACGACACCAAGCTAGTGAAGTTTCACCCCGGGATAGAGAAACTAGCAAACCTATCTTGGTAACATAGAGCCAAACTACAAGTGACAAATGACACAGGTTGGACACTTGTCAGCTTCCCTCAAGTTTTGATGGGAAATGTAGGCAGCTTGGCAGAACGTTGGACAAGTGACAGTTGAAAAGTCCATTGACAGCAGATGGAGAGCCAGGCTGCAAGACCAGGATGCCTACATTTCCCATCAAAACTTGAGGGAAGCTGACAAGCGTCCAACCTGTGTCGGATGTCATTTGTAGCTTGGCTCTCAGAATCCCTCCTATCTGTAATCATTATTTACAGTGGCTGTTCTGGCCACAATACAGAGTATAACATGGCTTCTGTCATGTTCTACCATATGAGAAACTAGGATCTGGGAGACTCGGGTTCGCTTCCCCGCTCTGCCATAGATGCTCACTGGACGACGTTGGGCCATCACTCTCCCAAACTAACCTACCTCACAGGGTTGTTGTGAGGATAAAATGATGGAGAAGAAAATGACGTAGGCTCTTTTGGGTCCCCTTTGGGGGAAAAGATGGAGTATAAATGAAGTAAAAAGAACCAGTAGGGTGTAATAGTTATCCAGTGTTGGATTAGGAAGGATATAGGAGACGGGAGTTCAAATCTGCACTTGATGCAAAGTGCTCTCATCGTGCAATGCTATGCAGAGTTATTCTACACAAGACTGCAACTGTGGGTGACACCAGGCAAGCCACCTTAGTCTTCAAGTACTGATGGAATTAAAAGGAAATAAATTACCTTCTACACTACTTAATTTTAAAGAGCTTTTAATACTTTTCCTGCCTACCTAAATTTAGTTGTCATGGAATAGGATAAGTTATTGATTAGTAACTGGTTGAATAGGAAGCAATGAATGGGAATAAGCAGTTTTTGTAATGGACTGAAGTTAACTAGTTAACCCAGCAGCTGGGTTGTAAAGTGTCTTAACATTTAAAAAAATGACCTGGAATAGTGAGATAGTTAAGTCTGCAGGTTTCAAATTCAGGATGGAGAAAGCTGAACAGACTGAAGAGCTCCCAATCAGGTAAAGATGCCTCCAAATTCTACGGCCAATTCACAGCACCATCAAATTTAAGTTGCTAAAAGAACAAATAGGGTTCTAGAGTGGAAAGGGCCTTAAAGTCCTTACAGTCTTCTCCCCTGCTCAATGGAGAAAAACCAAACCTAGAGCGTCCCCCACCAGATAACCTCTTAAGACATGACGCTTGCCAGCTGGCCAGGAAAAAATGTCCTGCGATCTTAACAGAAGCTTAAGTGGAAATGGATAAATAAAGCTTTCCATGGGATGGAGGTAACTGACATCCCGTTTGGGACATGAATTTTTCCCCCAAGCTAGCTATCATTGCAAGAAAACATCCTGTGACAGACATGCCCCCCCCACCACCAATAAATTATTCATTTGGCCCTGTCCTCTATTTTAAAGTCATATAGACACAAACCAAGACACAGCATTTTCTGGGCAAGCAGCAGTAGGGACTTTCTCTCCCGTGTTATTCAACCTCTATATGAAACCTTTTGGAGAACTCATTCGCAGCTATGGAGTTGGATGTCATCAATATGCAGATGACACCCAACTCTATCTCGCTATCCTGGTCCCCACAGGATGCGGTAGAAATTTTAGATCGCTGCCTGACAGCCATAGTGAAATGGTGGAAAAACAAATTGAAATTGAACCCAGACGAGACCGAAGTGATGCTTGTTGGGAAAGCAGAGATCTTGAAGGGCATTGTACTCCCCACCTTTGATGGAGTTCGTCTGACCCTTACAGACTCAGTTAAGAGCCTTGGGGTTGTACTGGACCCAGCATTATTACTAGAAAAACAAGGCAGCAGCAAAAAATGCTTACTACAACCTCACTCTAGTCTGGAAGATGGCTTGACACGGCTGACCTGGCCACTTGGACCCATGCTATGGTAACATCAAGGCTTGACTATTGTAATGCTCTATACATCGGTCTCCCATCTAAGTTAACTAGGAGGCTCCAATTAGTGCAAAATGCTGCAGCTCGACTCTGATCAGGAGCGAGCAGGAGCATGAACATCACTCCCATCCTACAGTTGTTTCATTGGCTACCCATCAGTTACCATGCTCACTTCAAGGTATTAAAAGTTCTTCACGGCTTTGGTCCAGCATACCTACGGGGCTGCCTCCCTATGTTCCTCCATGGCAGCTTCGCTCATCTGAACAGTGTCTCCTGCAGGTGCCAGGCTGCACACAGGTGAAGTCAGCAGCAGCCTGTACAAGGGCTTTCTCTGTGGTGGCCCCTATCCTGTTGAATGACCTGCCTGAGGAAGTCAGAAGAGCCCCCCCCCCCCTTCCTGGCTTTTCGTAAACAATGCAAAACCAAACTATTCAAAAAGGCTTTTTACTCAAATGGGAAGTCTGTACTGTAGGGAAGATGCTTCGCTAATGAGTTAGGGACCATAGACTTCATCACTATATTGCCTTACATATTATCTGCTGCTTTAAATATGTATTCCTATGTACTACTCGTGCTCCACGTTGTCTAATGTTAGTCCTAGAATTATGTTCTGCTTCAGTATTTTTTCTACTCTGAATTGGATTCTTGCTAATACTATGTCTTTTAAACTTGTATCTATTTACCCTATTGTATTGTTTTATGAAATGTCCTTGATACTGTATTGAAATGTACTTGATACTGATTGTACTAATCTCATACTGTGTAATCCGTCTTGAGTCTCAGAGAGAAAGGCGGTAAAATTAAAAAATAAAATTCTCTCACAGGATTAGTGGTACTATTGCCACTGATCAGAATAGGCACAAACAGGAAAGACTGCTATACACACATAGTCAGTTGAACTACATCTCAAGTTTCATCCACCCGCTTTTACCATGTGAACAGACAATAAGAAGCAGAGACTTAACTTGTGCAACTTTTCTTTATTTATTCTCTCAAGTTTTTTTCCCAAAAAACTAAATCTCCATTTTAAGTGTCTTTTTAGCCAAAAATAGTTCAAAGGAGCTCTGTAATGCCAAGAATCCAAACACACATAACACACAAAGCTGGCACAGCTAAAGCCCACGGCAGCTTGAGGGGTGGAGGAGTAGAAAGATTCAGCTGCAAGTGTGTGAAATGATGGGGGTGGAAAGAAATTTAAAATAAGTTATCTAAACCTCAGCATTAGGGTAAAGATGAGGCAGCAGTGATGGAGTCCCATCATCAAAGCTTTATAGAGAGCTTCGGATGTGGGTACACTCATTCCAGGGGCCATGGTCATCCAGCTACATTCAAGAGCAGAAGAGCCTGTCGGCTAGGACTTGCCATTGGCCAAAATATATCCTGTACATCACACACTTAGTAGTATCTAGAAACACTTGCAATCTAGGCAGAAGAGAAAAAAATACCGAGAGAGACAGAAAGCCAGGACATTGCATCAACTCACAAATAGAGAAGTGGGATAGGACTTGTAGCTGTCTCTCTTTAAAAAATATCGCATGATAGTAAAGAATAAGAGAAGATGATAAATTAGGCTCTTTTAGAAAAGAGGGGGACCCTTAGAAGGCCGAAACTGGAGCAACTGGAAAGGAAGAAACCATCCTGGATTTGGAAGCCAGGCACATCATTTCTCTAAAAGTTGTATTTAAAATTCAGACCACCATCGTTAAGTGGTTTTCTGATGTTTGCTGATATCTGGGACCAGACTGAAGTAGGTCAAATCCATGCTGGGAAATCAGTTCTAAGGACATGCTGATACTAGTCACTGCTGGGGCACCGAAAGTCACAAAAGTTGAGGACTGCAAGGAATCAGTGAGATTCAGATGGTTTTAGAATGTCAGAAGGGCTAGGAAACGGCAGTCCCAAGGCTTCTTAGCTATAGCAGATTCCCACCAAAAATAAAATCGAGGAACCACCAGTCAAGTAAGACTCAATTCATACCCCGTCAAAGGAAGAAATGGTGGGGACGGGGGAGAATTAAGGACCCAGAGACCTTGCAAGAAAGGAGGAAAGTCCTAGAACCCCAAAAGGCAAAGGAAAAGGGCTTCTTGCAAGGATGGCTCTGAACCACAAAGAGATCTCTAAATTAGGAAAAGAAAATCAGATCAATAGACTGGGTTGAGCCAAACAGAATCCTATCTGAGAAATAATGGCTCTTTAGAAGGGGATGAGTCTTTGTCAGAGTAAATTCATTTAGTTATTGGAATCCGTCAAGGATGCAGCAAAGAGGATAAAAGAGAGCAGGAGAATTTTGAAAATAATGGAGACTCGGGGGGCGGGGGGGGGGGCGGGAAGCATCCAGTTACATATGACAGCAATAGCAGTAGAAGTGGCATCAATTGCAGATCTTGATACGGGTGCCCTTGGAGAGGATGCGGAAGAAAGGGAAGATGCGTTCACGAAAAGAGGCATTGAAAGTGTGGATATGGGTCATGCTCTCAGCATTGTAGAAGCTCAGCTGGCCCTGCTCATAGTCCAGGTAGACACAAAAGCGCCGGAGCTTCTCTGATGGAGAGAGGGATGTCTGCTCAGTGGTTGTCAGTGCCTGGTACTTCTTGCCATTGGTCCCCACACACCAGATCTCCCGCTTCAGATGGGGACCACCACTGGACTTCTCTTTGCGTCTAGCTGATTCGCGGGCTGCCCCCACTGCCCAACCCCGCCGACCACCCACCTCCACTTCCCAACAGTGGCGGCCACTGGTGAAACCCTTCAAAGCCAGCACACAGTAGTCAGAATTGAAGCGTTTGGGGTTGTCCGGCACGTCTCGCCAACGTTCCCCAAGTCGGACACTGTGGCAGTCCGAGGAAAGGGTGAGCCGTGGATGGGCTGTCTCTGGGTCCAGGGTCAAGTCAACTGTATACAGGGGACACAGAAGGAAAGAACACATAAGAGGTGGCCTCATACCTTGCAGTTAACATGGGCCAAGATGGGAATTTGTAAAGTTTTCATCTTCTGTCCTATCCAATACAGTTTGGGGTACATAACATTATTTGTACTTGAATAAAAGGATATAACTATATCATCAGAGGGCCTCTGAGGGGAATTTACTACCTCACAAACTTCTGGACCAGTTGATGTTTAACATGTTTCTACCTCATACAGGTGATTCAATGGGGAGAAGAGGGGCTTTGAAGAGGTGAGAGCTTGCCTGCCAATAAGCTCAGAACAAGAACACCACGGTTGCAATTCTGCCGAATTCAGAAAGTTCTTAAGGGACCCAAAGTTCCAGCCCACTGTTAAAGCCCCATCCATTTTGCATTTCTTTAACTTCTGCAGAAGTCTGTGAAAAAAACCTGTGGCTTAGTTACACTCAATTATGGCAGACATTTGTGCAGGAAGGGATGGGGGTGGCATGAATCTAATAAACGAATGGAATCAATAGTGAACAGAAGATGTTGTAACCTGTGGCTTTTGAAATCTTAATCTATGCCACTTTTGTATTTTATGCCACTTTTGTATTTTTAAGCTTTTAGAAGTTGCCTGCCAGTTTCCACACCTCCGCTTACCTACTCAAACTTGAGGCCTAGAAACATTTTTGAAAAGGGGGAAAGGATGAAAACGGATCCTTGGCATTCTGAAGGTGCATAAGGCTGCATTAATAATAACCAAGCACTCCACAGCACTTTTGAGTGCTGCTCAGAGTATGTCATATAAACAGTGAACCATCTTTCTGACAACCCTATGAAGTTGGTCAGCATTACCTTCCACACACTACAGATGTGGGGCTGAGCCTTCATGAAACACAGATGTCTAGTTTCAGGTGGGAAGATGGGTTGGTCTATAGGAGAAGAGCAAGATTCGGATCCAGTAGCCCCTTAAAGACCAACTAGATTTCCAGGGTATGAGCTTTCAACAGTCAAAGCTCCCTTTGTCAGCAGTCATCTAAGGAATTTCTGGCCAGGTGAGGCTGCGTAGACACAGAGCAAGCTACAACACATCCCTCCAATGAACTGGCTAGGTCCAGGTCCACAGCAAGGACTATATTCTCTCCGAGGAGCATACAAGCCCTTTAAGAACTTCTGTGGAGATCCTGCTACATGTTCCTTCACCATCTAAGGAACAGTGGACCATTATATGGGTCATGGTCTTGTTACCAGTTGTATTCAAGTCTAGGGAACTCCCACCCCAGGCCTTTATTCACTGGGTGCTATCCCTGTCATCCTTAACAAGCTGCTTCGCTCCAAAAGTTGTACCTCCTTTGGTGCGCGTTTCTGGCAGTGGTTCTTGTGTTAAGTTTCTTGCTAATGTGGTTTGTTATTTCTCTCTTTGGTTGCAGTTTTTTACAAATGTATTATGATTTTAAATTTTGTGGTATGGCTCTCGTCTTGTGACCAGCTTTGAAATTTAACTCCCCCACCCTGCCATGAGAAGTGCTACAACAACCCTTCCTTTACTACACAGCAGGAAACACAAGAACAAGGGGGGCAGGTTGCCCTCTACCTTTAGGGACTTTCAAGAAGACTTTCTCCATCTTCTTCATCAAGATATCCACAAGGAAATAGTTCCGGTATTTCTTTCCTGTGTCAACTGGCACCATCTCAGGGTCCTGGAATTTTATGTTCTCGCACCTGGTGGAAAGATCATAAGAGAAAGCAGTCATGTAAGGTATGGACTTGTTAAGCAGCAGACAAAAAGCTGAGTCAGAAAAAGGAATTTAAAAAAATCAGTGGGAACTCAGTCCTTGGTACACAGCTCTTCCCACCACCACCACCACCACCCCGCTCATTAGTCACTGTAACACAATCATAACCACATACAAAGAACAGAATGTAATGAGAAAAATAGGATTGTTGGAAATGTTTTGAAGGCAACATTTCATAATATCATTTCTCCTCCCCCCATCACTTACTCTAAGGAGGCTTGTAGGATTGAAGATTTCCTAGTTTCTACCAAGCCACAGTTTGTTGCAATATCCATACTATGTGAAATGATGCTGTGGTTTGTTTCTTGGCACTAAACTCGAATTCTAGACCATGTTTCAATCACAGTTTAGAATCTTGGTTTGTAGATAATAAACTACAGTTTGCTGAATTATCCAATTTGAACTTACAAAAAATTGCAATAGCTTCTAAACCAAGAAGTCTTCAACCTTAGCACAGCTGAGTTGTCCTTAAAGGCAGTATATAAATTGAATGTTGTTGTTATTTACTGATATTCTGAAATACCAGATTTCATGTCATCAACAGAATCTGCCCACTGAATCAAGAGACTGTGGAAAGCCATCAAAATCCCAAAGAGATTTTCAGATGCATTTAGGGCTCCTGTGGTACACAAGTCAACAAGAAATTTAAAGTAGGAGCAGCGGTGCAGGGGGGGAAATCAACTAACCTGACTAAGGTGCCTTTGAAATCCTAAAAAAAGAGAAAATTGGGTTAGAAAGACAGGAAATGCAGGAGTAACAAAAGATTTTTTATAAAAAGGTAGTTTTTAAGATGGAGAACAACCATTTCCTTCTTTATTGAAAGAAGACATGTAACAATAGTTTCTAAATACAGGAAAATCGAGTTTGAGGTGAAGATGTACCTCCTAACAATGGAATTATTTACTCCCTTCAAGCTTCCCAAGGACTATCTTCAACATGTTATTTGTATCTTTAAGACAGAGGTGGAGAAATGGTCTAAGACAAGAGTCCATAATGGTGGGATATTAAGACACAAGCTTGCCATGTGGAGGTATGGCAGTCCCTTGACCCACCTGTAAGGGGACATTACCTTAAACCGTCACATGGAGATTAATATTTCTTTGGTTAAATTAAAAGCAACTCATTAACTATTAAATCTGGAGATATGCACAGTGGTTAAGTGGTTTGGCTGCAAATCAGCATTCTACTGGTACAAATCCCACTACTGCCATGAGCTCAGTAGGTGGCCTTGGGTAAGCCACTCCTCTCAGCCCCTAACACTAACTTGTTAACTGCTCTGGGTGAGGCACTAATCTGTCTAGAAGAGCAGTATATAAGCACAGTTATTATTATTTATTGAGCTTCTGGCTGATCCCAGGGAGGTTGTAGAGGCTCTGAACCCATGCCTTGATAAAGTTTTACAGTGAATGTGAGCTTAGAAACTGAAGCTTAATCCTGACAAGACAGAAGAGCTACTGGAGAACAAAAGGTCAGACTCATGATTTAAAGTTTTACCAGTTCTGGGTGGGATTGCACTCCCCTTCAAGGAAAATGTCCATAATCTGGAGGTGCTCCTAGACCTCATCTTACTGCTAGATAAGCACGTGGCAGCTGTGGCCAGGTGTATCTTTCATCAGCTTCAACTAGTTAGCCAGCTGCAGCCTTTCTGAGACAGAAAAGATCTGACCACTGTGCTGCATGCCTTGGTTACATCTAGATCAGATTACTGAAATGAGCTCTACATGGGAAGCATCCAGAAACTTCAATTGGTGCAGAATTCTGCCGCCGGGAAGTTGATTACAGTGGGTCACAGGGACCATTATCACTCCAGTCTTGGCCCATCTACACTGGCTCCCAGTTTGTTTTGGGTCACAATTCAAGGTGCTGCTTCTGACCTTTAAAGCCCTATATAGTTTGGAGCCAATATACCCAAAGGACTGCCTACTGCCTTATGAACCTACCCGACCACTACAGTCATCTCCAGGGGGCTTTGCTTCAGGTGTCCCTGCCTTCTGAGATTAGATGGGTGACAACCAAGGAGAGGGCCTTCTTGGTAGTGGCACTAAAACTCTGGAAGTCTTCCCCAGGGAGATTCATCTGTCCCCTTCTGTTGTCACCTTCCACCAGTGGGTGAAGACTTCTTTGTTTTGTTTGTTTGGTGTTCCCTCAGTGATCTTTGCTTCCATCCTGCTCAACATTCTGACTGATGTTTTTATTTTTTTGTATGTATTTTACCTCTAGTTTTCATTGCTTTAATGATGTGGGGGATTGGTTGGTTTAAAATAGTATTTAAAATATAATTTATTATGTAGGTTTAGATTGATTAGCCGCCTTGGTAAATCTTAATAGGCAGAAAGGCAGGGAATAAATCTTGTAAAATAAATAAATAAATCACAATGCTGCTTAGTGACTCAATGCTCTCTTAAAACATTCAATCTTCACATGGGGCAGGTGAGATGCGGAGGTTTATTTATTTGTTCCAGGTTCAAAATTAAAATCCTGTATATCCCAGCCAAGAAACAGCCAATGCATTAATTAAAACTTATCTAAAAATAATCAGATCACTCTTGAGCTGATTACATAAATTATTGGATACTCAGAACACTGACATACCCCATAGAAATCAATCCTATATAAGCCTACGTATTCCTACTCTAGCTAAATGATATTGGGAGGAAAGGTTAAAGTTCTATGCCTCTTATTCAGAGTTTTGCTAATAAAGGGGAAAGCAGATTTCATTGGATTCCAGAGATGAGTGGTTACAGGTTATGGCCAGCATATACAGATGCTAATACATAGGCTAACACATGACTTCACTGAACTTTCCAATCAGTACCCTTCTCATAATCCTAGGCCTCATGCTGAAGAATGAGCGGCCTATACATCTCAAAGAAGCCTCTCTTCCCCAAGGCCTGAGGTCAATAGGCTTACATTTTCTAGGCACCCTCCAAGCCTTATGACTGGACTGTGGAAAAATGGAAGGAAAAGCAGAAGCTAACCACTAGTGACAAGGAAGGGCTTGTATAGGAAGCATGTAAGGGTCTGCACAGGGAGAGAGGTTGCTCACTTCTTGAAGCTGAGCAGTAGAGAGTCTGCTTTTGGAGGGAGTTGATCTCTTGACCCATGGTGGGGTGAGTCTGGCCTATTGGAATCAGCTATTGAGACAGGAAAGTAACTGTGTGTGGCAGTCACGTTAGGGGGCTTTTTGTTTTCCAGCTGGCTTCTTTGCCCTGGGGAGTAGCAGTGGTCCTGTATTAATGTGGCCCTATTTTTATAACTGTTCTCCTATTTACTTAACTGGTATAGTATTTTTTTAATAAACTGTTTTGGTTTACTCTGCTTTGGTCCTTCACACCTCATATTCGGTCATATGTGAGGACACTCCATGAATAAAAAGGGGGTAGGAGAGGGTGCTCCTGTCCCTCTAAGTAAAGCCCAAGAACCAGAGTGGTGGCAGCCAGTTAAGGCCCCTGCCCTGCTCCAGGGCTGAAGAGGGCAGGAGGAAAAGAGGGTGTGTGGGGAGAGGGAGGGATCCTTGGAAGCGCCATCCTGTCTGCAGTAAACAATGCATGGCCCTGCCCCCTTTCTGCCTCAGCTCTCCAAAGATGTGATGAAATGCTCCTCTGAGCATGCTCTGACAGACACTATGGGATTTTTCTGGGCATCAGACCAATGGTGTATCATTGTTCTTTGTGCTGAGAGCTAGTCTGGCAGATGGATAACCTTACACGTCTTCATTTTGACCTACATGTTCAAGGATGAAGAAAGAAAGAGTAAGTTTTACAAGAAACCTAAAAAACTAAGCAAGATGCAGTCAAGCCTTGGGTGTCAAACATATTTATGAATTCCATCTATGAATTGCACAGCATCCATGATAAATACTACATTCTGTCACAGATGGGCCATGGGTAAGTGGTGCAACATCTGTTTGGAATGATACAGATTCTTTGGCATCTCCTGCTAAAAAGGTGATGTGAAAGACTTCCACCTGAGATCCCGGAGAGCTGTCACCAGTCAGAATAATCTACACCGAACTGAATAAACCAAGGGTCTCACTCAGTATGCAGCAGCTTCATGGCAGAGCAGCTTCCAGTGCTTCAGTATTAGACCGAGATCTACATCCTGTACCATCCCACCTAAACCACAGTTCCACAACACAGTGCCCCGCAAATTTCTGCTGCCATGCAACCAGGCAAGGTGGAGAAGGAGGAAAGAATCTGATCACCTTGAGCAGCTGCAAACCATCCTGCTTGCTCTTGTCTTCAGCTTCTGCAATGAGGCGGCTGAGTGCAGCACTTTGTTCCTCCAGATGAGTGATATTACTATTCTGGCGGGCCAGCAGAATTTCATAGCGATCCTCTAGCTGATGCAGCAGCAGCGCCTGCTCCCCCACAAGGAACTGGTGCAGTCGCTCAAAGTCTGACTCAAACTCTTTCCTATCCATCTTCATCTTGTTCTGCAAGAGAGAAAGGATGACAAGGAGATCGAGGGAATATCTCAGCATGGCAAAATGGAACTGCATATTCCTTTCCTTCCCTCGGTTTGCAAATTAACAGGACCGAATGAGAAAAACCCTCTGCCTATAATTATAATGCAATGTGTGTGTCTGGATAATTAAGGGGACAACATTCTTTAACTTGATTCATGAGAAAGATCAAATCAATTTAACACTTTTTCATTGACCGAAGGTGCCCCAACTTAATTAGGCCTCAGATTAAATAATAATAATAATGACACAAAAAGGTTTTAATACGAAAACTGTGAGGACAGACATTATCATAGAAAAGGGAATGTTTATTTTAAGATGCTACCTGCTGCAAGATGTAGAATAGGCTTTGTTCTTCAGAATGTTTCTTTTAATCATATGCAAATGTATATAGCTTTAATCTACCAATCGAACCTCAGTTGACTCATCAACTAAGATTTGTTTAACTGGGAAATGCAATGAGAAAAAACTCCAAATTTTGCAAAGGGGTTAAATAATGAAAGTCACAGTTATTTTGTTCGGATGCAACATTGTAAGTATTCTGCCCCTCCCACTCAGAATCTGGATAGTTAGGTGGGTAGCCACGTTGGTCTGCAGTAGAACAGAAGGATTTTTGTCCAGTGGCACTTAGAGACCAACAAGATTTTCAGAGTGTAAGCTTTTGAGAGTCAGGGCTTCCTTCTTCAGACATGAGTAGAAATGGAGCTCCACGGGACACTAAATTGCCACCAGACAAAAACCAGAATCTGGATGACAGCTATAAAAATATTCTGAATGGGTTGAAAAGGAGAGATAAAGACTGCAGTACACAGAGGGATTGCATATAAGATGCTTAATCTTGGTAGACAAGACCAGGTGTGATATTTCTTCCCCTCCCTTTGGAACACATGCAAGGATAGGCCTGTTCAGGAAATACAAGTGTTTCTTATGATTCAGCAAATCAAATCCCAGGCATGCTGGTTTGCAAAATGGGTTCTCTTGGAAGAGGAATGCCCAATATACCCAAAGTGTACAATCGTTTTCTCGGTACAAAGGTGACACCTGCTCCTCTGACTAAGAGCTTTCCAAGCTAAAAGAGCTATGCTCTTTCATCTTAGTGTGCTCATATTAGTAACAAACACACAGGGCCAGCTAAACAAGAGATCTGCTAGCGGGGATTGTAGTACAAGAATTCAGAGAAGTAGGACACATACCATGAGATCAGCTACTTTCTCCTGTTCAGTTGACTTCTGCTTCAGAACAGTCTCCAGTTTCTTCTTCAGTGGATCCAAGTGGTCCTGAAGTTTGGCCTTAAGAAGAAAGAAAAGTTTCCCTGGAATATCAGCACGAATGTTTCCACATTGTATATAAATTAGGAAGATACGACAAGTAGGATTTCAAGTAAATGCAGTGCATTTTTTTGGTTTTCATGCCTTCTCCCTAGAGCTATGAATGGGACTGTAATCTGAATCTTTCGGAGTTAAGAGAGAAGTTTGGTGTAGTGGTTAAGAGCATGGGACTCTAATCTGGAGAGCCGGGTTTGATTCCTCACTCCTGCACTTTAAGCCAGCTGGGTGACCTTGGGTCAGTCACAGCTTCTAGGAGCTCTCTCAGCCCCACCCACCTCACAAGGAGTTTTGTTGTGGGGATAATAATAACATACTTTGTAAACCGCTCTGAGTGGGTGTTAAGTCATCCTGAAGGGCAGTATATAAATCGAATGTTATTATTATTAAAAATCCACTCTGGGAAGAGAGGAGAACACATCCCACTGTCCTAGTTTTAATTTTTGACCATCTAGTTGTCACTCTGGAACGTAACTGGTACAGACAAATTTAAAGCTGTCAACATAGCATGCAATAGCTTTTACAAAACCCAGAATATCTAAAAAGTCCAGTAGCACCTTTAAGACTAACCAAATTTATTGAAGCATAAGCTTGCAAGAACCACAGCTCTCTTTGTCAGATGCAAAGAGCAGTGGTTTTCGCAAGCTTATGCCTCAATAAAGTTGGTTAATCTTAAAGGTGCTACTGGACTTTTTACTATTTTGCAACTACAGACTAACACAGCTAACTTCTCTGAATCTATGACCAGAATATCTAAACTTTCATTTCAACAAAGAACACACACTGCAAGGCTTTGGTACTGAGGAGACAGCCTCCCGGACACACATACACATTGAAGAGTTTATTGTTCTTTGGTGTTAATGTATATAAACAGAGGCAGGCCAAGATGTCTTGCCACTCCTCCCAAGGTGCCCTCCTCCCAAGGTGTGCTAGAGAAAGCAGCTGTCTTAGACCTGAGCTGGGTGGCAACAGCCTCTCCCCGTTCAATTCTATAGTCCAGTTTTGGTCCCAGGCAGCTGCAGAAGCACCTCAAATCATGGGACAGAAGGAGAAGAGAGTGCATCAGGTGATTCCTTAGCCATTAAACCAGCTTCCATTATTAGGGCTACCTACTGGTTCAAGAAAAAAGCCCTGTCTTTTGATGAGCTGTTATTTTACCAGGTTATATCCATACTACGAAAAGTGCCAGTTGCATAACAAGCCTCTAGTAAAAGGGCAGGAGAATTTTCTCCAGGCCAGTTGGCAACCCTACCAATTATAAACCAGAGAGACTTTTGGTGAGAATTGTGCTCTGTCTGTTTTTCATTTACTTCTCCATATGCATGTGTGCATACATGTCCGTATACCACAAGTCTTTGCTTTCTTTAGCTATCCTCTCCATTGGTACTGAAGAATAACGCTAATTCTAAGATTCTAGATTCTGCGACAACTAAAAAATCCCACAAATAACACCACACAAGGATTTCAAATTCCTTTAAAAAGTACCCTAAGTGTTTAATGGCAAAACCTAATCTTGTAAAATATATACTGTTTTCATAATTTGGTCCCTGATGTACAATTATGTCTCCATGAAAACCTATAGCCTGCATAAAGAATGTGAACACTGTGCTCCATTATGCAGATCAATGACACTAACAAAAATAAATATACTTGCATTGCTGACATGTGTAATATGGAATACAGAATTCACACCTTCTTTGTACAGGTTGTGATATTTCCTGGAGGCAAAATTGTGCTTTTAAGTCCAAAATAATCAAAGTATGCATTTGATGTTGAAACAAACAGTAAAATAAGTTTAGGGTTGATAAGAAAGGATTGTATTTCCACTAAAAAAAGAAAAAGAAATCCAAACCAATCTAGAACACAACCTCAGTTCATCAATATTTTCAATATTCTTCAGAAAAGTTACATCTCCACCCTATCCCCATGATCTTTTAGTGAGAGTTCATATTATGGGTTGGCAAGACTCTCTAACATTTGCATTATCTCCACCCTATTGCTCACCTTGTATTCTTGTACAACTTCCTCAAGTGGCATGACACTATGGTGCTTATGGTTTCGTGACTCCCTGCACACCACACAGATAGGTTCCTCATCAGTTTCGCAGAAAAGCTTGAGGGGCTCCTGATGCTTCTCACACAAGGCTCGCCTACTTCGTAGAACTCTGCCTGATGCCAAGGTAGATGGTACTCCAGATGCATCCCCTGCCGCCGCCAGCTCCACCACCTCAGTTGACACTGTCGAGGCCTTGAGTGGCTGAGGATGCATCTGGCGGATGATCTGCACCATATTAGCCAACTGAAGGTTAGGGCGGAAGTTGCGATGAGGGAAAGTTTTGCGGCACTGTGGGCAAGTGAAAGACTGGCGTTCTGCTGGAAGAGAGGAGGCTACTTCCACACCATAGTCTGCGTCATCTTCCACTTCTTCATCCATCACTTCCTCCTCCTCTGCATAATTGTCAAAGAACAGATCACCCCCCATAGCATCCTCCCACATGTCATCTGACCCAGGATCCTGGTCCCAATAATCTCTGTCTTCTTCCTCATCCCACACGTCCTCATCATCTTCATCATAATCATCTCTGGATGCATCGTCCTCTTCTTCTCCATACATGTCCCCATCGTCCAGATACTCATCCTCTAAATAATCATCATCTTCAGCATCTTCCTCAGGCCCCAAGTCATCTATCCCTCCATCTTCAACAGCCTCCTCAGAACCAGGCCTGTAGTCACCATCTGAGCCGGATGCTCCTACATCATCTCCTCCTTCTTCCTCCTCATCTGGACTGTCCTCGGACCCCCACAACTGAGTGATACAGACACGGCAGAAGTTGTGGCCGCATCCAATGGACACTGGGTCAGTGAAATAGTCCAGGCAGATAGCACAGACAGCCTCCTCGTGGAGGGTGGCCACGGGATTTGGGGGGCCACCACCTGCAGACACTGCTGCCGCCATGGGGTTCTAAAGTCCTCTACACTACTGGGTGCCCCCTACAACTCGAGCCTCTCCCCTCAGACAGACGCCTTCCTTGCCTAGCAACCTGCTTCTCTCTGGCCTATGGCTGCCTCTTTTCTCAGCGCTCCTCCCAGAGCTACTTTCCCCCCTTCCCTTCCTACTCCCCAGACTCAGCCCGGCCCCCCAGCCCTCCTCCTGCGCCCTTTAACAGGCTCCCTTCCCTCGCTTCTTCCCTACTTCGTAAATAACAGCCTCGAAAGCGCAGGCGAAACCGACTCCTGGCCTATCTTCCTCATTAAGCCAGCTGCGGGACGCTCTACCACACCCCCGCAGTCGCTACTCTATGGTCGCCCCTAAAGCCTGACGCCGGAAATTGAAGAGGAAGCCGAGAGCCGCTTCTAACCGGCCCAAGCGCATCTCTGCCAATACTTGGGCTGGGTCGACTAAAGTGGGTGGCGCATCCTCTAAATAAAGGTTGCAGAGGCCTAAATGCTAGATTTCGGTTGGCTAACATTACCATTACCCGGCAACTGACCGGAAGTTCGTTACTGCTCCGTGCTAGCTGTTTCTATGGTTCCCCAGGATAATGTCTCCAGGTTAGGTCGGAACCATAGAAATGGGGGCGGGAGATTTCATGGCTCTTTCCGGTACCCGGAAATGGGGCATAAAGAATTCGCGCGATATGCTGTTCGCTCTGGGCGCCATAATCGATTTCCTCTCAAAATCTCAAATGGATGGGGGGGGGAGAGAAAAATAACCGCCGACTAAAGGGGGGTCAGCGAGACGAAGAGCCCCCACTCCAAGGGCGAAGCAACGACACTGTGTGTGTGTGTGTGTCTTCTTCTTTTCCTAGCATTATTGACTTTACCAGAGAATTTTGTCTTATCATGATGTGACCAAAGTACGATAGGTTTAGTCCTGTCATTTTAGCTTCTAGGGAGAATTCAGGCTTGATGTGATCTAGAACCCACTTATTTGTCTTTTTGGCTGTCCATGGTATCCACAAAACTCTCCTCCAGCACCACATTCCAAATGAATCAATTTTCTTCCTGTCAGCTTTCTTCACTGTCCAATTTTCACATCCATACATTACATAGTAATGGGGAATACTATAGTTTGGATTATCTTGATCTTGGTTCCCAGAGAGACATCTTTATCTTTAAGGATCTTCTCTAGCTCCCTCGCAGCTGCTCTTCCAAGTCTCAATCTTCTGATTTCTCCATTGCAGTCTCCCTTTTGGTTGATGAAGCATAGTACATGAAAGAAGATCTGACTGCATGGGAAGCAAGTCATTTTGAAAAGTGGGATTTGGCTTCCCACGTTTTTCTTTCCTTGGCCTAGCTTTGCAAGGCATAGAGGCTCACTTGTCAGTTAAGTGCCTTTAACCACTTTTTTCACATAAGCAAGCTAGTGGGGTTGGTGGCAGATTTTTGCTTCAGGATGGAAGGGTTTAGGAAAAACACATCTGGATATAGCAGGACTTCCTGGAGAGTGGAGTATAGTAGATAGTTTTCAAGCCAACGGACATTTAGAGATGGTTTGCTATTGTCTGCCCTGTACTTCCTTAATGGTCTACCATCCAAGTACTAACCAGGGCTAACCTGCTTAGCAGCCAAGATCTGAGGAGATCAGGCTAGATGGGGTCATCCAGGTGAAGTTTCTGAATATTCCAATTTTAATATTAGGAAATTTGTTCTGGGGTGATTGCTCACTTTGTGATGCAAGAGCAGATGCAGACGAACATGATTTTTACACTCCTTTCAGTATGAGACAGACCTGCTTTTCTGCATTCTCCAATTGGCAGAAAATGGGCTAGAATCCTTTGTGATGTTGTAGAGTCTGTGGGCCAGCTGGGAGGAGTGCCTGACGGGGACAGCAGAAAGCTCCACTACTGCTAGGCATTTGTAGCATTGGAAAATGGGAGATCTGCCCAATATTTCTAGTCAGAGGTGAGCACTCTGTTGCCCATAGACCTTGGCCAAGTGCCCTAACCATGCCTTTTTCTGAAACTGATCCTGAAAAAGTTAAACAATCCCCCCAACCCTCCACCCTGCATTTCTTACCTAAAGCACATCAGCTCTTTGGAGGACTTGTTTGCCACACTAGGGGAAACATGGGATGGACGTGGTGGTGTGGCATATTGTAGGTGATTGATTCCTTGTATTATAGGTGTAAAATCTGAGCTGGCCAAAATCAGCTTTCAGGCAGAGTACCAAACCATCAGTTCTGATAAGCTGCTATACATTAAAGTGGGTTATTCAAAAACGAAGCCCTGGCTGGACATGATGGCAGGGCACGTTGTCAAGGCCAGTCTTTTCATTATGGAAGTTATGAATTGGCATGACCCAACACTGCTCTTGGCATGACCCAACACTGCTCTTGGCATGACCCAACACTGCTCTTCAGTCTCTTTGTCATGGCCATTACGTATTAACCAGTCACGTGGAGATTAAACTCTTTGGCTGAATTAAACCAATGCATTAACCACTGTAAATTCAAGGATATGTAGGATATGATCATTCCCTCAAATGATCACCCTTTGAATAGTTTCCAGTCTCCTGACTGAGGAAATCAAAAGTTTATTTATTCCAAGTTTAGAGTAAAAACATTTCCTCTTCAAGCAATAATCAGACAGTGGTTTAGTTTGAACCTTTATTTAAAATCTATCTCATTGTTCTTGAACTGATTATGTAATTATATAATGCTATATGATAGCTATTTAGAGCAGGTTAGCATACATGATATTTTCTATCTAAATTGAATTTAAGAATAAATTGGAATTTTAAAAATTCCTAACACGAGTTTGGCAGAAAGAAGACTTTGTACATAAACTGCATAGCATAAATGATTAACAGTAAATTTAACCACATCATCATAGGAATATTGTCAGGGGATTTATATAATGGGCATATAAGTATCATCTATGAGCAGCTTACACAAAAATGAAGACTTAGACCAGATAAAATAGTAGGATACTTTGAAGGTAATAGGGTCCCTCTCATATTTTTGTATGATTTGGGGTGGCCCAGAGCTGAGTTCAGTGTACAAATTTGCCAGTTCCTTGTCTGTAGACTGGCAAGCCTGAGGACTGAGAGTAATTCCAGTCCTTCAAGATAAAGTTGGACTAGAAGTGATATAGATCAGTTCATCTTTGGGCTGGACATAATAGCAGGGCATTTCATAGGGGAGACTCTCTCCCTGTAATAGAACTGTATGTTTTGGGCTAAGCCGATTTCAGGGTACAATCTACAAGTTCCTTATTCCTAAATGCTAACTTGTGCATTGTGTATTGGAGTTTGCAACATGTGCAAAAATAAAAATTTGAACTTGTGAGTTTTGGACCATTATGTGACAAAAAGTCTGCCAGTCATTGGAGGTCTATATGATTGGAGCAACTCAAAACTTACTTGGTGTGTGTTTATGTTTCTAAAATTCTGCTCCTTATTCAGTTTGATCCTGCAGTCCTACATTGAATAACTAGGAACCCACTTCAGTCTCCTGAAGTAGATGAAGGTCAGAAGGGTTCAAAGCATTTCAGAGTGTTAGTAATAATCTGTTGGGCACTATCAACACTCTTTCTTCATATATATCAATCCTTATAGATTAATTGGCTCTTGATAGCGTTCAAAAGTGACATAAATCTTATGACAAAGACTAATTACAGCTCAGTGGTTTCGTAGATTTCAGGTATTCTTGCTGTTCCTTATTGTTCCGAAGCGTAACAAGTCTTGTCTTCTGATTTAAACTGCAATAGTAAGAAAGAATACAGTTTGGGATTAAAACGGTCGTTTAGCGTCTGTCTCGTTTTTCAGAGTATTGTAGGTTAGCTGGAAAATAGAGTAGCCAGCTGGTTTCTGTAGTGTAGTGGTTATCACGTTCGCCTCACACGCGAAAGGTCCCCGGTTCGAAACCGGGCAGAAACAGTAATGGTATTTTTTTTACCCTTAAGATTCTTTTCTTCCCATCTTGTTATTTTTAAAATCCATTTCATGTTCACTTCTTCAGGTCTAAATATTTTTACCTACTTTTCTCTGGACATATACGCAAAAGAAGCAAACAAAGTGTCTTCTCGTCCTTAAAACTGGCAGTGTTTCAACATTCTAAAGATGACACCATCAACAGCATCATATTCCACCATCATCAGAGTTTGTTTATTGTGTCTGTGTTGTATATATTAGTTATTCTTCCTTTTTCTTTATATTACTTTCTGTTGCTTTGATAAAATAGTGAAGACATTGTGAAGACATTGGGGCGCGGAATCAACCAAAAATGATTTGAGAAGTGGGTTATATTTAGATAGGGCAGCTCAGACACCCCGAAGGAGAATACCCCACTGAACATTTGTTGCCATAGTTCATTCTGTCATGTAATGCATATTTGGAATATGCTTTAAATCGTACTAGGTAGCCTAGTAATAGTTCATAGAGAGCCAGGACAGGAATCAAATGACTGAATAATATAATTGCAACAAATTAAATGTAAACTTCACATTAAGATTCTTAGGAGAAACCAGCTCACCAGCAGCCCGGCTAGCTCAGTCGGTAGAGCATGAGACTCTTAATCTCAGGGTCGTGGGTTCGAGCCCCACGTTGGGCGCAAACTCTTTTTGGGCTGCTCTGTCATATACTGTTAAAATCACCCTTCCCTCGCTGTCTCCTGTCAACCAAAACCAGCAACAACAAAAAATACCCGAGACCGTTTTGCTGGACTAGACTCGAGCTTTGTCGTACAACCCAAACACGTCTTTGTGATTGAAAGACTGATTATTTAATCACTTTTTCTTCATCCCTACGTTTCCTATGATTAATCAGGGTTTTGTAAGTGCTATGCAATTTATTTTAACTGTCAAGTATAGCTACCCACATGGGACGAGAAGCGCTTGCCTCTGTCTTTCTCTTTTGCATTCTGCCTCCTCCTCTTTTTCCTCCTCCTCCTCCCCCTTGCTTTGGTGCTGCTGTGGGACGCATCGTTTTTCAGTAGAGCGCAATTTGTTCCTGGGCTCAGCTACACCCGGATCTCTTCCCAGTACCAAGACAGAGCCCCAGGACAAGAGAAGTTCATTTAAAAATGAGAGCCTTCCATGTGCAACATCAAAAAGAGTCCAGCAGCACCTTTAAGACTAACCAACTTTATTGTAGCATAAGCTTTCGAGAATCACAGTTCTCTTCGTCAGATGCATAGAGGGCAAGAAGGAACTGGTCAGATATATAGGTGGAGAGGGGAGGGCGGAGTAGTTGCAAACAGTAGCTTCTAATATGATCAGTTTGCTTCTGTTAAGGAAGTCAGTTACTTCTGATAATGAGATAACCATTCATAGTCTCTATGTGCAAAGAGAACCTTGAATCCCGCCTGTGTTGGCATCTAGGGATTAGACGAAAAGACTTTAGGAGAGGCCATATAATTGTCAACAGTGTTTGGGCTCCTTTTAAACGACGACTTTTCAGAAAACAGTAAACAAACAAAGCCTGGGAGCCCATTGCAACTAGGACTGCAATTCCCGGGATGCTTTGCCTTGAGCATTCTAGTTCCCCCTCCCATTGCTATCTGGACTACATTTCCCAGAGTTCTTAGCTAAGGCAACACAAAAGGCCCCAGGAATTCAGCCGGAGCCTGGCTCCGAAATGGGAGTTCTTCTTGCTGCGTCGCTCCCTGGCTTCTCTTCGGGTTAAGATCCGTGCAGATATGGAAACGGACCCCGGTGAGTGCTTGCGGGAGGGGGCAGCTTAGGGATCAAAGGGAGCCACTTTTGCGGGCTGCCTCCATGGAAATCAGTAATGGTGATGGGAGCGTTTTGCTGGCAGAACTTCTCTGCGTGGTGGGGAGGCAGCAGGGCCGAGGGAGGTGATAAATTACCGAGTCCACGTCGGGCTGGGGAGGACCCCGAGGGGTGCTTCCTAAAGCGCATGTCGCTTTAAAGATCAAAGGACCTTTGAACAAAAGGCAACACTTCTCTTGTTCTGTTCCTTTGCTGACTTTGTTAATGAGGGCTCTAAAAATGCCTCCTCTGCTAATTTCTGTGTGTGTTCTATTTGGAAAGAATAGTTGCAATTTGCATCCCGGGTTAACCTCCCTTCGCCCGTAACTGTGTATTGTAAAGTTGTGAAATCGTCGCCCTCTTCCTCCTGGTTTTTCAAAGCATCCTTATGAGTGGAGGTGAAGAGGCAGCTGGCCCTTATTAAACAATAGATAAGGAGGTTCTTTCTGCAGACAGGAACGTGCAAGCAGCGGGAGGACCTGCTGCTGCGTCTCCTAAAGTGGCCCAGTAAGGGTCTCAATGGCTGATAGTTACTACAGTCAAGCAGTTGGGGCTGGCAGATGGCCTGTTTTCAACCGGGCAGCCTCTGGAAACACATCTATGGATCTCACCACCACAACGTGTCAGGGCGGAATCTGCTGGGCTGCTTTTTCCAAAATGAGTCAAGGGGAAAGGAGGGCCACGTGGAGCTTTGGGGGAATGACGTTTTCTCCCAACCAGGAGGCTTGCCTGAATAGCCACTTACATGATTGCAGCACATGGGAACATCTGGGGTATGTGTGTATATATTTATATTTCTGTGTGCCGGCTGGAAAGCTAGCTCATGGTACACTTTAAAAACCCCAGGTAGCAGCCACTAGGAGGCTTTCTTTGGCTATAGTAAGATGTAACGGGTTTTATATGAAATGCGGCTGGTTTGCCAGAGGTGCAACCACAATGTCATATCTCTTGTAGGGTAAGTTTTATTCTCTCCTTATGGGCCAGGATCCTAACTGTGATGTGTGCTTTGCACACTTTTTCTTGCCTTCTCTGCTGTAACCTTTACCATGGCTGAAGAAACAAGCCCTTTGAAGTTCAACAGCTGAATGGCAGCTTGGCTTTATGGCAGTACAGTGAAACGGCTCTCTGGCTCTTTGTGCCCTTCTTGCAGGTGCAGTTCTCTGATGCATGTATGGAAAGAGCAACAGATGCCACCACCGCCCCTTTAGTAGACCCCCCCGCCCCAAACTGAGAAGAACTTGAACCAAATCCAACACAGGTTTACTTTGTTTCTTGTAGGCTGTTGCACTCCCGTCTCTTCCCCTGTCCCTCCATGAGCCACTGCCTGCTTCAATAGTAAAGAGTCCAGTTAGCACCCTTAAGACTAACCAACTTTATTGTAGCATAAGCTTTCGAGAGCCACAGCTTTCTTCATCAGATGCTGCAAGAGATTTTTTTGGTAAAGTGCTTTAGGCTTCATTTGTACCCTGCAAGGGTGTTCTGGGGACAGTGTTTTGGTCTTTGCATACTCTGTTGGGGGCCCTCGTGTGCCAAAATATCTCTTGCGTACAGTTGTCTCAAGCTTGCAAATAAAGACTGGATGGAATGACAGCTAAATGAATGTGATAACTACCTTTGAGTGTAAAGCATTCCTTTGCTTCTAATAATGGAATACAAAGCTGAGGCAAAACCTGGTAATCATTATCTTGGCAACGTCAGTCAGAGTCAATATAAGTGAAGGGAGAATTGTGTACGCTGTCTGGAGCTCATAGGAGGAATTGCAGAGTAAAAATGTGACAGATGAAACCATTAAGCAGTCCTTTAATGCCCTCCCTTTCAAACATCCCCCTTCCCATTTAAAACAAACAAACAAACCTGTCTCACTTGATATAGCTTGGGCAATATATATTGCTCTGGGTGGGATGAGGAGGCAAGTCTAATGCCGGATTGGATCATATCCGCTTTTCCACTGATGGGAGAGGAAGAACTCTTTTGACCATTGAAATGGCTCTGCAATAGGAGGTTTATCGGGTGAGACGGAGCAGGAAAGATGACCATTATGTGAATAAGCTTTCTGTTCAAAATTAAAGATTTTTGTAGGAGTAATAGATGGTATTGCTGCATTGTATTTTTGGTAGCAAATCCCTGCCCCCTCCTCCCACCCACAATCCTTTTCCTCATCAGAGTTTTGCTTTTTTAATTCTCTTGACACCCAACATCTCAGATTATCCTTGGCCTTGGTGGTGAATGATTGATGGAAGAGTCTTTATTCTGGCAGGTGAAGACTGGGTCAAGAATGAAAATAAAGAAGAAGCTCCCCAGCATCTGGATCGTGAATCAGAGGATCCTGACAAGCCCTCTGAGACATTATGGGAGGAGAGTGAGAACTTCCTGGATTCTGAGCAGCCCAAAGGCCACAAGAGGGACTCGGAGACTCATCAGGATACATTTTCCGGGGAAATCTGTTTGGACTATGAGAATGGCCCTGAGAGGGTCTATCCGAATGACAGGCCATTCAAGTGTGACGTTTGCGAGAAAAGCTTCCGTCACAGTTCCAGCCTGCTCACCCATCGGAGGCTCCATACAGGGGAAAAGCCTTACAAGTGCACCGACTGTGGGAAAAGCTTTAACACCAGTTCGGCGCTCATAGTACACCGCAGGACCCACACTGGGGAGAAATCTTACGTGTGCTCTGATTGCGGGCGGTGCTTCAGTGAAGGCTCAGTGCTCATCAAGCACTGGCGAATCCACACAGGAGAAAAGCCTTACAAGTGTGCGATATGCGGGAGGGGCTTTCGCCAGAGCTCTCAACTCCGTGCCCACGAGAGGACCCACACAGGTGAAAAACCCTATGAGTGCCCGGACTGCGGGAAATGTTTCAGCACCAGCTCAAACCTCTCAGCTCATCAGAGGACCCACACCGGAGAGAAGCCCTACATATGCACTGAATGTGACCGGCGGTTTGGCCACAAGTCCCATCTCATCTCCCACCAGAAGACCCACACAGAAAAACTGCACGCTTGTCCTGACTGCCCAGCCAGCTTCCGCATGATCCACCAGCTCCTGGTCCATCGCAAATCTCACCAAGAAGAGAGGCGCTACAAATGCCTGCTCTGTGGGAAGACCTTCAGTTACAGCTCAGCCCTCCTCGCTCATCAGAGAATGCACACAGGGGACAGGCCTTTCAAGTGCCTAGAATGTGGGAGGAGTTTCATTCGGAATTCAGACTTGAACAAACATCAGAGAATCCATACAGGCGAGAAGCCCTATGAATGCCCTGAGTGTGGGAAGAGGTTTAATCAGAGCTCACACCTGGTTAGCCATCGAAGAGTCCACTTTAAAAACGCTGCAAAAAATTCTGGGGCAAACCCAGCCACTCCGGTGGAGCAAGAGACAGAGTCTTCCTGAAGATCTGCCTCATCTCCCCTTTCTAATTGTAGCTGTTTTTATAAGTTATTATGAATAAACAGGAATGTGTGTATTCCGTGCTTTTAAAAAAATTAAAATTCTGCACCAAAGTAATTCAGATTATCAATAAATGAAAGGTTAATTTGCCCTGCATCCTTTTTGCAAATTAAGCAAATTTGCATATATTTTTGCCCGATATGGTCTGCTTTTGTAGTTCACAATAGATGGCAAAGAGCTATCTAAGTAACTTAAAGTTTCACTTGCAATCACTGAACACATATGAAGCTGCCTTATAGTAGTGTTCTACTTCCTGATCCATTTGAGCTGGAGATGCCAGCAATTCAACATGGGACCAGACCCTTCTGTATACATCCAAAGCAGATGCTTTTCCAATCCCTTTATTTTTTTTAATCTATACGGACTTGCTTTTAAAAATAATGAAAGGTGAGATTCTCACGATTCTGACATTTTTTTTGTCAGTTACAGCCAATGCTTGTTTGAGGGGGGGGGGGGGTAGAAACTCAGTCCTACATAATATTTGAGATGATTAACAGTGTTTCTCTGTATTTCTTGGCTTTTAAGTTTTCTCGTTTGTTTTAAACTTGAGAAATGTAGGTGGTAAGTTATAGCTTAAAGATGAAAAGATTTTCATGGTACAGAAGGGCCATATGGTTTAATGATCTTCAGAAGCACCGAGAAACAAAAGACTATCTTAAATCCGACTGTGCTTATTTTCTATGGGTTTATATGTAGGGACTTGCAGGTATTCACTTCAAAACTGAGTAGTGCCCCCACCCTCATAATAAACATGTTCCATTAAAGCATTTACCTGTACTTTAAGAATACGATAGAGAGGGGAAATAGTCTAACAGAAACAGGAGTTGTATTTTTAAACATGAATAAACGGATATCTTTATCATCAGCCATAAAGAAACAAGGGATTAATTGGATTATGTAATTTGTTTCCTTTATTAAAGACTTAGTCCAGTTATTATTTCTGTTCAAAGTACTCATGTGTATAATGTTTCTTTCAGTAATCCCTTTTCTAATAGTTGCCGTATCAGAGCCACAGAGAATGCAGAAACCCAGTCTCAAAAAGGTACAATCCAGTCCTGGTAAAAGTTGCTGGAGTTTTGCTCTCGAGTCCAGAAGGGTGTAATTTAAGCCTGGGTGCTTAATATGACTTAGAAATGTGTGAATTTTCCATATTATTTGGAAATGTTCCCGTGTGACAGCTTAAGTATTTACTTCAGGGTAAATACTTGTGTTTCAGCTGTCAAGTATTTCTGGAACTTGAGTATCAAAGGTGGATTGTTTTTGTTCAGGAGTCTCAGGAGCGAAGCCTGTTGTTTCTGCAAGATTTCGGCAACACAGCACAATTCTGTTCATGTTTTTTCAGAAATAAGTCCCACTGAGTTTAAGGAGGCTGCCATGAAGGTCCTACTAATGGCAGGGTTATGTGTACATTGCATTCAACCCCACTGCAGTTCTCTGCCTAGAAAAGAGACCGAAACATCAACTTTTTTAAAGAGCTTAGATTCTTGCAGTTATATGAAGCTGCCTTCCAACCGAGTCAGATTATGGGTCCATTCCAGCCCGTGGGTCCCTTCTGTCTCCTTTGATGGGCGGATGCTTGCCAAGATCTCAGGCAGAGAAAGCCTTCCCCAGCCGTGAGGGTCTTTTAACTGGAGATGCTGGAGATTGAACCTGAGATCTCATGTTTACAGAGCACCATGAATTATGGCCCTTTCCTGTTATTGTGCAATGCACACACATACATAAGCCCTGAGTGCAGTAAAGGCATTTTCTTCTGTTTTCATTGCTTAAATTGCATACCAGTTGTTTCCCTTATCCTCTTGTAACAATCAGTATCCGATGACACCAGTGATACGGAAAGAAGAGAAAGAGGTGGTCTGTTCATGTGCCAGTTTAATAGGAGAAGCATGATCAAATAGTCCTCTTTTGCTGAGTTGCTACTTGAATTTTGGAGCAGAAACTGCTCTTTAGGAGGTTCCCAGGTTTGAATCACTTGGTTTGCTTCAGAGGGAACAAAGGGATTCTGGTTCACAGTGGAGATGCAGTGGGGAAAACACAGCACATGGGAAGGATCTGAGATGTAAGATTTGTATGGAGATGAAAAGATGGCTTGGTAAGATTTGCTTAAGAGGCCTAAATTTGTGAGGGCCTTTTTAGTTTAGAATGCATTCTAATTTCTCTGTCAAAGTAAGTCAAACTTTTTGTGCTTTCTTGTATTACTAATTCTAATTGATAAACGTTTTTATGGGCTAAAATCACATGTATGTGCTTGGTTTTTTAAGATGCTGACTGCATTATCTTCTGAAACTTCAGTTTTCCAAAGTCCGCTGGTTGCACAATAATTGTTTAGAGGCCTGAGCTATACAGATTTTTTTAAAAATTGCATATTTATTCTACCCTTCCTCCAAAGCTTGTGCGTACCCTCACAACCCTTTGAAGTAGGTTAGACATAAAGTGAGTAGCGCAAGGTCACCCAGTAAGCTTTGTGGCTGATTGAGGATTTGAACCTATGTCTATAGAATATATAAATATGGTTGAGATTATATGGTAGGTTTAGATAATGGTTTTTGTTATGGAATGTTCTCCATTTTCATAAAGATTGATACTGTTACTTTTATGAACTAAATGATGACCCATCTATCTCCAAACATGACTTGATTTTGTATTGAGAGATGTTTATTATGTTATCTCCAAACTTAAAATAATCAAGCTTGGCACTAATAGTTGCAATATGGTGGTGTTCCTTTAAATGTCATGCCCTCCCTCCCTTGGGGTGATCTAAATGAAGTTACCCATAGTGTATATGGAAGAGTCTTAAGAGGCTTCAGAAAGTGCCTTACTCACCTTTAGCTAAGAGGGTAGGATTGTATCACGGGCAATGGGACACACCAAGAGCAGGAGCTTTGGGGGGGGGAGGGTCACAAGCTAACCACAGGCTTCCCTTGCAGGCTTCCAAAGCTGAAATACACTTTGGTGTGCAGCAGGATAAATAACAACCCTAAACGTGTACAAGAGCCCCATGGCACAGAGTGGTAAAACTGCAGTCCAAGCTCTGCTCATAATCTGAGTTCAATCCTGGCAGAAGCCGGATTCAGGTAATGTTGACTCAGCCTTCCATCCTTCCAAGGCTGGTAAAATGAGTATCCATTTTCCTGAGGGTAAAGTGTAGATGACTGGGGAAGGCAATGGCAAACCACCCCTTAACAAAAGTCTGCCAAGAAAATGTCGTGATGCAATGTCCTTACCCCCCACCCCATGGGTCAGCAACGACTCAGTGCTTGCACAGGAGACTACCTTTACCTTTTTTAAAAAAATGTGTACAGTGCCAACTTAGCTTTATTAAAGGGAAACAACTGAAACCGTAGCCGACTGAGGAATACATTCTCAGTGGAACTCCTCTTGTGGTAAAAAGTAAAATACTTGACACCTTGTACCCTTTGTTGGTGCCTATGATACCAGGGTCCCTAACATGGTTCCCATGGGTGCCATGGCACCTGCCAACACCTTTCCTGGGTGGTACCAGATGGAGTTTTCATAGAGCAGGGGTTCTTCTGATGGGCACTGGAGATCTGATTGGCTGTGCAGATTTTTAAACACGTTGCTTTGGCACAAGGATCTTCACAGTATGACTGGAAGTAAACTGTGTATGCAAAAAAATACTTTAAAACAGTATGTTCATTTTAAAAGGCATCCTGTTAACCAGAACTTCTGACTGAAATGCTTAATATTTGCTATTAAAGTTAGGCATAACCTCACTCTCTGACACTTTGGGTTGCCATCACCTCCTGTGGCAGCCATTTGGTAGTTGCGCTCACCCCCGTGTTAGAATTCTAAATGTGCCTGCAGGTTCCAGAAGGTTGGGGACCCCTACTCCAATATCTCATGCCAGAGGATTTCCTCACTCTATTCAATAGTAGGACCGGTCCTTAGGGTAGAATCTGGTGGAGGCTCTGCTATTTGAAATGTAGATTGTCTGCACTTGGACAAATACAAAGGAGAGTTCTAGCCTGTGATATAGACAGAGATAGGAAGAGGTGTCCATTCATTTTCATGTTCTGATTATAGTGCCTTGCATAACATGACTAAGTATTGTAAGGTTTCAGAAACCCTAGTAATCTCTCTCCACATCCAGTCTGCGGGAACTAGCATAGGATGGTGTCGCAGCTAAAATAATGAACTTTAGTGATACTAGGCTCCCTGATTCAATTTTTACTTCTGCCATGATTTCACTAGGTGGTCCTAGGCAAGGGCCTCAGCATCTGAGGGTTGACTGAAATTACACAGGCTACAGAAAGCTACATACACTTTCCTGTGAGTAGGCTCATTGAATTCCAGAAGGACTGAGGCCAAGAGCCAATGTAGCAATTTCTGGGAGAGCCCAGTACAAATCCCCACTCTGACATGGAAGTTTGCTGGGTGACCTTGGCCCAATTACTTTCAGCCTAACTTACCTCACAGAATTAATGTGAGTTGCTTTGGGTCCCCATTGGGGAGAAACGTAGGGTATGCGTGAAATAAATAAATTTGTCCAGGGGGAGAAATTTGAACATATAGACCTCTCAGACCTGCAATAATAATGCTGCCCTACCTCACCAGACTGTGAGGATTATAAGATAATATTACATGAAGCACTACTACATGGATGCTAAATATTCTATCACCCTCCCTCCCCAGCCCACAAATTTTAAAGATGTCTGCAGTTCTCCTCCCTCACTGTACCACATCAAAGTTATTTTCAGGAAGGTAGTCCACGTTGTATTCCTGTTTCATCAGTTCGTCGCTTGGGGTTTAAAACGCAAGAGGAGCTGACAGTGCCAGAGAACTAGGAAGATCCTGTGTGAGATATTTCACATCCAGGTTTCTCAGGAAACTCTTCACATTTGGTTTTCCCAAATCCTGTAATAGCTTTATCAATAGCAGCATTGTCTTTTTGGTGTTCGGAGATGCTTGGGGTGAGTGCATTAAAGCATCAGTGCAAATCTGCCCCGTATCTGGACCGTTTTTGGCAGAATGCTGCCTCCTCAGCTCCCTGCCAAGTTTGTGTGTTTTATTTCAGTTATCTCCAGCTTGGTGCCCCCAAAGCATTGCAGTGTCCATCAGGATGTTTCCAGGGCCCCACCTTCTTTCCCCAAAGCATCAAGATGATCCTGCCATTTTTCTACTTTATTGGAATAGGTAGGGTTACTATGGTCACTTCAGGTACTGTGCCCAAATCTCCAGGAATTTTTGGAGTTCGCAACCCTAGAAGTAGAAGTTACTCTAGATATACTCTCAGTTTCTGCATATAAATGTCCTTATATCCAAGGAAAATGCTTCCTTAATTCCTCTTCAAGAGCAATCAATTTGCTTCATGAAAGATGGCATTCTTCCTGAACAGAATAAAAACATGTCTAATGCATACACTTCATTCTGATTTAATAGGACCAACGCTCCATTCTCTTAGTATGGGGGGGACGGTGGGAAGTTGATAGGTTTCTGTTGTTGACACCTCAGGGGGGAAAGCAGCTGTGCGGGGCACCTTTTGTCTGTGAAGAACACCAATTTGGAAACAGATCCTTCCATTGTAGGATGCTTCGACTGGAACCTCCTAATATTTTGATTGGACACAGCCACCACAGCAGCCATTTTGTTGTGATTCCCACTACTTGTTTTCTAAATTCCTAAAGTGGTCAATGGCTCAACAAGATTGTGGACCTCTGGTT
This sequence comes from Eublepharis macularius, assembly GCF_028583425.1. NCBI lineage: Eukaryota > Metazoa > Chordata > Lepidosauria > Squamata > Eublepharidae > Eublepharis > Eublepharis macularius. The sequence continues at coordinate 155,843,523 of NC_072793.1, read as the reverse complement.
TATTTATTTACTTTAAAAAATACATCTGGCCTGTAGCTTGAAGCAGTTTACAACAAAATGGTAAAAATGCTATAGTGGTTTGTAACTGATCACTACAAGTTAATCAAGCAGAATGTCTAAGAAAAGGCAACAATACTAATGTGGCTATCTGAAACAGGGGTGGTCTTAGGGGTGGTGGGGCCGTAGGCAGAAGTTCAGGATGGAAACCCAGAATCACTACCATCCCCCGCTAGGGTCCCGCCAGCCTCCTGTTCCCCCAAAGTCAAGCAAATATTGGCCCTTGTTGTGTGTGCAGCAGGTAGGAGCCACTGCCAAGCCAGCAGCCCAAGCTTTGAATGGAGAAGGCGTGACTGGTTATGGTGCAAGCAGGCAGCCTGAGCCCCAAACAGGCTGGGTGGTGGTAGCAGGAGCCTTCTCTTACGCTTCTTTCCCTCTCCCCTCTATTGGGGGCGGGGGTAAGGACATTGTCACTTCGGGGTGCCTGGTTCAGGGCTTGGGGCAGCTGCTCCTGTTGCCCATTGGTTAAGCCTGTCCCTGCTTTGAACTATGCTTCAGTTCAAGAAAGCATCAACAAAAAGAGAAAGCGATCAATGGTCTTATGCAGCCTGCAGAATTTGAGTGAACTTTGACTCAGGAAAATATAATACCAGAATGTTAGTTTTATAAGGCACCACCGAACTTCTGTTTTAGTCAGGGCTTGTGTTTTTCACACCTCCTCTGCAAGACTGGTCCAAAGAGTGGGACCCGTCATAGAAAACGTTGAGGCTCTTACAGGGTGCATCCCCACAATAAGGGCATTCATCAAGTGTTTGCAGAGCACTGGGAGTTCCTTCTGGGCACAGCATATATTTTGCCAAGTATGGGTAGATTCTTATTTACTGGTCCCAAAGAGAAGGGCTATGACTTGGTTGCAACACACAAGCTGTGAATGCAGAATGTTCCAGGTTATATCCCTGGTACTGCCAAATTATCTCAGGTAGCAGGTGCTGTGAATACCTTTCTGTACTGGGGAGGCGCTGCCAGTCAGAGCAGACAATACTGAGAGACAGGCCAGTGGTTTGGCTTACTGTATTCTTCACATATATTTAACTTCATACATATTCACAACATAAATTTAAGATCTGTGTGGATTCTTGGGTGGCCCTTAGAGCTAGCCTCCTTTCCACTGTTCTGAGTTTCTCTACATGAGACATCTTACACGAGGCAGCTCGAGTGTAGGGAGATGCAATGTTAGCCAGGAAGCGTAGTTTAAAAAGACAAGAGCCAAAGGCTCTGTCAATTTCACTTCTCTAAACAGAGTTGCCAGAAATCACTCCTCAGAAGGTTTGTTGATTTCATCTTCACCTCCCCAAAGAGGAGGTGAAATTAAGAGAGCCTTTGGGGAGGTGAAGATGAAATTAACAAACCCTCTGAGGAGCGATTTCTGCCAACTCTGTTTAGAGGGGTGAAATTTAAACTACGCTTCCTGGATAACATTATGTCTCCCAACACTTGAGCATCCTCGTATAAGATGTCTCATGTACAGAGACTCTCAGACACAAAGTGTAGATTCACATTTACCCTCCAGGTAGTCTCACTAGCCTTACAGATGCTTGATACAGATTTTTCCCAAAATGCAGCAGTGTTTTCTTAGCTTACAATTCTTGGCTGGGGTAGTTCTCTGCTAGTAGATGCCATGGCAGCCATGAACATGAATGGCTGAAAAAAGGGATTAGACAGATTCATGGAGTTCATCAACAGCTACTACCCATGGTGACTAAAAGGAGCCTCCATATACAGGGATAGTTAACCTCTGAATACTAGAGCTGGAGAGGGGGGGAGCAACATCAGGGGAAGGCCATTTGTGCCTCCAGGGTAACTGGTTGGCCACTCTATGAACAGAATGCTGAAAGAGATGGACCAGCAGCCTGGTGCAGTATGGTACCCCTTAGGGTTCATCACATAGAGATAACTGGAGTATTTTAAACTGCGTGGAAATGCATGTAAAAGATGTCACTGAAGTGAAATTACATCTCTATTCTGCATTTGCTACATGGACAAAATGGCATCTGTTCTCGGTTCTGTTATTTGGCTGGCTTATGAAAGGTATGTGCAGCCTCAGGGACATAGTCTGAGCTGTGATCTCAGTCCCACCCACAGCCAGGGATAGATTATTTCCCCTCCAAACGAAGTTGAGGGGAATGTAAAGATCCAAGTATCCTTCTCTGCATCAAAAAATGCTACCTGGCCTGCTTCATAGTCCAGACATACCTGGATCTTTTGGTGCATCTTGCTCAAGGGCAAAGAGGTTGGAGGAGACGTCAGTGCTCTGTAATGATTGAATCCTAAGTGCTCCAAAGCCCAGATTCCCTCTTCAGGCCGGAAGTTGAGTTTCTTTTTCCTCTTTACAGATTCTCTGGCTACACCCACAGCCCAGCACCCCCCTTCCAAAACCTCTACCTCCCAGCAGTGCTTCCCAGAGCTAAACCCTTTGCTGCCCAGAACGCAGGGGTACACGTTAAACTGGTCCCGAGACTTGGCACGTTTCTGGCGTGTGTCTCCCAACGTCACACTTTTCCCATTGTCAGACACGATGACGTAGGGGCCTGCTGTGGCCAGATCCAATGTCATATTTTCTGCAAAAAGACAAGACAGGATCAAAGGATGAGTAAGGGCCGGTCTCCACCACTATTCTACCACTGGGTGGTGCCCTGTGTAAGCTGTCTGCAACTTGCCTCAACTCAAGGAGCTACTGTAGGTAGGAGGCGCTGGCAGGGCCCAAGTGTTATTTTTTCAGACCCAGTGCAAACTTGTAAAATGGTCCTCCCACACGTACGCGCACACACCAATTCCACAACCCCTCAACCCATACATGCAATCTCATGAACTATAAAAAAAGGTTTACTTAATTAGTGCAACATATTCTACTTTTCTGAAAAATGCCTGCTTTTGCTACTTTAGTTTAACCACAACATCCAGCCTGAGAGTCCTACAATTTTAAGTATTTTGTAACTTTTTGGTCACTTAAAAAGGGTTATCCTGAACAAATGTGGCTGCAAAGATTAGGCCAATTAACATAAAGCTTTTTTTGGCCACCTTCATTGCAAAAACATGAACTGGCCCTCCAAAGCCCATTTCTCTTGCATGTTCACACTCAATAAGATGGCTAGGAGGCTTAACTTTCTTGCCTCACTGCAATTTTTGATGAGCGCTAGCTTGCTGAAACTTCTTTCCGCTTCCTCCAGTTACTGCCAGTATGCAAAGAATCTATAAGACTACGCACACTTCACAGACTCAGTCTCCATACTGAAATCATTTTCATCTTGACTTTGTTCATCTGCTTCGCTAGTTACTGTGTTGTTGTTTGACTGCAGGAAAGCCTTGCCTGATCTGAAAAACTGGAGCATAGATTGGTTCCCTTTAGCCTTTTTCTTTCTTTACCTTGTTATGATTAAGGCTGCCTGATTTGTATTTATAGCCACCACCAGACACAGCAGCAAGGAGTGTTTGTGAGTGAATGAGATATTTTGGGCCGGCAAGTCTTGCCAGAAGAAATAGCAGCAGCACGTGTGCTCACTTTCTTATGATGCTTTAAGTCTGCCCTTCCCACCAGGTGTCCCTCTCACCTGCCTATGCAAAAGGAATTATGGAAGTGGTAGTTATAAGGGTTACCAGCTCCAGTTTGGAAAATTCCTGGAGATTTCTATGTGGTTCCTGGGGAGGGGAGGAAGCTCATCAGGGATGTGAAGCCAGAAAGTCCATCCTTCAAAGCTGTCATTTTCTCCAGGACAGCTAATCTCTGTAATCTGGAGTTTATTGGTAGAACTCCAGCCCTCAATAGTTCTTGATATGATAGACCCAACAGTTCAGCATGTTGCTTGAGACTGTTGCCGTAAGTCAGCTTCTGTCTGGCTCTAGCAAATTTCACAAGTTCTGGACAACAGACACAAAGATACAAGGACGTAAGTTTCTATGCATATCCTTAGGCATGATCTACAGTTTACTGCAACCTGGGCCAGACCCCTCTGGACCTCTAGATCCCAGTAAAGTGTACCCTTTCTCTCCCTTGTGCAAGAAAAGCCAGTCCTTTTGTTACCCAAATGGGGGGGTCTCCTTGTGAGCTGGGGGAATTAGCATATAAGGAGATGCAGTGAGAGGGGGTAACTGGGATCTCCATCAATGTATACCAGGATCATTCCCTTAGAAAACTCTTGAGTAAACAGGTGGGTGTACAACAGGAAAGGTTTCTTTATTAACTGAACAATAAAAAGGAAACACACAGGAAACACACACAGCATACACACACAGATAACTAAGAAGATAGGGAGGAAAAGGGGAGAGAGTAGTTGGAATCGGGTGATATTTACCAGTCTCAAGGAAAAGGAGGAGAGGATCTGCAGAGGAACAGCAAAGCGACCTGCGTGTCGTAGCAAGGAGGAGGTTCAAGTGGCCTTGCGGGCATGTGGATGGGTATCAAGACACACACACACACACACACACACACACTGAGCAGCATATGGCTAGGTAGTCTAGTTATACTTCAAAACATACCCTGGGAAGAGACTGGTGTCTTGCCTCCAAAACAGTGGCTTAATTGCTTACCCAGAAGTAGGACAAGATGGGAAAGGTGTGATGTGATTATCTTGGGCTTAGGTAAAATACTGCTTGATGACCCGGTAACTACCAGATAGGGAGGCTATCGGTGGGAGAGAAAAGGTGGAGGGAGGTGTCGATGGGATTAGGCAGGGGGGTGTCTCAGGAAGCCTCCTTATCTCTGCTGCTGAGCGGGGGCCATTCAGTCAGTCATCCCCTATGACTCACGGCTTGATAACTTTTCAGTCTCCAGGCCACCTGGCATCCATGCTGCCTTGCTGGGCAGTGTCTGGAACTGCTGGCAAAGGGGCTCATGATATTTCATATCCATAAACTGCTTTTCTAATATGACAGAGGGGTCTGAGGGCTAACGCAAAACATGCATTGAGCCACCCAATTAGCAACACCTCCATGAGTCTAGATGGAGCTTCAGTCTATTAATCCACTCTCATCCAGCCTGTTACTGCTTCCAGGCATCTGTTTAGTACATCCACCATTCCTCCCCTTGTTGATGAGTAGCAAGTTTATTCTTTCTTTGGCAAGAAAGCTTCACACACCTACAGGCTGAGGGTTTGGTGTGGAAACACCATTTGGGAGAATCTCATCCTTCTGCCAACATAAAAACTCCTGATCTGTCTGTACGCCTATTGTCAAAGATGCAGCCTCATCCTTTTCTTGCAGTTCGGACATCAAAGAGTCTAAAGAAGAGAAGGGAGAGAGAAGAGAGTTCTGACTTCATGCTACTTTGTTTGATATTTAATGTAACACTCTATTAACAGACAAAAAAAAACAGTAGAGGGAGGGAAACAGAGTCCTGGAGGAAAAAAAGAGGCCAGAGTTATCATTTTGAGGTCTAGACTATTACATACTAAAATGCCTGCGACACCTGAAAGCCCAAATTTTGTAGTAAGTTTACAAATCAGAAATATTTTCCTCAGTGATCACTGTTTTATGAGTTGCCCCATCCAACTGCCAATCCATCTCCAGCTATTTCAAAGGGGAGGGGGGGCATGCTCAACAGGGAAGCCAACAGGGAAGCGCACTTTCCACACCTCTTTAAACACAATCTCCGATGGGGAAAAAAAACTCCGCTCTCTTCAGTCTGGACTGATTTTCTCTTTCTTGCCTACTATCAATGCCAGTCTAAGCACAGGTATAATGCATGCAACTTTACCGTCTCCAACAAACTTATGTTTCTGTTATCAAGATGAACCAAACTTCCTGTTTCTTTAGACTTCCCACTTCTTGTATGATCTAACAAGCATTTCCTGTGGTTTTCAACATGTAGAATACTTGTCTCTCCCAGCCTAGGGGTTCAAGGTGTAAACACAGTCTTCTCAGCTACTGTGACAGGTCCAGCACAGCAATGTACCCAAGAGATACAGGCTCCAATCAGATCACTGCAGCGAATCAGCCAACAGAAACTGTACTGAGAAAAGTTAAGATCAGATACAAGGAGGTTGTTAGTCAGAAGTTAGGTTTTGAAGGCTGAGAGTCGGAAGTTTAGTTCTGAGGGTTAGTATAACAAGAGTATGAATTAAAGATCCAAGAAGATCCTATCAGATCTCTGGGCTAAGTTCCCCATCTGGCTAATGGAAGTGTTACAATATGCCAGCAGGGTTTTACTTGGCATAGCATGTAATTTAGTTGCAGCAGAGTGCTATGTTGATATGTTATAAAACTCAGCAGGTTTTTCTGAAGCATGTCCCGCAACTCCTAGTTCATTGTAAATATTTATCTGAATGTGTTTAGGGTTTTTTTGTCACACAGATGATTCAGGTCCAATAGTTTAGTCATATATTTTGGATAGTAATTTTATTAATGTTGTTTTTCTTACTTTCTTGGAATATGTATAGTTATTTTAAAAGATAAAATAGTTATAATTTAAAAGTTTCCTTCAAGTTGTTCCCCCCCGAAATAAGCTTTATTCTTGTTTACTTTTAAAAAGCAAAACATCTCTTGCCCATCAGCTTTACCTCAGTTATCAATCCTGCCTTGGTTGAGTTATACTCAGTTCCACAGTCTATCTCCTTAAGATTCTCCTTTTAATTTCCCACAGCGAACTTTGGTGCAGTGGGCTAGACAAGAAATTTTGTTGCAACAGAAGGAAAAATCCTATGGAATGGTGACTAGCCCCCCAAAATCCATGACAACTACCATTATTGTTTAAGCTCAATATAATTATAACAGTATATCTCTATATCTGTGGTGGCCCCTACTCTGTGGAACAGCCTGCCTGAGGAGGTTAGGAGAGCTCCCACTCTCCTAGCTTTCTGCAAACAAGGCAAAACCAAATTATTCAAGAAGGCTTTTGTATTGTAGAGAGGGAGTCTCAGATGCTTCACTAATGAGTTAAGAACCATAGATCTCACCCATAACCACTGTTGCCATACATACTACCTGTTGCTTTAAATATGTGCTCCTATGTCAGCCCTAGAATTGCTTATGTTCTGTTTCAGCATTTCTTCAACTCTGTATTGGATTCTTTCTAATGTTATGTCTTTGTAAACTTGCATTTATTTACCCTACGGCATTGTTTATGAAATTGTCCTTGATACTGACTGTACTACTCTCACACTGTGCAATAAGGCGAACCACAAATGACAACAATAAATAAATAAATAAAATATGTGTAATAGGTCTTCAAAGTAAGTCCCTAGTCCCTTTCATTGCAGAACTATAAGGGGAAAGGCAGGGAAAACGAGATTCTTTGCTGAACAAGACTTACTGCTGCAGTTAGTAAGATCTTGCCCATGCAGAAAGATTTTTGTGGGGAATATAGCACTATATTATGTACTATGTAGGACCCCAGTTTCAATTCCACTTCCTGCTGACTGCATCATGTTTATATTTCCTGCAAGATGAGGGTTTTTTTTCCTTTTTTGCTTCCTTCTTTCAATATGTCTTGTATACACAATTACAATACATTATCCCCCATTATGCCCCCCGTAGGGCCTTGCGCTCTGCGGATCAACAGCTTCTGGTGGTCCCTGGACTGAGGGACATTAGGCTGGCCTCAACTAGGGCCAGGGCCTTTTCTGCCCTGGCCCCGACCTGGTGGAACACTCTCCTAATGGAGAGCTGGGTCCTTGCGAGACCTTTTACAGTTCCGCAGGGCCTGCAAGTCGGGAGCTGTTCCACCGGGCCTTTGACTAGGGGCCAGTTTTTTGTTCCCTCTTCTGACCGCCAGACCCTCCTTTTGATGTAACCCTGGAGTTACATCATGGCGGTACCCATGGTTGTGGTGACTCTGTAGTGGCCAGATTTGTTTGGTGGTGCTTGTTTTTTTATGCTGCTGATATAAAATTGTGTATTAATATTGGTTTTATACTATTTATAATGTTTTATTGTATTTTTAATAATATATTAGTTGGAAGCTTCCCTGAGCCCACAAGCAGGAAGGGTGGGGTATAAGTCAAATAAATAAATAAATACAAAAGAGATAACCTTCCTCTTTTCATTCACCACTGACAAAAGAAGAGACATTCTAAATACACAGAAGACAGGAGAGAAGTGAGCTGCTGAGGTTAAAGCACAAAATGAACAGGAGCTTCAGAAGAGAGAGAGAGAGGAATGTCAAAGATAAAGAAGCATCAGGACTGGATGTCAATCCTCCTTTACCTTTGAATTTCTTCAGATATTTTTCTAAGGAAAAGTTTTTCTTATCAAATGAACTGAGTTTTTCTTTTAAGTCTTGTGAAATCTCCATGGGCAAATGAAGCTCTTCCTTCTTAGATCTAGTGAGCAGAAAACCCAAAATTAAATTAATCCTTGTATGAATTTTGGACATAGACTGGGAACAAACACAGCACTGGAAACAATCCTGCAAGCTTCTTTTGTTGCCGCTCATCAAAGTGTTTTCTCATGACTAGAGCTTGGTTTCCTGCCTCTTCTCTCTAAGGTTTATTTGCTTTAATTCAGCGTATGTTCCCATCACTATGAATATGTTGCTTCTTTTTTCTGCTTTGTTTTAGCCCCTCCTCCTTTTCCCATTCTGTTCAAATTTTTCCTGTTTACTAGTAAATGTCATTATTTTCTTGCTCCCACTGATCTTCTGTCCACACTCTCTTTGTTCTCCTGACATCACTGGCCTCTGTTGACCCAAGATTACATCTGCAACCCCCCAGTGTCTGCCCATTCTCCCCTGTTGTTATCTATCTATCTGGTTCCTCTCGTTGGTGATTCATAAAAACTTGCCGCTGACATTTTTTAATCAGTCTCAGACATCTATCTTTTCCCTTCCACTCTCCTTGTGAGTTTTCTCCTCTCTTTTCTGGTCAAGGTGCCTAAGATCATCAGTCAATTTAAAACACTGAAAGGTCTTAGCCGAGTATTGAACCACTACTGAGCCCTATATATGGTTGCAGGTTAATATAAACGTGCCAACTAAATGCTAGTTTTTACCCCTCTTTCAGATTTCTGCTTCACCTTTAGGCTTGACATTGGCCTACATGACACTGAACCTTTTGCGTGAGTGAACTTTCTAGAAGCTTCTCTTAATATGACTCATTCTTTTCTGTCTTCCACATTCAGGTCTGTTTCTAATAGTAAAGCCATTTCCATTGTCATCCATAAACACCCCATACACTGACTGCTTTGCAACAGGCAACATAAGCCTGAGGACAGGGCCCAGCTCTTCTTTTTGTTTTATATAAACAGCTAGCGCACAGAGGAATCCTGCCCCACATATGGGGTTCCATTTAGCCAACAGAGCTAATAGCTAGTGATGGACCTATCCTCCATGAATTCATTGAACTGCTTTTTCAGCAATTTTAGTGGCCGTCAAGTTATCTCGTGGCAGTGAGTTCCTCAAGTTAATTACACATTGTGTGATGAACTTCTTTCTTTTGTGTCTCCTGAATCTACTGCCCATCAAATTCACTGGGCATCCCAAATACCCTAGTATTATGGGATCCACTTTCTGCACTTCATACACAATTATAAAAATATTTATCATACTCCCCCTTAGTGGAATAGGGGGCACACACAGACATAGGCTTACTCAATAGGTAGAGAGATGCAGTTTGCAAATATTCTTTTACCTTTGCCTCTGTGTTCCAGGGAACACAGTGAAATAAGGGTCTGTGGCTCCAGTTTTCAGAGCCCTGCTTCAGAGAAATGTCCACATCACCTTAGTTCATGTCTGTGCACATGTGAACCAGCCCTCAGACTGCAGAAACAGAAGAGAGCTGCTTACCTGTTGAGTATTTTCTTGACATTCTGGAGGGGAAAGGGAAAGAAACAAGAGTTGCCATGACAACTACACAATGATTTTCTAAGTGTGTTCATGTTTTTGTCTGCTGAAGCATTAAAAGGTAAGCTCATGCATTTAGATATCATTGAGAAAATAAGAGCAACCTTAGTTATGACCCATTCCACACAGCAGTCTGTCAAGCAAGCCCTGGCAGCTGGCAAATGCTGAAGCCTTTTGTCTCTTCCCTGTTTGCTCTAAATTAGGCTTTGTTTGGACCAAGAATGAGCGTTTGAAAGCTCTATGTCCTTCTGGCTGCTATTCTTCTGCCATCCTCCCTTTCCATCCTCTGGTGTAAACTCCACCCTAATGAGCTCGCTTGCGGGAAGGGTGGGGTATAAGCCAAATAAAATTAATAAATGGAATGGATGATGAATCTGCTGGAAATGTTGCAACTGATGCAGCCATTTAAAATGCAGCACTCCACAGGCCTCAGGCTCCACTTCCCAAGCAAGCTTTGTTTTCAGTCACCAATTCACCTCATTACTTTCCCTCCAATAGGACTTTGCCCCAAAAGACTAAAAAAGATGTCTGGGTTTGGCTTGGCTGCCCCCTTGGCCCTGATACCTTATGGCAACATCCAGATGTTTGTCCAGTGGTTCCTCACTCCCTTCTTCCTTTATTGACTTATGCGGCCCACCCTGTGGAACACATCGGCAAAGAAGGGGATGCAATACAATGAAGAAAAATTCTGGTTTGCACCTGATTTTTCTACCATTGCTGCTAGCTACTGTGCTGTTTATCCCATATGCCTAGCACAAAACCCTGGGCAAACAGCAACAACTGGCCCTAGACACAGGCCACAGGGCAAGTGACCTTCCTCGCATTTGCAAATTGATTTCACTGATCTCCCACCAGTTAATGGTCTCAAAAATGTGTTGTCATCTGTTTCCAGGTTGGGTGGAAATGTTTCTCTGCAGAAAAACAGTCTTGTTAACACCCCCTGCAAGATCTACCCTCTCACCTGCAGGAATTCACTAGCTGACTGTTCACACTTCTCCTCCATCTCCTTGATCTGGCCCTCAAGAACAGAAATCTCCTCTGAGAATCTGATGTCACTTTCCTTCTGCCCTTGCCTAATCTCCATCTCCATCTCATCCAACTGGTCCAGAAGGCACTGCTCCATTTCCTCAAGGAACTGATGCAGCAGTTCAAATTCAGAGGTCATTTTCTTTCTTTTGGCATCTAAATTCTCCTGTGATTAAAAGGTCACGGTAGGAAGAAGTAAGCGATAATATCCATGCATGACTTGGGATTTATGTCAAAGAAAAGCATTATGTTGAGGAAATGCAAATAGAGTATTACAGCCCATGCAGATTTTTGTATTTATTTTACAAAGCCAACTGAAAGGAGAATACTTTGTGCACGCTTTGAGCATCAAGAGTGTGACAACTTCCTATCCTCCATGTTCTGCTATGTATCATCCCACACTAGTGGCTGTCATTCCAGCCCCAGAGCACTGATTTCACTAGCAGGGGCCATCCTTCCACTCTGGGGGCTGTCATTCCAGGCCCAGAGCAGGTTTCTCAAAACCCATTCCACATTTTCTTCACAGCTTTTCTGTGCTGTAATCTTGGACTCCATGCGAGTCAACTGGCATTCCTGGCTCCCATTATATCCTATGGGCCTTCAGGCATCTCCCATTTTCCCCAGTGAGCATTCTTGGCATTCATTTTTAGTACAAACCATTTCTGTTGCGGCAGAACAAAAACGTATCACAGAAGTTAAATAGAATCTTGGATGGTGGTTGAGGAATCCTTCAATTCTAAAACGGTATTGTAAGAGAGAGGAACTTCTGATTTGGAATTTGAAGTTGTCAGCTAAAAAGGCAGCAACCCACATAAACCCCAACCTCTTTTCAATATTTGGCCTTTTCAATCTCTACTTTAGAGAAGAAGTAAGTGGGATGGCAGTGGACCCTGGCTCCATATGCCCAGGTGAGGAATTAACCAAAAAAAACCTTCTCTACTTCTGTATGTTTTCTGTTAAGCAAATCCTATTTAATTTAATGGGGCTTACTGATACTGGCCAAAATGGACTTTATTGTAAATGAAACTATTAAAAGGTTCTTATTTAATTATATCTAACATTGCTTGTATAATTTTTATAGCTTATGAAGCTAAAACCTGCAATCAGATAGTTGTGTTTGCACATTTGCATAAAAAATCTGTGAATAACTTTGTAAGTCCAATAAATATTTCAACAAATTCTTTTGCTTGAATAACTTAAATAATGGTTATAAAATAGAAAAAAATTGCAATTAAAATGCATGAAACTGATGGCTGCCAGAAACCTGCAGCCCAAAATTCATGTGACAACAAATCAATGAGCCACCAAGTAAATTTGAAATTATAGCTCACCATACCACAAAATTTGGGAATGAATGACTTACATCATTAGACTGCATCTTCCTTGATTAGATTCTGTAGTTATTCTATCCTGCCCATCTTCCACAGCTATGATTGTTCCTGACCTGGGCTTCATACTCCCAAATCTGTGCTCGTGAACTGAAAGAGATACGTACCAGATACTCTTCAACTGTTCGTTCGCTGGCTTGCTTAAGGTCTTGAAGTCTTTCTCTCTCTTGCTTACGAGTCTGCAATTGACTTTGGATTTGTTCCTGAAAAGAGAAGTAAATTTGCTTAGGTAGAACTGGATTTTGTTTCTTTTATCCATGTGTGTGCATGCACATATGGCGAAGTTGCTGTTTCCAGCTGTCTCTCACACACTCCTCATTTCCTGAACTCAGTCCTTCACTTTGGAAATCTGGTTGAAAAAGGTAACCACAAGGAAAATACTGAGGCAAATTAAAACTTATCTACAAACATGGTTTCTCTTTATTCCTGTATTTAGCTAGCATTAAGCATCTCAGTCTACCTTTCCACACCAACTAAGCTACCAGTTTTCCTCCTAATTTACCAACCAGCTGCTTCAAGGCAAATCTGAATTGTACTGTGCCGAGTGCTGAGTTTTATTTCCTTTGGATGAGAAAGCACTGAAGACTTCTGGTGTTTCTGTAACGTTTGCTTAGTTTACAAGTAGAGTATAGAAGCAAGCTAAGAGGCACCCTAGAGGACAGGAGATCCACTGCCTCAAAACAGATACACACACACACACACACACACACACACACAAACCGCCCTCCAGTGAGATAGAGATCTTACATCCTCAGACACTTCAGACTCAGTTCTCTGTCTGTTCCGAACTCTAGAAATGAGGATTCTGGCATGAAGCTGCTGCAGACGGCAATGCTAATGTACTTTTTTCGCCCTCCCTTCTCTCCCTAAGAGCCTCTAGTGTCCTCTGGTGAAGTGTTGCTCAGCCTGTGGGTCACAGGCCAGCCCTCCTTAATAGACGCTCCTGCCCTTTGCACTACTCTTTCTGTCCTTCTCCACCTTGCCAACTTCTCATTCTCTCATCTCCCCTGGTTTGTGACAATAATGGGGGGGGGGCTGCCTGGCTGTGTGGAGGGAGGGGAAGAGCCTCTGTGGCAATTTTAACAGGCGATACATGTTACTGTGTCTCCATGGCAGATTCGAGGATGTAGTACTGCTTAGAGTGGTCCTTAAACAATCAGTAATGTGTAGGTAAAATTTTTCCTCTTATTACATGGCAGGGGGCAATGAAAGTCTTCACTTCAACTACTCTGAAGGTGGTTAAGGATGGTATAACACTCTCTGTTAAGCTGTTTTGAGCAAACAGCTGTTGAGTAGTTTCTACTCTCCCATCCATGGTGGTTCTTTCCCAATGGTAAAAAAAACCCCCTATGTCTGTCTTCTACATTTAGATGGAAACTAGGGGTGCAATCAGAGTTTGAATTACTCCAAGCCCCTTGCACTATACTGAGGTTGAAAATGAGGCCATTTTATGTGATTTGCCTGCATTGATATTTCTGCTTTGTAGGGAAAAAAACACGTCATGAGTGATTACTGTAATGATTGATGCTATTTTAATAAGCAAAACATGACATTTGACTATTAATATTAGGTATATACATTTTCCTATGTAGAATACTATCTCTGTAGGAAGATCATGTGTGAAGTGATTCTGAGAAGAACCAACTTCAGTGCTTAATCTGAGGTGAGGCTTTGACCTGTATTTTGGAAATTAAGCCTTGACCCTGGAAATGGTATCTTATATTAATTAATACTTTTCTTTATAGCACACACACGTTGATTGATGAAGAATCAAGTGAAATATTTCCTGATTGTTACTAAAGTGAGGTTTTTTAATCTTTGGGGGGATCAGAGGGTGTAATGGAGGAGGACAGGACTGAACGTCCTCCTTAGGTTTCCTTATGCAAAAGCTGGGTACAGCAGAACACCACTTGCTTGGCATTCATAGTGAGGGCAGCTGCGCCCTTTGTGCAGTGTTTTGTTGGTTTCTCAAAGGCATCTGGTTGGCCACAGTAGGAAATGGAATGCTGGACTTGATAAGCGCCAAGGTCATAGTTCTCCTAGGGCACCAAAAAACCTTGCGTCAGCCCAGGACGGGTCACCATGCCAAGTAAATCTGGACTAGTGGGTCATCATTCCAAAAAGGTTGGGAACCGCTGCTTTTAGCAAACGCAAATCCTGAGCAAGCCCTGAGCTACAAGTACCAGCTTGCATTTCAAAACAGATTAAAACAGGGACAGCCTCAAAAAGAAGTACCCCCTCCACAATGTTACTCAGTGCAGAAGGCTCCTGTCTACCTGCCATGTGACTATAATTGTGTTACCCTACATATGTCTTCCCACACTCCGGAAGAAGTTAGTAAAATGTTAATATTCAAAGGCTTGCATTTATAAAATATTGCTTTGGCTCTATGCCTTCTTTGTCAATCTTAGGTTCTTATGAGTATATATTGCTACACATCTACTGTTGTGGTGGGGGGATGTAACAATTTTATTCATGAAAAGCCATTTCTGTTCCTTTTTGGTTTTTATACCCTCTACCAAACCTGTTTACCAGACATTAACATGGGGCGCGAGCAAAGTGATCTTTCTTTTAAAATCACCTTCCAAACAATTCTGTTATCTGTCCACCTTGGCAGATTGAGTTGTCTGTGATACAGCAAAGGAAAACAACTTTTCTGCTGGGATTTCTCTCTCTCTGGAAGGCACCCGTTTTACTTCCAGAGTAATACAGATGGATCTTCCAGCAACAACTGAATCTGATTTGACACCAACATCACTAAGATGTATCTAGGGCAGCTCAAGTTATGATATAAACTATTTTATAGTTATTACGATTTTATTTAAATATTTATAGACCACTTTACAGTGGGCACCAAGTGATTCACACAAATGTGTTTACACACACACACAACAAAACCACAGAACCAACATAACCATCAGAGCCAGCTCACATCAATATCCAGAGGGAATAAACCGGCACCCATCAACTTACTTTGTAGTCTTGGGCAGCCTCCTCTAGAGGAAGGACGGTGTGGCTCCTGTGCTCCTTGGATCTGTCGCAGACCACACAGATAAGGCTTTGGTCGTCATCGCAGAAGAGCTTCAGGGGCTCCTGGTGTTTCTCACAGCCGCCTTTCCCTCCTCCGCTTTCGACCTCCTCCTGCAACTTGAACCGTTTGGCCAGTTCGACCATGCTGGCGAGTTCCCTGTTCGGCCTGAAGTCTCTCTTGCAAGCCCTTCTCCGGCAGTGAGGGCAGCAGAAGTGCCTCCGGGATTCATCGCAGCACTGGGTGATGCAGGCCCGGCAGAAGTTGTGCCCGCATTCGATGGAGACGGGGTCTTTGAAATACTCGAGGCAGATGGAACAAACGGCGGCTTTCTGGAGGCCTTGCACGGGGTTCTCGCACGCAGCCATGCTGGGATCCTCACCCCGCGTCGGCTGTGCCCCACAGCCGGGGACAGCGCAGACAGAGCGCGTTCTGCTAGCAGTTTCGGCGTCTACGGAAGAAAAGTATGCCTGTGCCTTTTCTAAGTGCGGATTGGTTGGTTTGTAGCAGGCGGGATCTGCAGGGCTTTGATTTCGGGGGAGGTGGGTGGCCAGATAAGAATGTTACAATCTAGAGACCTTGGCATAGCTCGGATATTTGAATACTTGGGAAAGCCGCGTTATTGGCCTGCTTCCCTTCCCTCTGTCCGCTCCACCCATCGTGTGTTTACAAATAAATTATTTACGAATTTAATGGAACATCCAAACTTCCATTCTCTCTTGCTTCATCTTTCCTCAGTTTTATTGGCTGCCCAGGCTTATTTTTATTCTGCTCAGTGTGGCGTTGGTGATTCTTCTTTCTCTATTTAATCGTTACAATAACTGAGGTAGAAGAAAAGAGCAAGAGTCTAGTATTACCTATAAGACTAACACAATTTGTGGTAGGGCATGAGAGCAAGAGCAAGATTCAGGTCCAGTGGCAACTCAGAGACCAATTGGGCCCAGATCTTGTTCTACTACAGACCAGCACAGCTACCCACCTGAAACTATCAGAATGGCTAAGTTCACACAGTGAATTTAATGGCTAAGTGGAGATTTGAATCCAAGTCTAACAGTTATGTGTCCAGCACTCCAAGCATTACACCACACAGGCCCTCCACTAAAAAATTCCAAAACACAAAAGGTGCAAAGCCTTCTTCACTATGTATTTTACTGAATTGTACAATCTAAAGAACAAATTATGGATGCAATAACTAAATATTTCAACAATGCATTGCATACCATACACAAAATGCAACAACATTTGGTAGGCAGTTGTGAACAACAAAAGTGACAGCAATTTCACACACACACCCATTGCCCGCATCCAATGGCCTAGAAACTGCTACAGCACTTCTAAGGCTACAACACAACTAAACTGGGAAAGGACAAAAGCCCTTTAAAATGCTGAAGAGGCCCTTAGCTCTTTGCTCAGTCAGTTTGAAGGTGTTTAGTTCTACTTCCTCCCTGTAGTGACTGCACATGGAGTATCCACCAGCTGTTTCCCCTTTAAGCCGGATAAAAGGAGGTTTATTTTTAATTCATTTCAAAGGGGAAAATATGAGGGCCAGAAGTGTTGTGCCCATAATGGATGTGATATCATAAGGATGTTCTCAATTACTGCCCACCGTCCATGTGAGGAAAAATCCCTATGTGGAAGCAGCTAGGCCTATCTTCTTTACATGGGTAGTCATAGTAGAACATAACTACAGTAGTAGTGTAACGGATTGTTTATCCACAACTAATTAAGGCTTCCACTGTTCAGGCTAAAGATTTTATCTTTACTTCTGGACAGCTTTTAGCACTTTATTGAGACCTGGAAAAAAGCACTCTGTTTTTAAATGCAGCTGCTTGTCCGTACAAAAGATAGCTCAAGATGGGTAGCCGTATTAGTCTGTCTGTAGCAATAGAAAAGAGCAAGAGTCCAATAGCACCTATAAGACTAACAAAATTTGTTACACAAATTAAGTACCCTTTTGCCTTTCCCCAGATTCTTCAGTGCAGAGGCAGAGACAGGCAAGGGCTTGCTTCAAGGATTTTTATTGAATATGGCAATATTGGGTACAGCTTCAAAAAAAAAAGCTGAGGGTACCAGAGAACATAAAGCTTACAAGCAGTTTTAAAGGCATTTTTCTGGTACTGTAGCAATAGAAAAGAGCAAGAGTCCAGTAGCACCTATAAGACTAACAAAATTTAAGCTGAAGAAGTGAGCTGTGACTCACAGCTCACTTCTTCAGCTGAAATTTTTTTTGTCTTATAGGTGCTACTGGACTTTTGCTCTTTTCAACTGTCAGTACAAAATTATTTATAGGTTCTTCTTGCAACATTCTTCCCCCAAGACACAAAGACTTCTTTTTAGAGTTAAATAAACTCTAACCTTTCTAAAGAAGCAAGATATCAAAACATATATGATTATTCAGGGTTTTTCTGGAAAAAGAGGTGGTGGAACTCAGTGGGTTGCCCTTGGAGAAAATGGTCACATGGCTGGTGGCCCCACCCCCTGATCTCCAGACAGAGAGGAGTTTAGATTGCCTTCCGCGCCGCTCAGCGAAGGCAAACTAATTGCTCAGGAAGGCAATCTAGGAGAATATTTGGACTGTCCAGGTGAAAACCAGATGCTGGCAGCTATAGCTCAGTGGCAGAGCATTTGTTCTGCATACAGAAGGCTCCAGTTTTAGCCCCTGGCATCTCCAGTTAAAAGGATCAGGAAAGAGGTGTTTGATCAAGATGGGTAGCCATGTTAGTTTGTCTGCAGCACTAGAAAAGAGCAAGAGTCCAGCAGCACCTATAAAACTGACAAAATTTGTGGTAGGGTATGAGCTTTTGCGAGTCACAGCTCACTTCTTCAGAAAGTGTGTTAGATATAAATCCATTGGGGCCACAGAAACAGAGGTGATCAGGCCCTGACCATCTCCCTACCACTGTACTCTGGGATCCCTTCTGAGCTGAGGTCCTAAGGAAGAGACAGGATACCAGTGTGCCTCCAAACCATGGCTGTGGCTTTATGGATTTACATACGTTCTAGCAACAAGCATACGTCATGCTTACTCAAATGGCTGGCCAGATCCTTTGGTGCTGATTGATCACGGGAGATCCTCAAGGGGGAGTCTCTGTCTCCCCTCATATGTGTGGGACACAGCCCTGACCTCCCCTAAATTCTGAGTAGTAAGCAGGGGCCCTCAGTCCCTGAGTGATATTTTATGCAACTCTAGATATAGCACAAACATGTATCAGAATGTAGATGTAGATGTAATCATGTTTTATTTTTCTTTACACAGCCACACAAATAGAAGCCCCTTACCCATCTTTCTTTTGTTCTTGCAAGCTAACAAAAGTACTGACAGTAGAAAATGAAACTGCATTTCTAGAATCTGTGAGAACAAAACAATTAAGATCCAGGCCTGTAGAATCTCGAGTTCCCTCATTGTCAACATTGCAAGAGATAGATGGCCATCATCCTGCCATAGATTGGGGCACTTGTATTAAAGCCTTTGTTTCAGGAATATTGGGAAATGTTCTTTGCCCAGCACCTATATCATGTAATGGAATAAATTAACAATGGGTAGTTGTTCTGCTAGTTACATCAAGGATGAGAACGGATCCGGGCTAGTCATGAAAATAACAGACATCTGCCCAATGGATACTTGAACTGATATCAGCGTTGCCAAAGAAGGAGTGTTTGTTCTTTGAAATGATAAATAACTTTTTAAAGTGTTGAGTAAGGGGACAACCCCTAATTATGCGAAACCAATGGAATGATGCTAAGTCATATGTACATTAACTATCTCAACCAATAACTTATTGAATACATAATGAACCCAAGGTGATAAAAGTTGATGTTTCTCAGACCTCTGAAGAACGGTTGGTTTTACTGGGCTTATATTGCCCTTGTATCCACGGTCTTCCCTCTATTCAAATAAAGTAACTCAGTTTCCTCTTCTCATCAGACTCTATCTGCTTCTTCTGATTGGGCCTGAGGCAGAACAGGCCATGAATTTGCATGGTTCACATGTCTCCAGACATTATAGTCCATTCTTCTTTTTCTCTGCATTTGCCTTCCTGTCATGGTGTCTAGCCATGTATGTTCATTTTGGTAGTCACTGATTCTGGTCTTGTAGCCTGGTAGGATGACCTTGACACAGATATCCTGGAGGTTTGTTGAAGTGTCTTTGCCCATGGCCACTGTAGCTTCTCCTTTCCCTCCCACTAGGGAACTGATCACAGTGCTTTTCAGTCACAAAGGCGAGGGTCCTCTGGGGACCTTGCAGCTGGTGGTCTCCTTAGTCCTGTCATTCCGTGTCTTCTCCGGGCCTGGGTCTTCAGCCCACACTCATTTTCTCTCATGCACTGTTTTTTCTATACTCGGACAGGTCATTTACGAATAAATTATGCAGTGGATAGGTTTATTTCTTAGACCACTAGCTGCATTTTATTAGCTACTAATTTTTCAGTTCTGTTGCTTCACAAAGAAGTCAAAAGCCTGTCTGAGGCACCTGCTGTATTAGAAACGTTCTGAACTTCTGCTTTTACATGTTCTGTGGCTTGTAGAAATAAAGCAAGTAGGCCTCAAACTTTGATCAACATTGTGTACATGTAAATGAGATTGGGAGGGGTAGGAAGATGAGTACTGCTGATTCTAAGGAACACAACTGCTAGCCCAACTGCAAGAATGACTGACATGGTGTTTTGCTCTGATGGTAATTTTCTTTTTGCTACATAAGGAAAAGTACTATAACTTTCTTTTGTGACTAGAATTTGCTATAAATACTGTGTGCTTTCTGTCAGAGGCAGAGTTTTTTGGACTGCACAGTATTACTATGCTGGCCTAAGCTTTCTCCCTACGGTTGCTTGTCAGACATTTGGTATCTTGCGAAAGAAGCTTAGCATAGAAAATTCTCTTCAGTTTTTCCCCCCTATACATAGTGCTCCAGCCTACAACTGTTTTCTTATGCATCTACTTTCCACTCTTACAATATTTGTCAATGCTCCACCACTCCACACCAATCCATGTTCCCGGCTGACTGTTCATATGATCACCTTCACAAAAGGAGAGGAATTTAAAATCATTATTTGGTGCCAAAGAAAATCAAGGGTGGGCGCATAGATGACGGTGGCCCCAGAACAGTTCTGAAGCAAGATAATGCCTCCAAAGAGCAAGATCACCTGAAGCAATTGACACAATTTGTGCTAGTAAGGCACCAAGAAGACATTATGGGCTTCCATGATGACACTTCCTTTAAAAAATTTACAGAGATCTCATTCCCTCTCCTTCCTTGTTATGTCCACCACGGCAAACAATGCTACAGCAATGGTATTTAAACAGGACAAAACAGATTAACAAAAATCTCAAAGTAGTGAACCTTAGAAGTTATAATGGACGCTATAATAATAAACAAACACAATCCACTCTATTTTTTTTCTGGAGAGCTCTACCAGAGCCTTGTGCAACTCCTAAGCAATACAGCTGAAGTGATTCAATTGCAGCCGATTAATTGCCATACAGCTTCTGTGATTTACAGCAAATTACTGAAAATAACAAGAAATAAAAAAGGGAGGAAGGAGTTACACAAATCAGGCCGCTAGATACTTTGGCAGAGAGACAGGAAAAACGCTTTCCTCTTATCAGGATAGTGAAGAACAGAGGCACTGCCAGCTTGACTTGCAGCAGCAGGCTTTTGAATCACAAGCTAAGCTGAGATCCTGGCCCTACCCAGAGCCAAGGGTAGATTTTCTCCTGCTTGAAAAAGATGGGTGGAAAAGTGAAGAATGGAACAGCCAGATCTGCATCAAAAAATGCCACCTGACCTTTCCTGTAGTCTAGAGACACCTGGATCCTCCTGGGTTTTTTGCACAGGGACAGGGCAGTCCAGTGAGAGGTAAGTGCTTGGAACTGACCCCAGCATTGCTCCACAGCCCAGATGCCTTGCTCAGGGCTGAGGCTGATGTAGCCTTTCCTCTTCACAGACTCTCTGGCAATGCCAACTGCCCAATTCTGCCCCTCTTCTATATTTACAACCCAGCAATATTTCCCTGAGCAGAATCCCTCACAGCCCAACACAAAAGGCTCGGAATCGAATCTCTCTGGGTTGTCAGGCAGGGCCTGCGAGTGTTGTCCGTGCCTCACTGTCTTCCGATCCAGGGAGATGAAGAGTTTGGGGTTTGCTGTCCGTGGATCCAGCATCACATTCACTGGGCAGGGGAATAGAACAGAATTAGTCTCAAGTCCAGGTTCAAAATATGAGTTCCTTACCCATTCATTTCAAAAAATTCATCTTTCTGGGCTAGATCAATGTCCCAGCTCTACTTTCTCTGCCGCAAGGTATAAGATGGAAACTTCAGGATGAAAGTAAGAAAGCTTTATTCATCCCTAAATTAATATGGGGTTCTAAAGTAGTCTAAGGAGTACAGCTTTACTTTTGACTTAGTAAGTGCTAATAAGATAGCTACAAAAGTACATCGAGCTAATCCATTACTGATCATCTGGTAGGTTTCTAGATCTACAAGTGGCTTTCGCCAGAATTATCAAACACCATATTGTTTGTGGTTTCATCTCTATATATTTCTCTCACACACTTTACCTTTTGTGCTGTTTCTCAGCACATCTCTACACATCACAGGCCAAAGGATTTGTGGCTGGTCTGCTTTTTCACCCCACACAGCGTTTAGCCAAGGTATCCTTTCTCTCTTCAGCTCAATTGACAATGTTTCTAAAGAAAGACAGGACAATATTATGCCAATCTGCGATACTTGGGCTGTTTCCACAGAGCAACTATTCTCCATTCATCGCCACTGTGAATGTGTAAGTGTAAGCTATTTGTGCACGAGCACGCGCACACACACACACAGAACAGTGATCAGTACTTGCAGGCTGGGAATTGCCCCCTTTTCCTCCCCTCACTGCCCCTGCCAAGAGCCAGTTGGTTGTATGCTTAACTTTGACTTTTTATTGAGTACTGACTTGACAGGAACATAGCTTCTTCTACAGTCACAGGAATGCGGTTTACTAGCCATATTCCATACCTTTGAATTTCTGCATGTTTTTCATTAAAACGGTATTTTTCTGAGAGACTTCATTGAGCTTCTGCAGATTAGGAAACCTCTCCAATGGCCAACAGCACTTCCCTTTTTCACACCTACGTGAGAACAAACCCTTCAGATCAGTTAGGGCTGAAAAGTGTCCCTTCTGTGTCAGATTTCCCCAAAATGTGGGGCTAGATCTGCCAAAAGCCTGGTAAGAAGCGTAAGCGAAAGACAGGTAATTTGTGAGACAAGCGGCATCTTTCTGACCTTTAGGCTGCACCACTAATTTCAGTGACGTTAAGCCCAAATTCAAACCATCAGTAAATTTCACATGGCAAGCGGAATCAGTACTAGGAAGTACAAGCAAGCAGCATCACCAGATGTCCTGTGTGTTTACATTAATCTCATAATCTCATCATGCATATAAATGTGTGTTTATGCAGTTCAGCAGAAATGTGCTTATTCATTTCATTTAAGTCCTAATGGGGACCCAGAGCTGCTTACATAATTTTCCTTTCCTTTATTTTATCCTCACAATAACCCTGTGAGATAGGTCAGGCTGAGAGTATGTGACTGGCCCAAGATCACCCATCAAGCTTCCATGGCATAGTGAGGATTCAAACCCGTGTCTTCCAGATCCAAGTCCAACACTAACCACTAAACAACACTGGCTCTCAGAAATACATGATCCTTGTAGTGTTTATGAGAAGAGCAAACATATCAGGTGAATTGTGTGAACCTTTTGTACGTGCGTCAACTCTGCTCACATATGAAATCATTTGCACATTGTAAAGTACATACAATCTCTAGGTTTGACCCTAGTATGTTCCATGTCAAAGATGTCACCATGGAATTGGATGTCTAAATTAAAGAGGGCACTGGGGATTTTCCAATGGCAAAGTTCCTCCAAAAACATGTGAAGGAACACTGAGTACGAGCAAAGTGCCTTTCACTCTTCAGAGCTGCTCCCACTCTTTGTTGAACCAGATCAAATGTAAATCTGCATTGAATGGATTTGTGGCATGTGGCTAAGGAAGCAGAAGGGCAGGGAAGTTGTTTTATTTTACTTGGTGTACACTTGCAATTAACAAACTCTGAAAAACAAGAAAATGCCTACCGGCTTAAGGATCTGTTGACATCCTAGAGCAATAAAAAGAGAAAAGTTAGGATTACATTATGAATGTAAAAGTGACAAGGTAATAATATTTATGGATATGCTACCTCAAAACTCCTCAGGATTTTGTATTTTTCATTAAAAGTCTCTTCACAATGTAAACAGATAGCTTCGTCTAAAATGATTACAATGTTACAGTAATCCAGTAACTGGATTTAGATTACTATTCCTCCCTCCAAAGAGCAGTGTCATTAGAACATTGTTCATAAAGATTTCAACTTTACCAAGAATATCCATTTGATCTTCTGAAAAAACTATGTTCACACCAATGAGAGACGAGTTGGTTTTAAAAAATGGTGATCTTTCTTAAATTTTCTACTCATTTAATTGGCACTAGCTTAATGCTAAATGTGTAAAATGTAGAAATTGCCCATCCTTGGCTCAAAAGAGTAGTTTGTGACAGGGAGAGAAAATGAAGTCAAGGGTTAGGAAAGGAGTAGTGACAAAGTAGCAAAGGAGTAGTAAACAAGCCAAGACATACATAAATGGTCAAAACTTATAAAATACTGGGATGAAAGCAATTCAAAAATAAATGTATTTATTTGTACCCCACTTGTCTCTCCAATGGTGACCAAAAGCGGCTTATATTGTTTTGCTTTCCTCCATTTTACCTTCAAAAGAACCCCGTGATGTAGCTTGAGAGAGAAAGAGTGGCTCCAAGGTCACCCAGCAAGCTTCCATGGTACAGTGGGGATTCAAACCTGCGTCTTCCAAATCCTAGTCTGACGCTCTATCTGCGACATCACAGTGTCTTTGTTGCCTATGTTTGTCCTGCTTTCCTTCCAAGAAGCTCAGAGCGGCATATATGGTCTTCCCCCTCCCATTTTGTCCTTACAATAACCCTGTGAAGTAAGTTAGGCTGAACAATGACTGACCCATAGACTTCCAATGAGCATCAGGACTGAACGGAGATTTGAACCCAGGTTTTTTATAGCCTGACACTATAATAATAACAACATTCGATTTATATACCACCCTTCAGGACAACTTAATGCCCACTCAGAGTGGTTTACAAAGTATGTTATTATTATCTCCACAACTATCACCCTGTGAGGTGGGTGGGGCTGAGAGAACTCTGGAAGAACTCTGACTGGCCCAAGGTCACCCATCTGGCTTCGAGCAGAGGAGTGGGGAATCAAACCCGGCTCTCCAGATTAGAATCCTGCAGCTTTTAACCACTACACCAAATTGGCTCTAAACACTACCCCATATTGGCTCTCAAATCATGCTGCAAACAACCATGTACTTCCTGCATAGCAAATACACAAGTTGAAGGTTGCAATAAATGGTAGCATGTGTGGTGATGGTGAAGGGGGGGAATCCTAGATGTTAGAAATACTTGGGAATGCCCCCCCCCACCTGCCCAGTAGCATGAGACTGCTGAGATCTAGCTCCTGCTCCACCGGCCCTGAACTACAACAGTCTTATCACAAGTGCCCTATGGTGCACTTAAGTACTTGATCAGGCCACTGCTCCCCCCCCTCATTCTTGCCCCACTTTTAATCAGTTCTCAACTGCACTTAACAATCTGTGCATCCTGAAGAGCAATGAGCATTTCATTTTTAAAAGGAGGGCTGCTGGTGCTTCTTCTTAAAAATAAATTCAAAGTAATCTTTTCTGCACACTTGAGTCGTCCACTGGGCCTGCAGAACTCTTGACACTGACTTGTAGGAGCCCCCATTTCATTGCTCTACTGACAGCAAACAGTTCAGGGTTGAGTGACTCTCAGAGGGCACTTGCTGGAGTTTTGAGATAAATAGCAGTAGGGTGGGGACAATCTGGAAATCCCACCCCCAAGTTCTCCACCTCCAGGATTTTATGCTCCCTCCAGGGCAGGGCTTGAACAGGAAACTTCCTCCCCTCCCCCCTTTTCCCATCCGTCACCATCTCTCAGCATTGTTCTTCCTGGATTGGGTTGCCAGCTCCAGGTTGGGAAATACCTGGAGATTTAGGGGCAAAGCCTGGGGATGGTGGAATTTGCAGAGGAGAGGGGGCTCAACATTGATGTGATGCCATACAGCCCACCCTCCAAAGCTGCCGTTTCCTTCAGGAGAACTATCTCTATAATCTGGAGATCGGCTGTAATTCTGGGAGAACTCCAGGTCCCACCTGGATGTTGGCAATCCTATTTCTGGATCATATTTAGAACACATCTTACTGGAGGAATGCATATTGGGAGTGGTACCTACCAAGGTGTTTCCTGGCATCGACTTTTTTCTTTCCTAAACCGAACATTTGAAAACAGCTATCTCCATTTTAGGAGGATAGCTATTGGAGACACCCCAAACTTTTGTGATGGATGGGCCCTGCTCCCATGACAGCCATTTCATGGTGGTGACCACTTCCTGTTCCCAAAACTCCAGGAGGCTAACCGAGATTGGAGATCCCCGTGGTACCAAAAACTCATACACGCATTTGCAACCCCTCGTAGGAAGCCACACAAAATACATGCCCTCCTCCTACAAATGACAAGTTGTTGGCTACAATAATAGCAACAAGAATAAAAAGGTGTTGCTGAAGAAGCAAGCCTTGAAGATCCTCACCTGCAGAAATTCACGGGCGGGTCTCTGGTAGTCTTTCTCTAAATCCCTGATAAGGGC
Organism: Eublepharis macularius; assembly: GCF_028583425.1. Taxonomy (NCBI): domain Eukaryota; kingdom Metazoa; phylum Chordata; class Lepidosauria; order Squamata; family Eublepharidae; genus Eublepharis; species Eublepharis macularius. The sequence goes on along the minus strand of NC_072793.1, from coordinate 155,817,483 downwards.
ACCAAGACGGGAGAAAGTATAAGAGAGTTTGGCATCATTTTCCTTCTGTGTCTTCTCCACCTCCTTCTCTAGTTCTTCCAGCTGAGCCAGGAGAAGGCCCTCCTGCTTCTCCAGAAAGAGGCGGAGTTTCTGGAACTCCCGCAAAATTTTCTGCTTTTCAATCTTTATCTCTTCCTGGAGTCAAATAATGAAGAAGGGGTGGGGGTGGGAGAGAACAGAAAAAGAATAATCTGCAGAATGAGACCTGGGTCCTTTTTTCACTGAGATGCTTTTGTGTGGTCAAGGCTGCTAATGCAGTATAATGGCTACAGGGTTTCCATGTGGTGGATTTCCTAGCATTCTCCCTGCCCCAGGTGCCTCAGTAACAATCCGCCATGTACCAGGAAGAGAAGCCTTTTTGTTTTGTTGAAGAATGGTTATCAACATACCAATACACTGCTATATTCACTTGTCAATTACTGGTCCACAAAAAAAAACCACTTGAAAAAGCTACCTGGATGATACAGAGGTGGGGGGAATGGCCACCATAGGAACTGCGGCAGGTAAAAAGGCACTGATGTGGGCAGGATAATCTGGACTTCCCCATCCATACAGCAGCCATTCCCACCCACCCCTTTGTAGGCATGAAGTTGGCATACCACACAGTCTGCATTAGCTAACTCTTTACATTCCTGCATTCTTGATTCCTGGTCAATTAGCACACCACCCAGGAACCAGGAAAGCAGTGTCAATATGTTTCATCTGAGCATCTCTCATCCTTCTCAGAGCACAATATTCCCATACACTCTAAGTAATATTCTTACATGTCTTAAAGGTCCACTGTGTTCCTCTCGCTATGTTTCATAGATAAGACAAAAGCCTGATCACAGCATATTTGCGTAGTTGGCTGTGACTGGTTCTGGAATGTGTAACTGTTGCTACAATTGTTGCTATAGATGGCTTCTTAATAAAACTCTCGCCTCCATGTTGGGGGGTCAGACTTTGCATCCAGATCTCGGTCTCCTGTCGTTACTACACCCCTTAACCTTGGAATCAACTTAGCAGGCACTTGCAAGAAATACATACCAAATACTTTGCTGTACACATCTGTAGGGTCACTTTATAGTTTTGGGCAGCGTGCTTTTCTGTTTTCAGAGACTGTAGCTGCGTATGAATTTCATTCTGAAAAAAAAGAGTCATTTAGAGCAACTTCTGCACTAGCCAGAAAGTCTCATTCAAAGGGGCCATACCATCTAGCACAGGAGCTTTTGGCTATCATCACTGATCTGGATCGCATCATCCAAGCGCATCCTGACAATCTTTTTCCTTGTGGAATAGAGGAGGCCAGAGGACACAAAAAGTGATTTCTACAGAACAACATCTATAGTGGGGGCCCAATTACGAGGGAGATCCATGATCAGATCTCTAATTTGTTTTTAACTTTAATGTAGCAACAGAGGACACTAAATTATTAGCAGGTTTCGGGTTTAGTTTTAGCAGGTTTCAGTACTTAACATGAGAATATTTTTCTGTTTTTCACTGCCATGGCTTTAATCATAATTAACTGGGCAGAAACCTCAAAAGTTCCAGGATGTTTGATTAGAATCTGGGCAGAGATCCTGGGGTGCTGGGACAGTCAGAAAACAGCTGGGAACAACTGGAAGAGCTGAAGTAAAGGGCCAAGAGGAGGGAAAAAATTCTAATAAAAATTGAGCAAAAGAAATATTTTAAAGTAAAAAGCTATAGAAGATTAACAGGGATGAAGCATTCTGACTGCCAAAGGGAAAAGTTCACCTATGTTGATATTGTGCTTGAAGGTTTGATGATTAAAATAAATTGAAGATTTGTAAGTAATCTGGCGTTAATAAAACCTGTTGAGCGCACTTCCTGCAGATCTGTCTGGTCTACAACAGTCCTCTTAATATTTATTAAATTTTCATTTTAATTGTTTAAGGATTTTAAAGGGATATTTTTGGAGAGCTGTACGCATGACAATATAGAAATTTGTTTTCTATAAACAAATTCAGTTTAGGGAGAGATTGGCCAGACCTGAACCAAACTCAAGATCCAACATCCTTATGGTCTGTTTATAAGGGGAGAATCATACAAGAGATGGACTGTTTGACAGCAGTTAATGATTCATAACAGATGTATTGTTGAAGGCTTTCACGGCCGGAGAACGATTGTTGTTGTGGGTTTTCCGGGCTGTATTGCCGTGGTCTTGGCATTGTAGTTCCTGACGTTTCGCCAGCAGCTGTGGCTGGCATCTTCAGAGGTGTAGCACCAAAAGACAGAGATCTCTCAGTGTCACAGTGTGGAAAAGATGTTGGCAGGTCATTTGTATCTACTCAGGAGGGGTGGGGTTGAGCTGAGTCATCCTGTAAGAGTTTCCCAGGGTGTGGAATGCTAATGGCGGGAGGCTTCACTGTATCCTGAGGAGGTTCTTTTGCATATGGATTGGTGCTTGATGTGCTAATCTTCTCTGCAGGACTATTGTCGAGTATAGAGTGTTTTGTTAGCCTGGTGTTTTTCAGAACTGGAAACTATGCTCTGTTCATTCTTAAGGTTTCTTCTTTCCTGTTGAAGTTTTGCTTATGCTTGTGAATTTCAATGGCTTCCCTGTGCAGTCTGACAAAGTAGTTGGAAGTGTTGTCCAGTATTTTGGTGTCCTGGAATAAGATACTGTGCCCTGTTTGAGTTAGGCTATGTTCAGCCTAACGAGAATAAAAGAACATGAAAGACACTGCAGACTTGGACAACCTGAAAAATCAGCAGTGGCTGAACATAGCCTAACTCAAACGGGGCACAGTATCTTATTCCAGGACACCAAAATACTGGACAACACTTCCAACTACTTTGTCAGACTGCACAGGGAAGCCATTGAAATTCACAAGCATAAGCAAAACTTCAACAGGAAAGAAGAAACCTTAAGAATGAACAGAGCATGGTTTCCAGTTCTGAAAAACACCAGGCTAACAAAACACTCTATACTCGACAATAGCCCTGCAGAGAAGATTAGCACATCAAGCACCAATCCATATGCAAAAGAACCTCCTCAGGATACAGTGAAGCCTTCCGCCATTAGCATTCCACACCCTGGGAAACTCTTACAGGATGACTCAGCTCAACCCCACCCCTCCTGAGTAGATACAAATGACCTGCCAACATCTTTTCCACACTGTGACACTGAGAGATCTCTGTCTTTTGGTGCTACACCTCTGAAGATGCCAGCCACAGCTGCTGGCGAAACGTCAGGAACTACAATGCCAAGACCACGGCAATACAGCCCGGAAAACCCACAACAACCATGATTCATAAAAGAGTTGGGAAAGATGATCCAAGATTCATACACAGATGGAATTCCTGGTATTTTATAACAGAGAAAGCCAAAAAGGGTAACATGATCCAGCACTGAAAACGGAACATTGGTTCAGGGGGATCCTCATGAAATCTGTGTGTTTTCCCTTAATGTTGAATATCCATGTAAACAGCTATTGCCAGATTCCAAGATTAATGATTCTTTATTGGAAAACCCCAAGAGCAAGCTGGTAAAAATCCAGAACTGGCTGTATAACCATTTGACCAGGACGTTGTTTTCAAGGGACAGGATGACATTTTTGTACACCAGCTCCAAGAGGCAAGATGGGGGAGGGGGACCAGTAAGTTATAAAGTTAAGGAGCAGGCCTCAAGAAGTTTTTGGGAGGGTGGCAAGGCCTTTTCCTCGCTCCCCCTTTGCTCTTTTCCAGGAATTTCTCCACCTGACTGTTCCAATTGAATGAGAAGCAGCCAACTGATTGTTATATTGCTCATGGAAACTGGTGAAATTATTGTAATCTGGTATTGTAAGGCGTTTGCACTGAGGTAAAATGTATTAGAATTTATTGTGCTTTTTTGTTTTGACGAGCTAATTCTCTTGGTTAAGGCACTAGAGTGAAAAACTTGTCTTTTGATTTGGGGGGGGGGGGTGCAATTTATCCTCTTAGGCTAAGGATTTGTAATAAGAAGTTGAAGTAAAGGAATAAACTTTGTTGCCTTAAAACCAACATCCTTGTATAGCTGAAATAAAGTAGTTGAATCATATTTGGGTTGTGTCTTGTTCCTTTCAAATGGGATTTTGCATCTTTTGCACTAAGGATATAAGATTCTTTGTAAATGAAAGTGGAAATGTGCCTGAGGGGAATGAAATTTGAACCCTTCCTTCTTCTAGTATTTATTTGGTCTAAATCAGTATCTCTTTCTCTCACACACACACACACACACATACACATGCTGTCTACTCTGCTTTGGAGGAGAAAGACAATATTTTTTCTTATGGGGCAATCAGCAGGGCAATTTAGGCCAGGGAAACAGGAGAAAGGTATTCAGCCAACCCCCCCCCCTACATTTGCTGTTAAAAGTAAATTAAACTCAAGAACAACAGTCGATCCAGTCACAAATCTTCTGTGTAACATGAAGCTCTGCTCTAAAATAAACTACCACAATACATTCTTAGCAACGAAGACCAGCCTTTAAAAAGTGATCATCCTTTTCCTCCACCCCTCTGCTCCTCGAAGTTTAGAGTAGCGCCCATGATTCTCCCCTTCTCCTTTTATCCTCACAACACCCTTGTGAGGTAGACTAGGCTGAGTGAGAGAGAGAGAGAGAGAGAGAGCGGCAAACCTCAAGTCAGCCTGAGAGCTGAGGGAGAGTTTAGGCGCAGGATTTCCCAGCCTGCCATCCTAACCCCTCTGGCTGGCTCTTTCGAGTGTTTGCCCCTGGAAGCCTCCCTCCCCTCACCTTGTATTCCTCGGCTGCCTCTTCCAGGGGGAGAACCGTGTGGCTTCTGTGCTGCCTGGATTTGTCGCAGACGAGGCAGAGGACGGCGCGATCCTCCTTGCAGAAGACTTTGAGAGGCTCTTGATGCTTCTTACACACCATCTCCCCCCCTGCCCCGGCCTGAAGGAGCCATCTCGCCACCTGCGCCTTTTCCCTCTCCGTGATCGGCTCGCTGCTGCTTCTCTCTCGGGGGCTTCTTGTCCCCCCTTGGTCTTCCTTCCACTCTCCCATCTTTGCAATAGCACAGGCTTGCAAACCTTAACGCACCCCCTGTTTGCAGACACCAAATGTGCTGGCCCAGGCAGATGGAACAAGAAACCCGTTCGCCTTCTGCAAAGCTATCAACAAACACCCTCCCTCCGACTTAAAGTTTCGTTTTCCCGCATGCAGCCTGGAACAGGAAATCACGGCAATGTTTTAGTTCTCTTATTTTCTGATTGGCTGAAATGAAAAAGAGGTCTGTCTGCCCACTTGGGCTGGGTAAGGTTGCCACCTCTTTTTAAAAACCAGCTTCCTTTAACAGAAGGTGGCTGGGCAGGCGTTTGGAGGAGCTAATAATGGTGAACTACCAAAGCTTCGCCTCCTGTTACTCCTCTAAACGACGCAAGTGCAACCCAGACCCGTTTGGGATTCCCCCCCCCCGGTCAGCTGGCAACCCTGCCTCCAGCTCTCTGTAATACATTTTAAGAGTAATCAAAATGAGACTTGTTTTTCTGAATAAATATGCGTAGGATCGAACAGGCTGCAAAACTGCGATTCTAAGCGAACTAGACAGAGGATCGGGCTGTTAAGGAAGAGCCCAAGACAGCCTTGCTTGAGAATAAATCTTGCTCTTTCTGTGATTGCAATAGGACTTACTTCTGAGTAAACACACCTTAGGGACAAGCTGTAGGGAAGGCGTACATCCTATTAAGACATTCTCCCCCTCCTTCACCTATTTCCCGTAGGTGATGCTCATTTGTTTAAACCTAACATTTTTATTTCCCTGTAATGAAGCCCCCCAACACTAAATGTGTTTGTGGAGAATTAAGCAGGACAGGTGGGAATTACCACTGCTAGACGCCCCTTTCAGTTAAACAGTACAAGCCATTTCTTCCGTGCTGCACCAGTGTATACCTTGCAAGTTTTGCCTATTGAAAGGAATTGCTCATTGTGATTACTGCCAATGAAATGAGTGAGAATCACACCCTTAAATAAGACAGCATTTACAGCCTTTGCCTAGAACGGAGATAGTGGAACCTCTGTGCCCGGCTGTCCTGAATGGCATAGGAAAAGTTGGCAATAGCAGGTGTGGTATAGTGCCAGGCTAGGATCTGGAGGCCCAGGTTTGAATGGAAGCTTGGGTGGGCCAGTCACACATCCTGCCTCAACCTAACTTACCTCACAGGGTTGTTGTTGTGATGATAAAATGAAGCACAGTGAAAACAATGTGAGCCTCCCTGCACTCCTTGGAGGAAGGGCAGAACTGAAATGGGCTAAATAAAGTAATCCTCACCACCTACAGCAGAATAGACTGGGCAGGCACTTGGGATGAGCTCAGGTGTGGCAGAAGCTGATCACGCCTGACTAGAGGAAGAAGCCCAGACGCACCCTAAAATACGACAAGATTTTTTTTCCTTGTATAGCTCTGTTAAAGATATAGTAGGTAAAATATTTTTGTGTAAATATTATTCTGTGGCTTGGAAAGGGTTCCAGCTTGCTATACAGGCTATATTATATCACCTTCTTCTTTCACCATTAACTGTTTTGTGTAATCCCCTCAGTTCTCACACCTTAAGATTCAAGTCTGGACTGAGGAGTGTTGCCAGCTTTTTTTGCTAGCCTTGTGCCTGTGCCTTCAGCAGAAGCCTCACACAGAGAAATGAAATAAGGGAAGCTTGGTGGGGGAAGGGTATGAAAATAAGTAGTGTGGGGGAGCTTCCTCTGCTAAATTTAGGTGGGCCATATGAGTTCTGGAACAGGACTATTAAAAAAGGCTAGCAAACAACCTAGAGGAAGGCTCTGGAGGGCCAGTATATAACAACAAATCTCAACTTCATGGTTTCCACTTAGTTCTTGACCCATCCCATTCTCCTGCCCTGCCCTGGATAGCCCAGGTGAGCTGGATCTCATCAGATCTCAGAAGCTAAGCAGGGTCGGCCTTAGTTAGTACTTGGATGGGAGACCTCCAATGAAAACCAGGGTGGCAGAGGCAGGCAATAGCAAACCACCTTTGATAGTCTCTTGCCATAAAAATCCTACCAGGGGTCGCCATAAGTCAGTTATGACTTGATGGCACTCTCCACCACCACCCATTCTCCTACCATTACAACAGCTCCAGGGGAAACCCTCACATTTTAAATATCTACCCACATTCACGAAGCTGTCAAATGCTTGTCCTATCAAGGTCAGTAGTGTCTACTCTGACTGGCAGCAGTTCTGGAGAACTTTCTCATCACCTGATCTTTTAAAAAAATTGCAAGTGCCAGGTGACTGAATTTGGGACCTTCTGCATGCAAAGCAGGCACTTTGCCACCGAGCCACAATTTTCCCCCAGAGAAGAGGAATTTAGAATAAACAAGGCAAGCAAAGCATTATAAATGGATTTATCCTGAGTCATGCCTTTACTGTATATAAATCTTCGCTTTAATGTCTTTCCTATGTAACAGTCAAACTCAACATGAATGATACATGCCCTTAACTCTGGCTTTTGAAAAAAATATTGTTCAAAATGTACACAACTAGAAACTGGCATACAATGTCTATGGCCTTGTATTTGCATAATGTCATAATGTAATATATTAGCATAATTTGGCACAATATTCTGAGTTTATCTTCAGAGGATGTGAGCATTGTTCCACAGTATAATATATGTCCTGCCTTAGCCCCCCACTGAATAGATCTGATGAAGAGACCTGCTTAGGATTGCTCTTTCCTATAAGACTCCATTGTCACAGAAACTGAATCTGGCAAAGGGCAGAAAAGTCATTTGTGCAAATGTGTGTCTCCAGTTCACTGTAATTAATTCAGTGTTCCAGGATACAATCTTAGTGGTAAAGTCTCAGCTCAGTTCCCGGCCATACCCAGAGCCAAGGGAGGATTCTCTCCTGACTGAAAGTAGCAGGTGAAAAAACATAGATCAAAGCTGCTGTATCCGCATCAAAAAAGGCCACACGATCCTCTTCATAGTCCAGAAATACCTGGACCCTCCGGGGCCAGCTGCTTAGGGACAGGGTGGTCACAGGGTAAGTAAGAGCCTCAAAGTAATCTCCGTATTGTTGTAGTGCCCAGATATGCTCCTCAGGGCTAGGGATGATTTCTCCTTTTCTCCTCACAGATTCTTTGGCGAAGCCCACAGCCCAGTACCTCCCACTTCCCACTTCAACTTCCCAGTAGTATCTCCCTGATGTGAATCCCTCACAGCCCAGCACACAGGGATAAGTATCAAATCTCTTAGCGTTGTCAGGTACATCCTGCCATTCATCTCCCAGTCGTACACTCTTCTGGTCTGCAGAGAGGACAAGGAATGGGTTTGCAGTATCTGGATCCAGTGTCACGTTCACTTGGAGTATAGGGAACAAGGAGAAAGACAATGTGTTATAGTCTGACGAAGTTGTGACGAAGAAGCCTTCACGCCCAGAAATACATGCCCAAAGACTAAAAGCCAGAGCAGAAATAGCTATGCCAGACAATCGCTGCCACGACTGCAATATACTCACCTCTTCTGCCTGTTTTTTTCACAACCTCAGCATAGGGCAGTTCAAATAATTTTGTCCTGCCTTTCTGGATTCCCAGGACATGTTTTAACAAAGATGTGCTTTCCAATTCCGATGACAGAGCATCTAGCGAGGGAGGGAGGGAGAAAGAAAGATTAGCTTTCACATGCTTATGCGCTTAGGTCAGTGGTTTTCTACGAGGAAACCCTTCCTACATTTCCTTATTGGCTGAGGAACCCATGCATGTGGCAGAAGATTCTGGAACACATTCTAGGGCACATGATCAGATCATGTGGGAATTCATGTGGGGGGAGCTGTTAGGCCTATTTGGTCTCACTGTCACTCTAGCATGTATGGAGAGTGCAAAATAGAATTCACTGAACTCCAGAAGTCATACATTGTAGTGTGTAAGCTGTCATTCAGGAGAACTTGTCTATCATTACTGATATTCTTCCTGAGCCCAATAACCTTCTTGGGAACCCCAGCTATCCTTGGAACATAGTTTGAAAATTACTTGATCAGGAACTTTTTCATGGGAACAATAGCCCCACACCTCACATTTGGAAAAATCCACACCAACATGGTCCATGTTGTGCCATCTTGTGCCGTCAAGAGCATTCTCTCTACAGAATGGGATCTTCTGATGGACATTTCTTTTGAAACACTCAAAAATGAATGTGGGACAAGATAAGTAGAGGAAAGAAGATACAGACTTAGATCTTGAATACCATTTGTGGAAGGCATGGACTTTTGCTACCTTCCTCCCCTCACCCAAGCAATTTCTTCTGACTTCTGAAAAGTAGATTCTAGGGTTCATGGGACCACATGGTCTAAACCGCCATGTGGATTGGCTATGCTGGGAAGAGGTCCCTTTCTCCCGCTTCTGTCAGTGAACCCATGCTAACAGGAGGAAATGATGATTTTATCCACTCCACTTTCCCCATGGCAGCCCCCTGACCCCTGTGGCTGTTAGACCACAGAATCAGAGAGTTGGAAAGGGCCATACAGACCTCCTAGTCCTACGCCCTGCCCAATGTAGGATGATCCTAAAGCATGTATTTGTGCTTCACATTTTTGTGACCCAGATGTAATTCTGTACACTTATCTATGTTGAATTGCATCCTGTTCACAATTACCCACTTCTCCAGAGTATTCAGGTCTTGATGAATTTTAATTCTATCTTTTTGAGTGTTTGCCACTCCTCCCAATTTCATATCATCAGCAAATTTTACCCCTTCATCCAGATCATTGATAAAAATATTGAAAAGTACCAGGCCTAAAACTGAGCCCTGCGGCACCCCTCTAAACACCTCCCTTCAATCCGATGAAACACCATTGACCACCACTCTTTGGGTGCGGTCCTCTAACCAGTTCCCTATCCTATAGTCCTATAGTCCTATAGTCCAGTCCACAGTCTTCCCATTTACCCATAAGAATGTCATGGGGAACCTTATCAAAAGCTTTACTGAAATCCAGGTAAATCATGTCAACAGAGTTCCCACGATCCAGTAAGCTGGTCACTCGATCAAAGAAGGAAACCAGGTTGGTCTGACAAGATCTGTTGGGGACAAAACCATGTTGACTTCCCCGGAGCACTAAGTGGTCCTTCAGATGCTTACAGATCGATCCTTTTCAAATCTGCTCTAATACCTTCCCAGCAACAGAAGTCAGACTGAACGGCCTGTAGTTTCCCGGGTCATCCTTCTTCCCTTTCTTAAAGACTGGGATAACATTCGTTCTTCTCCAATCTTGTGGCACATCCCCAGTACTCCAGGAGGCCTTGAAGATGGACAGAGGCTCTGCAAGTTCTCTAGAAAGTTCTTTGAGCGCTCTTGGATGCATACCATCTGGCCCAGGGATTTGTATTTGTTCAGTGCAGCCAGGTGCCTCTCCACAACCTCTCTGTCAATGTCAACTAGCCCCCCAGGTGTCCTGTCGTGTCTACTACCGTCTCTAGATGGGCTCACGTTCTTCAGGGAGAAAACCGAGGCAAAAAAGTCATTAAGCCTGTCTGCCTTTTCTCTGTCCTCCATCAGAGTTTCTCCTTCCACTCCCATCAGCGGTCCAATTGCCTCTTTTACCTTGCGTTTGCTTCTCACATATCTCTAGAAGTTTTTCTTATTGTAGCGAGCCCCCCTGGACAGACCCAGCTCATACTGAGCTTTGGCTTCTCCGATGGCTGATCTGCAGTACCTAGTAACCCTCATATATTCCGTCTTTAGAGGTCTGTCCTTCTCTCCATTTCCTGAACATTTCCTTTTTCTCCCTTAGCTTATTCTGGAGCTCTCTGTTCACCCACATCGGTCTCTTGGAGCCCTTACCATGTTTCCATCTTTCTGGAATAGTCAGGGCTTGAGCTTGTAAAAGCTCATATTTGAGAAGAGCCCACCCTTCACTCGCTCCTTTCCCTTCCAGCACACTCCCCCATGGAATGACTCTCATCAAGCTTCTGAGGTCATTGAAGTCGGCCCTACGAAAATCTAACCTACGAGTCTGGCTACAAACTTTTTTGGCCCCCCACAGCAACTGGAATTCAAAGAGGACATGGTCACTTCCCCCTAAGATCCCCACCACCTTCACCCCATCTACCAATTCTTCCCTCTTGGTTAATATTAAGTCGAGTATGGCTGAGTCCCTTGTAGCTTCCTCCACCGTTTGAAAAAGGAAGTTATCGGCCAGGCACATGATTCCTGTCACTTTGCTGAGCTTGTCTCCCAGCACACAACGGGGAAGTTGAAGTCACTCATAATTATAAGGTTCTGATGTCTGGATACTCTACCAAACTGTTCAAGGAGGGCAGCATCCATTTTCTCTCCCTGGTCAGGCGGTCTGTAGCAGACTCCAACAACAATACCCTTTGTCCTTCCTCCCCTTATTTCCACCCATATACTTTCCACTGTCAACCACGTTCTCCAGAACTTCCTGACAATCAAACCCTCTCCTCACATACAATGCCACTCTGCCTCCTCTTCTACCCTTCTGGTTTTTCTTGAACAACTCATACCCATCCACTACCACATTCCATGTGGGTCCCATGCAAGGATCTACTTCCGGGGGGGGGGGGGAGACAGGAATGTGGCAAACGTAAGCTGCATTTAGGACATTATAGTTGAAAATGGGGTAGAAATCAAATAAACAAATGATTAATTTTCCCTGGGGAGTTCCAGAATCTTGAGAGAAGGCCTGACGCCAACACACACATTTGTGGCCATACTAGATGCAGGAGCAGCAGCAATGTTTGCTTACTCACAAGTCTTCCCAATCACATATAATATAGGGGTCTAATTTTACCATCAAAAGGAACACAGAAGATGAGTGCTGTCCTCTGTTTTTCTTCCCCAAACATTTGTTTTTCTTGCAGTTTGACTCACTTCCAGTATTGAAGCTACCAATTTTGTGACCACATACATACAGTAATGTGACCAACCCAAAAGAAAACACAAAGCTTTAGCCCATGTAACCCAGTAATATGTCCTATTTAATCCAGTCTTGATACCTTTCAATTTCTTTCTGATCTTTTCTAGATGCTTGCTTTCCTCAGAAAAAACATCCAACTTCTTCTCCAGGTCAGGAGAATGTTCCACTGGCTGCTGGATTTGATTTTCACACCTGGAAGAAGAGAAGGCTCTTCTCAGCTCAAATCCATTTTTAGGCTCAATAATACCAGAACAAGATTACCACAGAATAATGAGACAGTAGTTCCATAGAAAGCTGGCCGTGGCATCAAACCTGCATAGCTGGAGCAAGGGGTGCAGGAGACACCCTACCTACCTATTCCAATTGCAAATATCTTCCCAGCCTGGAAAAGCAATGAGGAATTTCTTTGTGCCATTCCCTTTTCCTATTCACAGAAAGCTAATTATTGGAACAGATTTAAGATTAAGGCGTAATTTGCATTCTGTGAATGCTCAAAGGCTATGCTTAAACTACTTTCCAAAGACTGCTGGATCAAATGTTCCTATTTTGTTCTCCTCCTCACAGGCCAGTGGGAATAAGGTTATCAACCTCAAGGCGGGGCCTGGAATTATAAATGATTTTCAGACTACAGAGATCAGTTCCCCTGGAAGAACTGGCAGCTTTGGAAGATGGGTTCTATGGCATACCATAGAGTCTAGGAGAAATTTAAGTCCTAGAGTAGCATCACATTCCCACTGAATTCCCTCCCATCCACAAACTCTGCCCGCCCCCAGCCACTGCCCCCAAATCTCCAGGAATTTTCCAAGGCAGAGCTGGCAACCCTAAGTGGGAGCCATTTCACATGCTGGTGTAAGACAGCCAAACCAGAGATTCAGGGACCATTTAGTACCTGACATCATTTTCCATGAAGAATAGAGGGTCTGAGAGCCTTTAAAGGAAGAGCTCTTCCCTGTGTTAGATAGATTGGCAGGGGTGGGAATACAGTAGTTTTCATTGCTGATGAGGAGCCAGAGGGCTTTCCCACACCCTAAATTTATTCCCAATTTTCTTATCAGTTGATCCACAAACACTGGAATCAGTTTGGGTATCATTGTTCTACGCCCCTGCCCTCCCTTTGCATTTTACAGTTATGGAGTCAGTTTATTTTGTTCTGCATGTGCCTTAAATAATCAGGAGTTTCAAGTAAGGGTGCTGTTGTCATCAGTGATGTCACAGCACCTCTCATTTGTGCATGCTTACATTGATATATTGATATAAGGGCTGATTTTTTTAAAAAGATAAAAAATGAACACATAGGAAACCCTTTGCATGGGGAAGCCTAAAAGGTGAACTGTTCCACCATGCATACCTAAGTCCATCCCCTCCTGGTCCAAACCGGAGAGCCCTACCAAGACTGACTCACAGCCAGGATCAGAGGCCAGCAGCACCAGCAGGCAAACCAACCTATATTGGGACAGACCCCGGAGCAGCAGCAACTATGCGCTTTCAAACCATGCTGCTTTTTCTAGTGGCAGAAGTGGCCCCGCACCCACCCTAGTCCACCAGGACTTCTGCATTTTTTGAAAAAAAATCATAATTTCCACATTGCTGTATTGACCTAAACATTGTAATAATAGATGCAGCAGATTCTCTTAATTCCCAGCTTTCATTTTTTTTGAAAAAAGTTTATCTCTAGCTCCTTCTGTTGAGGAGATATAAGGGAAAAGGCATCTCTTTGCAAGGGAAGGGGCTACAGAATCTACTGCATCTCTTATCACAACACTAAGTTGACACAGCAATATGAAAATGATGATTAAAACAGATAGAAAAACCACAGGTTTGGGGAGGTGGAGGGAGGTTTAACAATGACAAGCATCTAATCATAAAAAAGTGGGTTGGAGGCTTGTGGGCGTAGGTGGGACAAAAGAAATGTTATAAGTGGGGGGCGGGGGGGGGAGGAGTCAAAATCAGCTTTCCGAAAAAGATCATGGTAAAAGTGGTCCAAAAGAACCAGGGGGAAAAATCCGAAGCAAAAACTAAAGGAAAAAAGAGCATGTGGGAATTGGGATAAATCAAAGCAGTACAGGGTCAGAACCGATTAAAAACCCATGCAGGAAATCCCAGAGAGAGAAGCAGACAGCCACAGCTGGTGTGGGCTAAAGCAACTTGGGGCAAAGGATCTATTCCTCTGGGGAGCTGATGTGGGGTGACAGATCTGCTGCCCTGCAAGAGTAGATCTGTGCCTTCACCTGTGCTCTACTTGTAAATAAAGCAAACCCTACAAAAACGCCATACATCTCCAGTGTGCTCTCCTCCAAAAGGAACCTACCCAGGTAGAACGCTATCCCTAAAACCTCTCACCACTCATGAGAATTAGGGTGAGTGAGCTTCCATGACCGGTTTTATAGCAAAGGGTGGGGTGTGGGTGTGACTCGTCAGACTCTCTGTGCCGAAGCCAGGCAACAAGACGAATACAATAAGCAGATTAGTTTATTATTATTAAGATTTATATCCTGCCAGTTTGGTGTAGTGATTAAGAGCGGTAGGACTCTAATCTGAAGAACTGGGTTTGATTCCCCACTCCTCCACTTAAAATCAGCTGGGTGACCTTGGGTCAGTCACAGCTCTCTCAGAGCTCTCTCAGTCCCACCTACTTCACAGGGTGTCTGTTTGTAGGGGTAATAATGACATTGCTTCATAAACTACTCTGAGTATGGCATTAAGTTTTCCAGAAGAGCACAAGGTTAAAAAGTACACCATAAAAAAAATTTAGTGTCACCAGGCTATGTCTGGCAACTAGTAGGAGTTTAAGGGGTTAGAGTTTCCCAACCTAGAGCTACCCAATGCCACTTGCAGGTTTTCCCTGGAAGTGACATCATGGCATACAAGATGCCCACATTCTTTTCTTCTGTCATTGTTTGGAGAGAGAGTAGGCAATGAGGTTTGTTGGTGGGAGGCCAACCCTATATAAGATTTTAAAAATCAATAAATTAAACCAAGATAATGAAAACAAAATAGCTAAATGAATAAAACCAAGTAAACATCACCAATTAAACCCCATCCAAATCCAACTTAAAAGCAGCTACCATATGTAATACAGTTGTAGGTCACTTCCTCATAAAATGTTTTCCGCACGGTTCTCAATGCTGAACAAGTTACCCGTTCCAGATTTAGTACAGAAGCAGAGAATTGCCTCCCTGAGGTTGCTACCAAAAAGTTATCAAAACAAGAGAGGAAAGATCACATACCTGTTTAAGGTGTTCTTGATATCCTGGAAATGGAGAGAGAAATGGAAAGTGAAATCATGCTAATCAAAACCAAATCCTTATTTACTGGGGCCATCATATGATGAAGGCTGGTCTTCACATGCAGCTGAGGCCTGAGTAAAATGTTATGCTGGTGAGGCAGAGACCCTACCTGTGCAACAGGCTCAGGGTTTTATTTGTTGTGCTACGACTGTGGCAAAGCAACCCTATGTGCCTTGTCATCACACCAGCACATCTGCAAGGACTATGGAGCTCTAGCATGCAAACTAAGCGCACACAGCTTAAACATTTCTGATGAATATGTCATGCCTGTAAGGACTCTGCCAGGATATTTTACACAAAACTCCACTGGTCGGTTTAATGAAGATTTATCATAAAAATCCAGGTCAAGGTATAACGAAGACTTTGTTAGGAATGACACATTATCAACAAACAGTAGTACATGTAGTTCAAGGTACTGAGCCCCCCTTTCTGGAGGTTGGACATTCAGCCTGTTTGAACCTAGACACTCAAGGTCGACTTGTCAGCACTCCCAGTTAACCAGCCTCTGAAAGGGAAAAGAAACTGCAGCTGTCTCATCCCCCTGGAGGGGGATCTACAGAGGTAGATGCCAACCTCCAGTCTATAGTGGCCATTCTGTTAGTGTGAATGGTTGCTTTCCATGGTTGTTTATGTACCTGTGTATCTGCCTCCAGAAGCACAGATAATTTTTTTTAAAAAGAGTGTCTACTTCTGCAAAACATTTTTCAAGGAATTTTGAACTGATAGGTCTTGCAAGAAATAAACAAGTTGTGTTTATGTTTATCTTTAATAGTATTTATTTCCCCCCAAAAAACAATGTAAGAGATGCCCCTTTGAAGGTCTTGAGGGATATGCTCTAAGAGTGCTTTCACTCAGTTTCCCCTGCAACTGATGTTTAGGGACCTGCCTTCTTTTCTTATCTTAATCTATAAAGAGCTAATAAAAGTCATTTTTATGATACTATCTCTGTGTCAGGCTCAATCAACAAGGGAATTAAAAAGTTTGGAGGGGGGGGTTAACTCCTCAGTTATGGAAGTAATCTTCACTTATGATTCACCAGTGTAGATTGGCCAGAAACTGGTGTTCTCTGGTTAAGTGAAGTAAGGAAGTCAAGGTACATGGGAAGGCAAAGAGAAAAGTTCACTAGTCATTTGTCCTGGGATCACATATGGGCCGTTTCCAGATGGCTTACCTGCACCCGGAACGTCGTGCCACGTTGCGGGGAAAACGCGAAATATCACATTTTCTCGCGCGAGTTTTGCGCAATGTCGCGCGACGTCGCGCAAAACTCACGCGAGAAAACGCAATATTTCGCATTTTCCCCGCAACGTGGCACGATGTTCCAGGTGCAGGTAAGCCATCTGGAAACAGCCATGGTAATCAGTTAGAGTCTGAATGCAAGCAAAACCAGTATCTCCAAATAACAAAAGGGGAAGGGAAAGGTGCAACTTCACACAACCAAGCAGCCTACTCTAGCCACTGATGCCCCCCGAAGACGGATCCATGATTCTCACCTGCAAGAATTCATTCATTGGCTGCTTACACTTCTCTTCTATCTCACTGATGAGGTCACTCAGGTTTGAAATCTCCTTTGACAATTTGGAAGTGATTGTCATTTTCTCCTTTATTACTTCATTCTCTAGTTGTTCCAGCTTGGCAAGCAGAATTTGTTCTTGATCTTCTAGGAACTGATGGAGCTGCTCAAATTCAGACACAACCCTTTCCCCTTCATTGCCTAACCTTTCCTACAAAGAGCAGATAAAAAGAAGGAATGGGCAAAAAAGATAACAGAATTTTATAGTTCCTAAGACTCATTAGGATCCAGAAGAACCTCATAACTTGTGTGGGGGAAAACTTATCTCTTAATATCGTAGATGTGTATGAATAAACAGGATGAGGAAGGATGAAGAATATGTAGATTACTACCCCGTTTCCATTCAGTAGCCTACGACTAAATAGTGTTTGTTCATAAGGCCAATTCATATAGGTGTAGAAATTTTAAATTTTTTAGTGATACTTAATATGTTTGAATTGTGTTGTTATCCGCCCTGAGCCCGCTGATGTGGGGAGGGCAGAATATAAATCTAATAAATTAAATTAAATATAGACTAGTGATCCTTTATGCGTTATTTTTCAATCATGATTCTTTTAATGCTATAATTTACATATTTATGACTTTGCCTCATGGTTTTTAAGGGGTTAATCCAAAATGAAAGAGATCCTTGATAACCTCCAGCCATTGCATCACGTGTCTCTACAGCTAAATTACATGAGGCATTGGGGATCTGTGACCATATGATATGCAATTTATTATAATACTGTGCTTATATACCACTCGTCTAAAGAGATCAGTGCCCCATTCAGACCAATGAAGTCAGTGTTATTATTATCCCCACAATACAGCTGGGGAGCTGGGACTGAGAGGCTTATCCAAGGCTACCTGCTGAGCTCAGGGAAGTAGTGGGATTCAAACTAGCTTTAGAGCAGGGAATGGCATGGAATAAGATGATTTAACTCTTCATGCACTGTCTCTCTGATAAAAAAATATTCCTCCAAACTGACCCAAAAGGGTCCTGGGAAGCCACTACTGATGGTCATATGAAAGTTTTCCCAAGGATCGCCAAGCAGTTCCTTCAGGCTGTTTTGGGTCAGAGACATTATGTCAAGGGGAAGGGCTAAGATCCTTCTCCTCACACTTTACAGTCTCTATCCAAAACATGACACATAACCTTAAGTTCCCACTCCCAGCCCATGTCTCTTGACAGCCCACATGTCCCCCACATGAACTGTGTGATAGGTAAATTGGCCCTTATCAGCATCAGGTCCCCAACAGCCAAAGATTCACAAATGTAGCCTTGCCTATTGTTTAACTTTTACTCTCAAAAATGGTTGCATTGTTGATTTGCTGCCTGTTGCTGCAGCTGTTGAGCCCCTGACAGATATGTGATGGGCAACTCTAACAAAGAATTGCTTACAGACTGGCTTACTAGAAATGTTCTGCTTCTTCTTTCTTCGGCTGATTTTAATGCCTGGAGTTTTCCTCTCCTTTGCTTCAAGGTCTTCAGTTCCTTTTGAAATTGTTCCTTTGGAAGAAAGAGGTTATTTCATTGTGATTTAGGTAATTTGTATGGAGAGTGGAGACTGAAAGAGAAAAGATGTTCTGTATAGTATTAGACATCCCTGGCTACTATAGCATTTTCTTGTATGCAGTGTATGCAATTTGTCTTATTTACTATATCCACGCAACCACTCTTAAGCTTAGAAAGGGAATCACTTGCTCAAGCCAGCCAGAGAACTCCCATGAGTGAACAGACACAGCAACAGAATAACAGAGAGGTGATCTTGTGAAGCACTTTGAGGGAGAGGAAAAAATAAGTTGAGATGAGAGCATGCACTCAGATACAAGCATTAGTAATTTGTATATGTTGAATATATGAAGTTACCTTAATAACAAGTCAGACTTATCAAGGTCAGCACAGCATTGCCTGCTGCCTGATCCATTAAACCTACAAACTCCTACATGAAAAGCAGATGCTCTATCACAAAGCCACAATCCCTCCCCCAAACGTTATTCAAACATTTAAATTATTTTGGGTGTATTCAGTCCAAGAAGACAAGGCAGAACAGGATCTGGCCTAGTCAGCTTTGCCACTCCATTCACTTGGATGGGACTAGGCCCACCGGTTTTCAAAGGCCTAGTCAGTTTTGCCACCCCATTCACTTGGATGGGACTAGGCCCACGAGTTTTCAAACCTTTTGCCTTCAAGGAACCATTTTCACATCTCAAAGTAGGATCTCGGAGATGCAAGTTTGACTCTCCACTTTGCCATGAGGCTTACTGGGGCCAGTCACTCTGTCTCAGCCTATATTACCACACAGGGCTGTTGTGAGGATATAATGGAGGAAGGAATAAAAATGTACTAAATAAATAAACTTGTTCCCTGACAGCTCTTTTTCTGTCATGGAGCCCTGGCATGTTGCAGAGGATTCTGGGGCCTGAGGGTACACTCAGCTGATGGGGCTTTGCCTAAATCTCCTTAGTCCCCCTTAGAATTAATTATCGTTGGAGAAAAGAACTACCTTGTAATCGTCAACAGCCTCTTCCATAGGGATCACGGCGTGATGCCGATGCTCCTTGGATATATCACACACCAGGCAGATGGGGATTTTATCATCTTTACAGAAAATGTTCAGGAGTTCCTGGTGCCTTTCGCACATTCTCCGCCCTTCCAGCACGTCGACGGCTTCTTGATGGAAACATTTGACTATTTCGGCAATTCTTGCCAGAGGCTGGTTGTCTGTGAAACTCCTTAGCTGGCTGCTTTCTCCACACTGAGGGCAGGATACATTTCTCTCCGCTTCCCCCCAGCACTGAGTGATGCAGGCTCGGCAGAAATTGTGCCCACAGTGGATGGAGACGGAATCTTGGAAATAGCCTAGGCAGATGGAGCACGAAGCTTCCTTTCTGAGACTTCCCAAGAGGCTGTTTGCATCCATGATTCTCTTTGCCCGGAGCCGGACGTCAAGTTTCGTTTTCCATTCTCTGCCTGGATATGCCACAGATTGGCCCAGGCTCTGATTGGTTGAGATGACATCAGTCTTCAGGCAGCAGATTCCTGCACGCTGTAATGAGAAAATGGGATTGACGAACAAGAATTTCCACTTCCTTGGCAAGGCAGAGCTGAATCTGACCAATGATCGCTCTAGCTCCAATTGGCCGCTGTTCAGGGTTCTTACTCCCTTTCTCCACAGAGCCTCTTGTTGTGACACAAGGAAGTATTTTATGCCGATTCAGAGCATTGGTCCCCGTAGCCTAAATCAGTCTTCACTCAACGGCTAGCTATGAACTCACAGGCAGGGTGTTTTCCTCAATCTTGATACTTGCGATCTTTTAATCTAGAAACTCCAGGAATCCTCCAGCTGCTTTCCCTCCGTTGGGGGAAAGCAGCTGGATGTTTAGAAATGTGTAGTCGTGCCTCCAGCTAAAAAACAAAACGCAGAGCCTGTTTTGTCAGCAGAAGCTCTAGCTCATATTGCCTTTTGAAATTCCTCCATGTGGTGCTTAGAGTGCTGGGCTGACTTGTCAGGAAAGGTCTCTGGTGAAGTTGGGCTAGACATTCTCTTTCAACTCATCCTACCTCACAGGGTTGTTGTGAGGATAATTGAGAGGGGGAAATCCTTCTCTTGGAGGAAGGGCAGAATAACAAAATATATTAAATAACTAAATGGACCTGCTGTCCTGAGATAACGTCATGGAAATTTCTGTAGAAACTTTGTCTCTAATCTTGGGGTATTCATTGCACGTCCAGCCTGCAGTAAATAATCAGGGTGCATTTGTCCTTTTAAACTCTGGTCTTGTTAATCACTGTGAACCACACTGCAGTGATGACCAATAGCTTGGATGTCTTTAAAAGGGGGTTAGATAAATCCATGAAGAACAGTCCGAAAACAAAAGCCATGTCCCAGACCCTTTGCTGATTTCTTTCCTCCCACTCAAATTACTGCTATGGGAATGGATATGAAATGTTATGTTGATTTTATTGCTGCCTCTATAATGATTTTCAGAGCCCAGCTTATTTGTTTTTGGTAGTTTGGTTTTGTTTTCTTTACTTATATTTCTTTTCAGAGTTTTCCATTTTTCCCTGTTGTTTTATCTGATTGATACGTGTTTTAATGTTTTAAGCCACCTTGGGTATTAAAATAGACAGTGCAGGGTATAAATATTTCAAACAAACAAGCAACAGTGAGCGTTTATTAACTGAAAGAATATACATTGGGAAGGCATACCAAACTCTCAAAGACACTGATGCTGACAGCTTTCAGGTGTCACTTTTAACCAACTTTAAATTGACATGTCTTATTGTCGGACTTGTATAGGTGCCTTGTTCCTCTTCCCAGCCCCAACCCCACACATTGGGACTCTATGTCTGGATTAAACTCTGGTACAGCAGAGTTTTGGGAAGGGGGACAAACTTGGTTTAACCTTGCATTCAGATATCATGCATAACCAGAATAAGTTTCTAACTGGATTTCTTCATCCATGTTTGTGTAAGGAAAGATGGAAGCAATTGTAAGCATAGGAACAAGCTGATTTGTTCATGATAGCAAAAAGTAACATCTGAATACAACCACTATGAAGTACGTCTACATAAAACATGACCAAACGAAAAGGGGGGAAAGTAACAGACTCCCCCATATTTGGTTTTGTACTTGCAAGTCAGTCTTCCTTCGATTCCCTTATTATTTTTCTAGTATAGCATCTCTTGCAGGCATAACTATTGCCATCACTGACATTTAAGCTGGTCCTTCTAGCGGGCTCTTTTAATATCTGCTTGATCTGCAGCAAATATCAGGTGATGTTATTCATCACTATGCCATGAACAGCATCAGCTGTCCATTTCTACACATCAAGCCTCTATTAAAGGGATAGAACACTTTTTTCCAGGCTTGTTGGCAATTCTAAATTATCTGACCAATGGCTGTACTGCTGGTACTTTAGCTGCCAAAACTTTAGGAGATCTTAACTTAGAAGCTAGGCACAGCAGCTGCAATCAATGGATGTCCTTGGAGCCAAAGTTCCTCACTTCTATGTGTTCTTCCTTATGATAGCGGGCACTGAGGAAAAGACTTTTTTTTATGATAGTTCGTCACAGCTGCTATGAAAAAAGAAAAAAAATAGTATGTTAGAATTTGGAGCTTTGACATTTGTACTCCAGGCAGCTTGTGGTGGCTGGAACACTTCTTGAACATCTGCCTGTTTATCTAGTCACAAGGACTTGCTGCTTTGCTGTGGTTCAGAAAATACTTGTCTACAGCTTCTTCCTCGAAGACATCAAAACATAGCTCCCAACAGCTGCTTTTGTGGGCAAGAGAGAAAATGTTAACCTTTGCAGCCTATCCCAAAGTTAGATTAGCCATAAGAACATAGCTAGGACACTGTCAGTTGCTTTACATGTTTTAGAGGCAAAGAGCTATTCTAAAAAAAAAATCAAATGTGTAATCCTCAATGGCTATAAAGAAAAGCTTGGAAAGTATGGGGCAGTATTTGTTGAAGTATCTTAGACCAGACCTCCTAGCATTGCATCAGAATGATGGGGAGAATGGATGGTACCTCTTCAGACTGTAGGTAAGGGTGTGTGGAAAAAGCAAAGTACTAGAGTGTAAAGTCTGGGGTACATGCAGCAGGGTGAAGTTGTTGAATTCTGAGGTAATAGATTGAAAGGTACCACATCAGACTGCTGGGAGGTGGGTTTTTTTAAAATGTTCCCTTATCTATAAAACTCCCTACAGGTTGAAAAGTAGCACAACAGGAGGGAAAAACAGGGCTAGAACCTTTCTTCCTTTTGTGTTACTTTTTTAAAAAATTCAGGGTTTTTTTTTAACATGGGGGAGCCAATCAACAACAGGAATCCCTATTACAGTCTGAAGTAGTATGGTCCACTTTGCCCCATCAAGACATAGGGGTAGAATGAGGGGTGAACTGGGATTGCTTTCATGCAAAATTTAGCTGCGTGGTATAGGGCTGCCAGCAGCATGGAGAAAAAAAAGTTCTTTCTCTTTAGTAGAGGTTTAATGTGTGAGAAGGAGCAACTGAGGCTTTTCATGCTATAGTGACAAATAACATCTTATTATGTCTCTTTAAAGGCAGCAGGACATTTTTCTCCTATCCAGTGATAAATTGCTGCGTGAAGGGACAGCCAGACTCCAATAGGGGCTGAATCCACTCTTCCTTTTTGTTTCCGCACCTTTTTCGCAACCACGGCGCTGTTCAAGCAGATACTCACATGCTTTCCCATTCTGTGTGTTTCCCATCATCACCTTGCCACAATTGCACCTCCTTTCCATACCATGTGATAATAGCAGAAATCTGTTTTTGCCCAGCCCTTTTTTTAAAAAAAATGGGCTTTCATAGCGCATTTGCACAATAAAGAAAGGTTGGTATACTACAAAACCTACTTTAGTGAGCAGCAGTTTGCGCGGTCCCTGGAGCATGTGCATGTCACCAGCCAATTGTTAGAAAGTGGTCTGTGACGAGCAAAAAATGGGCCAATCAAAGTTGAGGAGGAGGGAACCCTGCCAGTTCTTAAAAGTCAAAACATCGGTATAGTGCAAAATTAACTTTTTTAATAAAAAAAAGGGGGGGAAGTGACCCGTGCTGTCACTGCTGACGACGGAGGAGGGAACCGCCCACTATAACACTTTACTCAGTAGCGTGTGGAGAACTGATTGCACCACGAAGACGCACTGGGAGGATGAATGTGATGATGCACGGTATGGTAGCGGAATGAACCCAACTGCCATGACTGTGCAAGATAAGCGGCTGGTGAGTGCGTGTGGATTTGGCCAGGGCTGTAGGGAAGGGATGCCCATGGCTCCCCTTTGTACTACTCACATGCTCAGGAGCAACACAGACCTATACCCAAACACTGTGGGCAATTAATGATAGGAGGGGGAACCCTAAAGGCATCCTGAGGGGAAGACATCATAGTTCCAAGCATAAACAGCAACCTAAAAATCAAGTAGCCTGATATGTTTAGTTAATTACATGTGTAGAAAATAAGCAACAAGGGCTTATTAGCCATCTGAGTGCCTTTGCTAGAGTTGCCAACTCCCCAGAAATAGCTGGCCACAGCTTCATCTGTAGAAGTCAGCAGCAGATGGAGGTTCTTATGACTGGGAGAGGAGGAGGATCTCCTGTTAATGGTAGCATATCTTGTTGCTGTTAAAGGCACATAAGCAGGGGCCTGTTAACAAGATGGCAATTCTAGCTGTTGTGCTAATTGGCTAAAACACTGGGAGGGCAGGTTTAGTTTTTATCAAGCATCCAAGCAGAAGGCTGCCTGCTGAATGTTTGGTCTTCTATTTGTGTCAGTTAAAGGGTTAGGAATACTTTTTTAAAACAAAGTGAAAACTGAAAATTCACAGAAGGGAGTTTGAATTATAGGTGACGCCTCCCATACGTAGTAGCCAAATTTAAGGCTGTCTTACCTTCTCCCATCAGAGGCCTTTTATCAGACCTTGAGGGACCTGGGGAAGACATCCTGCTGCCCGAGCCACCATCAGAAGAAGTAGTAGAACACGCTGCCACCTTCTTGAATTGCTGGACATTCATATTTCTTACAGGGACGGTCATATGCCTGACCATTTTCCTTTTCCTTGCCTCTTCTTTTGCAGCACCAAATGACAAAGCATTGCGCAAAAGCATGAGACACAAGGCTGCAAACAGACTGATCAACTTTGGCTGACAGTTCTACAAATAAAGATAGTCTCTCATTTGGTAATGTTGGGTAATAAGTTTACTACAGGAAGAAAAAGATGCTTTATGGAAAGGAACTTAACTAAACATTCTGTGCTATACTACAAAGGCTTGAAGGTAAATACCAACATCCATTTTTTCTCAACAAAGACCAAAAAACCCAGCAGCATTGGTATGAGAGATTTTGACTGAGGGTGCAGGGCAGGAATAGACAGCTAAACAACCCCTCTGTTACAGATGCTTCCTGTGATCAAATGAACAGCCCTCTGATTTGAACGAAATACAAAAACTTTGGAAGATCCACTCATAGACCTTCCATATCACATTTGGCTTTGATCCTTAAGTTCATATCTTTTTCAGACCAGGTAAAGATCAGAAGATTACTCCATCAGGGAAGGATCTGTGAGAGAGAAGTGTAGCAGCTAATAGCCAATTATAATAATCAGAAAAGTGCATAGCTCCATTCCAAGTATTTGACTAGTTTCCTTCTGCCCTCCATGCATCTGATGAAGAGAACGTGATTCTCGAAAGCTTATGCTACAATAAAATTGGTTAGTCTTAAAGGTGCTACTGGACTCTTTTTTATTTTCCTAGAAGACAAGGCATTGTCACTGATTACTGACCCAGGACATTGATCTGAGAGGCTCACTGGAATAATAACAGCAACCACATTTGATTTATATACTTCCCTTCAGGACAACTTAATGCCTACTCAGAGCAGTTTTCAAAGTATGTTGTTATTATCCCCACAACAATAATCACCCTGTGAGGTGAGTGGAGCTGAGAGAGCTCCTAGAAGCTGTGACTGATCCAAGATCACCCGGCTGGCTTCAAGTGGAGGAGTGCGGAATCAAACCTGGCTTTCCAGATAAGAGTCCCATGCTCTTAATCACTACACCAAGCTGGCCAATGCCAAAGAGAGTATGCATTCCTGACAATGATGCCCAGCATTAGGGTTCCCAGGTGCCCACCGGTGGCAGGCAAACTCCTGGGGATTTGTCCCCTCATCTGCCGATTGCCTAGCTATCGGCAGGAGCGGGCAAACTTCCAGAGCTTGCCCAGCCAAACCAGCAGGCACTTCAGGAGTGCACGCACAGCACATACTCCCACCCGACGCAATGACATCACTTCCGTAACTGATGTCATCGCACTGGCCGCAGAAGCGTCCCTGCGCTCCGTTTGGGGCCAATTTGGGCCCCAAACCAGCCAAATCAGAACCGTGCGTAGCACAGGAGCACTCCTGCGGCTGGCGCAATGACATCACTTATAGAAGTGACATGACTGTGTGCACAGCGCGGTGACGTCACTTATAGAAGGATTTAGACTGGGACAGAGAAAAGTACGTGCTAGGTCCCAACTCTCCCAGCGGGAGGCTAGAGGGACCTAGCAACTCTATCCAGCATAGACAGTGGGCTCCACTGAAGGGCCTATTAGAATCTAGATGTAAAACTGGATAGGCACCTACCTTCTCACTGGGTTGCCAGCAGGCCTGGAGAAAACCTATCTCTTTAATAGAAGCATAATGGGGTGTTATTTATCTCTATGCCATGAAAAGCGTAACCTGCCAATTTCTACATCTTAAGACCATATCAAAGGGACAGGGCATTTTTTTCCAGGCTAGTTGGCGACCCCACCTTCATGTACAATCTATACTGTCTGGTTCTGGACAAAAGACACACATAAGAAAGTTCTTCTTATATGTGTGTGGCCCTTGCTGGAACAGAGCATTTTCAGTTTATGTATTAAGATACTGTAATATTTTGCCTGTGGAGATGTTCAGGTTTGCTACCTTTTTTTGTTTCAAGAACTGCTGAAGATTTCCACTGATCTTTTTCCACATAAGATGGCAGAGTATCTAGAAAGAAAGAGAGACTTGTGTTTTTATAAAGGGGGAGGGGGGTGTTGTGAAAAATGTTTGCAGTATTCAAATAGCCTGCTTTAGTAGCAAGCAGACCAAATAGTAATAACTGTGTTAATATACCGCTTTTCTAGACTGATCAGTGTCTCACCCAAAGCGGTGAACAAGTTGTTGTTGTTATCCCCACAATACAGCTTGGAAGCGGGGGCTGAGAGGAGGGGCTTACCCAAGGCCACCTACTAAGCTCATAGCAGGAGTGTGATTTGAACCAGTAGAGTGCTGATTCCCAGCCGAACCACTTAACCATTGTGCTACAGCACAGATAACCATGTGATTATGGCTGCGTTGAAAATACAGAATCTAGATTTTATTTGTTTGTTTATTGTCCACCTTTCTCCTTGAGACTCAAGGTGGATTACACAGCATTATTCAATATGATTAACAGCTGGGACATTCAATAACCAATACAATAGGGTACGGATTGCAGAAATTTGAAAACAAGTGGAAATCTGAAAGAGAACCATCTGTTTTCTTGCAGAATCCTGTGAGCCACTGCTTCAAAAGGCCTCATGGCTTTATAAGGAAAACTGGAAATCATTGGGAACTTAGTTTAACATTTTTGGTCTTTAACAGCTGCCTATGTGGGAATTCAGCCTTTACAGCTTTTTCCAGAAATTCCACACAGAGGTGATGAAATTTCTGAATAGTGTACAGCTTTTAAAAGCACCAAAGCTAAAATAGGTGGCAATGTTATTAAGAGCCATTTTTGTCTACGGACCCTTAACTGTCACATAAGGCAGGATATAAATTTTGTAAATAAATCAATTTTTTGTAAATAAATTTGATGGGGAAAAAAGTGTCTACGGCAAGCCCAATCTCATCAGACCCTGGAAACGAAGCAGAGTTGGCCTTAGTTAGTAACTGGATGGGAGACCTCCCAAGAAGACTAGGGTACCTGTGCAGAGGTAAGCTATGGCAAACCACCTCTGTTCATCTCTAGCCTTGAAAACCCCAGCAAGGGTCTCTATAAGTCAGCTGCGACTTGATGGCACTTTCCACAACTCCACCATGCCCATGCAGGCCCACAGGAGCTTTCTGTCTCCACTGAGCAACTATTGCTTGTTGCTGTACATCAGTGACCTGCAGAAGGCCTTCCAGGTGATCTTACCCCTCAGCAACCCTTTAGCTGGCATCAGGTGCTTGTTCAGATGTCAGCTGCTCAGTTTGTACCTTTGATTTTCTGCAGAATTTCCTCAATGACAACATTTTTTCTAATCAAAGAGTCGATACTTTCTTCTAGTTCCGAAGATGTTTCTATCAGCTCCTGGAACTTTCTTTTCTTGCATCTAAAATGAGGAAAAATATGCAGGTTTGCACATCAGCTGATCAACAATTGTGCACTTGGCCCTGCCTTTGAGTTCAAGCGCAGGGAGGAGCTGTGGATCTTTGGCACACGATATGCTTAGCAGAAGATGCTGGGTTCAACCACAGGCACTCCCAGTTACAGGAAATGGGTACTGGGAAAGACCCTTCTTTGTTCAAGACAGCAAACAGTTGTTGCCAGCTAGTGTACACTACATGGGCCCACTATTCTGATCTGCAGCACCACCTTTATATTCTAAGTCCATTGAGGTCAACAAACCTAGAAGGATGTAACTCTGCTTAGGATGTTTGTATAAGGCAAAGCAGAGGCACATGTGTGGGACGTCACCACAAGGAAACCACTTCCACATAGTATGAATGGAACCGATAATCCTACATAGGCTGTGTAATGATTTTAAGTAAATGCGTGTATGTGTCTTTAAATGCTTGGTGTGGTGTAGATAAAGAGTGAGGGTGAAAGAGAGGGATGAGTGAGTGATATGATTGGTTGATTGATGATTAACAGTGCAATCCTAAGAAGAGTTACTCCAGTCTAAGCCCATTGATTTCAATGGGCTTAGTAACTCAATGGGCTGGAGTAACTCTCCTTAGGATTGCTCTGTAAGAGTGTGGGCGGAGTGAATGCGGTTTTAGACTGAGGGCCAAGCTACAAGTGACAAATGACACTTGAACAGCAAGTGTATTTCTCCCTGTTCACTTGCCCTCCACTCAATCCACTTGCCAGGCAAGTGTCTTTCGTCATGTGTAGCTTGGCCCTGAGAGTGGAGAAAAAAAGATTCAATCAGGGTAAGAGAGTGTCCCGCCTTAGTATTTTTAAGCAGTTCTGAGAGAAATATGACCTATGTGGAAACCTGAACTGTGTGTTTGTGAAAGAACATTCAGACAGGGGAAAAACAGGCAAACTCTGTGTGCGCCTGAGAAAAGGTTTTACTTGTAATTGAGAGAGAAATGGAGAGAAAAGCAGGCAAACTGTGTGTGAAGCCTGAGAGAAGATCTATGTGACTGAGTTTAAGTAAAATAACTTTAAGAATTGAGAACTACTCTTTTGAAACCATCAAGTTTAAGAAATACTATGAAACCGATACACTTCTCATAAAAACAAATGTTTACTTCGGTTTTTTTTATATCCAAGAGTCATACCTATATCCCATTCCTATCCTTGGGGCCACATAGTACCACAACGGAGCCTGACGCTTAGGCACGTTACTAAAAGGAGAAATTTAAGTTATTCTGGAATTTAATTCCTGGTGGCAGCAATCTACCAAAAGGGGGAAAGAATAAAAGACTTAAAAACCAAATCTTCCCAAGAGAAAGGGTCGTCGTAACAGGCTAAGAAGGTCGAGATTTTACTTTTGCTTCACCTCCACCTCATTATATTCTTCAATTTAGCAATCACACAACAGTAGCATACAAAAGAGGAACAGGAAAGCAAATACCTTGTCAATGTGCTCTTCACATTCTAGAAGAAAGAGAAAACAGACAGTTCAGGGGCATGATACATTCTGTCAGGAAACTAACTTTGTTGGTTTCCCGTCAAAGCAATCAATTGGAATTTGGTTTTATGGCTGGCAGAGGCACTTAAGTTTAGGGTCTTTTTTCTTTATGGCCCTTCTCCCTTCCTTTAGAGATGTGAAAAAGAACTGTGTGAACACTTCAAAAGTGTTCTTTTGAAGGCTGGAGCCGTTTGGTACCACAGCTCCCAGGCTGATAATGCATAGCTTGTCTCTGGAGGCGTCAGGTTCTCAAGGTCGAAGGCCTTGGACTGTCCAGCTCTTGCATTCCAACTAATTAGCTTCTTGAGACTTGAGGAAAAAATTATTTTCTTCCTCAAACCTGCAAGGCCTAGTAATTGCAGTGCTAGTCTTGCAGGCTTGCCCTCTGACTGGCTAACTTTGAGCACCCTGCTGGCAGCATCCCTTTAAAAGATGACTTTTAAAATGTAGCTTTGTTTCTCTTGGGGTACCTCCATGGTTTCCCTAATTATCCATTTTGACTTCTTGTCTGCCAGCGTTGCTGAAAGCCTTACCTCTGGAAGACCACCCTCTATATCATAGGGCTGACTTTAGTTTGTTTAGTGCCCTGAGGGCTGGCGGCTTGCCTCCAAGCTGCAGGGGTAAATAGAGAGGCTGGTGGTAGCCGCTACCAGACTTTGATTGCTGACTTGTCATCTCGAGATCCCTGGGCTGTCTTTTCCTTGAAGTTTCTGGGTTGGGGCAGCCCTGAGTTTTCCTACACATTCCATCCTATTTCTGTAGCTATTTCAGGCAAAATTCCACTTTCTGGATCAGGATAGTGTTTAAAGTGTCAGATTAAGACTCTAACCTATCTCACAAGGTTTTTCAAGGACAGAAGGAGGGAGGGAGAACCATATATACAGCTTAAGTTCCTTGGAGGAAGGGTGGAATAAAAATGTGACCGATGGAGTAGAACATAAGTTAATGTGATTGAGCAGCAACAGACTAAAATCAGGACATTTCCACACAACAACAGTTTCCAGATGTTTTATCATTGCTATTGCAGCTGGCAATTAAGCATGCTGGCAGTGGGCCTTCCGTATGGTTGGTTTTCCTGCATTTCCCTGCTGCAATCCCATGCAGCAGGCAGTTTTTCCCCTGCATCATGGGAGGGAAGGGACTTGGGAGTGTTTTTTTAAAAAATTGTCAATTGCTAGATCATCGTATCAGTATAATGTAATAATCTACCAACTATGTCCTCTGAATCTGTAGCTTTCCTTTTACATCATCATCACCACCACCATCATTATAACTGCGCTTATATATCGCTTTTCTAGACTCGCAGCAGTGCCCCACTCAGAGCGGTGAACAAAGTCAGTGTTATCCCCACAGTACAGTTGGGGAGCTGGGACTGAAAGGACTGGCTTACCCAAGGCCACCTACTGAGCTCACAGTAGTAGAAGGATTCAAACCAGCAGAGCACTGGTTTGCAATCCAGCCACTTAACCATGATTTTTAGAAGCAGAAATATTCCTTTCCCCTTATATTTACACAATGAATGAGGCAAGAGACTTTTTTAAAAAATGAAAGCTGGGAATTCAGAGGTACTAGCAGTTGGATCATTGTAACA
Organism: Eublepharis macularius; assembly: GCF_028583425.1. Classification (NCBI taxonomy): domain Eukaryota; kingdom Metazoa; phylum Chordata; class Lepidosauria; order Squamata; family Eublepharidae; genus Eublepharis; species Eublepharis macularius. Next base: position 155,786,729 of record NC_072793.1, on the reverse strand, counting down.
GTTTGGCAACCAGCAACTTTTAAAAGCATTTTGATAGGGGAATGCAAGGAATGGCCACAGTAGGGGACGAGGGCAGGAAAAATGGAGGCAACGCAGGTTGGAGCAAGAAAGACCCAGATTTCCCATCCACATGGCAGCTAAACTAGCTTTGCTGCAGTCTTTCTAAAAACATCATGGTAAAGAGGTTGATGCAGGACAGTTTGTGGAAGTGAGGGCATGGGGTGTTGGGAATGCTTCCCAATAGCTCTCATTGTGGACCAAATAGCCAGTGTGAAAAATGACCTAACATTGCAATCATAAGTAGAGTCAACTGGCTTAGAAGGGTGTGACATTGCTTAGTATTGCAGGATTCAAGGCCAACTATGGCCTCAAGTCCCCACAAGTGAAGTTGGACTGTGAAGGATCCCTATCACAGAACTGTTGGGAGGATGGGCTTGATAAGAGTGCAAAATATCTTGCATGTTTAAAATGCTATATAAATGATTCGAGACTATTAATCTCAGTCAGAACTAAAACGCTTTCTGACAGTAGTGATATTTTAGGGAAACCAATCTTGTGTTACTTCAGGGTGGTAGGAAAGTATTACATGTGAAGCAGATCTAACCTTACTGGATAGCAACCTTCTGTGGGCCAGGCTACACATGACGAATGACACTTGAACGGCAAGTTGATTGAGTGGAGGGCAAGTGAACAGGGAGAAATACACTTGCTGTTCAAGTGTCATTCGTCATGTGTAGCTTGGCCCTGAGTTTTGCATGTGTCTTCACAGGGGATGGAGAAATTGCTATTTAAATATCACAGAACTCTACAAAATATTGGGCAGCGACTGCTACTCTCAGGCCTTTGTGACCCATTGCATAGTTCTCGTCCAACTTGTCCATATAGACCACACACAGACACAGACACACATCCAGGTTCTAACTTGTAAAAACTCAGCAGCTGGCCTCTGGCTTCTTCCTTCTGCTTCAGTGATGAGGCTGTCCAAGCAGGAAACGTTTTCTGAGAGCTTGCTGGTGAGTTCTTTGTTCCTCTTCTCTGCTGCTGACTCCAGCGATTCCCACTGGGCCAACAGGAATTGCTTTTGTTCATTAAGAAACTCGTGTGCCTGCTGAAAGACAGATTCTGCTTTCTGCATCTCTGATTTTATCTTTATCTGCAATGGACAGGTTCCAGAAGTGAAATGTTTGGTTATTATCAAAATGACACAGAGAGTGTACATTCCCCCACCGCCCTGCACATCCCTGAGAGTCAATAGGCACAAGTACCTACCCAAGATTCCTTGTTCTTTGCTGTGCCAATTGCCTTAAATGCCAAGAGTTGTTCTTTTTCTTGCCTCATATACTTTAACTGTTCTTGGATTTGTTTCTGAACAGAGAAGTGTGTTTTAGTGTCAGATTATAACTTTCCAAGCAACACTGACATGCCCCTTCCTGTCCTGTCATGCAGAACTTCAGCCACTGATACCACCTCTGCTTTACAGATTCACATTAATTGAATGGGTGTTTGTTCTCTCCCCGAAATACTGGTTACTAAGGATGCTAGGAGCCAGCACAGCCTTTCCCAGATAAACGGCTTCTTTCTGGGCCTCCTCCTCATCCTACCACCTCCATCCAGACACCATATGAAAACAACTCACATGACCTGCCCAGCTCCTAGGGTGGCCAGGGCCCCTGGAATTTTGCCCCCTTGTTCCCCCTCTTGGCAGCCCAACTGGAAACTTAAGTTTGTTAATATGGGTAAGAAAGTGAATATCTAATACAGAATTCTCAGCGCTCCCACCAACGACAACTTTCAGGATTCTTTAGGGAAAGAGCCGTGATATTTAAATTGGCATCAAAATAAGAGGTCTTAATTTTCCAAAAGTTCCTCAAATGCAGGTTTTAATCACTCATAGCCTTCCCGAAGAGTGTTTCATGTATACATTGAATATACTAGAGGTGGGCAGATCAGTTGCATGGAAACTTGTAGGGCTAGGATTGTGTAGTGGGTTAGAGTGCCCAACTAGACTCTGAAAGGCCCAGGCTGGAATCCCCACTCTGCAATGGAAGCTCACTGGGTGACTTTGTGTCAGTCATTCTCTCTCCTCTAGCCTACATCACATGGTTGTTGCCGTGGGGATAAAATGGAGATGGGAAGAACAATATTATAAGTGACTTTGGGCCAACATTCAAGAGCTAAGCAGGGCATAAATGGTGTAGTGGTTAAGAGCAACAGGACTCTAATCTGGAGAGCCGGTTTTGATTCCCCACTGCTCTGCTTGAAGCCAGCTCTGTAACCTTGGGTCAGTCACAGCTCTCTCAGAGCTCTCTCTGCCCCACCAACCTCACAAGGTGATTGTTGTGGGGCTAATAATAACATACTTTGTAAACCGCTCTGAGTGGACGTTAAGTTGTCCTGAAGGGCAGTATATAAATTGAATGTTGTTGTTATAGTTGTTGTTAATAAAACGAATGAAGCCATTCACTAGAAGGTGACTCTAATTGGATGCTACTCTGTTCATCAGCATAACTCTTGGATGTATTTACAGCTTCCCACCTTCATCAAGTAATACCACCCACGCATGATACCCAGCCACCACAGACAAAAAAACCAGACTACAATTATGTTGTAAATATAAAGCAATTGTTTCCCCAAACAATCTGTAAATTCATGGTAAAGAAACCAAAAGCATGTGAAGAGCATATTAATTCAGGCCAGTAAGCCAAATCAAGCCACAGAATACAGCTCAAATGAATACACTGCAGAAACTCCAAATCCATGCAGACAGCAAATAATTCAAGAAATTAGCCAAGCCATAGGTAGAGTTGCCAGGTAGTCTCCGCAAAAATGCTGAACCCTGGGAACGGAGGGGGGGGTCCTCATATTAGGAATGATCTTTGTACACGCATTTTGTGTGCGAGCACTCCTAGCCTCGGCATGATGATGTCACTTCCAGAAGTGATGTCATTGCACCATGCTGCATGGGCCCCAGCACCCAAGTCTCTCAGCTTTGGGGCTGTGTAACTGGGGACCAACGGTGGGGAGCTGGCTTGGCCAGCCCAGCCCTTCCAGAAGTGCCCCATGGCGGGGAGTGGAGAGCTGGGGCGCTATGGGCCTGGCCTGTGAGTGGTGCCCTCAAGTCCCACCTGTTCTGCAGTGGTGAGTGGGCTGGTTTCCTGCGCCTTGCCTCACCACTCCTTGCCTTGCCTTGCCTTTCCCTTCCCTTCCCTTCTCCTCCCTCTCCTCTCACAGCCAGGTGTTCAGTATTTTCAGTCCATTTCCCCCAAACGGTCCAAGAAAATACCAGACTGTCAGAGTGAAAAAGGATACCTCACCACCCTGGCTACAGATCAGGGGGCAGATATTTTCCATTTGGACAGGGACATGAGTATACACAGAGAAAACAGTTACCCATTTTACAGATGAGGATGACTGAGACTAGGAAACAACCATACACACAGACTTATTTTGTATCTGCACATACATGCATGTGCACTCTCTTTCATAGACACAAAACATATTCTTAAACAAATACTTCTGGAGTTGACTTTCTCTGTGTTCTCTCACCCTGCATGAGGTAAGACGGGTGGGCATGTGGATCAGGGTTTTCTCCACGGTTGCCCCCAGGATCTGGAATGTCTTCTCTTAGAAACTTGAATGGCCCTTTATTGACAGCCTGCTGGAAATTAGGGGTTGGATGCAGACTAACATTTCCACTCATGCAAGGAACTTCTGTCAGTGAAACAGAATATTCTATTCTGTCTCCCCTTCACTGCAAGCCACTGATCTCCCCCCAAATGCTGCTCCTGGGGTGTAGGTAGGGTTGCCAGGTCCCTATACCCTTCCAGTGGGAGGGGGGACCTGGCACTTACCTCATGTTTCTGAGGAGTCTTCTGTTCATACACGTTCCCAGCACTTGCACGATGATGTCACTTCCAGCAAGTGACGTTATCATGGGGGCCACAGGTGTGTTCCCGCACTTTGCACGGGGCCAGTTCGGCCCATCTGGGGCCAAAACTGGCCCCAGTGAAGCTCAGGAGCACGCCTGCACCCGGCGCAACGACATCACTTCAGGAAGTGACATCATTGCACCCCACTGAGAGTGCGCCTGGTGCTTACTTTCGTGGGTTGCATGCTGGCGGCAGGTAATAGCTGAGGGGTTTGTCACCTCCCACTGATCACCAGCAATTGGCAGGTAATGGGGCAAACCCCATTGAGATTGCCTGCCACTGGTGGGCAACTGGAAAGCCTAGGTGTAGGGTGCCCTCAAGAACATTATGACATACCAATCAGGGGTCTCTGGTAGGAAAACTGAATTGGTGGAAATTACCTTACCACTTTTTTTAGTGGAAAATTTAGTCTGGATCCATAGTATCATAAATTTATTCTGGAAAATCTTTGAATGGGACTAAACCAACCATCTCTTTGAAACGGTGAATCTCTCATGTTAATTTTTGTGGAGATTTTTTTGGCTTTTAGCCTATAGATACTTTTGATTTTATTATTAGTAAAGTATTAGTAGTATGGTTGCTTTTAAAGTTTTGTTAGATGTGGATGAACCTTCGGATATATGTTAAGTACTGAGGATTTCTTTGATATAAATTTCTCTTTCTCTCTCTCTCTCTTTCTCTCTGAGAACACACAAATTCACAGGGCCTAACCTGTTCATCTCTTTGCTCATGAGCTGACCTGGGGCTCGCTTCTCCTCTCCCTTCCTGTGGTAGCAGCACAGGCAGCTGGCAAGCAGGCCCTGGTGGCAGCATGAAGGCCCTAGTGGTGGCAGCAGCAGCAGAAAAGGGCTGATGATAGGCAGGCCCTGGCAGCACAGGTGGTACTGATACCATGTGCTGCTGGCAGGTGATGGCAGAAGTGGGTGACAGACCCAGTTGATACTGGCGAAGGCGATGGCGCATGCTACCAGCATATCAGCCCTGATGGCCTGAGGACAGAGAGGAAGGTGCTGCCACCACATGAGAGCAACTGGCTGGTATTTTTAAAAGGCTACCAGTACCACACTGTGCCCCCTCCTGTGTACTGGGTGCTGCTCCAAAGCATTGAGTTCGACCCTCCTACAATATAAAATGGCATCAAGCACTACATGGAGCATGAACTAGGAACAGGTAGTACGGTCATGGTCAATCTAAATTCGGCCTGTCCTGGCATATACCACACTGTACCTTGCATTGTGTGAGGTGAATACATCTCTTTCACATACTGCCACAGCCCTTGTTTGGGACTAAGTACAATTATATACCTCATACAACCTTGCTGGGTCTGTGAGCAGTTTTGGAATTTTGACAACAGGTAATGGGCACTACCACAAAATGGCTGCTAAAGGGAGGTGTGACCAACACCAAAATGGCTGTCATGGGGCCAGGGGCCAGTTCCCAAATGTTGAGATTCCAGGCCAAGTATCCTGCTACAATGAAGGTGGTTGCTTCCAAATGGAGGCTCACCCCAGACACAAAAGTCATGCTTTCTGAGCAATTCTGAACATCTCCTGCCTGCTCCCATTAAGTGTGGCTTTTCCTCTGGGCAGGCGATGCTTTGGAGGAACAAGAAGCGGGTGCCAGGAAATACATTAGCTGCTTTGATGCCCGCTGTGTTATGGGGTACACCATGATGATGTACACATAGTTCACCTGATCACATACTTCACCGGCAGCTGACCTGAGTTATCAGCAAACACAGAAGGCCCATTATACAGGCAGTCATTTAAGAAATATGAAAATACTGAGAAGGTCCATCTAACTCAGTATGATTTACTGTGGCTGGCAGCAGCTCCCCAGCACAGAAAGTTCTTTCCCAGCTTCTGCTTCTGCCAGAGATGCCAGGGATTGAGCCTCGGACTTTCTACGTGCAAGGAATGTGCCATACCCGTGAGTCACACAGCCCCCCTTCAGAAGTACAGTTGGCTTGCAGTTCCTTTCCCCTTCTATTTCTCCGTCCTGTCCAAAATCAGGGAGGCGTGGGGTTCCACAGCAGAGACAGCTTGCAGATTTTCCCAGTGGCCAAGCTTAATTTTGGACAAGAGGAAAAGAAAATCCAGGTCAGTAGTATTTGTTCTTTCCCTTCTCACTCTTCTTCATGCCAAACTTGGAATATTTCAGAAATTCCCTGATGTGATTACATGATGAAATGGTTACAGCAAGCCAGTCCCCCTCTCTCAGCCTCATCTTCCCATCTGCAATATGGGGATAATAATGCAGATCACCCTTGTGAGGTTGTTATAAGGATTACAACAGGAATATATGGATGAAGCAGTTTGAATATTGAAAGTGCCATATAAATACTAAATGATATTCGTCTCCCAGCTTGCCTTTGTACTATACTTTGATATCTTTGCACAAGGCTCAGGGCTAATCCAATCCCAGGCCGTTTCCACATGTCTCCCCCTCCCGAAAAATAGCGCACAACTTACAGAATGACATGCCTTCATGGTGCGATTTTCCATCATGACTTTGCTTTGTGGCACGTTTTCTGATGTCATCGCGCCATGAAGCAAAGGCATGTTGGGAAATTGCGCCAGGAAGGCGCATCATTCCGTAAGTTTTGCGCTATTTTTTGGGAGGGGGAGAAGACATGTGGAAACAGCCCCAGTTTCCTCCATTATACTCTTAAATAAACTGCAGCCAGAACATAGCACATTCCCCCCTCCCTTTCCATTCTGATTTTTTAAAGTGATGAACACTTCAGTGTAACTCAAAGGATGGCACTCTTGCTTCACAAATACTAACTGCCCACTATTACAAGGTTATTGTTGTTGTTTTTACTGATCTCAGTACATTTTGCTTTACTGACTTGACATGGTTATTTGTGTTTGATTTTGTGTAGTCCTAGTCGCTGCTATTTAACTTTTATTTATCACTGCACTAAATGCTGTACAAAATCTTTAAACTACAAAGTATCTTTGTTTACAGTTCAAAAAAGCAAGGATTGATAAATGAACCATTTTCATCTTGTAGTATGCATATGAAGTCCACAATGCTCACTTGCATTACAAATTACTTTTCCCCTTTCCACATGAATAATGATAAAAATCACACCAATAATACAAATAGTGTGACAGTGAAGTGATATGATATCACATCTGAGCCAGCCGGCTTAATAAATTTTCCTTCTTGAAATTCTGTTTGGTTTCAAGTCCTTGGGCAAATCCCTAGTCCTGCTACAACAGAGGCTCAAAGGCAATTTAAATCACATAGGAAAATGCTTCCAGCTATGCTTTTTCTTGCCTCAGCTGAGCAACCTATGAATTTTTATGAATATTTTGGGTTTTCTGATGAGATTCAGCAGCAGAATGTTGAGGAACGCTAAAAATTTTGTGAGGGTAATACATGTGTATCCCCAAAATAATGCCTCCCAAAACCATTTGGGTTCAGAAAAAGACACGGGAAGGAAGGCTAAAGCCCCTTCTCTCCCCTATCCCAATTTGAATTGGGGCCCATGCACTTCGGAAGTTAGTTCCCACCCCTGTTATATACAGCTGATGGTCTAAAAGTCAAGTCAAGGAACACAGACCCAACAGATAAACTTGTCTCTGCTATTGGTTGTTTCTACATGGTGGTTTTGTACAGTTTCCTCAAAATTCCGTAGTCACCCAGTCACCCCCTTCCTGAGTTTCCGTACTTTGCTGTGTGCTTTCCCAAAACTTATTAGATATGATCTTTCAGGAAAGATCAGGGGACGGTGTGAATGGGAAAATGCCGATCTCCACACCTCCCTGCCCACATCCGGCATCATGTCCTGCACAGATGCAACGCCTCTGCCACTGGCAGGCTTTTTGCCAGGTATTTTTTAAACGGCTATGGTGATATGCCTACTGCCTATTGTTGAAAGCCAGCAAAAAGCCCTTCAGCAGCAAGGGGCGAGGAAATGAAAGGCAGTCTCAGATGAGCGAGCGCGCAAGAAGGCATTATCCCCAGGAGAGTAACAAGCTCCTTGCATGGCCTGTGATAGGGGGCCAATCCTACCTGGTAATCCTGAGCAGCCTCCTCCAGAGGAAGCACAACATGATTCTGATGCTCTTTAGATTTGTCGCACACCACGCAGATAAGAGTTTGATCATCCTTACAGAAGAGTTTTAGGGGCTCTTGATGCTTCTTACAGGTCACCTTCCCTCCGTCTTTGGCTACCTTTATATGCAGCATGGGGGCGATTTCCACAATGTTCTTCAGCTCCAAGTTTGGCTTCACAATTTTTTTACGGCTGGTTTCTCTGCAGCGTGGGCAGGAGAAAGTTTTATTCTTCCCGATACTCCAGTAGTTGGTGATGCAGGCTCGGCAAAAGTTGTGTCCGCAATGAATTGACACCGGGTCACTGAAAGTCTCCAAGCAGATGGAGCAAGAAAGCTCTTCTTGAAGTTTTGCGGCTGCCTCCTGTGAGACCATGATGAAGCCAGTCTAGGAGAAACGGAACAGGGTTGGTTTCCTTTGGCCCAGTGTAAAGTTACATGCCCTAGGGGAAAGGGCGGCCCTTCACCAGCTAAGTCCTTTTTCCAAACAAACATTTCCCATACACAGGCGTTTTCAGCTTTGAGTTAAAGATTAAGGCACTGTGGATTCGCACAAAGATACAAGCCTGCACGGGTACAAGAATGCCTGAAATACTATAATACTAAGCATTTATTAAACCCCTACAGCCATGGAACAAGTTCAGATCTCCAGCATGAGCAGAAAGACGGTGATTTCCCCCCCTCCCCAAGGTAGCAAATTTTAAAAAGAAGTGAACAATGATATGACTCAGGAGTTAATGATACACTAGCAGCCCAGCCCAATACGAAGCACAGGTTGTTGCCTGGGACTGCAGAAATCCAGTGGCTTCAGATTAGTCAGTCTAAGCAGTTTGATTGCCTCTCACTCATCATCTTCTGCCTTTAGAGTGAGTGGGGCAATAGGTGCAACCTCTGCCACAGAGCTCAGTTCCGCCTAAGGATCAGATGGCATTAGGTTTCTGGATGTCATTCCCTGCCTCTTTCTGCTGCTATTATGCCAGTTGATCCTGCACTTATATGTGACCTCACCTGAGCCCTTTCCCCTTGAGCCAGATGGCTTTTTGTCAAACTTAATCAGCATAAGGGCTTGCATTTAGGGTTGCTTGCACTCTGAGATTTACTCTGGTTTAGCATCCAAACTGGAGCAGGTTATTTTCCAAGCATGCACACAATGTCATCCCTAATAATACACTTTCCAAGTTTTCCTCTGCTTTGATGTGATCTTTCCCAAACTAGATTTGGTATTACCTTTTTAAAAAGATAAAAAGCATGTTTGCATACTGGATGGATGAGAAAATGCAAATGTGAAGATCCTGCCCACAGGGGCACCATTTTCCTTGCCTCAGCTCTTCCCACACCCACACAGCCACTATCTCCCCCATTGCGCTAGAGTACATTTTGGACTTTTCATTGGTATTGACTAAACCACCATTCCTCTTATATATGTGCAATGAAAAGGCCTCGAGATTAAAAAAAAAATTAAAGTTGGGGAAGGGATTCAAATGAACTGGCATATCATGACAATAGGTCCTGATACTGCTATGCTAATCTAGCAATTACCTTTTTTAAAAGGCCTGGAAAAGCTTTCTTGTGGCATGGGGGTGGGGGATACAGGTAAAATGGTAACTGATGGAGGAAAGTGCACACAAAAATGTGTGGATCCAGGGCCGGATCTACGGTTGCCAGCGCCCAGGGCAACCGTAGTTAGGCTCTACGTGCGCGCATAGCGCGTGCACTGCTTGATGACGTCACTCCCGCGACGTCATCATGCTGGGGCGCCCCCCCCCCTTCCTGGCGCGCCACGAGTGGCTTGGAGGCTGCCTGTGCCGTTCACCTGCCCCGCAGGACAAGGGGCGGCTGGCTTGCCGCGTGCCCCTTTTCCTGGGGAAAGACGAACAGCGCGGAGGGCCTCCCAGCCACCTGTGCTGCCTTTTGCCTTTCCCCAGGACAAGGGGCGGCCAGCTTACCCGCGCGCCCTTTGTCCTGGGGAAAGACAAACGGCGCGGAGGGCCTCCCAGCCACCCGCGCTGCCTTTTGCCTTTCCCCAGGACAAGGGGCGGCCGGCTTGCCATGCTCCCCTTGTCCTGGGGAAAGGCGAATGGCAGCGCCGGTGGCTGGGAGGCTGCCTGCACCGTTCACCTTTCCCCAGGCACGCTCCTGGGGCTGGCAACTGCTCCCGGCACCCTCTCTTTGGCGGCGCCGGGGGCAGACTACCCCCCTCCCCCCCCCCATCGATCTGGCCCTGTGTGGATCTTCCTTTACCAGTATGAATGCCTCTTGCCAGTGTAGTATATTGGGCAAAATACTGGACTAGAATCTGGGAGCTCCAGATTCAAATCCCTACTCTGCCATGGAAGCTTGCTGGGTGACCCCAGCCCAGTCACATTAAGCTGACTTAATCTACCTCACAAGGCTGTTGTGAAAATACAATGAAGGACAGGAAAATGATGTAAACCATTTTGGGTTCCCATTGGGGAGAAAGGCGGGGTATAAGTGAATTAAATTAAATAAATAAGCAGCAATGACAAGGAATTCTATTTAGTTTCCCAATACCTGTTGATTAATCTCTTGGCAAAAGGTACACCTTGAGTATTCTAAATTGATTTTAAGTATAGCACGACACTCAAGTAATATTAAATAACTTGGCATCAATTTTCCTTTTATCTACACACATATATATCCATTCACTCCAGTCATCTTTGGAGGTCCTGTGGGTACCCCCACCATCTGAGGTTAGATGACTGGCAACCCGAGAAAGGGCCTTCTCAGTGGTGGCACCAACACTTCAGAACTCCCTCCCCAGGGATATTTGTCCCCAACCCCACCCCATTGCTGTTTTCTGCCAGCAGATGAAGACTTTTTTTTTGTTTTATCTGGCATACCCCCAATTACTGTTATTGCCCCCCTCCCTGTTTTTTATGCTGTGTCTCTGTGTATATGTTGATGAATTGATTGTTACACTATTTTAAAAATTGTTTTAAACTACTGCTTTAAATTTTTTTGTGTGTTTTAAAGTTGGCTGCCTTGGAGAACTTGTCAGGGCGTGCCGCCGCTGCCGCTGGGCGTGGCCCTGGGCAGTCTGCTCCTGACGTCATAGGGGGGCCAGGGATGCTGCAGGACCCTGCTCTGTGGAAGGAGGGGCGGTATACCTCACCCATACTCCCTCTCAGTCCACTCGCTGGCCTGCTCAACCTGGCCTGCTTGCCCCCTGTGTCCTTCTTCATCCCCTCCTTCCAGAACTCTCCTCCAAACCTCCACTCTTGCATTGCACCGTTCTCACTCCACATCATCACTCCTCATTCACACCCACCACCTCAGGGCTCTTCCCAGCCAGCTTTTATAGGGCTTCTTTCTACTGTCCCACCCCTCTTCCAGCCTGGTCTTGGGCTGCACCAAGCAGTTGCAGCTGGGGTAGCTGATCTGGCCCCACTGACCAGCACCAGCTGTGCCTTGTTCCCTGGCTGCCCAGCCTCCCTGCCTTGGCTGATTGCTGAAGGCCTGTCCAGCTGCAGTTCCCTGGCTAGCAGCCCGGCCTCCCTGGCTGAGCTGATGGCTGAAGGTGGGTCCAGCTGCGGCTCCTTGGCTGGTTGCCCAGGGCTTCATGCCGAGTGCCTTCACTAGCCCCACCTGGAGTGGCTTGGCTTTTGGCAACTCCTGGGCCAGGCTACTATTTTCTAGCTGGGACGTGGCTTTGGGTTGTTGGGGCTGCTGCTGCTTCTCCTCCTCAGGTAAGGCCTTTGGGTGGGTGACTGCTGGGCCCCCAATCTCTCTGCCCTTGCCCCCTTCCGCCTTGCTTAGTCCCCTTTCTTTTCCTAGGGGAGTGGGACTCGCTGGCCTCCCTCTGTCTCCCCCTGCCTCCTGAGGCCCTGGGCCTTTGCCCCTTGCCCCTGGCACTGGCAGGTTCTGGCCCCATTTGCCCATGGGAGGGGTTGGCCTGCTGTCCCCTAGCTGCCCTCTCTGCCTGCCAGTCAGACCGGTTGACCTGCTGTCAGCCGGCCGACCAGTTGACCTGCTGTCTGCTGGCTGACCAGTTGACCTGCTGGCTGCTGGCTGCCCCCTCTGTATGCCTGTCCGCCCAGTTGACCTGCTGTTCCCTCCTACCAAGTCTGGGGGCTGGGACCCAGACCCCGGACACACACCCCCGCTTGGCTTTGAGTTGTGGGGGTCCGGTTCAGTCTCGAACGTGCGGGACATGAAGTCTGCGTCCACATGCTGTGCCCCCTGGCGGTATTTGATGGTAAATTGGAAGGGTAGGAGGGAGAGGTACCACCGCAGCACCCTGGGATTGTGCGCCTTCATGCGGTGGAGCCACTGCAGGGGCGCATGGTCCGTCAGCAGTACAAAGGGGTTGTTGGCCAGGTAGTACTGCAGGGCCCCCACTGCCCACTTGACTGCTAGGGCCTCCCGCTCCACTGTGGCATAGCGCTTCTCTGCGGGCTGTAGCTTCCGACTCAGGAAGAGAATGGGGACGTCTACTCCATCACGCTCCTGAGTCAGCACAGCCCCGAGGCCGGTGTCTGAAGCATCTGTGGCCAGCGTGAAGGGTCGGTCAAAGTCCGGGTTCCACAGGGCGGTGGCGTTAGAGAGGGCTGACCGCAGGTCTCGGAAGGCCACCTCTAGTTCTGGGGTCCAGCGGACTTGGTTGGGCATCCCCTTCCTTAAGCAGTCCGTCAGAGGTGCCGCTCGAGAGGCAAAGTGGGGGATGAACCGCCCATAATACCCCAGCAGTCCCAAGAAACGCCGGACCTGCTTCTTGGTCTGGGGCTGTGGGGCATCGGCTATAGAGGCCACCTTGTCCGGCGGTGGTCGGACCCGTCCTCCCCCGACCACGAAGCCAAGGTACTGCAGCTCCTGGAACCCCAGATGGCTTTTCTTTGGGTTGGCCCGCAGTCCAGCCTGTTGAAGGGCTCTCAAGACTGACTCCAGGTGCTGGAGGTGGGTGGGCCAGTCCGGGCTAAAGACAATGATGTCGTCAATGTAGGCCATTGCGTATGCCCGGCACTCGCCCAGCACCTGGTCCACTAGTTGCTGGAACGTGGCTGCCGCACCATGGAGACCGAAAGGCATTTTCTTAAATTGAAAAAGACCTCGGGGTGTGGCGAACGCTGTTTTCTCCCGATCCTCAGGCCGCACGGGCACCTGCCAGTATCCCTTGGTTAAATCGAGAGCCGACAGGTAGCGAGCGGACCCCAGGTGATCCACCAGCACGTCTGCTCGGGGCATGGGATAGGCATCGAACTTGGCCACCTTATTCAGCTCTCGGTAATCGACGCAGAAGCGGGTGGTCCCGTCCGGCTTGGGCACCAAGACTATTGGACTCCTCCAGGCACTCCGTGAGGGCTCAATCACCCCCAGCTGGAGCATCTCGTCCGTCTCCTTTTCCACTGCCTCCCAGCGCTTTCTAGGGATGGGTCGCCACGTAGCCCGGGCCGCCTGCCCTGGCTCGGTTGGGATGGCATGCTGTATCAGGCTGGTGCTACCTGGTCTGCAGGAGAAGACGCCTGGTACCTGGGCCCATAGAGCCTGTAGCTGGGCCCGTTGAGTTGGGTCGAGCTGGGGGTCCACCTTGGGCTCCTCGAATTCTGGGCCTTCTGTGGTCCACGGCAGTTCACTGGACGGGAGTTCCAGGGGGTCCTCCGCCAGCTGGCACTCCTCGCTGTCCCGCTCGTACCACCTCTTCAGCAGGTTCACATGGAGCGTCCTCCGCTGGCGCCGGCCCAGCCCGCACTGCAGCTCATAAGTGGTGGGACCCAGTACCCTCCGAATTTGGTAAGGGCCCCTCCATGGGTCCCCCTCCTCCCGTGGGAACACCGAGTGGTGTACTGGGACCTTTTCTCCGACTTGGAAGGTCCTCATCCTTGCATCCCGGTCGTAGGCAGCCTTTTGCTGCGCCTGGGTGTGTGTTAGCTGGCGGTTTGCCTCTGCCTGGGACTTCTGCACCCGCTCGCGGAGCTGGCTCACATACTCCTGTATGGGGGGAGCAGGGCTGCTGGCGCGGGGACTCCACCGTTCTGCCAACCGAGAGAGCATCCCCCGTGGCTTGCGCCCATATAGCAGTTCAAAGGGGCTATAGCCGGTGGATGCCTGTGGGGTCTCCCGGAGGGCGAACATGAGGGGGTCAATGTACAGATCCCACTGGTGGGGCTTGTCCCGGGTCATCTTCCTCAGGGCTTCCTTGACGGTCTGGTTCAGACGCTCTGCCAAACCATCCGTCTGAGGGTGGTAAGCCGAGGTGAATACCTGCCGGATCCCCAAATTCTGGCAGAGTTGACGCATGGCTTTGGCACGGAACGGCCCCCCCCGGTCCGTCAAGATTTCGTCCGGCAGGCCCACCATTGCAAACAGCTTGGACAGGGCCCGTATCATCCCCAGGGTCTGCATTGTCTTTAGTGGGATGACCTCCGGAAACCGCGTAGCATAGTCCACGATCACCAGGGCAAAGCGGTGGCCCCGGGGTGTGCGTGGCAGCGGGCCAATAAAGTCCATTGCGATGCGTTGGAAGGGTGTCTCCATGACGGGCAATGGGGAGAGGGGGGCCTTTGAGGGGCGTCGTGCAGCCACCCGCTGACAGGTGGGGCATGAGCGGCAGTGGGCCTTCACGTCCGCATTCACGGAGGGCCAGAAGAACCGCTCGAGGACCTTCTTCAGGGTCTTGTGGTGCCCCAGGTGCCCGGCCCAAGCATGCTCATGGGCCATGCGGAGAACTTCCGCCCGGTAGGCTGCCGGCACCAGTAGCTGGCGGACCTCTCCCTGGCCATTTGGGGCACGGGCCAGACGGACCCAAACCTCTCCTTGCTTCTCGATGCGGGGGAGCCGCTGGGCCCTTCTCTCATCCCGCACTTGCTCCTCCTCACGAGCTGCCGTATCTCGCAGGCGCTGCAAGGACTCGTCTGCACCTTGGGCATTGCGGAACCGGCGGTCTGCTGGAGGACCTGCGGGGTCCTTGGCCTGTGGTTCAGCCACTGGTCCACGGGAAGGGCCCTCGCTGGGGTCAGCTGCCTCCTCTACCTGCAGAGCCGCAGCAGCTTGGGGGGTTGCCAATGCCCCCATCGCCTCCCTGAGTAACCGGGAAAACTCAGAGGCATCTCTCCCTAGCAGCATGGGGAGGGGTAAGTGGGCCACCTTGACGACCTCTATGCGGCGGATCGCCCCCAGGTATTCCACCATGACCCAGACCGCAGGATACGGCAGGGTGCGGCCCATCACATCTGTCACCGGGATCCAGCGGTGCACTGGGGTGGCAGCTGGGACGAGTTGGGTGTGGATCGCCGAGACTGCGCTCCCTGAGTCCAACAGGGCCTGCAGGCTCTACCGGCCTATCCTCACGGTGGCGCGCAGACCCTCTATCCTCTTGCCAGCTGGCAGGTTAATTTCCCAAGCCAACGCACATACCACTGGTGAGGAGGCTGTGGGGGTGCAGGCTTGCATCCGCTGCTCCACGGCCTGCATTAGCTCTGCCTGAGTGGTTTGGAAGGCCGCCTCCAGCTTCCTCCACATCCTCTCCAAGCATTCCTCTAGCCACAGTCTGAGGTCTGCTGGGGCTATGGCATTGGGATACATCCCTTCGACTGGCACCTGCGTCGGAACGACTTTCCCCGTACGGGCCACCAACTTGTCAGGGTGTGCCGCCGCCGCTGCTGGGCGTGGCCCTGGGCAGTCTGCTCCTGACATCATAGGGGGGCCAGGGATGCTGCAGGACCCTGCTCTGTGGAAGGAGGGGCGGTATACCTCACCCATACTCCCTCTCAGTCCACTCGCTGGCCTGCTCAACCTGGCCTGCTTGCCCCCTGTGTCCTTCTTCATCCCCTCCTTCCAGAACTCTCCTCCAAACCTCCACTCTTGCATTGCACCGTTCTCACTCCACATCATCACTCCTCATTCACACCCACCACCTCAGGGCTCTTCCCAGCCAGCTTTTATAGGGCTTCTTTCTACTGTCCCACCCCTCTTCCAGCCTGGTCTTGGGCTGCACCAAGCAGTTGCAGCTGGGGTAGCTGATCTGGCCCCACTGACCAGCACCAGCTGTGCCTTGTTCCCTGGCTGCCCAGCCTCCCTGCCTTGGCTGATTGCTGAAGGCCTGTCCAGCTGCAGTTCCCTGGCTAGCAGCCCGGCCTCCCTGGCTGAGCTGATGGCTGAAGGTGGGTCCAGCTGCGGCTCCTTGGCTGGTTGCCCAGGGCTTCATGCCGAGTGCCTTCACTAGCCCCACCTGGAGTGGCTTGGCTTTTGGCAACTCCTGGGCCAGGCTACTATTTTCTAGCTGGGACGTGGCTTTGGGTTGTTGGGGCTGCTGCTGCTTCTCCTCCTCAGGTAAGGCCTTTGGGTGGGTGACTGCTGGGCCCCCAATCTCTCTGCCCTTGCCCCCTTCCGCCTTGCTTAGTCCCCTTTCTTTTCCTAGGGGAGTGGGACTCGCTGGCCTCCCTCTGTCTCCCCCTGCCTCCTGAGGCCCTGGGCCTTTGCCCCTTGCCCCTGGCACTGGCAGGTTCTGGCCCCATTTGCCCATGGGAGGGGTTGGCCTGCTGTCCCCCAGCTGCCCTCTCTGCCTGCCAGTCAGACCGGTTGACCTGCTGTCAGCCGGCCGACCAGTTGACCTGCTGTCTGCTGGCTGACCAGTTGACCTGCTGGCTGCTGGCTGCCCCCTCTGTATGCCTGTCCGCCCAGTTGACCTGCTGTTCCCTCCTACCAAGTCTGGGGGCTGGGACCCAGACCCCGGACAGAACTTATTTTGTGTAGAAAGGCAGCATACAAATTTTTAAAATAAAAATGAAGAAATATGTCATATATCATCCTCCCCGCCCCCTCAAACCTGACCCGATTAGTACTGAAAATGCTTCTAACAATGAAATGTTGAGAGCAAGTGAGCGCAAGTTAAAGGGGGGGGAAATCAGAGACAATCAGCTGCCTCAAGCCCCTGAATGGAAAGCTCTGAGAGAAGATTTTCAGATTGTTCCCTCTCCCACTATTCCTTGCAGGTTTCCAGTTTATATGCTTTGTTGTACAGTGGATTTCTGTCAACAGACTGCACATCTTTTTAAGGCATTTCTCCAGTACATAGAGGGTTACATTCCTCGGCAGAAGGGACACACAGTCATAATCCTTTCTCTGGCTCAGCCAATCAGCCGGATTTAGGAAATGAACTCGAACCAGGAGAAGTCAGGGCTACCATGGAGAACCCCGTGGAAAGCCTCCACAAAGAAGCCACTTGCTCCATCTGCCTGGAGTATTTCCAGGATCCCGTTTCCATCCCCTGCGGGCACAGCTTCTGCAGGACCTGCATCAGCCTGTGCTGGAAGGAACGGAATACAAATTTCTCATGTCCTCAGTGCAGAGAAATTGCCCTGCAGAGAAATTTCAGGCCCAATCGGGAGCTGGGCAATGTGGTGGAAATAACCAAGCGACTGAATCTGCAAGCCTTGAAAGGGGCGGGAGGGGAAAAGATGTGCGAGAAGCATCAGGAGGCTCTGAAGCTGTTTTGCAGCGAGGAAGAGGACCTGGTCTGTTATATCTGCAGGGAGTCCCGAGCACACAGAAGCCACACTGTGTTTCCTGTAGAGGAAGCTGCCCAGGATTATAAGGTACATGTATGAAGCTGCCTTAAACTGAATTGGACCATCAGTCCATTGAGGTCAGTATTGTCTGTTCAGATTGGCAGCAGCTCTTAGGGAGAGGTCTTTCACAGCACCTACTGCCTGGTCCTTTTAATTAGAGATGCCGGGGATTGAACCTGGAACCTTCTACATGCAAAGCAGATGCTCTACCGCTGAGCCACAGGCAGGTAGCAATCTCAACAATCATTCTAGATTGCTGTAACTGTTTTGAAACATTCCCCTTCAGAATAATAACAGCAACAATGTTTGATTTATATACCGCCTTTCAGGACAACTTAATGCCCGCTCAGAGCGGTTTACAAAGTATGTTATTATCCCCACAACAAAACACCATGTGAGGTGGGTGGGGCTGAGAGAACTCCAGAGAGCTGTGAAGGTTACCCAGCTGGCTTCAAGAAGAGGAGTGGGGAACCAGGTTAGAGTCCTGCTGCTCTTAACCACTACACAAAACAGGGGGAAGGTACAAGAGCTGGCTAGTTTTGTTCAGAGGAGAGACACAACCAGAACTTTTCTCTTGAAACCCAGGTGAGGACCGGAGACTGTGGGCAGCAGGAGGCAAGGTAGCTGCCCCTCAGCAAGCTTCTTTCCCTGTTTCTGTCTTCCCCCTTTCCTTTAAAGACAAGGTCAGATTTAAGCAGACATACTCTCTGTGTGTGTGTGTGTGTGTGTGTGTGTGTGTGTGTGTGTGTGTGTGTGTGTGTGTGTGTGTGTGTGTGTGTGTGTGTGTAGGGCAGCATGCATGAGTGTGAAATGGGGGCTGGTCTATATATGGCAAACTGAGGCGATAGAATTCTGGATCACATCACTGATCCATCAAATCCTGAATTCCATTTCACCCAGTGACCAACCTGATAGCCAAGAAAAGCTACAAGTAGGACACAAAAGCCAAAGTCTCCCCTGTTGTTGCCGCCAGCACTGGTATTCAGACAGTTACTACTGCCTCTGAACATGGAGGCTCCATTTAGGCATTATGGCTGATAGTCATTGGTGGACCTATCCTCCATGAGTTTGTCCAAGTCCCTTTTAGTTAGCTAAACGAGTGACCGTCACTAGGACCCACTGCAATGAATTTCATACTCCTCAAGGTGGTAAAACAGGCTGCCCCATGTCAAACTGCAGCTTGCATTTTTAATGCTTCCCCATGTACAAATTCCCTTCAAATAAAAAAGAGGAAATTCTAGCACAGCCCTTTGCGTGATATGCTTATTTTCTACTTCCAGGTAATCACTGGTGTAGGTGAGCCTAGGAAATATGAAGTCCCTCAACTGCAGCTTGAAGTGATACAGTCCCCTTTATTGCCACCTCATTCTGCTGCAGGCTGAAGGGTCAGGGAAACATTTTCAGTGGAACTGACCGGGGGCGGGGGGTGAGCTCTGTACTTTTTTTTCGATTATATAGTTATTTATTTTGTTTTGATCTCTTCCTCATACTTTTGTTCCTAGTACATTTTTATTTAGCTGTCAGTTGCCTTGCGTGCCTTTGGGGGCAGCAATATTTAAAGCCTTTGTAAAACAACAAAAACTTAAATAGAAATATTTTGAAATGTTTTGATTGCAGTAGTTTAATTGATTAAATTATTGTAATAAAGTTAAATGACATTTTATTCCCACCTAAATGTTTCCTAAACATCCCACTGGTTTTCCACTCATTTACCAGAATGCTGGTAGATGGGACCAGGTACATTTTTAGTTGAGTAATTCAGTAGAATACTGCCTGTACTCTTTGTCTCTTGTTTTCAAAGTTAAAGGGCTAGACACACACACACCCATGAAAGCTGAAAATTTAAGGGAGGGTCCTGGAATATTCTGGTCCTTGGAGTCCCAGCTCTCATGGCTACACCTTTTAATATCCAAGTCTTATTAACTCAGGGTGTTAGACATGAAATTCTCTTCCATTCCTATTTTATCTTTTCAGATAGAATCTTGGGAAGGGGTGGTGGTGGTAACAAGCCATAAATCTGCTTGTATCCACATATTCTAGAATACTGCAGGATTCTCACCTACGGTGAGTGATCAAGGTGCAAACATTAATTTCTGTGAAAGACTGTAACAAGAAACGCAATTGAAATAATTTAAAATCCTTTGTTTCTCCTCTACAGAGAGCCCCTTCATCTTACCTTGTTGGACATTATAAGTATTAGCTTGGGAGATGTGTGATGCTGATGGTCAAAAGGGGAAGAGGGAGTTATTGCTTTAATCTTTCATGTCTACTGCTTTGTGACCAGCATGATTTTTGAGTCATCGGTTGATTATGATTTACTTAAAAGCTATACCTCACCTATTCCAAAAGAGTTCAAGGCAACCCCCTCCCACCCAAAAATGCCCTGTTTCATCAAGCACAAGAACTCGAACTAATATCAATCATAAGATATTATCAACATTCAGTAGAAACTACAATGCACTGTCAATATAGTTTTAACTTCAGCAGAAAGCCCTTTGAAAAAGGATTTTTTTACATGCCTCTTGGAAAGATGACATGGAAGGGAGGGCATAGCCTCAGGGAATCCATTCCACAAATTATTACAATAGTGTCAAAGACCTGGTTTCTTTTAGACATTAGATGAGCAAGGCTGGTTGACAGGAATCCTTGTATGGATCTGAGAGAGCGCACGAGGTCATACCACTGTAGAACAGCAGCAGTTTGGGACACAGTTTTGCGCTGAATGAGCTATAAACTATTGTTTAAAAATGTTGAACAGTTAATAATGATTATAATGAAAACAGAATTTTTTTTTCTGGTTAGAAAGAAATCCAGAGACGACTACAGAATGTGAAGGAAGAGAAAGAAAAACTTCTGGGATTAAAACTAACAGGAGATCTTAGACATCAGGAATATCTGGTAAATTTATAGTC
Source organism: Eublepharis macularius (assembly GCF_028583425.1). Taxonomy (NCBI): domain Eukaryota; kingdom Metazoa; phylum Chordata; class Lepidosauria; order Squamata; family Eublepharidae; genus Eublepharis; species Eublepharis macularius. The sequence goes on along the minus strand of NC_072793.1, from coordinate 155,766,300 downwards.
GAATGGTATAGCCTAACAAGGCATGAGTGGGTCTCCGCATACATATATGTTTGTGTGTGACTGGATCATAGATATATCTGTGTGGTCTCACTATACATGGCATCCACTCCCACCCTGTATTGATCCTCTGGTAGTTCCCATAGCAAGGAAATTGCAAGATCACCATGGATGGCAACATCCAAACATATATACAAAACCTCTGCACCAAATAGTATATCTTTTTTTGTAGCATTATCTCCTTTATCTTAGGTTGTATGTTCAGACATTAAATTACGGGTATGGGATCTAGCTAAATCCTAAAGTAAGTAGATACATTTATGCAGGGCTTTTTTTCTGGGAAAAGAGGTGGTGGAACTCAATGGTTTGCCCTCGTAGAAAATGGTCACATGGCTGGTGGCCCCGGCCCCAGATCTCCAGGCAGAGGGGAGTTTAGATTGCCCTCCGTGCCGCTCAGCGGTGCGGAGGGCAATCTAAACTCCCCTCTTTCTGGAGATCAGGGGCCGGGGCCACCAGCCATGTGACCATTGTCAAGAGGTTCCAGAACTCCGTTCCACCGCGTTCCAGGTTAAAAAAAACCCTGCATTTATGTAAATTGAAAAGATAATCTTTACTTTCTGATCCTATATGGCATCATTCAGAAGACAAGATTCTCTGGAAAAGTCAATAACACCAAAGCAGGATTACAACAGAACATCAAGAAGACAAAAGTAATGACTACCGAGGAACTACACAATTTTAAAGTTGACAATGAGGAAAGTGAAGTTGTTCAAGATTTTCTATTCCTTGGCTTAATCATCAACCAACAGGGAGACTGCAATGAAGAAATCAGAAAAAGATTGAGACTTGGAAGAGCAGCCGTGAGGGAGCTAGATAAGATCCTTAAAGATAAAGCTGTCTCTCTGGGAACCAAGATCAAGATAATCCAAACTATGGTATTTCCCATTACTATGTATGGATGTGAAAGTTGGACAGTGAAGAAAGCTGACAGGAAAAAAATAGATTCATTTGAAATGTGGTGCTGGAGGAGAGTTTTGCAGATACCATGGACAGCCAAAAAGACAAATAAGTGGGTACTAGATCAAATCAAGCCAGAATTCTTCTGGCTAAAATGACAAAACTGAGGCTATCGTACTTTGGTCACATCATGGAAAGACAAGATTCTTTGGAAAAGTCAATAATGCTAGGAAAAGTGGAAGGCAGCAGGAAAAGAGGAAGACCTAAAACAAGGTGGCTTGACTCAATAAAAGAAGCCACGTCCTCCAGTTTGCAGGATCTGAGTAGATCTGTTAGAGATAGAACGTTTTGGAGGTCTTTCATTCATAGGGTCACCATAGGTCGGAAACGACGGCACATAACACACACACGGCATCATTCATTCAAGCTGTTCTATGCAGACATAAGGACTAGCATCATATGTTTTCAAAACATTGTCAGATTTCAGAAGAGCCAGTGGGATGCACAAAAATGTCTAACCTTGTGTATGTGTTTACAACAGACTACTTTTTATAATGATCACAAATGGTATCTGGGTGTAGCATAGACACCTTCATCCTTCCACCCTAGTTTCCAACATTTGGTCACGCTCTAGGGCCGAACTGGGAGGGAAGATGATATGACATAGCCTGATCTTGTCAGATCTCAGAAGCTAAACAGGGTTGGCCTAAGTCATAAGTTGGATGGGAGACCACCATGGAAGACAGGGGTTGCTCTATAGAGGAAGGCAATTGCAAACCTCCTTTGCTTCTCATTTGCTTTTAAAGACCCGTGCTGGGATCATCATAAGTTAATTGCGACTTGATTGCACATATGTACATACATACCTAACTACACAGAACACTTTTCCTAGCTAGATCCCCAGGTCAAGTAAACTGATGTGGTTTGGAAGTTCAAGTACTTCCCAGATATGTACAGCTTCAATTTGGATTGCAGCTGTAGTATATGGGGAAGGGTCTTAGACCTCTGCTGCCTGGAGCCATTTTTATGGCCTGACACAGCTGTAGGGAGTCACCTTGTGCCCCCACTGGGGAAACATAGCATGCTACATGAAAGGGAAGGTCTAAGCCCTCTTTCCCCATGTGCCATATTCCAGATCCAAATTGAGCCCATGCCTGGAAAACCTGTCCATCTGACCTGGGGACATACCCAGGAAATTTGTATCATGTAGTTAAGCCCCTTAGTATGACCCAGAAAAAGAATCCAGGAGGGAGAGTTGGACGTATCCTGAAAGAAGCAAGGTTAATTCTCAGCAGCTGGAGTCACCAGGAACAGAAAAGTTACTTAGCTCCAGTCATATCCTGAAGTGCATCTTTTTTACATAGCAGTGAATGGCAACTATTGATTGAAATGAGAAAGCTGTAAGATACACAAGACACCCCTATGGAGAGGGGGGAAACCTGCCTTTCACAGCGATTAAGTAGTCATACACTTGCTGACAGGTGGAGCAATGTGTTTTTGTATGCAGAGCTTGTCAAATTTGCATTGCAGTCCCTCCTAAGGGTTTAACTCTTCCTCCATACATACCCCATCCACTCTTTGCTACTACCAATTGACAGTGAGTGTGATAATAAGCGTGTGCTGTAGAGGCAAGACCACGGCAACCTATGCCTAAGAAGACTCTGCATAAATAGAAAAATACCAATTTAAATTGCACAATTTGAATGATTACAGAGCCAGAATGTCAAAATATAAGAATTTATAGGATCAGTGTTTTTTTTTTAAAAAAAAACAGCTTTCTTATTTTGTTGAACCATTGAATCTCATGGAGATTCTGTTTCAGGAGTGGGTCAAAAAGCAAAAGAGAAAAGTTCACATTGCTCTGGCATATCCTGAACTTTGCAATCAAAACTTTGAATATTTGGGCTCTAAGATTTCAGATTTGTATTTGCTTATTCTTGAGAAGTCCATCCCGTCTTGCATTCATTTAAGTCATTCACAAAATCAAGGGGCTGCTGATCTCCCTGATGCCCTGGCCTACCCTTTCCCTTTACAGAGACAAACAGAAGCCGAGAAGCAGAAAACCATGTCTCAGTTTGAACAACTGCATCACTTTCTGGAGGAGCAGGAAAAGCTCCTGCTGGTTCAGCTGAAGGAACTGGAGAGGGAGATGGTTAAGCACCAGAAGGAACACGAAGCAGCGTTTTCTGAGGAAATTGCCTGTCTCGGTTTCCTGATCAGTGAGGTAGAAGAGAAGTGTGAACAGCCAGACAGTGAATTCCTACAGGTAAGCCGGTGAACTTTTTTGGGTGGAAATTTGTACAACAGTTGAGCAAAGCACATGAAGTGTAAATAATAGTTATAAATAAAATCCCAGATATTATTGATTAATATATCAGACAGAGTTCAGCTGGATAGACAATGTATCAGGAACACACAACATCACAGTCAAAACAGATGGGGCGTTGCCTCCATGCAAGGATTTGGATGCCTTTATTTATTTTATTTTACAAAATTTATACCCCACCTTTCGGGCCTTCAAGGTAACTAACATATTAAAACATATGTAATAAAATGGCATCCTAAAAACATTAAAATTAACAAGAAACATGTTATTAAAACAATTAAAGCCATAACTGACAATCTGACAGATTTAGCAACAAGAAAAGGTGGCAGGCACAGGGGTTAGAAGATAGCATGAGGAAACTACAGAGCTTGCAAATCCAGCTGTTTGAGAGAGTGCCTCTATCCTGTATAAAGGAGAGACAATGGAGTGATTCCAACAACCTTTTCCATTGATGAAAAAGGAAGAGTCCCCTTGGAATATCTGGAAAGGTTATGCTGTAAATCATGAGACCTGAATAAAAGTCTTGAGAGACAGGGAGACAGAAAATGGAAGAGTTGGTTGGATCCACCACCAATGCTCCTAGATGTAGTAGCTCCTATCACTGCAGCCCTGCAACGCAGCTTGCGAAATCCTTCCTTCCATGCAACTCTGAAAGAAAAAGGAGCCCTCTCAAATCTTTACTTTTCAGTTTTTTATGATTCCATGACAAGAGACTGAGATAATGATACAACAGAAAGTCTTTGTGTACCCTGCCATCTAATAAACTTTGTTATAAATTGGTTCATTTGTGCTTCTCTATCATCAAAATCATTTAATACAATTACTCCTGTGGAGTGCATCCTGTGTAATTTAATCTGACTCTTGCTCCACTGATGTTGTCTTTCATGGAGTAGTTCATCTTCGTCTATTTCTGTATTACTATATAGGGAACATTTGATGATCTTTTTAAAAACAAATAAAAATTGATGCATAACATACATAATGCCTATGAAATGTTTGTGCAGTTTGTAAAAAGTGCTATATAAATACAATATACTAATATGCAGGGCTTTTTTTCTGGGAAAGGAGGTGGTGGAACTCAGTGGGTTGCCCTCAGCGAAAATGTTCACATGGCTGGTGGCCCCGCCCCCTGATCTCCAGACAGAGGGGAGTTTAGATTGCCCTACGTGCCGCTCAGTGGCGCAGAGGGCAATCTCAACTCCCCTCTGTCTGGAGATCAGGGGGCGGGGCCACCAGCCATGTGACCATTTTCAAGAGGTTCCGGAACTCCGTTCCACCGCGTTCCAGCTGAAAAAAAGCTCTGCTAATATGTATCCTACCTTAGGATTGTGGAAATTCCTCTAGCCTAAGAAACCCTCCTCAGATTCAAGTGACTCTTTCACTGTAGGAAGAGCCATTTAAGTTGGAGGAAGATGTGAGTGGAGTGGTAGAATGTGTGCCAATATGAGATGCTCTGTTTACCGCATTTGAGAGCACCTTCTTCTGTGATCCCACAAAGCAAATATACACATTTTCCACATGATTTCACCACAATACATTTCTTTTTCTACTAGTGTTACCCCCCCCTCCCCCCAACAATAGGTGGTGTGCTGTAGTTACTTTAGTTTCCAATATGTACTGAAGATACTGAGATAAGTGGTTAGAACAGCGGATTCCCATTACATTTTCTCTCTTTCCCTACCCATGCTTCTTTTCTTTTTCTAGGACATCAGAAACACCTTGTGCAGGTATGTGGCACACTCTGACTTGAGGCATGTCTTCCCTGATTCTAGTGAAGATGGCTTGTTTTTGTAAATAAGAAGCCCTGGCTTTTGTCTCTGGGACCAATTGTCAAGCAACAATCTCCAACATCAGTGGAAATGATTTTATTCTTTGTAGGTTTGATAAGAAACCATTTCAGCCACCTGAGGAGATACCAGTCAAGGTGGAAAAAAGACTAGGTGAATTTGCTGAGAAGAATGTTGCTCTCGCAGAAATTTTGAAGAACCTCAAAGGTACTGATGTTTGGCTTCATCATAGATTGGTTTGTTTAGTACTGAATTCTCTGTCAAAAACCCTCCACAAGTAACAGAGAGCGCTATGTATAAATATTTCAAATAAAATACATTTTTCCTGACTGAAAGCTGTTTTTGAAATTATTGCCATGCACTGAATATGCAGTTGTTTAAATCCTCTAGCCAATTTACAGACCCTTTGTTAAATGTGTATGGATTTCATTCTTGGTTTATAACCAGTTCTTTCCCTGCATCCCTTCTGACATTTTTGTCGATTTCCTTCTTATTTCATCGCAACAGAAAATAGACCTTTCTCATGCATCTGGGCTTAAGGGGCAAACAGGGCTCCCAATTTAGACAATGTGACTTAAAAGCATAAAGATCTCTCATTTTAGAACTGTACAACTGCTTACAAATGACACCTCTCTCCTTTTCTTCCCTTAGATACTCTGCCTGCAGAAATGGGAACGGAATGGGGTAGGTATCTGGTCTAAAACTTGAGAAAAGATAGGTTTGCTTCTGTAATGGATTATTTGGGGTGCAAATCCCAAATATGCTACATCCCCTGGTTACATCCAGATTATGTTACTGCTATACCTTTGAAAAGTGGAAGCTTCAGCTGGTCTAGCATGCTGCAGCCAGGATGTTGACAGGAGCAGTTCATAAGGATCATCACTCTAGTCAATTATCCTCCCAAGGTAATTTACTTTCATTTAGAATGCAGTCAAGAAGGTAAGTGGCTTCCTCTTACAGAATTTTAATTCCCTTCCTTTCTTTATCTCTTTCCTCAGTCAACATAACCTTGGATCCAGACACAGCAAATCCCCAAGTTATCATTTCTAAAGATCGAAAAAGCGCCAGATGGGAAGTCACTAGGAGTGATGTCACTCATAACACTAAACGATTTAAATCCTCTTGCTGCGTGCTGGCTTCAGAAGGATTAACTTCTGGGAGACATTACTGGGAAGTCAATGTGGAGGATGGAGGCATCTGGGCGGTAGGGGTAGCCAGAGGGTCCGTGGGGAGAAAGCTGGAGCTCAAGCTGACCCCAGATGAAGGGATCTGGGCCTTGCAAGGAGATTTCGGTCAATACCAAGCTCTCACTGCCCCTGTGACACCTCTGTCCCTCATTTGCACGCCCAAGAAGATCCGGGTGTCTCTGGACTATGAGAGGGGGGAGGTGGCCTTTCTCAATGCTGACACAAAGGATTCAGTCTTTACTTTTCCATCAGTTTCATTTGCTGGAGAGAGGATCTTCCCTTTCTTTAAAGTTCTGCTTTCCCAGGTGACACTTGATGGCTGAGGGATGCGATACGACTGTCAGAGATCACTTCCTGCAGATGAATTTACATCTTCAACTAGTATATCATACCATCATGATGGTATGCATGCTTATGGGCAGGGCTCTGATCTGTTTTAACGGTTGGGAATTAATCAGTGGCAGTTACTCCAGATTTAGAGCCAATCACAAGGGAGCGATATTGTGTATGGCATTAAACACCAATAGTGCCATTTGTTGCTAATGGCCTTTTGCTAAGTTTAATCAAGATAAAAATTTGCATGTAAGAAATCACAGACTTCTATTTATCTTTCTTCTACCTGATTATTAAACTCTTAGCAAAAGGTACACTCTAGCAACAGTCCTAGACTCACGGAAAGTCTAATGCAACCAGAGCACCATAAGAATGTTAGTCCAGTGGCACCTTAGAGACCAACAAGATTTGGTCTCTAAGGTACTTTCGAGCATCAGAGCTTTCAAGAGTCAGAGTTCCCTTCTTCAGATAACACCATAAGAGAACCTTTGTGTCCATTTCCCTTTATTAATAATTATATAGAATAACTTCAGCTTACTTTAAAAGAATATCAAGCATCATCAATTAGTTCTACACAGACAATGATAAAGTGAGAGAGTTGATGCACAACCAAGATGAGCTTCAAGCAGAGAGAGCAAAAGAAAGCTGTGTTTGATTCTAAAGTTTTCCTATTTGGATAGGCTTGACAAAGTACTTTATATTAAAACCACCTCTAACGTAACTGTCTACGGTCCCACTTATTTGGAGCTTACAGTCTTAATCAGTTTCTTTCCATTGTTCTTAACATACCCGCAAGATTACATTTATCATTATATTCTTAGATAGCATGAACTAGACTCACACATCTGTGTTTGCAGCCACTGTTGCCTTTTTAATTAGACCAGTCATATCAGTTTTAATGATTAAATATTCCACCATGTAACTATTTATCAGCCATTATCTGATTAACCGTACCTTGGATTATACTCTTCAACCAAGGCTGAACACCAAGCTCATTAGCCCGCTGACGCTTTGAATTCTTAAGTTTCCTCATTAAGATGGTTCTTGTATTTTTTTGACATGTTCTAGACTTCCGTGCTAAGTTGCTTCCATATGGGAGGTTTTGCTCTGCTTGGCATCCGCACAAGAGTGTGGATTCGGGGTGGGGGAGCATCCACAAGAAAACATGCTCCAATCGTCCATTTGTCATCTGTATGCACTCTCCCAAACCTGCCTTGCTATAAGCTTTTCAGGAAGAGTGAAGTCCAAGCACATTATCATGCTGTATGGACAGGAGGGTGCACATTTTGAAAGGTCCTGCATTATCACTTTTCTTCCACCAGCCCTCATAGCTGATGTTTTGTCATCTGTGCCACTTTGGGAGCTTTGTAAAGTAGCAGCAGTTGCTGTAGTGTAACACAATAATGATTGATTACTGATTTTAAAAAACGCCCTCTGGTGGCATAATAGAGAAAAGAAGCGACTGATTGAGAAAAGTCAGCAGAAAACTTTTACAGACACTTCACTGCCAGTGCAAAGGCTGATGAGGACAACGCAGAGAATCCTTGCTGCAAGCAGCCATAGTTACCTCAAGGCCATACTGCCCTGAGGCCACTGTTGTTCTTGATAGAGCAGCTAACAGCCCGTTCCTTGGCTGCGACCAGCAGAAATGTTTCCAAATATGATACCAGTCATCGTCAACAATTGCTGCCCAATACTGCTAGCTAAATCCATGACACAATATAGTTTTGAAGTCTAGAGTGGACTTGAGGCCTTCAATCCATTGGCAGTTCATGAAACAGCGAGTCAAGTGTCATATGCAATTCAGCACCAACTCCTACCTGGAAATCATCAGTCTTGTAATAAGTCCGTTATTTTTCGCAAGGGTGTGTTTGAACACCACCACCACCACAACCAAGAGTCGGCCTGCAGAAAGCCACCACAAGATTCCCTCTGTTCCCATCTCAGTAATCATATGAAAACAAATAACATATTGTTAGCATTAATTGACTAATAATGAGCTCTATGTCTACCATACATTTTGCCCCATATTCCCCTTAACCCATCCCCCCTCCATGGAGTTCAAAGCAATGTACATTTCCTCTTTTTTATCCTGGTAGTAATCCTTTGATCTGACCTGGATAGCCCACGCCAGCCTGATTTTGTCAGATTTTGTCAGATGGCCCTGGTTAGTACTTGGATGGGAGGTCACCAGACAGGACCAGGGTTACTACACAGAGGAAGGCAATGGCAAACCACTTCTGTTTTGTTTGTTGCTTTGAAAACCCTTTGGGGTCACTTTAATTCAGCTGTGACTTTTATTTTTATTTTTTTATCATATTTATATTCCGCCCTCCCTGCAAGTAGGCTGAGACTTGAAGGTACGTTCCACTAACAATCTTATCAGGTAGGCTAGGCTGGACCAGTGAGGCTATGCCTTCCTCTTAAATAGAGGCCTCTGAAGTTATAGCCATATACCAGTAATATTTTGACCAGCAATTCAGCAGCCCTGTCAAAGCTAACTTAGGTGGAGAATAAAGTGGAGCTCCAGCATTCTCTCCCTCATTTCTAACTGTTCGTGTGTGAATAGTTGACTTTTAGTCTGGGTATCCAACTGGAAGATGTCTAATGCTATTCCACAGAACATACTTTTGACAAACAGTGTGTAAAATGGAAATGATACTCATTCATTTTTTAGGATGGTTCTGTGATCAATAAAGATTATAAAGCAGTTCGGGCATTAATAAAACATCACATATGAAAATATCACAGACTGCCAGTAATTATTCTGTTCAGAATATGGTACATTGGAGAATGGTCAAAAAAAGGCTTCTAAAATAATTAAGGATTGGAACATCTTCATAAGGCACTGGAAGTTCAGGTTTTTGATTTCAGAGGGGGAAATGACAGAACGGATGGGATGTGGAAACAGTGGCTCATCAAATTATGAGCAGTGAATGGTAAAAAGGTTGATCAGTAATACATTCAGTACAGTTAAAAGGATATTCTTCTTTATTCAGCAAGTAATAAAACCAGTTTGCCAGGGTCTTTCTTGCCTACTCTAGTTAGCATGCAGCAGCTCTCCAGGTCTTTTACATCACCTACAGTTTGGTCCTTTTAACCAGAGATGCTGGAGACTGAACTAGGACTTTCTGCATTTCAAGCAGATGCTCTGCCATGGAGCCACAGCCCCACCGTTATCCATATCTGTATCATTACTCCACTGCATTGCTGTCCTTAGACAATAGTGTTATGTTTGTAGCTCCCTTTAAAGTTTCAGTTTCTGACGTCTGCCTAGTATATTGCTCAAAGCCACTGAAAGATACAACCAAAGTAAGGGGAGGTATCAAGGGTCCCAAGCGCTCTTTCCTAGCTCAGAGGGCAGAGGCACACAGTCACTCATGGCTGGGTCCTTGTAGACAAAACTTTACCAAACTTGCCAATGAGAGACTATTCTCACATTAGCCTAATAAACTGCCACCACTCCCTTACACTATCCCCAGGCTAAGTAGTAAGGGAGAAACGTCAAGCCTGTACAGGACTTAAACAGTCTACCTTGCAAGGGTTGACTTACAAGCAGAGTTTCCCAGAACAAGGTTTTATCTTGGTAGGTGGTTAAGGGTCAGGCATGGGGTATTGCCAGTCCTTTGAGGTTTCAGAGTCAAGGACCACACAAGATTAAAATGTAATTAATTTATTTAAGGTGCAAAAGACATACAAAACTAGACAAGACAGATTGTGAGGTTTAAAATAACAAAACCTATAGCAAGTAGCACTAACTATACATACCACAGTAATCCAACATAAGTTAGGCAGAACCAGGGCTTTTTTTCAGCAGGAATGCGGTGGAACGGAGTTCCAGAACCTCTTGAAAATGGTCACATGGCCGGTGTCCCTGCCTCCTGATCTCCAGACAGAGGGGAGTTTAGATTGCCCTCCGTGCCGCTGAGCGGCGCGGAGGGCAATCTAAACTCCCCTCTGTCTGGAGATCAGGAGGCGGGGACACCGGCCATGTGACCATTTTCTCAAAAGGCAACCCACTGAGTTCCACCACTTCTTTTCCCAGAAAAAAAGCCCTGGGCGGAACCAAAGTCTCTTTTCAGAGGCACACAGGATTTCAGTTGTTCAGCTTAACAAGACATAAAGATGGTTGCAACAGAGCTTCCATCCTACAGAACAAAACAGAACTGAAGCAATAGCTGGGTCACAGCATTTCTAGCCATGACCTGACTAGAGCCGAAGGTCTCATGTTGGGTAGTTAATTTATGGTTCTTGAAGTCTCAAATGATCCAGTCCAAGAACTGATGTTACCAATACTAGCTGCATATGTGCAAAAGGAGCAAAATCAATCTGCAGCTTGGTGCCACCCCCCTCTCGCAGGTACAAAATGGTCTAATCAGACAAGAATGTTAATTGGCAGGAACTGTACCATGGAACCTCCGTCTAGCTAAGGAGGCTAGCTCACTATCTTATCTCACAAGGTCACTGTGTACCAAAACTCTCTCTCTCTCCCTGAAGCTCTGCAAGTTTCTCAGGAAGATGTCTCAGGAAGGCCCAAGAGCCTGAACCAAAGTTTTAAGAACATGACTACAGTTTTAATGCAAAAGTCAGGCATTTTCTTGACAGGAGAGGTATTCAGTTAATAGTGCGCAAAGCCACCTTGACCCTCTGGAAATATTTTAAATACCCCCCTCCCAAATAATATTCCGAGAGCCAGTGTTATATAGTGGTTAGCAGGGCTTTTTTCAGGGGGAACGCGGGGGAATGGAGTTCCGGAACCTCTTGAAAATGGTCACATGGCTGGTGGCCATTTTCTCTGAGGGCAACCCACTGAGTTCCACCACCTCTTTTCCCAGAAAAAAAGCCCTGGTGGTTAGAGTGTCAGACTAGCAGCTCATAGCCTGAATCCCCATGCTGCCATGGAAGTGATCTTAGGCTAGACACTGTCTCTCTGCCGACTTCCACACAGGACAGTTGTGAGGATAAAATGGAGGAGAGGAAAACGATACAAGATGCTTTGGGTCTCTATTGAGGAGAAAGGCAGGGTAATAATGAAATAAATAGAATCCCACTGTACAGTCCAGTACACATTCCAAACCCACATATTAGGAGTTGATTTGCGTTTATTGAGCCAGCTATGTTGTTATAATGATGTACAAAACTGCAAAGTGACAAATGGAAAGCTGAGCTGTATAATTTCTTTCCCGAGTTTAATTCCCCACTCCTCCGCCTGAAGCCAGCTGGGTGACCTTGGGTCAGTCTCAGCTCTCCCAGAGCTCTCTCAGCTCCACCTACCTCACAGGGTTATTGTGGGGATAATAATACCATACTTTGTAAACTGCTCTGAGTGGGTGTTAAGTTGTCCTGAAGGACAGTATATAAATCGTATGTTGTTATTATTTCCCCTGGATTAACAAGGTAAAAAGAACAGATGCTCAGTAATGAAGCATAAATATAGAACAGTCATATGCAAGCTGAGATTTCACAAATTAAGATGGGGCTGATCTCCTTGACTGACTGAAGAAAAATCAACCACTGCTACAAGTGAACCTCTCACTTTCTGCATTCAAGGAGAGAGTCATCATTCAGTCCCATTCTCAAGGAGGGGCAACAGGAATCCCAGGTGGGGCTGCTGTGAAAGTGCGGACAGCCTCCTTGCTTTGTGGAGATTCAAAACAAAGTATGTGGGGGCGGGGTCCCATAAATCCACTTGTTATTATCTTTGAAAGGAATTGTAGATTGGGTGCTAGTACTGGTAAGTCTGAAGAGGCTCTCTGGCATTTTAATGGGATTTTAAAAAAATTACACTAACCTGGGACTTTGCAGACAAATCAGAGAGCTTCCAAAAATTTGGTTCTGATTTTGCAGCTTCTCCAGAAAGGGAAGCTTCAGATGGGAAACTCCCTTCTTGTGAACTGCAAGACACCCCCTCAAACTGCACTCCTCTCCCCACTCCAGTAATGCTTCACAGCAACCAGTTTGCCTCCTTTCACCACGCCTAACTTTTGCTTTTTTCCTTCCAGCTGCCTCTCTTCTATCATCTTCCACTTTACTACAATCTAAACAGGAAAGCTTCTCTAGGTAAAAGCCTGGATTTTTTTTTATTTTTGGCTGATGTTACCTGGCTAAGTGTACTGTGTACAGTGACGAGGCAATACAGAGAGGTAGATTGTATTTCCATACATAAAGCTGAAAGTTTAACAGCTGCCTCATTGAAAAGAGTCCAGTAGCACCTTTAAGACTAACCAACTTTACTTTAGCATAAGCTTTCGAGTATCACAGTTCTCTTCATCTCTTCGCATCTGACAAAGAGAACTGTGATTCTCGAAAGCTTATGCTACAGTAAAGTTGGTTAGTCTTAAAGGTACTACTGGACTCTTTTCGATTTTGCTACTACAGACTAACATGGCTAACTCCTCTGGATCAGCTGCCTCATTGGTATCTTTTTTAAATTACTGTCCTCAGCTTGGAACCCTGGCAGCCAGTGGGCTGTTGTTCCAAAGACATCCATGAATACTTTAAGTGAACCAAGTGTCCCCCACCCGTGCTCAACAGCCACACCTTATTTTGCTGGATCTGTCAAAAGTGTGAGCAGGTAAAGAGAGGATGAGGGCCCCAGTGTTAAACTACCATTTGCCCGTTGTTGCCAATTAGCTCTTCCATGCCAAGTATCTGGGAGGACCACCAAAGGATCCTACCAAATATTTGCAATGGAAAGGAAAAATCACAAATGTCTCCAAACATTTTCTAACGGGACAGAAAGCTTACATATTTTGCGTATGCAGAATGTTCAAAGGTTACTCAGCAAAACCTACAAGAGACACTGAACAACCATTGTTGTAAGTAATTTTGTAAACATCTGGAGACATTATGTGTGGTTTTCCCTTTCCCCTGGAAATACTTGGCAAGATCCCAAGATCCTCTGGAAGTGCTCACAGATATTTGATGGGGAAGGACTGCTTGGAAACACTGTTCCACAGTAGAAACCAAAAAAGAGGCTAAATGCAGAGTAAGAAGACAATCTCATCTCCGATGCATTTGAGAACATCCATGAAGTGTTCACCTCCTGTTAAATTTATTTATTTGTTTGTTTATAGACCACCTTCCTCACTGAGACTCAAGGCAGATTACAGAGTGTGAGATTAGTAGAATCAATATCAAAGGCATTTCCATAAACAATGCCATAGGGTAAATAAATACAAGTTTACAAAGACAGAGCATCAGCAAGAATCTAATAGAGTTGAAGAAATGCTGAAACAGAATGTACACAATTCTAGGACTCACCTTAGACAACATGAAGCACAAGTACCACATAGGAGCACACCGATAGTACGTAAGGTAACATAATGCTGAAGTCTATGGTCCCTAACTCATTAGTGAAGCATCTGAGAGTGAGATCCCCTCCCCATAATACAGCCCTCCTATCTGAGTAAAAAGCCTTTTTGAAACATTCGAGTTTGCATCGTTTGCAAAATGTGGGGGGTCTCCAGGGCCATCACTGAGAAAGCCTGTGTACGGGCTGCTGTTGATTTCGCTCATGTGAGGGGTGGCACCTGGAGGAGACCTGTTCAGATGAGCGAAGTTGCCATGGAGAAGCATAAGGAGGAGGCTATCCCATAGGTATGCAGGACCAAGGCCATTAAGAGCTTTGTATGTGATAACCAATACTTTGAACTGAGCATGGTAACTGATAGGTAGCCAATGGAGTGACTGCAGGATGGAAGTGATGTCCATGCTCATGATAACAGTTGAGCTGCAGCATTTTGCACCAATTGGAATCTCCTAGTTAACTTAGACGGGAGACTTATGTATAGTACATTATAATAGTCAAGTCTTGATGTCCAGGAAGGATATGCTGAAAGAAGGTTATTGGGTTGGTGTCACAACTGTGGAGGTAATTGGTTAGCTGACAAGACTCCTGTTCTTTTGACATCTGCAAGTAACCCTTTACACATCCCATAAAAATTCAGAAATATCTGCAGCTCCCCTGCCCAGATTTTTTCAATTTTTTAATGGAAAAATTGGAGAAATTTGGAGAATGCTGAAAAAAAATACTTCTATGAAACTTGCTTCTTCTCGAATGAGTAAAATGCTTTTTCAGACAAGGTTTTATTCACTTAAAATGTATAGCATGAAAAAAGACTGAAGACTTTTTTTCTAATGAAAAATTGGAGATTTTGAAGGAGCACTAAAAACAGATTTCTGTGAAATATCTTTCCCTTTGGAATGAATAAAATACTTTCAGACAAAGCTCCACTCACTCATATTGGACAGCATTCAATTATTCCACAGAAAAATTAATTTTGAGCAGCAGGGAAATTTTGGGAACCACTGAAGAGAACTCCTTGGGGGGGGGAATATGAAATGAGTGAAATTATTTTTAAACCATGTGTTATTCACTCAAGACATATAGTATGCAGAAGTCTAAGGACTTTTAAACATTTTGCTACTGGAAAAACTGGGAAATGAAGAGCACTAAAAATCCTATTAATTCCTTTTTTCCTTTTAGAATGAATAAAATGTGCTAAGATAGCAAAGGGTGCAGCAGTTTGCAATTTTTTCTCACTTTAGTATTGAGTATTTGCACTTTTTCTTGTAGAAAACCAAGCATTTATACTTTTAAATTCCATAAATATGTCAATTAATATAATCTTATATGCCAGCTAAATTATAAATTATGCATTTTATGATGTTAAAGCAGCAGAATAGGTTTAGGTTCGATGGAAAGGTAGCAGTTCATATATCCTAAATGCCCATTTTTCCCAGGAGGAAAACACTTTTTTCCTATGATTTCAAAATTTCAGGAAGTTTTACATCTGTACCAGTAAATTTACTCCAAAGAAGATTTAACAGCATGCAACTTGGTTCACAAAGATAAGAGCTTTGGGAGTTAAAAGAATGCACTGCCAGAATCACAAAGATGCACAGATCTTTGCTGCTGCACCCAGATAAAGCCACTCTTCTCTAGTCAACGGCAATTTTATGGTAGATAGACCAAAGGTCACCTACTGTATATGGCAGCTGTATACAAGCTCTCCATCTCAGAGCCTTACCGTGCAGCTTACCCAAATCTCCAATGAAAAAATTATCTATAGTACTGACCATCAGTTTTCTGCCTGAACAGCAAGATCCAAGTCCAGTAGCAGCTAGAAGACCAACAAGAGTTTCAGAGTATAAGCTTTTGAGACTTAAAGCTCCCTTCTTCAGATACCTGATGAAGAAGGGTGCTTTGACTCTCAAAAGCTTATACCCTGAACATCTTATTGGTCTTCAAGGTGCTACTAGACTGGAATTCTTCTGTTCTACTTCAGTCCATCACAGTTATCTACAGAAACTAGTTTCCTAACTAGTAATCCTCTGCAGCCTCTTCTAAGGAAAACATGAGGTGAGCTTTGTGGTTGCAGGATTCCCTACACATCGTGCCAACTGTCATTTTGATCTTGTTCACAGAAAAGTTTCAGAGACTCACACACTTTCTGACTGTTCTGCGATTCTCCCAGCCCATCTTTTGGGACTATTTTCTGTACTGAAGGCAAATTAACATGGCGTCCAAATTCTTTCGGCACTTGATAATACAGCATTGGCAAAAACAGTGCCCACGTTTCACAGACACGAGGGATGTGGAAGTAGTCCAGGTAGACAGAACAAGTGATTTCTTTCTGAAGGCTTGCTAGGAGTCCATCAGTACAAGGAAGATGGGCCTTGCTCAGAAAGAAGTTTCCCCACTGGCAATCTCGATTGGTTCCTGAATGTCCTTCTTGTGGGCTTGACTGAGATCTTGAATCTCTGGAGGATTGATGGCCGCTTTGATGTTCTCTGTTTCCCTGGGTTCTTATTGTGGTGGACAACCAAAAGGTTGCATGCCTACCAGGAAGGACACTAGCATCTCGAGTCATAGATGGCACTATGGGGATGAGATGAAACATGACTTTTGAGGTCCTCACTCAAAGGCCCACTCAATATCCCTGGAGGGAAAGGGTCTGTTTGGTTCTTCTAAAGCATTACCTAGGTGTAGGCCCTTTTGGAGAAGGTCTCATTTTGCACGCTCTGAGCCTGCAGGAAGAACTGAGGAGAAAGGTGCAGGGGGTAGGAGTGGGAACACAACATTTTAAAAAGGTTAATTTCATATTGGCATCAGAAGCTTATAAGGATAGCTGTGCTAGATTAAACCAACTGCCTATTGCTTCAAAGAGTACATTCTATACATCCCTAGTATTTAGGTGAGCCTTTAAACACTCAGGAAACTTAAGAATGTGTCTATCTTCCTTTAGAAAAGTATATCCCTCCAATAGATATAGCAAGTTTAATTTCCGCCAAGACTCAGAAGACTGATCTCCTTAATTATTTTCTGTTTTAACTGCAGAACAAGCACTTTCATATTTCTTTTCCTTCTGGTTTCTCAGGGTCTGTGGCTTAAGTGTAACTTTCTTAGGTATTCCCTCAGGTATCTATGAAGCTTGCTGGCTCTGATGCTGGAAGATGAGTCATACCCATCCTGCTTTTGTCTTGTCAGCCTTCCAACGACATTTAATACTCCCTGAGCAAGTGCAAAGGACAGACCCAACTACTGTCATTTGAATGTAAATTCTGGAGTGTAAGTCATTTTACCACAATATTAAGTCATCTCTGTAGTATTTGATTTACTTACAAATACAGGATTTTACTTACAATTACAAATACATGGACAGTGTCGTGTAATGGCTAGAGCGCCAGAATAGAATCTGGGCAGCTTAGGTTTGATCCCCCACTCTGCCATGGAAACTTGCTAAGTGACCTTGGGCCACTCTCACATTCTTAAGGTACCTCATAGGGTTATTGTGAGGGGAAAATGGAGGAAAGGAAAAGGATGTAAGCTGCTTTGGATCCCCATTGGGGAGAAAGGTGAGGTAAAATTAAACAAAATAAATTCAAACAGGTCATGAGATCCACTCACATACATCAGATCTCCAGAGGGAAATCCTACAATTTCCAGGTCAGGGGATCAGTAACTCTTTACAATTAGAGCCAAACTACATTAAAATTCAGAACAAGCGTTTATTTGCATACTGAAAGCATGCAGCAACATTGTAAGGATCGTGCCCTAAAACAGGCCCCTAAAAGTATACGTTTTAAACTTTGATTCAGGCTGCTGTTTGTGCAGGCCTTGCACTAGGCCTGTTATGTGGAAAGACCCTTTGGTCTAATTAGCTGCACCTGTGAGTTGCTTTGTTCTTGTGAGAATACAGCCTTGAAAAAGGCGGAGCCTGGTAGTTGAAATCACCTCCTATCTGTACTCCCCATAGTTTCTCATGCTGTAGTGCCAATTAAGAAACTGAGTCCCGATTGGTTTCTTGGTTCAGGGGGCTGACCATCTTAGCCCTCAAGAATTCTCATTGGTTCTAGGCAAAGTTACATGCTTTCATCTTTCGGCCGTTACTCTCTATTACTATGTGAAAAGAGGAGCTTCTCAGCTCCATGCCACTCTATCAAGATGCCTAGAGTTGGATGGCATGGATAGACTCTTTGCTAATGCCTTGGTAAGAACACCTTGGAACCAAGAGAGAGATTTGCGGGATAGCTAGCTTGCAGTATTTTTAGTTAGACAGTATTTAGAATAGCAAGCTTTAGTAAAGCCCATGTGGTTTACAAAGTGTGTTATTATCCCCAGGACAATCGCCCTGCGAGGTGGGTAGGGCTGAGAAAGCTCCGAAGAGCTGTGACACGGTCACCCAGCTGGCTTCAAGTGGAGGAGTGGGGAATCAAACCGGTTCTCCAGATTAGAGTCCTTCCTATTACTTTTTAATTTCTTTCTACATGCTCTAGGTGGCTTTCCCCGTTTTGCACGGGCACCAGAATTTTTTTTAAACCACCCCAAAGCCAGTCCCCTAAAACTCCCTTTGCTCCAGAAGGCAACCAATTCATTAAAAAGTCCCCCTAAGCCGCTATGCACAAACTTGCTCCAACCCATGTCTCCCGGGCGCGCCGCTGCCCAAACACACACCCTCCAGCCGCCTCTCCGGCTCCTCCCGGCAGCAGCCTCGCGAGCAATGTTTTGGGTCCGACCCACTCGCTCTCTCCCGCGGCCAATCAGATCCCCCCTCGCGATCCACATGCTTCCCTCCCTGGCCGTGGCCTCCCTTCCTTTCCCATCATGGCTACCGAGAGCCCCTTGGAAACTCTGCAAAGAGAGATCACCTGCTCCATCTGCCTGGGCTACTTCAAGGAGCCCGTCTCCATCGACTGCGGGCACAACTTCTGCCAGGCCTGCATCACCCAGTGCTGGGGGCGCTCGGACGACGAGAACACCTCGTGCCCCCAGTGCCGGCGGTGGTCGCGGAAGAGGAGCTTCAGGCCCAACCGGGAGCTGGGCAACGTCGTGGAAGTGACCAAGCGGCTGCGGCTGGAGGCGGCCAACGCGCTGGCCGGCCAGAGGCTGTGCGAGAAGCACCAGGAGCCCCTCAAGCTCTTCTGCGAGCAGGACGAGACGCCCGTCTGCGTGATCTGCCGGGAATCGCGGGCGCACAAGGCCCACCCCATGCTGCCCATAGAGGAGGCGGCGCAGGATTACAAGGTAGGTCCCGCACGGCTCTGCCCTGCCGTTGTCACCGCCGTTCTCGGCTGCTTTCTCAGCCGGTGTAGTCTCCTGCATCGCTGAAGTCACGGAGTTTACTCCTAGGGAGGCGTGCGTAGGGTTGCAGTGTGACAGTGCGGCCCCGTGCATCTCTGCTCGGAAGCAAATCGCGGTATATGAAATAGGATTTACTCACTGGTAGATGGGAGTCTGGCTGTACAGCCCTCAGGAGCAAGTCCCAGTGTGTTAAAGGGAACTTACTCCTGAGCAAGTGTTTACCGGATTGCAGGTTGGCCAGTGCAATCCTATGTAACTCAATTCGGAAGCAAGTCCCTCAGAACTCACTAGGGCTTACTCCCCGGTAGGCCAGTAGGATCTGAGTCCAGTGACACCTTAGAGATAAACGAGATTTTCAGAGTGGAAGCTTTGGATATAAGTATCTGAAGAAGTGAGCGGTGACTCACAAAAGCTCATACCCTACCACAAATTTTGTTAGTCTTGTAGGTGCTACTGGACTCTTGCTGTTTTCTATTGCTACAGACAAATATGGATACCCATCTTGATCTATCTTGTAGTGAGATAAGAATCCTAAGCCTTTCTTCAGTCCCACAAGGTAGGGGTCATGGTTCTGAATTTATGGGTAAACTCTGTTTCAGCAATCTCCAGTTGTAATCTCCCCTTGAAATTTCTCTGAGGACAGCCACTTTTAGGTTAGCAGTGGAATGTCCTGGAAGATTCAAATGTTCTCCCACTGGTTTTTGAGTGTTGTGATTTCTAATGTCAGATTTATGTCCCAAATAGGCATTCATAGGCTTGTATTTTGACAGTACAGTCAATCCTATGTACTGTCAATCCAGTCTAAACCCACTGATTGCAATCGATTTAACACTGGGGTGACTGTATAGGATTGCATTGTTATGTCATTAACAAGTTACAGACTGGGCAGGCCTGCTCTTCATTCCTCTTCTTCCTCCTGCCCTGGGGCATAGAGTGGGGGGGGAGGTAATGAAATGTCACCAAAGACTAGAGGTGGGAAAAAACCCTCCTTTGCTTTATCTTCTGTGCGTAACAAACTTTGTGGCCAACCTTACACTGTGGTTGTAAGGCTTGGGAAATGTTTAAAAAAGAGGTCATCTTGTGGCACATCAAAGGATAACATGCAGCATATGTATATTTACTCAGATGTCCCACAAAGTTCAGTGGGCTTACTCCCGTGTAATGTGCAGAGAGTTAGACAATTGTTCCTGTATACACTTTTTTTTAATCTCATCAGATAATGCACAAAAGTTACTGCCACAAGACTCCTTTTTGTTTCTGCTGTGACAGGTTAGCCCAGCTATCCTTCTTCAGTGAAATAATATCTCTGAGTCATATGGGCCTTCCTTCCATTGATACTTCGTCTCTAGATATTGTTGTTTGGTGCTTTTGTTATCTTTTCGATGCTAAGCGAAGTCCTTCCTGTTCCCCCTAGTTTTACTTTATCATTTGATTCCAAGCTTCCTGTTATTGCTTGTACAACTGGCGGGGTGGGGTGGGGGTTGTAACAGTCTGTTCAAATTCCTAATGAAACACTGGTTCGCTCAGTTTACTTTTACTGGTGTTTTTTGTGATTAATATTGTTTAATGGATTTTGTAAACTATCTTTAAGACTAAGTTTGGTGGAAAGGTGCGGGAGGAATAACGAAATGCTCCAAATAAATGATATTAATACAAAAAACTACATGCAAATAGAACTTGGAGCACATTAGTTGGAAAATCTCATGTGGAAGCCATAGTGCAAATTGCTTATAACACAGAAACTCCTGTGATATTTTGATTTAATGTATCTTTGGAAACTGCACAAGAAAAAATCAATTCCAAGCTAAAGTTCAAGACTCCACAGAGAGCATAATATCACACTTCTAAATGGAATTACTCTTCTAAACCTGCTGACTTCAGTGGAATTGTAAGAGTGTAACTGCAATCCTGAGCAAAGGGGTGTAAAGCAAACAATATATGGGACTAAGCTCCATGGAAGTAAGTGGGATTTATCTTGGAGTAAAACCTGCACAGGGTGAGGTTACATGCTATCAAAGCAGAAAACGGCCCTCCCAAAATCGGCTTGGAGGAACAGGTTGTTAAATGCTTTCCCACCATTATTGTTTGCTTGTGCTCAGAAACGAGTTGCGCTTCATGTGAAAGCTCTGAAGTTCAGGAGAGAAAAGCTGAAGGAATCCAAAGAAGACTTGGAATGCAGAAGCCAAGCTGATCAGGTAAGTGCTTGTCTCTGTCGCCCAGGAAGAACTGGGAAGTGAGGGGTGCTTGTTTACTCTCAAGATGGGGGGAAAGAGTGAAATGAATTCAGATTTGCCAAGACAGGGATTTGTCGGATGACATACTTACCAGAGGGCACTTTTACTCTCCAGCTGTAGGTTTAATTAGGTGGAGGTGTTGACAGTATGATGTGGCTTATGATGTGCAGCAATTGCACTCCTCCCAAGAGTGTCTCCTTACAGTCCTCTTGCTCTTGGGAATATATTCTGTGATGGCCTGGACTGGATTTTTTCTGTTGCTGCCCTGCTGCTATGGAGCAGCCTCAGGGAAAGGATGAGGTAGGCACCTGGGGTGGGGGGTGGGGGCTTCCAACGAGGATGTAAGATGCATAGGGTTGCCAATTCTGGGTAGGGAATTTTCTGGAGATTTGGAGGGGGGTGCCTATGAAGGGTGGTGTTTGGGAAGGGGACAGATCTAGTATGGTATAATGTCATATAGTCCAGCCACCAAAGCAGCCATTTTTTCCCCAGAGGAACTGATCTCTGTCATCTGAAGAACAGTTGTAATTCTGGGAAATAAGAGACTATGGGGCAGCTTGAAAGAACTCTGGCTTTAATTGCCTGTTGTAATTAATTGTTATTTTTGTTTTATATTGATTATTGCTGCCAGCCTTGAGTCCTGCCTCTGTTGGAGGAAGGACTGGATTATACTATACTATATTTATACTATAAATATACTATATTTATTTACTATATACTATTAAATATATACTATATTTAATATACTATATTTATATACTATAAATATACTATAAATATCTTTCCTGTGTGCAGGGCTGGTGCAAGGCTTCTTGTACCTTGTGCAAATATATAATTTCCCCTCTCCCAAACCCTCAAGACTGTTATAGAAGCACATATATGCACCATCCACTTTATCCAGTGTAAATTGCATTTAAAAAAAATTATGTACATCTCCATGTTCTTAGGCAAACATCCAGGGGTTTACAACCAGGTGTCACCTGGCATTTGCCCCATGAACATATGAAGCTGCCTTATACTGAATCAGACCCTTGCTCCATCAAGGTCAGTAATGTCCACAGACTGGCAGTGGCTTTCCAGGGTCTCAGGTAGAGGTCTTTCACATCGCCTACCACCTAAGATACTGGGGATTGAACCTGGGACCTTCTGCATGCCAAGTAGATGGTCTACCAACTGAGCCACAGTCCTATCCCAGTTAACCTGCGGACTTCGGGGTGCCAGAGAAGTTGGCACCTACTTCTGAATTTTTTCGACCTGAGTTAGCCTTATCCCTTCTGTGTTTTTTTTTTTCAGGATGATGTACAAACTGAGAAGCAGAAAGTAGAGTCTGAGTTTAATCAAATCCATGAGTTCTTGGAGAAGATAGAGCGCTTTCTGATCATTATGCTGAAGAAGTTTGATAAAGAGATTGTGCAGAGGAGGGATGGAGCGGCTACCAAGCTCTCAGAGGAGATTGCGCGTTTGGATACTTTGATCACTGAGGTGGAAGAGAAATGTCAACAATCGGCGAGTGAATTCCTGCAGGTGAGGCTGTCTTAGAGCATTCCACCCAGTTGAATGTTTGTGCTTCAGTGCTAAAGCCCAAGTGCGGGAAAGGGCACTTGTGAAAAACCAGTGCCTCGTTTCATAAAGTATGCCCAGCCCCTTGTTTAGATTGTTCCAGTTTGGAACTGGATTCAGGTTCAGAGCTCTGTTAGGCTCTGTTTGCTGTCTTGTTTCTGTGCCTTTAGGCAGTATTTCCGGCATAAAAATGTGAGACTGGTCTTTCTCTGTTTCCCCTTCCCCAGGACATCAGGAACATTTTGAACAGGTATGTCTTTCTTTTGTAAACCTCGCCACCTTTTATTACGATAGAAAGAACTGAGGAAGCCTACTTTAGACCTATATCTAACAAAAAGATTTCGAAGAGTAGGGACCTCTGTGGGGCACGAATCTCAGGCTGCAAACAAATCTCAATTTATTTTTGGTGGGAAAATTTGTTCAGGCTCAGGCACTCTGTTCCACATGGTGTGGAGTGAACAATGTCCAAATTGTGCTAAATTAATTGTTTTTTCCCCTGTTGGATACAAACTGCTGAGATGTTGCAGAAAACTACTCTGTTCAATCTACTTCCTGAGTTGGATCCCTTTATGTTCTTTTCAGATACCAGAAACAATTGGTGTTCATGGGAATTTCTTGTGTTGATAATCAGAACAAGAAATTTCATCTTTATTTGAATCTTTTTTTGGTACCAAAAATTTTGGAACTTATTTTAGTTTCTGATCCTGTCATGTTGTCCTGTATAAAACTGAGAGTTAAACAGTCAAAACAGAAGGTGAGGGGGGTGGAAATCCCTGCTTCAAAATTATTTTAGCCCTCCTGGATTTGATTGAGAGATCTTGCATTTCTTTTTGATGGTGCTGAGGCTTTAGCAAATCTTCATCACCATTGGGAAAGAGTTGTCTTTATTAAGACATATCGAAGTCACCTTTCTTCCCCCAACTAGAAGGGCCCAAGGCAGCTTTCCTAGACAATAATTTAAAACTCCACTACAACAGATTAAAATATAAATCCATATCATAAATAGACAAACTCATTGCAAAACTATCTTTGGCTGCCATTAACCAACTACGCTCTTTAAAAAATGCCACTTTTACTGGCTTTGCTGACTCTATACAAAGCTTTCACTTATGCCAAACAGACGTTCCCATTAACAAGTAGAATATTTATGAACTTTTTAAAACATCAGAACATCTTAATTAGTGATTTGGTTAGGGCAACTGCAGACAACCAGTTTTGAACATTTTAGTTGCAGGCTCCAAAGTGATGGACCCCCTGTTTTCCATTCTAGGTGTCAGGATGGACAGCTGCCACAGCTGGTGACAGTTGCTTCCTCTCCAACTGACCTGGAAAAAAAACTTGGGCATTTTAGTCTGAAAAATATTGTTATCAAGGAAGCACTGGAGAAATGTCGAGGTACCAAAAAGTGTGTGTGTGTATGAGTGGGGGGTGCATTTGTAGCAACTTAAAATAATCAAGAATTTCCTGGCCTTTTGTGTGTGTGCGCGCGCGCGCGAATTGGGAGTGTTTTGCTTTGTGAGATATGTACATATGGATCTCAGGATTGTATGTACTACCTCAAAGAAATGTAAGTGCCCAGAATAAAATAAAAGAATAATTTTGATGAGTTGATTGAATTAGAAAGAAAAGGGGAAGAGGGACAGAAGGGCAAAGTGCACCAAGCCTTGAAAGGACTGATGGATAATTGTGCAGAGTGTGGAGATACATCTGCTGCCTACTCAAGCCCACCATCTTTATAGTCCACATTGCTTTGCAGCACTTACCCTTGAGGTTTTTTCTCTGTCAACTCAATTGTCCATTTTACCCATAGCAACCATACTGATATTCTTGAAGCTACTGCAAATCACTTTCCCCCTTAGCAGCTGGAATGTAGATCCATTGACATTCTGGGACATGCCCTCTTCTGATTTAGCTGGCCTGCGGTTTCTGAATTTTTGCCAGAAATTGTTTGTGCGTTTTTCTAATTTATCCTCTAGTGACTGTCAGGGGATAGTGAAAGAAGAAGAAATCTGAGATGGTTGGCCTGCCAAGCACTGGGCCAAATGCTACATTCTGTATCTGACTAACATGCTGTCCTTATTCCCGTGAAAGCTGTAGTATCTGAAGAAACTCAAGCCCTTGTACTTGCTGTTCTCCGTCCCCCCCCCCCATTTACATAAGGGGGCATGCTTTTTAAAATAACAATTTCTATCCCGCTTCCATGCAACAATGATTTTTTCATCTCTTATCTCCCTCTCTAGAGACAATGATATTCGAATTGGCAAAAGCAAGGGCAATGGAAACATCAGCCAAGAAAGGTGAGCTGCATTTGTTTTTATGCTGAGATATTCTCTTTGAGGAAAAATCAAAGCAGTGTCTACATGAACCTCTTGTTCAGAAGCTCTTCATTATGCCTGGGCAACAATTGCTTCATCTAGCAGGCAAAAGACTTGTACTCTCACTTGACAGTTCTGGCTGGCTGCCCCTCTTTTAACTTCCAGATAATTCAGGGTTTTTTTTCCCTTTTACTGTGTCAACAACCATGTCCTAATCTTTGGCCTGCAGAACGTACAGAGAGCAAGTCTTAGGTGGGTAGCCATGTTGATCTGCAGTAGAACAGCAAGATTCACGTCCAGTGGCACCTTAAGGACTAACAAGATTTCCACAGTATGAGCTTGAGAGTGTCAATCTCTGGTATCTGATGAAGGGAGCTTGACTCTGGAAAGCCTATGCAGTGGATATCTTGTTGATCCTTACGGTGCTACTGAAGTCAAATCTTGCAAAGCAAGTCTTATCTCTTATTGTCCAGTTACTCTGAGCCTGAAATTCTGGATTGCAGGTTTTCTGCATCTCTAGATCCCTAAGATGTCACAGGTCTCCCAAGTGGTCTTTAGTGCTTCCCTGTTGTGTTTGTGAAAAACTGAGACTGCCCATCCTTGGGCTTTCCTCATTTACCTTCATTTCAATTTTTAAAAAATTTATGTTATTTGTAGTCCATCTTTCTCACTGAGACTAAAGGAAGATTATGTAGTCAAGCACCGTCAACAGTGTCACCGTCAACACCGTCAATAGGGTTTGGATTGCAGATATGTGAAAACAAGCACAAATCTGAAACAGCTGAAACATACCTGAATCAAAGCATAATCCTTTAAACATGACACGTTAAACATTGCAGAAATTACATAGTAGGAGCATACTTACAACAACAGAGAGCACAGTAGTATAGTCCTCAGTCCCTATCCCTTTGCCAAAGCATCTTTCTGAACCATATCCATTACATTACAGCTCTACTTGGCGAGGGGGGGGAGCCCCCCTGAATAATTCTGTTTCGCATAGTTTGCGGAAAGCCAGGAGAGTGGGAGCCTTCCCAATATCATCAGGCACTCCATTCCCTAGACCCCTTCCAGTCTGGTTTCCGCCCGGGACATGGGGTCAAGACATTGTTGGTCGCCCTCACAGACGATCTCCGCAGACATCTGGATCAGGGCGGATCAGCACTGCTGATTTTGCTGGATCTGTCAGCAGCGTTTGATACGGTCGATCATGAGCTTTTGACCCACCGCCTTGCCGATGTGGGGATTCAGGGGACAGCACTGCAGTGGCTGGTCTCCTTTCTCCATGATCGGGGACAGAGGGTGGCGCTCGGGGAGAGGGTGTCATCTCGTAGGCCACTGGTTTGTGGTGTGCCACAGGGAGCAATACTCTCTCCATTATTATTTAATATCTATATGCGCCCCCTCGCCCAGCTGGTGCGGAGTTTCGGGCTTGGGTGTCACCAATACGCGGATGACACCCAGCTTTATCTGTTGTTGGACGGGCAGGCTGGATCGGCCCCTGATGCCCTGGAGCATGCTTTTGAGGCTGTGGCTGGTTGGTTGAGACAAAGTCGGCTGAAATTGAATCCCACGAAGACGGAGGTCCTGTATGTGGGTCGTGGGGAGATGGCTTTGGGACCCCAGCTTCCTACACTTGATGGGGCAGCACTTACACTGGCCCCGAGGGTTAGGAGCCTGGGGGTGATTCTGGATTCCTCCTTGAAGATGGAGGACCAGATCACTGCAGTTGCCAGGTCTTCCTTTTATTATCTTCGGCAGGCCAGGCAGCTTGCCCCTTATTTGTCTCCCCGTGACATGACTACAGTGGTCCAAGCAATGGTCACCTCTAGGTTGGATTACTGTAACGCGCTCTACGCTGGGCTTCCCATGGGCCTGATCCGGCGGTTACAGCTGGTACAGAATGCAGCAGCACGGGTCATTGCTGGAGCACCGGTGTGGGAGCATATTATACTGGTGCTACGCCAGCTGCATTGGCTGCCAGTGGAGTACCGAATCAGGTTCAAGGTTTTGGTGTTAACCTACAAAGCCCTACGTGGACTGGGACCGACGTATCTGAGGGACCGTCTCTCACCATATGAGCCCCGGAGGACTCTCCGCTCTGGCGGAAAACATCTTTTAAGTGTCCCTGGCCCTAGGGAGGCCCGCCTGGCGTCGACCAGGGCCAGGGCCTTTTCAGTCCTGGCCCCGACCTGGTGGAATGCTCTGTCTTGCGAGACAAGGGCCCGGCAAGATTTGCTTGCATTTCGCCGGGCCTGTAAGACAGAGCTATTCCGCCAGGCGTATGGCTAACGCCGGGCAGTGCCCCCCCCATGAAGGGGGGGTTAAACCATCACCCCTATGCAAACACAGAGGCATGTATGAACCACTATGCAGCATGAATTGTTATATTTAATGTTTTTAAATGTTTTTAAATGTATTATTTAATGTTTTTAAATGTTTTTAAACATGTTTGTATTTGTTATCCGCCCTGAGCCTGCGAAAGCGGGGAGGGCGGAATATAAATATAATAAATTAAATTAAATAAAGTGGGGGGGGGGCACCATAGAGAACGTGTGTATGGGCAGTAGTTGATTTTGCCAATTTGCTGGGTGGCAAAGCCTTGCTCAGATGAGCAAAGCTGGTTGAGGTAGAGCATACGGAGAAAGGTCATGAAAGGCTTTGTAAGTGATAGTCAAAACTTTGAATTGAGCTATATAACTTATGGACAGCCAATGAAGTGATTGCAGAATGGGAGTAATATGCAACTAGCTCCCAATAATGATATGGCATTCCGTACTAACTGAAATCTCTGAACTGACTTCAAAGAGATACCTATGTAGAGTCTAGTCTCAGTGTTATTGTGACAGAATTCAGGTGGCCAGATCAGCCATGTCAATGTAGGGGGCCATCTTGTAGGCTAGACTGAGTTGAAAGAAAGTGTTTTTTGCTACTGCGTTAACTTATCTTGCCAGCAGCAATGCTGGATCCAGTACAACCTCATGGCTCATAACTGAGCCAGCAAGGGTCAGCTGAACTCCATTAAAAGTGGGAAGCACCATGTCCTTCAAGATCTCTACCTTCCCAACCAGCATCACTTCTGTCTTGTCTGAGTTCCGTTTCAATTTATTTGCTTTCAACTATTGGACCACAGTAATTAGGCAGCAGCTTAAGACCTCTACCACATCATCATGGGGTTTATCATAAAATGTTGACTGTTTATCATAAAACAGTCACTGACTCAGGGCTCCTTCCTTCAGCCACTCAAAGAGGTGGTTATCCATTTGCTGCTTCAGAAGCCATCCAAAGTCAAAAATAATGTGGCCAGTTATCATCCAGTCTCTACTCTGCTCTGGGTAAAGTGATTGAGAGACCAGTAGCAGACCAAATCCAGGCCTTCTTGCAGAATTCGTGTATTTATTTAGTACGTTTTTACACTTTACTTCCTCCAAGAAGCTCGGGTCAGCACATGTGGTTCTCTGCCTTTTCCTGTTTTACCCTTTCAGCAACCTTGTGAGGGTAGTTAGGCTGAGAGTGAGTGACTGGCCCAAGATCATGATGGGTTTCATGGTGACTGGGGATTTGAACCTGGGTCTCCCAGAGCTCAGCCTAATACTCTTTTAACTATTACACCACATTGGATCATTAACTGTTGCCCTTGCTGTCAGCCACCTAGCTGTTAAGCCATCTTTTAAACAGAAGGTACCTATGCTGGAAGCACTACTGTTTCTGCCTGTCTGAACTGGATGTGAACTCTCTGGCCATAGCAGGTTGACAACTGTCAGTTAGATGTTACACCCCAGGGGATGTTACACCCCATATTTGGAGGCTCTTGTGGTGCACATTAGTTGCCAGAACTTGGCCACCAGCTCTCATGGCGAGGATAATAATATTCACAGCCAGATGTTGCTTCCCCCCCCCCCTCCTCTCCACCATCTCTGTCTTGTGGGGATATTCTGGGTCTAGATGTATAAATAAAATTGTAGCCTTCCTTGGTGGCAGAGTTCTTCTGATTTTGTTTATTTTCCCCTCAGCAATCATAACTTTGGACCCCAACTCAGCTCATCCCATCTTTGTGGTGAGTGAAGACCAGAAGAGTGTGAAGCAGGGGACCGTGTTGCAGCAACTGCCTGACACCCCTGAGAGATTTGATACCACTGCCATCCTGCTGGGATGTGAAAGATTCACCTCAGGGATACACTACTGGGAAGTGGAAGTGGGTGATGGGCAAAACTGGGCTCTTGGAGTCTCCTGGGAGTGTGTTAAGAGGAAGGGAGATGTCGTGCTTAGCCCTGAGGCGGGGATCTGGGCTTTGGGGCTCTGTGGAGATGAATATAAGGCTTTTACTTCACCTGAAACGCGTCTCACTCTAGATGAAGCCCCAGAAAAAATCCAGGTTTTTCTGCATTATGAGAGAGGTTGGGTGGCATTTTTTGATGCTGATTATATGTCCCTGATCTTTATTTTCCAGTCAGCTAAATTTCTGGGAGGGAAAATCTGTCCTTTCTTTAAAGTGTGTAGTCCAACTACAGAGCTTAAAATATGTCCCTGAAGCATTGTCTCTGGTACATTGGTTCATTTATTTTCTTCAGCTCCAACCATGCATAATTTTGTATGGTATTTTGTGAATGGCACAGAATTTTGATTGGGGGAAAAAGAAAGACCTTCAGCGCTCAAAGTAAGTAAAAAAGCAAGTTTCTTCACTCCCTTGCTGTATTTTTTTTTTAAATATCAAGTGTATATAATTCGAGAGAGCCTTTGTCATCATAAATATTTAGTTGCAGGCTGAGTATTAGTATATTTGTATACACTTCTATCTTGTATTACCTCAACTGACATTTAGACTGATTATTCTTTTATTTAACATCTTGCGCCAAAATGTAAATTATTTACTTAGGAGCATGTCCTGTTCATTTTAGTGGACCTTATTTCTATCTCAAAAGCTTAGGATTTATTAGGAATCAGTACTTCATCTTCAAATTCCGTTCCTTGCCTTTTCTCAATTATCGGCCACTTCCCTAATGTGATTCTGTGGACATAGCAATTTACCTTTTTTCATAGTCTCCTGTACTGCATATCGATATGTCTATTTTGTTGCCATTTCTGAACTCTTTTTACCAAGCTCAGAGCAGGTCAGCAAGAGAGCTCAGAAATCATATGAGAAAGTTCATGATTCCGAATGTTCATTGTGACGTCTCCCAATATGTAACCTAGCTTGGGAAGTGGACGTGGGACATTGACAGTGTATTTCACTACCACCCTAACTCAGAAACTGACGGGGAGGGAGGATGGATAAAATGGGGCTTAAGATATGGCGTGACAAGAGCACTGATAAGGGAAGTAGTGCTGAATCCCTGTCTTTTCCTCCTCCCCAAAGAAAATACCTGTTCTATCATAGGGCCTGGGGTACGGTCCAAAGACACATGATAAATCTACCTTGCTGATGCTCTGTAGGTCAAAGTACCTACAAGGGAAACAGGAAACCTGGGACTTTGTCTGTGCAACTTTGAGCTCCATGATGGAGAAAAGGTAGGATGTGTGTGTGAAGCACTGTCAAGTCACAGCTGACTTATGACAACTTTCTAGGGTTTTCAAGTCAAGAGACTAACAGGTGGTTTGCCTTTGCTTGTCTCTGCCTAGCAACCCTGGACTTCCTTGGTGGTCTCCCATCCAAGTACTAATCGGGGCTGACCCTGCTTAGCTTTAGAGATCTGACAAAAACGGCTATCCTGGTTAGGGCAAAGATAAGATAAAAATGAAATATCTGTGAAATTTTATTTTTCCTAATAAGTAAATAATTCCCCCTTGCCATCCCAAACTTTTAAAATTACTGTTTCCAAACATAAAAGGCTGGCAGTCTTTCCTTTGTTCTCCTAATTTGATAGAATATAACAGTGGATTAATTATAGTCGAACATTGTCTACCTTACCTTGTGTATGTCAGACTGTGGCTAGATAAGGTACTCTCTGCCAGATTCCCTTTAGAAGCAAGAATAAGTCCAATGTCTAGCAAAGGAAGTTTTATTGCAGAAAAGGTCCATTATAGTCCACTGTCCTGAATAGGAGACTCAGGATGGTACATGATCATTGTTACCAATGAAGAGCAAGCATAGGATACAGAGTAACAATACCCATCTGGAACAGCCTCCCCCCACAGTTCTCAAAACAACATCTTTCAGTCCTGGGAAGCTGCTCTCCTTCAAGGCCAATGCTTGGTGGAACTGGGTTAGACACAACAATCTCCTCTGGTGGGAATGCTGCCTGGGAACTGGTGCACCTGGGGAGAAAGCACTTAAACACTAGAAGCATTAGAAAATGGAGTCAGTACAGTTTAGAAACATACTGGACCTGACATTCTGCCCCCCTTAAAATAGATCCCCCCCTGGCTTATATGGATAGCGAGTATGAAAAGCTTTGGTTAATCTAGGAGCATGAACATGTGCAGAGTTCACCCATTCATCGTAACCAGAATCAAAGTCCTTCCAGCGAATGAGGTAAAAAAGCTGGTTTCGTTTGAGCTTAGAGTCCAAGATTTGTTGTACCTCATAGTGTATTTGGTCGTCAATCAAAGTTGGAATGGGTGGAGCTTTGACGTGCCATTTGTTGTCGGTGGGAGCTCTTTTCAGAAGACTGACATGGAACGTATCATGCACATGGCGCAAGTTCTTGGGCAAAGTTACAGCAACAGTCACTTTATTTATTATCTTGCGCACAGGAAAAGGTCCTAGGAATTTTAGAGCGAGTTTGCGGCTTGTTTGAGCTAGTTTCAGATTTTTTGTGGAAATATATACATGATCTCCGGGTTGTAATTCCCATTCGGCCACACGATGGCGGTCTGCGTATTTTTTGTAATCCAGTTTGGCTTTTTCGAGGTGTTTTTTAATGAGAGTCCATTGCTGTGCCGCCTCCCCCCACCATGAAGACACATCTGGCAATTTTGAGGAATGGAGAGGGGGTGCGTCCAACGGGAAGGGGTTGAAGTGGGCTCCGTAGACAATTTTGAAGGGGGCCTCTCCCGTCGAAGCGTGTACACTGTTGTTATATGAGAACTCGGCCAAAGGGAGGAGGTCCACCCAATTATCTTGCTGAAAATTGATGTAACAACGAAGGAATTGTTCTAATATTTGATTTGTTTTTTCGGATTGCCCGTCGGTTTGTGGGTGGTGGCTTGAACTGAGGCCTTGCTCAATATTCAACATTTTCAAAAGCTCCCGCCAGAAGTTGGCAACGAACTGTCCGCCGCGATCCGAAATCACCTTGGACGGAAAGGAATGTAATTTTACAATGTGTTTTAGAAACAAATCCGCTAGTTTTCGAGCGGAGGGTATAGCAGTGCAAGGGATAAAATGAGCTTGCTTGGAGAACAGATCTACCACAACTAAGATACTATTATGTCCTTTAGAGATAGGCAGATCAGTGATAAAGTCCATAGATATTACTTCCCAGGGTCTGTTTGGTGTCTCCAAGGGTTGTAAGAGACCCGGAGGCTTCCCTTTCCTGGTTTTGGCGCTGAGGCAAATAGGGCAGGAACTAACGTATTGGGAAATGTCTTTGCGCATGCCCGGCCACCAAAATTGTCTCTGGATCAGGTGTAAAGTTTTCAAATACCCATAATGTCCAGCAGTGGGAGCGTCATGACAGCGCTGTAAGATCTCCAGCCTGAGGCTGTTTGGGACATAAAATTTGCTCCCAGCTAGCCAATCCCCGTGTGGGGATTGGGTTAGTTTGTTTCGTGGAGCCCTATCCCCCTCTTTCTCTACTTCAGTTTTGAGTTTCGATTTCCATTCTTGGTTAGCCGGGAGGGGCAGCTTGGCCCGACTGCGAGTGGTCACCACGCCCCCAAGTTGCGTAGGTGAGAATACAGTGTCGACAGTCTCCTCCCTTTTGCTCTTGTGTTGGGGCATGCGCGATAGGGCGTCCGCTAAAAAGTTAGTTTTGCCCGGGAGATAGTTTAGAGTGAAGTTGAATTTGGAAAAGAATTCCGCCCATCGCAATTGCTTAGCATTCAGTCTGCGCGGGCTTCGGAGGGCCTCCAAATTCTTGTGGTCCGTCCAGACCTCGAAAGGGTATCGCGCCCCCTCCAGCCAATGTCTCCAGTTAGTGAGGGCTGCCTTTACTGCAAAGGCCTCCTTCTCCCACACATTCCAATTTCTTTCCGCCTCCGAAAACTTTTTAGACAAGAAAGCGCAAGGCCGCAGCCTCCCATCCTCCCCCTTCTGCAGCAGAACTCCCCCAATCGCTGTATCGCTGGCGTCGACCTGCACTATGAAAGGGGTTTGTTCGTTGGGGTGGGAGAGGACGGGTTCCGTTACAAATTGCTTTTTTAAATATTCGAAGGCCGCCTGGCAATCGGGGGTCCATAGCAGTTTGGAAGATGGTTTCTTAGCTTGGTCCCCTTTATCTTTGGTTTTTAGCAAGTCTGTTAAAGGGAGCGTGATTTGGGCGAAGTTTGCTATGAAATCCCTATAGAAGTTGGCAAAACCCAGGAAGGATTGCAGTTCTTTACGGGTGGTGGGTGTTTGCCAGTCTTGGATCGCTTGTATTTTGGCTGGATCCATTTTCAGACCCTCTTGGGAGATACAATACCCGAGGTAAGTAAGTTCGGTTTTATGGAATTCACATTTGGACAACTTGATGGGCAGATTATTTTCCATCAGGGTGGCTAATACTTTCTGTACGGTTTGGATATGTTCCTCCTCGTTGTCTGAGTAAATTAACACATCATCAAGGTACACCACCACCCCTTTGTACAGAAATTCGTGTAGAATTTCGTTTATCATGGACATGAATACGGATGGGGCTCCCGTCAAACCAAAAGGCATAACTAAGTATTCATATTGTCCGAGGGGCGTATTAAAAGCCGTTTTCCACTCATCCCCTGCCTTAATACGAACGTGGAAGTAAGCATCTTTTAGATCTAATTTTGTAAAGATCTTACCTTGGGCCACGACGTTGAGAAGGTCTCGGATGAGCGGTATAGGATAGGCGTTGTTTGTGGATACCGCATTTAACCCTCGGAAATCAGTACACAGTCGGAGTCCGCCATCCTTCTTTTTCACGAAGAGGACTGGAGCGGCGTGGGGGCTGGTGGCCGGGCGTATGAATCCGCGTTGGAGGTTGGTGTCAATGAATTTTCGAAGCTCTTCACGTTCCTGGAGACTCATGGGATAGAGCCGTCCTTTGGGCAGTGAGGCTCCGGGTAAAATTTCTACCGCACAATCCGTACGTCTGTGCGGGGGTAGGGTATCCGCTTCCTCCTCCGAGAAAGCCTTTAGAAAGGGCCAGTACGGTTCGGGTATTTGGCTGACTTCTTCTTGGGTGAGAAGGGCCTTTTCTTTATGCGTTGGATCGTCGCCCCAGTTCTGATTCCAACGGTGATTTTTACAGTTGGTGTGACTGAAGGTAATACATCCTTGTGCCCAATCTATATAGGGGTTGTGATCACATAGCCATCTACTGCCTAGAATTAACGGGTACTTGGCAGTAGAGCTGATGACAAAGGACCTCTTCTCCCAATGTTGCCCCATGCCCGTGATTACTGGGATGGTCTCCGTTGTTACAGGATTCATATTGGTACCATCCATTTGTTCAAAGATTACTGGATTTTGTAAATCCCGGGTTGGTAGGACTAGTCCATTGACTAACGCAGGGGCGATAATGTCTCTTGAGCAGCCCGAGTCAATAAGGGCTTGCACCCGAATGTGCATCTTCCTCTCAGGGTTGAGTAGAGTCACTGGCATGAATAAAATGGACCCAGGTGGCCGGTCCCGTGCAGGGACGGGCTTCTGGTGGATCTGTCGTTTGGGTCCTTTTACGACAGATCCATTTCGTTTCCCGACTGGGGACTTTCTGGATTGACTTCTGCGGTTGGGGAAGCGGGATCATATTCCATGACTTCTTCCGCTTCCAACCCTCTCTCTGAGGCTGGCCTTTGGGAAGTGCCGCGACCTCTATTCGCCCGGGGTGCTGGAGTCGGGCGTTGGGGCGCAGAAAACTGAGCCGGAGTTGGACGGCGTAGTTGGAGCGGAGGTCTTTGCACAGGCCGGTAAGGGCATTGTGCTGCAAAGTGACCAGCCTGTCCGCAATGCAGGCACAGCCCTTGTTGCCATCTAGCATCTCTCGCTCCACGGGTGGCGTAGCTAGTTCCCCGTGCCGCCCTCTGTAAGGTTAATGGTCTTCTTTGTCCCGTTTGTTGTTGTTGTTCAACCAAACGGACTTCTAATATGCGATTCTCCACTTCACAAATAAGTTGGATCCACCCTAACAGCGTAGGGGGATTGTCTTGCATGAGGGCTCTGTCCAAAAGTCTCGGGTTAAGGCCTTGTTTGAACAGGATAATTTTGGTGGACTCCTCACACCTGGGGCACTTGGCTGCTAATTGTCGGAATTTTGTAACATAGTCTCTTGCTGTCATGCTGCCTTGTTTGATGGCTTGCAGTTCTGTTCGGGCCCTAGTTTCCTCTAAGGGGTCTTCATATTGGGCTCGAATAGCATCCACCAACCCCTGGAGAGTATCAAGTTCTGGGGCCCCGACATTGTATAGTCCTACATACCAGTCTGCTGCCTTGCCCTGTAGACGAGATCCGAGATGTTCGATTTGACTGGCCTCGCTGCCGAATAGGTGCCCCCAACGGTTGAAAAACTGTACCACTTGTACTAAGAAAAATCCCAGTTTGGAGGGGTCCCCATCGAAGGTGGCTTCCAGCTTTACCCAGCCCATCGGGAGGTCTTGTCTCGGAGCAGGCACTGGGTAAAAGTCCATCGGCATTTCTAGTTGTCCCTGAGGCACAGGCGGAGGTAACTGGGGCCTCGGTAGGGGCAACGGTGCCGGCTGTGCTGGCGGCGGTCGAGCCGGCGGTGCCGGCTGGGGTTGACCTGGTGGTGCGGGCGGAGGTTGTCGTGGTTGCGCTGGCGGGGTTGGCCTTGGCTGGGCCGGCGGCTGCAATGGCGGGCGAGCAGGTGGCGGTATCCTCGGTCTAGCGGGTAACACCGGAGGCGTTGGCGGTGGCTGTCGAGGTGGAGTAGGTTGGTGTGGTTGATTTGGGATCGGCCGCTGCGGAGGCGGTCGGAGGGGTCGTAGTGGTGCAGGCCGTCCCGGTTGGTTCGGGGGTGGCAAGACGGGCTGGTCCTGAGGCTGCTGCACCGGTGTGAGCTGCGGTCGAGGTAAGAGGGGCCGCAGCGGCGAGGGTTGAGTAGGTGGAAGGCCGCGCGGGCTTGCCCCTCCGGGCGTCGTCAATCTAGGAAGCAGCGGCTGGCCTCTGGGCGCTATTGGACCTTCTCCCGTAGGTTGGCCGACGGGGACAGTGTTTGGCGGTTGACGCGGGGCTCCCTCTTGGTCCGGCCGGACCGCTATAGGAGAAGTAAGAGGGGGTATCACCGGTGTATCACTTGGCTTTTCGTCACCTTCTGTAGGCCTCTCCACGGGAGTCTCATCTGGGGGCGCATCCCCTTCCTGGTTAGGTTGTTCGGTGGGGGTCTCTCCGGGTGGCTCAACCGAGTCATCCCTTCTCGGTGGAATTTCTTGCTGCTCGGGAAGTTCCTCGGTTTGCTCTCCCGATTCGCCCAGATAGGTGCCCCCTTCGCCGGTAGGTGACGGCTGCTGTTGGGCATCCTCCACCGGATAGGATATGACACTTTGAAGGGTAGCTATCTGTATCGCCATCTCTTCAGGGGATAATCTTTCCCCTGCTCCCATTGCCGAAATTAAATGGATGGCACGAGCTAAACTTTCTTCCATATCCATCAGTTTAGCTTCTAACTGTTGCATACGACTCGCCCCCGGTTGTTCGCTCGTGGAAGCTTCATTCGTTGCACTCACCGGGGACAAGGGGCCCCAAGGAGGAGGGTCCCCTTGGACGACTCTCGATCTCGCGGCTAGGATCCCCTTGGCCATGCCCGTTACGGCCGAGATGCTGGTATCCACCGCATAGGTGCGACCTTGTATCTGCTCCCAACTTTGTTCAGGGACTTCCGTTGGCTCTTTCCACGGAGCAAGTTCGGAGTAATCCCAACTCAGGGCGCCGCGGCGAGACGTGTCCTCTTCCGTCTGCTCGAGCGTCCTGTTCCAATAATTCCATGATTGGCTGCTGTCTAGCTCCAGGACGGTTCCTAGGCTTCGGCGCCTTTCCATAGAAACTCGAGGATGGAGCCCACCTACACGACGCTCTCTAGTTTCTCTGGGTCTGGCACCCCACTCCGACGGGGTGGGTACCGAAATCAAGGGGAGAGCGGTCGCTTTCGGCCTTGCCCCGAGGTCGGCTTCGGTCTCGACCCGAGCACTGAGGTCGATGAGAGGTGGGGTGGAAGTGGAGACTTCGGTTCCATTCCCGGCTGCTCCCAGCTCCTGGGAGTCTTGGGCTTGTACGGGTTGTTTGTCGGGAGACACATACGGCTCGAACAAAGGATCCCTGTCCGGGACAACCTTGGATTCCGCTGGGCCCGACTCAGACATGATTGGTAACAAAATGTCAGACTGTGGCTAGATAAGGTACTCTCTGCCAGATTCCCTTTAGAAGCAAGAATAAGTCCAATGTCTAGCAAAGGAAGTTTTATTGCAGAAAAGGTCCATTATAGTCCACTGTCCTGAATAGGAGACTCAGGATGGTACATGATCATTGTTACCAATGAAGAGCAAGCATAGGATACAGAGTAACAATACCCATCTGGAACAGCCTCCCCCCACAGTTCTCAAAACAACATCTTTCAGTCCTGGGAAGCTGCTCTCCTTCAAGGCCAATGCTTGGTGGAACTGGGTTAGACACAACAATCTCCTCTGGTGGGAATGCTGCCTGGGAACTGGTGCACCTGGGGAGAAAGCACTTAAACACTAGAAGCATTAGAAAATGGAGTCAGTACAGTTTAGAAACATACTGGACCTGACAGTGTAAGCATTTTCCCCTGTGATGGAACTCCAGGATTGTTCTTGCTGAGTGGCTATAAATGTTACAGTAATTGCTATACTATCCATTTTTGCAGAAGAG
This sequence comes from Eublepharis macularius, assembly GCF_028583425.1. Lineage (NCBI taxonomy): Eukaryota > Metazoa > Chordata > Lepidosauria > Squamata > Eublepharidae > Eublepharis > Eublepharis macularius. The sequence continues at coordinate 155,728,063 of NC_072793.1, read as the reverse complement.
TCGGTCCCCCTCAGGTGCTTTATTGGCATGTTTTTGGGATGGGAAAATGAGGGGACAATGGTAGGGGGGAGATTGCCTTTTTTTTTTTAAAGGTAATTAAAAAAAACATTCCCACGAGCCAAAACTTGAACCATTTCCAGCTCCCCCACTTTGGTAAGGTCCCACAAGTGAACACATGAGCACTGCCTTATACTGACTGAGTCAGATCAGTCATACTGATCTATCAGTGTCAGTTACACTGATCTATCAATGTTAGCCTTGTCTACCTTGACTGGCAGAATTGCTCCGGGGTCTTGTAGAGTGGTCTACATCACCTACTAGTTGAGCACAGTAGAAGTGCTACCAATTGAACCATAGCTGTCCTCCTGTGAATGACAATGGAAAGGAAAACAAAACTTCCAAGTTATTTCCTATCAGAAAAGCTGATTCATTAAGTTTCAGGCAGGAAAATCAGCTTTCAATGTGAATTTTAAGTCAGTTGAGGGATTTCCTTTGGAGGCTAATTTTTTTTTAGATACTTTAATATTCTCACCACTGGAAATGCTACTCGGTCCCCCTCCTTGTCCCATCAGCGCCTGAGATTTCATTAAGCATTCACCTCACAGTTTCAAAACTGTCCGTAAGGGCTTGGCAACTGTTTTGGCATTTTTGGTTTGTTCAACTTGCTTTTGGTAACTTGGATGTGTTTTGTCTAAAAAGCCTTTGTGCTTGATAGACAATCCTAAAAGTGAAGTGAACTAACTCATGGACTTCAGTGGGATAAAGGGTAAGTCTGAGGAGTTCAGTGATTTATAGATGGCAGCATCTGTAATGCATTTTCTTCTTTGTTAAGGATCAGTAGATTGTAACATTTAGACCCACAAAACCATTGTCACTACATTAAATTCTTTCAGAAATGCAAAAAGATAATTGTGTGTTTGTTATGTAACAGTGGTTCAAAAATGTTTTCTTAGTTTATTATTTTGTATGTACTAGAAATTAACAAATCAAGCCCCCTGAACCAAATTTGGATTCCTGAAGTGTATTAGTTGCACCCCCCTGCCCCCAAATCACAAATGTGTATAAGGGAGTTGGGCATGAAGATCATCTTGTCTGTCATTGTATTTACTGATTTATTTAAAACATCCCACTTTTTTTTCCTCCCCAGACTCAAGGCAGCTAACAATATAATACAAAATTGCAAAGGAGATAAAATGTTAGCAGTCCAGTTAACAAGATTAAAAATGCTGAAATTAAAACACTAGGCAACCACAACAATATTGCCGGCCTTCAGACTTTGGTTTCTGTCAATAAAAGGGGGGAGGCCTCTTTCCAGGTTTATTTTTGCCACCCAGTCCACCTTTGCACCCTTACTCGGGATCAAGCCTAGCAACAACCACCAGCAACTTGCCACTATGCAATTTGCACAACTCACCCAAACATGATGGGACTCAATTTTAAAAAACACCCCGTTTACAGATTAAGAAGCACGCTATTTGTGGTGGTGGTGGTCATAGCTAACTTACAGCAGCCCCTGCTGGGGTTTTCAAGGCAAGAGCTGTTCAGAAGTGGTTTACCATTGCCTGCCTTTGCAGCTCTGGTCTTCATTGGAGGTCTCTCATCCAATTACTAACCAAGCCTGACCCTGCTTAGCTTCTGAAATCTGACAAGATTGCGTTTGCCTAGGCTGGGTCAGGCAGCTTCAGCAATATTTTCTTCCTTTAAAGATTTCAAAATTTTCTGGAAAGGTGGGACTTTCTCAGATGTGTAGAAAGATCTGTCTTGTCTGTCAATGGCTCCAGTCTCCTAATGTAAGTATCTGCAGAAGAAGCAATGTTAAGAGTTAGGTATATTGGTTATCATAGGGGCTAGATTGCAAATTCTCAAGAAGTCAAATCTAATATTGTGCTATAATTGTGTGGTTTGAAAATTAAAATACTAAATCTGCTAATATCCACAAAAACCAATACTGAAATTTTGGCATCCAAATAATAATTTAGTAACAAATAGTAACAAACACGCCTTAGCAGAGGTTTGGATGGTTAGACCTGGAAGAGGGCTATATCAGCTGTTTCCCCTCCTTCCATTTTGGAACTCCCTCAGAAGTATTGTCCAAGGCTTTCACGGCCGGAGAATGATGGTTGTTATGGATTTTCCGGGCATAGCCGTGGTCTTGGCATTGTAGTTCCTGATGTTTCGCCAGCAGCCAGTCACAGCTGCTGGTGAAACGTCAGGAACTACAATGCCAAGACCATGGCTATACAGCCCGGAAAATCCACAACCATCCCTCAGAAGTGTTGAGAACAGGCTGCATCTTGCACTCTAAGGGAATAGGAGGATCTACATGCCACCATTGCTACAGGTGCAATCACATGCACCAAAGGAGAAAGGAGTTACAAGGAGGAGAGAGGAACCAATAGTTTTGGGAGGCTCATCTTGTTTGGTGATGGGTCAAGGGTTGCCTGCAGACTTTTCTGGAGCCCTGGCAAGTGCTTGACAATGCTGATCTAATGCCAACCACGATTGTCAACATATTTCATGCTGCCTGTATCTTGTTTGTGATGGGCAGAGAATCCCTGACGCTCTCTTCCTTTTGAAAATAAGCATTTTTCATTCGAATTTTACAGAAATTTACAAGCACCTTAGAAAGCAACCATACGGCTTTAAGTGCCAAGGTAGATCTTCCGCACACACACAAACCCGACTAAAAGAAAGTAATTTAAACATATTTCCGTTCCTATTCAGATCAAATATTATTGGTAAAAAATGACAACAATCAAGGTATTTATAATACTTAAAAAACGGGGGGGAAATGAAGCTTTAAGAGTTCCCGCCGCTTTCCTCAGTGCGCGCATGCGCCTGCCTCTCCATCGCCTGCTTCCTTTTTTTCTCCAGATGATTCCCCTCCCCCGCTTTCCGTTTTCCCTTTTCAAACTGGCGCGTGAAGGGTTATAATAACGTTCTCGTTTTTTTCCATCACTTCCGCCTTGCGCCTCCTGGTCACGCCCCTTCCCGAACCCTGCTCAGCCAATGGGGGCGCTCTCCGGAAGGGGGCCTTCTGCGTCCTAGGCCGGCCTCGAGTTCATCCGCGCGGCCGTAGTGCGGTGGCGCCGTCGCCATGAGCGGGATGTCGGCCGAGCAGCTCCTGCAGCAGCGGCTCCTCCGCAGCCGCCTACGGGCCTCGGCGCAGCAGATGGGCGGCGGCCCCCTGCCCCCTCCGCTGCTGCCGCCGCTCTCCCCGCCGTCTCCTCCCGACTCGCCGCCCCCGGGGACGACGCCGGCCGAGATCCCCGCTGGACCGCGCTGCCCGAGCGAGACATGGTGCTCGCTATGCCGCGTGTACTGCCCGGAGCCCGTGTGCCTGCCTTGCGGGCACAACTTCTGCACGGCCTGCATCGGGCAGCGCCTGGGAGAGCCCAAGCTCAACATCTCCTGCCTGGAGTGCGGCGCCACCGCCCGCAAGAGAAACCTCCGGCCTATCAAGCCGCCGCCGCTGCTGGGCAGTCTCGGGGGGGAGCGAGCCAAGCGACAGAGGCTGGACGCGGCCGCCGGAGTCGGTGGGGCAGCGGGGCCGGCCGTCATCCCTCCACCGCAGGTAGTAGCGGCGGCAAGTGGATCAGCTCCGGCGACAGCAGCACCCGCCGCCGCAGCTCCGCCGCCGCCTCTCCCGCTGCTGCCTTCAGTCCAGACCCCACCGACGCTTCCCGCGCCGAAGCCCCCGACGCCGCCTCCCGCGCCGGTCCCGGCGCCCGTGAAAAGGACCGCAGCGCCCTTGCCGCCCACGCCGCCGCCCTATTCAGCGGGAGACGCCGGCGGAGACGGGAAAGGGAGAGGAGCGGGCGACGCGAGCGGAGGGCGGCTGTGCGACAAGCACCGGGAGGTGCTCCAGTTTTTCTGCGAGGAGGACCAGGCCCCGATCTGCGCCCATTGCGATCGGTCCCAGGAGCACCGCGCTCACACCATCTTCCACGTCGAGAGGGCGGCCCGAGACTACAGGGTAAGGCCGTGTGCGGGGAAGCCCAGTGCAATGTAAGCCGCCATGAGCGTCAGCTAGAAGGGCGGCCAATAAATAACGAAGAAGATAAAGAATACGATAAATAAAAAGGTGCTCAAGGTGGTGGCTCCCCTCCTCGGTTTTATCCTCGCAACAGTTTTTCCTATGCTGCGCTAGTCACTGCACTGTACTGGCTTTAGTAGACTTAGAAAGGATAATGTGCTTAGGATAGCACTGCTTCTTTTTTTCACCCTTATTCCGAGGAGCTTTGAGCGGATGCTCACGTCTATATCTTCTCACAACAGCTTACACATCACACTTTCTCTCTGCCACAAATTCGTTAGGTGGACTTTAGAAACTCTCAACACCCCTGTTAAGTAAGTTAGGTGGCAAGAGTATGTGAATTCCCAAGGTCATCCAGGGAGCTTGGTGGCAGAGTGGGATTGCAGCCCAGGTCCTAGTCCCAACATTTTGAATTATTGGGGCTCTTCAAACAAAACTCTGTATTTGTGGCTATGTACTGTTGCACTGTTATTTATTTCATTTGTAGTCTGCCTTTCATTGAGGTTCAAGGTGGATTACACATTGTGAGCTGAGTACAGTTGATGAGGAAACCAAGTACCGTCTGTTCTTTAGAAGGTGTGCATACTTACAGATGGCAGCAGAAGTACCTTTGAGCCTTACTCACTGTGCGTGTACTTGTCTGAATGATAAAGAAAATCTTGTTTATTAAATACGTAGTTTCATCTTTAACTTTCAAATGAATGGCTTTAAGATTAGGATAGCAGTCTGACAGTGCGAACCTTAGGGGAGATGTTAAATTTCTGGAAATGTTGGAACCATAGGAAAAAACACCTGTTTTCTGGATTTAAAAAGAAATTTGAGGAAAAATGAAACATATGCAATACATTCCTATCAAGCCCAAACTTACCATATTAATCTAACAACATAAAAATGTATCTTTTAGAACTTCCACTCTGTCTGCAAATTATTTGGCATATTTAAGGAATTTAGAAGTCTGAATGTCTTGGCTTTCTATAAGAAAAATTGTAAATATGCCCAGTTCTTGAGAGAGCTGCAGACAGCTGCACCCTGAGCTGCCTTAGTACTTGCATCTTTTTTTTTTTGCCATCTGTGAGGTAGAGGAAAAATTGAGGATAGAAAATAAATTCTGTAGTAACCTAGAAGTGTATTATTTGGATAGGAACATACTCCCACAGTCACAAAATGTTGGACTGCCAGAAGTTCTTATCCCTCACCCCCCTTTTTTTGTTTTTTTTCCCATTGGAAAAATGGAAGTAGTCCTTAGCTATTTCATGCTTTATGTTTTGAATGAGAAAAACGTTTTCTTAAGAAGCAAAAGAGAAAATTACAGCCCCCTTACCGATGTTCCCTCAAGTGTTGCAGGTTTTTTGCTGGAGGGAAAACGGGGGGGGGCTTTCCCCCCCTAGACCTGCACATCTCTCATGTGACCTCCAAAAAGTATCTCCAAAAAGATACACTTTGTTGCAAAATAGAGTCCTTTTAAGGAAGCTTGTGAAGGGGGAATATTTGCTCACCTGTCAGTTCTTTCCAGACATGCTAAGTGAAACCATGGAAATACCCATCCACTGTCAAATGTTGGTGGGCGGAGATGCTCCCCACTACGATGGTGGATGTATCTAATTATTCCACAAGAAAATTTCAGTTCAAGTCTCTCATGACAAAGCAGTCAGCCCCCTCCTGTCAGATTTGAAGAGAAATTATGTGGAAGTCTCACAGGGAGCTTTTCTTCTTAGGCAGGGTAGGCAGCCTTTTTGGCCTGAGTGCCAAAGCCCCACAGTGTCTCTTTGTGAAGATGTTGGTGTGCCAGCCAGCAGAAGGTGGGTGAGATGAGGTTTGGACTTGGTCAGACACTCTGGGAACAAACTAGATGGCAGTAGCACTACCAGTGCCTCTATGATCCTCTGCACCTTTGGCAGAGGACTGGCTCTGCATGCCAAGCAAAATGGGCCAGTGTGCCACTGCTATACAGCCTGGAAAATCCACAACAACCACCAGTGTGCCACTGTTCAGCACTTGTGCCTGCCCTTGTAGACTATACCCTGGTTTCCAAGAGATGTGTTCAAATTAGTGCCCTAAATCAGGCACATTTGAGCTTATCTGCTCCACAAAGGCTGATCATGTGACTATTTAAAACATAAGGAATGTTCCAGAACCCTGGTGCAGCTAGTAGGAACACTGTCAGAATTGCACTTTCAAACAGTAGAACAACTTGAGCAGTAAAAGTATTTTACCTTTGTTAAACTTGTACTACCAAGTTAGAATTAGTCAACGTACAAAAGAGAGGAACTTTTATACTGCTCAAGTGAAAATAATCTTGTTTGATAGCATCAGTGTAAACACCTAAAAGACGCTCCTTTTCTGAGGCGCGCTTCTTCTGACTAAAGAATACTTGAGCACTGTTTAAATGAGCTATTTCAGGTTTTTTCTTTCTTTCAAGTAGACCACTGGTCCCACAGTAATTTGGAACACTCTGGTTGCTTTTGTGTAGTTCTCACTAGCCTTTTCTCGGGATAAGAATCAAGGGACAGCTGCTAGTCTCTAGTTTCAGATGGGTAGCTGTATTGGTCTGTAGTGGAAGAGCCAGATTTGGGTCCAGTAGCACCTTAAAAGGAGATTTGGCTCTCGAAAGCTCACACCCTTGAAATCTAGTTGGTTTCTAAGGTGCCTCTGGACCCAAATCTTCCTTGTTCTTGTCATTGACTGAAGTTGTACCTTGCATCCCTTCCAGGAAAGGTTTAGTTTCACAGGATGGGGAGAAAAATGGGAGATTAGGCTTTCATGAAGGGGGCATGGTCTAAACTCTAGTTTCAGTATTTGTATCTACAGATAACCAAACCAACTGAAAATGCTAGGGTTTTATTTTCCAGAATTGAGAGCTGGATTGTAAACACAGGAACCTAGCAATTAGTAAAGGAATCTTAAGCAGATATACATTAACCAGTAGAGGGCCAGGGGCTGATGTAAAGGATTTCTCTTCAACCAGTTTATTTTATACTTCACAAATTTATCATGTTACCTAATCTGCTAGTCTTATTTTTTCTGGATCCAGTTGTGGCTACAACTGTTTATCAAAAACTGAAGGCTTCTAGGTAGCCTTTCACACTGTAACGTTCCTATACACAAAACCCCAAAGAGATACACATCATAAAATTAGCAAGAACTGGGCTTTTAAAAAGCCCTATTTCCAGCCCAATCCTAGACATTTTTACCTTTATTTTGAAGTCTCTTATCAGCTGTTATTTTTCTTTTCACATACATTTCTGTGGCATAAGTCTTTCATGCTTCTAACTTGTGCTTTTAATACAGTGATACATGGATTATAATATTCAGAGTCTTTTTATAAAATATGGGTAATATGTTCTTGCTTGCCTGGGGGAGGTTGGCTGTGGCACTCATATGGTTTTTGTAGGGTCTGACCACCCCTCCTCCCTCAGTGAGATGGACTGAACTGAAGGCTGTTAAAACAAGGGATTCAGGTGATCCAATTAGGATCTGGTGACTTGTGATACACGGCTGGCTCTTACATTTTTGAAGGAAGAGCAGCCTTTACATCATGTTCTAATAGCCTGAAGTCCTCTTCTTGACTGTGGTTGAACCTAATTAAATCCACATCATGCCACCTCAGTTCCATTTCTTGGGCTTGAGCTTTCCATCATGCCTAGCAATATCTTTTCTCCTCTTTCAACCTCTTCTCCTTTTTTGATGTGTTTTTAATATCTCTTGCTCTCTTATCCTGCCTTTCCTACAAGGAGCTCAGGGAGCTTGTGTGGTTCTCACCTTTTATCCTTATAACAACCCTGTGGGGTAGATCAAGCTAGCTGAGTGAGTGAGTGGCCCGATGTTACCCAGTTTTATAAACTGTGTGGAGATTTGAGTCTAGGTGTCCCCTGTCCAAGCCGGATGCTCTGACCAATCTTTTTTAAAAAATTATTAACATTATTTTTGGTCCACATTTCTCACTGAGACTCAAGGCAGTTTGCACATGACTTGGAAACTAATCAGTAGGCGCATACTTGCAGCAGCAAATGGTACACTGTAGTAGTCTACAGTCCCTATCCTTTTACCAAAGCATCTCTCTGAACAATTTGTTTACAGCACAACTCTGTCACCTATGTAAGAAGCCCTCCTAAATAATTCAGTTTTGCATAATTTTTGAAAAACACGGAGAGTGAGAGCTTTCCTGACCTCTTCGGTCAGGCCAGTCTATGAAGTGGGGATTTGCCACAAAGAATGTATCAGTGTATGGGCAGCTTTTGATTTTGCCTACTTGCAGGGTGGCACTTGCAGAAGGTCCTGTTCAGATGAGTGAGGCTGCCAGGGCAGAGCACATCCAGCCTGAACAAGATTTCTGGTGAACTTGAAAGCTTGCTCATTGTTTTATGATGTTTCAGTTAATCCTTATAAAGGTATTGCCTTAAAGTTACCTTCAAGCAACCTTCGGTTAATTGAGCACATTAGTTTGATACCTCTTCCTTCCTACTGCGTAATTTATCAGACTGGGCAAGCTTTCTCTCACCTGCTCCAAGCTCAAATTCAGCAGGTATCACCACAAGTTATTCAGTCATCAGCCAGTTCGAGGGCAAATGTACACAACCTTTTTGTACTTTCTTCTCCTGTTACCATGTTGCAACAGACAATCCTATCCCCCATAATGCTACAGCCATGTCTATTCAGTTCTTGCAGAAAGGGAGACTGGTAGATTGGCATAAAAAAATATGGGTCAGCATGCCAAGCCATCAGTTGAACTTGAGGCTTCCCTCTCTGTTTCCAGTATCTGAAAGCCAACAATTGTTGCAATCATATGACCTCAGTGAAAGCTGTGTATTTTTCCTGTATCACTCATAATAGGTGTAGAAATGTACTATTTGGAAATTCAGAAACGTGGTCTTAAGAATCTCAAGTTCTTTTTTTTTTAATGAAGCAGATTTCTAATTCTTATGTCCGGTTGTGTGGTCGTTAAGGCCCTGCCTTCTTAGGTATGACCACCTGAAAACAAATAACCATTTTGAAACTGCCCAGTGTGCCTCATATTAATACATATCACTCTGTCGAGCAAAGTTTGGAGCCTTCAGCCTAAGCAGCTCTTCCTCTGACGTAGGAGCCGCTGATGTTGGAAGAAGGGTTTAAATGTTGCTGAGCAAAGGGGAGTGCTGGTATATTGGTATATACTCGTCAAGTTGTATTGTGTCATAAAACTAATTAGGATTTTTAGAAATGAGAAGTATTCTACCTCTCACTCTTTACATATGTCTGAGGAGGTAAATATAAAAAAGCGGTCAGGTGAAAGTCCTAGGCTTGAATCTTCTATTTTCTGTTTCCAAAGTGCCGTCCTCCGTTTTGGAGTGTGTTCCGCACTCCCACCAGAGCACCGCTGTGTTTGAGCACAAAGCGCCTAGTGCTAGAAAGAAGGGTTCTCCAGCAGGGGATAGTGCTGTGTAAGCAGAAGAAAGATCTAGGATAAACCTTTATCATTTTTCTTTGTCTCTAGATGTAATGGATGAATGAATCTACAGTTTTGAGCCTCTCAGTTCATAAGATTTATTCTGTTAAATGGTTCCAAAAAACTCAAAAAGTATCCATTAGCTAAGGCCTTTCCCCCCAAACCTGTCTTTCAGTAGAAAATATTTTTATATGGATTCTAAACTTCATCTCAGCAATGCACACAGAAACTTCTCTTAGAATTTTAGTCTTTGAGTATTTAGTATTTATTGAGATAAGCTGTAAATGTGTATTCATGCAAGATATAAAAACGATACAGATCAAATGATTTTATTGATAATGAAATTGTACAGGCAAGAAAAAGAAGATCTTAATATTTGACAAACATAAATGAATATATGTGATGCAAAAGCATATAATTTTAGCTAGCTGTCTATGAAATGCATTGGAAGCTTTTCAGATACACAAATACAGATCTTTCACCTAAAAATCCTCTTCTCGATCATTCCCTCATCAGAATCATAATTATCCATTTGACATCTATTTGTTCACAAGAACACACATGTATATATGATTCAAATCAAATAATATACATACAGCATAGGAGCCACCCTAAAAAACCTCTCTGAACTATATTGGTGCATCTGTGCCTTGAGCTCAAAAGCTACCATGTCTTTCTTGCTGTTAAGCCTTTTTCCCTTCTCTTTTCCATCTAAAACCATTTTTATTTGCTTAGGAGCAGGTTCGGACACAACTCGAGATTCTGAAACAGGAGAAGAACTTGCTGTGGAATCAGAAGCTGAGTGAAGAGAAGAAAATCCAGGAGTACACAGTAAGTTCCTAGTGCCACTTATCCATCAGGACCTGGGACATGAGGTTCTTCCCTATATTGAAGAGGACTGTCTTCCTCCTCAACAAAGGCTTCTCATCCTGTCTTACTCAGTGAGAAAATGGTTGAGCTTTAAATGGACATTGGAAGCTCAGACTTTGGGGTAGTCAGGGACAGAGACAACAGTTTCCTATTAATAGTTTGCTGTAAGCTTAAGTTCTAAGCATTTGCAATCTGATGTGAAACAATACTACTTGGATCCATGCATTTGTGAATTCTGCTTTTTCTTTCTAGCAGTATGTTGTATGGCCAGCTAGTTAACTGTGTGAATTAATAATCTGATTTCAGCAGGCACTCTTCATGGATGTGGCATTCCAAAAGACTGGGATGTTGGTCCCAGAAAGCAGCCCTCTGGGAGATGTTCAGTTTTCTGCCTCTGCATTTTCTCCTGCCTGGCTGGCTGTTTTGCTAGATCTAGGGGCTGAAGAAGCAAGGTTGCAGATGCTAGCAAGCCTCAGAACATGCTCTTCAGCATCTGCAGTGGTGTGGCCAGGATGATGAAGGGGAAAGGGGGAGGGAAGCCATGCAGACATCTTGTATTTGCATCTAGATAGATACCGTCTTCAGGGCATTTTGGATTGGCTGTCCTTTTCCAGGTCTATTCTAATTGCATGGTTTCGGTCTCTGTGCTGTGTGTCACTTGTGGGGTCTCTTGATGTAAGTAAACAGCCCTGATTACTGTGCTCTTAGGATAAACAGGCTAAAAACCAGCCTGTTCATTGGCAACAACATCCTTTCTCGTGTCCATGAAAGGCTTCTTTGACCCCCTTGTCTCCTCTTGCCTGCAATTGTTATACAGGAAAAGACTCACACCGAGAGACAGGAAATCATATCTGAATTTGAGCACCTGCACCAGTTTCTGAAAGATCAGGAACAACGACTACTAACCCGGCTGGAAGAATTAGATAAAGAGATAGAGAAGCGGAAGGAAGAAAGTGCTGCCCGGTTCTCGGAAGAGCTTTCCCGTCTTGGTGATCTGATCACTGAGATGGAGGTGAAATCTAAACAGCCAGCAAGTGAATTTTTGCAGGTGAGACTTTGCTGTACACAGATCTCTTCCTGAGCTTGAGCACAGCAGTGGGTTTATGGGCTCCAGGCAATGGAGCTCCAGAGAGTCCCTAAGAATTTGATGATTGGGGCTGTTACTCCTTTGCCAACCTGTGTGATTGGTCAAGGCCAAGCTTAGATATTTTCCCTGCTGGAACTGGCAAAATGGTCATTCTGTGTACAGGATGCTGGCAGGGACTGATATTCCTGAGGGCAGTGGTGCATGGCCTGTAGGTTGGCATCTGCGCCTCCTCCCGATTGGCCCTGCAGGGTGTGAGGCATCCTGGACCTGTCCAGTGGAATGGGGCTCCATTGCCCGGAGTATTCTGTACCCCTGTATCTAAATGGGTATGTTCCAAAAGATGAAGTCCTCTTTAGCTGAGCTTACCCTTCTGTGGATTGCCCTTGGAATTTTGCAAGGGACAGTTGGAAGTCTGTAGCTCCTCCCTTTGTGGAATGCTATGACACCATAGCACTCTGCTGTTGGCAGATGTACTTCCAGGTCCTTCAGCCTGACCTGAAGGCTGTTGAGAAGCTGGCCTGGAAGATCCCATTCCTTCAGGTTCATGCCGGGACACATCGGGTATGGCTGCCGGGCAGACCTCTAGTACGTACAGTCATGTAAATCTGGGTTTTTTTTCCTCTTAAGGGTATTTTGGGTACTCAGGGTGCTGCTCTGGTTATGGGGCTGGATTTGGCATCTCATCCTAATTCAGTATTTGGAACAAGTCTGATGATGAGTGCATGCTTTGAAGGATACTAGAAAAGCAACATAGTATTTTTTTTTGTGGTGAACAACAGGGGTGGGGGGATTTTTTGAGGGGGGGAAATGGGGTTGTGGGGTATGTGTTCCCGCAAAAAAGCCTGCGTTTTCTGGGATCTCCTTAGGGTCCTCCTGTGGTCCACTCCGTGGTGAACAACATTTCTAACTGTTCCAAGGATGTGAGGCTGGTTTGTTTGTTCTTTTAAAAAAAAATCGATCAGCACCTCCTGCACACTTGATCTCTTGGCACAGAATCTTTTTTTTAATTATTTTGCAACCAGCTCTCTGATCACAAGCAACAAGGACAAGATTTTAGGTAACCTGTGACGTGCAGAGAGCCTCTTGGAGGCACTACGGGTGATGGTGAAGAAATGCAGTGATGATCCTGGGCATGGGGAGCGGGGGGCCTGCCTGGGCTCTTGGAAGCAGGTTGCAGTGGCCTCTGGGCTGAAGTGAGGGATGCCTGCTCCTTGGCTGTGAAGCGGCGTGCCTACTGGACAGCTCGCTTTAGCAGCCATGCGGGTGGCACAATTGAACGGAGGAGCCGGTGGCTCCAGATGAGAGTGAGGCCAGTGGGCAGGCCCTGGAGGGGGCTAAAAGCCAGCCTGTTCACTGGCAGGAGTGGTGGGAGGACATGTCTGGAGAGGAGAAGGCTGCTGAAAAGAAGTAGGGCAGCCCTTTTCCTCAAAGAAACAGTTGCACCGCCAGGGAGACCAACGTGGCCAGAAGGCTCCCGTGTGTAACCGGAGCATCCCCCACCTCTTGTCTTGGAGCGAACACCCAGATGTTCCACCTCTAGGATGACAGGTAAGAGCCCGAGGGTGACTGGGGGGCAGGCTACTCCCCCTGCCTGTTAAGCACCAGAGGCTAAAATGAAGCTTCCACCCTCACACCTTTTTGATAGCGCTCTCGGAGTCCTCTGCAGCCTGATCCAGGGGCGTGGAGGCATGCTCCCCTTTAGCCTGTGAAACATGCCTCTTGCAAAGCATTATGGGACTCAGCTGTTTGTCTTTCTCTCTTTTCTCTTCCAGGACATCAAAAACCTCATGAGCAGGTATGTGGTTCTTTGCTTCCTCCCCCAAGAGCATTTGAGTATTTCCCTTATTCTCAGGCTCTTGTGGTTTGCAGGCCAAGAGAAGTGGGATCCTTGTTTTTCTCATCATCCTGTCAAGTATAAAGTAGAGCATACTGTCAAGTTAGCCTTCTGATGTGTTGCTGCAAAATGGCTGCCAGTCCCTCTTGGAGGAACTCATGCAGCCCAAATAACTTGGTGTGCTAGTTCCAGAAATGCTTCTCAGATGACTTGTCGATTTGCACTGCCTCCACTGTACCCAGGGCCTGCCCAAAAGTGTGTTAATGCCTCAGGTAGATAATAAAAAATGGCATCACCCCCACCCCCTGCCAAATTTACGTGGGGCACAATCCACTAGTGCAAGTAACAAGATGAATGTGAGCTGTGCCACATTGTTTCAGTTGAGCTTGTGCAGGAAAATTTCTCGATAGATGGTGATCCATAACTGAGACAAGTCCATCTTTCTCTCTTGGCTACAATTAATGGCAGCTGCCTGAGGTTGTACATTTTGCGTGTTTTTCCCTAGGTCCATAATTTCTAGAACACTGAGGACAGTTTTCTGGAAGAGTTGTCATTGATACTCAAAAGAGTACACTAATAAAGGTGGTTGAATTGAAGTTAGCATTTGTTTCCTTGGGTCACTTTGAATAATAATAACAATAATACTTGATTTTTATGCTACCCTTCAAAACGACTTAACACCTACTCAGAGTGATTCACAAAGTATGTTATTATCTCCACAACAATCACCCTGTGAGGTGGGTGGGACTGAGAAAGCTCTGAGAGAGCTGTAACTGACCTGAGGTCACCCACCTGGCTTCAAGTGGAGGAGTGGGGAATCAAACCCATTTCTACAGATTAGAGTCCTACTGCTCTTAACCACTGCACCGACTGGCTCCCAGTATGATCCCTGAAACCAACAGAGTACCATTTTAGGCTGCCAAACTTTAATTCTCAGCTTCTCTCAGTCAGTCCAACACACTTTGAAGGCTGGCAAAGAATGTAGGTGACACGTTTTTCTCTTTGACAGGTGTGCAACAGGGCAGTTTCAGCTCCCCGAAGAGGACTCTCCTAACCTGGAAGAGAGACTGGGTGATTTGTCTCGGAAAAGCACAGCTCTAAAGAAAACGCTGGATAGATTTCAAGGTACCAAAAAGAACTGGTTAGCTCCTTTGTGAAAATAATGCATACCTTGGCAAAACCGGGCAGATACTCAGTGGCTATAGTCTAGAGTTGACCCTTTTTAGCTTCCAAGATCTAATGAGATTGGGCTTGCCTGGGCTATCCAGTTCAGGGCTTCCATAATAGTTATCTCTTTAATGAAAGAGAAACAATTCCATAATAATGGCCATAATAGAATCAGTCGTTTTTAGGCCTTACGTGGTTATTTACAGCCCTTTGCAGCTTGCCTTCTGGCACACCTTAACAGACGTCAGCTCAGCAACACCTGTCTCTTTGCCATGGTGTCAGGCTCTGTCACTTTGTCTCTTTTGCTGTTGTTTCATGAAAATACTTACAAGGTCACCTAGATTGAAGGTAAAAGTCCAGCATCTTAGGCTTTTGTATCCCAGCATAATTTACGGAGGAGTTGGGCTCATTCCAGAATTCTCTGGAGGCGGTTCTTACTGACGAATTCCATTTCTAAAAGGCATGGTTGGTTGCAGAGACTCAGTATTAGTTGGCTTTTTGATTTTCATTATCAGGATAGTTTGGTTTGGGGAATGTCATGGAATGTCAACAACAGTTTATAGCTTCAGTTAGCACTTCTCAGCCATTTCTGGCAGAAAAGCCTACACCCTCAAGATTAAGCACAAAACCCGCTTTCCAGGTGGCTGGCATCCAGTTTGGGTCAAACTGGGGGGTTTTAGGCTTCTCCGGTCAGGATTCCTCAGAGTTAACAGAAGCACATTTATATTCTGATTTCTGTTTCTCTAGATAATGTGATTGCAGCCATAGAGAAAGCAGAAGTTGCAAGAACTGTGAATGATAAAGGTGGGTTTTTGTGGTGTTTGTTTCCTTTGAGTTTGCAAGCAGTGTTGTGCTGTGCCTGGGGTTTAATCTCCACTAAGAGATTTTTATGCATGCATGCATATATATATATAGTTGCAACTGCTTCTCCAATGGTACGGCTCTTCAACATGTAGAGGAAGGGAGATAGATTTTTTTTTTTTTTAATTCCCATCTCCTGGTGCAGATTCACAGTTTGTTCTTTGTGCTGTTCCATCAGGTCCACTGACTTGCAGGAGCACAACTTTGGGGGGCATAGAAAGCTGCAGAGAGGCTGTAAGGTTGCCTTCATCTAGCATTACCCTGCTTGTGCTGCTTAAGATTCAAGCCTTAGATTTTGTGAGGGATGGGATGGCCTCAAGTAACTAGCGTATAACACTATCAGTTGTTACCCTAGTGTGGATGCAGGTGGGTCAAAAGAATGTGGATTCTTCAGAAATAGCACTTGCAATTTCAATTTTTTTCTCCCTTAACTATGAAGGCTCAAAACTGTTTCCAGTAGTAATTTATATCAGAGATGAAACTCCAGAAGCTAGATTGTGTATATATTGAGCTCCTGGAATGCGGGGAGCAGATACGTGGTTGAAAGATGGTTGATTAACTTCTCTTTTGCTTGCAGCAGATGTGACTCTTAATCCAGATGTTCCAAGTGCTCTTCTGTCTTTGGACCAAAGAAGCATGGAATATGAAGGGCCCCAGCACAAGTTGCCTGCATTACAATACGTCCCTGACACTCCCAAGAGATTGGATTCCAGGGCTTTGGTTCTGGGTTGTGATGGTTTTACCTCTGGGAGATATTTTTGGGAGTTAGAAGTGGGTGACGGGGATTTCTGGGCTGTAGGGGTCACCCGAGATCCCTCAGGAAAGAAGGGGATGATGAACTTCAGCCCAGAGGAGGGGATTTGGGCTGTGGGGTTGTGGAAAGGCCAACACTGGGCACTCACATCACCTGTGACTGCTCTATCTCTGAGCAACCACCCGAAGAGGATCAGAGTGTCCCTGGACTATGTAGGGGAGTGTGTGACCTTTACTGATGGTGACACAGAGGAACTGATCTTCACATTCCCGCCAGCCTCTTTCAATGGAACACGTACTCAGCCTTTATTGTGGGTGGTGGGCTTCCCAGCTCAGACTGTGTTTCTGAGGCACATGGGGGTGAAATACCCGACTGGAGTTCACGAAATGGACATCTTGACTCCATAAATTTTTTTTAAAAACTTCTTTCCATGGATCCAGTGTAGGAGCGGATCTCCATCCTGCCAAAGTAGAAAAGTGAAGTTTGGGAGTCAGATATTGGCAAGTCTTTTTACCCCTACCCAATCTATTGAAACATAATGAGGAGGCAGAACGGCTGTCCTTGCACCCAAGGCCTTATGAGATGTTGCCCTGAGGCAACAGCACAAGAACTGGGAAGATTAGATTTTAGGCCTTTAAATGTAACAAACACTGTTAAAATATCCATCTTTAAACAAGGGATCATCATCCCTTTCTAGTAGTAGGCTAAAACTTATTTTGTTTGGAAAATCTTTTAGCTATTAAAATTGAAATTTTATCCTCATTTTGATCAGTTTGATTCTTTTTAATGACTGCATGCATTTTAGCTTTAATACCTTGGGCTTGTGCTCCATTGAGAGGAGTGGCCTCCAAATTGACACTTCGTGAAGAAAGCCTTTTGAGTTCCATGTGGGTGGCACACCCAAGCACAGAGGTGATTATTCTGAATCAAGCGGTTTTCCAGATATTCTGAATATGGCTGTTTTTGTCTGTGGGTAGCTTTCTACCTCCAGTTGCTAGAACTTTCACAGCTGTATCTCCTCCCCTGCACCAATCCATTCTGAAGTCTTGAAGTTCACTCTTTCTTTTTGTTGGTACCAGAGATGAAAGGGGGAAATCTCCGTACCATAGTCTTAAAAGTGAGTGTTCAAAGAAACCTTCCGATGAGTCCTTGAAGGTGAAAAAACCCAAAGGAGAAAAACCATATCATGTCCACAAGCTTATGTGAAGAACCCTCTAAGAAAACCGTTTTGATGGCTACTTGCTGCAGAAAAAGTGTATGGCACTTCTAATGGTCTGCTTGTGAAGTCTTTTCCCTCCCCTTAATGAGTACTGTCCCTTTGAGAATGTGTTGTGGTGCTTTGCTGGATGTAGCATGTTTTTAGTGTGACTGCGAGCGAGTGTCCCTAGAGTGCCATGCCTGTCTGTTTTTGTATATTACTTATGAAATAAATCCTGCCTTTAATAAAGTTACCTTTCCAGTAACAGGAAAGTGTGTGTAAAATGATCCAAAATAGTTGAATGTGTATGTGATGAATATTAGTACATTAGTGCCTTTTTAAGATAAACCAACAGCTGTTTGCAGGAAGGAGACATGCCATAGGTGTGCTGCCTCAATTCTTTAGTAATGGCAGTGCTAGGCACTTGCTTTAGCTGTCCTTATTCTGCTACCCATTCTGGGCTTGTGGATACACTGGAGCATTTCCATTGATGGAAGGCATTCCACTCACGGAACATGATGGCCTTGCCTTTCTACTTCTGCAGCTGAAAGTTATCCCTTCATGCTCTTCCCTGTCCTCCCAGGAGCAGCATTTCACTGGGAATTTTGGGCTGGAGTGGGATGAGGGGATGTGAATCACACTGTAGTGGATCAAAGGTCAGGAGTCCTGTGCACTGAGTAGAGAGACTGAATGGGAAACTGCATTGGAATGGAAGTAGGGAAAGACCCACTCCCTTAGTGCTGAGCTGAGCTAAATGAATGGGTGAATAAACATCCCTGGTGAGGCTACAGTGTTCTTGGGTACTGGTAGCCATGTATCTGTTTAGTGCACTTGGGTTGGTGAGCACTTAGTAAAGTTGGCTAGACACTGTAAATAGCCAGTTCCCCACATCATAAAATGACTGCTACTTCAATTGTAGACAAGTGACTAGATTCATTCCACAACATATTCCAACATCTCTCCCTGGCATAGCTGACAGAACTCAAGCAAGCAGAAATTAAGGTGTTCATAAGTATCACCTACTTCCCGTTATCATCATAAGCTGTCTTGAGCAGGTCTCTGGAGAGGCAGCATATACTTTTTTCAAATAAATTACTGAAAACTTCTGAGCTTAGGGAAGAGAACCTTAGAGATGTGCTTTGCACAGATAGTCACAGCTACATGTAGCCCAACAAAGGGCTTTTCAGCATGGGCTTTCTTCCCTCTGCCATGGCTGTTTCAATGACAATGTCCATACACTGTAGGATCAACTTCTGTGTGGATTGTTTTGCAGAGCTAAGGGGGGGAGGGGCAGAGTTCTGTCCATAATGTGAAGAAACTCCCTGAAGAGAAAATGTCCAAACAAAGAATGGGAGCGTGTCGGAAATAGCCAACAGATGAAGTCTCTATTGTGCTTTCCTGTACAGGCTCAAGTGTGTCTGACAGCTGGTTTGTCCAAACACAATGTCCCCCAAAAGATTCCTCTAAGAATGTGTGGGATACAAAAGTGGGCTGAGCTGGGTGATCAGAGCTCAATTCTAGGTGTGATTACAAAGCCCAAGCAGGTGGGAGTGGGAGGGGAAACATTTGATTTATATACCACCCTTCAGGATGACTTGACACCCACTCAGAGCAGTTTACAAAGTATGTTATTACCCCACAACAAAACACTCTGTGAGGTGGGTGGGGATGAGAGAACTCCAAGAAGCTGTGACTGACCCAAGGTCACCCAGCTGGCTTCAAGTGGAGGAAGTGGGGAATCAAATCTGGTTCTCCAGATTAGAGTCCCGCGCTCTTAACCATTACACATTGGCCTGGGCCTCAAATTTAGATACTGACGTTTGAGTTTTACAGCTTGTTAGTATGTTTGTGTCCTGGTCCTCTCTGGACTTCAGAAGGCCTGGGTGATTTAAGGTTTATGATTACACTTTGATGTGTCCCCTTTGTATTTAAAAAAGGGGAAATAAATAATTGTAAGCACCCCTGACAGACCCAGTGGTCACTATCCTTGTGGACATTGTAGTATCTGCCCCTTGGTAGCCACAGGAAGTATATTTAGACGAACAGATACAGACACTCAGTTTAGACTGATCTTTTTCCACCTGCAGTACCCAGGGAGTTGTATAAATACTGGAATGCAGATGCCCAAAATGGTATGTGGGGAGTTCCTTCAGATCCATATGGGCAAGAATACAAGAACACATCTCCAGGATTAAAAACAAGGTGATGGGTGCTCCCCTTGTTGTGCATTTTGCTGAACACCACTCTAGGGAGAATGAGTTTAGATATACAGTCCTGGAAGTAGCGAGATCTGGTCTGAAACAAGTTGTACAGTTATTCAGAAAGAAGTCCAATGGAGTTTCAGAATGCGTCCCCTAGCCAGAGGATTTGGCACGATGCCTTTAAGAGTAATCTGCAAACAATTAGACATTTAAATATAGCACTATGTTAAGGGTGATCAAGGAAAATTGTTGCTATACTAGTTTTTGCTGAAGATTCGTCAGTTTCAGTCCGTTTGGTCAAGGTGAGTAAATGGATGTACTGACTGCATTATTATTGGCATGAAGGACATGCAATAAATGTTGTTGGCTTATATTTGCTTTATTATTGCAAGATGTATATATACTGTTATTGCAAGATGTATATAAACTCTTATTCCACTTTTTCAATTCCTTGAAATGTGGAATTAACGAAACAGGTTGAGTGAGCTGGCTTCCCTGTTGGGCTCTTAGGGGGTCCACTGCCCTGGATTGCAGTATCCAACCTGTCAGGAGATAAACAGAAAAAAAGAGGATGTTAACAATGTATTTGAATTCAATGCACTTACCAGCCTGGTCCACAATTCATCTGCACCTGTCACTTTAAGACCTTATCCCAGGGCTCTGCAAGAGGTAGAGTTAAAGAAGATGGATTATTCATTCTTATTGGAAGAACAGTTGAAATGTTTATTGAAATGTAAATTATTGCTGTTTATATAGAGTACTATGAATGACTGTATGAGAAATTGTAGCGTGTATATTTATTCAATGTTTGCACTGGGCACTTTAATAGACTGTGAATAGCTTTGTAACGTTGAGATTGATTGTATTCTCCTCTGGTGCAGGGGGGAACCTGCTTTTTGTTTTTTGCTGTTTTCCGGAGGAGCCTCTCTTTTTGTAAACTAGTCTGGGATTTTAGTCCAGTGGCACCAAAGGCCAAAGAAATTTTCAGAGCATGAACTTTGGAGAGTCAGAACTCCCTTCTTCAGATTCTTGAAAACTCATATCCTGAAAATTTTGGTCTGTAAGTTGTCGCTGGACTCAAATCCTGTTGTTTTACTGCAGACCAACATGGCTACACACCTAAAACTATATTATGCTGTGACCTACAAATCATGGATAGTTTGGCTTTAAAATCAGGGTTGGAGCACAGTTTATGATCGTGCTCCGAGTCCTCTTTTTAGCCTATGTCCGACTCCGCTTTAGAGAAAGGATTGGTTTCAGTCTCACCGAAGTCGTGGCAGGCGGTAAGCAAGGCTTTTATGATAAAGCGGCAGTCTTGTGTGTGTGTGGGGGGGATCTACTTCCTGTTCGTCAGAATAGAAAGTGAAACTTATTCGTTTGTACAGCACAGACATGGCGATGGTCAACCCAGAAAAACGGCTTCGAGATGAGCTTTCTTGCTCCCTCTGCCACAAATATTTTATTGAGCCGATGTCCATACATTGTGGGCACAGTTTTTGCAAGGTTTGTATCTCTCAGTTCTGGGGGGAGCAACTGACAGTGTTTTTGTGCCCTCGATGTGGAGAAAAATCGCCTGCCAGAGAGTTAAGACCCAACAAGGACCTAGAGGTCATCCTAGCGATACAGAAGAAACTCGAAACGGTTGAAAGTGTCAGTGGGGAGAAAATGTGCGAGAGACACCAAAAGGCGTTGACGCTCTTCTGCAAAGATGATGGAAAGCTGGTGTGTCCTGGCTGCACCGGATCCGCGGACCACACAGCTCATATTTTGCTATCAGCGGAAGATGCTGCTGAAGAGTACAAAGTAAGGCTTTTATAATGGCTTCTTTACCTTGCGTAGCTTCATCCCTGGATAGAGGTAATGAGCGTGGCGGGACAGGGAGTGGTGGGTTTGGCGCCAAAGAAATTTTCAGAGTATGAGCTTTGGAGACTCAGAACTCCTTATTAGGAAGGCATGTAGAAGATACAAATTCCTTGACTCTCTCCCCTTGCAATTAAGGTATGAAAATATCCAAAAGTGGCTTTTGAACCTTTTAAAATCTTACTTTCCCCGTGACCCTAAATATATTTTCTCTCTCACCTTATTTCGGGGCATAGCCTGAAAAGCTGCCCAATGAGTCCTCCTCCCCTTCCTCAAAGATGAAATTTTAGTCCTGCTTGCAAGAGCTTTCCGGCTCATCGTAATTCCCACAAAATTGCAAAAGGAGAGTGACAATCTCTTTAGATCATCCAAATTATACAATGCTTTGTAGAATCAGTTTGTGGTGTGGAGCCCAGTCTCTCCCTCCCTCTTAAAATACCAGTACCCCTGCCAATATCTGAGTCTTAACAGAATTTTTCTCCTCAGCAACAACTGCAGATCCACTTGCAAGTGCTGACGGAAGAGAGAAAAAAGGCCCTAGATTTCCAAACAAAGGAAGAGAACAAAAACAAGGACTTTCTGGTGGGTATTAAGTATTTCAGATGTGTAATATGTGGCCTTTTTGTTTGACACAGGGAAGGATTTACGGCCAATTACCTTAATAAATGTTTTTCCTATGCTGATTATGAAGGGTTAGATGAGGACCTGTACGTTCCAAGTTCACATCTTTATTTGGCCATGAAGCTCATTAGATGACTTTGTTAATCACTCTCAGCTTAACCTACCTCATGGGGTGGTTGTGTGATAAAATAGAGAAGGAATGGCTGTTGCCTTGAGCTCCTTGGAAGAAGCGTGAGATAAAATTATATATATATTTTCTGTAATGAAGCACAACCAACAGCCATTTCATCCTGTTGACACAGAGGAATATGAGAGAGATCCTAGAAACGTTTTGTAATCTTGACCAGGAGTGTCTTCTATTGACCTAAGTTCTTCTTGGGATCTGAATCCATATTATTCATTGTGGGCTGTAGCACAAGGGAGGTGAGACCGTCATGCTCTGCATGTGGAAATGGTCGGTTGGATCCAACCCAAATGCTGCAATCAGTTGTACAACTTACACAATATACTTTCTGAATCTTTAATTTTCCTCAGTGAACGTCTCTCTCTTTCCCCAAATTACTGTCATTGCTTTTTTTTTTTACAGGAAATGATAGAAGGTGATTGTGCAAAAGATTGTGTCTAAATTTGAGGTGCAAAAGATTGTGTCTAAATTTGAGGAAGTGCAAATATTTCTGAAAGAACAAAAGAGAGCCATGCTGAACAAGTTGGATGAGCTTGTGAAGAAGCAAGAAGAATATGCCCTCAGGCTCTCTAGAGAGATTTTTGTTTTTGACACAATCATCCATGACATGGAAGAGAAATATAAGCAGCCAGCAAGTATATTCCTCCAGGTAAGATGTGGGAGTCTCCTATAGAACTTGAGAGACACATGCAGCAGCTGCCCTGTCAGGCTCAAAAGGGAGTTGGAGACAAAGATGTGAAAGGTTATCATGATTCAATGGGATCTTACTGTATTTATGGAAAGTGTAGTGTTCCATCTGTGGAACTTTGGTCAGGGTATATAAATCCACAAATTTTGAATTTTCATTTTGCTTTTCTCTTTAGGATGTTGGTGAAACTTTGAGCAGGTAGGTCACCTCTTTTGCTTTACCTTCTTCGTAAGTGAAACAATATTTAAATAAATGTATGTAACTGCTTCTACTCATGTTAATTCTGTGTTAATTTATTCTCTCCCATCCCTCTATTTTTTCACTTTCCCTCACCGATTTTAGATTGTAAGATTGTTGGGGCAAATCCCATATATTACTTATTTTAAAAAATGCTTGTGTTACCCTGTAATATGTCATGTACACTTGTTATGCTGAAGATGCTGGGAAAATAATTGATGCCTAACTGCTCTTTCCTTTTGCAAAAGCTTCAAGTGCTCCAGAGTGGTCAGATATGTAATGCAAGAGAGCCTTTCAAGAATATTTCTGCAAAATTCTACAACTTGACTTTTAGAAATGTTTTAGAAGTGTCAGCAATGCCTTGGTAGATCAGATCAAAGGTCTACTTAATCTAGTATTCTGACTCTGCTCACAGTCAATGAAACAACGAGGATGCTTGTTGGCAGGGCAGCGATCATAATTCATCCCTTTCTTGTCTGTAGAAAATATAATCTGAGAGGGATACTGCATCTGAATATGGAGGTACCATTTTAGCTCTCATTCTGTAATTATCATAAATTATTAATTCTTTTAGAAGTGATCTAAGTTAATGAAGAAAGCTGTCAGGAAGAAGGCTATCATACAAACTGAGGAGATCATACTTTTGTCTCATTATGAGAAGACAAGATTCTCTGGAAACGTCAATAATGCTAGGAAAATAGGAAAATGCTAGGCAATAGGAAAAGAGGAAGACTCAGAACGAGATGACTTGACTCAATAAAGGCAGCCACACTCTCCAGTTTGCAAGATCTGAGCAAGTCTGTTAATGATAGGACATTTTGGAGGTCTTTCATTCATAGGGTCACCATAGGTTGGAGGTGACTTGATGGAATGTAACATACAAATTAACAGGCATGACCACATTCTAGGACAATGGATGCCATTTTCAATTGTCAATGCAATTTGATAATGAAAGTGATTAGTTAGAGGTAGTGTGGTAGGATCTCCCTCACTGGAAAAAGCCATCTGTCAGGAATTCTCCAGGTCTGGCTTTCCTGCACTGAGCAGGAGGTTGAACTAGATAGCTTCTAAGGCCTTTTTCAACTCCAAGTTGCATGTTCTTTTTTCAATATAGTGTTATGATCTCTCCTTTTTCTGAGTGGTGGTGAAGTTCCAGAGGCAGCCAGTTTGGAGTAGCAGTTAAGAGCACGGGACTCTAATCTGTAGAGCCAGGTTTGATTCCCCACTCCTCCACTTGAAGCCAGCTGGGTGACCTTGGGTCAATCATAGCTCCTAGGAGCTCTTTCAGCCCCACTCATCTCACAGGGTATTTTGTTGTGTGGATAATAATAGCATACTTTGTAAACTGCTCTGAGTGGGCATTATGTTGTCCTGAAGGGCGGTATATAAATCGGTTGTTGTTGTTGTCATCTATATTAGTTCTCTTGCAGGAGAGAGTGCTGTTAAGCCTGGATGGGTGTTTGGATAGACCCCTTTCCTAACTGAGGAGATACCTATAGACATTAAGAAACATTACCATTTCCTTTATCATAGGCTTCAGTTCTCCCCAGGTATGCCATTTCAAGCCTAGCTCATAGGATATATTAATTAGTAGTTGGTTGTATATTAATTAGTAGGTTTGGATCCTCACAGACACTTCCCCCTCAGGGCAGTCTCCACTAATCCACTGGGGCATAATTTCAGGGGGGAACAGACAACTGCAGGAAGGAGGGAGGCCAGCTGAAAATTTACAACAACATGGAAAGTTCCTTAATGTTCTACAGTTTGGATAAAGCAGTTTATGTTAAAAGAAAACTCTTGTCAGTCCTATCAGCAGTGCTGTACAATTGGCTGTAGAAATACAATGTCACAATTTATCTGTATTGAGTATTAGTGGTAATTACACATTCAGGACTGGATGATTGAATTAGTGTGAGGAAATGGAATGTTCAGTTACCATGTAACTAAACAGCAAAATCCCGCTTGAATCAGGGAAGGGGAAATTGTCAGTATGGAGTGAAGTTTCACATATGGGATCGTTGAGGACTTGGAAGAAGTCCAAGTTGAGAAGCTAATGGGTTTTGAGCCCAGAGACTGAAGGAAGATTGTAGAGTAAGATTAAGAGGAACCTAAAGAAAAAGTAGAGAGGGAATGAGACTTGAGAAAAAGCGCTGAGGATCGACCAGTCAGAATGAGGATTTTGGAAAAAACTTCACAGTGCTTAAGATCAGAAGAAGCAGTATGCTACAGGGGGAGGGAGAGGGGAGTGCTTGAAATGCTGATCAGAAGACAGGGCGGCTGAAGGAAGTGGTTCAATGAACCACTGAATCACAGCTTGGGTCTATCTAATTCAGTATTCTCTGTTCTGACTAGTAGCATTTCTGGTGATGGTCTTTCCCAGTTGCTAACAGCTACAGAGTCTTTGACTGAAGGTGCTGAAGGTTGCACCTAGATTCTTGTGTAGTCAAGGTAATTACACAGGTGCAACCTAGGTGCAGCCCTAGGTTGCAACTAGAATCTTGTGTATTCAAGGCATGTGTTCTGCTATTGAGGAGTGGCTCTTCCTTGTCCCAATATCATGGGATGTAGTATATTAATCTACCCTATCCTCTGTTTCCAAAAACTTGTTTGAATGAAATCATCTTAAATTAGTTCAGAAGATGCTCAAGTCAGAGCTTTGCCAAGACTCCAGAAAAAGAATACCTTCATGAATGTTCCTGACAGGGTCATCTTAAAATGAACTTAAAAGAGTGCTGCTAGTCTTTAAGGTATGCTGAGTGTAAGTTGTTTAGGGCTTTGGAGGTTGTCACTTTGGTGTAGTGGCTAGAGTGTCAGACTGGAATCCTGGAGATCCAGGTTTGCATCGCTGCTCAGCCAGAGTAGCTTACTTGATGACCTTGAGTCAGTCCCTCTCTCTCAGCCTAACCAAACTGACAGAGTTGTTGGAGGGGAGAATGATGTTTTTGCCCATTTTGGGTCCCACTGGGGAGAAAAGTGGGGTATAAATAAAATCTTGGAATAAGTCTGGGAGATTACAAGGAGGTTGGTCCTCCTAACAGCCTAATTTCTCATCAGATGATGGACCGTATTATTTTGCATCATCCCCAGCTTCTGCACTGCCATTGTTAGTATGCATTCATGTATGGATTGATATCAGCTTTCAGATCAATTATCCTGGGTCTGCTTCCTCCTGATGAATATTGGGAGTTGAGGGGGTTTGGCATAAGAAGTGCTAGGCACCTACCGGTTGTTTGGGGTATACAGCATCCAGATCCACAGAACTCAATACTACAAGTTGTAACAGACAAGCCTTTTTCTATTGGTAACTACAAAACATACATTCTTTTCTTTAGATGCAAGATGTGGGAATTTCAAGAGCCGCCAGAGGTTTCTTCTGAGCTGGAAGAGAAACTTTGTGCCATCTCCAAAAACTATCTTATTCTGCATGAGCATGTGCAAGTATTCAGAGGTACTGGAAAAACCTTCCCTCTCCAAACCGAACATATTTATATAAATGTGAATCTATATAAATCTGTTGATGGGATTTTCATGTTACTCTGTTCTTCACCCTCTCCTCCACCTGCAACCCTCTTTTATGCCAATTTCCCCCACTATTTTATTGCAAGTGTGGAATAGCAGAGCGCTATTTGTGCGCATCGTAGGAGGATTGGCCAGGCCTGCTATTGCCCAGGCATATCTTGCTTTTAAATGCCATTTTAAAAGGTTCTGCTAGTGGGTCTTAAATCGGCCCTGTTGCTGTTTTGCTGCCAAACACATGTAGAACTGAGTATCATGCAGAACAAAATAACCCTTTGGAAAGAAAATGTTGGTGCATGGAACACTGAAGAGGAAACAGAGAGAAGACTAGAAAAACCATACTGACGCTAATGAATTCTAAAGCAGAGAAATAAATTCTGGATTGGAAGAAACCAGGAAAAGGGAAGGAAAGGGCAAATTGTAAGTTATTTAATCAGAGAAGAGGGACAGCTGTAGTCAGTTCTCCTGTCTCTTTGATGGCACTATTTAAAAACCCCTCTTAACAGTGTCAACGGCTGTGATCCTAATTGCGCCTCTATAGCTGCTATTGATTGAAAATAAAAGATCTTCTCTCTTCTACTTGCATTGGACAGTCAGGGACTGAAATTGACTAAATTGGAATTTCTACCACCTCCCCTTCCAATCAGTGGAAAACTCTAAAGATTTTTTTTTTTTGAATTCTCAGATTCTGGAGGGTTGTTTCCTGTATCTTTTCCCTTTAATTTAATGTTCTGTGTACCAGACTAGGTTCCTAGTCTATTAAGGTTTGTTATTGTTTTCTTTGGCTGTTCTGCTGCCACACTGTGTTGCCACAAGGAGAACATAATTCAGTGTAATTAAGAGATCCATTGCAAATCTATTACATTGATAGGGGCTTACTTCTGAGTAAGCATGCTTTGCCTCTCTTTCTTGTGTGGATGGGGCAGTGTAGGATTTTAATTGGGTATAGTACATGTTAAGTACTGTGCGAAGCCCTAGATTCAATTCTGTTCATGATTTTTTCACAGAAAGTCAGCAGCACAAACTACTATCCTGTGGAGAGCCCCACAGTGTATGAACTTGGTGATCACAGATACAGTCAGCATTAATTCCCTTGACTGGATCAGATCTTCCAACTGGCATAATCACACAAGTTGCTGATAACTATGTTCAGATTTATGTCCAGATTTGTATAATTATTTTGTCTACAGAAGTGTGCCCCAAAGGGTGGCTGGGACTGTTTGCATCTGCAAGAAAAGTACCAAATTTGTGTCCTTTGGTGTAGGGAGTAGAGATGGGCATGAACTGGGAAAATACTGAACTGTGTGGTTTGTGGTTCTTTGTGTTACATGAACTTCCCCTGGTTCGCAAACCAGTTTGTTTGGTTTGTGAAAACATCACTTCTTGGGCAGCAGAAGTTTTGCAGAAAGACCATCTTCCTGTTGCCTAGGAAACTGATCGATCAGTGTCAGGCTGTCTGCAGTGATAAACCAAAAAATGAACCAAACGAACTGGCTTAAAGCTTGTGGCAGTTTGTCAGATATGGGCTCTGACAAACTGCCAGTTCATGAAGCATGAATTGGCCCAGTTCATTATGAACTTTGGTTTGTATTTCGATTCGTGTCCGTCTCTAGAGCATTAAAAATAACTCTGTAATATCTTCTGTTTTCTCCTTTTCTTGTCTATAGAAACTTTCCCAGAAGAAGCAGCAGTGAAGTGGGGTAAGTCTGAGGAAGAGGGTGGGGAAGGTTTTGTATCTGGATATATCCTAGTAAATGTAGCTTGCAAACATAGATCACATTTCCTGGCTGCTATTGGAATATCCGCCTTCACAAATCTCAGCCTGGAGAGGCAGATCTCTTGCAGCCCCAGTATTACTTCCTGTGAGCTATTTGGTGGGTTGCTCTGTGCTGGAATATTGACTTTCTGCTGGATGCTAAAGTAGACTGGTCTAGAATTCAAATTGAATGATGGATAGTTGCAGGCCTAGACCATTACTGTGATTTAATAAAGGAAAGCAGAATGGTGTCTTATGAATTCTAGACCAGTCTACTTTAGCATCCAGCTCTCACTGCTGACACTAAAGTTGAGGTTTGGTGGACTAACAGTGAAATCCTAAGCAGAGTTACTCGAATCTAAGCCCAAAATAACAAAATAGAATCAATTGTAGAGGATTTTCACCACAATACATCATTCTTTCAGTTTTCTTCAACAGCACCCAGTCAAGGAAAAGACACATTCAGCTGACCCTGAAACCTATCTGCTAACCAAAGCAATTTCACTGTCTGATAGTAGTGGAATAAACTAGATGTTGTTAGTCTACTGTGCTTCCATTTTTCTAACTTGACACCAGTCAGTTCTAGGTTTGTTTGTTTTTTATCCCAAATAAAATTCAGCTTTAGCCTTTGATATTTGATCCTTGGATCTTTGAAGGCTACCATTTTACAATGAATCTTTGCCCATCCTGGCTGCTAAAATCATTGTAACCACATCAGTGAGCCTTTGATGCCCATCATAAATCAGTCTCTGACTCATGGCACCTTCCTTCAGCCACTCAGAGGCAGTTATGTGTCCACTCCCAAAAAAGAAAAAATCTCTACAGAAGAATGATGTGGCCAATTATTGCCCAGTCTCTTAATTTGTCCTGTTTATTGCCTTTGCTGTGTGTATTTTTTTTAAATTGCAACATATGTAAAATGTTACATCAATGATACTTAGTCCCTGTTAGACTTGCCAGGATCTATAAAAATTGTTCCAGTCAGCGTTGGTACTGCAGTCCTGCCATTGATGACTATTAACATACGTGGTGGTTCTGTATAGGAGCTAAATACTTTTGAAATGTTTTTAGGTATGTTATCTGATTCTGCTGGCTTTAGAGGATCAATTGAACTTGTCTTGCTTAATTATGTAATCTCAATACCGCATCAGTGTATTTGTTGATAACAGCAAAAATTAACGTTTTCCAAAATCTGGAAATCCAAGTGGCAATTGCAAAACCACAGCTAGTTTATAGGATCAAAAGAAACATATACGTTAAAATTAACATTAAATCTCAAGAAATGGAAAAATGTGGAATTTAGAGTTAAATAGAATGGAAAACATTGATAAAAGACTTAATTTTCAGCGATGTGCACTGCCTTAACTGGATGTTTTATATTTGTATTTATAAATATGTCTCTATATGTTTTTCTTAACAAATTAAAACAATTGTTGTGAATGTCTATTGTTAAAGCAGAAACTGCATGGGCTCTGGAGCCTAACTTTCTCAAAAAGCATTATGTGGGTTTATAAAATTATCCATGATTTGGCTAGGATAGATTTCTTTCCCTGTGCTCCATATTATTTCCAATGGGATTGATAGGCAGTACATTTAGGATACACAAAAGAAATTACTTCGTAATCAATGGAGATTTTTATCACAGAAATTCCATAATAGCTAAAGGATATCAAAGAGAATTAGACACATTCTTAGAGGCTTGATAACAGCTGTAAGTTGCTATGGTTAAATGGAACCTTCAGGCTAAGAGGCAGTGTACCTGTAGCTACCAGTTACTGGGAGTCACACTATGGAGGAGAACTGTTGCCTTCATGTCCTGCATATTGGCTTATTGGGGGTGTCTGTCTGTCTGCTATTGTAAGCATGTGCTAGACGAGAGGAGCCTTTGGCAGAGTCCAGCAAGGCTGTTTTAATGAGTTATATTTCAGTCTCATTAGCTGGTTTGCTGTAATGAGCCTTGATTCAGTTGAATTGAAATTAAGATATTCTTTCTCTTCCTGTAGTAAAAATCACCTTCGATCCAGATACGGCTCACCCCAAACTCCAAGTATATGCTGATCAGAAAATTCTGAGAGAGGCAACTAGTTCTAAGGAAAGCTATCCTCAGCGTTTTACTGCTGCTACCTGTGTGCTGGGCTGTGAAGGATTCACTTCAGGGAGACATTACTGGGAGGTGAAAGTACGAGAGGAGGCACATTGGGCTGTGGGTGTAGCTAGAGAATCTGTGGACAGGAAGGAAAAACTCGAACTAAATCCAAAAGAAGGTATATGGGTTATAAAGAATGAATACAAAGAATTAAGAGCAGACAGTTGCTACTTATACTCCAGTATCCCTAAAAGGGTTGGTGTTTTTCTGGACTATAGATTACGCAGGGTGTTGTTCTTTGATGCTGATGACGGAAGGGCTCTGTACACTTTCCATTCAGTCTCTTTGCAAGATGAGAAAATCCGTCCTTTCTTCTGGCTGCAGAAGCCATGGGATTGTAAAGCTGAGGCATGTTACATTGAGTTATGTGCCTGAAATCACGAGACCCAAATGCAGTGCTGATTTGTCAATATTATATGTATTTTCATTATTTAAAATTGTATATGAAAACATTTTCAATAAAGAGCTAAAGACCTATGTGTATTATATATTAACTAGCTAAGTGTGTGCTCTAATGCTGTAGAGAAACAGCACATGGCCTTCAAAGAATCAAATTCAAAATAAAATTAAGTGGAACCACTTCTATTTATCTGTTTGAGCCCAAAGCTTTAATATTTGCATACTTCAGAGTATAATGCTGAGATTTACAGTTCCTGTTTACATAACTTGAATGGCTTCCTGGAAACATTCCTTCTGATAAAGAAAACAAATATTTTTGTCAGGGCTTGCAGCGGCTGCCACTGGGTGGGGCACCAGGCGGTCTGCACCTGACGTCAAAGGGATGACGGATGCTGCAGGACCCTGCACTGTGGAAGGAGGGGCAGTATACATCACCCAGACTCCCTCTCAATTCACTTGCTGGTCTGCTCAACCTGCACCACTCACCCCCTCTGATCTCGGCCATCTCCACCGTCCACTCTCCTCCTTCCCTTCATTCTCGCTCTGCTCCACTCCATTACTCCTACTCAAACCCACCACCCCCGTGCTCTTCCGAGCCATCCTTTATAGAGTTATAGACTTCCTCTCCCTGCCCCACCCTCCTTGCAGGCTCCACCTGCTAGGCCACACCCCTCCCAGCATTGTCCTGAGCTGCCTCAAGCCGTTGCAGCTGGGGTAGCTGGTTTGGCTGCATAGACCAGCAACAGCTGTGTCTCGCTGGCTGGCTGCCAGGCCTCTTTGGCTGAGCTGGTTGCTGAAGACAGGCCCAGCTGTGGCCCCTTGGCTGGCTGCCCAGCTTTTCCAGCAGAGTACCTCCAGCAGCTCCACTTGGAGGGGCTTTGCTCTTGGCATCTCCTGAGCCAGGTTACTGTCTTCTAGCTGAGGTGTAGGCTGGGGCGTGGCTCTGAGCTGTTGTGGCTGCTTCTCCTCCTTGGCTGGTAAAGGCTGTTTGGGCTGCTGCTGGGTCCCTATTCCCCCTGCCTTTGCCTTCTCCCTCTGCTCTGCTTAGCCCCCTATCCTCCCCCTGGAGGGTGGGACTAGCTGGCCTCTCCCTGCCCCTTCTAGCCCTCTGGGGCTTTGGACATTTGCCCCTTTCCCCTGGTGTAGGCAGGTTCTGGCCCTGGTTGCTGGCTGGGGCGGTGGAACAGCTGTCTCCCGGCTGCCTCCCATTGCTTCCTCCCGGTGAGGCCGGGGGCTGTGCCTCAGACTCCGGACAATTTGCTTAAATATTTAAATCCCTCCCCTATTTCCTTAACAGAATTCAAGATGGTTTATGAAGACTCTGACCAACCCCAAACATGCTTAGCTTCAGCAAGGGGTCCACATCATCTTACAAACATATGAGAACCAGAATAATTCTAATAATTTCAGGATTACCTCTATCTAATAATACACATTTTGCTCATTTGTTGAGTTAGATGCAGCTTATGAATTTTCATCTCCCAGACAAGGTCAGTTCTGGATGGTCAGAAGCCTATTGGCCTTTCAGAAGAGGTAAACTGCTTGGTGGCCCGTGACCTTCTTGCCCAGCACTTTGCAGATAAATCCTTTTCAATCAGTTCAGACTTGGCCTCTACATTAGTAGTGATACAGGGGGCTTGCTCAGGGGGCTGAATTGCTCAGTTGTTTGGGATACTTTTCAGTTTATTCAGTTTGAGAATATGGAGAGGATCTCTGGAAGTTTGAGGCCTACCACCTATTGGCATGATTTTTGCTCTTCCAGGCTAATAAAATCTGCAGGAGTGGGGCGCTAGTTGATTGTGTCAGAGAGATGGTTGAGAGAGGGCATGGTCCCCCTCAACCTTCAAACAGGCTGTGGTGTGTCCACTTCCAAAGAAGTCTACCCTGGACTCAGGAGATCTCAGTAACGATTAACTAGTCCCCTTGTTCCCTTCTTGAGCTAGGTGATTGAACAATTGGTGGCTGGACAACTTCAGGCTTTCCTAGATGAAGCAAGTTGTCTAGATCATTTTCAGTCTGGTTTTTGGCCTTGTTATGGGACTGAACAGCCTTGGTTGCCTTGGTGGATGACCTGCACTAGAGGATGGACATTGGGAGTATGACTCTGTTGGTTCTCCTGGACTTGTCAGCAGCTTCAGTGCCATCAATCATGGTATCCTTCTCGACTGCCTTATTGGCCTTTGATTGTGAGGTGTTTTGAAGTGGTTCCACTCTTAGCTGGAGGGTAGGTTTCAGAGGGCGGGGACTGTTGCTCAGCCCTTTAGCTTTTGGCCCTGCAAGTTTTCCTTTTGTCCACTATGCTCATTAGCAACATCTACATGAAACCACTGGGTGAGATTTGGGCTCGGTTGTCACCATATGCAGATGACATGCTGACATATCTCATGCTTCTGACCAATCTAGGAAGGCTGTAGAAACCAAAACTGATGCCTTGAAGTTTTGGAGTGGATGCAAGCTAAAACTGAAGCCTAATCCTGACAAGATGGAAGGGCCACTGATGAGTAGTAGGTTTGACCCAGGATTTAAGGGGTCACCTGTTTCTGGATGGGGTATTCAGTCACAGCTTTCCCAACAGCTGCAAGCAGTTTCTCACAGTACCATATAGCAAAACTACCCACAAGCAAGGTAAGGGATTCTGCACACTCGGGGGACTCCCTAGATCCACAGGAAAATCTACATTAACCAAAAAGAAAATTAACTCTCCTCCTCAAAAGGAGTTGAAGGAACAAGTTCATAGTCTAGGGGTGCTCTTGGACAAAGGCCTACAGCTGGATAAACAGGTGGAAGAGCCAGGAGTGCCTTTTACCAATTTTGATTGGTTAGCCAGTTGTGACTGTTCTGATCCAGCCAAAGTGATGCATGCTGATTACATCTGGATTAGATTACTGCAATGTGTTTTACACAGGGCTGCCCTTGAGAAGTTTTCAGAAACTTCAATTGATGCAGAATCCTTCAGCCAGGATGTTGACTAGAGTGGATGGTAGAGACCATATTACTCCAGTCCTGGCCCATCTACATTGGTTTCCAATTTGTCCAGGCACAATTCAAGGTGCTGGTGCTGATGTTCAAAGCTCTGCATGGTTTGGAACCAATATTCCTGAAGGACTGTCTACTCCCTTTTTGAGCTATCTAACCATTGGTCATCTTCTCAGGCTCTGCTTTGAGTGCCCCTGACTTCTGAGATTAGGTGGGTGGCAGCCTGGGAGAAGTCCTTCTCAGCAGTGGCACCCAAACCGTAACTCTCTTCCCAGAGAGAGTGGCCTATCCCCTTCTTCTGACGTCTTCTTCCAGTGGATGAAGACTTTGTTTCAGTGTTACCTCAGCAAGCTCTCTTTCCTGCCCAGTGTTTTGTGTTTTTAATGTTTTTGTTTATATTTTTGTTCCAGTTCTAATGATGTGTTTTTGTTGGGTTTAATGGTTTTTAAGGTGTGATTTCATTATGTATATTATTAATTTGTTAACCACATTGGTGACCCTTATGAGGGCAGAAAGGTGGGGTATAAATTTTGTAAATTAAAGTAAATAAATATGCATTGTATAAAAGACAAAGTTTCCAGATAGAGCCTCATTTCATCTGCAAGCACAGATCAGTAGAAACCAGTTTGTTTTCCTATAAATGTTTATTTAAATTACAAAATTAGCTTTTCAAAGAGGAGTTTGAGGAAGTGATGGGAACTGAGCAATGCTATTCTGGTTCCTCCTCAGCCTCTGGGGCTCCCTCTTCAACTTTGTGCTTTTCCAGCTTTGCTATTAGCTCTGGAAAGAAAGACAAAACAGGTGAAACTGCTGCTTCAGAACATTCCCACTAGAAAAAAAAATACAAGAACTTCTCTCATACGTAAGCAATCCTTTCAAGCAGAGCTCACACTCACAGCATGAGGCAGAATAATGGGAGACTCCACAGTATGACATGCCAGTTTGCCTCAGATGTGACAGGCAGGTTCTTTTGTGGCTCTGGAGGCCTTAACTGGGCTTCCCTTTATTCATAAAAATGTTCTTTCTGCTTGAAGAGCAGAAACACACTTAAAATAGTACGGGAGCTATGTATGGCAGGGTCCTCCAGTTTCCTACCACTCTACTTGAGGGAGAGCCATCCTAATTAAAATAATAATAAAAAGGAGTTTGGAAACCTCTTCTGGAAGAAGAGGTTCCTGTTAAGAAGAACAGGAAGAAAAAATAATTATGAAGGTCTTTCTAAAAGATGAAAAAATTATAAAATCTTTGTTGAGGTGAAAAACCCCCCTTTGAAAGGAAGAATGAGGATGGGGCAGTCGCATAGACAGGGCTGGCCCAGT
The DNA here is from genome assembly GCF_028583425.1 of Eublepharis macularius. NCBI lineage: Eukaryota > Metazoa > Chordata > Lepidosauria > Squamata > Eublepharidae > Eublepharis > Eublepharis macularius. Next base: position 155,692,931 of record NC_072793.1, on the reverse strand, counting down.
ACGTATGCTGCTCTATGCTATCTAAGAGTTTTTGTTGTTGTTTAGAAAAGAAGGTTTTAAATTTACAGCACAACAGATTTCATTTCAAGAGTGAACTTAAAATAAATAAATAAATCTGGCATCTGATACCACCCAGAAGCGGTCCATCTACCACCCTCCTGCCCTGCCCATCTTCACTACCTAAGGTTTCTTTTAGCGCACACAGAAATTTTTTTTTGCAGCTATTCGCCAAGGGTGGTAATATATTACTAACATTCTTAATTGTTACTAAGCAAAATGATTGACCAGATGAAGTTTGGAAGAGCTCTCTCCTGCTCTTGGTACAGTTGATACAAATGTCGTATCAATTTTCTTGTCAGTTCCAAAAAAACCCCCAAAGGCCAAATGCCAAACTAGAACTTGGAATGAACACTAAAGACAATTGGCCCATATGTCCAACATCTCCTAGAACCCCACTACATTATTTTTAACTAGTGTTAAGTGACATCTATACATCGCTTTCCATCAAGGTTTAGATTAGAAGCGATAACAGTAGAACATATCCACTACAGCTGCCTAGGATTTTTTTGGTAATGATATTGTTTCACATTTTGAACGCTTATTAGTTGTTCAGGCAGAAACCTTGTACAAGACAGAGAAGCTATACCGCAATTAAGTACAGGATGCACCCACCCACCCAGTTAATCCACTACATGCTGGAGTACCTTTGGCTGGATTGAAGACACCAGTAGTTTGCTTATCACACACATAACATCTCTGGGACTTGCGATAATGTTGCAAGGCACAACTCTCACAAAAGTAGTGTTTACATCTGAGAAAAGCAGAAAGACAGGCCGTTTCTTTAGACTGTCACACATTCAGATCACCATACTTTTGGCCAATGGGTGTGTGTGTGTGTGTGTCTGTTTTCAGGATACTGAACTTGATTCTCAATACCAAACTGCGATTTTTTTTTTTGTGCATGTGAAACTCTGCAGCTGAACATATGTAAGGTTTATATTGAACTGAGCCATTGGTCTACCTCAGTTAGTACTGTCTACCCTGGCTGGCAGCAACTCTTTATAGTCTCAGGCAGCACCTGCTACCTGATGTACATTATTTAAAGATGCAGAGGATTCAACACTAGCTTTTGCATGCAACACAAGTGCTCTACAACTGAGATATGAGCCCTCCCTAAACATCCGTGTCATGCAGTACATCCATCCCAGGCAAAGTCATCACCGCTTCCATGCACACAAAATCCAAATACTTCAGTTATTAAAGTCCCAACATTTAGATGAAAAGAGAAGTCCCCTTGCTGTCGTACTTGGTCACCACTGGATTCTTGAAGGAGCCTCTACAGATGAAACACTTGAATGGCAGTTCCTCATCATCATCACTCACTTCATAGTTTTCATCATCTAAACAAGAGAACAGTTCACTAATCAGGCAGGTGCAGACAACAGAGGTCAACAAAACTGGACTGCTTTGCATTTTGAGTTGTATCCACACAAATGACTGCCTGGTGGGAATACATGAAGCTGCTCTTATTCCGAGTCAGACAATTAAATTATCGAGATCAAGGCTGTCTACTTTGAGAGGAAGCAGCTCTACTGTAGAAGCCTTTCACTTCACCTATGACCTAATCCCTTTAAATGGAGATGCCAGGGATTGAACCTGGGACCTTCTGCATGCAAAGTAGATGCCCTGCCACTGAACCATGCTCCATCCCCAAGGTAAATGTAATGCTTGGTGCACTGAATGCATGATTTTCATGGAACCACCATTCCTTTGATGAAATGGAGTGACCTAGGCAGCCAGAGAGGGACTTAAAGAGACTTTCAGACCCATCACAGAAATAATCAACTCCTTTGTTCATAGTTCTGGTGCTGTTGCAGAGCACAGGTGTCTTAAGGAAAGAGGACATCAGTACTAAAGACGTGGCAAACAATCCGAATGACTTACTTCACAGGCAAACAAGTAATTGCCTTGCACTGAGGATATACACTGAAGTAGGGGGTGAGATCCATGTAAGAAGAGACTCAACTGTTAGCAACATAGACAGTTTGCAATGAGCTGGCTGGCTGCATGTTGACTTGCCTCCTGAAGTGGTGGATGTCATAAAATAGGATGTAAGAGTGCGGGGTAGGATTGGGGTAGAAACATACAGTCATGGTAACATAATGGATATGAATGCATTGAGAAATTCTGGAAGCCAAACTGAGACTGCTAAAGTATTATTTTCAGAATTCAGGTTGAAGACAGACGACGTTTTGAAATCTCAATTTATTGATGAGGCCAGTGGTAGCTGCAGAAATTTTTTTGATAGGCACCTAACCAAAGGGCTGTGGGGGAAAGCCAGGAGGTTCTAAGGAGCATTGGTTCAGGAATGATGGTTGAAACACTGACACCCTCAAAAGGGGAAAAACCATCAGGAATGTGGCTATAACTAATGAGAGCCAATCAAAAGTTTTAAAGTTTCATGTGGATATTTTTTGTGACAAAACATTTAAATATATAGCCATCTGAAACAGCTGAATACTGAAACTTCAAAAACAGCTCTTTTAGTTGATGTTGGCATGTCCTGTACCCAGTGCTTTACCAATGCAACCCAGTGCTGCAATTGTGGCCAAATGTATCACTGTTAACATTAATCCTGTTCTCTACAATATTTGCAATTCCTCTAAATTTTAGGTCACGTACAAATTGGATAAGCACACATTCCTACTCTTCCACTGAAGTTGCTTAAGATGCTGTATAGCATCAGAACCACTGCAAGCAAGAGAAAAGGGATTGCTCATACCATTAACTCCATAGCGTCCTTCATCCAGCTCCCGTTCAATTTGCCAGCCATGCTTATAATCGGACCTGTCGTGGAGAAATTTACAGCTGTCTATAAGAAAAGCAAAATGGAAAAAAAGTGTGAGTATACACACTCACTCCTGACTATTTCCTTCCTGCTGTTAACAAAATTGCAAAGACACACTGCTCTGAACAGGTGTGCAGCATGATACAGAACTCGGATCAGGAAAGCATATGATGAAAAGACATTCACCTCCAAAGCCACAAAACCCAGTTTCCTTGTAGTCTTTACAGATGTCAGGCTGGTAGTCCCACCGCACAGTGGCCCTGAGATGCTCTGGGGCTCGTATGGGTCCTTTTCTGAAATAAGGAATAGAAAACAGCTACCAAAGTGCTAGACAAAGGGAGAGACCTGACTGAAGGAGCATCAAGGATTGGGGTAGAATAAGGTCAGGTGATAACAAGGCAAAAGGAAGGCTACAGTAGTTTAGGAGTGTGCATCCAAAACAACCATCCATCAAAGCAGATCAATCAGCAACAACTTCCTAGGAGCCTGTTCCTATATTACATATCCTAGAATGTGTCAACACCTGACAAGACATGGAATAAAAGGACTTTTCAGAAACACCATAGGCCACTTTGATACAGATTTAATAATGACACCTGAAAGCATTCAGTGTTTTGTAGGCAGAGGCCCCATGTGGGAGTCTTTCCTGAGAGCCTCGCTACAAGTGACATCTTCCACGCGAAGGGCACTTGATCATTTTCGCAAGTCTTTCTGGGTACTGAAGTCCCTCTCCCACACCCCTTTTCCTTCTGTTCCTTCCCGTCTCCGTTAGCACGGCTGCCTGAAGAGACGGAGAAAGCCTAGGAGAGCAGCTTTTGCAAATCGTCTTGCTGGGGGGTGGGGAATGCTCTAGAGAAAGCTGACATGTGAAGTCCTCCCCTCTCTGTTAGAACTGTTAGGATCGCTGCCTTAAAAGTCAGAGAAAGCCTGCGTTTGCAAATCGTTTCTCTAGTCGCAAGCCTGCTCTCAATGATCTTTGGGGGCGGGCAGCTGCAACTTTCTAAGCTTTCTCTAGAGTATTCCCCCCCTCCCCGAGCTGCCCGCTGCAACTTTGCCAATCGTCTTGCTCGGGGAGGGGGGGAAATACTCTAGAGAAAGCTTAGAAAGTTGCAGCTGCCCGCCCCCAAAGATAATTGAGAGCAGGCTTGCGACTAGAGAAACGATTTGCAAACGCAGGCTTTCTCTGACTTTTAAGGCAGCGATCCTAACAGTTCTAACAGAGAGGGGAGGACTTCACATGTCAGCTTTCTCTAGAGCATTCCCCACCCCCCAGCAAGACGATTTGCAAAAGCTGCTCTCCTAGGCTTTCTCCGTCTCTTCAGGCAGCCGTGCTAACGGAGACGGGAAGGAACAGAAGGAAAAGGGGTGTGGGAGAGGGACTTCAGTACCCAGAAAGACTTGCGAAAATGATCAAGTGCCCTTCGCGTGGAAGATGTCACTTGTAGCGAGGCTCTGAGGCATGAGCACAGTAACCACTATACTGGTAACAGTGACAACTGCATATACCTCCCCCACAACCCCAGTAGAAAACTACCAGACTTTCATGCCTTACCTTACCATGCCTGATGAGGCATTCCCCATGGATGTATCTTTTGGCTTCACATACTTTTGATAATTATTGATTCCACGGTAAATCTTATCATCTTCCTTTCCTCGGAGTTCCTAAAACAGTAAGAGAAGAAAGAGCAAAACTGTTAGCAGGGCTGATACCAAGGCTGCCTGTGACTCACACAGGGCATAGAGGCCAAGGCCTCCTCCTGTTATCTCCTAGCACTGGTAAATGGAGGTCTGCCGCCTCTGAATATGGAGGTTCCCTTTATTCAACATGGCTAGTAGCCACTGATAACCTCTCCATGAATCTGCTTAATCTCATTTTAAAACCCCATACACATACATCCAGTGGCAGTCAGTTCCACAATTTAAGTAATCACGGAGTAAAGAAATAACTCCTTTTTGTCTCTCCTGAATCTATCGCCCATCAACTTTCTATTAAAAAAATAATACTCAAGGTGGCTTAATAGTAGTGAGTGAAAAATATGTCATACTAAAAACGCTCACCTGACCACTCATAAAAGACAATGATCATTTGCTGTCAAAGGCACCCTGTAGTAAGTGTCTTTAAATTATGCTAATAAGGAGTAGAGCCATGAGCCTCATGTAGAGTAAAAGCAAGTTTGTTCAACTCCAAAGAGGAAAGGAACTCAGTGAAAGGAACAAGAGGCTGGCTGTGGAATAAGTGGATAGAAAGGGAGAATCCTAACAGACGAATTCAGGAGATAAATGAATGAAGGGGCAAAGGGGAAGCGGTAAAGAACTTGCCATAAGGGAAGAAATGGAAACAGTCCCATTATTTATTTAGAAAACATATACGCTACCTCTCCAGAGACCCGCTTACCTCCTGGATTTGCTGACTACGTTCAAAGATGGCTTGAGCATCCTTCTCCTTCTCTGTGTCTAGTTCATAAACAGCAGTTGCCCCCATGTCTTCTGGGCCCACTGGTTTCTGAAATACATAAAGTGCACTGGTAGTTCAGAAATGGACAGTGAGTAACATTAAGCAGGCAGAATGCCAATATTTGGAACCATCCACCCAAAGCATACCAACTGACCAAAATAACTGCGCTCCCGCTAAAGCGCCCATACCGCAGATCTTGTAGATTTGTACATGACTCCCACTCCTTCAGATTTGCTCTCGTCATCGCTGCTGCTTGACCCATAGGAGGTCTTGTCCTTTATATTTCTTTTGGTCTGAAAGATGGGAAAAATGATGGGAAAGAGATGTTAGACCACTTTGCATGTTCATTCCCAAGGCCATACAATGCTCAGTGAAAAAATGAGATTCAGCTTCAGTTTCGTAATTGCAAAAACAGAAATAATCATGTGAATACAGAAAAGGAGAGGACAATAGGGCTTTGTATTTTTAAACTTAAAACCCTCCATAAATAGTAAAAACTAATTTTAAGACAAACTCAGAGCAAGATTGGAGAAATCCCAAGCACTTAAAACCCGATGCCATGAGGTTATCATCTGCAATTTTACCATTCCTGTACGGGGCTTGTTCCTACACTTTTAAGACTGCAGTAACATTAATGGATTTGGAACACCTTTAAAATCTCCTCCCCTGTCTTCAGGATATCCCATCTATCCAGTTTGTGTTGCCTGCATCACCTTCTGAATCATAGGATTGGAAACTTCTTTGCGTCTCTCCTTCCTGACCACAGTGCTGCCTTCATCGTCGCTGCTGCCTGTTGAGTAGGAGGGAATACAGCCATTGTGAAAGCTGGCACCCTGTCACTCTCCATTTGGCTAAAGAACCCACCTGCCTTGCTAATTCTCACATGAAAAAGGCTAGTCACATTATCCAGCACTTCTGCACTGTTCCCACAGAAGGGAACATTCCCCTCAAGAAGAGCCGTATTTAGTGAAGATACGAGAGAATGTCCTAGTGCTTCTCTGGTATACTTTCCTTCTCACAAAGGGATCCTGAGAGGCACACCTATTCTGGAAGTCTTCATAGAAACCAAAAGCTCCGTAGTCTATGTGCACACTTAAAAACCAAGTCCTACATGCAAGATGCTTCTGGGAAACCCACAGACAGGGCACCTCCTGCAATGCTCGACCTGTACCAGCCAGCATTCAAAGATTGGAACCTTCTTGTTCAGAAGTAATCTTTTAGATGTCATGGCTAATATGTGAGAAAATTTGAATACAGAACCCAAGATGACAAATTCATGTCTCTCTAAACCAGCTAGTTCCGGCCAAGCCTCCCTATGATGGCAACACCTCTCGTCTTGGCAATGGGCTCTCTAGTGCCATACCGCAGCCCAATGTCATAACAAAGACAGCCCTCCTAGAGCCCAACCTATCTTCGCACTCACTCACTCTCTCTCTCTTCGGCTCCCTGCTTGACTTGAAACTTCCAGTGTACAAGGCATGACAGGAAAAATCACAATGGGCAGTTGAGCAATGCCTTGGAATTGGGAGAGATTTACAGCAGTGATGCAAAGAGCAATTTAACTAGGATTATCTTTAATGCAATCTAAGGCATTTTTTAATGGATTTTTTTTTTTGCTCGAACTCCAAAACAGCTTTCAATAAACAGCGGCAGAGGAATGTAATCCTTGCACTTTAACACAATGCTTCCATTTTAAGGCACTATTTAACAATTCTAACTATTGTACAAAATGATGGGTAGAGTATATTAAACGTTTCAGAGTAACTAACAAAGCTCAATTGAATTGTAGGATTGCTGTAAACTATCCTTTGAACTCTTCCTACAATATGGGAATTTGGACAGCAGGTTTGCTGCTGTGCGAAAAAGTCTGCTGGACCAGATCGACCACTGGGAAAAAAAACCCCCTCAAAATTCACTTCAGCTTTTCATCACCAGCATTAACTGTGAACTACATGACAGGGTTTTCATAAACCTGCAACGTGAGGACAACAAGGAACTACAACGCAGCTGCTGCTGAAAGTTGCAAAACAGCCCCATCTCCCCTACTCCATATTCCACATATTGTGAGCTTTAAGTGAACCCTCGAGAACTATTTTCTTTTTCTCCATACAGATCTATATAGGAGGGGGCTCACTTGGGTCTTGTATTATGCATTAATGTTCTTCATTAGCAAGTGTTCTGTCCAAGCTGAAAGCAATAAATACTAGTCTCCTGCCTATTGCAGGACAAGAATGAAGTGGACAGTTAAGCTCACCTCTGCCCATCATTCTGCAGAGGATAATGCATATGCAAACAGTGGGGTAACAACTATGGGATGTGGATTTGCAGTTAAAAACTAAAAAAACCTCCACATTTTTCACAAGGAAGACCTCCCAAATTAAAAGGTGTATCAACCATGAACTCCTGTCTTTGTTTTTGTGTGCAGCGACGGGCCACTGCTTCTGGCCCGTCACTGCAGCATAAAAGTTCTGTTACAGACGTCCCATAAGCAGCTGTCATCTTTACCCCGCGTTAGGGAGTGTTCAGAATCACCGGGAGGTTGTCAGCTCCAGGTGGTAGCTGGAGATTTCCTGGAATTACAACTGATCTCCAGGTGACATAGAGCTTTTCTCCTGGAGAAAATGGCTGCTTTGGAGGGTGCACTCTATGGCATTACATCCCACTGAGGCCTTTCCGCTTCCCAAAGCCTGCCCTCTCCAGGATCCACCTCTAAAATTTCCAAGAATTTCCCAACCCGGACCAGGCAACCCTAAGAGATGATCGCAATAGTCTGCGACGGTGCAGCAGCGCAGCCCAAGACCGGTTAGCCCCCGCCTGCGACAACAGCTTAGCCCGCTACCACAATTCTACTCCCCCTCCTTTGACCGTGGACCAGCCCGTTACTATGGAAACAGCGAGGCAAGCAGCCATTCGCTTGAGATCCTCGCGCACCCCCCAGCCCGGCTCCGGCTCGCCCGGATGCCCCAAGTGGTCGTTGGCCGAGCCCCTCCCTCACCGGCCTCCTGGTCGCTTCCGGGCCTCTTGCGCTGACCCCTCCCGGGCGCGGGGCGACGCTTCTTGAACAGGAAGCTGCAAACAGGCTGAGCGTCCGCCATTGGGTCGGCGCTGCGAAATGGCAAAAGCGCAGGCTCTTTCCGGGAGCCACAGAGGAGACGCTTTACCATAGACGCGGAAAGGGTAGAGCGACTCCCGACAACACCTCCCTTCCGTTTTGCCTCAAGAGCTGCCATTTTACACTGCATGTGTATATACATAGAGCCCGGTGCTGACATACATTTATAAATACACTGCAAGATTGCCAACCTCCAAGTGGGGTCAGGCGATCAGGCGTTGCAACTGATCTCCAGACTAGAGAGATCAGTTACCTGGAGAAAATGGCAGCTTTTGTGGGTGGATTGTATATCTCACTGAGCTCCATCCCCTCCCTCTCCAGGCTCCACGCTCAAAATGTCCAGGAATTTCTCAACCCAGCGTTGGGAACCTTAATATATAGGTCTGTATACCTTTTAATTTTTTTAGTTATAATTTCATTAGAAAATAAAAGGAGGACGTGTCTACAATTTCAACACGCCGGTGTGGCGGTTTCAGACTGTTGGTTTTAGGGTTATTTTTTAAATTTAATTTTTAAAAAATTATAATTTCCTCTTAAAATCTCATCTCTGAGCCAAAGGCTTTTGAAAAAGTTCACACCGAACACAGTGCATAAAAATGCTGACGTCATTAAATATTAAAAATAAATTAAAATGGCAATTACTTACCATTGCTAACCCAGCACTATAAAAAATAACCCACATTGCTGGGATGGGGTGGGAGCAAACATTTACAGCCCCTTACAACACAGAAGAATCCTGTTAGATCAAGCCAGTCTCACCCCCACCTTTTGCACACTCACAAATTTACACAAAGCCTGAGTGATTAAAAATATTTCATGCTGATATCTAAGGCTCAGAAGGTACCATGTGTTGGGAGAGAGTTCAGTAGTTGAAAGATGCCATTGCAGAGAAGGCCCTGACTTTGGTGTCTATCCACCTTGCCCTTAATTATCATAATATACACAGCAGGACTTCCACTGAACATCTTAATTGATTGGTGTAAGTGATCATTTAAGTGCCCTGATCGTAATGCAGGTTGGGATCTGGCATGAGATGGGTTTGCTTTTATAAAAGAATTAGAAAGACTGTAGCGGAAAAAGATAAGGGTGTATATTTCCACTATATATTTGTACTGGCCCCATACTAGCTTAATTATATCATCCTGGAAATTTTAATGTTTAATGTTAGAGAGATGCCCCCCTACCAGCTCAAAAAGCCACAATTATCAGAAAGTGACTGTTAAACCAACATGTCTGCAGATAATATGCCCAGAAGAAGACAGGGACAGAAGGGGAATGGAGGAAGATACAGGATAAAATGCTTTAAAACTAGGGCCCATATTGCAAGTTGAAGTTAAAACTGTTCCCCAGATCTGAAAACAACTGATTTAGACCCAAGACCACTTTTAGTAAAGTGAACTATATGTACATCTTATATTATTTTACTATCTGCATCTTGATAATATTTATTGACTATATGATATTACAAGACCTATATGTGTAACTTAGGATCTTGATGACTCAAATTCAATTCCCTTCTTTGCCATGGAAGCTTGCTGTCAGTCAAAAACTCTCAGTTTAACCTACCTCAAGGGTTTGTTTTGAGGAAAAAATGGAGGAGAGGAAGAGAGAAAGGCAGGATATAAGTGATGTAAAATGAATAAATAAATTTCAACATAGCCTGGGGGAGGCAGTTTGTGAAAAACAGCAACTGTTAAAACTCAGAGCTAACCTGAACAATCCTCACGTGCATGAGTCCAGGCATTCATACACAGGGCTCATTTCGAGGGGGAATGCGCAGGAATGCAGTTCCGGCAGTTCCCCGAAGAGGTCACATGTCAGTTGGCCCCACCCATCTGATTCTTGGCCATTTTGGGCCCGTTTCAGCCTGGATTGGGGCCGAAACGGCCCGGAACAGACCTCTGATGGGTGGTGAATCACTCTCCCACTCAGCAGCGGCCTGATCCTGACCATTTTGGGCCCCTTTTTGGCCCTTTTCATCCCCTTTTTGCCATTTTGGGCCCAATTTCAGCCCTGAGTGGCCAGGATTCGGTCCAAAACAGCCAGGATAGGTGATGTCAGGGGCTGTGGCATATGCAAATCAGTTATGTCAATGGCACACTTCTGGTGATGGCAAGGGGTGTGGCATATGCAAATGAGTTATGCTAATGATTTCCTCCAGCCCTTTTTCTACAAAATGACCTGTTCATACATAAAACAAAGGTTGAGAGAATCTCTTGTCAGACCAGGGTATGCAGGCATGGGGGTGAAATCCTCCCTTCTACCTTATCTTTTTCTAGGTCAACTCATATTCTCCCCTTCAGGCTCTCACGCCAGAACTCGACCAGAATGGGATAAAAGGCTGAGAGAAATGCACAGCAAGTAAGGCATAGAAGAGGGCAGAGTTTAGCTCTCCTTTACCATGCACTTTCTTTGTGTTTAAAACCAGAATGGACCAACCCTCTTTTTAGTATCCCAGGAATGGAGGAAAAACTCGTAAGTGCACCAAAAAGGCAAGAAAAACAACCCTGCAAACCTAGGGTAGCCAAGGAGGTTGGAACAGCAGAAAAAAAATAAAATTGTTGAAAATGACTAAAAATATGAATTAAAAATACCGGTATAAAGTTTAATTAGAAATACATAAATTAGATTTAAAACATCCTGTAGTTCTATATATATATACTAAAACTTTGTATATAAATAAAATCACTAATATGCAGGTATAATAGTACAAATCGATGCCATATATACAGGGTTTTAGTACATTATATGAAGAACCATAGGATGTTTTAAGTCTAAGTTATGTATTTCTAATTAAACATTATACCAGTGTTTTTAATTCATATTTTTAGTCATTTTCAACTTCTGGAAAAACACATAAGCCTTCCTGTTCCATTGTACAAGAAAGAATTGCATTTGTTAATAAAACATGGAGACTTTCTCATAATTGCCTGACATTTGACAGTGAGTGTCCCTGGGGCAACAGGGTACAGTCTCTGAGAATTTCATTCTGACTGTCTGTGCGGGGGTAGCAAGGTGAGAAACAGAAATGTGTGTCCTTTTAAAACTAATGGAAGCAATTAATTAATAATTAAAATAATAAAGAAACCAAATAATAGTTATATAAAAATAAAATGACTATAAGAAGTTCAAGGACAAAATTCATGGAAAACAACCCAAATAAAATTTCTGTGATGCCACCAGCCTGGTGCTCAGAGAGAGCTAGCATTCCTTCATCTCTGCCTCCGTTTCTCCCTCGCTGTAATCAGACTCCAGGTTCTACTCATATTGGCAGCCGCCTTCTCTGTAAACTGGGCACTTGGACTTCTCCTGGGAGGAGAGCTGGCCTACTCGTCCATTCAGTGTCGCTGACAGGAATCAGCCCTACCTCACTGTCTCCTTTCCTCCCTCGTAGAGACAGCTTCCCTTCCATTTGCAAACAAATCATATAGGTGTCTGCTTCCCCACTCCCATCTTAAAGCAACTGGCTATTAAATCATTTCCAGTACTACAATTTCACTAATGGATATTTGTAGGAGTAAAAATAAGAAGAATCAAATTTCCACACACATAAGGAAAATAAAAACCAAAAAGATTACAAGCCTATGTTCCCTCTCTGCAAATTCATGTTCATTTATTTTATTTCATTTATGTAATTTATAGTCCACCTTTCTCACGGAGACTCAAGGTGGATTACACAGTATGAGATTATTACAGTCATTATCAAGAACATTTCTATAAACAATGGCATAGGGTAAATAGATACAAGTTCACAAAGACATAGCATTAGCAGGAATCCAATACAACATAGTGATGGTTAGTCTGTGGTAAAGTCTATGGTTCCTAACTCATGAATGGAGCATCTGAGGCCCCCTCCTTACAATACCACCCTCCTATCTGAGTAAAAAGCCTTTTTGAATAATTCAGTGTTGCATTGTTTGCGGAAAGCCAGGAGAGTGGGGGAGCCCCACTGGGGGGCTCTCCTGACCTCCTCAGGCAGGCCTTTCCACAGGATTGGGGCCACTACAGAGAAAGCCCGTGTATGGGCTGCTGTTGATTTCTTCCTGTAATTTCCTCTTTGGAGTGGTTATCTAAACATAAGGGGGAAGGGTCTTTTGTTGCAGAATGTTTTTACATGTCAGTACAGCCAGGAAAGCAGTGGGGCATTTCATATCATGTCAAAACAACTCCTCATGTGAAGTGCATGAATAATGTTTTTGCTCATCCACACTGGCTAGGCCAACATTGCAGTTCTATTCAAAGCCAAAACTATCCCTATAAATCAGCTCAGAGGGGCAGGGGGGATGACATGGAGGGACAACAGTGAAAATACTGGATTGCAGTGGTTTGGCAGTAGTGCTAACTGGATTCTCTGTAATAACAAATACTGGCAAATCTAGACAAAATGGCTCGTGTGAAGGCAAGCTCAGACTATCTTTGTCCTGTATCATTTCATCCAAAACATTCCGGTTGCTTTAATACCTTCCCTGGCCTATGTTTTTGAGCATGTGCAGAGTGCCTTTTCTCCCTTATGACTATCAGACTTCATACACCAGGGACTCATGGGGATGGCTGCCAGGTCACAGGGAACATCTTTTCTGGCAAGCCTGAGCTTTCCCAGCCCTAATGTTAGAACTGAATCACTGTCTCCAGCCCTGCTGAGAATGATGAAATACCTCTAGTCACACAGCAGGCTCTGGAAACTTCTGTTCTACTTCCCCAGCTTGAACAAGGCCTGCTGCTAAGACTTTCACCTTTAAATGCTGAAGCGTTCTAACCAGTTCCCATCCATTTCAGTGACAGACTTGTTGCCAGTTTAAGAAATAAGAAACTCCTGAGATGACCTCGCAGCACCAGCTGGCTTCTGGCACAGGAACACCCACCTTGTATTTCGTGCCAAGCATTCGTTCCCTGTATGTAGTTAAAGGAGGAGAAGGAGAAGAAGGTAGTTCTGAATGCCAGGAAGGAGCCATGGCAGCTGTGTTCCTCCCAGGAAACCTTCAAGATGAAGCCACTTGCTCCGTTTGCCTGGAATATTTCAAAGACCCCGTGTCCATCGAGTGTGGGCACAACTTCTGCCGTGCCTGTATCGCTAAAAGTTGGAAGAGCCTGGATGGAGATTTCCCCTGTCCTCAGTGCAGGGAGGTTACCCAGTACAAGAACTTCAGACCCAACCGACAGCTGGCCAACATGGCCGAGATCATCAGCCAGTTTATCTTGCGTGGCGTGAAGGGCCTTGAAGAGGATGGAATGTGTGAGAAGCACAAGGAGGCTCTTAAACTATACTGCAAGGATGACCGGAAAACAATCTGTGTGGTGTGTGACCGGTCTCGGGAACACCGGCCTCATGCTGTGGTGCCTGTAGAAGAAGCTTCCCAGGAGTACAAGGTATCTGTCTTTTCTGTCTGTGGTTCTGATTTTCTCAGTAGGCTTGATGTGGCTTGGGGAGACCTCAGTATTCCTGAATGGTAGTGGAAAGTGCCATCAAGTTGCAGTTGATTTATGGCAACGCCAGAGGGTTTTCAAGAGGTGGTTTGACATTGGCTTCCTCTGTGTAGCAACCCTGGATTTCCTTGGTGGCTTCCCATCCAAGTACTAATCAGGGCTAACCCTGCTTAGCAGCCAAGATCTGCTGAGATTGGGCTAGCCTGAATATACACACACTTCCTTTAAAAAAACATGCTTTGAAAGTATCTAACCCAACTCCCCAGTCACATCTTACATAACTGGTGAGGAACCTGGACCATTCATCTAAGTAATTTTCAAAGAGGAACACTGGGAGTTTTGACACTTGTTAGAAGCTCTTCAATGAGAAGATCAACTTCTGCAGTGTCCTGCATTGTGCAGCCCAGGGGAATGCTGCATGAGGGCTACACTCATGAAAATCAACAGGGATGCCCAAGAAGCCTGACCAGATTAACGGCCAGGTCTTCACATGAATTGAGCACGAACCCTACAAGATCCCCCCAAATCATCAACAGCATGTAGTTGGGGTCTGATAAAGTGCCCAGGGATTCCTTAGCAGGCAAATGGATATAGAAAGGATTTCCTGATGTACGAATCTAGAAAGTCATTAAAGCAAGTGGCTAGAAAGCAAATAGAAAGAAGGTACATCGCAGCACAAATGGATATTTATTATGAAACAGCAATGTACAATTTATTGTTTGAAGCCCCTGAGACAGCTGGAGTTGTTTGCGCTGCAGGATCAAAGCTCAACTGGTGCACCTGTGCCACACCAATAACTAGGATTTTGTGTACTAGTGGCACTTCAGAGAGTCACAGAATTTATTCCTGCATCAACTTTTAAACCACTTTATGTTTTTATTCTTTTGCAACAGATTAACTCAGCTACTTATCTGGGATTCGGTTGGATGATTTGTTGAGAGTGTATAGTTAACGGTTCTGAAGCAAGAACTGAACTTGATGAGTTTTCGATGTATTGTCGAAGGCTTTCACGGCCGGAGAACGATGGTTGTTGTGGGTTTTCTGGGCTGTATTGCCGTGGTCTTGGCATTGTAGTTCCTGACGTTTCGCCAGCAGCTGTGGCTGGCATCTTCAGAGGTGTAGCACCAAAAGACAGAGATCTCTCAGTGTCACAGAGATCTCTGTCTTTTGGTGCTACACCTCTGAAGATGCCAGCCACAGCTGCTGGCGAAACGTCAGGAACTACAGTGCCAAGACTACGGCAATACAGCCCGGAAAACCCACAGCAACCATTGACGAGTTTTCCTTTGTCTCTTTCAACCTGACAAAAATGAACAGTCTTTAGTAGTGTGATCAGGCTCATACCGTTGTTGACTCCAAATGCAGGGCTGCCCACTTTCAGCGGGGCGGGGGGCGGGTAGGGGGGATGAGTGGGGAATCTAGCATGGCCAGCTTCTATGCTTTTACAACATCTTAGTATGCAGGAATGAGGAGGTGAAGCATTTGATGGCATGGAGGACAGTATTTTTACTTGCTAACTATTGTGGGAATTTGTTTAAATTGAAAGGTGGTCCGTGAATACTGCAAACAATAAGAAAAGGCCTGCCCATCAAGCTTACTGTTAATAGGCACCAAAAGAAATTTGTGACAAAAGTTGAGCACTCTGACAGATTAAAGGCTGTAGCTGTAGTGTTTTGGCTTTCAAGAATATATATGAGAGAAGCCTTGATCTCTGTTTGAGTTTTGGTTTTATTTAGAGCTGACTGCAAAAAGTATCATCACCACACACACACACACATGCACTGCACGAAATTCCTGAACTATTTCTGGCAGGGAGACTTCCCAAAGTGGAATCAGATCCCAGGCTAACCCCCTGCTTCTTTGGAGAGCAGCCACTGAGCTTTCTGTTCATATCATCAATGTTGATGGTTACTTAAAATAGAATGTACTGCTGATAAGGGTAACAGAGCTGAAGAGCAGAGGGCCAATGTCGCTAGGAGTCTGGGGAAAAGGTGCAGGTGGTCCACACAGAAGCCGAGGCAACAGCCCACTGCTGCACGTCCACATGCAAGTGATCCAATGGAACACTTAGTAAACTATAAATTATGTAGAAGAGCTGGGATTTGATTTGATTTTGTCTTAATGGGGGTTCCATTTTTGATCAGGGTAGTGGCACTGTGGTGGAGAGATAATTTAATCCTTTTCTTTGCCCTGTTGCCCCAGTATATAATTTCAGGTAGGCAGCTGTGTTGGTCTGCAGTAGAAGAGCCAAGATTTGTTCCAGTAGCTACTGGACCCAACTCTTGTCCCGATATATAGTACCCCTTCCCAATGTGGCTGGCTAGCCTTGTGTGTGGAAACATCCTTCCTCTAGCACCCCGTCCCTGATCAAATTTGGAACTATTTTAAAGTAAAAAACAAAATTTTTGGCCATCCAGATATAGATTTCCTATGTTGTTTGGCCCTCAGGTTAACCGATCCAGGATAACTCCTTGGTTCTTTGTGAGTTCTCGCACCGCAGGAGCTACTTGTTAATTGCAGCAATCACTGTATAATGAGAATGTGTGACACTGACCTCATCTGTCATCCTGATGGCCATAAAAACAACCAAGGACTACGCCTTGCTTGTTTCTGATCCAGTCCTGTAATTGGAGCCGTCTTGGGAATAAATAAGAATGGCAGGACATGCCATGTACCTATTGTTATTAGCAGTGTGAACTTGAGTTCAGAATCACTAATGCATACCACCACTGTCCCTGCACAACTTCCTAGTAGAAGGGTAATAAGAGTAACATTTAAAATACATTAAGAGGCGAGCAAGACTTCATCTGAGCTAGGTTTCCCAAGGACTGAGCTTGAGAAATAGTATCTGCATTCAGTCTTAAGATATATTCTGATGATCTGATGCATTGCTAATCTCCATTATCAACTAGGGTTGTCAACAACCTGCAAAAAAAATGCCCCGCAGACATTTAATGTCCCGCAGAGGCTTAATGTGCCTCTGTGATGATATTAACCTCTGTTCCGTGAAAAAGTTTTGACTGCCTATTTAAGCCCATGTTAAGGGGGCAAGATATTTCTTCTCCACATTGTCGGTAACCCTATACAATACTCATTTATGTGAGACTACATGGAAGGTCTTTCAAGGCAGAGAGGATGATCCCCACACAGATCAGAGCCCTGGCAACATCTAATTTTAGAAACTCAACACTGGAGGTAACAAATCCTCATCATGCAAGCCAGCAGACTTACATGGTTGACCAGCGGAGCAAGAGGCGTTGCCAGTGGATGCACCCTTTCCTCCCTTCTTGTCTTCAAACATTTTAAAGGCACAGGAGTAAGAAGTTCGTTTTATTTGTCCTGACGATAAACATTTATAATAAATTAATATTTCACTGCATGGATCTGCAGGGAAACAAAACATCACCTTCACAGCACTTTCAGGTGTGGTAGAGACTTTAGTGACCATGTCAGTCCATTCCGGGTTATGATTAGAGGACGCAGGGTACAGCAACGGAGCTGATGCTGAGCAAGGCTGGGTGATTTCCCGGGAATTTTTTGTATGCCTCTCTGTGTTCTGTAATAGAAGATACTAGGTATGCTAGAAATGCAGTCAATCAATAATAACGTTCAGTGCACACAGGCATGTATACAACAACAGTCCTAAAAAGTTCAAGTTACCCCTCATCAGTCTGCAATTCTAAATGTTTGGTATAGGCTGGTACTTGTTCCATGTCCTGGCAATGGTCTTGTTGGTAAAGCTTTCCCATTACTGTCCCATCAAATCTTCTGAACTTGATTTCCCTCTTCATCTGTGGTCCCTGGGCTAGAGACAACTCAGCATTACTTCTGTACAAGCTTCAAACCGCTGGAAACCAGGCAGGACTTGCTCTACAGATATCTTATTTATTCTGAAGGCGGAACATGACTCCAGAGTGCAGATCAAAAGAAAAATCTGCAGAATTTATCAGCAAGTAGCAGAGGCTAAAACCACATTAAAAGTATATGATATTAACAGAGAGAGGAACTACTCCTCAGTGGATTTCTTTAATCTGCATTCCTCCTCTGCTGCGGTGTCATCTTACTCTCTGGGATGTTCCACTGCTGGGCTGAAGTCATCTTCCTTTCTGGGATGTTCCACTGCTGGGCTAAGGTCATCTCGGCTTTGGCCTTCTCTACTAGGTCGTTGTTTGCTTCTTCTGGTCGTTTCTCTATCAATATTCTGCTCCAGCCTGGTTTCACATCTGGATAAGGCATCGGCTACTATGTTGTCTTTGCCTTTGATGTACTGGATGTTAATATTAAATTCCTGAATGTACCAAGACCACCTTTGTAACTGGGTATTGGTATTTTTCGTTGATTGAAGCCATGTTAAAGAATGATGGTCCGTTAACAGAGTGAATTCTTGTCCCCATATGTAACTTCTCAACTTGTTTAAACCCCACACTATTCCTAGACATTCTTTCTGCACTGTTTCATTTCAGGTAAGGAGGATTTCCCTGTCGCTGGTTTGCAGAAAAATCTGAAAAATTAAAAAATGGCAAGGGAGGTTGGCGAGGAAGGTTTAAAAACATTCCAAACTATAGCAACATAAATGAGGGGGGCGGGTTAGAGATCTAGCAATATTATGTCATCTCAGCTGCCACTTTGGGGGTTGCCTATCAACTCCAGTGAATGACACCTGCAGTGTGGGAAAGAAGAGAAGAAATTAGCAAAAATGCAGTGGGGAGAAGAAGGTGGAGGAACAGGTAGAGGATGAGATGGTGCTTGTGGTAATAGGACAGTTGGGGATGAAGAAAGATGGTGTGTGCGGAAGCAGAGGTGGCGGGGCGGGGGGAGATGGGTCCAGCAAGTTACTCATCCATTCCTTGCATGTGTGTGTATCTATTATCTATCTAGAAAGGTAAACTATAAATAACATAAATAAATATTTGTCTGTGTATAACTTTATTCTTTCATTTAGGAACAAATCCAGACCCGTTTGGATTTTTTGAAAAAGGAGAGACAAGAGCTTCTGGAATTCAAAACACAGGATGACAAGAAAAGCCAAGATCTTTTGGTGGGTGCCTGTTGTTATTTACAAGGTTAATGTGGATAAAGACAGACAGCATTCAGACTCATGAAATACTGGAGATTAATCAAATCATGGTTTAAACTGTGATATCTGAATGCAGCCCCTGTATTGTTGTCAGATGTGAATAATGGCTGGACTCTTCTAAAGGAAGTCAGGCAGAGTTGCAAATGGTCTGAAAAAAGTCAAGCCTGATCTGGTCTTGTTCCTTTCATAGCAAACGAGGCATGGGGATAAGTATGATCAATTGTTAATATCACTTTAATGGCTTAATACTAAGCCATTAAAGACAAAGTTGCCAACAAACTTGGGGAAAAATGTCTGTCTCCTTTAATATGTGGGAAAGGCCAGTTGAAGCTTTCCATGGCAGGGAGGCAAATTATTATTGGGTTGCATCCGGACTAAAATTTACAATGGCAGAGTGGAGCAGTTGTGCCTTTCCCCTCCCATGGCAGCCCATTGATCTCTATGAAACAGAGAATGCACTTAAAAGGGTATTAGACATATTCATAGAGGAGAGGTCTATCCGATGTAAAGGCAGTTGCTGATCTTGCCCGCTTGCAGGTGGCACCTGTTCAGATGAGTGAAGTTGGTGGGCCGGGGTGTAGGAGGAGAGGTGGTCCTGCAGATATGATGGCCCAGGGCCATGAAGGGCTTTAAATGTGATGGCTAAAACCTTGAATCGCACCTGGTAACTAGGGGGCAGCCAATGGAGTGACTGCAGAATGGGTGGAATATGCACTGCCTACTTCCTGATAATAACCGAGCTGCGGCATCCTGCAGTAACTAGAGTTTCTGAGTGGATTTTGAGGGAAGACTGATGTAAAGTGCATTACTAGTCTTGATGTTACTATGGTGTGGATCCAGGTGGCCAGATCAGCCGAATCAAGATAGGGAGCCATTTTCCAGATTAAACTACGTTGGAAGAAAGCATTTTTGTGGCTGCATTAATTTGCTCCTCCAGTAGTAATGCTGGGTCCTGTATAAACTCATGGCTCTTGACTGAGTCAACAATGATCAGCCGAATTCCATCAAAAGTGAAGCACAATATCCTTCAAGACCTCCTCCGCCTTTCCAACCAGCATTACTTCTGTCTTGTCAGGATTCAGCTTCAATTGGTTCACTCTCTGCCATTTAACCACAGTCGTTGGGCAGTGGCTCTAGACCTCTACTGCATCCCCAAGAGATCTGGATAAAGAAATACAGAGCTAGGCGTCATCAGAATACCTATGCCATCCATTTCTGAGTTGTATGAGATCATTCTGTGTCCCAATAACACACCTTAAATTTACTACAGAAGTTGTTTTCTGTTTTCAATGTGTATGTACATCTCAGATCCAAACAGCAGAATTTGATGGCCCTCAACAACAACAGCAACAAGAAGATAACATTCAATATATATGCCACCCTTCAGGACAACTTAACACCCACTCAGAGTGGCTTAGAACGTTTGTTATTATTATCCTCACAAAAATCGCCCCGTGAGGTGGATGGGGTTGAGAGCTCAGAGAGCTGTGGCTCACCCAAGGTCACTGAGCTGGCTTCAAGCAGAGGTGTAGGGAATCAAACATGGTTCTCCAGATTAAAGACCTGCCGCTCTTAACCACTACACCAAACAAATCAACCCCAAGCAATGAAGTTGATGGGCAGCTTCAGAATGAATGAAAGGAAATAGTTCTTTACTCAATGAGTGATTAAAATGTGGAATTTGCTGTCAGATGATGTAGTGATGGCCACAGACACAGATGGCTTTAAAAAAGTATTGGACAGATTCATGGAGGCGAAATCCATCAGCAGCTACTAGCCATGGTGACTAAAGTGAGACCCCATATTCAGAGGCAGTAAACCTCTGAATGCTAGTTCCAGGAAGCAACATCAAGGAAGGCTTTGGCCTCTAGGCCCTGTTGTTCATCTTCTAGACTAACTGGTTGGCTACTGTATGAGATGGGACGCTAGACTAAATGCATCACTGATCTGATCTTCTTACGTTCTCATGTCTTGGGAGGTGCCTGCTGAGGGAAGTGTGAATCAGAGGGAACTGCCAGTCTAGATCTCGAAACAGAACTTCTAGACTATTTCTTATACTCTGCTGCCATCTTTCGTTTATGTTTATTAAAGCAGGAGTTTCGGGACACCTTAAAAGATTAACAGACTGTTATGATTGCTGACGTCGACTCACACCTTAATGTCATTTTAAAAGAGGTGCACAATAAACCCAAAATGTAGGAATTGCCAATGTTAAATAAATTGAAAGTGTGGCAAATTAAAAGGAGGGTGCAGCTTTTTCTCCTCTCTGCTGAATTTGCTGCTTTCCGTTTTTCTGCCTCCGTTGTCTGTATGTTTCTAATAACCATGAACTCCTCTGATTTTCATCTTCAGGTTTTTTTACTGCCTGAAACTCTACCCAAAACTGCTTATTAAGTAAGGTTGTATTTTTTCTCCCTGGAAGGGCACATGTGCCATTCTGTAGGAGATATACATTCAGCAGGTCATGCATTTCTGCTGCACTGCATCTCCAGAAAAGGTTTATGTGATAAATTTTCCAGATGGTATGTGATTGATAAAAAGTGCAGGAGACCTCCAGGTGGAAAAGGTGGCAAGATGCCAGAGCCCTTAAAAACAGAGAGCTGTGTCATGTGAGTGCTTATGTGATTATGGTGCTGAAGTCTGGAGCAAGCATTCTCATCAAGGCATTGAGGTTCATCAAGTCAAGCGCAGACCCATCAGGCACCTCAAGAAGTCACCTTGTTTTTTCTGCAAAAACAGGGAAGTTTTCAAGGACCCAGATTGGGTCACCATGGGCCAGTCACTCTCTCTCAGCCTAACCCTACCTCACAAGATTGTTGTGAATATAACATGGAGGAGAGGATGATGATGTAAGCTGCTCTAAACTCTTTTGAGGAAGAGTGAGATAAAAGTATACTAGATAAATAAAACGTACAGTTTGTGGGCTGCTTTGGCAAGGTAGGTGAGAAGTAAGACTGCCGATAGATCTTGAGAAAAATGTCATGTCCCTTTAATAGAGACTTATTGTATGGAAATGGGCAGCTTAAGCTTTTCATGACATGGAGAGAAATAATCACCCCTTGGTAAATAACATACTATTAAGTCTCTGTTAAATGGACAGGGCATTTTTTCTAGGCAGTTGGCAACCCTATGCTTTTCACACCTAGCAGCACTGAAATAATGGCATCTGCCTCCACACAGGTGGAAAGGATTACTGCAGCCAACTGTTCACTATGTTGCCTTTACCATAAGTTGACATCAGAGGGACAAAGGTCTATTTTTAAACCAGTTAGGGATGGTAGCCCTCCCTCTTGGTGATGATCTTTTTAAAAATGATAAATATACGTAAGAAATTTGCATACTATAATACTGAGAAGACTAACCATCTGTTTTTTTTGAAGAAAACAATAGAGATCGAGAGGCAGAAGGTGATCTCTGAGTTCGAAGGGCTGCGGCAGTTTCTGTATGAGCAGGAGCAGCTCCTTCTGGGACAGCTGGACAAGATGGAGAAGGGCATCACCAGGAGGCAGAACGAGAACATCACGGAGCTCTCCAAGGAGATCTCCCTCCTCAACAAGCTAATTACCGACTTGGAGGAGAAGCTCCAAGAGCCAGTGCTTGAATTCCTCAAGGTAGGACCTGCGCTGTGCATAAATTCCAGAACGGTTGTGCCAAGGAACATCCTCACCCACCTGGGTCACACTCCTTGCTGAACTGTGTGGTCTCCATAGTTGAGCAAGAAGCTTTCTGAGCACTTGAAGAACTTGCATGACTGGTTGTGTTTTCTTGGACAAATGCTCCTCTCTTATTTTGCAGCTTATGCTAGGATTAAAGGAAAGTAAAATCCATTTGGGGTCTGGCTTTAAGTTAGTGTTGGTTACCAACTGGCCTTGTGAAATATATCGTGGCCTTAGCGCGTGGAAGCAGGCAGCTGAAGCTTTTCATGGCTTGGAGGTAAATTATATCCTATTAAACCTCTATTAAAGGGACAGGATATTTTGTTTCTAGGTAGTTGGCAACCTGGCATAGGGATGCTATTTCTTCCACTAGAACAGAAGGCCTCTCAGCATCCAGACTTGCTGCAGTCAGGGGTGGGAAAGTGTGTCAGTGTCGTACCGGCAAATTTATGTCATTTCTGGTAAAAACTAGAAGTGACAGGGGGACACTCTAGCATTTTACAAAAACTGTATGGTAAAGCCATAGAGTTTTTGTAAATCCTACAGCATCAAAAGATGTCACTTCTGTTTTTTGCTCCCAGCAAGCCAGTCCCGTCCTCCCAATTCCTTATGGGGGTTCCCTACCTGGTAACCCTGGCTAAAGAAACTAATTTAGTCTTTACTTTCAGTGTTTTTATATAGTTTGATTTTAACTTTCAGTAGACTGTAAGCCCACTGGGCAGAACCTTTGTATGCGTGTATATGTGTTCTGTACAGTGCTTAGCTTTTTTGATGTTTTATAAATTATATTATTGTTATTATGAATATATGAAGCTGCCTTCTCCCAGCGGGCAGTGGCTTTCTAGACAGAGAGATGTACTTCCTTATTCTATCTTCTTTCCACTGGATAGGCTAGAAGAGAAGATCCAGGGTTGCCAACTGTCCAGAGAACCAATTTCCTGCCCCTTTAATAGAAGCTTAGTGTATGGAAATACACAGGTGAAGCTTTTCATGGCATGGAGGTAAATTACATCACCTGGCAAATAACAGCCCATTAAACCTCTCTGTTAAATGAGCAGAACATTTTTCTTTTGCCCTACATACACTTTTATTTGTAGGACAATTAAGAGTGCTGCTGCTGGTTCTTTCAGGAACAGCAGCAGCTCAGAGGGCTTGAATTTGCGGGGAAGAAATTCTAAGAGAGTATTACGGGAGCTCAGATGTTAGTGATCATATGACCACAGAAATAGTCTTTATATAGCTCACTAAGTCATATTATTCAATAAGATTTTCAGGGTTGCTCAGAAAAAAGGGGTTAATTCTGATTTGTATTTTCTAATTCATTTGAATATATGCAGGTATCAATTTAACCATCATCTAAGCTTGCCAACGGGTCAAAAGAAAAACCTGCTTAGCGTGCTCCTCTGCCACCAACAGTATCTTGAGCTGCAGAAATCTCTTAAGTGAAGTGATGGCATGGAGATATGTGTTATCGCCTACTATAGATCAATCTCCTGTTAAAGGCACAGGAACACTGCCTGGTTAAAAAGTTGGCAAACTGAGCTATTGGCTAGTAGAATTGGCAATGGGTTTAGTTAAGCAGCCACCTCAAATGTGACTGAGGCAGTTTCAAATGAGTTGTATATAGAAATATTATTTGCTAACTTGGTGTGCTCCAATAAAATCTCTCTTCCCTTCAATCACCTGCAAGTTTGTGTGCCAAAAAGCTGTGCTATTTGGTGTCAGTTTTTGGATGTGATTTTTCTGCTCATTACTGCTCTCAGGTTGCACCTGATGTTTCCATGGTATGGAGTGTCTAGTTTCTTAGCCCTATTTAAAGGCTGCCACGTTCCTTTCTAGAGATGGGTTGCACTTGAGAACTCCAGGCTGTGGGCCAAATTAGACACGACAGCATCTACAGGTCCGACCTGTGGATGCCTCTGCCATTTAAAAGGGATTTTAAAATGCCCCAAGGGCCTGATCCTGATCAGTCCTGCATAGGGTTGTCACCTCTGACCTGGAAAACTCCTGGAAATTTGTAGGGGTGCCTGTGGAGGGGAGAATTTGGGGACAGATTTCACGTAGAATCTATGGTATGTCAGAGGGCAGGCTTCTGGAGAGGCAGCATTAAAAAATAGAAATAAATAAATAATAAGCTACCATTTAATCTCTTGGATCTTTTTTGTCTGGAGATCAGTTGTAATTCCAGAACTCTAGGCCCCACCTGGAGGTTGGCAACCCAAGGCCTGCAGTACTGTGGCTTAAGGTGCTCTTGTCCCTTTCCCATGGTGCTTTTTCAAGTGCCAAAACAGCCGCGTGTGGCAGGTGGCCATTTTGGTACTTGAAAAGATAGCGGGGTGGGGGTGGGGAGGGCTTGCAGAATTTTCAAATGTCACCTGCGGATCAGACTTGTGCATGCTATCATATTTAATTGGGCCACGTAAGCTGTTTCTGCACTACCACCCCTCCTGGTTAGGGTTGCCAAGTCCTCAGATCCTGGGGCTTGCTTTTTAAATCTGTTGTGGTGCAGCAGTGTGGCAGGTGGCAAACCATCTTGGGTCAGCCCTGTTGGCCTCCACCTTATGATAGTAATCAAAAAGGTCCTCATGCAGCAGATCGAGAGAGAGGGAGAAGGTGTGTGTGTGTGGGGGGGGAGAAACAGAATCATATACTTTGCAGTGCCAATGTGGAACGTATAACTAGGAGATGTCTCTCTTTTCTAGGATGTGACGGGTGCCCTTGTCAGGTATGGAGATGCATTTTCACCTTCTCTAGTTCTTTGCTCATGAACCAGCTAAAAGGTCAGTCACTGGCAGCCATTCAGAGAAATATAGTCACTGAAGAATGTAACGGACAGTGTCTCATCTCCCTCAGAGTCATTGCAGATCCAGCCCATGGACCATATAACTTCTTCAGGGAGTGGGAATGTTATCCCTTTCCACCATGGCAGTCTGTTTCTCTTCATCTACAGAGGTTCTTCTCCTGTTAGTGGTGGGGAAAGTTGTACTTTGCAGGGCTTTTTTTCAGCAGGAACGTGGTGGAACGGAGTTCCGGAACCTCTTGAAAATGGTCACATGGCTGGTGGCCCCGCCCCCTGATCTCCAGACAGAGGGGAGTTGAGATTGCATCTCAACTCCCCTCTGTCTGGAGATCAGGGGGCGGGGCCACCAGCCATGTGACCCTTTTCTCCGAGGGCAACCCACTGAGTTCCACCACCTCTTTCCCCGGAAAAAAAGCCCTGGTACTTTGGTTTTGTGCTATGAAATTCATCTTGGCTTTGCTTAGGCCTTTCGTTTCAGAGGGCTAACCATGTTAGTCTGTTGTGGCAAAAGAAAACAGAAGACCAATGGCACCTTAAAAACTAACAGCATGTATTCCAGCATGAACTTTCATGAGCTAGAGCTTACTTCTTCAGTTCTCCCTAGAACCTTCAAATGAGTCACGGCCTGCCTTGTAAGGAAGAGGCTAACTGCTATTCATTTAGTACTTTTAGTACTTTTCATGCCACACATTCTCCAAGGAGATTAGTTGGTGTTCATAATTCTCCCCTCCTCCATTTTATCCTCACAACAAGCCTGTGAGATAACATTATGCTGAGACAATGTGACTTGTCGAGGGCTGCCCAGTAAGTTTTATGTAGGCTTCCCAGGTCCCTATAAATTCCGGTGTGCATGAGGGACCTGGTACTTACTCGGATGCTCCTCTTCGCACGTGCACAAAGTGCATGACCGGCAGACAAGCAGGTATACTGCCGGGAGATTGCCTGCCATCAATGGGCATCTGGGATCCCTAGTTTTTTTATAACAACAACAACATTTGATTTATATACCGCCCTTCAGGACAACTTAACGCCCACTCAATGCAGTTTACAAAGTGTGTTATTATTATTCTCACAACATCACCCTGTGTGGTGGGTGGGGCTGAGAGAGCTGTGACTGAGCCAAGGTCACCCAGCTGGCTTCAAGCAGAAGAGTGAGGAATCAAACCTGGTTCTCCAGATTAGAGTCCTGCCGCTCTTAACCACTACACCAAACTGGCTCTTATATATGGCAAGTAGAAATTTGTATCCGGACACCATACAGACATTTGAGCTTTGCTACAAATAGCACAGATACTACCTTTTGTATTTCACAATCTTTTGGCCTCACTAGTTACATTTTTCTTAGTATCCTCATGGTGTGTGTGTATCTATCTGTATGTCCTTTAGAAAAAAACTGAATGCTAGTCTACAAAATATTTGATAATCTTCAAGATATCACAAGACTCTTTCTGTTTTGGCTAGGAATATTTTCACAGCCTTAAAGCAGTTCCAGTTTCAGATCACAATGAAAAGACAAACCTGCATTGGTCACAAAGATCATCAGCATTACAAACACCTCCCCTCTGTTACCATTCCTCCAGGCACTCAGAAATGTCATTTAAACTTCATACTTGAAAATTCTCTGGGGGAAAATATAATGGTTCTCTGCATCATCAATATATCAACTTGGTAATCCTTCTGTTTTTTTTTTAAACTTGTTAGAAGTGATGATCTTAAGTGTCAGCTGCCCATCGCTGTTTCTTCTGACATGAAAGGCCACATCTCCAATTTCTCTCTGAAGACTGTGGTCCTGAAGGGAGCGTTGAAGAAATTCAAAGGTAAAGGAAAGCAACACCTCTCAGGCTGCAGAATAAGCAATGTGGGCTCATGGCATGGAAGTCCTGATACTGACAGAGAACTAGGGGAGGTAGACAGAACAAGGCTAATGGCCAGTGTGAGTCACAGTGGCCCATGGGTGCTCACCCTCCACAGCTGCTTCTAAAGACTGCAACTGATTTCCTTTCAGAAATAATACTGATTTTATTTGTTATTACTTCTTTAAAATTTCCATATGCTGCCTTCCCAAATGATCAAGGTGATTTACAAAAATCAATACAATAAAAGATTTAAAAAGAGTAATATTACCATGAAACTGTTTTGTACTGAGTGAGACCCTTACAGTGAAATCCTAAGCAGAGTTACTCCAGTCTAAGACCATTGATTTCAGTAGGCTCAGACTGGAGTAATTCTGCTTAGGATTTCACTGTTAGTCTATCAAGGTCAGTGTTTTCTGCTCTGACTGGCAGTGGCTCTCCAGGGTCTGGGGCAGAGGTCCTCACTTTACCTCCTGGATATTAATTGGAGATCTGGGGATTGAACCTGGGACCTTCTGCTTGCAATAGAGATGGTTTGTCACCGAGCACTTTGTCCAGCTACCTAAAATAATTAAAATAATCATTCAGTTTTTGATGGGAAGTCAGTATCCCCCATTGCCCTTAGCCTCCTTTTCATTGCCCTCCTGACATGGATTTGATGAGTCCTGGTGAGCTGTAAGGCAGAACATAATTTCAAAAAACAATCACATTGTCTAACCTGTGAGAAAATGTTGAATCTAATGCACAATGTTTGGTCCAGAGTGCCCTTAAATATAAACTTCTATTGATTGAGCATCCTTTTCTTTCAGACAATCTGCGGGATGAACTGGGGAAAGGTGAGAAAGGTAATTGCTGCAAATTAAATGGGCTTTCTCAAGAAGAGTGACCATTAACAGTCAGTGCAAATCTTGATCTTTTTAGGATAGCAGTATTCTCAGAAGGTTGTTTTAAAAAATAAACCTCTTTAAAAGTTTTTTGAAAAACAGACTTTTTTCAAAATTCATACTATTTCTCACATGCTGCATTTCAGCATTTCCCCCCAGTAAGTTCACTGATCCAAGTCATCAGTTCATGATTGCCTTGTTAGCCCCAATGGGAAGGAAAGTAGCTTTTACTATGCCACTTTAAGTTAGTGTAAGAGAATGCAAGCTTTTGAGTACTTCTCAGGCAGTTACATTTTAATCACACCCATCCTCCAAGGAGGGATTTGAACCTGGGACTCTGTGATCCTCTTCCAAATCTGCAACCACACTGGAGCCTGTGAGAGATTGGTTGCTTCTTGCTCTGTGCCCCACCCCCCGCCAGACCTGCACTGGATCTATTTTGAGGCTTTCATGCACTGTCGTCATACAAAATGGTAGAGTCCAGTAGCACCTTTAAGACTAATCAACTTTACTGTAGTGTAAGCTTTTGAGAACTACAGTTCTCTTTGTCAGATGATGAAGAGAACAGTGTTCAGCACCACCCTGCCCACATCCTCGTACCTGCCATTCCGCCCCTGTAGCTATAGTATCCAAACACTCTAGCAATATGTTGAACACTGATCAGAGAAAAAAGTCCGTTGGAGGTAGGGGGAAGAAACCCTGGATGTGAGGGGAAATGGGGAGCAAATCCCATGTGGAGGCTCCTTTGCAGAAGTGAATGCATATGATCTGGCAATGAGAGCAAAATGGAGAATTGCTCCCACACTAAAACAACCTTACAAGTTTCCATACTCCTTTACCAACCTAAAGGAGCCCCGTGGCGCAGAGTGGTAAGCTGTAGTACTTTAGCCCAAGCTCTGTTCATGACCTGAGTTCGATCCTGGCGGAAGCCGGGTTCAGGTAGCCAGCTCAAGGTTGACTCAGCCTTCCATCCTTCGGAGGTCAGTAAAATGAGTACCCAGTTTCCTGGGGGTAAAGTGTAGATGACTGGGGAAGGCAATGGCAAACCACCCCGTAAAAAGTCTGCCAAGAAAATGTCATGATGCGACGTCCCCCATGGGTCAGTAATGACTCAGTGCTTGCACAGGGGACTCTACTTTAACCTTTTTTTTTTAACCAATCTAAGTTGGTCTAATGAAGTATGTTCTCTTATTTACTCTGGGTCTCCATCTAATCAAAGACATGTCACCCTGAACAAAGTGACAGCTGGAAAAATGGCCAAGAATCAACACTATATTGAAACCATCATTTTGAGTCATAAGCCATCATTGCCGCAGTTTTTCTTTTTGCTGGTGGTTACGATTGTTGACTTGTTCTGAACACTCTTATCCTGCTTCTTAGAGGACCTGCTGCTGGACCCAGAGACAGCCAACCACCTTCTCATCCTTTCGGCTGACCTCAAGAGTGTGAGGATGGGGTGTCGGAAGCAAGACTTGCCTGACAACCCCAAACGCTTTGACACCAACTCCCGTGTCCTGGCTACGGAGGGATTCAAGACAGGGAGGCATTACTGGGAGGTGGAGATGGGGTCTTCGGATGGCTGGGCCTTTGGAGTGGCCAAGGCATCGGTGCGAAGGAAAGGATTGACTCAGTTTTGTCCCGAAGAGGGAATCTGGGCGTTGCAGCAAAATAGTGGCCGGTACTGGGCTGTCACTACCCCTCAGCGGACCCCAATTTTCCTGCCCGAGAGGCTCAACAAAGTTAGAGTCTACTTAGACTATGAGGGAGAAGAGGTGTCTTTCTACAATGCTGAGAACATGCAACACATATTTACGTTCAACGTCCCTTTCACTGAGAGAGTATTTCCTCTCTTTTCAGTGTGCTCTACTATGACTTACATTAAACTCTGTTCCTGAATTCAAGGTGATGTTTTGCTGAAATACTGCGGCTATGCTCACACACTGTAAATTAAGGCTTGCTTTTCAGGCCCAGACCTTACTGACCACAACAGAAGGCCTATTTGCATGCCAAAGGGACACGGCAGTGTCTTACACGTTTGAAAACATTGGGCAGGTGGTCTGTCCACTGTGGCGAGTTAGTAATAGGTGTCAGCTGCCCCGCTTTGTAAAATGGCATTTCCTAGCAGATGTCATATCCTGTGCAAGGCGATGAGTGACACAAGTGATTTACCTTGGGCACCCAGAGAGTCATGTGACTAGGCCCTGCTCTGTCTAGTCATAAATCTGTGACCTGCTATTCTCTCCATCACCAGCCCTTCACACGTATTGTGGGTTGATCTGTATTCACACAGCAGAATGAAGCGGCAGAATTCTGAGGGTCAAGAGTGGGTAATAGCATTCCTGGTGAGGGTCTTTTAATGATTCCCTATGTATAAATCAACACTCTTTCTAAAGGAGTGTTTTACCCTGCCCTTCTGCCAAGATGCTCAGGAGGCAGCGGAAAGGAAAGCCTTGGCCTCCAGAACAACTGGTTGGTTGTTATGTGAAAAAGGAGGCTAGACTGGATGGGTTGATCAAGCAGGGCTGTTTTGTTGTTATGGACGAGAGGGCTGAACTTCTGGTCCATTTCTCCTCTAACATCAAGAAGATTATGGTGATGAACAAAACTGGCATGTATATGGTCAACATCATAAAATGTAACAGTGAAAGTATTAAAGGCAGATGCTTTGCTGAGTGTATTTAGGAGTCCCAGAAAAAGTGAAATGTTCTTGCCAAGGCCATAGTCACAAAAACAGCCTTTTATTAAGGGATTCAGAATATCAGTTGGTAGCTTTGAGGAGAGTCACTTGGTTGTCTGCTTACCATCACATGACATTTTTCAAATTTGAATGTTAATTTTATACTCCAGTTGTTATAATTCCAGTACCTTGTTTTCTCGGGGTCATCAGGATATCTACACTACAGTTTTAGATTGATTTAAGACATTTCCTCCTCCCTATGTTGTATATGTTTGCTAAGTGGTTTATAGATCTCCCGGAGATTCATACCACCCTCATCAGACTCAAATTCGAAGGCTTTTTTGATGGGGCTGGAGGGAATGACAGTCAAATAGTTAAAGCAGATATCAGTTTGTAGTGTAGCATCTTTTGTCGTTCCACTTCCTAAAGAAGAGGAGTCTGTTTTCAGTCATTAATGGCTTGGATCCCAAGGTGTCATTCCACTTGTGCATCTCCCATTCCCCAAGAATTTTTTTTTTAAAAAAACACTGCAAACAATGACTTATATCCTGAAATAAATTTGCACTTGTGCAACTGATAATGCTAGTGGACTCCATCTATGAACCAACTATCAATTATGTTGTACTGTTTGCACTTGCACAAGGAATACCACTCATGCAAGCACTTGGTGAACATTGGAGTCTGAATGGAACAACAGTGGATCCAAGCCACTGTTTATGGTGGTTGGTGCAAGCATGATTTGTACATTTCATATGCCTTTCAGTATCCAGTATCCATTATCTGAAGTTTTACAATGCAGTTGCATGATGGCCTTTTGAAACTTGGTGATTGATGAAAAGCCTTTGCAGACAAAACCAAAGACATTACCTGATTTTGTGTTTGTGTGTGCCTTCCTTGATACTGTTGCAAGCATGTTCTTTCTCTAATTTTGGTGCTATCAGATTGTTCTTGAGCTCGTTTGCTTAGTCTGAGCAAGGGCAGTTAGATTATTTGGTGGGCAGAGTTGCTAAGGGGTTGAACGAGAGAGTGATGATTTTGGGGAGCACTGGTGTATCTGTGAATCCAGAAATTCCTTCCTGTGTGCTTGTTCTTGTGTCCCTATATGCTCAACTTGTATATTTGTAAATAAAACTTATTATTACAGAGATACCATAAGTCTGACTGTGCTCTGTCTCCTCCAAAGGAAAAAGACGGTTAAGCAGGGGCCCCAATGTCGTGCCCATGGACCAATACCTTACCTAGCATCTGCCAAGTGTTTTCAGAAAGTGAGTGGAGCCAGTTCTGATTGGCCACTGGAAACCTGATTGGCTGTGCAGATTAAAATAATGGTGGTTCAACAGCAGCTGCCACCACATTGTTGGTTTTATTCTCCGTCTCATTCTTCACTGGTGTATTTTTTTAAAAAAATAACCTCTGCACTTGGACTTCCTCTAGGTGTGTGGCTCCACCTCCCATGACAGCCATTTTGTGTTTGGCTTCGCCTCCTGCAGAGTAGCCATTTTGTGGTTGCCACCACCATCCTGTGTCAGAATTCCAAAGGTGCCTACAGGTTGGGGACCCTTTTAATGGATGCCCTGAACTTTGCTTAGAAGAGGAGTGGGAGTCTCACATTAATTTAGTAACTGATCGTGCATTTGATTAAAAAAAAATTCCAGTGTTAAGTTTTTGTGAACTAGAACTCGTTTCATCAGATGCAAGTAATACAATGAAATGTCAAGAAAATCTTTGATTCTTTCCCTGTGAACCTGAGACCATCATTTATTTTTCTACTTGAATGAAAATTTGTGCATATGCTGTCGCTTTGGAGTGCTTGCAAACCAATGCTAGAATGTTCAACACTTTTGGGGACACTGCATAAATATCACAACAATGCATAGTGCATATAGCTTTACAAAGTCTTGAGAAAGACCCTCTAAATTGGTCTGAATGGAAATGCGGAGTTAAATTTTCCCATGTTTCTATTTGTAGCAGATTTATTTATATGTAGGCCTCCCTGAACTGAGAAATTCTTTTTATGCCCTTGAGTGACAGTAAGACGAGCAAAAAGCATTTTAACTACCAGCTCCATTAGGAGCTCCAACCATGGAAAAGCAGATTCTGTTGTCTTGATGCTATCTTCGCCCATGATGTTTCAGGTATACATTTTTTGTTTATTTAGATAGCTATACCCCGTTTTCTTCCTTAATGGGGACCCAGAGCGCTGTGTAACATCCTCCCATCCGTTTTACCCTCAAAACAACAACCCTATAAGTTAGGCTGAGAGCGAGACTGGCCTAAGGTCACCAAGCGAGCTTCCATGGCAGAGTGGTGACTTGAACTTGGGTCTTCCAGATCCTAGTCCGACATGAAAAAAATAAGACATAAATGTATACAATTGCAGGTGGCCTTAATGTGTGTATCTTTAAGGATACTAGCTAAGGTTCTCTGGGGCTCCTGAGATACTATTGAGTGCAGTATAGCAGTTGGTGACAAAATTGGCATTTGCCGGGGCATTATTTGATTTGCAAAATGGCCCTTCTATTAAGAATTTAAAATGACTATTGTTGGGTTGAAGCCAATGAACCAAGGATCATAACGAGGACTAATATCTACGGTGGCCAGGTAGTGCTAAAATGCCAGAAGCAAGCTTTTATTTCAATCTATTTCATTTAGAAAAATCAAGAAAGGGAAAACGAAGGCCTTATTGCTAAGGTTTCCTGAGCCATTTTGACCAGAGAGGAACTAGAGAGATTGGTGCCAACGTTTTCAAGATTTGTTGACTCAGTAACTACATTGCGGTATGAACGCAGTAAGTCTTATTTTTACCTGCAGGGCATTGTACAGATACAAATTTTGATAAACTAATTTGGCTTTAATAAACGACTATTCGGAGCACCTTAAAGACTAACACATTTTTACTCTAGGAACATAATTTGTTGCTTTGGTAAGTCTTTAAGGGTACCACAAGACCCGTGTTTATTTTTGCTGCACCCAGTTAATATGGTCGCCCCTCGGAATGTTGGTTTTCGCTCCGCTTTTAGTTAAAGGACGATCTTCTTGCACTGCGCATTTTCATCAGCAGATGGCGCCATCCCTATAAAGCAATCTATTTTGTAGGTAAAGGCGCAGGAATGAGGCAGTTTTCCTGTCGTGAAACGTCCAATTGAAGAGATTAGGGTGATTCGCAAGGCAGGATTTTACGGCTAATTTCGTCCCAGAAACCCCCAAAACAGCGGGCGAGCACAGTTGATTGACCGTGGAATTAACGTAACACATCGAAGAGAACACAAACAGGCGTCGTCTTGTCTACAGAAAGCAACAGCTAACTTAACATGTAGGCTCCATAGCTCAGGGGTTAGAGCACTGGTCTTGTAAACCAGGGGTCGCGAGTTCAAATCTCGCTGGGGCCTTATCTTTTTCTATTTTCCCCCTTCTGTTGCTCATCATGAGATGTTTATTCTTCCTCTGCAATTCTCTCTATAAACGCCCACCTTGCTATTTATTTAACCAACAAAGTTGTTTCGTATCTTTTGGGCAAATTTTAAGGACAAGTTTTAAAGATTTGCGGAGGGGAGCAGTGAACCTTACATTAGTTGTGTCTGAGATGGGCAGTTCAGTGAGCCAAGTGGGGCAAAATGCATAAATGGGTGACCCAAATATATAGTTCAGGGTAGACAGCTGCGTCTAAATATACTCCAATCCCAACAGTATTTGGGATCGGAGTGGTATATCAACCCTGCACCCCCAGCATTTTAATTTTCCGGTGAACTGATTCCCGCATCTTATCATATTTTTTTTGCGAATTATTGCGTCTTTATCTATTAACCGAAGGAAGCAAATAAATTTACATAGTATTGTGGAAGAAATAGTATAGGTGATGAAACAGAAAGACCATGTCGAAAAGGAAACTCATGACACAGCTTTTAAAAGGTTCAAGTACGCCACTGCGAAACAATTCTTACGGCTGGCTCGTTGGTCTAGGGGTATGATTCTCGCTTTGGGTGCGAGAGGTCCCGGGTTCAAATCCCGGACGAGCCCTTTTCTATTTTGCAACATTGGATTTAATTTTGCTTTGTGATCTCCCAAGGCAATCCTTTCTACAAGCAAACCGAAACCCGCGCCTCCCTCGCTGATGTTTGATCCAACCCAGGGGCTCCGTGCTGACTTCTTCCTAAGTGGTGTAGGTGGCGCTTGCATTGTTCTGCTCTGCGTTAAAATGCTGCCTGGGACAGAATATCTCCTGGAAACAGAGCCTTCCTCCGTTCCGATAACAGTTTTAAAGGCCTGGGTGTACTATTGATGTTTTATTCGTAGCTACTCCGAATTTGCTGCTATCGATCTGGACTCGGGAAGCCGATTGTTTGCTCATGCTCAGCCTTGCTTTCCAAGTTTCTTAGAAAGACGCTTCACCCTTTCTACTGAGGGAGGGTTTCCCCACGTCGTCAAGTGATGTCATTCTTTATACGCACAAACGTGTATTTTAAAAACCAAAAGCAATAGCAAAGGACTTAGTCTCAATACCGCAGTCTTTATTACACAGTAAATCTATATGTGAAGAACGTTAACGCTCGGAAGCTCAAATCTTGAAAATCTTGCGGGTCTTTAAAGTGCCATTGGTCCAAATCCTACTTCATTACATAAACTGTTTGGGTCCTTTTACAAATTAAAATATTCCATTTATTACTAAGGACAGTTGAGGAAGATAAAAAGTCATGTGGGTTTCTGTAGTGTAGTGGTTATCACGTTCGCCTAACACGCGAAAGGTCCCCGGTTCGAAACCGGGCAGAAACAATCGCTTTTAAAAAATTAATTCTTTTTTCTTTTTTGTAAAAGGTCCTCATTCCAGCCAAAACATCAGGGACTTTTTTCATTGATTAACTAGGCGACAGTCACAGCAAAATGCTGACGTATGTAAACGACCTCACTCCTACATTATATGTGACTTTTTCCTTTCGATTTGCGGAAATGCAGTACACAAATCTAGAGTTTTGTCTGCCAGTGTAAAATATCCAAGTAGAGTGAAAATTATGTTTACTTTTTCAACAATCTAGTTATTCTGAATGTTAGTATTGTTTTAAGAATGGCACACATCTAATTTATGATTTTTAAGAGATGTAACACAACGCATACGTTGACATAGCAAATAAAAAACGTTCCGGTAAACTGAAGAGTGGAAAAATAGAAAAGTAAGGTTTATTGGCAGCGGTGGGATTCGAACCCACGCCCCCGAAGAGACTGGAGCCTTAATCCAGCGCCTTAGACCGCTCGGCCACACTACCATATAAACATTAGTCTTTGCAGTCTCTGTTCATGTTCTTCTCCCTAGACATTTTGAAAAAAGCAATACTACCTGTTGTTATATAGTGTTAACTGCAGTGTCGTGCGGGAGCTGCGAAGAAAAGATTACTATAGCATACCACAGGTGAGAAAACGCCCTGAATATTCAGTATAATGAAAAGGCAATGAAGAATGCCGCAAAGTTTATTTGAGTTAATAGAAATATAACAAATTGCAGACCTGAAAATCTTTCTGAACTGCCGACCTTTAAGAGCAACGTTACTCCGGTGTGCATTTAAAAAAAACACCTAACCTTTCTGAGCAATAATATTAAGCTTCAGCCCCTGAGTAAAAGCCAGGAGGTTACGGAGCTGTACATTTCTAAGGATGAAATAGAAAGATATGGCGGGCAAAACAAATGCTGGAAGCAACTTCTATAAATTATTCAGAAAAGATTTAGAAGATATGGTATTTGGTGTACTCCCAAGTAATCATGATGTGTGTACCAAGCCACTCTTAACTAGGGGTTTTGCAAATGAACAAAGTTATCCAGGATGCTGAAAAGCAAATGCTGACTGTGGAACGGCCCAGGAGGATCTCCACAAACTGGGCACCGATGTGGCAAATGAAGTTCATTTTAGGTAAGTGTAAGGCGATGCACATTGGAACCAAAAAAAAAAAAATCACAGCTTTAAAGTATATGAGGTCTGAATGTGCTAAGACGGAGAAGGAAAGAGACCTTGAGGTGGTAGTGGATAGTTAAATGGAAGCGTCAACCCAGTGTACTGCAGCAGTGAAAAAGGCAGTCGATACTCTGGGGATTATTAGGAAAGCTATCGAAAATAAAGCAGCCAATATTATGCCGCTGTATAGATGTATGCTGTAGCCTCTTTTGGAATATAATCAAAAAGAGTCCAGTAGCACCTTTAAGACTAACCAATTTTATTGTAGCATTCGAGAATCAAGTTCTCTTAGTCAGATGCCTGATACAGAGACTGGTCAAATTTGACCAGGCATCTGACGAAGAGAACTTGATTCTCGAAAGCTTATGCTACAATAAAATTGGTTAGTCTTAAAGGTGCTACTGGACTCTTTTTGATTTTGCTACCACAGACTAACACGGCTAACTCCTCTGCATCATTTGGAATACTGTGTGCAGTTCTGGTCAGTCACCATATTTTAAAAAGGACATTGCAGAGCTGTTAAACGCACAGCAGGGGGCTCCCAACACCACCAGGAGTTTGGAGCATCTTTCCTAAGCGGAAAGGCTGAAGAAGAAAAGAGACAAAGAGGGAGATGATAGAGGTTTATAAAATTATGCACAGGGTAAAGATAATAGTCAGGCTTTTCCCTCCATGTCCCCAAATACTGAAATTTGAGGGTGCCAAATGAAGACATCAAAATCTTAACAAAAAATTGTCAACAAATATGAAAAACAAAACAATGGGCCACAGACTGGAAATGCTCAGTCTACAGTCCAATTCCCAAAAGAGAGGATGCCAAAGAGTGCAGCAACTATTGAACTATCGTATTAATTTCCCATGCAAGCAAAGTGATGCTCAAAATTCTACAGCAAAGACTCTTACCATATATGGAATAAGAAATGCCAGATGTTCAAGCTGGATTCAGAAAAGGAAGAGGTACTAGATATTACATTGCAAATTATTGTTGTTGTTTGTTAGCACAGTCTACCAGATGTTAAGGATAGCATTTTTGGTCCTTCACTGATTTGGATTTATCCAAAAATCTGGGAGTCAGAGAGGCATCACCTTAGTATGTGGCATGTTCCAAGTATTTCTGCTGTTCACAGCTGTCCAGTTGTTATCCTATCTATGCTGATATCGCCTAGATATTTAGTTAGTCCTTCTCCCAGAGACGCTGAACTTCAAATCATTGATCTTGATATTTTGTTATCTTTTCAATCTCTTTTTCCTCAATTCTGCCGTCACCTGGGATTGCCACATTAATCAGTTTGATCTTCTTCCTTTCAACCACAGCAATATCTAGATTATGTTCTTACCTGTTTGGATTTTGAAATCCCACAGGTTCTTTCTCATTTTCAACAATTGTCCTAAGAGTATTTTTTGAACTGTAGCTCATACTTTTTCCTAAATCCCAATGCGACATTTCAACTATTTTATTATGGCTTTTTATAGTCAGTTTGTGTGATCTTATTGCACCCACTGATGAGGTGGTCAGCTGTTTCATATTCTTCGTTGCATAACGTGGGGATTAGGGGGACAGCCTTACAGTGGCTGGTCTCCTTTCTCCAGGGTCGGGGACAGAGGGTGGCGCTCGGGGGAGATCTATCGCCCCGTCACCCTTTGGTGTGCGGGGTTCCCCAAGGGGCGATACTCTCCCTGATGTTATTTAACATCTATATGCGCCCCCTCACCCATTTGGTGCGGAGGTTTGGGCTGGGTTGTCATCAATACGTGGATGACACCCAACTTTTTCTGTTGATGGATGGCCGGCCAGACACGGCCCCAGACAATCTGGCCAGAGCTTTGGAGGCTGTGACGGCATGGTTGAAACAGAGCAGGCTGAAATTGAACCCAGTGAAGACGGAGGTCTTGCAGCTGGGACGGGGGTGCCAGATGTTGGGATCCGCAAGAATGTTGGGACTAACCCACGGGAAGCATTCAACAATATCAATCATCCACTTAAATAAATTTTTATAAATTTTCAGTTTTTAAAGTGCAAGTGCTATAAACAAGGTTAGTGCAATACATTAAGTGTAATAAATATAATAAGTAGCTAACTCTTCATAAAAGCAATATAGCAGCAACGATTCATGTACAGTTTAAATACATTCTACTGGAACAACCGGGAACTATAAGGTTAATGTCCATGTCCTGCCTCCGTTGTCGTTTCTTCCAACAATTATCTTAAGATGTCTCCTCCAGCGCGTTAGAATTTACTGCCGCCCAGACCGGGTCTCCGAACCAATGTTTTCCCCGTGGTTTTGCCGTTTACTCCTGAGGAAGCTTTTGTGAAATCTGTGCTTCAGCCGGCCCCAGATAGGGTGAAAAGGTTCGCCTTGCCAGTCTCAACCTTGCGGCTTTTCCACCATCTGGAGGAGACATCTTAAGATAATTGTTGGAAGAAACGACAACGGAGACAGGACATGGACATTAACCTTATAGTTCCCAGTTGTTCCAGTAGAATGTATTTAAACTGTACATGAATCGTTGCTGCTATATTGCTTTTATGAAGAGTTAGCTACTTATTATATTTATTACACTTAATGTATTGCACTAACCTTGTTTATAGCACTTGCACTTTAAAAACTGAAAATTTATAAAAATGTATTTAAGTGGATGATTGATATTGTTGAATGCTTCCCGTGGGTTAGTCCCAACATTCTTGCCAATTTCTAAGGAAGCAGCCATTCATTGATTGCAGATGTTGGGACCCAGCTCCCTGCCCTGGATGGGACACCACTGGCAACTTTGCCAGTGGTAAAGAGTCTGGGTGTGCTCCTGGATGCCTCCCCATCGATGGAGGCCCAGATCACGGCGGTTGCCAAGTCTGCATTTTCCATCTTCGTCAGATCGGGCAACTTGCCCCCTACCTGACGCCCCAGGACCTGGCTACAGTGATCCATGCAACGGTCACCTCCAGGCTAGATTACTGTAACTCACTCTACGCTGGGCTACCCCTGGGCCTGATCCGGAAACTACAACTGGTCTAGAATGCGGCGGCACGGGTCCTGCCTGGTATACCTTACCAGTCACACATCACACCTGTCCTGCGCCAGCTGCACTGGCTTCCGGTTGAATTCCGAATCAGGTTCAAAGTGTTGGTTCTTACCTTTAAAGCCCTGAGCGGGTTGGGACCGGCATATCTTCGGGACCACCTCTCCCTGTACGTTCCCCGGAGATCGCTTCGATCAGCGAATAAATATTTACTTGTGGTCCCCGGCCCTAAGGAAGCCCACCTCGCTTCAACCAGGGTCAGGGCCTTTTCAGTCCTGGCCCCAGCCTGGTGGAACGCTCTGTCAATGGAAACCCGGGCCCAGCGGGACATATTATCGTTCCGCCGGGCCTGTAAGACAGAGCTGTTCTGCCAGGCATTCGGTGATTGAAGGGGGCGGTGCCATGTCAGCCTCCCACCTTTGGGGTGGGGGAGGGTTCTCCCCACAACTGCACTTAGTTAATTTGATTTATTATTTGTATATTGATTTTAGTTCTTGTTTTTATCGATTTTAACTGTTCACCGCCCAGAGCCCCTGGGGATGGGCGGTATATAAATTGAAAAAATAAATAAAATAAAATATCTACATTTACTGTCATTTTTTTCAATTTTTGCTTTCACACAGTTTGTTCTTTATGCCTGTTCTTGTGTGACTAATAATCTGTCTCTTTTTCCAATATCTATTGCATTTATCTTTTACCTTTACCATTTACCTTTTCCAGTGGTTACGCTTGTCAACTTTAGCCTCAGTATTCTTCATGTATTGGCTGTACAGTGTTTTACTTTTCTATGCTTCCCATGCATTTTTCAATTTTTCTTCCCTATATTTGTCTTTTGTATCCTTAACTTTAATTATTCCTTCTCTGTAAAGGCAGCCAGTATCTTCTCTTTCCTGCTCTTGATGTAATCATTCAGTGCCCTTTTGTCTTCTTCTACTCTTTTTTACTTGTAACAATCCTTGGCCACCATTAATTCCCAGCAAATAAAGTTTATCTATGTCATGAGGATATAGGATGTGAAAAATGAGAAATGCTTTCTGATTTTTCTCATTATTTCATACTCCAGGCACTGAAAATTTCATGGCTCAGTCTTAGCTCAGATTAAGCCTCAGGCTTAGGGTTGCCAGCTCTGACTTGAGAAATTCCTGGAGATTTCAATGCAGTGCCTGGATGTAGGGTTGCCAGGTCCCTATATCCTCCTGGCACCCTGACCTGGATAGCCCAGGTAAGCCTGATCTCATC
The DNA here is from genome assembly GCF_028583425.1 of Eublepharis macularius. Lineage (NCBI taxonomy): Eukaryota > Metazoa > Chordata > Lepidosauria > Squamata > Eublepharidae > Eublepharis > Eublepharis macularius. The sequence goes on along the minus strand of NC_072793.1, from coordinate 155,651,952 downwards.
AGATCTCAGAAGCTAAGCAGGGTCAGCTTTGGTCAGTAATAGGATGGGAGACCTCCAATGAAGACCAGGGTTGCAGAGGCAGGCAATGGCAAACCACCTCTGTTAGTCTCTTGCCATGAAAACCCCTCCAGGGGTCACCATAAATTATCTCTGACTTGAGGCACTCTCCATCACCATAGCCTACTGGCAGGTAGATATTTGCGTGTGCACATTGCGCATGAATGCTCCCAGCGCCGATGTGAAGGTGTCAGTTCCAGGAAGTGACATCATTGTGCTGACAGCAGGCATGCCCCCACACTCTGCATGGGGCCAATTCAGCCCGTTTGGGCCCAAAACCTGCTGCAGGTGTGATGATGTCACTTGGGGAAGTGATGTTGTTGCACCTCGATGAGACCGTACCCTCTGTGCTCTTGCCTTGGTTGCTTGCTGGTGACGGGCAATAGCTGGGTAGTTTGCCACCTCTGGTAGGCAATGAGGCAAACCCCCAGGAGATAGCCCACTATCTGCAGGTAACTAGGAACCTTTCCTGGAAGGGAAAGGAGCTCAGAAGTGATGTGAATCTGCCCTCTCCCCAAACTGCCATTTCCTCAAGGGGAACAGATCTCTATAGCCAGGAGATCAGTTGTAATTCCTGGAGAACTCAAGGGCCCACCTGGAGGCTGCCAACCCTTCCCTAGCCTAAATAATTTGTTTCTGCTAAATCATGAAGTCATATAGGTTGACAGATAGAACATGGTGTAGAAAGTGCAGTCCTGGGTCAAAGTAACAGCATTTTAGGCTTCCCCAGGTTTTATTCCTGACCATTATTCAGAGACCTCTGCTGAAGGTCTTCTGACAGAAGTATCCACATTCAAACTGTGATAAGTTTTGAGAGGAAGGTAGACTTCAAAAGTCCCCCTGCTCTGCATGTGATCCCAGCCATGGACTGTATATGTTTTAGATTTTTTGTCAATGTTATCTATGTAACAGGCCTTTCTCCAAAAGTTGCTCATACATCCCAGTTCCTTGAGCTTTATCTAAAAGGATTTAGCAAAGCTATGACTAGTGGAGAGTGCCCTCAAGTCATAGCTGACTTATGGCGACCCCCACAGTAGGGGAGAGGCAGGATGTAAGCCCCCGTTATCATGGCCTCAAGGGATGCTCCCAACCAGACCCCTGCAGTTAGGACCTAGCAGATTTTTCTCCTCATGAGGACCATATTACAGGGGGTCTGTAGATGGTCACATATCTGACATAGAATATGACAGCCACCAAAAGGCATTATGCTCCTCCTATGTTCAGCGTGAGGAAAATTTGTTCCACATGGTCAAAGAGTGAAACTGTGTACTCAAGGGTTACAAAAGCCAGTGACATTTTGAACACAATGAATAGGACTTGACACATATTCATGAAAGACAACTGACTGAGGAAAAATTACATTGGGGTTTGAAGGCCCAGAATCCACTTGGATGAGAAAGAGGAGGAGGCTGTTTCCAGGCAATGCAATAAGTAACATCAGTAAAATTGTGGCAAAAACAAGTGTCCTTTTATTCTGAAGCCCCAGGAGAAAATCCTCTGTCCAGGATGTTATATTTCCCATTCCTATTTCCATGCCATTTGCCTATCTTGGTCTTCAACAAGAAGATTGTAGGAAGAAAAACAGATCATACTATTCCCTTAAAAATGGAATGACAGTTAAACCAGTTTAAGTTTGTAGTTCAGAGACGCCCATGCACAAATAGCCCTTGTTATCTCTGGATACGGGCATACTTGTATGTAGAATGCCCTGAAGAGATTAACTTATTCTATTAAAAAAGCAGCCAAGCATTCAAAGAGATTTCAGTTGTCAAACATTGCAAAAATAAGACGGTGCTTCAAAAATACACCTGTACTAGGAACTGACATTGTCATTTGAAATTACAGCCATCAAATCCTGCCTAACACAATGATTTCTGTGGTTATTATGACTCCTTCACTGCTTTTAAAAATAAAATAAAATACGAAACTCTGCATACTGGCTGTCACCCTCCTACCTTATTCTAAGACTTGTGAAGATTCACAGGAATGAATGCATCCAGGAAGCCCAATCCTATAGAGGGGCACTCACAATATATAGAGTTGAATCTCATGACATACAAAGTTCTGATGCTACTAGAATTGCCAACAGGGCTAGAGAAAAATGTCCTGTAATAGACACTTAATGTGTGGAAATCAGCAGGTGAAACTTTTCATGGCATAGAGGTAAATAAGATCACCTGGTAAATAACATTTAATTAAGCCACTATTAAAGGGACAGTCCCTCCCCTCCAGGTTTTTGACAATGCTAATTCCACCTGCTGAAATTTTGAGATACTGTTTTGCTACTCATAATATGTTTAGGGAAGTGAATAGAAATATGGGCAATAGGCCTACAGCTTTGTAATAAGGGAATGGTCATCGCTCTGAAATGAATATTATGTATAAGTAGGGTTATTATGTATACAGGATCGCACCCTTGTGCTTACAGGTCTGATTCACACAGTTGCCTCTAAACAAGCCCTCACAGAGAGCAACCCTAAACAGGTCTACTTGAAAGTATATTCCATTTTATTCAGTGGGGCTTACTTCCAGATTGTAGCCACATTTATTAAAGTCTCCATATATGTATTTCACCTATTGCCCATGACATCTTCAACAGTTACCTCAGGCTGAAGAGAGTTGCCCCTCCCCTCCCCCGCAGACTTCTTTTTGTCCTGCTATTTTGCTAAGGTGAAAGCTGCTGTCATTGGTGTTCACTTCCTAGCTGAACCTCATTTTTATTTCAGCAATTAGGACAGAAAAGGGAAAAAGGGTTGCCAACTGGCCTAGAGAAAACATCCTATCCCTTTTATGTAACCTTTAATGAGTTATATGGGGAGATCATGGTTCAGTAGTAGAGCATGCAGAAGGGCCTGGGTTTGATCCCAGATAAAAGGAGTGGTAGTAGATGAAGTGAGGGCCTCAGCTGAGACCCTGGGGAGCTGCTGCCAGTCCATGAATACAAGACTGTCCCCGATGGTCTGACTCGGTATAAGGCAGCTTCATGTGTTCATATTAAAGGTTATGTTATTATCTCCATGACACAAAAAGCTTCACCTGTTCATCTCCACACATTAACCTCTATTAAAGGAACAGAACATTTTTCTCCAGGCCTGTTGGCAACCCTAAAAATCACTGATGTTTCTGTTTGTCTCCCAGTGGCTCTCAGGCTTGACATGGCTTCTGTCTCCTTCAGTTTGTTAGCAAGAAAATGTAGCCAAGCCAGAAAAAAGAAAAGTAAAATGGTATTATTTCACTAATTCTCTTCTTTTTCACTGACATTGAGTGTCTTTCTTAGCCAACAAAGGAGAGGACTCTTGAATTGTCTGGCTTTCATCATATTAGGCACATTTCCTCTGTGGGTTAGCTCTCTTCTGTTGTTGGAGTTGGGCCGAGAGAAAGATGGTGGTAGTGATGGAGCCTGCGTAGGCAGCAGAGGTGAGGGCTCAGTGCCACTTAGCTGTGTTTATCTTTTCATGTAAAAATTACTCTATCCACCTTCTGCTGCAGGCATGAGCAGGGCAGATACTTAAACATAAACATGACTTCATCATCACAACAACTCTGGCTGTAGCTCTCACTGAGGAGGTAAGACTGAGTCTAGGCTGCACCATTTAATAACATATATAAATGATCAGTTCTGGACTGGAGTAGGAGTAGTTTACCACCTCTGGGAGCAGTAGGCTTCAATCAGGATACAGGGAGTGACTTTTCTATTCCAAACAAATCTCACCATCAACATAAATATATCACAAACTGAAAACAACTTGAAAAGGGCTACCAAGGTTGGGAAACAACTATGGCTTTGATCCTATGAACAATAACAACATTTGATTTATATGAACAAGTTTCATGTGCACTATATAGGCTCTGTCATGGCAGATGTTTTCTCCTCTGCTAAAACTTCCATTTGCTTAAGGGCCTGTTGGAAAATCACAGGTCTTGCACAATGGAAGTTTTAGAGGAAAAAGAAGCACACTCTATCACAAATCTATCTAGCACATGGAACAAAGCATCCAAAGCATCAAAGCATCCAAGCCCTAGAAATAGTTTCCAATTAAGAGTACCTGTGCATTTCAATAGATTACTTGGTATTTGCAATTGGTATTTTTAGATGTCATGAATGATATCCTTTCTAAGCCAATCAACATGTTTGGTACTGCTAAGTTTTAATTAACAATTAAATTAACAATTAATTAACAAACTGAAACAGTTGAATTTTGCCTTTTGGCATGCAGTGTCCCCCAAATGGCTTTCAAAATATACAAGTTATCATTACAGAGAAATTCAAACTCTACAATGATAAATGCGCATACTTATGTCTATTCAGTGTCCTTATGATGGAAGCTGAAAAAGAAACTACTTACTCATGTGGAGTGTTTAACAGTTGTGGAAATTCTTCAACATAAGAGTTTCTTCTGTTGACCTTTTTTACTCAGCTCTGTATTTGATACCTGTTTGCAACCTCTTTCAGTTTCCATAAAAATAAGTGTTTAATATAATCGGTAACAAAAGTTCTGGTGCCTCTGGGCCTAGACTATATACCCTGACTATAGAGGAAACTGCCATCTACCCATCCTGTACTGCTAATTGTCTTCTCTAACCAACAGCAGCTCTTGGGGACCTAAACCAGAGAAAGGGCTTTCTTAACACATTCTGCTCAAGATCCTTTAACTCAAGACAACCACTTTCAGCTAGGGTTGCCAGCTCCAAGTTGGGAAATTCCTGGAGATCTGGGGGATGAAATCTGGAGAAACCTGGAGAAAGTGGGGTTTGAGGAGGGAAAGGACCTTGGCATGGCATAATTCTATACAGTCCACCCTTCAAATTAGCCATTTTCTCCAGGTGAACTGATCTCTGTGGCCTGGAGACCATTTGCAATTCTGGGAGATCTCCAGCCACTACTTGGAGGCTGGCAACCCTACTTCCAGCAGTGAATCTGGGACTTTCTGCATGAAACATATGTGGTCTGTGACTGACCTAGAGCCTTTCTTCCTTACACAATCTTCAGTTCTTCTAGACTGAACCCCACTGCACAACATGGGATCTACTTGTAATCTGTAAGTACTTGTACATTCATGTCCTTCCTTCTCTCTGTTTGTTGTTGTTGTTTGCTTCTTTTTGCTTTTTGTTCTCTGTCTTTCTCCTCTTTACAAAAGTTAAACAACAAATTGTGGTTGGATTACTACTGGTGTGATCCACCTGAGGTTGGAGTGAGAGCTTCTTGCAAGTCAAGATCAGCTAAAGACAATAGTTATGTTATGCAGCAAGCTGGAACACACAAGAACTCAGCGATGCCATTGGCTGATACTTTTTGCCTTGTTTCTAATTTTTGTAATCCTAGTCTTATTGCCTTGCATATTAGATGTTTCAGGCTATTGGATGGCATTGTTAGAGCCAATTTGGTGTAGTGGTTAAGAGCAGTAGGACTCTGATCTGGACTCTGGAGAACTGCATTTGATTCCCCACTAGAGATGGGCACGGAACAAAAAAATCCAACGAACCAGGAGGTTCGTGGGTTTCACGAACCACGAACACGGAACTGGACCAGTTATGAACCAGTTCATGGTTTGTGGGGTTTAAATGCCTCTTTCCAGCCTTAACACTGGCAGGGAAAGAGGCATTTAACAATTTAAAGGACCATTCTTGCCTTGTAAGTGGCACGTCCCTTTAAACTATCAGCTAGCAGGCTGGGGGTGGGGGTGGGGTAGGGGGGCTGGGGTTTGGGCAGTTTAAAGGGACCTGCCCTTGCAAGTCCCTTAGAGGGGCAGTTTAAATGGCCGTTTCCCTGGGGAAACAGCCATTTAAACTGCCCCTGTAAATACAACCCAACGAACCAGTATACAGTTCGTGGAAGTTCCGTGAAAAGGAGTTTCCACGAACACTGGTTCACGAACCCTGAATTGGCCTGGTTCATGGATTTTTCGTGCCCATTTCTGTTCCCCACTCCTCCACTTAAAACCAGCTGGATAACCTTGGGTCAGTCTCAGTTCTTCCAGCACTCTTTCAGCCCCACCCACCTCATAGGGTGATTGTTGCGGGGATAATGATAAAATACTTTAAAAGCCTTAGGCTCCGCCCACCCCAGCCAGTACCTGGATGCAGAGGAAGAAACTTTCTGCCTTCTTCCCCTTCCAGGGCTGCAAACACAGCCCCTTGCCCCAGCAGCCTTAGTCTGCTGTCTGGGAGGACTGAATTCTCAGTGATATCTCAGATATTCTCTAAATCTACATCGGGTTACTTATCTAGAAAATCTTACTTAATGTTCTCAGTTTTGCATTCACAGAAAAAAGTCTGTGCTCCTGAATTCTGTAGAGGATGCATGAAGAATGTTGTTCACTTCTATCAATATTTGAACTTTATAGTCACTGAAGTTCTGTATTTATTCAGCCCACAAGGAACCCCAAGACTTTAATTAAAAAGACAACAGTCAGAACTACACTGAGTTGCTTTGTGGCTGAGTGGGACCTTTGTGACTTCAAGTAGGACATCTCCTAACCAGACTGATCAGCCAAACTCAGGGCCAAACAAGAAGAGACAGCTTCCCTGAGTTTACCATGGAGACAGGCTGCCCTTTTGTAGAGTGAGAGCCAAGCTACAAGTGACACCTGACACAGGTTGGACACTTGTCAGCTTCCCTCAAGTTTTGATGGGAAATGTAGGCATCCTGGTCTTCCTGCTGTAATGGAGAGCCAAGCTGTAAAACCAGGATGCCTACATTTCCCATCAAAACTTGAGGGAAGCTGACAAGTGTCCAACCTGTGTAAGGCGTCACTTGTGGCTTGGCTCTGAGTTCCCAGGGGGGAAACTCCTCTTAACAGTGCTGCAGGGATCCAATTCTGAACAGGGTCATCATGGTGCAGGGTAGAGAGGGGATCCTGCCTTCCTCTCACACCATTTTTCTAACCTGAAATGGTGCTGGAAGGGCATGTTGGCAAATAACACTCCCTGGTGCTGTTTTGGGGTGGAAAATGATGTAGAGAGGCAGGCAGGAGCCCCTTCTACCCACACCACGGTGGTCAATTAGAATCAGGCCCCTTTGGCCCTGTTAAAAGGAGTTCTCCAGTGAGAACTCACTCTACAAAATGGTGGAGTGTTTGTAGGGCAAACTCACAACTCTGTCTTGTCTCGAGCCAAGTGGGATTCTAAACAGAACATCAAGTGAAACTAAAAAGCTGCCTTAAGATAATCAAAGTATGGTAGCAAGCCGCAATCATAAAGGTTAAATAATATGTTAAACTATAGAGTTTTGGGCAAATCCTGCAGTGTCTCCCCCAACATCATGATGTCACTTACATTTTTTTTCCAGAAATGATGTCACATGCTCATATGATGCCAGTGCCCCTCCACCCCCCATTTCCCCTCCACCAGTCTTTGAAACTGTGGCAGGGAAGAGGGGGAATTGCTGAGAGATCTCCTGTTATAGCAGGAGATCTGGCTCCCAATCGTAAAACATATGACAGACATAAGAGCCTTAGGAATGATAATTCAGATAAGACTCACGGCTATTCTACGGTTAGTCATGAGATTTCTTGTTTCCAAGCTCCTTAATTATCTAGGCAGCAAGCCTAAATAAAAAGACCTTTATGAAGGTCAGATTGGCTTATCTTTCAGTAAACGTTTTTAAAGGGTAGGTCTCTGCTTTAATTGAAGGGTATGTTGTGGGTAAACTGGAATGAACCACAGCACAAGTGTGGGGTAGGTGTGTGAGGAGTGGCTATTCTCTGAAACAGAAGTGAGTTTATTTAAAACATTCTTAAGCTGCCTTTCCACCCAACTTAGTTTCCCTGGACAGCAAATAATTTAAAAAAACACTTATCCATTCCAGTTTTTTCTGGAAATACCCGAACAGAACAAGGTGTACCACCTCCCTTTTTTGCCATGGCCATCCAGCATGCTCCTGCTTCTATAGTGCAGTGATTGGTCACATTTGCTTAACAGGGAAACAAATGGAATCTGGGCACAAGTCCAGCCCGTGTTGCACCTGCAGGAGACAAAACCTGGGAGTTGCAAGCCTACTCCCAGAGAGTAGCCACCCTTCAGGGAAAAGACAGGCCAAAATTGATAGCAAAGGGTAAGAAAGATGAGGCTTTTAAAGGAAAAAATATTCCTGTTCCTCACTTACTATGAAAAGTTAGCTGCAGTGTCTGATCTAGGAACCAGAAAATCAGTGAAGGGTCTGCCCAGGTGTCACCAGGGCTGCTTTTTCTACTGGATGGTTGGCCAGGTATGCAGGTTAAGAATCAGTTCTGATTTTGAAAAGAAGGAAGCTTTAACTACTGTACATCTTTATCACACTTGTTCTCTAAGGAGTTCAAGACGGCATATTTTGTTAACATTTCCCTTTTTATTCGCATAGCATCTCTGAAGGTAGGTAAGGCTGAGAGAGAATGACTGGCTCAAGATCATCCAGTAAGGTTGCCAGGCTCTGCCTGGGAATTGCAAACCAAAACAGAGCAACCACCATGTAGCATTCAAATATACTCTATTATGTACAATAAATATAACAATGAGTAATCCACGGGCAAAAGACACTTGTATACATAGAACAAGCACAAAAGAGTCTAAGAGAAGTATCTGGAGGTGGGTTTGCCTTTGGTGCTTGTTCTGTGCAAACAAGTGTCTTTTGCCCGTGGATTACTCATTGTTATATGTATTGTACGTAATAGAGTGTATTTGAATGCTACATGGTGGTTGCTCTGTTTTGTTTTGTAAATTACATACTGCGGTCCTTTTTGTAGTTTACATTTTTCAGTGCCAATCCATTTCTTTAACCATTACATCATGTTTTCCTAGGGTTGCCAGGTACCCATAGGTCCCAGTAGGAGGAGGGGGACCGGGTACTTATCGGAGTCACAATCTTTGTGCTTGCATGCTCCTGGACCCAATGCGATGACATCACTTCTGGGAGCAAAGTCATCATGCTGGCCACAGGAGTGTTCCTGCACTCTGCAAAGTGCTTCCCGCGCTTCACAGAGTGCAGGAGCGCTCCTGTGGCCAGTGTGATGATGTCACTTCTGGAAGTGACATCATCACCCACCACTGGGAGTGTGCCTGCCACATGCTTGCTGTTGTTTCCTGCCAGTGGCAGGCAATCTTTGGGTGGTTTGCAACCTCCCACCGATCACCAGTGATTGGTGGGCAATGGGGCAAGCCTCCGGGAGTTTGCCCACCACTAGCAGGCACCTAGGAACCCTATATTTTCTTCCTATGGGCAAAGTTCTCCATGCAAAACTGGAGTCTAACAGATCCCTTTTCAGTGTGGTACAGTCATATCTGGCACCAGGGGTGACACCGTTAGCACCTGCTGAAGTCTTGGAGGCACATGTACACTCTTCTGCCTGGCACCACTCAAAGGCAAAAGACTCCAGGGCCCAAGCAAGTGGGTGCAGGGGTGAGTACTTGAGCAGCAGAGCTGAAGTATTTTAAGGGTCCCTGCTGCTCTTCACCTGGGTGAAGGCCCAGTTGACAATGGTGCAAAGGAAGCACCTGAGTTGGGCCAGAGACATTACTGGCAGAGGGGGAAAATGAGAATATTCATGGTAGCAACCAAGCATCAGCTGAACAGCCCAGATGTGTGTTTTCTTGGTTTTTCTATTTGTTTGTGCAATTTGGAACTCCTCCCCCCCCCTTTGTAAGCTATGTTGTGTCCCTTCAGATAGAAAAGCAGATTCGAAATACTTGGAAGGAAGGAAGGAAGGAAGGAAGGAAGGAAGGAAGGAAGGAAGGAAGGAAGGAAGGACGGAAGGAACATGTCAACATTTTTTAATATACTGAGCATGATAGCACAATAGTATCAAGGTGGATATTGTGACGCTAAGGATTTCATATGTCTTCTTGGAATATTTGACTTTGGGGAAATCCCTGACATGATGAACCAGGAAAGAGCAACTTCTCAGAATTTGACTTTAGTTGGCTCATGTCACATCTAAGGAATTGTAAGCAGGCTATGCAAGATCTGAATGACTGAGCAAAGTACATTTGAGGAAAGTTACTTAACTTCTGTTGCTGCTAGCTAAACATTCAAAGCCTTGATTAGAACTCATCGATTAGGAGTAAAGCCAGTGTGGTGTAGTAGTGAGAGAAGGAGTAGGAAGGCCAGGCTCAGATGTTCCCCTACCATCAAGCTCAGTTGGCCAGTCACACTCTTTTTCAGCTCAACCTATCTCACAGTACTGTTGTGTGGTTGAAAAGGAAGAGAGGAAAACTATATAGCCTGCTCTGAGGTCCTTTGAGAAAGGGGGGCAGGGTAAAAATGTGACAGAAAAAAACCCTTAGATCTGTTCTTTGTATTTCAGTGTGGTAATATGAAGTACTTTAGGCTGGAGACAAACAATAGTTTTAGGAGAGTTTGCATGTGATTGTTTCCCATATTCTTTATAATTATGGCAACCAGCAGGAGGGTTGGGGGAGATGCGGTGGCGTGAGTAACATCAGCAACATTGTCAACATCACTATGTCTGGGTTGTACAGAGAAGTGACAATGGGTAGTTCTAGGATTCGCTGGAAACTCTAGGAATTGCTGGAAACTTCTGCAATAGAGTATCCAGTGATTCCCAGAGCTACCCATTGTCATTTTCAGCTTGTATCCAGAAGTGACATACTGGCACAGAGAGACCAACAACATTTTTTTTCTCCATGGCACTACACAACAGAGATGATCAGTGGGAGATTGCCTGCCGTAAGTAGGCATGTGGCAACTCTTTCATAATGTCAGGACAGAATTTCCATTGTGGTCCACTCATTAACTTTTGTCTAGATTACAAAAAACATCCTTCCACAGAAGAATGTCTGTCTTCCACAACCACCTGTTCTCCTGCGATTCATCTGCTCACTGCATTACTCTGCAGTCTCATGGGGTCATCTGGCCTTATGGTAGTAGAAGGAAGCACTCCTTCCATTATTAGCTCATTCTGAGTGTGGTGCAGTTGACTAAATTGTTTTGTGATTGAGGAATAAGGTAGAGTGACTGATACATTATATGGATGGTATTGCATTTTTTTGGACTTCATGTTGGAATCCCCAGTTTGTCATAAAAGTTCCATCATCACACTCTGAAATCATATGATGTCAGGGAGATGCTGCGGGGGAGGAAATGTTGGGGGATGGGGATAAGAAAATCAGCATTGTGACACAACACAACAATGTCACTTCCTCTGTGAACTCCCTTATGGTTTTATCATAGAGTTTGGGGTGAAATCTAGAACATCACCCTAACATGATGACATCACTTCTGGACAGAGGCAGGCTGGCCTTTTAATTTACAGGGAGGTTTCACAGTAGGCCACTGCCAGTCAAGAGCACGCAGAGCCAAACCCTAGCCAGCGCTTCAGAGGCCACTTGGTTTAGATCCTTCATTCACACTGGTAATTGATATTAGTTCACCAACGATGTTTTCCTGCTGTCAGTTTTCAGAAAGAAGCAATGGGTGCTCTAATGGCAATAGTTTGCACTGCTGAGCTAAGTGACCCCTGCAGTCTCAACTTGGCTTGCTGCAGAGCTGTTTTTACTTTCTAGTTTGCTCCTGCTTCTGGGTTTTCATTGGACGTGATCTAATGTATAGGCACAGTATGGGTTTCCCTCTCAGTTTTGCTCCCACTGCTCTATTAAGCAGCAGCAAGATCTTCAGGGCTCTAGATATACAGCAGGAGACCTGGCCACCCAGGGTATGGCAGATAATTGTCACTGGCTCAATATTCAAGCTACCATTTTGTATTGGCTGCAGTTGGTTAACTCTTGAATTTGCACACACAGCCCAACAAGTTGTCATAATTTTATACATAAAAAGTCATTTATGTTGTGCCATTTAATGTATTTATTTATATACTTGCTTGCTTAACTATGTGTTTATTAATTACAATTTTAGCTGGTCCTATTCCTGAAGGTATGATTAACAAATAATGGAGACCAACTGGATATTATAAATGAGATCATACAGACAATAGTTATCCCCCACAGTGGATTAAAAAGAAATACTTTAAATGTTCTGTTCCTATTAGGTAGGTAAGGTAAAGGTAGTCCCCTGTGCAAGCACTGAGTCATTACTGACCCATGGGGAGACATCACATCATGACGTTTTCTTGGCAGATTTGTTACTAGGTGGTTTGCCATTGCCTTCCCCAGATCTACACTTTACCACCAGGAACCTGGGTAACCATTTTACCGCCCTTAGAAGGACGGAAGGCTGAGTCAACCTTCAGCTGGCTATGTGAACCTGGCTTCCACCAGGATCAAACTCAGGTCGTGTGAGCAGAGCTTGGGCTGCAGTACTGCAGCTTACCATTCTGCACCATAGGGGGTTCTTCTGTTCCTACTAGAACATTTAAATGAACTTTGAGTTGAACATTCCATCTGTCACTCTAGGACTGCAACTAGAACATTTTAAAGGATGATGGAACAAGAAAATACAGAATGAATGAGAAAATATGACTGCATGTTTCCTGCTGTAATTAAATTACCCCAAAGATGAGTTCCTGATCCAACCACATATTTGTGTAATGTTAAATGTCACCACAGATCACTGGTTCTGATTATTATTTTAGGCAACTCTTCCAGGAAAAAAAAGAAACAGGTTCCCATTTGGTTGTTATGTATTGTTGGCTCAGTCAACATCAGCAGGTCTTAGGCCATCCTACATGTTTCAGTTTATATTGTTGTTCACCATCCCAGGAGTATGACAACGGTAGGCAGGGGCAACGTATCAATAATTAACTGATTACTGAAAAAATGAACAAATATATGGGATTTGTTGTTCTCACCTGGAAACAGGAGGACATCACATGTGGGTGACAATTTATCAGGTGAAACGGAGCAGCTGGCCCTACAGAAAATGTGACTCCCCCTGCCTCCAGGATTGCCAGCTCTTGGAAGACACAAATCTGGCAACGGGCAGAGGCTCACCCACTGTGTACTTGCCGCAAAGCCCAGATGCAAGAGAGGGATAAGAAACATGAAAGCTGTAGCAGGAATGAAGACTCTTCAAACTTGCCTACTGTCTCTACAAGTTTCCTCATGATTTGAATGACTTGGATCATGGTGGGTGAGATTGGATAGGATTCTCCAGTCTTACCTAGAGTGGTCAGAGTTATTCCAAGCATGAGAGAAGGAACAAATAAGTCATACAAAAGAAAGAATTAAAAGCTGGCCTTTCTCCTGTTCCTTCCGTTGTAAAGAAAAACCCTCATCTGTCAACTGATCAGAAGGCATAAAACCACCCAGCTGGAAACCTTGATCCCCACCCCCATCCCAATTTGTAGAGATTATTCTACCACTTCAGAAATACCACTCATTTGACTACATTTCTAGATGCAGAGGAATGTGGTGGGATGGAAGACAGTTGAGGTGACAGAAGTAGTAGAGAAAGGTCTCACTTCAGGCTAAAAGTGAGGGATTACATTTTTCAATCTTGCTCTACACTAATAGTTCCCTATATATGATAAGTAGCCACATTAAAAAGTAGGGTAGAAACTTTCTCTCTAATAGACTTTTTCAAAATCTTGCAAGGGGTTTTTAGCTGGGGGTGGGAGTGGCATTAAAATGTGACATCTCCAGCTACAATCTGAAATGGTATATCTCATTGTATCATCCCAGAATTTTGCCAACTCATTCTGCTATATGTAAAGACCAGAACCAACACTACAAACTAATCTAAAGGGAACCTCTTCCTTTTTTTTCCCCTGAGAAAATTGCCTAACATAAATGTTGGGAAATAACATTCACTGCCTGGGAGCTTGGAGAAACATTGCTAGCCAGATAAGACAAAACTGAGGTAGATATACTTTGAAAGGTGGTGGTGGTTGGGAGTGGATAACATGATCTAATTGTCTCACACAATGGCATTATACTATTGGCAGAACTCTTGGTGTCCTGGCCCATCCTCAGCTTCACTGCAACCACTATGGGGGAAGTTTGAAAAAACAATCCCTAAAGAACTCTCATCTTCCTTTCATATATCCAGCCTGGTAGCCACAGGTAGACATGGGCACAAACAGAAGAAAAAACACATGGTGTTCATTGTTTGTTGCCATCCACAAACAATGAACATTGACAAACATGACCTGTTCACAAACATGTTCATTGTTCATTGTTCGTGGGGGCCAGCAGGCTCTCCTCCAGCCATCAAGATCCCTACCGCACCACTCCCAGAAACCCTATCTGAGCAGGCAGCAGGAAATGTACCAATAATAAATAATAGCTTGGCCCCAGAGCCTGGCAGCAGCCCTGGAACCTGAAGGGGTAGATCCCCACCGCACTACTCCCAGAAACCTTACCTGAGCAGGCAGCAGGAAAGGTACCAGTAATAAATAATAGCTTGGCCCAGAGCCTAGCAGCAGCCCTGGAACTTGAAGAGGTAGATCCCTATCCCACCACACACAAAGAAAATTCAAGCTCCAATGCACTCTCCCTGTCTCTCAAAATGCCAACAGCAACTGTCTCTCCCTCACTATCTGCAAAACCAGAGCTGGGAGCCCACTCCCTCCTGCTCTTTGCTTCTTTATAACAAATTTGGAGCTCCACACTTGAAAGGAAGACCTGCCTATCAAGCTAAATTGGGCTTAGATTGGGGTTTCCAGGGCAACAGTAGGAGTTCAGACAGAGTTCAGGCAGTCCCTGCCTCTGGTTGCCAAGGGAATTGATTGCAGGTGCCAGACTGTCTGGCTTGATGAACTTCAGAGCCTGGCCTCGATGGGTCTGAACCAGGAAATAGACTTTTCCTGCTTCCTCGGTTAGCGATGAGTCAGCGTTTACATATGAATGTGGAGAGATTGGGAATCTCCTTTTTTCTGTAAACTATATGCCATTTCACTTGCAGCAGTTGAGCTTTGCAGAGGATGTTTGTGTAATATAGGAATGTGTACTTTGATCTTTGTATATTTAACTTCTGTATGTTTGCTAAATGGTCGGTCCCTTTTAGACCGGGGAAGCGCTTATCGCTTTAACTAATCGGTCTTGTTTAAAATGGGTTCCCCACCCTAGGCACACTCATCTTCTACCCTTGCGTGGACTGTGGTCTACTTACCTGGTAGCCTGGCACAGCTTTCTCCTACCTCCGGATCTCCCATTGTGGATTATTTATGGATTTTGTATACGGACTTTGATGAACTGAAATTGCATTCATATTTATATTCACTTATTGCTATTGTACACTGTTTACAGTTTGCACCTGCACTTTGCACTTATATTTAATAATAAGATTTGGTTAACTGGTGGATTCCCGGCTTTTTGTATTCAGTGGCTTGACGAACAGCAACAAATGAGGCTTGCAATGACCACCTGTTCATTTAGAATGGGGCCTCAGGAACAGCTTGTTCATGAACAGCTGATTGGGCTGTTCCTGGCGTTTTCTGGTTCATATTGCTGTTTGTGCCCATCTCTAGCCACAGGTCCAGGCTTTGTGCTCTGAAGCCTTGACCATTGAGTGCACCTGCTTTTCCACTTCAACCCATGGCTCCTTTATCCAAAAAGAAAAGAAATTTATAATGTTGGAGACAGGTCTGCCAAACCAGCAGGTCAGCCCTCATGATCCTTAATTAAAGTTGTTCTTCCCTCAAGCCCTTCTTTTCATTAGAGAGGCACCTCAGAAAAGATTTACTGAGGGCTGTTACCTTATAAAGTTAAAGTGGTCTTATTTCTACTATATATATATATTTTGAAAGAGTGTGACAGGTGGGTGAGAAGAGAACAATGTTATCGGAATAAATTTTATAATTTATACATTGATTCTTAAAATATTTTGTCATCTGTTCTAAGTCTATTCCATTCTATTCTGTGCAAATCTACTGTTTATATTATTATTATTAATTTATTTATTCTTTATAAACTCAGTAAATGTATTGCAAGAAATTCTATTACAGAGCAAGTTAAACAGTAATTTCTCTAGCATTTAAAAATGTCCTGATTGGAACATATTTAACTAACGTCACTGTATATGTACGCAACTCTAGCTGTGAATTGTAATCTAGAAATAGGTGTGAAATATATTCATGCATCATAGGTGTCCAGTTACTGGAAAAGCCTCAGTTGTGAAAGCCCATTGTGACATATTTTGAATAGCTGCCATAGCGTATCTATAAAATGAGACAGCTCATTTGAGTCCTTAACATGCTCATCAAGACATGGACCTCTTCCGTAAGTGATTTATTTTCTTCATAGAAATTAGCAGGCTGATATCCTTTGAGGCACCTAAGCATTATGATGATGGTTAGAACTAGGGCTGCCACAAACTATGTAGAAAAAGCATTCGGCAGCTGAACATACCAGGTTCGATAGCTGCAATAATTCATGCACTGAGCCTCAGATTTGTTTGGTTTGCTGCCAAAACACCTATCAAGCAGCTTTGCAGGTGTGGTAGCTGTAGTGATGGAGTTTTGGTTCCTGGTGCTGGTGGAATTTAATTCTCAGGCATAGCAGGTTGCTTCTGTATCTATGCAGTAGGTGAAATGGACTAATTTCTCAAGGTCAGGGATGATTGGGTCAGGTAACCAAATGATGTGGGAGAGGGACTAGTCCTTCTATAAGGCTGTTCAAAACTACATATATGTGAAGTAATCTCACTAACACCAAGCTAAAACAAATACTAAACAGTGAGACTTTGGGGTAAAACAAAGTGATTGTTTACAATCACTGGCCAACAGATTGATTTATTCACTATTCATATGATTGGATGGCGTCATGCAGTGATGACAGGTCTGTGTGTGGGGAGGGGGTCTAGAATTCTCATTGAGCTGTGTGAGATGTGAGATAACACTGTAGTGTTTGAAACGGAGTCAGCTGACAATCAGGCTCAAAGTACCTGTGAAAAGTTGAACATTTGATGAAAAATTGGCTCCCTGTTTATAACCAATGAGCAGAATGTCAGTCAAAACAGTGAGTATTTGAAGAATAAAAGTTAGAACAGTTTGTTATTACTATATTGCATTTTTCCTTAGTATTTTTCTATGTAATTTATTGTATTAATAACTTCTTAGCTCTTGGCAATAGAGGAAGCTGGCTGGGGACATTTTGGGCTGTTTTCCATGGAGAGTTAAATATTTAGTGATCTTTTGTGTGGATACATACGATATAATGTATCAAGTTTTAGGACAAGGGATTGGACAGAGCGATCTACCAGCTCTCTCTTGATGCGATAATTATAAACTTCTTCAGTCATCATCTTTTATCATTGTTCCCTTAAGTGATGTGAAAAGAGATGATCTCTGCCACAGAGGGTTTGTAAACTAAAGTAAACAGAATAATATGGATGTCCTAAGAGCACTGTTAGCCCAAAGCAAATGCTCAGCAGCAGTGGCAGAATGATATGCAGGTGAAGTGGATTTAAAGGATCCCCCCCCCCAATTTTGCTTTGGCTGTCGGTGGTAGCAAATTGACCCATATATTTGATTCTACATTGACATTATTTATGCCAAATCACTTGACAATCATTTACAAAAATAAAAATCACTTTACAACAATAAGTATAAACTGCATTACCACTAAACATGGGCACGAAGAGGAAAAAAACCCCAAACACACTGTTTGTTGCTGTCAACGAACATGAACAAACGAACAGTAATGAACTTGTCCTGTTAACGAACATGTTCGTTGTTCATTGTTCGTAGTGGCCAGAATGCCCCCCGTGGGACTTAGAGAGCCCATATTCACAGGGAGTGTTCAGCAGGCTGTCCTCCAGCCATCACCCAAGTTTGGTCAAGATTGCAATACGAATCTTGGAGTTATACATTCCCAAATTTGATGCCCCCAGGAAACTCCCATTCGATACTATAGGAGCAGGCAACAGGAAAGGTACCAATAATAAATAATAGCTTGGCCCCAGAGCCTGGCAGCAGCCCTGGAACCAGAGGTGATAGATCCCTATCCCACCACACACAAAAAAAATTCAAGCTCCAATGCACTCTTCCTGTTTCTCTCTCAAAATGCTAGCAACAGCTCTCTCCCACTCCACTGCCTGCTGAAACTGAAAGCCAGAGTTTGGAGTACGCTTCCTTTTATAACCAGAGGTCCCATAGAGCAAAACAGGAGGTCTGTGGTTGGTAGTCAGAACTGCCTAACAGGGTTTGCAGGGATGAGATTGGAGTTCCCAAGGCTATAGAACACCCCCTCCCCCCTGGTCTTTGCTCCCATGTAACCAATTTGGAGCTCCACACTTGGAAGGAAGACCTGGTCTTAGATTGGGGTTTCCAGGGCAACAGAAGGAGTGCAGATAGAGTTCAGGCAGTCCCTGCCTCCGTTGCCAAGGGAATTGATTGAAGGCGCCTGACTTATCTGGCTTCACGAACAGCGGACGAACGCACGAATGAGGCTTGCAACAAACACTTGTTCATTTAAAATGGTGCCTCACGAACGGCTTGTTCGTGAACAGCCGATTGCGCTGTTCGTGGCTTTTTTTCGTTTGTATTGCTGTTCGTGCCCACCTCTAATTACCACCCAGGGGCTGATTGTCTGTATAATAGATGATTAGTATATTGGAATGACATAAACAAACAAACAAATAAAAACAATTTCTGGATAATCTAAATACCCTGAAAGCTAAAGGTGCTGTCAACAACATTTATGTTTCTTTATGAGCTTGCAGCATAATGGCAATAAACAGAAATCAGGAAGTCCCTGGTATGAATGTCATCACTGTCATGAATCGACCAGGTAGCATTAGGCAAACCATTTCCTCTTCGCTGCAGTCAACTTTCCTCACCACAATACAAAACCATTCATACTGTTGTAAGGATTACAGAAAGATAGTATCTGTAGAGTATTTTATAGATCAGGTAATATTTTCATGTTTTACCAGTTTAACCATTTGGCACTAATCCATGTGACAGCATTTTTCTTCTTCTTCTAGCACTTCTCCAATTCTTCCTGCTCCTTCTGGCAGCCTTGGTTGCTAAAAATGATGCTGCTAAACAGAAGAAATGGATGAAATGTTTCAATGAAACCGATTATGAGGAACTCTTAGGTATTGCCAAAAATGGGCTGGATAAAACTTCAAAGCCAAAGACTGTTGTGATTGTTGGAGCAGGAATAAGTGGGCTCACTGCTGCCAAATTACTAAAAGATGCCGGACATCAGGTAATGGTGCTTACTAAGACAAATATATCTTTAACCTTGTGAATAGAGGAGAATGAATGTTTGAAATATGGAGGCATTAATGTTACTATTTGATGCCATTTTCCTCCCTCACACCCACCACAGCCTGTCAATCAAGACCTTCCTATTTTAACATTTCCAAGAAGCTAGTATTTCCAAACATCATGCTGGCAAGTGGCTGAGCTCTAATTTTGCTTCATTATTATAACACTTTTACATTTTTATGGTTTGGGGGGGTAGGAATTTATTGCTAGAACCATTTTCTATTGCTCTGACCCCAACCAAAAATCCCAGTTGATGTTATCAAGATCCCAGATTACAGGTAGAACCAGCATCTTGCCCTATTATGTGCCTCTCATGGCATAGTTGTTGTGAACTCTGATACACCAGCTGCCAATACTATCCAACGCTGAACATCATTGTGTAACAGCTACCACAACTTCTGTAGGCCTCAGTAAACATTAGTTTCAGCAAACTGCACCCCACAAGCGCTCTCCCTGAGTAATTTATTATTTATGTTCATTATTATTTTTATGGAGGAGTATGATGCTATATCAGAGAGATGTACAAAAACTGAACTGAGGTAAAAGAAACAATAACATTCACATTTGTTAGAAGATATGCAACATTAACTAGTATTTGACAGTAGGCAACCCTAATGTCATTCTAGCTTAGATGGTATCTTGTTTAATTATTGAAATATTTGTACACCACTTTTCTCCCTTAAGGCGGCTTACAAAGTAGCTTACAACAGTAAAGAATACAGTAAACATCCCCCCACCCCTGCATCTTGGAGTGGTCTTGGATTCAGTGGCTGGTTCATAGGAAGGCACAGGGTATGAGAAATAAGCCAAAAGCCCTTTGGTGCATTCCTTTTTGCTCTTGACCAAGGGCTTCGGCTTTTTACCTGCAACAGGAAGGGAAAAGAAAATGGTTAGCATGATGTTACAGTTGGTGAAGACATCCCTCCCAATCTGTTCTATATTCTGCTAGTATGGAAATTGGTAGGAAAAAACACATAGCGAGTTCATGCAGCAGAGGGCATAGCAGCCCAATCAGAGTCATAACACCCAAAGCATCCAGTAATCACATTGCAGTATGCAAGTGTTGTCTCTTTATTAACCAGACCAAAAAAAACCCCCAATTCACACAGCAATGCTGGCAGGCTTCCATTATCATGTCCTGTCACAGACATGAAAAAGAACATAGAAGACACAACTGCAGTGAAACATAACATTTAGCTTCCCAATAGTTCAGCAGTTTAAAATCCCTGGTAGGTAAAACCGAAGACCCAGGGAGGGGGGTGTTTGAATCCTGTCATCGGAAAATGTGAAATGTCAAAACTCACTTTTGGGATGTCTCATCAGCAATAATGATTTATCACACTACTGAGTATAGTTTAAGTTTGAAACAAGGTTCATTGTGATAGATCCAGAGGAGTTAGCTGTGTTAGTCTGTAGTAGCAAAATCGAAAAGAGTCTAGTAGCACCTTTAAGACTAACCAACTTTACTGTAGCATAAGCTTTCGAGAATCACAGTTCTCTTTGTCAGATGAAGTTGAACAGGCATAGAAACTGATGCATCAGCTAGGGTTGCTATGTCTCCCCTGGTGACTGGCGGTAATGGGGTGAGGATTGCGTTACTTGCCCCGTGTGCATATGCTCTGTAGTGCTGCACAGTGATGTCACTTCCAGTGCAACCTGGAAGAGATGATGTCACACTGGGGCTCACTACAGAGTTTTCACTTCCTGCTTCTGGGTGGTGCTGGGTGGTGCTGGAGGTGATGTTGTCATGCGGCACTGCAGAATGACTCCCCTCCATTTCCCTGGCCTGCCTCCTCCCACTGATCAGCTGGGAGGAGTTCACCCACCATTGGCAGGCAACTGGCAACTCTGTGCATCACTCAGTAAACCAAACTAGGCCCAGAGCAAATCTCTTCCCTTCTACTTCCTGTTTCTTGTCTTACCATATTACACCTCAGTGTTTCCATCTATAAACTACATCTACAAACACCGCAAATACTTATGTCAGCAGCAAAATCAGGAAGATGGTTCATGAAACAGAATCCACGGCTTCAGATACACAAAACAAAAATATCCCATTGGGACACTCATGATTTCCAAGCAGCACAATACAGAGAAGAACCGATTAGACAGTATTAGGGTTGCCAACCCTGAAACTTTTAAAGTGGTCACTGAACTGTCCCTTTAATATTAGTTTTATCTGCAGCAAATGCCATGGTAACCTTCAAGTATGCATTTCCATCCATTAAACTGCTCTCAAAGAGGCAGGACTTTTTGCTCCAGTGCAGTTGGCAACTGCTTATCTCCCTATCCTGTGCCATGGCAGCTTTGCTCCTCTGGGCAGGGCCTTCTACAGATACCGCCCTGCAAATGGGCACAATCAACAGTGGCAAATGCATTCTCTGTGGTGGCCCCGACCTTATGAAATGAAGAGGTCAGGAAAGCTCCCAATCTCTAGTTTTGCCCTGCGTGATTGAGTTGTGAACCAGTGCTGAGTAGTGACTGGCTGGCAATTAGAGTGGTTGTGAACTCACTGGCCCAGTGGTTGTGAACTCACTGGGGAGGTGGTGTGAATCTAGGAAAAAGCAGGCGGATTGGATTTAAAAATTAGTTAAATTGATAAATATGCCCAGTTGTAGAAAGTCTTAAAAAGTAAGTATGCATGAAGCTTGTGGAGGGGGGCGGGGTTGCTGAATCTGGAGTAGACATGGGCGCAAAT
Source organism: Eublepharis macularius (assembly GCF_028583425.1). Classification (NCBI taxonomy): domain Eukaryota; kingdom Metazoa; phylum Chordata; class Lepidosauria; order Squamata; family Eublepharidae; genus Eublepharis; species Eublepharis macularius. The sequence goes on along the minus strand of NC_072793.1, from coordinate 155,630,094 downwards.
GGGGGGGAAACAAACAGGCTGTTCATTGTTCGTTGCCATCGACGAACACAAACAAATGAACAGAAACGAACAAGTCCCATTAACGAATTTGTTCATTGTTCATTGTTCATGGTGGCCAGAATGGCCCCCATGGGACTTAGAGAGCCCATATTCACAGGGAGTGTTCAGCAGGCTCTTCTCCAGCCATCACCCAAGTTTGGTCAAGATTGCAATACAGAGCTTGGAGTTATACATTCCCAAATCTGATGCCCCCAGGAAACTCACATTCGATACAATAGGAGCAGGAACCAGGAAAGGTACCAATGATAAATAACAGCTTGGCCCCCAGAGCCTGGCAGCAGCCCTGGAACCAGAGGCGATAGATCCCTATCCCACCACGCACACAAAAAATTCAAGCTCCAGTGCACTCTTCCTGTTTCTCTCTCAAAATGCTAGCAACAGTCTGCAAAGAAAACCCTCCAGCAAGACATGTTGGCATACGTGAAGGCCTTGCACTCACAAACACACACCCTGGTGGGTCAGAGACACCAACATATGTCCACCAGATGGGGACATCACAGCATCGGGGCCAATGCTGTTGTCCACACCTTGTGTGGTGTAGAGCCTATCGCCACCCAAACACACCAGCTGGACATGGAGCATTGGACAGTTAGGTACATGGGATAGATAGGTTTCTTGATAGACAGGTGCATATCTGTATAGGATAGGTGTATAGGATAGAGGGATGCATGGATACATTGAATACCTGTATTGGATTGACAGGAGAGACGAGACAGAGAGGAGGACAAGGGGTTGCTGGCCACATTGCAGAGCAGGACCAGGAAGTCCCAAACATTTGCAAGCTGTTTTCAGACCTTGGAGCAGGCCCAAGAAATGAGGTGCTCCGCACGACACTACCACTCACATAAACCTGACCACATCAGTCACTAATAATCATCAATGTGAGCCCTCAGCAGAGGTGGCCACTGAGCTTGGCCCCTGACCTTGGAAGCAGCCCCAGGAACTGACATCACCACTCAAAAACACCTGACCTGAGCAGCTGCGGGACAGGTAGTAGTGGTTAGTAGTTTTGCCCTGGAGCCAGGCAGTAGGCCAGAGATCTTGAGCCCGCTGCAGAGGAGCTTGGCCTAGAACCACAGTAGACTGGGGTGGCTCAGAGCTCAGGTAGGTGCAGGTCCACGAAGGGATATCCAAGCAGTTGGAGGTTGACCTTGATGAAGGTCAACATGTCCACTAAGTCCGGGTGCAGACATGTGTGGCGGGGACAGAGGAGGTCTCCCAGGTGGGAGAACACCTGCTCTCTCTGTACGCTGGTGGGAGGGCAGGACAGGATGTTGGTTGCCACAATGAACAAGTCCGGCCACATAGCAGATTTACTCGTCCAATACTCCAACAGGTTGGCCTGGAAATAGAGGACTGCTGTACGGAGCTCCTTTTTCCAGCGCTACATTTTGCCCTCCCACATGGCGACACTGCCCTTGATATGGGGGTTACAGAGGGAGGCCATTTGATATGGTGCCTTGTGGCTCAGAGGATGCAAGTGCTCAGCCACGCATGCCTGTATCCTCCTCACAAAGTCCCTGGCTCTGGGGAGCAGCAATTCCTCATGCTCGAGCTCCTTGGCCAGGAACTGGTCAAGCCCATGGATCAGGGGGATGACCTGACCCAGGCTGGCCTCATACCAGCACAAGAGCTCAGTGGCTTCCTTAAAGGGTTTCAGCAACTGGGACATCTGGGCAAGGACTCTCTATTCCATGGAGCTGAGGCTGAGCTCCACTCCCTTCCTCAGAACTTCTGCCGATGCCAGGATGTCCTGCAAGGGGCCCTTCTGCTCCAACAGACGACATATCATGTCATAGGTGGAGTTCCAGCAGGTGGGCAAGTGCTGATAGAGGTGGTGCTCGGGGTCCCCCCTCCCCCTGCCCCTGGAGCAGCTCGCGGGAAGAGTTGACACTGCGGGAGAAGTGGGAAGCGATGCACCGGCAGCTGTCCGGCAGTTTGCACGTCCACAAAGTTCCCTCATCCCAGCTCTCCCTCCACTTGCTCCCTAACCTGAGAACGTCCCTCATTACCAGGTGCAGCTTGTGTGCCATGCACACCAGGCCTGTGAGGGATGCGTCTTTCAGGGCTGCAAACATGTTGCTTCCTGCATCCGTCACCATGAAGCCACGCACATAGCCTTCCCCCCTGCCGTCCACTCCCTCAAAGCCGCCTTGATGGTGTTGGCAATGTTCTTCCCAGTATAAACCTCATCCATCCCCTGGGCCTGGAGAAGAACTACCCTGTAGCCCGGTGTCAAGCTTGGCGCCTTTTCCCGGGTGTCAGTTCTTGGCCTGGGGCAGCAGAGGTCCTCTGGCTGCTACCAGTGGGTGGTGATGCCAAGGTAGCCGTGATGGCAGCTGCTCCAAAGGTCTGCCGTAAAGTGTATGGTACGGCTTGGGCATCTGACAGCTCCCTGAGCACGTCTCGCATGCGCTGGTAGAGGGCAGGTAGGACTTGATGGCCAATGGTGTGCCGTAACGGCATGGAGAACCATGGGGCGAAATGCTGAAGCAGCCTGCGGACGCCTACACCCTCCATGACGGACAGAAGGAATCCTCGTAGGGCAATTGTCTCTGCCATGATGCAAATGCCCGCCTCCTGAGCCTTCGACCTCACCCTTTTCAGTGGCACTGTCCCCAACCCTGAGGGAACAACCTCCACAAGGGCAGACTGCCTTAGCGTTCTGCTCCCACCAGCATCACCCTCATGGTAAGGCTTCTTGCTTGGGGTGCATTCCGGTGACCCTCCCACTGATCCCTGTTCGGAAGAGCTGGCAGCCCTCTTTCTCCCCCCAATGGATGTTTTGCTAGCTGAGGATGGAGAACACAGGCTGGCGAGGTGTGTCTTCAGGTCCCTACTCAGGACCGTCAATGACAGGTGCTTCGGATCATTGCCCCTGTGCACCAGGCCATCACAGGCACAGCACTGCACCACACGGGGGTCATTCAGAAGAACCTGAAAGTGCCTCCATATGGACAGGTTGAAATGTGGCCCACTGACTGTTCCAGGGGAAGGAGGATGAAGGGCTACAGCAGGCCATGCTGCGGAGCTTGAACTGGTAGATGGAGTGAGGGTTGGACTGCAGGCAGCAACGGGAGTTTGGGATGGGGATGGGCTGGATGTGTCATTGAACCCAAACCATTCCTCCAATGATCCCTCCCCCTCCTCCTCCTCCTCCTCAAAAAGTTTAAAGAGCTCCTCTTCCCCCAGAGGCAAGACCTCTTTGGCCTCTCCCTCAGCCCCCACAGCTGTATCTTGGGGAACAGGAGTTTCTGCTGCTCCTGAGGCCAGACCAGCACTGCTTCCCACAGGGCAACCAGGACAATCTTTGCATTTCCACCCACGACCACCCTTGGCCCCTGCCCAAAGCCTCATTGTGCCAGCAAACAAGAATTAAGGAGGACAGAAAAGGAAAGAGCACTGTGAGCCCTCAGCCGATGTGCCCACAGAACTTGGCCCCAGGGCCTGGCAGCAGCCCTGGAACCAGAGTCACAGGAACAAGAGCCCTAGCCCTCCCAGATACCTGACCAGATCAGGCACTAATAATCAGTGTGAGCCCTCAGCAGAGGTACCCACAGAGCTTGGCTCCAGGGCTTGGCTGTAGCCCTGGAACCAGAGGCAGGGGGGCTAGAGCCCTAGCCCTCCCAGATACCTGACCAGATCAGGCACTATTAATCAATAACCAGTGTGAGCCCTCAGCAGAGGTGCCCACAGAGCTTGGCCCCAGGGCCTGGCTGCAGCCCTGGAACCAGAGGCAGGGGGGCTAGAGCCCTAGCCCTCCCAGATACCTGACCAGATCAGGCACTATTAATAAATAATCAGTGTGATCCCTATTCCCCACACACTGAAAAAATTCAGGCTCCAATGCACTCTCCCTGTCTCTCTCTCAAAATGCTAGCAACAGCTCTCTCCTACCCACTGCCTGCTAAAACTGAGTGAGAGCTTGGTGCACGCTCACTTTTATAAGCAGAGGTCCCATAGATCTATGGTTGGCAGTCAGAACTGCCTAACAGGGTTTGCAGGGATGAGATGAGAGTTCTCATGGCTACAGAACACCCCCTTGCCCCTCCTTCCTCCCAGTCATGTAACCAATTTGGAGCTCCACACTTGGAAGGAAGACCTGCCCATCAAGCTAAGTTGGTTTTAGATTAGGGTTTCCTGGGCAACAGAAGGAGTGCAGAAAGAGTTCAAGCAGTCCCTGCCTCTGTTGCCCAGAGAATTGATTGAAGGTGCCTGACTGTCTGGCTTCCCGAACAGCGGACGAATGCATGAACGAGGCTTGTGACGACCTCTTGTTCGTTTAAAATGGCGCCTGACAAACAGCTTGTTCGCGAACAGCTGATCGTGTTGTTTGCGGCTTTTTTCCATTCGTAATGCTGTTCGTGCCCATCTCTAATCTGGAGAGAAGTCAATCCAGAGGAAGTCAATTATGATAGAGGAACAAGAGTGGAGAGAAAGGGGAGGAAAACACAGTCGCGTTCCAGGAAGGAATTGATCAACCTGCTGGGCTTGAGGTTGTACATAATTATGTATATTTCTGGCACAGCACGCTATAAGGAAGTGGCAGTGTGAAGGTAAATAATCCAAAATGTCCTTACTCTTAGGTTCAGGTTCTGGAAGCCAGTGAACGTGTGGGTGGCCGGATAATGACCTATCGTGAAGAAGGCTGGTACGCAGAAGTGGGTGCCATGCGTCTGCCCAAAATACACAAGTAAGGAAAAAACATATAAAGAGTCATATTATTGTTCTATGCATGGGATTCAACTTTGTCATAATGGATTAGGGTGCAGGCACACTCCCTGTTCGACATTCAGATTATTGCAGGATGTCCAATTTATGTGTGACTGGACTGGAGGATAGAGAGCTCTTATGCATTCTCTAGTACACTGAATGTAGAGAAAATCACAGCGCAGTGCTACAGGAGTTTCTTTCCCTTGGATGAACAAAAGTATCATTTTGGAAGACCACTTCTATACTATCTACTTATTTACTTGTTGAGCTACAGGGAGCACGTTATTACTATTGTTGTTAAGGAAATAGCACCTTGGAGCTCTATATGTCTCCTTCCTTCATTGCATTTCCACACTACTACTCCAGCCTCTCCTGAGGATAAGGGGTGAGCCTAGGGTTATCAGGCTGAGCCTGGCAACAAGCAGAATAGTTGGGTGGCAGGCGATGGGGGATGCTTGATGTAGGTAACATCACTACATCACTTCTAGGTACAACTAAGAATTGACAAAGGATAGCTCTAGGAATTTCCAAAAACTCTATGGTAAAACTCTGGTTGTACCCGGAAGTGATGTACTGCCCCAGAGGCCAGTGGCATTTTAAATTTTTTTGTCCTGCAACTGCTCCGAGCAGCAGCAGGCAATGCAGACAAATGGCAGGAGGTCTCTTGCGATGGTAACCCTAGGTGTACCCTATCCAAAGCTCACTTTGTATTAACAATCTAGTTGACCATGAGCAAAGGTCTGCTCATGGTTCCACCAGATGCTTGAAAGAGAATGTCAAATATGTTAGAATAGAACTAGACCAGAACTATTTCTTTTTCTCCTACATTGAGGCCTTACCTCTTCTGCTCTACATTATGATGTTTTTGATCAGGGGTAGTGTATAATAAAAAAAAATCCACTGTTCATTCTTCTCAGCCATTATCTGATAAGCAAAGGGTATTTACTGACCTGCAGTGTCAACTGCCATCCCTGCCTATGTGAACGGGTCATGTACCATCGTGTGATATTGCCTCATGTGCTGAAATTACCTTTCCTATGCTTTTTCAGAATTGTTCAAGAATATCTGAAGAAATTCAATCTCACCCTAAATCCTTTTGTTCAGACGGATATTTGGTATTTGATCAGGAACGTAAGAAAAAAGGCGACAGAAATAATGGGCAATCCTGATGTCTTTGGATACCCAGTGAAGCCCAATGAGAAGGGAGTATGGCCTAAGGAGCTCTTGGAAAGAACGCTGAGCCAGGTAAGTGCATCGTGAAGATAATTTTATCACGGGCCTGTGCATTCATCTAACACTCATTCTCCACTTCACATGTTAAGGTAATCCCATATTTGACTACAGAGATATTTTTCCCTGTTAGAAGAGTGCAGTGCATGGCCCTAAATGAGATGTATATATACCACTCTTAAATGTGCCCTCCCACCAGTTCCATGGGAATGGGGCAGAGCCAAGAGAGGCTACTATTGTTTTTGTTTTTAAATGTTTGTTTCCTGCCTTTCAACTGTAGTTTTTAAAAAAATAATATGTTTAAAATCATACCAGCAGAAACGCAGTTGACTTTATTTAAAATATTGATATCCTGCTTTTTCTCCTTATTAACGGGACTCAAAGGAGTCAACCGGACTGAATGGATTCAGCAGGACTGAAACAATCAGTGCCAAATCAGAACAGACAACAATGACTATAGATTAAAAGAGTGATGAGATACTAACAAAATTCAAGCAATCAGTTATATTATCTGACGAAGAGAACTGTGATTCTCGAAAGCTTATGCTACAATAAAGTTGGTTAGTCTTAAAGGTGCTACTGGACTCTTTTCAGTTATATCAGGTACTGCTAAATGCAAAGCAGATACCACTAAAATAATGTTTTATTTTGGCCCTTTAAAGCCACTAGAGAAGGTGCCAATAAGAACTCAATGTTTGGGAGACCCCTTCCGCAAGATGGTCTCCCCTCTCTGAGTGCTGCTGCTTGCTCTCTTGTCCTCTCTTGGCCCAATTCACACTGCCTCCCAGAGGGAGAGGGGTAGAAGACTGGAGGTAGCTGCTCCACCTTAGAGCTTCTCTCCTTGTTCACTGTAAGCCAAGCTACAAGTGACGAATGACACTTGCCTGGCAAGTGAACAGACTCGTGTGTATTCCTCCCTGTTCACTTGCCATTCAAGTGTAATCCGTCACTTGTAGCTTGGCTCTCAGTCAATGGAGCAATCAAACGGGCGGATGGCAAGAACGTAGAGGAGAGGCACCAGGGCCAGGCTTTGGTGCCTTGCTGGGTTGTGGGCCTTGACGGCTGCCCAACTATACCCACCTCCAATGCCCTGGTTGCTGCCAGTCAAATGTATATGGGGAAAGAGTTGCATGGGAGAGGAGCAGTGTCAGCCTTGGTGGCTGCCACTAAACAAAGAAATGCTATTTAGCCTAGACATATTCTAAATAAAATAAATACACTTAAGCACTGGCAAGAAGTATTCACTTTCCCCTGACCTATCAAGAGCCTTGTGGATCTATAGGAGAAAAATAGGCTCCAAAATGACCAGTTGCATAGATATTTAGTTTCCCCTGGCCATTATTATTTTTATACTACCATTAGTGTATGAGTGATATTGTTTCTCTTAACTTTGAAAGCTAAATAATCCTTTAAAGGAAAATGTTCCCCCCCCTTTTTCTTTGTGCTTTTCTGTCATCTTTGTGAATGGTTCCTGGAACAGCTAACAAACAACTGCACACTTTTAAGGGAGAAGTATGACTCCGTTTCCACCATGGTAAGAGAAATAGGCATTTACTATTTTGAAAACAATAAAGTGAATCTTATACAAGTCCTCAGAATCTGCAGCGGGGCTCCTTTGCACCTGGATTTCTTTGGCTCATTTATTCTGTACCTATAATAAAGAGCCAGAGGGCTCTTGAAAAATGGCATGAGGGAGAGAGCCTCTCCCCCCCTCCCCCCCTCCATGGTCCCAAGCAGGGTTGTGCCTTTGTGGCAGTTTTAAAGAGAATTCCTGTGGTAAAGTGGCTACGGCATTTCTGAGTTCTCCCCAAGGGCACCGTATTGTGTAGTTTGCATGGGGTATATATGTGTGTTCATTATAAGCAGGGAGAAGAAAGTGCAGGGAAAGAAACCTCAGTGATCAGAATTCCTAATGAAATGCATTTCATGTGAGGACGATGTTCAACATAGGACACTACATAAATGGTATCAATAGAAAAAAACCCAAATCCTTTAAAAAATGGAACAAAATTTCATATTTTAGAATTTGTTTTTATAATAAAAATGAAATTCTATTTTGAATTAATAGTCACACAGCTATTAGAATTATAGAAGTAACTGGTGCATTAGTGGTCCATCAGAGTGGTTCCTCTCTAGGGATGTCAGGTCCCCTTACCTCCAAAGAGGGGGACAGAAGTGTATACGGGAAGGTGGGGGGCTCTATTGTGTGCTCCAGAGGCCCTGATGACATCAATTCCAGTTGAAATGGTAGAGCCTCAGCAGGGGCTAAATAAAGTGGGAGGATTTTATCAGCCTTGAACTGACTAGCATGAAATCCAGTTTGGTCCCACTGAGACGCCATCACTTCTGTTTTTCAATCAGAAGTGCATCACTGGGCCTCTGGAGCATGCATGCATGCTATTTTGTTGCGTGCTGTATTGGGTCCAGGCATGCCTCCTTCCTCCTTTCCCCCCTGTTAGCCAGGTGAGTGAGGCTGGGGCAGGGTGCAAAAGATGGGGGCAGAGGATTCCTCTTCCTCTCCCTCTCTCAAGTTCACACTGAATGTGACCAGGGATGCCAAGAACTCCCATGGGCCCCCAGACAAAGACTCGTATGGAGGATAGATGGCTACTAGCCATGGTGACTAAACAGTAGCTCCACATACCAGGGCCAGAAGGCAACATGAAGGGAAGGCCTTTATATAGGGTTGCCAGCTCTGGGTAGGGAAATTCCTGAAGATTTGGGGGCAAAGCCTGGAGAGGGTGGGGTTTGGGCAGGGACCTCAGCAGGGTTTGTGATGCCCTAGAGTTCACTCTCCAAAGCAACCATTTTCCTCAGGGGAACTGATCTTTGCCACTTGGAGATAGCTTATAATTCTAAGAGATCTCCAGTCACCTCCTGGATGCTGGCAACTCTACCTCTATGCCCTGCTGTTGACCCTCCAGAATAAGTGTTCTCATATAGCATCTTGTGTAAGACAGGATGCTGTACAAGATGGACGACTGGTCTGATCCTGTAGGGCTCTTCTTATGTTCTTATTCCTTCTGGACCTCTGTTACTCCACCCAGACACAACCATGATAATATGAAATTAAATCACATTATTTGCTCAGTTCCATAGGACCTTGGGATGAATTTGGTCCTCTTAATTGTCCCACTTCCCCTTTTCTTGATAGCCCTGTTTCTGTAAAAGAACCTGAGTAACTGGCTAACTCACTAGTTCTACTCACAGTGTTGACAACTAGCAAGCCACTTGCATGAAAAAAGCCCATGCTATCTTCCCATGACTAGGGAAAGATGGGAAACAAACTCAGTTACAAGTAAATACTCAAGAGTCATCCAAGGAGAGTCATACGGTCTCAAATTTCAGTTCAAGCTAGTTTCTGTGTAGACAAACAATATGCAGCTTATATAACAACCAGAAACAAACAGAAACAGCCCGGAAAATCCACAACAACCAACCAGAAACTCTCTTATTAAACTGGCCTGTGCTAATGGTTCATAATAAAGGGGCATGTGCAAAACCAAGATTAGATTACTTCCTGATATGGGCAGCAAATAATTCAATAAATAAAGTGCAAGTGCTTCTATGACACTTTACGCACACCCTATGCTACACCAGTTCGGAATTGAATATGCCTGTATCTGAATGATAATTTTTGGATGTAGGCTGTGATTCTTTGACAAAGATTTTTATTGAAACGGGAGAAAGTGGATCTAGATGACCAGTAGGAGCAAGTACATTATCACAGACTCTCCAGTTTGGAGCAAAACCACCAACTAAAGCTTTCTTCACACACTGTGGAACTACCACTAGAATAAGAGCGAACATGCATGGACTTTGGAGGCTCTTTATTATGAATGTTTGAGCACCTTAAAAGTGGACTTGAGCAATCTAACCGGAATGGAGCAATATACTATTTATTAACTGCATATATCAGTTGTGAAATGTCATAGAAGCACTTACACTTCATCTGTTGAATTATTTCCTGCACATTTCAGGAAGCAATCTAATCTTGTTTTTGCACAGGCCACTTTATTATGAACCATTAGCACAGGCCACTTTAAGATGGGAGTTCCTGGTTATGTAATATTGTTTGTCTACACGGAAACTTGTTGGAACTGATCCTTGATAACTTTCGAGTAAATTGTAATTTGAGACTGTATGATTCTCCTTGGATGTAACTGAGTTTGTTTCTTGTGCCTAGTAAGATATTGCATGTGGTTTGCTTTACCATTGGGTCCGATACTCTTTGTGATTGCTTACATAGGGAAAGATGGGAGCAATGAAAATACACAAGACTAGAGATGGGCACGATCGGACTCACGATGAGAACCCCCCCCCCCCGATAATGGCGTTTGTGCCATCGTGACTCAGCTAATTGGTTCCGTCCACGGTGACCGATCCAGCGTTCGGGGGGGGGCTTGATCGGGGGGGGCATCGTGATCTAATCGGAGAGCCAGACACTCAGGCGCCAATAATCTATTCCCCTAGCAACGAAGCCAGGGGAATGCCTGAGCTGTGTTTGCCCTCCTTCTGTCACCCTAGAAAACCGAATGGAAGCCCAGCTTTCCTTGATTAGCAGGCTTCCTTCCAACCATGGAGCAGCAACCCAGGGGAGGGAGGGGGAAGGGGGTATTCTGAAGCCATGGGCACAAAGGTTTTTTGCTTTTTAAAAAATGGGGCTTTGTAGGAGGAATGGGTGTTTTTCTGTCTGTCACTCTCTGTTTTTAACCTGCTTTTAAAACACTGTATTTTGTGGGGAAAACCCATTCACGATTCTGTGCGTGTGTTTAAAATATGCTTTTTGAAGACTGGCTGCTTGCTTTTAAAATTTGGTAGGGAGGAATGGAGGATTCTGTCCCTGCTTTTTTTTAAAAAGCTGGCTGAAACATGTTGATTGGGTGTCTCTCTCTATTTGGAGAGGCAGGGATAGATCCCCCCCCCTCTGCTCTAAGTGTGCATGTGTGTGTGTGTGTGTGTGTGTGTGTGTGTGTGTGTGTGTGTGTGTGAATCAGGTCCGGATTGACGGGGGGAGGTAGTCTGCCCCCAGCACTGCCAAAGAGGGGGCGCCGGGCGCAGTTGCCAGCCCCAGGAGCGCGCCTGGGGAAAGTTGAATGGCGCGGGCGGCCTCCCAGCCACCCGCACTGCCTTTTGCCTTTCCCTCAGGACAAGGGGCGGCCGGCTTGTGGGAAAAGCAAAAGGCAGCGCAGGTGGCTGGGAGGCCATTCGCCAGCCGCCCCTTGTCTTGCGGGGCAGGTGAATGGCGCGGGCAGCCTCCGAGCTACTCACGCTGCCGCCAGCTCTGCAGTGCACCGTGACAGCCGGCTTGCTGCATGGGCGGGTGGGGGGGGGGTGACCCAGGAGCTTGCGCGCATGCAAGAGCCTGACTACGGTTGCCCTGGGCGCTGGCAACCGTAGATCCGGCCCTGGTGTGAATGTCCCCTCCCTGAGGGGAGGTGGCTCATTGCCAGGTTAAAAACTTCTCCCCCCCTCTGCTCTAAGTGTGTGTGTGTGTGTGTGTGTGTGCGCGCGAACATCCCCTCCCTCCCTGAGGGGAGGCAGCTCATCGCCGCCTCCCCGTGCCCGCCAGGCCTGGCGGCCACTGCTGAAAACAGTAGGGCGCCTCCCGCTTTGGCCTCCCCGATTCCCGATTCCGGATCGGAAACAGGACTTGATCGGTTAGAATCGGTGACCTGGGTTCGGCAGCGGCCCGGATCCACAAACAGCTTGATCGGTATTTTTTTTGGATCGTGCCCACCTCTATACAAGACACAGGACTTTTGCAGAGGAAAAGTGCACTGTCATTACTTGAGTTCATGACTTTGACATTACACCATTCAGATGCGTAGGCTCTGGCTGCTTGTGTGAGCAGCTTACTAGGAGATCATCATTAGAAGGACACTGGCTGTTGTTAGAACAGTTAAATGGACTTTAACACTAGGTCTGCAAACCACTAAAGGCTCAATTCTCTTTGTTTCCCTCTAATAAAATAAAAACGAAATAAGAAAGCAAAGAAGGGAGGAGGTGTTTGTGGGCATACCTGAGTCAATAACATTGTTACAGTTATTGTGAATTTTAAACTGAATTTCAACCAGGAACAGGTGGCAAAAAAGTGGTCACAACAGACACTGGTGTTGGGTGTTGGTAAGGAGAGTACAGCCATCATTGGAGTGGGGTGTGTGGCCACAAGGAGACCATCAAGGAAATGGTGGTGGTGTGGCCAAAGAACCATAAAACCTGAAGCTGACCCTGGCACCCCCGGTCTAGCTACAACCAGAACTTTTCAGTTTCTTGGTCTTCATTTTAGAAATGCAAGGCTTGTTTTGAGGTCACAAAGAAAAACAATGGTGATGGTGATAAATTGGTTAGAATTTGTAAGTGAACAAGGAAGTAAAAGTACTTTTAACTCTTAAACCCCTTTCCCTCTACTAGGAATACCTACTGAATGAAGGAAACCTGAGCAGAGGAGCTGTGGATATGATTGGGGACCTCTTGAATCTCGAACCTATCTTCCATAGATCATTTTACAATTACCTCTTGGGAGCAGCTAGGTCTTCAGAGAACACTGGGTAAGAGAGAGATTTTTGTACTATCTTGGCAGACTTTTTACAGGGTGGTTTGCCATTGCCTTCCCCAGTCATCTACACTTTACCCCCAGGAAACTGGGTACTCATTTTACCAACCTCAGAAGGATGGAAGGCTGAGTCAACCTTGAGCCAGCTACCTGAACCTGGCTTCCGCTGGGATCGAACTCAGGTTATGAGCAGAGCTTGGACTGCAGTACTGCAGCTTACCACTCTGCACCACAGGGCTCTTTTTTGGATACTATAGATAACAGAGGAAAGGATGAGAAGGAAGACAGGAGGGTCACAAGAAATAAGCATGCACAAGTACAGGTGAATGTAGAGTTTCATTTCAGCTGGAGATGAGGTCCAAGAGGTCTGAGACTGTATAGGTAATGTGGGATTTGAAGGAAAAGAGAGAGATTAATGCCACACAGCATATCCATGTTCTTGTCATGAATTCTAAGCTCAAGGGGCAGCAAGGAAGAGAAGATTGCACTTGACATGGGAGACTTCTGAACAGCTGAGGCTGCTGGTAGAGATGAAGCAGGGCCATGTCTGAAGATAAGGAGGGAAAGAAAAAGTGGGAGAAATATAATTAAAACTTTGATGTCACCATTTTGCTGAATGGTGAAGGAACTTGAAAGCTGGCATAAAGGAACTGAGAGGGCATTTTGGCAGAGGAGTTTGGGTGGGAGGGGAAGGGACTGAAATTTGACAGGGGAAGACCTGAGAGACTCTGAAAGAAAACACTAGAAGGTAAGTATAAGGTTAATGAATAACATTTGATAAGCAAGGTGCTACTGCGCTCTGTCCTCATGTGGTCAGAAAGGGGTTTGCAGACTTACCAGTGGACAAAGGGTTAAACAAGAGGAAGGCTGGAGTGGAAGGCAAGTGCTGCATTAGGACAAGGGGGGCTGCTGGGTGGAGTGAGGGGAGGATCATAGGAGAGATCTGGGTCCTCACCAGCAGCCATTCAGGGCCAGTCACAACAAGAAAAAATACAATACAATGTAAAATATAAAATGTAAAATAAATATTAATTTATGTTTAAACCACAATATACAGTACAGATTACAATAAAAAGATTTAATCACTCAAAGGCATCCATTAAAAGATCCAGTTAAGATAATGTGGATGCAAATTAGTTCTTGAACTGGTTTATGAAATGTACAAGTTGCATAATACATTTTGCTCTAGTTTCTCTAACGAGTTTCACTCAGTTGGTGATGTATTCACTATGTTTGCATTTTCTTTTTCCCATCTTGAATTCTTCAGTTTTGATGAAATCACTGGAGGGTTTGACCAGCTGCCCAATGGCTTCTTCAAGGAAATGCCTGGGATAGTACGTTTCAACTCCACAGTAGAGAAGGTTATCCGATCAGGAAAGAAAGTAATGGTGTGGTTCCGCAAGGCAGACAAATCTGTCTTATCATCTCTGACTGCTGACTACGTCCTCATTACAGCTACTGCAAAAGCCACACGGCTTATCAAATTCCTTCCTCCTCTTTCCCCGACGAAAGTTCACGCTCTGCGTTCTTTTCATTATACAAGTGCCACCAAAATTGTCTTGGCTTGCACTGAGAAATTTTGGGAGAAAGATGGGATTCAAGGTGGGCGGTCAGTTACAGATCTCCCCTCCCGCATTATCTACTACCTAAGTCATAACTTCTCCAGTGGGATGGGGGTCATCTTGGCTTCCTATACCCAATATGAAGATGCTGACTTTTTTGTTCCCCTCAGTGATGAAAAGTGTGTTGATGTGGTCATGGATGACCTAGTAAAAGTCCACCAAGTGTCCAAAGAATATCTCAAGTCTGTTTGCACTAAGCATGTGATAAAGAGGTGGGCTCTAGACAAGTTTGCAATGGCAGCATTTGCTTCTCCTACACCATTCCAGTTTAGCCACTTTTTCAAGAGTTTGTCTAAGAATGAAGGAAGGATTTATTTTGCAGGAGAACACACAACCCATCCTCATGCCTGGATAGAAACAGCAATGAAATCTGCTATTAGGGCAGCCAGTAGTATTCACCGTGGTACCAACAATATATTGCCAGATTTCTATGAGGTCTAGTTTGGAGTCAGAGGTCATACTATGGGAAGACCAAGGTTGCTTCCAGACATGATTCCCCCTCTTTGTAAACCCCTCCCTCCCTGAAAAAGTCCATGAAGCACTGCCTTTTTTGAAATTCCATACAACTATATCCCATTGGATTTCACTGGCCTCTGGACTCCTTTTCTTCCAGCCCCCAAACTCCACAACACCAAGAGACCCCACCCTGTTTCTGTGTCCCTCCTGGGGTATTTCTAGTGACCAGATGATTTCTCTAAGTGGCCCTTGGACAGAAAAGTTTGACCACCTCAGCTGTAATAGTTGAACATTCTTTTTCCCCATCCAATATTCAATGGCCTGTATCTTACCAGTCCACTGGAGAAAATTTGAAGATTCCGCCAGCCTAATTATCCTTTCTCCAATGTATGAGCCTCTTCCTCAGTGGGAGAATCATATAGATTGGAGGATATTTGCACTAAGATGTATTTTATTGGTTTTATCTATTGTAATTTATTTATGATTGCAACCCATCCTGAGCCTGCTTGCGGGGAGGGCTGGCTAAAAATCTAATCTATCAATCAATCAAGCTAGTAGAACTTCCTCCAGCCTAAGATAGGATACATGCTAGTATATGTTTTAATTTGCTGTTCTGTGTTTTAGCTTGTTTAAATTCATTTTTTATTTCATCAAGTGCATATTAAATTATTTTTAGATTCTATTTTTAAGCTCTTTCAATATTGGGAAATAAATATATAAACATTTCAAATAAATGTGAAAAACATTTTGAAAAAATGTGAAAAATAAATATAAATTCCTTATTCATTGTTAAAATTAGTTCATAATTGATTGGCAGATGGTAATCCCAGACCCTCCGTGGTCATTTTTCTAAAAGATAAGCATTCCATGAACAGAGAAGTTTGTTTTTTGCATTTTGTTATTCCATAAGTTTACTGAGGAGTGGGTAGGGATATTTACAGTCCACTATTTCAGATCATTTCCCTTGCATTGATAGGTAGAAAATTGCTAGAACAAGCATCATAATATAAACATGCTACGCATTTTTGCATTTATGCCCAATAGCTAAATAACAGCATGGTGTAGTGGTTAGTGAGTCAGACTAGGTTCTGAGGGACCCAGTTTCCAATCTTCACTCTGTATCCCTATTGCCTTCATATGTAAGTGAGATTAGTAATTTTATAAGAAACTAGAATTTAATATAGATAAGGGTGTTGTTTTGATAACTTTAGATGTGATTTCCCTTTATAATAAGATTCCCCAGAGAGAAGGATTAATTATTATTAATGCAGAGAACATCTTAAGTAAGTGAGAAAATAAGAATCCACTGATTCATTTTTTTTGTTATCTGTAGCTGAAACAGTGTTTACAAGGAATTTCTTCTAATTTAATAGCAAATTATACTGCCAAATCAAAAGTATGGCAATAGGAACACCAGCAGCCTCAGAAGTAGCTAATTTATATATGGCTGCTTTTGAGGATAAACGTATTGATGCTATTAATTCTTTTTACAATCACAGCATTATATGGTGGCAATACCTGGATGATATCTTTTTCTGTTATAGAAAGGTGATTTTGGAAATCATGATTGACTTGATATATAATATGGAAATATTAAATTTCACCATCATGTAAATGGTAAGCAAATTAATTTTGAGATGTTATGGTCAAAGGGAACATAACAGTTTCTATACAAGTCTGTATAAAAACCCAACAGACATGAACTCCTTCTTGAAATATGACAGCCTTCACCCTAAACATATAAGGATGTAACATATAAACATCTGGCCAGTTCCTACAACTCAGAAGAAATTGCTCAGATATCTATGATTTTAAAAGAGAAGCTTGCCTTCTTAGAAACAATTTAGCTAGCAGGAGTTATCAATATCATATATTACATACTACTTATTTGAAAGATTTGGCCTCAAACAGAAGGAGGCCAAACAAAGCGAAAACTGAATGTGATAGGCCTTTATGCAGTCTTTCTTTTAACCATGTGAATCTTTAGAAGAGCATCTATCGAAACTGATATTTACTAGAGAATATCCCTTCATGTTGTCCGGGGTCTGAGCCCCAGCCCCCAGACTTGACAAGAGGGAACAGCAGGTCAGCCGGGCCAACGGGCAAACAGAGGGGGCAGCCAGCAGCCAGCAGGTCAACTGGTCAGCCAGCAGACAGTAGGTCAACCGGTCTGACTGGCAAGCAGAGGGGGCAGCCGGGGGACAGCAGGTCAACCCCTCCCATGGGCAAATGGAGCCAGAACCTGCCTGTGCCAGGGGCAAGGGGCAAAGGCCCAGGGCCTCAGGAGGCAGGGGGAGACAGAAGGAGGCCAGCGAGTCCCACTCCCCTGGGGAAGGAAAGGGGAAAGGATTAAGCAAGGCAGAAGGGGGCAAGGGCAGAGGGATTGGGGGCCCAGCAGTCACCCACCCAAAGACCTTACCTGAGGAGGAGAAGCAGCAGCAGCCCCAACAACCCAAAGCCACGCCCCAGCTAGAAAATAGTAGCCTGGCCCTGGAGTTGCCAAAAGCCAAGCCACTCCAGGTGGGGCTATTGGAGGCACTCTGCAGGAAGCCCTGGGCAACCAGCCAAGGAGCCTCAGCTGGACCCACCTTCAGCCATCAGCTCAGCCAGGCAGACCGGGCTGCTAGCCAGGGGACTGCAGCTGGACAGGCCTGCAGCAATCAGCCAAGGCAGGGAGGCTGGGCAGCCAGGGAACAAGGCACAGCTGGTGCTGGTCAGTGGGGCCAGATCAGCTACCCCAGCTGCAACTGCTTGGTGCAGCCCAAGACCAGGCTGGAAGAGGGGTGGGACAGTAGAAGGAAGCCCTATAAAAGCTGGCTGGGAAGAGCCCTGTGGTGGTGGGTGTGAGTAGGGAGTGATGATGTGGAGTGGGAGTGGTGTGATGCAAGCGTGGAGGTTTGGAGGAGAGCTCTGGGAGGAAGAAGTGAAAGAGGACGCAGAGGGTAAGCAGGCCAGGTTGAGCAGGCCAGCGAGTGGACTGAGAGGGAGTCTGGGTGAGGTATACTGCCCCCCTTCCACAGAGCAGGGTCCTGCAGAATCCCTGGCCCCTCTATGATGTCAGGAGCAGACCGCCCAGTGCCACACCCAGTGGCAGCGGCGGCAAGCCCTGACACATGTAATAAAAAAACATTTGTGAAAGATTGCTATATCCACAAGCCACCCTGAGTTGGAGGTCTAGAACTTGAAACTGGGAGTGAATCCTCACTTCCAGGACAAAGTTCCCAGCCCTACCAGGTTTTAAACAAGTAGTCAGCCCTGCAGAGTAGGGCATCTGCAGACTGAGTTCCAAAACAATTACTTAGGTAGCTGTAGTCAAAATGCGATAAAGCACTCAATTAAGATTGAAACTTTCAAACTCTGAAAGAACACAGAAGGATATACTCAAAATAAAATCATAATAACACACTTTGTAAACCACTCTGAGTGGGTGTTAAGTTGTCCTGAAGAGCAGTATATAAATGGAATGTTTTTATTGTTATTATTAAAAGAGGTTATTAATGAAAGTACAAAAAGTTACAACCAGAGAAATGTGCAAGCAGAGGAGAAAACAACAAAACTAGTTAGTCTACTCTAGCATACATAAACAGACCTTCAGAGCCAAGCTACAAGTGACAAATTACACTTGCCTGGCAAGTGAACAGACTCAAGTGGAGCGCAAGTGAATGGCAAGTGAACAGGGAGGAATACAAGTGACTCTGTTCACTTGCCAGGCAAGTGTCATTCATCACTTGTAGCTTAGCTCTCAGTCTCAGTCTCTCAGTTTACCTTTCAGGCTAAAAAAAAAGAGTCCAAAGGGTTCCAAAGTCAAGATTCAGAGACAAATCCTGGGCTGGCACCAATATTGGTGGCGAGATCCAGAGTAAAAAAGCAGATAGAAGAAAATCCTTCAGCAGCCACTCAAAATCAAGGGGAGACCAGGGCCGTCGTCACACGGGCATCTGTTCCGTTAAATTTACAGTATATAGCGTCATACCTGATATCGGCACAGTAACATTTCTTTGGGTCACCTCACGGCTCTTTGCGCTCTGAGCTGTCCACACCGAAGTGCTCTGTTCCATTCTCTCTAATGGTGCAGAAGCAGCTCCCCCCCCTTTTTTATTTTTTTGCCGTTTAATTCCGCTATAACGGAATAACATTATATAAACATTCCCGTAGACCAACCCAGAACAACGCTGAAAGGTTGCCCTTTTTTCCCGCCCATGGAGTGGTCAGAACATTGGTTGACCCTTTTGTTTTTCCAACTTTAGCGAGGTGTGGTTTTGGGTTAAAATATTTCTCCAATGGTGATTGAGTCATTTTTACTTCAGCAGAAAATTTGCATTGTGTTATGTCGTTATGGCGTTATGAGAACGTAATTTTTTTTTTAAAAAAAGGGAGTCGCGGGGAGAAATGGATTCTGGGATTGAAGGGAGGGCATAGGACGTTGCGAGGCAAAATACATCGATGTGAGGCATTCACACTGAGGCACAAAATATCGCGACTATCAAGCACAAAGCAGAAGAGAGAAAATCGCATCAGTGTTGGAATAAGGTGGGTGTTTGCTGGGAAATTGCGCCATTTTCGCGCTAAATAAAAGCCCGTGTGACGACGGCCCAGGGTGCAACGAGGACCCTTATTTTATCCAGTACTGTTGCAAATGGCCTCATCCTAATGAGCTAATCAAGGACAATGCATGTAGTCCCACTCACGGTCCTTTGCTAAGATGATGCAATGTAGATGCAAGACCTTTAAGCTATGACCTCATTGCACCTGCTTAGTTTGGCCCCAGTTCTGATAGTGCAGAGACATGATGAATTTATAGTCTTCTATTGGACCCATAGCCTGAACTGAACTTTTAAAGAAACAAGGAACAGATTGGAACAAGTCAGTTTCTTTACCCCATAGATTGCTTTTCAGAGAACTCAGAAGTTGAGGGAACATTTCCTTCATAGCAATACTTATAAATGTATGTGTCATCAGAGAATTTTGTTGGGTACTAATCTTCCTCAGGAACATTTTATATGTGGTAATTGTATCTGTAAATTTACATGCAATATGAAATATTTCAACAATCCTTTGGGTCAGAAAAAACATGTACAAAAGGATAAACAACATGTAATTCTACTAGGATATATATATATCATCAAATGGATGCTTTTGGGGTGACCTTGAGCCAGTCACATTCAGCAGACTGAATCCACAGAGTTATTGTTGTGAGATTAAACAGAGGAAAGGAGAATAACCTAAGTTGCTTTGGGTTCACTTTGGGTGAAAGGAGGGATATAAATGAATTTCACTGGCTTGGATCTTCAGCAATTCCTTGCACTCCCCCTCCCACTGCAGCCTTCTATGCCCTCCAAAATTGTGCTCCTGTGGGACAATGTACCCCCAGGAACAATGTACAGGGCCAAAATGGCAGTCTGCGATGGGAGGGGGAAATCAGCAAAAGTTTCCTTCTCCTTCCCCACAAATGGGCATACTGTTTCATCAGAGGAGTTTCTGCTATGCTGACAGAATGACACCTCAGAATAGGATCCAAATTATTATCATTAGAACAAGAATGTAAATAATTACTGATTTGGGCAGAATTACCCCACTGACCTGTGAGCACTGCCTCTTCTTGCCCTGGGGGTGTCTGGGGTAAACCAGTGGCAGTTCAGGTCTCTGCCTGGCATGACTCAGATGGCCTTTGTGTGAATTGCCCATGAGGAAGGCCAAGTCTCCCTGCTCCCCTATGCAGGCTTGCCACTCTGGACCATGCCTTGTGTCTAGTCTCCTGCTACCCAAGACCTGGTTACCACAGGGACTGTGTGGTGCATGTGTGACTCTGGGTGATCAGCAAATTGCCAACAGTCCACCCCCTTCCCATGGCACCTGTTTTAAATAGCGTGGTTGAGCAGTGGAAGTTATGTGGCACAAAGAACAGCTACCAACACTTAAGAATTTTAAAAAACGGTGTCACCAACTGGATGTTTTCAGAATTACCTGCCAAGAGGGCTGGTACTCCCAGCTTCCTGACCACAATACTATTCTAAGGCTCCAGCTAGTGCCCTCATTACCTGCTACCCAAGGTTTGGTTACCACAAGGGTGGCTGGCCTCACTTCTGCTCTCCCAGAGAAACAGCAATTTAGCAACTGTGCCTCCCTTTCCCTGCCACCCATTTTAACTACCATGTTCAAACATCGGAGGACTAAATGGTACAGTGAACAATGACTAGCATTTAAACTAGCAAAGAATTTATTAATTGTAAAAGTTCACATACTTACCCTCTGCACGGCGATGGATTGAGCAAGGAATACAAAGGAAAGATGCAAACATACAGTGTTCTTGAGTCCTATCCATGCCCTGGCTGATCTTGTTCTATGGGAGGCTCTTTGGCTCATAACTTACTCTGGCTCATAACAGTCAGCCAACCCTTTGTCCCCTCCATGTAGCAATGGCTGACATACACGATGGAGCTCAATATGGGAGTTCCTTCCTGCAAGTAATCCTAGGATCAGCCAAAATGGACTCCCTATGTCAAGGGATTTTTAAATCTCTATTATCCCCCTGGTGGGTCAAAGAATCACAGAATTGGAAGGGGCCATACAGACCTTCTAGTCCAACCCCCTGCCCAATGCAGGATGAGCCTAAAGCATCTCTGACAAATATTCATCCAGCCTCTTCTTGAAAACTGCCAGTGAAGGGGAGCTCACCACTTCCCTAGGCAGCTGATTCCACCTTTGAACTACTCTGACCATGAAGAAGTTTTTCCTAATATCCAGCTGGTATGTTTCTGCATGTAATTTAAGCCCATTACTTCAGGTCCTATCCTCTGCTGCCAACTGGAACAGCTCCTTGCGCTCCTCCAAATGACAGCCTTTCAGATATTTAAAGAGAGCAATCATGTCCCAAATCAATCTTCTCTTATCCAAACTAAACATTCCCAAGGCCCTCAGCCTTTCCTCATAGGGCTCAGTCTCCAGAGACCCCTGATCATTCTCATTGCTCTCTTCTGCACTCTCTTGGTTTTGTCTACATCCTTTTTGAAGTGAGGCCTTCAGAACTGCACACAGTACTCCAGGTGTGGCCTGACCAAGGCAGTATAGAGAGGGGCTATGACCTCCTGCGATTTCAACGCTATGGCCCTTTTGATACAACCCAAGACTGAGTTTGCCTTTTTTTTGCCACTGCATCACACTGACTGCTCATATTTAATTTACAATCCACTCTTACCCCAAGATCTCTTTCGCATACACTACTACTCAGAAGTGTATCCCCCATCCAGTATTTGTGCTTCACATTTTTGTGGCCCAGATGTAATACTGTGCACTTATCTATGTTGAATTGCATCCTGTTCACAACCGTCCACTTCTCCAGAGTATTCAGGTATTGTTGAATTTTAACTCTTTCTTGGGTGTTTGCCACTCCTCCCAATTTCGTATCATTAGCAAATTTAATGAGTAGCCCATTTACCCCTTTATCCAGATCATTGATAAAAATATTGAAAAGTACCGGGCCCAAAACCAAGCCCTGTGGCACCCCACTGGACATCTCCCTCCAATCCTTTCCTGAAGTCTTCAGGAAGATACAATCTAGCCTCTTGCAACCCAAGTCTCTGTGCCAACTTCTAGGAGTCTGAGTCCAACTGATGTGTGAGCTGCCTATTTCATTTTCTCCAGCCAGGATGGCCATTAGCATTTCCGCCGCTTTGATAGTTGTTAGGCAAAGCCTGGAAGCAATTGACTTCTCCTACCTGCCTTTAAAAATTAAATGGTTGGTTTTTGTTAAGCCCCAAACCCCAACGTTAAAAGGCATTTCTCCACATTTCATCTTCTCAAAATTTGAGCAGAAAAGTCCTCTTTTACAGTAGGCCATTTTGCAGTGATTCCCCAAGAAAGGAAAAATAAAACTTACAAGCTATGTATTAAATGAACTAGAGAAATTGGGCGTCAATAAAAGTATTGTCTAGTGAGGAATTACAGAACTTTAAAGTTAACAATAAAGAATTTGAAATTGTTAAAGATTTCAATTCCTTGGCTCTATCATCAACCAACAGGGAAACTGCAACCAAGAAATCAGAATAAGATTGAGACTTGGAAGAGTGACTATGAGGGAACTAGAAAAGATCCCTAAAGATAAGGATGTCTCTTCGGGGACCAAGATCAAGATAATCCAAACAATGGTATTCCCCATTATTATGTATGGATGTTAAAGTTGGACAATGAAGAAAGCTGACAGGAAGAAAATTGATTCATTTGAAATGTGGTGCTGGAGGAGAGTTTTGTGGATACCATGGATGGCCAAAAGGACAAATAAATGGGTTCTAGATTAGATCAAGCCCGAATTCTCCCTAAAAGCTAAATTGACAAAATGGAGGCTGTTGTACATCATGAGAAGACAAGACTCTCTAGAAAAGACAATAATGCTTGGAAAAGTTGAAAGCAGTAGGAAAAGTGGAAGACTCAAAATGAAAATGATGTGTACATTTTCAAGAGGTTCCAGAACTCCATTCCACTGCGTTCTTGCTGAAAAAAAGCCCTGGATGTGAAATATATATATAAGGAAATTCTCTAGGTTCTCTATAAGTAAAATAAGGAAATTCTCAGACCAAAGCCAGGTTTTGGTAAAATGGCTGAACTCAGGTTCAGAAGGGTAAGTGCTGTCAGGCTCCAGTGTAGCTCCGGTATGTGCTGCTGACTGGGCTGATAAATAACACCTGTGGGGCAGTCTCTGAGTTCCCAAGGATTTGACCTTGGGAGTCTGTTCTCAGAGAGGCTCACTCCCTATATTTTCACACAGCTGAAACACTAATTAACAACTCAGCTCTGATTGGCTCTTGAGTTGCCAGATGATGCACTGAGTCCTGAAAAGATGGCTTCTCAGCTCACCCAGTTCCAGTTCCTTTCTGAGCTAGCTTTCTTCAATCAAGCTCAGACCATGATGCAAGTATGCCAGAGAGAAGGTGAAAGCTGCATGATATCCATCACCCAAGAATGTCTCTATGCTGAACCAGCTAGGCTTGGGAGTGAGCTCTCATTCTAAGCAACAAATGGATGCCAATCAGAAATGCCTAGGTAGTTACCTCTCAAGTTTTTAGATAGGCAGATTTTATTAGGTAGCAACGGTAAGGTTTTTTTATTTTAATATCTGTTGCCTGTGTAAGAATGCTTTTTGTTTTGTACAAACACTCCTAATAAACCAAACTTTCATTTAGGCTGAGCCTGGAAGTCATGAGTTGGGTGTGGGTACATCGCAAAATAAAACCAGAGATTCGAAAGCCAAGACCCTGGGGGAAAGGAGAGCTTTCAGTCTCGCAAGCAAAAGGGAATGTGTCTCACCTGCGTGATTGCTGAAGTAGCTGTGATCAGCACTCAGAATCAGTAGGAAGGGAGGTGTCATTCTCCACAAGCCTCAATTGTGAAAGCCCATTGTGTCATATTCTGAATCATTGCCATAGCGTGTCTATAAAAAGAGATGGCTCATTCGTGTCATGTCCTGCCCATCAAGACATGGACCACTTCTGTAAGTGATTTATTTTCTTCATAGAAATTATTTAGCAGGCTGGTATCCTTCGAGACATCTAAGCATTATGATGAGGGTTAGAACTACAATGCCACAAACTAGGAAGAAAACATGTTTGACAGGCAATCCTCCCATTTTTGACAGCTGCAATAATTCATGCGCTGAGCCTCCGATCTGTTTGGTTTGCTGCTATCCAGGTCAAACACCTATCAAGCAGCTTTGCAGGTGTGCAGTAGGTGTAGTGGTGGAATTTTGTTTCCTGCTGCTGGTAGAGTGTAATCCCCAGGTTTTGCAGGTGTTTCTGCATCTGTGCAGTAGGTGAAATGGACTCTTTCTCAGGTTCAGGAATGGTTGGGTCAGGTAACCAAATGATGTGGGACAGGGATAACTCTTTTTATAAGGCTGTTCAGAACTGCACATATGTAAAATAATCACACTAACACCAAACTAAAACAAACACTAGACAATGGGACTTTTTGGAAAAAGAAAATGATTGTTTATAATCACTGGCTGACAGATTTATATGTGTATTTATATTATCAGTATTTATACAGCTGGCTGCCAAGAGTCATGCAATGACAATAGGGGGGTTAGAATACTCATGGGGCTGGGTAAAAATGTGAGATGGCAGTGTAGTGTTTGAAGAAAAGAAAGTAAGCTGACAATCAGGCTCAAAGTACTTGTGAAAAGTTGAACATTTGATGAAAAATTAGTTCCCTGCTCATGGCCAATAAGCAGAATGTTAATCAAAACAGTGGGTATTCAAGGAATAAAAGAACTTTTTTTTTTTTTGAAAAATTTTTTATTGGGTTAGAACATTTTTATTTTTACATTACAATCAATTTTCCCCTAATTTTTCGTTTCTAACCCCCTCCCTTTCCCCCCCTTTTGTTGACTTCCAACAGCTTTCCCACCCTCTGTCCCTTTTCCCTTACTTCTATTAAATTCCTCTGTCTAAAACAGATATACATTCTCCATTATATTAAGCAGTGCATCATTAACTCCTTTAATTATTATACACCCAAACTATACGTCTTTAGATAAACAATTTATCCCATTTTCCAGTTTTGAATGGTTCTATATAAACCTATATATCATAAACCATAAAAATTTCCCACATTTAAATCAAACAATTTGATTTGTTCTCTATATAATACTCATTTCAACTTTTTATGGTATTTCTATATAACTCCTCAGATACTCAATCAATTTAACTCTTCTATACATTCAGTTTGGTGCATATAAATCTTGTCAAAGAAAGAAAATATTGTTAGTTAGTCAATCCTCATGTTTAAACCTTATCATTAATTATTCTCTATCAGTTGACCTATACATATCTATATATATCTCAATCAATTAATCTAACTGCTTATAAATTCACATTTCTCTTCCTCCCCCGGTAAAGTCACCCCTCTCTTTTATACTTTTATTATATTTCAGTAGTTCTCAAACTGCCACAGTTTTCCTCCCACCTCCCATTTCTTCTCCAGGTATTGTTTCAGCTTCTCCCAGTCTGTGTTGAACTGCCCTGAGTCCAGATCTCTCAGTTTTCTTGTCATCTTGTCCATTTCAGCCATATACAGCAATTTGTAGATCCAATCTTCAATAGTTGGTACTTCTTGTACTTTCCATTTCTGCGCATACAAAAGTCTAGCTGCTGCAGTCATATAAAAAATCAACGTCCTATGATGGGCTGGAATTCCCTCCATTCCCAAGTTTAGCAGCAGGAGTTCTGGGTTCTTATTTATTTGAAACTGTAAAATTTCACTCATTTCTCTTATTATTTCCCCCCAGAACTGCCTAGCTACCTCACACGACCACCACATATGATAGAGGGAGCCCTCATGTTTCTTACATTTCCAGCATTTATTAGAAGTATTCAAATACCCTAGCGCAATCTTCTTTGGTGTCATGTACCAACGATAGATCATTTTGAAAATGTTCTCTTTAATATTAATACATGTCGTTGTCTTCATTGTAGTTTTCCACAAGTATTCCCATGCCTCCATTGTTATTTCTTTATTGAAATTTATAGCCCATTTCACCATCTGTGTTTTAACTATCTCATCCTCAGTATACCATTTCAGCAATACTTGGTATACCTTGGATATTCTTTTCTTGTCTTCTTTAAGAAGGGTCTGCTCTAGTTCCGAGTTCTCTGTTCGTATGCCCCCTTTTGCAAAGTCTGAGTTGTATAAGTCTCTAATCTGTCTATACTGAAACCAATCATAGTTAGGTGATAGTTCCTCTTGCGTCTTTATTCTAAGTTTAGATACTTCAATCTTAGTTATTTCTTTATACGTTAAACATTGTTGTTCATTATCCACAGCTCTCGGATCTATCACCTCATATGGAACCACCCACAAGGGGGTTCCTTCTTGTAAGTAAGTTCTATACTTCTTCCAAATTGTAAATAGACTTCTCCTTACAAAATGATGCAGGAACATCGAGTTGACCTTTACTTTGTCATGCCATAGGTATGCGTGCCATCCAAAAATTTTTTTATATCCCTCTAGGGCTAATAGTTTCTTATTCTTTAATGTCATCCACTCTTTTAGCCAAACTAGGCAGATTGCATCATGGTAAAGTCTCAGATTGGGCAGTTGCATTCCGCCTCTCTCCTTTGCATCTTGTAAAACTTTTACTTTCACTCGAGGCTTCTTGCCTGCCCAAACAAAATCTGATATTTTCCTCTGCCATTTTTCAAATTGTTTAGAGTCTCTGATGATTGGTATTGTCTGTAACAAAAACATTACTCTTGGTAACACATTCATCTTAACTGCTGCAATCCTGCCCAACCATGACAGGTTCAATCTATTCCATTTGATCAAGTCTCTCTCTATCTGAGTCCATAATTTTTCATAATTATTCTTGAACAAATCTATATTTTTTGCAGTCAGCTCAACTCCCAAGTATTTCACCTTACTAGTTACTTCACAATCCGTTGTTTCCATTAACAATTGTTGTTTCTGCTTAGTCATGTTTTTGCATAATATCTTTGACTTCTTTTTGTTAATGAAGAAACCTGCCAAATCTCCAAACTCCTTGATCTTACCTATCACTTTTGGCATGTTCTCCAGTGGGTCTTCTACAATTAACATTATGTCGTCTGCAAATGCTCTGACCTTATATGAGTAGTCCTTTATTTTTATTCCTCGTATTTCCTCATCTTGTCGAATTTGTATCATCAGAATCTCCAATACTAAAATGAACAACAATGGAGATAACGGGCAACCTTGTCTTGTTCCTTTACTAATCGTCAATTTTTTGGTCAATTCATCATTCACTACAATTGCTGCAGTCTGGTCTCTATAGATTTCCTTGATTGCTCTGACGAATCTTTCTCCCAGTTGTAGCTTTTCCATAGTGGCAAACATAAAATCCCAGTTTAAATTGTCAAACGCTTTTTCAGCGTCTACAAAGAAGAAACCAACCTCTTTGTCACAACGCTTGTCGTAGTATTCAATAGCATTGATCACTGTCCTTAAGTTGTCTCTTATTTGTCTGTCTGGCAAAAAGCCTGCTTGTTCCTCCTCTATGACTTCCGAGAGCCACCCCTTCAATCTCTCCGCCAATATCTTCGCAAAAATTTTATAGTCATTATTGAGTAGTGATATAGGCCTATAATTTTTCACGCTAGTCAGATCTTGGCCCTCTTTTGGGATCAATGATATATTCGCTTCGCTCCAAGTGTCTGGAATTCTTTGATCCCTAAAAACTCCGTTCATCACCTCTTTTAGGAATGGTGCCAGTTCATTGGCCATTGTCTTATAAAATTTAGCCGTAAGTCCATCTGGCCCTGGCGCCTTTCCTAGATTTGCGGATTGTATTGCCATATTTATTTCCTCATCAGTTACTTCACTGTTCAACTTATTTCTCCAAGCTTCCGAGATCTCTGGAAGTTTGGTTTTCTCCAAATATGATGCTATTGATTCTTTGTTTACTTCTTTTTTATTATACAGCTTAGCGTAAAATTTATAAAAGGCTCTGCTAATGGTAGTCTGCTCCAAATACGTTTTGTTTTCTTCACAAATTTTATTTATTATTTTCTTTTCCCTTTTCTTCTTTAATTGCCATGCCAAATATTTCCCAGGTTTATTAGCACCCTCAAAAGCTTTTTGATTCAGTCTTTTAAGGTTCCACTCCAATTCTTTGTTACTCATTGCTGTTAACTGTTCTTGAAGAATTTTGATTTCCTGATATATTTTCTTTTTCCCTGGTCTCTTTTTTAACTGTACTTCTTTGGCCTTTATTTTCTCCTCAATCTCTTGTCTTTTCTCCTCTTTCTTTTTCCTTGCTCTACCATTTAAGTCCATTAGTATGCCCCTTACAACCGCCTTGTACGCGTCCCAAACTTTACTGGTTGGTACTTCTTTATTCACGTTGTATTGTATAAAAAACTTAGTCTCTCTTCTCAGTGTTTCCATATTCTCACTTTCCTGTAACAGGTCCTCATTTATTCTCCAGGCTTTCCTTTTTCTCCTTTTTCCAAATTTCCACATAATTGGGTTGTGATCTGAGCCTACCATCGGCATTATTTCTACCTCCTTAGTCCATAGCGCTAAGTCCTTTGAGGCCCAGATCATATCAATTCTTGATAATGTAAGATGCCTTGCAGAATAAAAAGTAAACTGTTTGGTTTTAGGATATTCTCTCCTCCATACGTCTTCGAGAGTCTCTTGTTGAATCAACTCAAAAAAAAGCTTTGGCAATAGTCCTCTTTTCTTTTGTGCTTTTGTAGTCTTTTTGTCTAATTCCAAATCTGTCACTCCATTGAAATCTCCAGCAAGAATTATCTGGTCATATACAAGATCGTCTAGGTGCTTCCTTAAGTCCTCAAAGAAGCTTTCCTTTGCACCGTTAGGTGCATAAAGTCCGACTACCAACACTCTCTTTAAGTTCCAATTACATTCCACTGCTACAAATCTAGCTTCCACATCTCTCATAACAAATTTTGGCTGCAGCTCCTCTTTTATATACAACACCACTCCTCTTTTTTTCTTGTTGGAAGCCGCTACAAATTCTTTGCCCAATTTTCCAGATTTTAAATATTTTACATCCTGTTTTCTAATGTGGGTCTCCTGCAAACAAACAATATCACATTTTTGTTTTAGTAGCCAATGAAAAATATTTTTTCTCTTATTCGGTGAGTTTAGTCCATTTATATTCCAAGATAATACTTTACACTCCATATTCATGGTTTTGTTGGTAAGTCTTTTTCATTGTCCTTGATAAATCTCTCCATCTCCCGCTCAGATCTGATACGTTTTTTTGCCCCTCCAAACTCAAAGGACACTCCTTCCGGTAACTCCCATCTGTATCTGATATTCATGTCCTTCAAAGTCTGAATTAGCACTCTATATTTTTTCCTGTCCAATAACACTGATCTGGGCAGTTCCTTCATTATAATAATCGTCTTGCCATCAATCTCCAATGGATCTTGAAATTGTTTGGTCACAATCCTCTCTTTCATATTTCTAGTTGTAAACTGCACAATCACATCCCTTGGTAGTTTCCTCTGGGTTGCAATTCTCGAGTTCACACGATACGCCACATCTAGGATAGCCACAATTTCCTCCTCCTCCTTCCCCAGGTAATCAGCCAACACCTCAGTCATCTGTTCTTGCGCTGACTTCCCTTCCACTTCTGGCAGACCACGAAAACGAAGCTGCTTCTCCATGTGTTTAGTTTCTGCAACTGACATCCTCCCCTTCACCAGCCTCATCTCTGTTTGTTGCGTGTCTATTAAATTCTCCATCGCGTCTTCTACTGTTTTAACTCTCTGCTGCGTTCCTTGTAATTCACCGCTAATCGTTTCCACACCTTTTTTCACTTCTGACAGCTCCGACTTTACTGTCTGTGTAACTTCCTTGACCTCTTTAATAAGCTCCAATTTCAGTAGGTGTAGTGGTGGAATTTTGTTTCCTGCTGCTGGTAGAGTGTAATCCCCAGGTTTTGCAGGTGTTTCTGCATCTGTGCAGTAGGTGAAATGGACTCTTTCTCAGGTTCAGGAATGGTTGGGTCAGGTAACCAAATGATGTGGGACAGGGATAACTCTTTTTATAAGGCTGTTCAGAACTGCACATATGTAAAATAATCACACTAACACCAAACTAAAACAAACACTAGACAATGGGACTTTTTGGAAAAAGAAAATGATTGTTTATAATCACTGGCTGACAGATTTATATGTGTATTTATATTATCAGTATTTATACAGCTGGCTGCCAAGAGTCATGCAATGACAATAGGGGGGTTAGAATACTCATGGGGCTGGGTAAAAATGTGAGATGGCAGTGTAGTGTTTGAAGAAAAGAAAGTAAGCTGACAATCAGGCTCAAAGTACTTGTGAAAAGTTGAACATTTGATGAAAAATTAGTTCCCTGCTCATGGCCAATAAGCAGAATGTTAATCAAAACAGTGGGTATTCAAGGAATAAAAGAACTTGAGTTTGTTATTACTATATTACATTTATTCTTATTGTTTGCTGTGAAATCCCCTGTATTACTTTTATTAACTTCTTAGCTCTCAAACACTTTGGCAATGGAGTAAGGTGGCTGGTAATGATTGGACAGGGAGATCCACTACTTCTCTCTTGATTCTATTATTAAAAACTTCTTTGACATCATCTTCTTTATCATTGTCCTCGTAAGGGTTGTTGTGAAAAGAGATGATCTCTGCCACAGAGGGTTTGTAAACAAAGTAAACAGAATTCTATGGATATCCTAACTAGACATGGGCACGAATGAAAGAAAAAAAACCCTGAACAAGCTGTTCGTTGTTCGTTGCCATCCATGAACTATGAACAGTAATGAACATGACCCTATTCACAAACATGTTTGTTGTTTGTGGCCCTTTAAAGATCCCTTTAAACTATCAGCTGGCAGGTGGCAGGGGAGATCCCCCCCTGCCGCCTGCCAGCTGATAGTTTAAAGGGCACTTTTCTGACACATGCAAGGGGCAGGGCCCTTTAAACACCCCACAAACTGATCTTCCCAATGTCCAATACCCACCAGATTTGCAGGGGACATAGTCCTCACTGTCCTCTGAAGACCCTCCAAGTTTCAGAGAGATTGCACCCCGGGAAAGGCATGATCCACGGGTCTCCCCTTGCTCTCATTTTCTCTTCACAGTGGCAAAAACAGGACTGCCTATTGGAAGGCAGCTACTTTGAGGGGTTACAAACTGACCTTCCCAATGTCCAATTCCCACCAAATTTGCAGGGGGCATAGTCCTCACTGTCCTCCAAAGACCCCCCAAGTTTCAGAGAAATTGTACCCTGGGAAAGGCATGATCCATGGGTCCCCCCCTTTCCTGTCATTTTCTCTTCACAGTGGCAAAACAGGACTCTCTGCTGGAAATACTTTGAAGGGTTAAAGCCAGAAGGAAAGCCAGAAGGAGTTCAGACAGAGTTCAGTCCCTGCCTCTATTGCCAGGGGAATTGATTGAAAGGCGCCAGACTATCTGGCTTGACGAACAGTTGACGAAGGCAATAAACGAGGTTTGCAATGACCACTTGTTCATTTAGAATGGGGCCTCATGAATGGCTTGTTTGCGAACAGACGAACGGGCTGTTCGTGAGGTTTTTTCCATTCGTAATGCTGTTTGTGCCCATGTCTAATCCTAAGGACAATGTTAGCCCAAATTAAATGCATAGTAGCAGTTGCAGAATGGTATGCAGGAGGAGTGGATTTAAAGGGTCCTTCCATTTTGCTTTGGCTGTTGGTAGTATTACACTGACCTATATATTTAATTCTTCTGTGAGAAGGGACTAAACTGACACTGTGTGGGCCAAATCACTTTACAAAAATCACTGTGCAACCATTTACAAGAATAAAAATAACTTTACAAGAGTAAGTATAAACTCCATTACCAACCAAGTGATGATCATCTATACAATAGATGTTTACTAGGGTGGAATAAAACAATTTTTGGATCATCTAAACAGCCCAAAAGCAGAAGGTGTGGCCAACTGACATTTACATCCTTTAAGAGCTTGCAGCATAATGGTAAGATATTGCAGCCTAATGGTAATAATACCCAGAAATCAGGAAGTCCCTGATATGAATGTCATTCATGTCATGGATCGTCCAGGTAGCATTAGGCAAGCCATTTCCTCTTCGTTGCAGTCTGCTCTCCTTGTTGCCATACAAGGGCATTTATACTGTTGTAAGCAGGGCTTTTTTCTGGGAAAAGAGGTGGTGGAACTCTCAAGAGGGAGATGAGGGAGAAACACATATGATACATCTGGTTAAGCTGGCGCAGGGGGGCATTTGAAAGCCCCCCTTCTTCTGCCACTCATGAGTGGCAGAAGAAGGGGTGCTTTCAATTTCAAATGCCCCACTGCTGGCTTTCCCTGGAGGAAATGGCCATTTTGGAAGGAATATTTGAAAGGGGGTATGCAAGTTTAAAAGTTAAAGCGTCCCTTTCTGCATGACTTGAAAGCTGCGGGGAAAGGGGTGTTTTAACTTTTAAACCCTGGCATTTACTTCAGCTGACTGGTGGGGAGCCTCCTGTCAGCTGAAACATGCCATGAAGGTTTAATGCACTCCTTTCCATGCAACTTCCAAGCCATGTAGAAAGGGGTGCTTTAACTTTTAAACTTGCATACCCCCTTCCAAATCCACCTTCCAAAATGGCCATCTTCTCCAGGGAAACTGATCTCTGTCTGGAGATCAGGGAGGGGGGCACCAGACACATGACTGTTTTCAAGAGGTGCCAGAACTCTGTTCCCTCACATTCCTGCTAAAAAAAAAGCCCTGGTTGTAAGGATTACAGAAGGACAATACCTGTAGAGTACCATAAAAATGGTGTAATATTTTCATGTTTTACTGGTTTGTTAACCGTTTGGCACTAATCCTTGTTACAGCATCCCCCCCTTTTTCTTCTAGCGCTTCTCCAATTCTCCTTGCTGCTTGTGGTGGCCTCAGTTGCTAGAAATGATGCTGCCAAACAGAAGGAATGGATGAAATGTTTCAATGAAACCGATTATGAGGGACTCTTAGATATTGCCAAAAATGGGCTGAAAAAAACTTGGAAGCCAAAGACCATTGTGATTGTTGGAGCAGGAATAAGCGGACTCACTGCCGCCAAATTACTAAAAGATGCTGGGCATCAGGTAACAGTGCTTACTATGTAACCTTGTTACATAAGGGAATGAGTGCTTAGGGAGCTATTAGTATTACTATTTGATGTCATTCTCATCCCTCGTACCAACTACATTAATTTTAACATTGCTGAAAAGCTATTGTTTGCCTAACACCATTCTGGCTGGTGGCTGAAGTCTATTTTTGCCTCACTATTACCGCACTTTTATGATTTATTTTTGGGAGGGGGTCAAGGTGGGAACTTATTGCAGGTATCATTTTTGGTTACTCTGCCCCCAACCAAAAATCCCAGTTGATGTTATCAAGACCCCAGATTACACGTAGAATCAGCATCTTGCTCTATGATGTTTTTCTCATGGCATACCTGTTGTCAAAGGCACTGAGGCACCATCTGCCAGTAATACTATCTAATGCTGAACACTTACAGCTACCAGATCCTGCGTTTCCACTACTTCTGTAGGCCTCAGTAAACATTACAGTTTCAGCAAATTGTGCTCCACAAACTCTCTCCTGGAGTAATTCATTACAATCATTATTATTTTTATGGAGTAGTATGAAGCAGTATAAGAGAGATGCACAAAAATTGACTTGAGGTAAAAGAAACAATAACATTCACATTTTTAGAAGATATGCAATGGTAATAATTAGTATTTGACAGTAGGTAGCCTACATAGAATCATAGAGTTGGAAGGGGCCATACAGACCATCTAGTCTAACCCCCTGCCCAGTGCAGGATCAGCCTAAAGCTAAACCACAGTGTCATACTGTGGTCTCCCTTTAATGTCATTCTAGCTTAGATGGAATCCTGTTTAAATATTTGTACTCCACTTTTCTCTCAGAATATAGTAAAAATGACCCTCCCCCCAACTGTATTTTGGAATGGTCCTGGATTCAGTGGCTGGTTCATAGGAAGGCACAGAGCATGAGACGTGAGCCAAAAGCCCTTTGGTGCTTCCCCTTTTGCTGTTGACCAAGGGCTGTGCATCTGGTTATGCCCAGAAAAGACCGTGGTGTTATAGCTGGTGAAAACATTTCCCCAATATTTCCTATATTCTCCCCATATGGAAACTGGAAGGAAAAAATGTGCAGTGAGTTTATTAGCAGAGAGCATAGCAGCCCCACCAGAGTCATAACACCTCTGGCATCCAGTAATCACATTGCAGTATGCCAGGGTTGTCCCATTGTTAGCCACGCATAAAAGAAGGCTACCATGACATTATCATGTCCTGCCAGAAAATGGAAGACACAACAGCAGTGAAACAAGACATTTAGCTTCCCAATAGCTCAGTAGTTTAAAATTCTCAGCAGGCAAAACAGAAGACCCAGGGAGAGGGGTGTTTGAGTCTTTTCATCAGAAAATGTGGAAATCAAAAGCTCACTTTTGGATTTCTCATCAGCAATAACGTTTTGTCACACAACTGCGTACAATTTAAGTTTGAAACAAAGTTTGTTGTGGAATGCAAACAGGAATAGCAAGTAATGCATCACTGGGGTTGAAAAGTTCTAGCAAACAGCAGTGTGTGTGTGGGGGGGGGGGGATGCCAGCACTATGCATGTGCAGGGTGCACGTGCTCTATAGTGCCACACAATGATACTACTTCTGGTGTGACCTGGAAATGATGACATCATGTTTGTCTGGTGCTTGATTCTTTACCAATTGGCCTAAACTATAGAGTTTTCACTTCCTCTCATCATGCAGCATGCAATGCAAGTGCCTCCACCCATTTCTCTGGGCCACCTCCTCTCATTGATCAGCTGGCGATGGGAAGGCAGAGGTTTTAATTGCTGAGAGTATTACCCACCATTGATGGGCACCTGACAACTCTGACTTCTGACTTTTTCTTATGACTAGGCCCAGACCTAGTCCGCAGCGGCCTGATCCAGGTCTGATTTGGCCTGAATCGGCCTGGATGCAGCCCAAATTGGGCCTGAATCAAGCCGCTGTGTAGCGAGGGCTACCATGCTCCGCAGCAGCCAGATCTGGGCTGATTCGGGCCCCTGGAGCATGCAGGAGTGCTCCCAGGGCAGCTACACATGCGATGATGTCACTTCGTGGAAGTGACATCATTGAGCAAGCTGGGAGTGTGTGTGTGAAAAGGAAAACCACAAGGTAGGAGCCGGGGCCCAGATCTTCCGGAGGGGGGGGTCAGGGCCCCTAGATACCCTAGCTGCACCATGGCAGCTCTGCTCATCTGAGCAGGGCCTTCTACAGATACCACCCTGCAAATGGGCAAAATCAACAGTGAATGCATGTGCATTCTTTGTGGTGGCCCCCATCTTATGAAATGAAGAGGTCAGGAAAGCTCCCACTCTCTAGGTTGGACCTGTGTGAGTTCTGAACCAGTGTTGAGTAGTGACTGGGTGGCAATGGCAATTGGAAAACTCATTGTCCCATGAAGATGGGGGGGGGATCTACCAAAAAAGCAGATGGATTGGCTTTAAAAATTAGTTAGATTGATAAATATGCCAAGTTGTAAAAAGTCTTTTAAAAAGTCAAATGAATTTTTACTTAATTCAAAGGAAGCCATTTATGACAGAGAACGGGGGGGGGGGGGCGGGGAGAGAGAGCAGGAAAACATATATGCATTCCAGGAAGAGATTGATAAACCTGCTGTGCCTTGAGGTTGTGCATAATTATGTATATTTCTGGCACAGCACACTATAAGGAAGGGGCAGCGTGAAGGTAAAGGAACCAAAATGCCCTTGCTCTTAGGTTCAAGTTCTGGAAGCCAGCGAGCGTGTGGGTGGCCGGATAAAGACCTATCGTGAAGAAGGCTGGTATGTGGACTTGGGGGCTATGCGTCTGCCCCAAAACCACAAGTAAGGAAAAAAACATGCTATGAATCGTTCTAATGTTCTATGCATGGGATTCAAAATTGAGAGCGCGAGGGAGGGAGGGAGGATGCTCTGAATTTTGTTATGTCATAATGAATTAGGGTGCAGGCACACTCCCTGTTCTGTATTCAGAAGATTACTGCTAGATGTCCAGTTTGTGTGTGACTAGACTGGAGGATAGAGAGCTCTTATGCCTTCTCCAGTTTACTGAATGTAGAGAAATTTACACAGCAGTACTATAGGGTTTTGTTTCTCTTGGATGAACAAAACTATCATTTTGTAAGACCACTTCTATACCATCTACTTATTTACTAGTGCTAGAGGGAATACATTATTACTATTGTTGTTGTTACATAAGTAGCACCTTGGAGCTCTACAAATCTTTTTCCTCCTTCTTCCATTGCATTTCCAAACTGCTTCTCCAGCCTCTCCTGAGGATAAGGGGTGTGCTTAGGGTTGTCAGGCTGAGTCTGACAACCAGCAGGAGGCTTGGGTGGTGGGATGATGGGGGATGTGTGATGTGGGAGACATCACTACATCACTTCTGGGTACAGCTTGGAATTGGCTCTAGCTCTAGGAATTTCCAAAAACTCTATGGTAAAACTGTGGTTGTACCTGGAACATATGTACTACTGACCCAGAGGCTGATGGCATTTAATTTTTTTTTGTCCTGCAACTGCTCAGAGCAGCAGCAGGCAATGTAGACAAATGGAAGGATGTCTCTTGCTATGGTAACCCTAGTTGTATCCTATCCAAGGCTCACTTTAGATTAATAAACAATCAAGTTGACACAGTTTACAATAGAAAGGTCTGCTCATGGTCCACCTAGATGCTTGTACAAGAACAGAAAATATGACAGAATGGAACTAGAGTAGAACTATTTCTTTTCCTCCTATAGGCCTTTTCTCTTCTGGTCTACATATTTTGGAACAGGGGTAGTGTCTTTTTCTATGCTTTTCCAGAATTGCTTATGAATATCTAAAGAAATTCAAGCTCACCGTAAAACCTTCTGTTCAGTCGGATGAGAATGCCTGGTATTTGATCAGGAATATAAGAAAAAGGGTGCGAGAAGTGAAGGCCAATCCTGACATTTTTGGATACCCAGTGAGGCCCAATGAGAAGGGCATATCTGCTAATGAACTCTTTGACAGAGCACTGAGCAAGGTATGTGCATTATGAAGATGACCTTATCATGGGCCTATATACTCATCTAACACACATTCTCCACATGTTAAAGTAATCCCATATTTGAATATAGAGATATTTTTCTGTGTTAGAAGAGTGCAGTTTAAATGAATATAAACAGAGAGAGAGAGAGAGAGCACTCAAATGTGCCTTCCCAACAGTTCCATGATAGTGGGGCAGAGTCAAGAGAGGTTACTGTTAAGTTTTTAAAAAGTGTTTTTCCTGCCTTTCAACTGTACTTTAAAAAAATACATTGAAAATCATGCCAGCATAAACAGAATTGATTTAATTTATTTAAAATATTGATATTCTGCTTTTTCTCCTGATCAATGGGATTTAAAGCAGTCAACAGGCCTGAATTGACTCAGCCAGGCTTTGGTGCCTTGCAGGGTTGTGGGCGCAACACGCAGTACCAACTTCCAATGCCGTGGTTGGTGTCAATCAAATGGATATGGGGCAAGAGTTGCCTTGGTGGCTGCCACTAAACAAATACAATGCTTTTTAGCCTGGATGTATTCTGAAAAAATAAATACACTTAATTACTGGCAAAAAGTATTCACTTTTCCTTGCCATATAAACAGCCTTGTGGCACTACAGGAGAAATGTAAAACCCCAAATGACCAGTTGCGTAGGTATTTAGATCCTTAGCCCTTATTATTTATATACCACTATTATTGTATTTAAGTTGATGGAATGATGTGTCATCTATAAGTAATTTTTTTCTCTTAACTTTGACTGCTGAATAAACCTTTAAAGGGAAATATTTTTTCCTCTTTCCTGAACAGATAACAAGCAACTGCACACTGTTAAAGAAGTATGACTCAGTTTCCACCATGGTAAGAGAAATAGGCATTTACTCAGACTCTTTAGCAGAGTTCCTTTGCACCTGGATTTCTTTGCCTCATTCATTCTACCCATAATGATATGCGAGAGAGCATAAAAGTCCTGGGGCATTTGGGCTCTTGAAAAATGGCACGTGGGAGAGAGCCCCTCCCCCACTCCATGGTCTCAAGCAGGGCTGGGCCTCTGTGACAGTTTTAAAGAGAATTCCTGTGGTAAATGGCCACTTTAAAAAATTTTAATAAGAAAATTAATTTTTTTCCCCAGAGTGAATATTCATACAGCTATTAGTGTTGCATCAGTATGTGGTTCATTTGTGGTCCTGAAGACTTTCTCTCTAGGATGTCAGGTCCCCTCATCTCAAAAGCGGGGGATTGCAGTGTCTGCTGGAAGTCGGAGCAGGGGCTCTATTCTGTGTACCAGAGTCCCTGATGATGTCACTTCTAGTAGAAATGCAGAAGTGATGGTGTTCTCAGCAGGGACTAAATTAAGTGGGAGGATTTTATCAGCCTGTGACATGATGACTAGCACTAAATCCAATTTGGCCCTCTGAGACCCCTTCAGTTCCGGTTTTCAGTTGGAAGTGCCTCATTGGGGCTTTCGGAGCATGCGAGCATGCCATTTCTCTGTGTGCTGTGGTGGGTCCAGGCTGGAGGGCCAAAGTTGAGGACAGGAGATTCCACACCCCCACCAGGGGGCTGACACCCTGTTCCTTTCCCTCTCCAGGTTCACACTGAAGGTGGTCAGGGAAGGCAAGAGCCCTGATGGGCCCCCAGACAAAGATTCCTATTGAGTAAAGGTGGCTACTCGCCATGGTGACTAGGAAGGACCTCCTAGGGTTGCAGTTCCCCTGGTGGAGGTAGGGGATCCCCAGCTCCCGGCCTCCTCCCCCTGTCATCACTCACCTGGCCAGCTGGGGGAAAGGTGCAGGGACAGGCCTCCCAGAGCGCTCTTCTGTCATGGCGTGATGATGTCTCTGTTGGGAGTGATGTCATTGCACCATCCCTGGGAGTGCTTCTTGCCTTTACACCAGAATTATAATAGGTAAGTGCCAGAATTCTCCCTACCTTCCACCAGGAGGATAAGACCTTCACATACCAGTGGAAAATACAGGGGTCAAGTTTCAACCTAAAATGTAAAATATATTCCCAAAAGGTATTTATTTAGGTGTGCAGAAAATTCAAGTTAAAACATAATGCCTGAATGGCAGGCTACATGCATATGTTGAAAATTGCTAAAACGTTCTCCATACACAGATGATGATATAGTCCAATGACCAACACAAAGACCATAAAATTGACCACAGAAACCTTCCTCAGTGGTCAGTTGTACAATAATTATGATAATGAAGCACACCCACTCTTTCAGAAACCAGTATAAAAATGCTCCCGATGCTCTTTATCTCTTGTATTGTGTGGTATAATACAAACTGTTGCAGCAGGCTGTGGACTGCACCCACACAATGCTCTTCATTTGATACTGTATTCTGAGGTTTGGTTTCCAATGTATTTGGGTGTGTCTCATCAGTTTGCAGTTGCAGTAAAGTGTCATGCAGCTTGCCACTCAAGCCTTATGTTTTTAACTTGTTTTTAATTTGAATTTTGTACACTCCAGAATAAATACCTTTTTGGAATATATTTTCCATTTTAGGTTGAAACTTCACCCCTGTATTTTCCCCTGCTTGTATGAGTTGAGTATGTGAGGGTTCTCCCCCCGCCCCTTTCTTCTTTGTTCTTCACATACCAGTGCCAGGAAACAACATGAGAGGAAGACCTATGTAGGGTTGCTGGCTCTGGGTAGGGAAATTTTTGAAGATTTGGGGGCAGAGCCTAGAGATGATGCA
The DNA here is from genome assembly GCF_028583425.1 of Eublepharis macularius. Classification (NCBI taxonomy): domain Eukaryota; kingdom Metazoa; phylum Chordata; class Lepidosauria; order Squamata; family Eublepharidae; genus Eublepharis; species Eublepharis macularius. The sequence goes on along the minus strand of NC_072793.1, from coordinate 155,590,163 downwards.
GTTTGGGGAGGGTGGGACCTCAGCAATTTTGTGATGTCATAGAGTTCACTGTCCAAGCAGCCATTTTGTCCAGGGGAACTGATCTTTGCCACTTGGGGATTGCTTGCAATTCAAGAAGAGATCTCCACCAACCTCCCGGATGCTGGCAACCCTACCCTTAGGCCAGGTGTTGGCCCACTACAGTAAGTGATTTGGCCTCTGTGTGATACAGGATGCTGTGTAATATGGACCACTAGTCCGATCCTGTAGGGCTCTTCTTATGTTTTTTATTCTCTCTGGGCTTCCGTTACACCACCCAGACACAACCATGATAATATAAAATTAAATTACATGATTTGCTCAGTTTCATTGGGCCTTGGGATGACTGGAGCCCCTAAAGTTTGGTCCTCTTAGTAGTCTTACCTCCCCCTTTCTTGAGACCCCTGTTTCTGTAAAAGAACCTGTGTATCTGGCCAACTCACTGGTTCTACTCACAGTGTTGACAACTAGCCAGCCACTTGCTTGAAGAAGAACCCATGCTATGCATCCCTGAGTAGGGAAAGACGGGAGCAGTGAAAATATACAAGACAACTCACGATTTTTGCAGAAGAGAAGTGCACTGTCATTATTTGAGTTTATGATTTTGACATTACACCATTCAGATGTGTGGCCACTGGCTGCTTGTGTGAGCAGCTTACTAGGTGATCATCAGAAGAACGCTTCAGTTCCTTAGTGTTCATTTTAAAAATACAAGGCATGCTTTGAAGTAACAGGGAAAAAAAACTTGCGATGGTGGTAATTGGTAAGAATTTGAAAGTGAACGAGGAAGTAACAGTACTTTTAAAACCCAACCCCATTTCCCTCTACTAGGAATTCCTACTGAAAGAAGGAAACCTGAGCAGAGGAGCTGTGGATATGATTGGTGTCCTCTTGAATCTTGAACCTATCTTCCACAGATCATTTTACAACCTCCTTTTGGGAGAAGCTATGGTTCCTCTGAATGTTCGGTAGGAGAGATTTTTGTATTATCTTTGTAAACTGCTCAGAGTGGGTGTTAAGTTGTCCTGAAGGGCAGTATATAAATTGAATGTTATTATCATATTATTATTATTAAATGAAGCTTTACATGCACCTGTGCTTGTGCGTGCTTATGGGAAATGTGGAGTTTGAAGGAAAAGAGAGAGATTAATGCCACACAGCATGTCCATGTTCTTGTCATGAATTCTAAGCTCAAGGGGCAACAAGGGAGAGAAGATGGCACTGTTTAGGGACATGGGAGACTTCTGAGCAGCTGAGGCTGCTGGTAGAGGTGGAGGAGTAAAAGTCAGATACAGAGCCATGTCTGAAGATAAGGAGGGAAAGGAAGTGGAAGAACGATAATTAAAGCTTTGAATGTCACCATTTTGCTGAATGGTGAACGAGTTTGGAAGCCAGTATAAAGGAATTGAGAGGACATTTTGGCAGAGGACTTTGGACGGGAGGGGAAGGGTCTGAATTTGACAAGACAAGACCTGAGAGACTGACAGAAAACACCGGAAGGTAGGTATAATGTTAATGAGTAAGATTTGACAATCAAGGTGCGACTCTGTTGTATCCTCAGGTGGTCAGAAAGGGGCTCACAGACTTACCAGCGGGCAAAGTGACAGATAGGAGGTGAGGATGGGTTGGAGTGCTACATCAAGTCAAGGTGGACTGCTGGGGGGAGTGAGGGGAGGATTGTAGGAGGGGTGTGGGTCCTCACCAGCAGTCCCTCATGGGTGGCTCTGCCGTTCTTTCACTGGGCAATGGAGGTGACTGATATTTTCCTCCCTCCCTTTCTTGGTGCCAGCTGTCACTGGGGGTTGCTTGTCACAAGTTTGTGGAAGCTTTGAGGCATTGGGCCAGATCCACTGGGGTTGTGCCAACTGGGCGGCTCACCCTTCTCCTTTTCAGAGCTCTTTAAAGGATGTGGGGGAAGCTGAAGGGTATGCCTCTGGGCTGGTCATTGCAGGCTTCACCCTGCATGGCAAGGATTGCCTGGGCCCTGCCTGGTACCCCCTGCTATCCTGCGGTGCCCAACATTAGTGTGGAGGAAGTGTCCATCAAGTGGCGAAAGCTTGTCTGATGTGGTAGATGCGTTGCTCTATGCCACCCCTGTGCCTTATGCTCCAGTGGCTGTAATCAACAGAGATGTGGCCTGTTTCTATTAAAATTCGATGTGTCATATATTCTTTGCCCCGAGCTCCAGCCTCACCATTGCCTACATGGATGCAAATGAGTTCTTGAACAGGTTTTTGAAATGTAAAAGCTGCATGATACATTTTTCTTTGGTTTCTCAAATGTGTGTCATTGAGTTGGTGATTTGTTCACTAACTATGCATTTTCTTTCTTCTTCCCATCTTGAATTCTTCAGTTTTGATGAAATCACCGGCGGGTTTGACCAACTACCCAAGGCCTTTTTCAAGGAAATGCCTGGGATAGTACGATTTAACTCAACAGTAGAGAAGGTTATTCGATCAGGCAAGAAAGTAAGGGTGTGGTTCCGCCAGGGAGACAAATCTGTCCTATCGTCTCTGACTGCTGAGTATGTCCTCATTACAGCTACTACAAAAGCCACACGGCTCATTAAATTCCTTCCTCCTCTTTCCCTGACGAAAGCTCATGCTCTGCGTTCCTTTCATTATACTAGTGCCACTAAAATTGCCTTAGCTTGCACTGAGAAATTTTGGGGAAAAGATGGGATTCGAGGTGGGCGGTCAGTTACAGATCTCCCCTCTCGCATTATCTACTACCCAAGTCATAACTTCTCCAGTGGGATGGGGGTCATCTTGGCTTCTTATACCCAGTATAATGATGCAGACCTTTTTGTTCCCCTCAGTGAGGAAAAGTGTATTGATGTGGTCATGGATGATCTAGTAGAAGTCCACCAAGTATCCAAAGAATATCTCAAATCTATTTGCACTAAGCATGTGATAAAGAGGTGGGCTCTAGACAAATTTTCAATGGCAGCATATGCTTCTCCTACACCATACCAGTTTAGTCACTTTTTCAAGAGTTTATCTAAGAATGAAGGAAGGATTTACTTTGCAGGAGAACACACAGCCCATCCCCATACCTGGATGGAAACAGCAATGAAATCTGCTATTAGAGCAGCCAGTAGTATTCACCGTGGTACCAACAATATATTGCCATATTTATAAAAACAAGCCTGGATGATGTCTAGCTTTTGGAGTCTGAGGTCATACTGTGGGAAGACCAAAGTTGCTTCCGGACATGATTCCCACTCCTTGGAAACCCCTCCTTCCCTGAAAAAGTCCATGAAGCACTGTCTCTTTTGAAATTCCATACAACTACATCTCATTGGATTTCACTGGCCTCTGGACCCCTTTTCATCCAGTCCCAAAACTCCACTACACCCGGAGCCCCCATCCTGTTTCTGTGTCCCTCCTTGGGTATTTCTAGTGCTGCTGACATGCTTCTTCAGTGTCACCCTGGCTTGAGTTGTGGTGCCCAACTTCCCTCTGCATGGAGCCTCCATTCTCTCTGCTGCAACCCAGAGGGTCTTCCAGTGGGGAGTATGAGTGAGTGGTGCCCTCTTTCCCCACTGCTACAGCCTATTCATGCTGGGCCAGCAGTAGGGAAAAAAAGGGGGAGATGCTGGCTTAGCCCACCAGATGATTTCTCTAAGTGGCCCTTGGACAGAAAAGTTTGACCACCTTTGCTGTAATAGTTGAACATTCTTTTTCCCCATCCAATATTCAATGGCCTGTATCTTACCAGTCCACTGGAGAAAATTTGAAGATTCCGCCAGCCTAATTATCCTTTCTCCAACGTATGAGCCTCTTCCTCAGTGGGAGAATCACTTAGATTGGAGGAAGTCTCCTTAAGCTGGTAGAACTTCCTTCAGCCCATGGTAGGATACATGCTAATATATGTTTTAATTTGCTGTTCTGTGTTTTGGCTTGTTTAAATTCATTGTTTTTATTTCATTGACTGCATACTAAATTATTCTTTTATTTTACTGTTAAGCTCGTTTTACATGGGAAAATAAATATATAAACATTTCAAATAAATGTGAAAAATGTTTTGAATAAACTGTGAAAAACTAAATACAAATTCCTTATTCATTCTTAAAATCAGTTCATAATGATTGATAGATGGTAATCCCAGACCCCCCCTGGTCATTTTTCTAAAAGAGAAGCATTCCAGAACAGAGTTTTGTTTTTTGCATTTTGTTATTCCACAAGCTTATTGGGCAGTGGGTAGCAACATTTGCAGTCCACATCCACTATTTCAGATCATTTCCTTTGCACTGATAGGTAGAATTTTTCTAGAACAAGCATCATAATATATAAACATGCTACACGATTTCGCATTTATGCCCAATGCCTTAATAACAGTGTGGTGTAGCAATTAGTGAGTCAGAATGGGCCATGGTCTGTATCCCTCTTACCCCCATATGTAAGTGATCCTACTAATTTTATTAACAAACTAGAACTTAATATAGATAAAGGTGGTGTTTTGGTAACATTTGATGTGGTCTCCCTTTATAACAAGATTCCCCAGAGAGAAGGATTAATTATTATTTATATAAAGAACATGTTAAGTAAGAGAGAAAATAATAGAATCCACTGATTTGTGGTTTTGTTATCTGTAGCTAAAATAGTGTTTACAAGGAATTTCTTCTAATTTAATAACCAATTATACTGCCATATCAAAAGTATTGCCATGGGATCATCTATGACCTTCGAGGTAGCTAATTTATATATGGGTGCTTTTGAGAATAAATGTATTGATTCTATTAATCCTTTTTATACCACAGCGTTATATGGTGGCAGTACCTGGAAGATATATATTTTTTCTGTTATAGAAAGGTGATTTGGGAAATCTGTCAGATTTTCATGATTGACTTGATACATAATATGGAAATATTAAGTTTGGCCATCATGTAAATGATAAGCAAATTAATTTTGAGATGTTATGGTCAAAGGGAATATGGCAGATTCTATACAAGTCTGTATAAAAATATAACACTCAAACTCCTGGAGATATGACAGACATCACCTTAAACATATAATGAACGATCTACCATTTGGCCAGTTCCTTCAACTCAGATGAAATTGATCAGATATCTATGATTTTAAAAAATAAGTTTGCCTTCTTAGAAACAGTAGAAAAGAGCAAAAGTCCAGTAGCACCTAACAAAATCTGTGGTAGGGTAAGAGCTTTCGCGAGCTACAGCTCACTCCTTCAGATATAGCTAGAATGTGAGTCAATCTGTCCTTATATCATGGAGAATGGAGTGATTACAGAAGCTGAATGGTAATAGCCGGTGAATGACAATAGCTGGCGTGATTGAATAGGGTGGGATATGCAGAGAGGTAGTGGGTGTTGAGAAATCAGCATTGGTAATAGGCAGGAAATCAATGTCTCGATTCAATCCAGGTGGATGCATGGTCTTGAGCTTCATTATCAGTTGCAATTCAGCAGTTTGTCTTAGAAACAATTTAGTTAGCAGGAGTTATCAAAACCATATATTGACATTCTGCTTATTTAAAAGCTTTGGCCTTGGAAAGAAGGAGGCCAAACAAGGAGAACACTGAATGTGACAGACCTGTATGCAGTCTTTCTTTTAATGAAGTGAATCTTAAGTACAGCATCTTTAGAAACTGATATTTACTTGAGAACATCCCCTGATGTAATAAAAAACTGTTTTGAATGATGCCTGTATCCACAAGCCGTCCTGCATGGGAGGTTCAGAGCACAGAACAAAAAACTGGGAGCTAGTCCTCACTTTGAGGGTAATGGTTCACTCTCTGACTAAGTTCTGAGCCCTACCAGGTTTTAAACAAGAAGTCAGTCCTGCAGAGTAGGACATTTGAAGACCAAGGGCCAAGCTACAAGTGACAACACTTGAACTGCAAGTGGATCGAGTGGCGAGCAAGTGGTGGGCAAGTGAACAGGGAGGAATACACTTGCCGTTCAAGTGTCATTCATCACTTATAGTTTGACCCTGAGTTCCAAAACAATTACTTAGGCAGCTGTAGCCAAAGAGGATAAAGTACTGGATTGAAGCTTTCAAAATCCCAAGGAGCACAGAAGGATATATTCAGAATATAATAATAATAACACACTTTGTAAACCACTCTGAGTGGGTGTTGTCCTGAAGGGAGGTATATAAATCAAACATTATTATGATTAAAAGAGGTTATTAACAAAAGTACAAAAAAGTACAACTATAGAAATGTGCAAGCAGAGACAAAAACAACAAAACTGGTTAGTCTACCCTACACAGACTTTCAGTCTCCCAGCCCAAGGTTACCTTTCAGGCTATAACAGAAGAGTCCAAAGGGTTCCAAAGTCTCAAGATCAGAGACAAACCCTGACCAGCACCAGTACTGGTGGAGAGATCCAGAGTAGAGGTGGGCACGAACAACAATACGAACAAAAAAAGCCACAAACAGCCCAATCCACTGTTCACGAGCAAGCTGTTCATGAGGCCCCGTTCCCAGCGAACATGTGTTCGTTCCAAGCCCTCTTCGTGGCATTCATCTGCCCTTTGTAAAGCCAGACAGTCTGGCGCCTTTCAATCAATTCCCCTGGCAACATATTAACTGTCTGAACTCCTTCTGGCTTGTAACCCCTCAAAGTAGCTTCTAGCAGACAGTCCAGTTTTTGCCACTGTGAAGAGAAAGTGACATTAAAGGGGCAGACCCATGGATCATGCCTTTCCCAGGATGCAATGTCTCTGAAATTTGGGGGGGGGGGTCTTCAGAGGACTATGTCTCCTGCAACTTTGGTGGGTATTGGACAGCAGACAGTCCAGTTTTTGCCACAGTGAAGAGAAAGTGACATTAAAGGGGGAGGCCCATGGATCATGCCTTTCCCGGCTCAAGTTCAGCTAAGTCCCAAGGGGGCTGTTCTGGCTCCCATGAACCTCCAACTACGGACATGTTTGTGAACAGGTCATGTTCATCAATGTTCGTGAATCCCTATTTGTGGATGGCAACGAACAATGAACATTATGTTCGGTTTTTTCCCCTGTTCGTGCCCACCTCTAATCCAGACTGAAAAAGCAGATAGCAGAACATTCTTCAGCAGCCACCCAAAATCAAGGGGAGATCAGAGTGTAACGAGGACCCTTATTTTACCCAGTACTGTTGCAACTGGCCTGATCCTAATAAGCCGATCAAGGAAATGCATGTATTCCTCACCAAGGTCCCTTGCTAAGATGATGCAATGTAGGTGGAAGACCTTTAAGCTATAACCTCATTGCTCCTGCATAGTTATGCCCTAACTCTGAAAGTGCAGAGTCATGATGAATTTATAGTCTTCTATTGGACCCACAGCCTGAACCGAACTTTTAAAGAAACAAGGATCAGATTGGAACAAGGCAGTTTCTTTACACCGGTTGTGTTCTGGAGAACTCAGAAGCTGAGGGAACATTTGCTTCATTGCAATCCTTATAAACGTATGAGTCATCAGAGAATTTTATTGGGTACCAGTCTTCCTTAGAGACATTTTACCTGTGGTAATTGTGCTTGTAAATTTAAATGCAATATGACAGACAGACAAGTTGGCCATAGGCCTTTACAAGTTAAAAACATATTTATAGTTCTAAAATATTAAAATTTCTAAAATTACATCTTTCTTTAAAATTTCACATCCAGACACAAAAATTACCATTCATTTCAACAGACTGCTTTCTTAAGAACCACATTTGCTTGAATTTTTCTGGCAGCTAGAGCAAAAAGTGCTACCCTGTTGGAAACAATGGGATCCACATCTGATAGCATAAATTTTAATTTATTGGAGTCAGAAAGGGAACGTAAGCTCTCTATCTTTGCCAGAAATTTATTTCTAGGCTCCAAGTATAAAGGGAAACCCAAAACATAGTGGAGAAGATCTACCAAACTTTCACATATACAAATGCGCTGCTCCTGGGGTGTTTTTAAAAATCGACCAGTACCTGTTGCCACCACTTAGCCTTTCTAGGAATTGCCCTTGGGGAGGGCCAAGTCTCCCCACTCTCCCATGCAGGCTTGCCACTCTGAGCCGCTCCTTGTGCCTAGTCTCCTGCTACCCAGGACTTGGTTACCACAGGGACTGTGTGGTGCATGTATGACTCTGGGTGATCAGCAAATTGCCAACAGTCCACCCCCTTCACATGGCACTTGTTTTAAATAGCATGGTTGAGCAGTGGAAGTCTATGTGGTACCAACAACAGCTACCAACATGTAAGAATTTTAAAAAACTGTGTCACCAACTGGGTGTTTTAGGAATTACCTGTCAAGAGGGCTTGTTCTCCCAGCGTACCCACCACATTGCCATTCTAAGGCTTCAGCTAGTGCCTGCATTACCTGCTCCCCAAGGTTTGGTTACCACAGGAATAGCCGGCCTCACTTCTGCTCTCCCAGAGAAACAGCAATTTAGCAACTGACAGCCTCCCTTCCCCTGCCACCCATTTTAAGTAGTATGTTCAAACTGTGAAGGTTTAAGTGGTACAAAAAACAATGACTAGCATTTACAATAGTAAAGAATTTATTAATTGTAAAACTTCACACACATACCCTCTGCACTGCGATGGATTAAGCAAGGAATACAAAGCTGCAAACATACAGTGTTCCTCAGTCTTATACTCTGGCCAATCTTATTCTAAGGGAGGCTCTTTGGCTCATAACTTACAGTTTTCTAAAAGCTTCCCATTACCTTGGAGTCGCCATCCAGTCAATACACAACGGAGCTCAATATGGGATTTCCTTCCTGCAAGTAATTCTAGGATGGAATCAGCCAAAATGTTCTCTCCCTCCATGTCAAGAGATTTTAAAATTTCTGTTACCCCCCTTGTGGGTCAAAGCATCCTATCCTGAAGTCTTCAGGAAGATACAGTCTAGCCTCTTGCAACCTCAAGTCTCTATGCTAACTTCTAGGTGTCTGATTCAAACTGATGAGTGAGCTGGCTATTTCATTTTCTTCAGCCAGGATGCCCACTAGCATTGCTGTAGCTTTGATAGCTGATAGGTAGGCAATGTTGGGAAGCAACTGGTTTCTCCTTCCTATCTTCTGCTAGGAGACAGAAACACTTTAAAAATGAAATGTGTGTTTTTGTCAAGCCTCAAACCCCAAACTTAAAAAGCATTTCTTCACATCTCAACTTTCCAAAACTTGAGCAGAAAAGTCCTCTTACAGAAGGTCACTTTGCAGTGAATCCCCAAGAAAGGAAAAACAAAACTTACAAGCGTTGTATTAAACACACTAGAGAAACTGAACATCAATAAGTCAAAAGTAATGACTAGTGAGGAACTACAGAACTTGAAAGTTAACAATGATGAAATTGAAATTATCAAAGATTTTAAATTCCTTGGCTCCATTATCAACCAACTGGGAAACTGCAAACAAGAAATTAGAAAACTGAGACTTGGAAGAGTGACTACAGGGAACTAGAAAAGATCCTTAAGGTTGTGGCTTTGGGGACCAAGATCAAGATAATTCATATGATGGTATTCCCCATTATTATGTATGAATGTGGAAGTTGGATAATGAAGAAAGCTGACAGGAAGAAAACTGATTCACTTGAAATATGGTGCTGGAGGAGAGTTTTGAGGATACCATGGACAGGGCTGGCGCATCCATGGAGGTGGGTCCAGCAGCCGCCTTGAGCGCTGAGGTGTCGGAGGTGTCGGAGGCGGGGGCGCGTGCAGTGGGGCTGGGAGCAGTAGCACTGGCGGCTGAGGAGGAGGGCTGGGAAGCCACCCATGTGCCGCCCCAGCTGCCTGCTGTGCTTGGCCCACAGCTGCTGCGCCCGGCTGGGAGTGTGTGCTGGTGACAGCAGCACGGGGCAGTCTGAGTGGGCAGTCTCACAGCCCTCTTGCTTAGTTGTCCTGTGCTGCCGCTGCCGCCTGCACACAGCTGCAGGCCAGGCATTGCAAGTGGCCGGAGCAGCGCATCAGGGCTAGGAGGCCACTGCGCTGCCCCAGCTGCCTGCTGCCCCAATGGGGCTGGATCACAGCGGCATGCTGCGTGAGGATGTCACATGCAGTGATGTCATCATGCCGTCTGGGTGCACACGCGTCGGGGTGGCAACAGCCCTGAAGCTGCCCCCAGCCTCAGGCGCTAGAAACTCTGGCACCGGCCATGACCATGGATGACCAAAAAGACAAATCAGTGAGTTCTGGATTACATCATTCTCGTTCTCATCATTCTCATTCTAATGAATGACTGAGATAAGCAACAAATGGATGCCAATCAGAGATGCCTAGGTAGCTACCTCTCAATTTTTAGATAGGCAGATTTTATTATGTAGCAACAATAACGTTTTCTTATTTTAATGTCTGTTGCCTGTGTAAGTGCTTTATGCGTTGTGCAAACATTCCTAATAAACCAAACTTTTATTTAGGCCGAGCCTAGAAATTATGACTTGGGTGTGGGTACACCGCAGAATGAAACCAGAGATTAGAAAGCCAAGACCCTGGGGGAAAGAAGAGCTTTCAGTCTCACAAGCAAAAGAGAACGTGTCCCACCTGCTTGATTACTGAAGTGGTTGTGATCAGTTCTCAGAATCAGGAGGAAGGGAGGTGTCATTCTTGACAAACCTCTATTGTGAGAGCCATTGAGTCATATTCTAAATCATTGCTATAGCATTTCTATAAAAAGAGACAGCTCATTTGTGATGTGTCCTTAATGTGCCTATCAAGACATGGACCACTTCTGTAAGTGATTTATTTTCTTCACAGAAATTATTTAGCAGGCTGGTATCCTTCGAGACACCTAAGCATTATGATGAGGGTTAGGATGCCATGAACTATGAAGAGAACATGTTTGACAGGCAATCCTCCCTTGTTTGAGAGCTGCAATAATTCATGCGCTGAGCCTCCGATCTGTTTGGTTTGTTGCCATCCAAGCCAAACAGCTATCAAGGAGCTTTGCAGGTGTGCAGTAGCTGTAATGATGAGATTTTGTTTTCTGATGCTGGTGGAGTTTAATCTCCAAGCTTTGCAGGTGTTTCTGCGTCTGTGTAGTAGGTGAAATGGACTCTTTCTCAGGGAGGGTTGGGTCAGGTAACAAAATGATGTGGGAGAGGGACTACCCCTTCTATAAGGCTGTTCAAAACTACATATATGTGAAGTAATCTCACTAACACCAAGCTAAAACAAACACTAAACAGTGAGATTTTGGGGGAAAATGAAATGATTGTTTATAAACGCTGGCTGACAGATTTATATAATCACTATTTATATGATTGGCTGCCAAGAGTCATGCAGTGACAATAGGTGGGGGGGGGCTAGAATACTTATTTGGCTGTATGAGAATGTGAGATGGCACTGCAATGTTTGAAGAAAGGGAAGTCAGCTGACAATCAGGCTCTGAGTACTTGTAAAAAGTTGAACAGTCAGAGGGAGCAAGGGGCCCGCCAGTCAGCTGGAACAAGGGGGGGGTTAAATGTTAAAGTGCCTTTAACAGACCACGGTCCTACGGACCAGTGAAAAGTTCATGGTCCATGGAAAACGGGCCTCTCACGACCTGCTGGTTCACGAATGCTGAACTTGCTGGGTTCATGCAAATTTTTGGTCTGTTTTCTGGTCCGTGCCCACCTCTATTTACAAGAATATAAATTACTTTACAAGAATAAGTATTAACTGCATTACCACCCAGGTGCTGATCATCTGTAAAATAGATACTATTGCCAATCTCCAGGTGGTGGTTGGAGATCTCTTGGAATTACAACTGATCTCCAACCCACATATATCAGTTCTCTTGGAGAAAATGGCTGCTTGGGAAGGGGGACTCCATAGCATTATACCCTGCTAAGGTTTCTCCTACTCCTAAACCCCTCCCTCTCCAGGCTTCCCCCCCTCCCCAAATCTCCAGGAATTTTCCAGGTTGGAGCTGGCAACCCAAACAATAGATGATTATCTGACGAAGAGAACTTGATTCTCGAAAGCTTATGCTACAATAAAATTGGTTAGTCTTAAAGGTGCTACTGGACTCTTTTTGATTTTGCTACCACAGACTAACACGGCTAACTCCTCTGCATACTATAGCAGAGTAAAACATTTTCTGGATAATCTAAGTAACTGAAAGCTAAAAGTGTACTCAAGCAAAATTTACATTCCTTTAAGGGCTTGTGACATAATTGCATTAATAACCAGTCTGCTCTCCTCGCTGCCATACAAGACCATTCATACTGTTGTAAGGATTACAGAAAGATAGTATCTGTAGAGTATTTTATAGATCAGGTAATATTTTCATGTTTTACCAGTTTAACCATTTGGCTCTAATCCATGCTACAGCATTTTTCTTCTTCTTCTTCTTCTTCTTCTTCTTCTTCTTCTTCTTCTTCTTCTTCTTCTTCTTCTTCTTCTTCTAGCACTTCTCCAATTCTTCCTGCTTCTTGTGGCAGCCTTGGTTGCCAAAAATGATGCTGCCAAACAGAAGGAATGGATGGAATGTTTCAATGAAACCGATTATGAGGAACTCTTAGGGATTGCCAAAAATGGGCTGGACAAAACTTCAAAGCCAAAGACCATTGTGATTGTTGGAGCAGGAATAAGCGGACTCACTGCTGCCAAATTACTAAAAGATGCTGGGCATCAGGTAACAGTGCTTACTAAGACACATATATATCTTGAACCTTGTCACCGAAGAGAATGAGTGCTTATGAAGGTGTTAGAATTACGGTTTGATGCCATTTTCATCTCTCATACCGATAGGGTTGCCAGGTCCCCTTACCCTCCTGGCAGGAGTGGGGAGACCTGGATCTTACTTCCGTCTTGCCGTCTTTATTCCAGTGACGTTACCGCACCGGTGCAGGGGGCAGTCCTGCTTCACAGCAGGCCAATTTGGGCCTCAACCTAGCACAATTCGGCCCATTTGGGGCTGAAATCAGCCTGCAGCAAAGCACATGTTTGCTCCCAGAGCGGTGTAATGACGTCAGTGATGTCTTCATGCCGCCCCAGGAATGCACCAGCGAGGTCTGTACCCATGCTTTCCTCCCCCACTGGCCAGGTAAGAGGAGGGTGAAAGTGGGGGGATCCCTCACCCCCACCAGGTGAACGGGATCCCTACATACCCATCACAATCTGTCAAGCAAGACATTGCTATTCTAACATTGCTGAAAAGCTATCATTTGCCTAACACCATTCTGTATGGTGGCTGAACTCTAATTTTGCCTCATTATTATAACACTTTTGCAATTTATTTTTGGGAGGGGGGCAAGATGGGAATTTATTGCTGGTATCATTTTCTGTTGCTCTGTCCCCAACCAAAAGTCCCAGTTGATGTTATCAAGATCCCAGATTACATGTAGAACCAGCATCTTGTTCTATGATGTGCCTCTCATGGCATATCTGTTGTCAGCTTTCATACACCATCTGCCAATACTATCCAATGCTAAACACCATTGTGTAGCAGCTACCAGACCCTGAGTTTCCGTGACTTCTGTAGGCCTCAGTAAACATTAGTTTACTGCACCCTACAAACTCTCTCGCTGAGTAATTTATTATGATTAATATTATTTTTATGGAGTAGTATGAAGTGGTACCAGAGAGATACACAAAAATGGACTTGAGATAAAAGAAACAATAACATTCACATGTTTTAGAAGGTATGCAATGATAATTAGTATTTGACAATAGGCAGCCTACCGTGGTCTCCCATTAATGTCATTCTAGCTTCAATGGAATCATGTTTAATTATTGAAACATTTGTGTCCCATTTTTCTCCCTGAAGATGGCTTAGTTTACAACAGCCAAGGATATAGTAAAAAATGACCCTCCCCAACTGTATCTTGGAATGGTCCTGGATTCAGTGACTGGTTCATAGGAAGGCACAAGGTATAAAACATAGGTCAAAAGCCCTTTGGTGCTTCCCTTTGGCTCTTGACCAAGAGCTGTGCCTCTGGTCATGCCTAGACATGGGCATGAACAGGAAAAAAAAACGAACTTGGTGTTCGTTGTTTGTTGCCATCCATGAACAATGAACAACAAACATTGATGAACATGATCCTGTTCATGAACATGTTCGTTGTTTGTGGGGGCCAGCAGGCTCTTCTCCAGCCATCAAGATCCCTGCTGCACCACTCCCAGAAACCCTACCTGAGCAGGCAGCAGGAAAGGTACCAATAATAAATAATAGCTTAGGCCCAGAGCCTGGCAGCAGCCCTGGAACCTGAAGGGGTAGATCCCTATCCCACCACACACAAAGAAAATTCAAGCTCCAATGCACTCACCCCATCTCTCTAACAGCAGCTGTCTCTCCCTGAAAGCTAGAGCTGGGAGCCCCCCTCCACCCTGGTCTTTTCCTCTTGTAACAAATTTGGAGCTCCAGTCCACACTTGGAAGGAAGACCTGTCTATCAAGTTAAATTGGGCTTAGATCGGAGTTTCCAGGGCAATAGCAGGAGTTCAGAGTTCAGACAATCCCTGCCTGAGTTGCCAAGGGAATTGATTGCAGGTGCCAGACTGTTTGGCTTGACGAACAGCAATGAACGAGGTTTGCAACGACCACCTGTTCATTTAGAATGGGGCCTCACAAACAGCTTGTTCACGAACAGCAGATTGGGCTGTTCGTGGGGTTTTTTTAGTTCGTATTGGTGTTCATGCCCATCTCTAGTCATGCCAAAGCTTAATACATGCAACAGAAAGAGAAAAGAAAACACATCGCATGATGTTACAGCTGGCAATTGGAGCAGTTGTGAACTCAGTGTTATATGAAGACTGGGGGGAAATCTAGAAAAATGCAGGCAGGATTGGCTTTAAAATTTAGTTAAATTGATAAATATGCCAAGTTGTAGAAAGTCTTTATAAGTCAGCATGCCTGGAGCCAATGTTCCCTCTAAGCTTTGTAGTGTTGTGAGCTAAAAATCTACTTTGTGAGCCAAAACAACTTAAAATTTTGAGTGCACCTCCTTTTTAAAAAAATTACAATCAAATTGTATTGTCGAAGGCTTTCACAATCAAATTGTTTTGATTACAATCAAAACAATTTCACAATAAAATCCATTAGGTGAAAGGGCCACAAAAATCAGAGTATACTTCTGTATAAAAATGGATATGTCCAAGCTGATTACAAAGGGGTAGTTGTATTAGTGTGTTGCTACAAAATAAAGCAGACACACAATGGCACCTTAAAGACTAGCACATTTATTTCAAGATGAGCTTTTGTGAGTCAGTGCTTACTTCTTCAGCCTCCTTCTGCGCCAAGGCCAAGTTAAATGATGCCTTTACCATGGTGGCAGCTGAGGCGCTACCTCCTCTCCGCCACTCTCTGGGGCTGAGGGGATCCTAGCGATTTCAGGCTTCATGGGTCAGGCCAGACCCGATCACTCAGCTCTGCTCTGTTCCCCAGCTAGAGAGCCAGCAGTGGCTGGAGGCGCTCTCTGGCATCACCCTGGGGGCCAAACCAGCCACAGCCAGGAAGGGAGGAGAGAAGTGGGATGAGGCTCCATCCCTGCTCCATCTCTATAGGGCCCACCTGCAGATGCTGGCTGAGTGGGAGGGCGGGGCCACCTGAGAGTTAGAATCTGTGAGCTACAGCTGAGAAGCTGTGAGTGGAGGAGTCAGAATCTGTGAGCGATTGCTCATGTGCTCACGTTAGCGGGAACACTGCCTGGAGCATGTGAGGAGGGGGTGGAATCCATACAGAATTCAGAGAAAGTAATTTATGACAGAGGAACAAGGGGGGAGAGAAAGAACAGGAAAACATACACACATTCCAGGAAGGGATTGATCAACTTGCTGTACCTTGAGGCTGTGCATAATTATGTATATTTCTGGCACAGCACACTATAAGGAAGCTCTGACCTGCTTTGCCCAGGTGAGCCTGATCTCATCAGATCTCAAAAGCTAAGCAGGATCCACCTTGGTTAGTAGTTGGATGGGAGACCTGCAACAAAGACCAAGGTTGCAGAGGCAGGCAATGGCAAACTGTTGGTCTCTTGCTGGGAACGCCCCCCCCCCCAGAGTTGCCATAAGTCAGCTATGACTTGAGCACTCTCCACCATAACCACACTATAAGGAATTGGCAGTGTGAAAGATAAATAATCCAATATGCCCTTGCTCTTAGGTTCAGGTTCTGGAAGCCAGCGAGCGTGTGGGTGGCCGGATAAAGACCTATCGTGAAGAAGACTGGTATATGGACTTGGGGCCCATGCGTGTGCCCCAAAAACACAAGTAAGGAAAAAGACATACTAGGAGTCATACTATGGTTCTATGTATGGTATTCAAAGTTGAGAGTGGGAGGGAAGATGCTCTGAATTTTGTTGTGTTATAATGGATTAGGGTGCATGCACACTCCCTGTTCAACATTCAGATTCCTGCAGGATATCAAGTTTGTGTGTGACTGGACTGCAGGATAGAGAGCTTCGTTGCTTGTAGTGAAATTCATGGAGCAGTGCTTATAGGGTTTTGTTTCCCTTGAATGAACAAAAGTATCATTTTGTAAGACTGCTTCTATACCATCTACTTATTTAGTTGCTGAGCTAGAGGGAGCATGTTATTGTTGTTGTTGTTGTTAAAGGAATAGCATCTTGGAGCTCCATAAGTCTCCTTCCTCCATTGCATATCCAAATTGATTCTCCAGCCCTTTCTGGAGGATGAGTGGTGTGCCTAGTGTTGTCAGGCTGAGTCTGCCAACCAGCAGGAGGGCTGGGTGGCGGGGAGATGGGGGATGCGTGATGTAGGTAATGTCACTCCATCACTTCTGAGTACAGCTTGGAATTGGCAATGGGCAGCTCTAGGAATTTCCAGAAACTCTATGGTGAAACACTGTGGTTGTACCTGGACATGATGTATTACCCCAGAGGCAGGTAGCATTTTTTAAAAAAATTCTGCAACTACAGAACAGCAGCAGGCAATGCAGACAAAATTAGAGGAAGTCTCCTGCTATGGTAACCCTAGGTGTTTCCTGTCCTAGGCTCACTTTAGATTAACAAACAATCAAGCTGACACAATTTACAATGCAAAGGTCTGCATATGGTTCCCCCAGATGCTTGAAAGAGAACATGAAGTATGACAGAATGGAAGTAGAATAGAAGTCTTTCTTTTTCTCCAACATTTAGGCCTTACCTCTTCTGCTCTACATGACCGTGTTTTGGATCAGGGGTGTTGTGTATAATAAAAATGCATATTTATTTATGTATTTATGTATTTATTTATTTATGTCACAGTCCACCATTCTCACTGAGACTCAAGGCGGATTACATAGTGTGAGATTAGTACAATCAGTATCAAGGACATTTCCATAAACAATGCCATAGGGTAAATAAATACAAGTTTACATTGAATCCTTCCATTAGCAAGGATTCAATGCAGAATTGGACAAATGCAGAAACAGAACATAATCCATTCTAGGGCTGACATTAGACAACATGAAGCACAGGTAGTATATAGGAGTACATATTTAAAGCAACAGATAATATGTAAGGCAACATAGTGGTGAGGTCTATGGTCTCTAAGACCCCCTCTGAGACCCCCTCCCTACAATACAGCCCTCCTATCTGAGTAAAAAGCCTTTTTGAATAATTCAGTTTTGCATAAGTTGCAGAAAGCCAGGAGAGTGGGGCTCTCCTGACCTCCTCAGGTAGGCTATTCCAGAGGGTGGGGGCTACCACAGAGAAAGCCCGTCTATAGGCTGCTGTTGCTTTCACCCATATGCAGGCTGGCACCTGCAGGAGACCCTGTTTAATTGAGCGAAGATGCCATGTAGGATCATAGGGAGGGAGGTGGTCTTGTAGGTATGCCGGACCAAGGCTGTAAGGAGCTTTGGATGTGATAACCAATACCTTGTACTGAGCACAGAAATTGATGGGTGGCAGAAAGGGAATGATATTCATGATCCTGCTTGCTCCTGATGACAGTTGAGTGGCAGCATTTTGCACCAATTGGAGCCTCCTAGTTAACTTAGATGGGACCCCTATGTATAGTGCATTACAATAGTCAAGTTTTGATGTTATCATATAATGGATCCAGGTTGAGATAAGAAGACATTTTCCAGGCTAGAGTGAGGTTGTAGAAAGTATTTTTTGCAGTTGCCCTAACTTGTTTTTCTAGTAGTAGCGCTGGATCCAATATAACTCCTAGGTTCTTAACTGGGTCTGCAAGGTTCAGGCGAACTCCATTGAAATGGAGAGTACAATGTCTTTGAAGATCTCTGCCTTCTCAACAAGCATCACTTCCATCTTGTCTGGGTTCAATTTCAATTTGTTGTTTTTCAACCATTTCACCGTGGCTGTCAGGCAGCGATCTAAGATTTCTACTGCATCCGGGACCTGGATAGTGAGATATAGAGTTGGGTTTCATTTGCATATTGATGACATCCAACTCCATAGCTACAAATGAGTTCTCCTAAAGACTTTACCTAGAGGTTGAATAACATGGGAGATAAGATTGTGCCCTGCAGAACCCCTCCAATGGCAACCCTTTGAGTCTGTCCCATGAGAAATGATTTAAACCAGTCCAAGGCACATCCTTTGATGCCCACTTCTGTTTCTAACCACTCAACAGGATGGCATGGTCTACTGTGTCAAAGGCTGCAGATAGATCCAGGAGGAGCAATAGGGAGGCATGGCCTTTGACTATATTCAGATGGAGATCATCCACTAATGCTACTGTGCGTCTATCAGCTTCTGTGTGAGTTTTTCACCAATATCTTTCTAAACATCTTCTAACCCTCTTCAGGTCAGCCAGCTCCGTGGTATACCATGGTGCTGGCTTCTGTCCCAAGGGCTGGAGGGGGGTAAGGTTGGATAAGCAGTGAGCATTACTGCTTGATGCTGGGTGCCTTTGATGTCCCACTCCCGTAACTATCATTTCCCAACTGCACTGGAATAGTAAATTCACCAGACATTTTCAACCAAGCAAGTAAGTGGTAAGTAAGAAGCTCAGGATTGGACCCCACAATCACGTATTTGAATATCAAACATACTGGTAGTCTCACCTCAAACAGCAGTCTATGGCTGCAATCATGGTATATTTAAGCAAGCAATGTTGAACAAGTGTTGCAACCATCCCAGAAGCGGTTCACAATATAGTGTCCTCCAACTCATGTTGCCAATGACTGCTCCCCAGCTGCATGCCCTGGGGCAAGAGCCCTTATGCTCTCGCCCTTTGGCTTGCACCTCCCTGAATGGTGCCCCCGTTAAATAGCCAGCCTAGCAAGCAGTACCTGTGAAGAGACAGAGCGGGGTGCAGATGGGGCCTGCCTGCATCCAGATGGCCAGCAGCTGCAGATCAAAGGGAAGCACTGCAGGCATCCATCCGGCCCTCAGAAAGGTCTCCTTGCAAGCAAGCATCCATCTGCGTCTCTGTACAAGCAAGCAAGCCTCCCTGCATAGTGCCTCAGTTAATATCCACTGTTCATTCTTCTCAGCCATTATCTGATTTGCAAAGGTTAGGTTACTGACCTGCAGTGTCAACTGCCATGTGAATGCACCATGTTCCATCCTGTGATATTATCTTGAGTGTTGAAAATGCATGTCTCTTTTCCTATGCTTTTTCAGAATTGTTCGAGAATATCTGAAGAAATTCAATCTCACCATAAATCCTTTTGTTCAGATGGATGAGAATGCCTGGTATTTGGTCAGGAACATAAGAAAAAGGGTGAGAGACGTGATGGCCAATCCGGATGTGTTTGGATACCCAGTGAAGCCCAATGAGAAGGGAGTATCTGCTTATGATCTCTTTGACAGAGCACTGAGCAAGGTATGTGCTTTATGAAGATGACCTTATCATGGGCCTATATAGTCATCTAACACACATTCTCCACATATTAAAGTAATTCCATATTTGACTATAGAGATATTTTTCTCTGTTAGAAGAGTGCAGTGCATGACCCTAAATGAATATATTCTGCTCGTAAATGTGTCCTCTGACCAGTTCCATGAGAGCAGGGGAGAGTCAGGAGAGATTGGTGGCTGTTGTGGATTTTCCGGGCTGTATCGCCGTGGTCTTGGCATTGTAGTTCCTGACGTTTCGCCAGCAGCTGTGACTGGCATCTTCAGAGGTGTAGCACCGAAAGACAGAGATCTCTCAGTGTCAAACTCAGTTGGACACTGAGATATCTGCACTGAGATATCTGCACCGAAAGACAGAGATCTCTCAGTGTCCAACTCAGTTGGACACTGAGATATCTGTCGGTGCTACACCTCTGAAGATGCCAGTCACAGTTGCTGGCGAAACGTCAGGAACTACAATGCCAAGACCACGGCGATACAACCCGGAAAATCCACAACAACCATTGTTCTCCAGCTGTGAAAGCCTTCGACAATATATCAGGAGAAACTGCGATTCAGTTTTTAAAAAATGTTTTTTCCTGCCATTCAACTGTACTTTTTAAAAAACAATATCTTGAAAATCATTACAGCATAAACAGAATTGATTTAATTTATGTAAAATATTTATCTCCTGTTTTTTCAATGGGACTCGAAGCCGTCAACAGGACTGAATGGACTCAGCAGGAGTGAAACAATCAATGACAAATAAGACCAACAACAATCATTATAGTGATAAGATACTAACAAAATTCAAGCAATGAGTCACATCAGATACCGCTGAATGCATATCAGATTCCACTAAAACAATATTTTACTTTGGCCCTTTAAAGCCATCCGAGAAGGTGCCAGTGTGAGCTCTGTGTTTCGGAGAGCCCTTCAGCAAGATGGCCTCCCCTTCCTGAGTAGGTCGACCACCTTGCTGCTGCCTGCTGACTTGTCCTTTTTGTGTATGGAGCCAAATGACACTGCCTCCCAAAGGAAGAGGGGGAAGAGACTGGAGGCAGCTGCTCCACCTCAGAGCTTCTCTCCTTGTTCACAGAGTCAATGGGGCAATCAAACAGGCGGGTGGCAAGAGCATATAGGAGAAGCACCAGGACCAGGCTTTCGTGCCTTGCTGGGTTGTGGGTCTTGATGGCTGCCTAACTATATCAACCTCCAATGTCCTGGCTCGTGCCAGCCAAATAGATAGGGAAAGAAGTGCATGGTTGAGGAGTTGTGTAAGTCTTGGTCACTGCCACTAAACAAAGAAATGCTATTTAGCCTAGACATATTCTAAATAAAACAAATACACTTAAGCACTGCAAAAAATATTCACTTTTCCATGACCTATCAACAGCGTTGTGGCTCTATAGAAGAAATGTAAGCCCCCAAACAATCATTTGCATAGGTATTTAGATTCATGGCCATCGTTATTTATATACTATTATTATTATATGTAAATTGATTGAATGTTATGTCACCTAGGGATCCCATTTCTGGGGGGGGGATCCCCTGCTTTCATCCTCTGCTCACTGCCCCCACTTACCTGGCTGCTGGGGGAGGAAGGCAAGGATACAGGCCTCCCAGGAGCACTCCTGTGCTTCGTAGCAGGCCAATTTGGGCCCCAAACAGGCCCAATTGGGCCCGTTTAAGGCTCAAATTGGCTTACTTTGAAATGTGTGTGCATTCCTGTGCCTGCGTGCCTGTTACCAGAAGTGACATCACTGCGCAGCCATGGAAGTAAAGAAGAAAGAAGGAAAGAGCAAGGTAAGAGCCAGGTCTCCCCGCCTCTCCAGCTGGGAGTAGGGTTGCCAGGTCCCTCAAGTCTCCCAGCGGGAGACTGGGACGCTGGCTCCTACCTCATTGGGGGCTGTTCTTGTTGTGCCTGCGCACGCGCACAAAGCGCACGCACACGCTCCCAGTGTGCGTGATGATGTCACTTTTGACGTCATCATGCAGGGAGGAAGGGCAGAGAGTGCGGGCAGCTCTCTCTGTCTTTCTCGCGGCGGCAGCCGTCGCTGCGCCCCTTGTCCCTGGTGGCGTGGGCAGCACATGGGCAGCGGCGGCAAGAGAGCTCTCGCGCGCACCGCGGCTGCTGCTGCCCCTGTGCTGCCCGTGCCGGCAGGGACAAGGGGCGTGGTGGTGGTGGCAGCGGCGAGACAGCAGGCTGTGGCCACCGCAGTTCGCTCTCTTGCCGCCGCTGCCCCTGTGCTTCCCGCGCTGGCAGGGACAAGGGGCACGGTGGCGGCAGTGGCGAGAGAGCAGGCCATGGCCACCACAGCTCGCTCTCTTGCTGCCGTCGCTGCAGCGCACCCTTGATCCTGCTGGCGCCGGCTGCAGAGCACCAGCAGCGGCCGTGGCGAGAAAGTGGGCGGTGGCGGCAGTGAGAGTGGCATGCTCTTGCAACCACCACCTGGTTTCTCTCTGCCACTGCCTGCTCTCGCGGCGCGGGAGCATGCCCTGCACCCAGGAGCACGCTGCGCCACTCGGGGAGGGGGTGCCCCAGGGAGCGCCCCCCCCACCGGCCAGGTAAGTGGGTGCAGGGGAGGGAGGGATTGGGAGATCCCCCGCCCCAAGTGGGGGGATGGGAACCTATGGACCTGGCAGCCCTATGAGTGATATTGTTTCTCTTAATTTTGAAAGCAGAATAAACCTTTAAAGGGAAATATTTTTTCCTTTTTCTTTCTGTTTTTCATATGAATGGTTCCTAAACAGCTAACAAACAACTGCACACTGTTAAAGACATACGACTCATTTTCCACCATGGTAAGAGAAATAGGCATTTACTATTCTTAAAACAAATAAAGTGAGTCTCATCCCCTTATGCAAGTCCTCAGACTCTTCAGCAGGGCTCCTTTGCACATGAATTACTTTGGCACATTCATTCTACCCTTAATGATGAGCCAGAGAGCATGAAAGTCCTTGGGCATTTGGGCTTTTGAAAAATAGCATGCGGGGGCGGGGCGACCATTCCATAGTCCTGAGCAGGGCTGGGCCTCTGTGGCAGTTTCAAAGCAAGAGAATTCCTGTGGTAAAATGGCCATGGCATCTCTGGTTACCAAGGACTTGGTATTGTGTAGCTTGCATGGAGAATGTATGTGTTCATTATAAGCAGCGAGAAGAAAGCACAGGGGAAGACACCTCAGTGATAAGATTTCCTAGTGAAATGCATTTCATGTGAAGAGATTCTACAACAGTGTCTTCTGCCATGTTCAACACAGGACACTACACTACTTAGGACACTACGGCAAACGAACGAACGAACGAATGAATTTCTTTTAAGAATGGAACAAATTATTATATTTTAAAATGTTTTTTATAATAAAATTAAAACCTATTCAGAATTAATAGTTATACAGGTATTAGTGTTGCACAAGGAACTGGTTCATTTGTGGTCCAGAATACTTTCTCTCTAAAGATGCCAGGCCCCCTTACCTCCAAAGAGGAGGATGGGAGTGTCTACAGGACTCTAATCTGGAGAACCAAGTTTGATTCCCTACTCCACTTAAAGCTAGCTGGGTGATCTTGGGTCAGTCAGAGCCCTCACATGGTGTTTGTTGTGGAGATAATAACAACATTCATTGTAAATCGCTCTGAGTGGTTCTTAAGTTGTCCTGAAGGGCGGTATAAAATCAAATGTTGTTGTTGTTGTTGTTGTTGTTGTTGTTGTTCTGTGCACCAGAGTCCCTGATGCCCACAGTTCTAATTGGAAAATGGAAGTGACGGTGTCACAGCAAGGCTAAATTAAGTGTGAGGATTTTATCAGTCCCTGAGCTGAGTAGCATCAAATCCAGTTTGGCCCCACTGAGACCCCGTCAATTTAGTTTTTCAACTGGAAGTGCATCATTCGGGTATTTCTCTGTGTGCTGTGGTGGGTCCAGGCTGGAGGGCCAGAAATGAGGACAGGAGATTCCCCACCCCCACCAAGGGGCTGACATCCATGTTCCTTTCCCTCTCCAGGATCACACTGAATGTGATCAGAGATGCCAAGAGCCCCAATGGATCCCCAGACAAAGACTCCTATTGAGTATAGATGGCTACTTGCCATGGTGACTGAAGAGGAACTCATAGAGTTGTTGGTCTCCTGTTGGTGGCGGGCAATCCCCCTCTTCCAGCATCCTAATATCTGCCACCACTCAGCTGACCGGAGGGGAGAAGGTGAGGAAAAAGGGGGGAAGGTGAGGAAAAAGGCCTCCCAGGGCATGCTTCTAGCATGGAGTGACAATATTTTTCCCAGGAGTGATGTCATTGCGCAGTTCTTGGGAGTTTTCCTGCGCTTTACGTTGGAAGTCCAATAGGTAAGTGCCAGGTACCCCCTGCTCCTACCAGGAGGATAAGGGAACCTGGAAAGCTTAGCGCCTCCACATACCAGTTCCAGGAAGCAACATGAGAGGAAGACCTCTATGTAGGGTTGACAGCTCTGTGTAGGGAAATTCTTCAAGATTTGGGGACAGAGCCTGGTGCAGCTTGTGGAGAGTGGGACCTGCCATAGAGTTCACCCTCCAAAGCAGCCATTTCTCCCAGGAAACTGATCTTTGCCACTTGGAGATTGCTTGTAATTCCAGGAGATCTCTACCCACCTCCTAGAAGCTGGCAATCCTACCTCCATGCCCTGTTGTTGGCCCTCCAGAATAAATGTTCTCATACAGTGTCCTGTGTGGGACAGGATGCTGTATGAGATGGACCCCTGGTCTGATTCTATAGGGCTCTTCTTATGTTCTTATTCCCTTTGGGCCTCCCTTACACCACCCAGACACAACTATGATAATATGAAAATAAATCATATGATTTACCCAGTTCCATTGGACCTTGTGCTAACTAGAACCCCTAGAATTTGGTCCTCTTAGTAATCCCACCTCCCTCTTTCTTGATAGCCCTATTTTTGTAAAAAAAAACAACCCTGTTTATCTGGCCAACTCACTAGTTCACCCCCCCAGTGTTCACACCCAGGGGTGGCGCAAGGGTTTGTGGCGCTTGCGGCTGGCCGGGAGCTCCCCCGCGTGCGTGCAAGCATGCATGCACCGGCCTGCATGATGACATCATGCATGAAGTCATCATGGGAGTGCACGCACTGCCACCGGCCCGGTCGCTGTGGCGGGCGGCCTCCAAGTTCTCCTGCTTGGTTGCCTGTGCCACCGCAGATGCCTGTCTGCAGTGGTTGCACCCGGCTGGGGGATTGTGCTGGCGGTGGCGGCGCGGGGCGGGAGGGATAGGAGGCTGCTGCTTTGTGGTGCGCGCTTCCACCCCCCGTGCCTCCTCCGGCGCTGCCTCCGGCACCCCGCGCCTGAGGCCACCACCTACCTGGCCTCAATGGGTGCGCCAGCCCTGTTCACACCTAGCCAGCCACTTACTTGCTTGAAGGAAAACCCATGCTACGCTCTTATGAGTAGTTAAAGATGGGAGAAAGACAACTCACAATTTTTGCAGAAGAAAAGTGCACTGTCATAATTTGAGTTCATGATTTTGACATTACAGCATTCAGATGTGGAGTCTCAGGCTGCGTGTGTGAGCAGCTTACTAGGCAATCATCAGTGGCTGTTGTTAAAACAGTTAAATGAGCCTTAACGCTAGGTCTGCAGACCACCAAAGGCTCAAAGCCATTTGTTTCCCTCCAATAAAATGACCCCCTCTCCCTCCAAAAAAGGAAAGGAAAAAATTGTGTGTGTGTGTGGGGGTGGGAGTGTATTTGAGTCAATAATATTGTTACAGTTATTGTGAATTTTAAATTGAATCTCAGCAATCAGCTGTTGGCAAAAGGTGGTCACAATTCGCAGTAGTGTGCGGGGGTGTTGGTGGGGAGAGGAGAGCGGTCATTGGAGTAGGGGACATGGCTACAAGGAGAACATTAAGGGGACTGGGGTGGTCTGGCCACATAATCATAAAATCTGAAGCTGACCTTAGCAGCCACAGTCTAACTATAAACAGAACTCTTCAGTTTCTTGGTCTTAATTTTAAAAATACAAGGCAGGTTTTGCGATAACGGAAGAAACTCTTGCGATTGGTTCGAACTTGAAAGTGAACAATGAAGTTACAGCACTTTAACACCCAAACCCACTTCCCTCTACTAGGAATTTCTTCTGAAAGAAGGAAACCTGAGCAGAGGAGCTGTGGATATGATTGGAGACCTTTTGAATCTTGAACCTATCTTCCATAGATCATTTTACAGCTTCATCTTGGGAGAAGTTATGGTCCCTATGAATGATCAGTAAGAGAGAAGTTTTTGTATTACCTTGATTGATATGTTTATGAAATGGGTGGATTTTATCAGCCCCTGAGCTGACTAGTACCTGTCTTGGGCAGCCGGAGACCACTTGTTCTCTAACAATGTGTAGAAGATGTGAATTACCAGAGATAATATATCCCCATCCAGAGGCCCTGTTAACTTTCATAACAACAACAGCTATTTCCATCAGAATGCAAGGCAATATGGACTTTTAATCTAACCTGGTTATTGTGGCAGATCTTGATAAAGACATCTGAGAGTCGGGCTGTATGTGTTCCCACATCTCATTTGGGTTGGGCCTCTCGTGTTCATGGAGTGATGCAAGCCAGAACAGGACTAAGTAGATCAGGATCTCCTCACACTGTTTCTCATATGAATGTGTGTTACTTGTTTAACATTTGACTACTTGCTGCTTGGTGATTTGCAGCTGGCCAGAGGTATGGCATTGTGACTGGCACCCCTAGAGACTGCAGTCACCAAAGACTGGCAAAAATGTGTGTAAAACATGCCCCACTTGTGGTGACTGCAACAGAATCCATCCTCCTGTAAAACAAAATCTGGCTCTGGATCCTGGTTTTTTCCTGTGCTGTCCAAAAACATCATCTCACTTTTGGCACTCAGCATCATATATATATGGAGCTTCATCTGTGCAAATTCATGTCTACTCCTCCTTTGCAGTTTACAATTCCAGAGGTAAGATGCAAGTACATCATGCTAAACACACAGAGTGCTTTGTAGAGGCACATTGGCTTGGGTTCAGTGGAAATTTCCCATGGATGGATCAATTTCCACCTGCTGTGGTCGACTCTTTCATCTCTCCCTCCCACTGTAACTCTCAAAATGCCCTCTAAGTTCTCCTTCTGTGGGACGGGGGACTCAGAGCAGAACCACAAGTGACAAACGGCACAGATTGGACACTTGTCTGCTTCCCTCAAGTTTTGATGGGAAATGTAGGCATCCTGGTCTCACAGCTTCGCTCTCTGACTGCTGTCCAATGGACTTTTCAACTGTCACTTGTCCAACATTCTGCCAAGATGCCTACATTTCCCATCAAAACTTGAGGGAAGCAGACAAGTGTCCAATCTGTGCCTTTTGTCACTTGTGGTTCTGCTCTTAGAAACAACATTTGGGGGTATTCTGAGAAAGTCATTCTCTGGTTGGAAATGGTCGCATCCGTGGAAATGCTCCACTGGATACAATCCACAGTTAAGAAACAGAAATCCATGGCTCATGAATTTGAACTATAGATAATAGAAGAAAAGATGGGAAGGAAGGCAGGTTGGTCTGTCTAGACATTACACTGTTTAAGGACAGGGGAGACTTCTGAGCAATTGAGACTCCTGGTAGAGATGGAGGAACAAAGATCAGGTATAGGGCAATGTCTGGAGATAAAAAGGGAAAGAAAAAGTGGGAGAAAGCCACTGAAAACTTTGAATATCAGGACAAGTTTTTGCTGAATAGTGAAGGAGCTTGGAAGCCAGCATAAAGGTTTTTAGAGTGAATTTTGGCAGAGGACTTTGGATGGGAGGGGAAGGGACCAAAATTTTACAAGACAAGACCTGAGAGAGACACTGACAGAAAACACCAGAAGATAAAGTATAATGTTAATGACTAAAATTGGACAAGCCTTTTGGCCAAGATCAAGTGTGTGACAAGCAAGGTGCAACTGTGCTGTATCCTCATGTGGTCAGAAAGGGGCTCACAGACTTACCAGCAGGCAATGTGGAAGATAGGAGGTGAGGATGGGGTGGAGTTCTGCATCAAGTCAAGGTGGACTTTGGGGGGGGGGGTTGAGGGGCAGATCATAGGAGGGATGTGGGTCCTCACCAGCAGTCCCTCATGGTTGGCTCTGCCATTCTTTCGTTGGTCAGTGGAGGTGACTGATATTTTCCTCCCTCCCTCTGTTGGTGCCAGCTGTGACTGGGGGTTGCCTATCATAAGTTTATGGCAGTATTGAGACATTGGACCAGAACCACTGGGGTGAGTTGTGCTGACTGGGAGGCTCACCCTTCCCCTTTTTCGGGTGTCTACTGACGAGATCTGGGGGAAGCTGAAGGGTATATGCCTCAGCTGGCCATTACAGGCTTCATGTGGATGACATGGATTACCTGGGCCACATCTCATCAGGACTAAACCCCCTGCCATCCTGTGGTGCCCAGCATGAGTGCTGAGGAAGTGTCCATCAAGCAACAAGGAGTCGTTTGATGTGGCAGATCCATAGCCCTATGCCTTGCCAATGCTCTAATCACTATACTCAATCAAGTTGTGGCCTGTTTTCATCCAAAGAAGAGGTCATGTATTCCTTGAGCAGGGCACCAGCCTCACCATTGTATGTATGGATGCATGTTCTGTATTTACTTTTTGAACAGGTTTATGAAATATACAAGTTGCATGATACATTTTACTTTGGTTGCTCTAATGAGTGTCATTGAGTTGGTGATCGATTCACTAACTATGCATTTTCTTTCTTCTTCCCAACTTGGATTCTTCAGTTTTGACGAAATCACTGGCGGGTTTGACCAACTGCCCAAGGCCTTCTTCAAGGAAATGCCTGGGATAGTACATTTTAACTCAAGAGTACAGAAGGTTATCCAATCAGGCAAGAAAGTAAGGGTGTGGTTTCACCAGGCAGATAAATCTACCTTATCATCCATGACTGCTGACTACGTCCTCATTACAGCTACTACAAAAGCTACACGGCTCATCAAATTCCTTCCTCCTCTTTCCCTGACAAAAGCTCATGCTCTGCGTTCCTTTCATTATACAAGTGCCACTAAAATTGCCTTGGCTTGCACCGAGAAATTTTGGGAGAAAGATGGGATTCGAGGTGGGCGGTCAATTACAGATCTCCCCTCCAGGACCATCTACTACCCAAATCATAACTTTTCCAGTGGGCTGGGGATAATCTTGGCTTCTTATACCTTGCATGATGCTGCTGACTTTTTTGTTCCCCTCAGTGAGGAAAAGTGCATTGATGTGGTCATGGATGACCTAGTAGAGGTCCACCAAGTGTCCAAAGAATATCTCAAATCTGTTTGCACTAAGTATGTGATAAAGTGGTGGGTCCTAGATAAGTTTTCAATGGCAGCATTTTCTTCTCCTACACCATACCAGTTTAGTCACTTTTTCAAGAGTTTGTCTAAGAATCAAGGAAGGATTTACTTTGCAGGAGAACACACAGCCCACCCCCATAGCTGGATGGAAGCAGCAATGAAATCAGCTGTTAGGGCAGCCAGTAGTATTCATCATGGTACCAATAATATTTTGCCAGCTTTATAAAAAGAAGCCTTGATGATGGCCAGCCCTCATGAAACTCTAGGTGTGGAGTCAGAGGTCATACTGTGGGAAAACCAAGGATCCTGCTGGTCCTCACTCTGACTCTTTGGAAACACCTCCCTGAAAGATCCATTAAATTCCATATAACTACAGCCTATTGGATACCACTGGCCTCTGGACCCCTTTTCATTCAACCTCCAAGCTCCACAACACCCAGAGTCCCCACCCTGTTTATCTGTCCCTCATGGGGTATTTCTAGTGCTGACATGCCTCTCCAGCATCACCCTGGCTTGAGCTGTGGTGCTCTGCATGGAGCCTCTATGGTTACCTCTGCAGCAACCAGCAGGCTCTTTCAGTGGGAAGGATGAATGAGTGGTGCCCACTTTCCCCACTGCTCAAGCCTGTTCCCACTGGGCCAGTGGTAGGAAAAAAAGGGCAGATGCTGGCCTAGCCCACAAAATGGTTTTTCTAAGTTGCCCTTAGATCAAAAAGTTTGACCACATCTGCTGTAATAGTTGAAAATTCTTTTTTTCCAAGAGAGCTGGTGTAGCATAGTGGTTACATGGCTGGACTGTGAATCAGCACTCCATTCGTTTGACTCCCATTACCCTCATGTATTCTGCAGGTGGCCCTGGGTAAGCCCCTCCTCTCAATCCCAGCTCCCAAGCTGTATTGGGATAATTATAACACTGACTTTGTTCATTTCTCTGAGTGTGGTACTACTCTGTCCTGAAGGGTGGTATATAAGCACGCTGTTATTATTATTACTATTGGTGCTGCTGCTGCTGCTGCTGCTGCTGCTACTACTACTACTACTACTACTACTACTACTACTATAATTATTATCCAGAATTCAATGGCTTGTATCTTGCCAATCTACTGGGCAAAGTTTGAAGCCTCCTCCAGCCTACTTATCCTTTCTCCAATGTATGTGGCTCTTCCTCCAACGGAAGAATCACGTATATTCAAAGAAGGCTCTTTAAGTTGGTGGAACTTCCTCTAGCCCAATGTAGGGTACATTCCAGTACATGTTTTAATTTGCTGTTCTGCAATTCGTTTTTTAAAAATACATTGTTTTTATTTCATTAACTGCTCATTAAATTATTTTTAGATTTTATTGTTAAGCTCTTTGAATATTGGAGAAGTAATGTATAAACATTTCAAATGAATACATAAAATGTGAAAATGTAAATGCCAATTCCTTATTTATTCTTAAAATTAGTTCCTTGACCTGCCCTCGCCTTCCTTTTAAAAGATAATATTTCGTGAAAAAAAAGTTTTGTTTTTGTATTTTGTTACTCCCTACGTTTATTGGGGTAAGGGGAGGAACATTTACTGTCCATATCCATAATTTCACAATATTTGTCTTGCATTGATAGAAATTTACTAAAAGGAACATAAAAATATCAACACTCTACATTTTCGCATGTATGCCCAATGCTAATAATAGTGTAGAGCGTCTCTATTGCTTTCATGTATAATAGATACTACTGATTTTATTAACAAACTAGAATCTAGTATAATAAGGATGTTGTTTTGGTAACAATAGATGTTGTCTCCCTTTATATAAGCATTCCTCAGGTTGACATGGGCAGAGAAATGGAACGTAGAATCTTGTCCAGATGAAACTGAACAGATGAACAAATCGGATGTATATGCGTCCATGGCAGAATTAATTTCTTAAATACATAATATACCAATTTCTGAATTTTAGGAAAAATGGAAGGGTTTTTTTTCCATTATGTAGCTTAAATGTAAGAAAAACGAAAAAAAAATTAGTAGTAAATAGACCAACTGTTAAAGCAGTAATTTAAACTCCTGAATTTAAAATGTTGAATATAATGCTAAATGTTGAATATAAAATGACGACTATAGTGTATTTTACTATAAATAAGTATGGGGAAAGAGAGGAGAAATATTTAGTAGCTGTATTATTCTTTTATATATTCTGCTTTTGATATTTCATTTATTGTCTAACGCTATTTTTTGTGTTAAATAATTTTCTTTAAAAAAAGGAGTGGCTGGACAAAAAGTTGTCAGAGATTGTAATGATTCCAAGTAAATGTGCGCATGTATCTTTAAATGCTTGATGAGATAGGTGAAGAGTGGGGGGTGAAGGAGATGGATGAGTGAGTGATATGATTGGTTGATGACTGAGAGGGTGGGTGGAGGGAATGCAGTTTGAGACGGAGAGTAGAGAGAAAAGTGGCAGTCAGAAGAAAGCAGGCTAGCTGTGTGCTGCCTGAATATGTTGAAGTGTTTATGAGAGAAATATAACCTGTGTGGAACCTGAACTGAGCATGTTTGTGAAAGGACACTCAATCAGGGAAAGAGAGGCCAGCTGTGTGAATGAGAGTAAGGGCAAATCCACATTACTCATTCTAAGTCGCATGTTCCCCGCATTCCCCACGCAATCCCAAGTGCCGGTCACATTACCTCATTAAACAGATGCATTTCATTCGCATTTCTCCCGAATATGTGATCACATGTTTTCAACGGGAGTTTCACAGTGGCTGTGAATGGGCCAATGCACAATTTACGTGTTTTTTTAAAAAACCACCCCCCTTCCTGTCTCTCCGGCCGTTCCGAGAGTTCCTATTGGCTGATTCAACTTGCAAGTGTTCTGTAGTCTGCAAAAGACTGTTTTTGACTTCATAGCATTGGATTTATTGATTATGCTGTTTCTGAATCAAATCTGGTAGTTTGAAAAATCATTTTGGGGTGAATCCATCCTCAGAACGGACTCACAAAACTTCCTTTTTAACTGTTTTTTATTTTTTTTATTTTATATTACTGTAATATCAAAATTACAAAATATCGAAATAATGACACTCCAAGGAAGTAAAATTCAGGCACTGAACTGTCCTGCATAGGAAATGCCCACGAAAGCTTCCCACATGCTTCCAAATAAGAAACGGGAGAGAGCCATCAGTGCTGTCAGTGGGGGAAAGAGAGGCATCATTATCTTCAATGATGTTTCTTTATAAGGGAAGATCGAAATAACGGAAAAGTGCGCTAAAAAATTTTTTAAAAATGGGCGGGAAAAAAAGGTCCTGCCCAAAAAAGCGGTTTTCGAGTGGCCGTGTGACCAGAGGGACACGCGAGAAAGACGGATTGGAAGCAGGAATGTGAACGAAGAGGAAAAAATCACGGATTGGAGGCAAACGGAAGATATCCGATAAACATGCGGGTAATGGGTGAATGTGGATTTGACCTAAATGAAGTAACTTTAAGAACCAAGAACTACTTTTATGAAACCAATACGCTTCTTGAAAAACAAACATTTATTTTGTTTTGTTATATCCCAGTGTAGCTGTCATTGCTATATCCCATTCATATCCTCAGGGCCACATAGAACCATGAAGGAGCCTGACGCTTAAACACGTTACCAAAGGGGAAATTTGAATAACATATTTTGGAATAATATATTCCTGGTGGCAGCAAACTATCCAGAGGGTGTAAGGGGAAGATTAAAAGAAAAATCTACCCCAAAGGAAGTACAGGTCATAACAGAGATGCTTTAGACTCATCCTGTATTGGGCAGGGCACTGGACTAGATGGTCTGTCAGGCCCCTTCCAACTCTATGATTCGATGATATGAACACATGCATCCATACACACAGACACACACATACACACACAACTCCTTGAGATGTGATGTGACAGCCATCACTCTAAACATATAAGGAACAATCTACCATTTGGCCAGTTCCTACAACTTAGAAGAAATTGCTCAAACAGCTATGATTTTAAAAAAGAAGCTTGCCTTCTTAGAAACAATTTAGTTAGTAGGGGTTATCAAAATCATATATTACATTCTGCTTATTTGAAAACTTTAGCCTCAGATAGAAGGAGGCCAAACAAGGAGAAAACTGAATATGATCGGATTGTATGCAGTCTTGCTTTTAATAATGTGAACCTTAAGAAAAGCATCTATAGAAACTGATATTTACTAGAGAGTATCGCCTTATGCAATAAAAAACTATTGATTGCTTTTTGAAGAACTCAGGACTAGAGATGGGCACAAACCGAAATACGAACCAAAATTTAGCATGAACCAGGCTGGTTCATGGTTTGCAAACCGGTGGTTCATCAGATCCCATTTCTGACGAACCATCAACTTTAGGCTAGTTCGTTTGGTTCATTTTTTTGTTCATCGTTGCAGACAGCCTGGTGCCAATCAATCAGTTTCCTAGGAAACAGGGGATGGACTTCCTGCAGATCTTTTGCTGACCTGGAAATGAACTTCTGCTGGCCTGGAAGTGACCTTCTGCTGACCCGGATGTGATGATTTTCTGACCTGGATGTGACGTTTTAACGAACCAAACGAACCGGTTCGCGAACCAGGGGCAGGTTCGTGGTTCGGGTTTTTTCCGGCTCGTGCCCATCTCTGCTCAGGACTTGAGGGGAAATTTGGTTCATAGCAATACGTATATGGTATCATCAAAGTCATCAATGAATTTTATTGGGTACCAGTCTTCCTCAGGGACATTGTATTTGTGGTAATTGTACCTATTGTAAATTTATATGCAATATGAAATTTCATCAGTCCTTTGGATCAGAAAAAAATATGTACAAAAGTATTTTACTTATTTTTTTAAGAATATCTGATTTTGGGGGGGAAGGGAAGCCTACGACCACATTGTTACACCCAGAAATACGTTCAGTTTTCATGCTGACTCGTGACTTTTCTACAACCACCTTTAAAGCTTTGTGTTCAGATTTTTCATGGTCTGCAGCCATGGTAAAGATGAATGGTAGGTTATGATAAACTCTTGCCCCCATAAATATGATATAAGCTGGGACAGAGCTCATATGACAGCCAGATACTCCTGTTGCACTGCAGTCATGTTTCTTTCCTGAGAAGTGAGTTTCCTGCTCCAATTTGCTATGGGATGTGAGACCCATCTTCTGGATAACACCTAACACGCTCTAAGTCGTGGCTCAAAGCCTGAGATCTGCAAGAGGCAGCTTTTGACAGTCCCAAGGCTAAGACTGCCAACCTCCAGGTGGTGCAATTCCCAAAGATCCACCCTAAATCTCCAGGAATTGTCCAGCCTAGAGCCGGAAACCTTACGCAGATCAGCCCAGTGTTTTCTTGGTTCATCCATTTGTTTTTGCATTTGGGACCCACCCTTCTTTTTTGTAAGCCGTGTCGAGTCTCTCCAGAGACAAAAGCAGATGGGAAATGCTCAAATAAATAAATAAACAAATAAACAAACAAATAAATAAGAGGCTGCTGCAACTTTCAAGCCTCCCCAGCATCCCCTGGTGACACATTGATGTCATTTCCATCACTAATGTCAGTTCTCTGGTTCTTAAACTATGACAGGCAGACTCCTGGACCCTCACATCAAGCACTCCATGGTTCTTGGGTGAAAAGGCTTTAATCAGAGATCAATACTGTCCATAGATAGATCCACAGTTGACTAAGAAAAAGTTGACAGGAATGATATGTTCCCCCCACCAGTTTGCTGAGGGGACCTGGCAACCTTAGCAGTGCTGCCACCCAGTTTCCTGCATCTTCAGCAATAACTTTGTCACAGATAGGTTTAGAAGGTTTTAGAACATTTAATTCAAATGTGTTCCCTTCCCTACCCCAAATAAAGTGTCTCCCGATTCTCAAGCTGTGAGTGATGATTATTGTTATGAAGTATATGATAACACTAACTCACCATGCCAACATTTTTCAGTATGCTGAGCATGAAAGCACAGGCATGATAGTACTGAGGAGGAGAATAGGAGGCTAAAGTTTTCTTTCATCTTCTTTGATTGTCTAATTTTGGGTAAATCCCTGACATGATGGACCAGGAAAGAGCAACTTTTCAAAAGAGCAATGTTTCAAAATCTGTCATTAACTGGCTCACGTTACAAGTAACTAAGGAAGTGCAAGCAGGTTGTACAAGATCTGAGTGACTGAGCAATTCTGGAATGTCAGGTCTTCCCGACAACCAGCAGGGGGTGGGGATGACTTGCTGGGTCACAGGGTTTAACCATAGACCTTTGCCCAAATACCAGAGTGTCTCCAGCTTCACTCAGTGATGCACTGAGATCACTTCTGGGCACGTGGAGAGTGACACTGGTACATCACCATGTTGCCCGTCCTACCCCAATTTTGACAACCTTCTCCCCCACCCCCTGCTGGGTCAGCTGAGTGGTGGCAGGGAGCGCTTGCCGGGGCGAGGAATCCCTCAACTGCAACTGGGATCTGTCAACCCTAAGTCTAATTGGATATTATAGATGAGATCATATAGACGGCAGGAGTTCAGTAGCACCTTAGAGACCTACAAGATTTTCAGGATACGTTTTCTGAGGAAGAGAGATCTGACTCTTGAAAGCTTATACTCTGAATATCTTGTGAGTTTCTAAACTGCTACTAGACTGAAATCCTGCTGTTCTACTGAAGACCAACACAGCTACCAGAATTGCCAACGCTTGGAAGACACAAATCTGGCAATGAGCAGAGACTCATCCACTGTGTACTTGCTGCAAAGACAAGGCACGAGGGAGGGATAAGAAATATGAAAGCAGCAGGAGGAATTATTGATGTTGTTGTTGTTTATTTATAATCCACCATCCTCACTGAGATTCAAGTTGGATTACATACTGCAAGTAATATAATCAATAGGTAGGACATTCACAGAGCAAAAATACAATATGATCAACATTACAACACTGAGTGAAGAAAGATACAATAGGGTATGGTAGCCACAAACTTGAAAACTACCATGAAGCCAAAAACATAGAGACCTTTTTGAATTAATGTAAATAATTAAAACGATCCCATGACTTAGATAGCCCAGGCAAGCCTAATCTTGTCAGATCTCAGAAGCTAAGCAGGGTTGACCTAGGTTATTAATTGGATGGGAGACCTCCATTGAAGATCAAGGTTGCAGAGGCAAACAGTGGCAAACCAGCTGTTAGTGTCTTGCCTTGAAAACTCCAGCAGGGATTGCCATAAGTCATGACTTGACAGTACTCTCCACCATCAATTAAAATGACATCTTTAGGAATGTAGAACTACCCAGTAGGAGCGTATCTACATCAGCAGACAGTCCATGATAGCATAGTCCTTGTCCCTTACCAAGGCATCTCTTTGAGCTATTCCTTATGACACAGCCCTAAAAACTGAGTAGAAACCCCACCTGAATAATTCAGTCTTGCATAGTTTGTGGAAAGCCACAAGAGTGGGAGTTTTCCTGATCTCCTCAGGCAGGTCATTCCACTTTGTGGGGGCTACTGCAGAGAAAGCATGTGTAAAGCAGTTGTTGATTTAGCCCAACCGCAGGGTGGTCTCTGCAGAAGGCCCTGTTCAGAAGAGTGAAGCTGCTGTGGAGGAACATAGGGAGAGAGGTAGTTTGTCAGATATGAGGGGCCTAGACCATGAAGGGCTTTGAATATAATAGTCATGACCTTGAATTGAGCCTAGTAGCTGATGGGTAGCCAATAGAGTGACTACAGAATGGGAGTGATATGTATGCTCTCTCTAGCTACTGGAAGTAAACAAGCTGTAGTGTTTTTCACCAACTGGAGTTTCCAAGTTGCCTTTGAGGGGAGACCAATGTAGAATGAATTACAGCAGTCTATTCTCAAGGTTACTATGGATGAATCCATGAGGTCAGATCAGTTGTGCCTTAGGTTTCCCTCATGATCTGAATGGGTGATTCTCCAATCTCACCCAAAGTGATCCGAGTTTTTCTAAACATGAGGGAAGCAACATATAAGTAATACAAAAGAAAGCATTAAAAGCTGGTCTTTCTCTTGTCCCTTCCATTATAAGGAAAAATTTTGTCAACTGACCAGAAGGAATTAAAAAACGTTCATGCTGGCAGAAAACCAACCAGATGGAAATTCTGCTTCCCCTTTCCAGTTTGAAGTGGTAAAAAAGGTAAAGGTAGTCCCCTGTGCAAGCACCGAGTCATTACTGACCCATGGGGCGATGTCGCATCACGACTAGGGATGTGCGTTTCGGCATTCAGAATGCCGAAAGAATGCCGAAACAAAAGTGTTTCGGCTTCTTTCAGGGAATGCCGAAACGTTTCGGGGAATCCCGAAACGTTTCGGGTAGCCGAAAGAAAAAAGCCGAAACGTTTCGGGATTCTTTCGTCTTTCATTCGGCTTTTCAATGGGAAAATGCCTCCGTCTTCCCGGACGTCTGGGGGAGGCATCTTCCCACCGAATAAGCCCAAAATTGGTGGGGACCTTCCTCTAACCCTTCTCTAACAACCACCCAAGTTTCAGACAGATTGGACTTTGGGGGGCCATGTTATGGCCCCCCAAAGCAGGTCCCCCCATCCTCCCATAAAGGAGCATCTTCTTCATTATTTCCTATGGGGAAAAAATGAAGAAGCAGGCTTCCTTTGCCAGGGGTGGCATTTTGCATGCAAAATGCCCCCTTACCCTCAGGGGCCCTTCTCCCACCCCTCCTCCCACCCCCCACCAAGGCTCAGCCTGCTCCCACTTGGGGGGGGCATTTCATGGCCTCCCCAAGTAGGTGCTCTAATCTCTACCACTGACAGCTGGGGGAGGCTTGTGTTGCCAGGGGTGGCATTTTGCATGCAAAATGCCCCCCAACCCTCTGGGGCCCTTCTCCCACCCCTCCTCCCACCCCCCACCAAGGCTCAGCCTGCTCCCACTTGGGGGGGCCATTTCATGGCCTCCCCAAGTAGGTGCTCTAATCTCTACCACTGACAGCTGGGGGAGGCTTGTGTTGCCAGGGGTGGCATTTTGCATGCAAAATGCCCCCCAACCCTCTGGGGCCCTTCTCCCACCCCTCCTCCCACCCCCCACCAAGGCTCAGCCTGCTCCCACTTGGGGGGGCCATTTCATGGCCTCCCCAAGTAGGTCCTCTCAGCCCCTAAATTCCACCCCTTACAGCTCCACACAAACCCAATTCCCCCCAGCTGCCACACACAGACCCAAATCCCCACATTAGCCCCTCACAGACCCAAATCCACCCCCACCTGCCCCACACCCATAACCCCAGGAACAGGCTGGCAAAGGCCAGCCCTCTCCCTTTGTTCCCTATGCTGGGAACTTCTAAACTCTCTTTCCCTGGGCAATTCTGCACAGCCCAGGGGTGCCACAATGGTGGGCACACTTCTGAGTGCCAGCTGGTCCCTGTGAAAGAGCACCTGAACCACAGACACCCTCCCTCAAATTCCCCCACCACCTACAGAGATGGCTGGCCAGCCAGCCCCATTGTTCCCTATGATGGGAACCAACTGCACAACAAAGAATAAAACAAGAACAACACAAAATAAAGTTTTTTAAAAATTATTTTCTCCCTCCAAAGTACAAGTAGGCAAAGCATTATGACACATAACACCAGCAGTCCCCCACACAGAAAAATAACACAACTCACTTAACATCAGAGAATCACAAAGCACGATTCCTGTCAAAAACACTTTATTTCTTGAACAGCTTTAGGCTACACAGCAGGGGGGGAACACCAAAGGGCATGGCAGCAGTATCTTACACAAAAATAACACAACTCACTTAACATCAGAGAATCACAAAAGCACAATTCCTGTCAAAAACACTTTATTTCTTGAACAGCTTTAGGCTACACAGCAGGGGGGGAACACCAAAGGGCATGGAAGCAGTATCTTACACAAAAATAACACAACTCACTTAACATCAGAGAATCACAAAAACACAATTCCTGGCAAAAACACTTTATTTCTTGAACAGCTTTAGGCTACACAGCAGGGGGGGAACACCAAAGGGCATGGAAGCAGTATCTTACACAAAAATAACACAACTCACTTAACATCAGAGAATCACAAAAACACAATTCCTGGCAAAAACACTTTATTTCTTGAACAGCTTTAGGTTACACAGTAGGAGGGCAGAAAAGGGCATGATAGCAATGTACTACAAAAAATAATACAACCCACTTCACCGTTTTTGACAGCAATTGTGTTTGTGTGATTCTCTGATGTGAAGTGAGTTGTGTTATTTTTGTGTAGTACACTGCTTTCCTGCTCTGTGGTGCCTTCCTACTGTGTAACCTAAAGCAGTTACAGAAATAAAGTGCTTTTGACAGCAATTTTTTGGGGTGATTCTTTAATGTGAAGTGAGTTGTGTTATTTTTGTGTAAGATACTGCTTCCATGCCCTTTGGTGTCCCCCCCCTGCTGTGTAGCCTAAAGCTGTTCAAGAAATAAAGTGTTTTTGACAGGAATTGTGCTTTTGTGATTCTCTGATGTTAAGTGAGTTGTGTTATTTTTGTGTAAGATACTGCTGCCAAGCCCTTTGGTGTTCCCCCCTGCTGTGTAACCTAAAGCTGTTCAAGAAATAAAGTGTTTTTGACAGGAATCGTGCTTTGTGATTCTCTGATGTTAAGTGAGTTGTGTTATTTTTCTGTGTGGGGGACTGCTGGTGTAATGTGTCATAATGCTTTGCCTACTTGTACTTTGGAAGGGAGAAAATAATTTTTTAAAAACTTTATTTTGTGTTGTTCTTGTTTTATTCTTTGTTGTGCAGTTGGTTCCCATCATAGGGAACAATGGGGCTGGCTGGCCAGCTATCTCTGTAGGTGGTGGGGGAATTTGAGGGAGGGTGTCTGTGGTTCAGGTGTTCTTTCACAGGGACCAGCTGGCACTCAGAAGTGTGCCCACCATTGTGGCACCCCTGGGCTGTGCAGAATTGCCCAGGGAAAGAGAGTTTAGAAGTTCCCAGCATAGGGAACAAAGGGAGAGGGCTGGCCTTTGCCAGCCTGTTCCTGGGGTTATGGGTGTGGGGCAGGTGGGGGTGGATTTGGGTCTGTGAGGGGCTAATGTGGGGATTTGGGTCTGTGTGCGGCAGCTGGGGGGGAATTGGGTTTGTGTGGGGCTGTAAGGGGTGGACTTTAGGGGCTGAGAGGACCTACTTGGGGAGGCCATGAAATGGCCCCCCCAAGTGGGAGCAGTCTGAGCCTTGGTGTGGGGTGGGAGGAAGGGTGGGAGAAGGGCCCCAGAGGGCTGGGGGGCATTTTGCATGCAAAATGCCACCCCTGGCAACACAAGCCTCCCCCAGCTGTCAGTGGTAGAGATTAGAGCACCTACTTGGGGAGGCCATGAAATGGCCCCCCCAAGTGGGAGCAGGCTGAGCCTTGGTGGGGGGTGGGAGGAGGGGTGGGAGAAGGGCCCCAGAGGGTTGGGGGGCATTTTGCATGCAAAATGCCACCCCTGGCAACACAAGCCTCCCCCAGCTGTCAGTGGTAGAGATTAGAGCACCTACTTGGGGAGGCCATGAAATGGCCCCCCCAAGTGGGAGCAGGCTGAGCCTTGGTGGGGGGTGGGAGGAGGGGTGGGAGAAGGGCCCCTGAGGGTAAGGGGGCATTTTGCATGCAAAATGCCACCCCTGGCAAAGGAAGCCTGCTTCTTCATTTTTTCCCCATAGGAAATAATGAAGAAGATGCTCCTTTATGGGAGGATGGGGGGACCTGCTTTGGGGGGCCATAACATGGCCCCCCAAAGTCCAATCTGTCTGAAACTTGGGTGGTTGTTAGAGAAGGGTTAGAGGAAGGTCCCCACCAATTTTGGGCTTATTCGGTGGGAAAATGCCTCCTCCAGGCGTCCTGGAAGACGGAGGCATTTTCCCATAGAAAAAAGCCGAAAGAATGCCGAAATAATGCCGAAAGAATCCCGAATCCCGAATCCCGAAAGAGATTCTTGTTTCGGCTTTCAGCTTTAACGATAGAGAATTTTCTTTCGGCTTTCTACTTTCGGCTATAGCCGAAAATTTTTGGCTTGCACACCCCTAATCACGACGTTTTCTTGGCAGATTTTTTACGTGGTGGTTTGCCATTGCCTTCCCTAGTCATCTACACTTTACCCCCAGGAAACTGGGTACTCATGTTACCGACCTCTGAAGGATGGAAGGCTGAGTCAACCTTGAGCCGGCTACCTGAACCCAGCTTCCGCCGGGATCAAACTTGGATTGTGAGCAGAGCTTGGACTGCAGTACTGCAGCTTACCACTCTGTGCCACGGGGCTCACTTTGAAGTGGTAGAGGCCATTTTCCGATTCAATCCAAGCCACGCAGTTGCGTCCGACCCTCGGCTATTCCGTAGATCGTCCCCCTCCAGGCCTTTCTGTCCTATAGCGCGTCGAGAGAGATCCGCAGAGTCTTGCAGTGAAGTTTTTACAGGGTAGTTCACCATTGCTTTCCCCAACTCAACACACTTAGCCGTACGACAGCCACGAATGGCAAGTCATACGTTACCATCCCCTTGGCACTTAGAGCCGGTGTGGGATAAGAGGGAGAGGCCATTTTACCACATCAGAAATACCACCTCATTCTGCTGCATTTCCAGATTCAGAGGAATTAGGTGGTAGTGAGATGGAAGATAGCTGGGGTGGTAGAGAATACACTAGCACTCTGACTAGAGGTGAGAGATTACATTTTTCAAATTTCCTGTATAGGTTCCCCATACTAGGTTCCCTATACAGGGAAAACTAGCTTCGTTCAAAAAGAAGCTTTCTCTCTAATAGGATATTTTTCAGAATTTTGCAAGAGGTTTTTACATCGGCAGGCATTAAAAATGTGATATCTCCAGCTACAATCTGAAATGGCACAGTATCACCCCAAAATTCTACCACCTCATTCTGCTGCATTGGCAGACCAGGCTTCGGATAGTAAAGGTTGTGAAACAACTTTCACTGCCTCAGAACTTGGAGAACTCTTGCTGACCATGTAGGACAAAACTGTGGGGTGGTGGTGTAAACGTGTGTTTATTTACCCCATGGCATTGTTTATGAAATTGTCCTTGATACTGACTATACTACTCTGATACTATGTAATCCACCTTGAGTCTCAGTGAGAAAGGTGGACCATAAATGACATAAAAATAAATAAACGATCTAATCATCTTGCACAAATAAATCATACTATTGGCAGAATTCTGTATCCCCCCTCTGCCTCCATTGTCCTCAGCTTCCCTGCAACCACTACCAGGAAAATTTGGAATCCCTCCTCCCCAAAACTAAAGAACTCTCATCATCCCTTCATATATACAACCTGGTAGCCAGAAGTCCAGGCCTCCTGCTTTGAAGCCTTGGCCACTGAATGCACCTGCTTTCCCACTTCACCCTATGGCTCCTTTATCCAAAAAGAAACGCCCTTTATAATGCTGGGAAAAGACCTGCCAAACCAGCAGGTCAGCCCTTATGCCGGCAATGATTCTTAATTGTGCTGTTCCCTCAGGCCCTTCTTTCCAGTAGAGAGGCATCTCAAATAAGATCTACTGTATTGTACATATTGTGATCTAGAGATGACGTGCAAGATAGGTGTATGTAACCAGTGTCCAGAAACTGAAAAAGTTTCAGTTGTGAAAGTCCATTGTGTCATATTCTGAATCATTGCCATAACGTATCTATAAATTGAAACAGCTCAATTGTGTCCTTAACGTGCCCATCAAGACATGGACCACTTCTGTAAGTGATGTATTTTTGTTGTAGAAATTATTTACCAGGCTGGTGTCCTTTGAGATCTCTAAGCATTACTATGTTGGTCAGAACTAGGGCTGCCACAAAACTGGTGGTGAACATGTTCGATAGCCACAATTATTCATGAATTTGAGCCTCAGATTTGTTTGGTTTGCAGCTATCCGAGCTTTGCAGGTGTGGTGCTAGAATTTTGTTTCCCTGTGTTGGTGTATAATTCCCCTTCTTGCAGGTGCTTTTGCATCTGTGTGGTAGGTGAAATGGACTCTTTCTCAGGGTCATGGGTGGTTGGCTCAGGTAAGTAAAAGGGGACTACACCTGCCATAAGGCTGTTCAAAACTGCACGTATGTGAAATAACCTCAGTAACACCAAACTAAAACGGTGAGAATTTTTTTGGGGAAAAGAGGTTGTTTATAATCACTGGCCAACTGATTTGCTCACTATTTATATGATTGGCTGCCAAGGGCTGATAGGTCTGTTAGCAGGGGATGGAGGACTGGAATATTCAATGGACTGTGTGAGAATGTGAGAGGGCATTATAGTGTCTGAATGATGAAAAGCCACGTGACAATCAGGCTTAAGTTGTTTGCGAAAAGCTAAAGAAAGATTGGCTCCCTGTTCATGACTAGTGAGTAGAATCTCAGTCAAACCAGTGGGTATTCAAGGAACAATAAGAACTCCAGTTTGTTATTATTATTATTATTATATTGCCCTTGTTCTTAACATTTTCTGTGAAATCCACTCTATTTCTGTTATTACCTTCTTAGCTTTCAAACACTTTGGCAATGGAGTACTGTAGCTGGAGACATAGTGCGCTATTTTCCATGGAGAGTAAAATATTGAGTGATCTTGGTTTGGATACTTTTGATATAACGAGCAATAATGCCCATTGCGTGAAAAAATGCAATGGGCTCTAGCAAATGGTTGGAAGGGGTGTGCCATGCTGTGCCTCCCTGTCGCCACCGTGGCCTCTAAAGGGATGCACCGCCTTGCGTGGCCTTCCCACCACCGCAGCCTCTGGAGGCCGTGTTGCCAATATGGCTTGGCTTTTATATAGTAGGATTATATAGCTTCTTAGGATGTGTCTAGGGCTGAAGGGGCTCGAAGAGCCAAACCACATCCTGCCATGAGATACCCCTACTGCCACCTAACTCTGCATCGGGTCTAGCTATCTCCAGATAGGTCAGTCACCCCAGTGTAAAACCTTTGGAGTTGGGCATTGGGTGCACTGACAGAACCTCACATCATTATAAGGATGATCTTTGATGGACTGCAATAGCCTGATTTGCTATAAAACCATTTAACGTGTTCAATTTGTACTGGAAATGTAGG
Source organism: Eublepharis macularius (assembly GCF_028583425.1). Lineage (NCBI taxonomy): Eukaryota > Metazoa > Chordata > Lepidosauria > Squamata > Eublepharidae > Eublepharis > Eublepharis macularius. The sequence goes on along the minus strand of NC_072793.1, from coordinate 155,546,198 downwards.
GATTTTTGTTTTACGTCCCACTTCCTATTACTTTCATATTGGTGAACAATATTTGAGTGTGGTAGCACCTTAAAGACTAACAAGACTTTCCAGACTTTCCAGGCTTTCCTGAGTCAAAGCTTACTTAATCAGAGAGGCACATTTCATACTGGTGCTCCAAGATCACACCCCAAAAATCTTGTGGTCTCCAAGGTGCCACCGAACTTGAAACCTGGCATCCTACTGCAGACCAACACAGCTACCCACCAGAAATGTATCATATTGTTATTTTACCACTTAACTTTTCATTTATTTGCTGATATGCACTATATTCTTATTTTGTGCAAACTTTATACATGCTCTTTGCGCAACTTGGTTGTGCCTGGCTGCCAAGAGAGCGCATGCTCAGGCGCTGCCCCTGTGATCGCCCCACCAGCCTGTGCATCCATCAAGTGCCAGGCGAGCCTTTGGCCAGTGAGATGGGTGCATGCTGCCTCACCTCTTTAGTGGCCGGAGTGCTGCTGGAGTGCTGCCTATAGTTCCTCGTGCACTGAAGGCGGAGCAGGTTTGAAAGGCCAAGCTGCAGCCCAGGGCACTGCACTGGAGCGTGGCAGCCGAGGGCTCAGGAGAGCAACCCTGACCCTCACAGCCTCTCCACCGGTGCTGGCAATGCCTGTTGGCCTCTAGCAGAAGCCAGCAGAAAGGCTAATGTGCCCCAGGCTCCCACTCACCTTCCCATGGCTCTGAGTGGTAGCGTCTGGCTAGAGCTGGGCAGCCTGGTGCAGCCTCCAGCAGGAGGGGCAGTTAGCTGTGCAGGGCGGGGCTGGCTCGCTCAAGCTTCTCTCCCGCTGTCTCTGCCTGCAGCAGCGCCATGGAGCCTCTGGAGGGCCGTGTTGCCTGGTGACTCACTTTTTATCCCTACAAGTGCACCTGTGCAGGGATAAAAAGTGCATCATCACCAATATGGCTTGGCTTTTATATAGTAGGATGTATCAGGTTTATGGACAGGGAATTGGACAAGGAGATCCACTGGCTGTCTTAATTCTATGATTATAAACTTCTTCGTCATCTTCTTTATCGTAATTATTAGAGAAATTCTGGAACTACCCTATTGGCAAACTATTTCATCAAACTAGATTGTTCAGTTACTACTCACACACTTTCTGATCACCATTTATGCTGCTACATTAAGCTGCTGCAGCCTGAGGGTCATTAATAGTTAGAGTGAGCTAGTTTTTCTACACACACACAAAGCTACGTGTGTTTTTCTCCACGCTCAGCCTTAAAAGGCGCATTTCAAAGAATGATCATGATAACAGAGCCACTGTTACTGTTTGTACCCCCTCAAACATGATCTCTGACTTATTATTCTATCTTATTCTGAAAGAGCAAAAGGGTCACATCTACACCCTCCATCTCTAGCCCGAAAGGCCTGCCTCTTTAGTTTTATCATGGGTTTGCTGGTGCCAGCTTGACTGCTTTCATTTCTAAATGTGTTTATTTATGTATTTATTTCAACTTTTATTCTGCTCTCCCCGCACAGGCAGGCTCAGGATGGATTACCCTCCTCTACCCCTTTCTCCCTCCTCTCCTTTCCCTCGCCGTCTGGCTCCTTGGGAGCGCTCAGTCCATCCATTATATACCACAGCCCTCCTGCCTTGTCTTCTTGGCTATCCTTGGAGAGTGTCTCTCTGATCAGCACTGACATTTTATCTATACACTAGATTTGCCAATTTCCAGATGGAGCCCGGAAATCTTCCAGATTTACATCTCCAAAGGACAGAGACAGCCTGACTATAAACTTCAGTTACCCTGGAGAAAATGGCTGCTTTGGAAGGTGGAATCCAAGCATTACAGCCTGCTGAGGTCCCTCACTTTCCAAACCCTACTCTCGTCAGGCTTCCCTCTGCAAAAAATCTCCAGAAATTCTCCAACCTGGAGTTGGCGAAACTACTATACATGTAATTTAAAGGTTTCTGGATGACTTGAAACCCAAGTCATCTCTGCTATACAGTGTAATTATAGATCACTATATTTACAATCATAGCAATTAGGATTATCTAAAGCAAAAAGCCCCTGTGCCATTAGGAGATCCCACAAGGCTTCACAGCAGATTCTAGCTTTAGTGACCAGGAAGAGACAGCTGTAATCTTTTAGAACAAGATGGTTCTAGCAGAATTTGTATATGCAACAGTTGTGAGAGGAAAGAGAGGAGGAGAGAATTCTCAGGCAGGGTGCTTATCTGTACAATGAGGCAAGCATTTTCAAAGGATCATTCTTTCAGTTGGAACTCTCTTTTTTTTAAAAAAAGAGTGCAGACTGTTGTGCAGACAATTAACATCAAAGAGAAATCCAGCACCGAGGTGGAAGTGCATAGTGCACCAAACAAAAACAAGTCAAATAAATGAGTTTTCACTTCTAAAAAGATCAAGAGCAAGATGAGTGTGTGAAAGGGGTTTCGGTGAGAAAAATGAATTCTAAATAGTGTAAGTTTGATTCTACTGTGAGAAGGGCCTACACTGAAATTTCGTGGGCCAAATTGTCATACAGTTTCTAAAACAACTTTTGTTGCAGCCTCTTGTTTAATAGATATCGATTGAATAACAGGGAAGCAGGCTTGACTGTTGCTAAGAAGAATATCTTTAGAGTAATATATAGACCGTACAATGTGTTCACGTTTTACTAGTTTGTTAACTGTTTGCTGCTAATTCTTGCTACATTTTCTTCTTCTAGCCCTTTTCCAGTTCTTCTTACTGCTGCTTCTGGCAGCCTTGGTTGCTAAAAATGAAGCTTCTGAACAGAAGGAATGGATGAAATGTTTCAATGAAAATGATTATGAGGGACTTTTAGGCATTGTCAAAAAAGGGCTGGACAAAACTTCAAAGCCAAAGACCATTGTGATTGTTGGAGCAGGAATAAGTGGACTCACCGCTGCCAAATTACTAAAAGATGCTGGACATCAGGTAATGGTGACAAATATATCTTTTGAACAAAAGGGAATGAGTGCTTGAATCAAGGAGGCATCAATGGTACTATTTGATGTCATTTTCCTCCCTCTCACCCACCACATTCTATCAAGCAAGACATTCCCGTTCTAACATTGCTGAGAAGCTATCGTTTCCAAACACCATGCTGGCAAGTTTGAGCTCTAATTTTGCCTCATTATTATAGCAGTTTTATGGTTTTATGTGTTTTGGGGGGTAGGAACTTATTGCTGGAACCATTTTTATTGCTCTGACCCCAACTAGTTGATGTTATCATGATTCCAGATTACACGTAGAACCAGCATTTGGTTCTCAGGTGTGCCTCTCATGGCATATCAGTTGTGAAAAGCTCTGGCACATCAGCTACTGATGCTATTCAATACTGAAGAACACCATCATAGATCAGCTGCCATATGCTGTCAAATGTCATTTCCTATGTTTCTACTACTTCTGTATGCTTCAGTAAACATAACAGTTTCAGCGAACAGCACCCCACAAACTCTCTCCCGGAGTAATTTATCATGATCGTTATCATTCCTTTTATGAAGTAGTATGAAGCTGAATCAAAGATGCAAAAAAGTTGACTCAAAATAAATGGAACAATAACATTTGCATTTGTTAGAAGAGATACAATGGTTTTGGAATGGGCAGCCTACAGTGTCATACTTATCCCACTATAGCTAAGTTGGTATCCTACCTAATTGTTGAAATATTTGCACACCACCACTTTTCTCTCTGAAGGTGGTTTACAAAGTAGCTTGCAACAGCAAAGAACACTATCAATAAAGAACTACATCTTGGAATAGTCCTGAATTTAGTGGCTGGTTTATAGGAAGGCACAAGGTATAAGACACAGACCAAAAGCCTGTGATGCTTCCCTTTGTCTTGACCAAGGTTTTGTGCCTCTAGTCACACCCAAGCTTAATACCTGCAACAGTGAAAAGAAAACACTTAGCAAGATATTGCAGTTGGTCAAGACATTCCTCCCAATCTGCCCTATATTCTCCCATTACTGAAACTGGAAGGAAAAAACTCACAATGATTTTATACAGCGGAAAGAATAGGAGCCCAACCAGAGTCATAAAACAACTGGCATCCAGTACTCACATTGCAGTATGCCACTGTTGTCCCTTTATTAGCTAAGCATAGAAAAAAGCCAATTCGTACGGCAATGCTGGCAGGCTTGCATAATATCATCATGTCCTGATGACACAGACATGAAAAGAACATAGAAGACACAACTGCAGTGAAACATGGTATTTAGCTACCCAATAGCTCTGCAGTTTAAAATCCCTGGCAGGCAAAACAGAAGACCCAGGGAGGGGGGTGTTTGAGTCGTGTGTCAACATAAAATGTGAAATGTCAAAAACTCCCTTTTCGGATGTGTCGTCAGCAATAATGTTTTATCACAGAACTGAATACAATTTAAGTTTGAAATAAGGTTTATTGTGGAATGCAAGCATAAATGTATCATTGCGGTTGAAAAGTCCTGGGGAACAGCACTCTGTGTGTATATGTGTGTGTGTGGGGAGGTGCCAGTTCCTTACTCCACTGCGCAAGTGTAGTGGGCATGTGCTCTTCAGTGCCACAGTCATGATTCCCAAGCAGCTCAGTAGAGAAAAGAATTGATCAGACAATATTAGGGTTGCCAACCTTGAAACTTTTAAAGTGGTCATTGAGCTGTCCCTTCAATATCGGTTTGATCAGCAGCAAATGCTACATTTCCCATCCATTAAACCTCTCTCAAAGGGCAAGACGTTTTGCTCCAGTTCAGTGGGCAACTGCCTGTCTCCCCATGTTGTGCCATGAGCTTTGTTCGTCTGGGTTGGGCTATCTACAGATACCCCCTGCAAATGAGAAAAACCATCTGCTGCCCATACATGTGCATTCCCTGTGGTGGCCTCCACATTATGAAATGGAGAGATCAGGAAACCTCCCACTCCCTACTTTGGCCCTGTTTGATTGAGTGAGTTCTGAACCAGTGTTAAGTAGTGCTTGGCTGGCAACTGGAGTGGTTGTGAACTCGCTCTCCTGTGGAGACTGGGGCAGAAAAAAATCTAGAAAAATGCAGGTCAATGGGCTTTAAAAATTAGTTAAACTGATAAATATGCCAAGTCTTGAAAAGTCAGCATGCCTAGAGCATGTGGGGAGTGGATGGAATCCATACTGAATTTGGAAAAAGTCATTTATGACAGAGGAACAAAAGTGGAGAGAAAGGGAAGGAAAACATATATGCATTCCAGAAAGAAATTGATTAACCTGTTGTGCCTTGAGGTTGTGCGTAATTATGTATATTTCTGACACAGCACACTATAAGGAAGTGGCAGTGTGAAGGTAAAGGAACCAAAATGTCTTTGCTTTTAGGTCCAGATTTTGGAAGCCAGCGAGCGTGTGGGTGGCCGGATAAAGACCTATCATGAAGAAGGCTGGTATGTGGACTTGGGGCCTATGCGTCTGCCCCAAAAACACAAGTAAGAAAAAAGACATGCTATGAGTCATACTATGGTTCTATGTATGGGATTCAAAGCTGAGAGTGGGAGGGAAGATGCTCTGAATTTTGTTGTGTCATAATGGATTATGGTGCATGCACACTCCCTGTTCAACATTCAGATTCCTGCAGGATGTTGAGTTTGTGTGTGACTGGACTGGAAGACAGAGAGCTCGAAAGCATTTTCAAGTTTGTTGATTATAGAGAAATCTTGGAGCAGTGCTATAGGGTTTTGTTTCCCTTGGATGAACAAAAGTATCATTTTGTAAAACCACTTCTATACTGTCGAAGGCTTTCACGGCCGGAGAACGATGGTTGTTGTGGGTTTTCCGGGCTGTATTGTCATGGTCTTGGCATTGTAGTTCCTGACGTTTCACCAGCAGCTGTGGCTGGCATCTTCAGAGGTGTAGCACCAAAAGACAGAGATCTCTCAGTGTCACAGTGTGGAAAAGATGTTGGCAGGTCATTTGTATCTACTCAGGAGGGGTGGGGTTGAGCTGAGTCATCCTGTAAGAGTTTCCCAGGGTATGGAATGCTAATGGCGGGAGACTTCACTGTATCCTGAGGAGGTTCTTTTGCATATGGATTGGTGCTTGATGTGCTAATCTTCTCTGCAGGGCTATTGTCGAGTATAGAGTGTTTTGTTAGCCTGGTGTTTTTCAGAACTGGAAACCATGCTCTGTTCATTCTTAAGGTTTCTTCTTTCCTGTTGAAGTTTTGCTTATGCTTGTGAATTTCAATGGCTTCCCTGTGCAGTCTGACAAAGTAGTTGGAAGTGTTGTCCAGTATTTTGGTGTCCTGGAATAAGATACTGTGCCCTGTTTGAGTTAGGCTATGTTCAGCCACTGCTGATTTTTCAGGTTGTCCAAGTCTGCAGTGTCTTTCATGTTCTTTTATTCTTGTCTGGATGCTACGCTTTGTGGTCCTGATGTAAACTTGTCCACAGCTGCAGGGTATACGGTATACTCCTGCAGAGGTGAGGGGGTCTCTACTGTCTTTTGCTGATCGTAGCATCTGTTGTATTAATCATCTAAACCACGCGCTTCAGGCAACTGGCTACTCCAGAAATGAAATCCGAAGAGCAATCAAACCCAGGATGAATCAAACAACCAAGGAAAAACAGTCTCCTACAGGAAAAGTGTTTTGCCATATATCAAAGGAATTACTGATCAGATGCGAAAGCTTATGAAAAAGCATAACCTTCAAGCAGTATTCAGACCCACCCGAAAAATACAACAGATGCTACGATATGCAAAAGAACCTCCTCAGGATACAGTGAAGTCTCCCGCCATTAGCATTCCATACCCTGGGAAACTCTTACAGGATGACTCAGCTCAACCCCACCCCTCCTGAGTAGATACAAATGACCTGCCGACATCTTTTCCACACTGTGACACTGAGAGATCTCTGTATTTTGGTGCTACACCTCTGAAGATGCCAGCCACAGCTGCTGGTGAAACATCAGGAACTACAATGCCAAGACCACGGCAATATAGCCCGGAAAACCCACAACAACCATCACTTCTATAATATCTACATATTTACTTGTTGAGCTACAGGGAACACATTATTACTATTGTTGTTGTTAAGTAAATAGCACCTTGGAGCTCTATAAGTTTCCTTCCTCTATTACATTTCTAAACTGCTTCTCCAGCCCTCTCCTGAGGACAAGGGGTGTGCCTAGGGTTGACAGGTTGAGCCTGCCAACTAGCAGGAGGCTTGGGGGGTGGGGAGATGCGAGATGCATGATGTGGGTGACATCACTACATCACTTCTGGGTATAACATGGAATTGGTAATGGGTAGATCTAGAAATTTCCGTTTTAAAATTTTTCTCTGCAATTGCTCAGAGCGGCAGCAGGCAATGCAGACAAAATTAGAGGAGGTCTCCTGCTATGGTAACCTTAGGTGTATCCTATCCAAGGCTCAGTTTACAAGTAATCAAGTTGACACAATTTACAATGCAAAGATCTGCTCATCGTTCCCCCAGATGCTTGAAAGAGAACATGAAGTATGACAGAATAGAAGTAGAGTAGAACTATTTCTTTTTCTCCTACATTGAAGCCTCACCTCTTCTCCTCTACATGGCAGTGTTTTGGATCAGAGGTGGTGTATATAATAAAAATACATCCACTGTTCATTTTTCTCAGCCACTATCAGATTTGCAAAGGCTAGGTTATTGACCTGGAGTGTCAACTGCTATTTTTGGCTATGTGAACATGTCATGTACCATCATGTGATATTCTCTCAAGTGTTGAAAGTACGTCTCTTTTCCTATGCTTTTTCAGAATTGTTCGAGAATATCTGAAGAAATTCAATCTCACCGTAAATCCTTTTGTTCAGATGGATGAGAATGCCTGGTATTTGATCAGGAACATAAGGAAAAGGATGAGAGATGTGATGTCCAATCCTGATGTTTTTGGATACCCAGTGAAGCCCAATGAGAAGGGAATATTGGCTAAGGAGCTCTTGGAAAGAACACTGAGAAAGGTATGTGCATTGTGAAGATAACCTTTTCATGGGTTTATGTACTCATCTAACACTCATTCTGTACTTCACATGTTAAGGTAATCCCATATATAACCGTAGAGATATTTTCCCCGTTATATAGAGATATTTTCCCCGCATGGCCCTAAATGAAATGTGTGTGTGTATGCTTTTTCTTCTGATCAATCAAAGTGGCCAACAGGACTGAATGAAATGAACAGGACTAAAACAATCAATGTCAAATCAGATCAACAACAATCGCTAGTGATAAGATACTAATCAAATTCAAGCAATCAGCCATATCATATGCTGCTAAATGCATATCAGATACCACTAAAGCAATGTTTTAATTTGGCCCTTCAAAGCCATCTGAGTAGATGCCAATGTGAGCTCCATATTTGGGAGAGCCCTTCAGCAAAATGACTTCCCCTCCTTGAGTGGGCCCACCACCTTGCTGCTGCTGCTTGATCTCTCGTCCTTTCTGTGTCTGGGCCCAATTCACACTGCCTCCCAGAGGAAGAGGGGGAGGAGACTGCAGGTAGCTGCTCCGCCTCAGAGCTTCTCTCCATGTTCACTGTCACTGAGTCAATTGGGCAACCAAGCAGATGGGTGGCAAGAGCATAGAGGAAAAGCAGCAGGGCCAGGCTTTAGTGCCTTGCTGGGTTGTAGGCCTTGACAGCTGCCCAACAATACCAACCTCCAAAGCCCTTGTTGTTGCCAGTCTAATAGATATGGGGACCAGACAAGGTAACAAAAAGGGTGAGAGATGTGATGTCCAATCCTGACTTGTTTGGATACCTAGTGAAGCCCAGACAAGTTCTCTGTCACCAACACTATTTGCATTAGCTTTGAAACTTGTAACAATTGCAATATGTGAGCATAACCAGATAAATGGTGTGACAATATCCTCAAACAATTATGAATTGAGTATGTTTTCTGATGACATCATATTATATATCACAAATTCTGATCAGCCCCTCTCTCAACTACAAGTTATGCTTACTACATTTGGGCAAATATATGGATTAAAAGTAAAACTAAATCTAGTTTAAAAATCTAGTCTAAATCTAAATCTCTATTAAATCTAAATCTCTATTAACTTAACGTTTCAAACTGAATCTTTAATTTGCCAGCAATATAACTTCCATTGGGCAGGCTCATACTTACTTTATCTTGGGGCTCTTATCACCAATCCTAACCTATTGTTAAAGGCTAACCACATCCCAAAATTCAAGAAAATAAAACAGGATCTCTGCAAGTGGAGCAAACAACAACTTTCCTGGTATGACAGGTACCACCTCATCAAATCTTTTGTCCTATCTTTCGGGTCTTACCTGGGGAAATACCTACAAAGATAATAAAACAATGACAAACTACCATCAACAACTTTATATGGCAGCACAAACACCCAAGAACTGCATTCACCATGCTTAGGTTAAAGAAAGCTCAAGGGGGATTTAATTTTCCTGACATCAAAATCGATGCCATCCTGACATCAACATCCATGCCAAAACAACACATCTGGCAAACATTGTGCTAATGTTGCAGGCTGGTGACCAAATAGACTGGATTATATTACCTCTACATCACCCTTTGACCATTCAAGACTCAAGCCTGCCAACAACTGTTTGCAACCTTCTATTGACTGCTATACTGAAAACTTGGACATCTACAGAAACAAATTAACTCCTAACATTTCTCGACTCTCCACCTTCTTAGTGCAGGAATGGTTTCCACCAGGCCATGACTCAACTATTAGAAAAGTCTGGGGAAATCACAAAAAAGGCCTAATTTCAAAACTATACAACATAATCCTCAGCACTATCAAGCATAAACCTCCAACTTACCAAGCAAAATGGCAGCAAGACTGTGGGAATTTTGTATCATCTGACCAATGGAAATCAATATGATCTTCAAACCTCCTCCCCAGTGATCAATACTAAATTACAATCCTACAAAATAATAAATCGCTGGTACTGCACCCCAAGAAACTAGCCATAATTTATTTAGCAAAATCTCCCCTTTGCTGGAAAAAATGTGAAGAGCCAGGCTCGTATGCTGGTAGAAGCGCAAAACCACTGCTGGTAGAAGCGCAAAACGATTTCTGGAAAGAAGTCCTTGACTGGATGTTCCAAATAACCAGCTATAAAATTCCTCAGAAACCTGAAATAATCTTCCTGGATCAGTGGCAAAACACAAACATACTACAAGTCAGAAGAGACCTAAGAACTTTCCTAAAGGTAAAGTTAGTCCCCTGTGCAAGCACTGAGTCATTACTGACCCATGGGGGGACGCGCATCATCACAACGTTTTCTTGGCAGACTTTTTACGGGGTGGTTTGCCATTGCCTTCCCCAGTCCTCTACACTTTACCCCCAGGAACCTGGGTACTCATTTTACTGACCTCAGAAGGATGGAAGTCTGAGTCAACCTTGAGCTGGCTATGTGAACCTGGCTTCCGCCAGGATTGAACTCAGGTTGTGAGCAGAGCTTGGGTTGCAGTACTGCAGCTTACCACTCTGTGCTACGGGGCTCTTCAACAACTTTCCTAGTGGCAGCCAAAACAGCAATAGTTTCAAAATGGAAATCACATAAACCACCGACACATAAACCACCTACACTAGCAAATTGGTACACAAAGGTATGGGACCACATAATTTTAAAAAATCACAGGTATTTTCCAAGCTGATATTTACCCCAGATCAACTGACTTTACTGAAAATTTGATCCCCTTTGAACATATAAACAAGAACGACATTCAAACACAAAACCAATCATACCAGATGCTTATCCTATAATTCTTACAATGCAAGTAATGGAAGTGTACAATATTCATTTGGAAATAATGTGATATTGACCATGACAATAGGGGCATAATTTAGCTTTTCAACTTCCTGAAAACTCACCAGATGCACTGAAGCTCCATGATTTAAGAGAGTTATCAACAACCTGCACACTCTTCGGAACATGATAAACATCAAAAGAGCCATATAATGTTACTAATACTATTAATGTATTTTGAAACAGCTGATTTTATTCCTGTATTTTATTCCTGGGAGTGACATCATTGTGCCACCCTAAGAGAGCTCCTGTTCTTCACATTGGGCTGATTTTGCCCCCAAATGGACCAGGCCCAGATCGGCCCATGTGAACCATGGGCTCTCCTGCACCTGTGCTATAGGGTTGCCAGCCTGTAGGTAGCGGCTGGAGATCTCCTGGAATTACAATTACAGGCCACAGAGATTGGTTCATCTGGAGAAAATGGCTACTTTGGGGGGTGGACTCTATGGAATTATGCCATGCCAAGGTCCTTTCCCTCCCCAAACTCCAGTTTCTCCAGGTTTCACCCCCTAGATCTCCAGAAATTTCCCAACTTGGAGCTGGCAATGCTACTGTGCTATGATATCACTTAGGGATGCTGCGAGGCTGAATCATCCTCAAGACACTACGAGGGTGAATACCATGTCCCCTCCTTCCCATTGGGAGGGTGAGGGGACCTGCCAATCCAGTTTAGCCTAGACGTAGTCTAAATAAAATAAATATACTTAAGCATTGCAAAAAGTATCCACTTATCCTTGCCTTATCAACAGCCTTGTGGTTCTATAGAAATAACTTAAGCCCCCAAACAATCAGTTGCATAGGTATTTAGATCCCTGGCCATTATTATTTATATACCACCATTAGTGTATGTAAATTGATGGAAAGATGTGTCACCTATGAGTGATATTGTTTCTCTTAACTTTGAAAGCTGAATAAACCTTTAAAAGGAAATGTTTTTCCCCTATTTTTTGTGCTTTTCTGTCATCTATACGAATGGTTCCTGAACAGCTAACAAACAACTGCACACTTTTAAAGGAGAAGTATGACTCGGTTTCCATCATGGTAAGAGAAATAAGCATTTACTATTTTGAAAACAATAAAATGAGTCTTATACAAGTCCTCAGACTCTTCAGCAGGGCTCCTTTGCACCTGGATTTCTTTGGCTCTTTCATTCTACCCATAATGATGAGCAAGAAAGCATAAAAGTCCTGGGGCATTTGGGCTCTTGAAAAATGGCATGCAGGGCAGGAACCCCTCCCCCTACTCCATGGTCCCAAGCAGGGCTGTGCCTCTGTGGCTGATTTAAAGAGAATTCCTGTGGTAAAATGGCTATGGCATCTTTGTGTTGTCCCCAAGGACATGATATTGTGAAATTTGCATGGGGTATGTATGTGTTCATTATAAACAAGGAGAAGAGTGCAGGGAAAACCATCTCAGTGATAAGATTTCCTACTGAAATGCGTTTCATGTGAGGAGATTCTACACTATCTTTTGCCATGTTCAACATAGGATACTATAGAAATGGCAACAGTAGAAAAAAAATCTTTTAAAAATGGAACAAATTTCACATTTTAAATGTTTTCTTGTAATAAAATGAAATTCTATTTAGAATTAATTAGTATTGCAGAAGTAACTGGTTCATTAGTGGTCCATAAGACTTCCTCTCTAGGGATGCCAGGTCCCCTTATCTCCAAAGCAGGGGATAGGAGTTTCTGCAGGAAGGCGGTGGGCTCTCTTGTGTGCTCCAGACGCCCTGATGACATCACTTCTGGTTGAAAAATGGAAGCTATGGGATCTCAGAGGGGGTTAAATTAAGTGACAGGATTTCATCAGCGCTGAGCTGACTAGCACCAAATCCAATTTGGCCCTGCTGAAACTCCAGTGGTGATGGAGATAAATTGGTTGGGATTTGAAAGTGAACAAAGAAGTAAAAGTACTTTTAACACCCAAACCCCTTTCCCTCTACTAGGAATACCTGCTGAAAGAAGGAAACCTGAGCAGAGGAGCTGTGGATATGATTGGGGACCTCTTGAATCTTGAACCTATCTTCCATAGATCATTTTACAACCTCCTCCTGGGAGAAGTTATGGTCCCCCTGAATGTTGCGTAAGACAAAGATTTTTTGTATTATCATGATTAATATGTTTATGAAGTGGAAAGATTTTATCAGCCCCTGAACTGACTAGCACCTGTCTTGGGAAGCCAGAGACCAATTGTTAGTTAATAGTACGTAGCAGAGGTGAATTATCTGAGATAATATATCCCCATCCTGTAACTTTCATGATCTGTGGAAAACTGCAATGGCTGTTTTCATCAAAGAGCTAGGCAAGATGCACTTTTGATCTGACCTTCTTATGGATACAAATATCTGAGAGTTTGGCTGTATGTGCTACCACATCTCATTTAAGCAGCTGGGCCTCTCATGTTCATGGAGTGATGCAAATTAAGCCAGAACAGTATGAAGTAGATAAGGATCACCTCAGTCTGGGTCTCATATGAATGCGTGTTACTTGTTTAACATTCGGCTACTCTCTTCTTGATGATTTACCGCTGGCCAGTTGAAAGCATTGCTTTTTGAGAGGAAGTGTGGCTCTGTGACTGGCAGATGCAAATCACCCCTAGAGGCTGCAGTCACCAAACAATGGACACGTTGTGTGTGAAACAAGCTCCACTTGTGGTGACTGAAACAGAATCCATCCTTCCATTTACCAGCCATTGGGTTACTGTCAGACTATGGATATCAGGTTATGGCAGATAGATCCCTGGATCACTTCAGCATGACACATGTCCTTGGCTAAATGATCTTTATTCAGGAATTCAGTCTTGTACATATACACAGGTCCATAGGAGTACATGAAGTAAAAGGCAGATGAGCCTGGTCACTTCTCATTGAAAGGAATAAAGCTTCAGGCTACTACAGGACAACATCACCCAGCCTCCTCCCCCCTAGATCACAAGTACAGAATCAGTATGGGAAACAATTCTAGAGTTCACACACTAGACAGACAAGATACTGAGTAATGCAACACTCCAGACACTCAAGGTCATTCTAAACAATATCAATAGAAAAGATTGTCCTCAGCTGCCGTCTATTTTGGGAGACTGAGGAAACGAAAGTGGTTTGCAAGTTAAGGAATGTACTTATCAGATACGGCATAAGACCAGGTACACTACCGAGGTAACTCTGGACCATACACTTAATACTGGCATGGACGAATGGGCACATTCAAACATGACAGCTACTTTCATTTTCTAACCAGTTTTGGCAAAAAACAAAATCTGGCCCGGAAACCTGGCTTGTCTCAATGCTGTTTGGCACTCAGTATCAAATACATAGACTTCAGCTGTGCAAATTCATGGCTATTCACAATTCCAGATTTAAGATGCAATTCCATCATGATAAAACACTCACACCAATGTTGACAGTGTAGAGTCACATCGGCTTGGGTTCAGTGGAATGTTTCCACGGATGGAACAATTTCCACGTGCTGTGGTTGAATCTTTCATCTTCCCCTTCCACTGTAACTCAAAATGCCCTCTGTGGGACAGGGGACTTGTAAAAGGAGGGAAAGAAAAAGAGGGAGAAAGCCACTGAAAGCTCTGAATGTAAGGGCAGGTTTATGGCGAAGGAGCTTGGAAGCCAGTATAAAGGATCTGAGAGGGCATTTTGGCAGAGGACTTTGGGAGGGAGGGGAAGGGACTGAAATTTGACAAGGGAAGACCAAAGGGACTCTAACAGAAAACACCAGGAGGTAAGTATAAGGTTAATGAGTAAAAATTGACAAGCAAGGTGTTGCTGTGCTGTGCCCTCATGTGGTCAGAAAGGGGCTTGCAGACTTACCAGTGGACAAAGTGGCAGACAAGAGGAAGGCTGGGGTGGAGGGCAAATGCTGCGTCAGGACAAGGGGGACTGTTGGGAGCAGTGAGGGGAGGATCGTACGAGAGATCTGGTCCTCACCAACAGCCACTCATGGTTGGCTCTGACATTCCTTTGTTGGTTAATGGAGGTGATTGTCATTTTCCTTCCTCCCTCTGGTGGTGCCAACTGTGACTGGGGTTGCTTGTCACAAGTTTATGGAAGTTTTGAGGCATTAGGCCGAATCCACTGGGGTGAGTTGTGCTGACTGGGTGTCTCACTCCTCTCTTTTTCGGGTCTCCCCTTAAGGGATCTGGGGGAAGCTGGGTACATGCTTGGGCTGGCCATTGCAGGCTTCATCTTGGATGGCATGGAATGCCTGGGCTATGCCTTGTCAGGAGTACACCCCCTGCCATCCTGTGGTACCCAGCATGAGTGCTGAAGAAGTGTCCATCAAGCAACAAGGGGGTCATTTGATGAGGTGGATCCATAGCCCTATGCCTTGCCAATGCTCTAATCACTGTAATCAATCAAGTTGTGGCCCGTTTTCATCTGAAGATGATATGTCATGTATTTGTTGAATGGGGCACCAGCCTCACAATTGCATGTATGGATGTACATTCTGTAGGTACTTTTTGAACAGGTTTATGAAATATATACGTTGCATGATACATTTTGCTTTGGTTGCTCTAACGTGTGCCATTGAGTTGGTGATTTGTTCACTAACTATGCATTTTCTTCTTTCCATCTTGAATTCTTCAGTTTTGATGAAATCACCGGTGGGTTTGACCAACTGCCCAAGGCCTTCTTCAAGGAAATGCCTGGGATAGTACGTTTTAACTCCACTGTACAGAAGGTTCTCCAATCAGGCAAGAAAGTAAGGGTGTGGTTCCTCCAGGCAGACAAATCTGTCTTATCATCCCTGACTGCTGACTACGTCCTCATTACAGCTACTGCAAAAGCCACACGGCTCATCGAATTCCTTCCTCCTCTTTCCCCGACGAAAGCTCATGCTCTGCGTTCTTTTCATTATGCAAGTGCCACTAAAATTGTCTTAGCTTGCACTGAGAAATTTTGGGAGAAAGATGGGATCCGAGGTGGGCAGTCAATTACAGATCTCCCCTCCCGGACTATCTATTACCCAAATCATAACTTTTCCAGCGGGCTAGGGGTAATCTTGGCTTCTTATACCATGCATGAGGATGCTGACTTTTTTGTTCCCCTCAGTGAGGAAAAGTGCGTTGATGTGGCCATGGACGACCTGGCAGAAGTCCACCAAGTGTCCAAAGAATATCTCAAATCTGTTTGCACTAAGCATGTGATACAGAAATGGGCTCTAGACAAATTTTCAATGGCAGCATTTTCTTCTCCTACAACATACCAGTTTAGTCACTTTTTTAAGAGTTTGTCTAAGAATGAAGGAAGGATTTACTTTGCAGGAGAACACACAGCCAATCCCCATAGCTGGATGGATGCAGCAATGAAATCTGCTATGAGGGCAGCCAGTAGTATTCATCATGGTGCCAATAATATTTTGCCAGATTTATAAAAACACGCCTGGATGATGTCCAGCCCTCATGAAACTCTAGGTTTGGAGTCAGAGGTCATACTGTGGGAAAACCAAGGATCCTGCGAGACATGATTTCCACTCTTTGTAAATACCGCCCTGAAAAGGTCCATGAATCACTATTTCTTATGAAATTCCATTCTACTATAGCCCATTAGATATCACTGGCATCTGGACCCCTTTTAATCGAGCCCCAAACTCCACAACATCCAGAGGCCCCCCAACACACACACACCATGTTTCTGTGTCCCTCCTGGTGCTATCATGCCTTTCTAGTGTTGCCCCGGCTTGAGTTGTGGCACCCAACTTCCCTCTGCATGGAGCCTCTATTGTTCCCTCTGCTGCAACCAGCAGGCTAAGAGAGTGGTGCCCACCTTCCCTACTGCTAGAGCCAGGAGCAGAAAAAAAATGAGCAGATGCTGGCCTAGCCCACCCAATGATTTCTGCAAGTGGCCCTTGGATTAAAAAGTTTGACCACCTCTGCTATATAAGCTGAAAATTCTTTTTCCCCAAGAGAGCTGCAGTAGTGTAGTGGTTATGTGGCTGGGTTGTCAATCAGCACTCCTCTGGCTTGACTCCCACTACTGCCATGAACTCTGTAGGTGGCCTTGGGTAAGCCACTCTTCTCATCCCCAGCTTCCCAGCTATATTGTGATAATTATAACACTGACTTTGTTCACCTCTCTGAGTGTGGCACTAATGTGTACAAAAGAGTAGTATATAGTCTGTTATTATTATTACTATTAGTATTACTAATTCTACTATTACTACTACTACTACTACTACTACTACTACTACTACTACTACTACTACTATCCAGATTTCAATGGCCTGTATCTTGCCAGTCCGCTGGGAATAGTTTGAAGGTATGATACATGCTAGAACATGTTTTAATTCGCTGTTCTGTGATCTGGTTTTTAAAAATACATTGTTTTTATTTCATTAACTGCTCATTAAATTATTTTTAGATTGTATTGTTAAGCAAATGTATAAACATTTCAAATAAATAAATAACATGTGAAAAAGTAGAAAAGAGTCCAGTAGCACCTTTAAGACTAACCAACTTTACTGTAGCATAAGGTTTTGAGAATCACAGTTCTCTTCGTCAGATCCAGAAAGTAAATGCAAATTCCTTATTTATTCTTAAATTCAGTTCCTAGACCCTCCCTGGCCTTCCTTTTAAAAGATAACATTCCTGAACAAAAAGGTTGGAGTTTTTTTTTGTATTTTGTTATTCCCTAAGTTTATTGGGGTGAGAGGAGGAACATTTACTGTCCACATCCATAATTTCAGATCATTTCTCTTGCATTGATAGGTAGAAATTTGCTACAAGAAACATAATAATATAAACACTCTGTGTCTTCACATGTATGTCCAATGCTTTATTAACAGTGTGAACTAGTGGTTTCAGGTTCCCCACTCTGTATCTCTACTGCTTTCATATATAAGAGATAGTACTTATTTTATTAGCAAACTAGAATCTGATATAGATAAGGATGTTGTTTTGGTAACATTAATTGTAGTCTCCTTTTATAGAAACATTCCTCAGAGAGATGTAATAATTATTATTAATTTAGAGGACCCCTTAATACGTACCCACACACACATATAACCAACAAGAAAGAGTTGGGTGACAGGGTAAAGGTGGTGAGAAACTGAGGGAGAAGTGATCAAATCTTCCTAGAATTCCTTTTGCTGTGGAATACCAGTAGTTTGTAGCCAAATTCTCAGGTTAGATTTTTGTAGGATGTACTTTAATAAACTTAGAGATATAATGAGAGCTATTCCATGGACAAGAATGCTGGAAGGAAAAGGAGCGAGTGAATGGTGGGGTCTCCTAAAAAAAAAGAGCTGTAGCAGGCTTAAGCTATGACCTTTCCAGCAGGAGGGAAATGTGGTAGGGGATCTAAGAAGCCAATGTGGATGAACAGAGAGCTCTGTGATGAAATGAGAAGGAAAAAGATGTTCAAGAAATGGAGGGAAGGAAATGTCTCCAAAGAAGAGTATCTAGGAGTAGATAGGTATCGTAGGGCAGCTGTCAGAGCAACCGGAGCTCAGAATCAGCTGTGAATGACTTGGGAGCGGGGCGGGGGGGGGGGAGCTTGACATAACAAAAAGACATTCTTCAGATAAGTGAGGATCAAATTGCTGGGTGAAAATGGAGAAGCTCTGACAGAGGACAGAGAGAAGGCAGAAAGGTTCAGTGCCTACTGTGTCTGAGAGCCAAACTACAAGTGACGTCTTACACAGGTTGGACACTAGTCGGCTTCCCTAAAGTTTTGATGGGAAATGTAGGCATCCTGGTCTTGCAGCTGTAATGGAGAGCCAAGCTGTAAAACCAGGGCGCCTACATTTCCCATCAAAACTTGAGGGAAGCCGACTAGTGTCCAACCTGTGTGAGACGTCACTTGCAGTTTGGCTCTCAGTTTTCTCCCTGAAGGAGAGAACAGGCCCACCTAGAGATGGTAGTAGGCAAAGCATGGCTTCGGGGCTGCTGGTTGACATAGGCAGAAAAGCAGTGTACAAATCCCCTGGTCCAGGTGGCATGCACCCAAGAGTGCTTAAAGAACTTTAGAAAGAGCTTGCAGACCCTATGTTCATCATCTTCCAGGTCTCTCAGAGAATGAGTGATGTGGTGGAAGACTGGAGGAGGGCAATTGTCATTTCAATCTTCAAGAAAGGAAAAAAGGACGATCCTGGGAACTACAGGCCAGTTAGCTTGACCACTGTCCCAGGGATGATACTGGAACAGATATTAAAGGCATCAATCTGCAAGCATCTAATGGACAACATAATGATATGCAGACGTCAGCATGGATTTGTCTCCAACAGGTCCTGCCAGACCAACCTCATCTTCTTCTATGATCAAGTGACAGGCTTACTGGATCATGGAAATGCCATCAATGTAGTTCATCTAGAATTCAGTAACGCTTTTGTCAAGGTTACTCATGATGTTCTTATGGGAAACTGGTGGACTATGGACTTGACTCTAGGATGGTTAGATGGATAGGGAACTGGCTAGATAACCACACCAAAGAGTAGTTGTCAATGGCATCACATCTGATTGGAGGGAGGTGTCCAGTGGAGTGCCACAGGGCTCAGCCCTGGGCCCAATCTTTTCAATATTTTAATAAATGATCTAGATGAGGGTGTGAAGGATTTACAAATTAAATTTGCAGATGATACTAAACTGGGAGGAGTAACAAACACCACTGAAGACAGGGACAGAATTCAGCAACATCTAAAACATTGGGAAAGTGGGCAGATTTGAATAAAATGCAATTTAACATATATAAGTACCAGGTTGTCCACCTGGGTATCAAAAATACTAAACATGAATTCTGGATGAAGCTAAATGTGTGCAGTCAGTGTGATGCAGCAGCAAAATAGTTGAACATAATCTTGGGGTATATTAACAAAGGCATAACATTATCCCACTATATACCACATTGATCAAACCCCACCAGAAGTATTGTGCAGTTCTGGAGGCCTCACTTCAAAAAGGATGTGGACAAATTGGAACGGGTGCAGCGGTGAGCAACCAAGTTGATCAGAGGCCTGGAGATCAAATCCTATGAGGAAATACTGAGGGACCTGGGAATGTTCAGTTTGGAGAATAGGAGGTTGAGGGGAATAATTTAGAGGAGGGAGAGAAGAGAGCTGTTCCTGTTGGCAACAAAGGATAGGACTCGAAACTAGAGATGGGCACGATCGGCATTACGATAGAAAAATACCCATGATAATGGCGTTTGTGCGATCGGGACAGGGCAGATCGGTGCCGTCCAAGGCTACCGATCCAGCATTCGGGGGGGGGGGGCTTCATCAGGGCTTGATTGGGGCAATCGGTATCTGATCGGAGATCCAGACTCTCCGGCGCCAGTAATCTATTCCCCTGGCAACGGAGCCAGGGGAATGCCTGAGCTGAGTTTGCCCTCCTTCTGTCACCCTGGAAACCCGAATGGAAGCCCAGCTTGCCTGGATCAGCAGGGCTTCCTTCCAACCACGGAGCAGCAACGCGTTCACTAGTTGAGACAGCCAGAGGAGGGAGGGGGAAGGGGGTGTTCTGTAGCCATGGGCACTCCAAACGTTTTTTGCTTTTTAAAAAAACAGGGCTTTGTAGGAGGAATGGCTGTTTTTCTGTCTGTCACTCTCTGTTTTTAACCTGCTTTTAAAACACTGTATTTTGTGGGAAAACCTCATTCATGGCTCTGTGTGTGTGTGTTTAAAATATGCTTTTGGAAGACTGGCTGCTTGCTTTTAAAATTGGGTGGGGAGGAATGGAGGATTCTGTCCCTGCTTTTTTTAAAAAGCTGGCTGAAACATGTTGACGGGGTGTCTCTCTCTCTCTATTTGGAGAGGCAGGGACGGGTTAAAAACTCCTCCCCCGTTCTAAGTGTGTGTGTGTGTGTGTGTGTGTGTGTGTGTGTGTGTGTGTGTGTGTGTGAACGTCCCCTCCCTGAGGGGAGGTGGCTCATTGCTGGGTTAAAAACTCCCCCCTCCTCTGCTCTAAGTGTGTCTTCGTGTGTAAACATCCCCTCTCGTGCCCGCCAGACCCAGTGGTCGCCGCCACCACCCACCTTCTCACATAGCTGGAAACAGCGGGGCGCCCCTCCGCTTTGGCATCCCCGATCCGATCCACGGATCGGAAACGGGAGATGACCGGTGTGGATCGGTGATTTGGGGTTGTCGCCAGCGCCGATCCCCGATCAGCTTGATCGGTAATTTTTTTTGGATCATGCCCACCTCTACTCGAAACAATGGGTTTTAACTACAGGAGGAAAGGTACCAGCTGGATGTTAGGGAAAACTTCATGTTAAGAGTAATTCAGCCGTGGAATTGGCTGCCTAGGGATGTGGGTTCCCCCTCATTAGCAGTCTTCAAGGGGTGGCTGGACTCCTATTTTGAGGGATGGACTATTAAGAACATGGTTTCAATGCAGAAATAGATTAAATCTGCCAATTTTGCCATTAACATCACCAGTAGATGACAATTATAGTACTACTACAAGAAATAAAATCAGTCATGTAAATTATGAATATACTAGCAATAAAGCCTGTTGCGTGAAAAAAATGCAATGGGCTCTAGCAAATGGTTGGGAGGGATGTGCTGTGCCAGGCCTCCCTGCCACCTCCCTGGCAATATTGTAATGCTTTTCTATGGCATTAGGGTGCAGCTTCATTTGGAATACTGTGTACAGTTCTAGTTGCTCTATCTCAAAAAAGTGGTTTTAGTGCTGGAAAGGGTGCCAAAAATCATCCAAACTTATCAAGAGATTGGGGGCACTTTTCTCAACAGTCAAGGCTAAGGAGATTAGCAGTGTATTCCTAAACACACCCTTCTAAGTCCACTGAAGTCTATGGACGTAGAAAGGGCTGACTCTCTTTAGGATGGTAGTATAGTTTTGCTAGGCTGAGTAGGCCCATTGCACTAATTGATCAGCTGCTCCATTCATATTCAGGTTCCGTTCAAGTTCTTTAGTGGTAAGAAGTCCCTCATAATCTAGGACTCGTACTTCTCCCAGTATGCTTTGCTGCAGCAGTTTCACTCATCTGACCAAAGCCTTCTGCAAGGACCACCCTGCAACTGCAATGCTGCGGTACGCAGTAATAGGGCTGCCAGACCCCCAGTGGGGGCGGGGGATCCCCTGCCCCCACCCTCCCACCCCCGCCCCTACTTACCTGGCCAGCGTGGGGGCGCACCTTCCATGCGCGCCCCCCTGCGATAATGCATGCCCCCGCGCACAGCAGCCACCAGGACCAGGCCTGTTTTGGCCTGGATCGGGGCCCCTGTGGAGCGCGGGAGCATTCCTGCTCTCTGCAGGGACCCACAATGGACCCAATCCGCGTCAAAACGGGCTCAATCTGCACCAAAAAGGGCACAGATCAGGCCCGTTGTGGGCCCCTGCGGAGCGCAGGAACGCTCCTGTGTTCCACAGGGGCCCCAAATGGGCCCGATCCGCATCAAAACGGGCCTGATCCGTGCCAAAACAGGTGCGGATTGGGCCTGTTTTGGCGTGGATCGGGCCCGTTGTGGGCCCCTGCGGAGCACAGGAACACTCCTGTGCTCTGAAGGAGCCCAAAATGGGCCTGATCCGCACCAAAATGGGCCCAATCCACGCCCGTTTTGGTGCAGATCGGGCCCGTTTTGGGCTGCGAAGTGCAGGAGCGTTCCTGCACTCCGCAGCAGCCCCCAACAGCGCAATCCAGGGGCTGCGTGATGATGTCACTTCACAGAAGTGATGTCATTACGCTTGCAGGAGCGCTGCAAACTGGAATAGATTTGCTCAGTCACTCAGATCTTGTACAACCTGCTTGCAGTTCCTTAGTTGGGACATGAGCCAGCTAACGGTAAATTTTGAAACACTGCTCTTTTGAAAAGTTGCTCTTTCCTGGTCCATCACAGCAGGGATTTGCCCAAAATTAGTCAATCCAAGAAGACAAAAGAAAACTTTAGCCTCCCATTCTCCATCACTGTATTATCATGCCTGAGCTTTCATGCTCAGCATATTTAAAAATGTTGGCATGGTGAGTTAGTGTTATCATATACTTCATAACAATAACCATCACTCACAGCTTGTGAATCAGGAAACACTATTTGGGGCAGGGTAAGGAAGATATTTGAATTAAAAGTTCTAAACCTGCTAAACCTGTGACAAGTTATTGCTGAAGATGCTGGAAACTGAGTGGCAGCACTGCTAGGATTGAGGGAAACTTATTGGGTCAAAGGGGGCTTGCTGGCAAAATCATGATGTCACTGGTGATGTGCTGCACCTGGAAGTGACATCAGTGTGTTGCCAGGGGATGCTGAGGAGGCTCTGGTAGTTGCAGCAGCTGCTTGTTTGTTTGTTTGCTTGCTTAAGCATTTCCCATCTGCTTTTCACTCTGGAGAGACTCAACCCAGCTTACAAAAAAGAGGGGTGGGTCCCAATTGAAAAACAAATAGACGAGCCAAGAAAACACCGGGCTGATCTGTGTAGCATTGCCAGCTCTGGGTTGGGAACCTCCTGGAGATTTATTTATTTTATTTTATTTATTAGTTCAATTTTTAGCCCTCCCTCCCCATGAACGGGCTCAGGGTGGAGTGGATTCTTGGGAATTGTAGGGTTTGGGGGAGAGAGGGATCTCAAAAGGGTGCAATGCCATAAAGATGACTCTCCAAAGCAGCCATTTTCTCTAGAGGAACTGACCTCTGTCATTTGGAGATCAGTTGTAATTCTGGGAGATCTCCAGACACCACCTGAGACTTTCAAGCTTACTCTTGGAGGCTGCAGGCTTTGAGCAATGGCTAAAAGGGTGTTAGTGACATCCAGAAGCTGGGTCTCACATCCCATAGCAGATCTGAGCAAGAAACTTGATGTTTTATATTCAAGATTTAACATTATATTCAACATTTACTGATTTGGTATATTATACTAATAATTTTTTTCTTTTTAGTTTTTCTTAAAGTTAAGTTACATAGTAAAAAAAAAACCTGTCCATTTTTTCTGAAATTCTGAAATTGCATATACTACTCTTGCTGCTGTCACCATATATTTAAAGAGTTCACTGTATACTTCTGTAATATTACTTCGTAAAATATTTAATAACATATTTTTAGGGCCCAGCACAAAGCGGAGCTTTAGTATCTTTTGCATCTCTGCATGTATTTTTATTCAATATCTTCTCATCTTCTTGCATGTCCACCACATATGGTAAAATGTTGCATCCATACATTAACATTTCCAACACTTTCCACTATAGTCCTCCTTATTAGTTTTGCAATTTCCTTAAGAGTATTATACCATCTAAAAACATTTTATATCCATTCTTTCTTAACATTTGATAATCTGTAAATTTAATTTCTTTAGTTCATACATTTTCCCATTGTCACACAGAAATGCTTTCTTCAAAATACAATTTTTAACTTGTTCTGATTATGTTTCATATTGCAATAAAATTTTATATACTTTTCCTAACAGATGTTGCAGGTCACCACTGATTAGTTGTTCAAATACTGTTTTTTCTCTTAATCATCCACCTTCCTTGGATAGTAGTTCTTTAAGTTTGGACACCACCTGATAGTACGTCAACCATGAAATGTTTTCCCCGTCAGCTTGAATTTCTTGCCATGTTTTTATTTTTCCATGCTTGGCCATGATTCTACTATATAATTCCTTAAACGGGTTTCCGATGACTCACGGGGATTTTACAGAGCAGGAACATTAGTGCACCCCTAGCGAGGATACCTTCCAATGGCTGATCTGCGCCCACGAAGCTGGAACTGGCCACTGCCAGGTGCACGAGCATGTCTGGCATGCCCTTCGCATGCCCTGCTGCTTGCACGCGCGCCCCTGGCCAGTGGCTGCATCCAGAGCCGGGCGGCCCCTCAGCAACCCCAGAAGGAGTGAGACAAGAGAGAGAGCCACCTGCCCAGGGGTGCGAAGGTGCACCGAGAAGTTCTCCAAGGCAGCCCTCAAACTTAGCAGCAGCCCTTCCCTCTGAGAAGGTGGGCAGGGGAGAAGCCACGCCGTTGGGTCTCAGCTGCTGGCAAGGCAGGCAGGCAGGTGCCCAGCTCACTCCGCTGCCTCCGGACTGCTCAAGGCAGGTGGGCACCACATGGCCTGCTCATTTGCGCCCACACGCCCACCAGCTGCTGGGTTTGTCATGGCAGGGACTCCGGCTCCCCCCCAGCAGAGCCCCTCGGAGAGCATAGAGCCTGGACCGCTGAAGGACAGCAGGTGGGTGGGCGGGCAGGCGAAGGAAGCTTCTCCTTTAACCCTCCTGGCACTGGGCCAGGCCAGCTGGGGGCCCCTCCTGATCAGAGTTTCTCCATCTACTCCCAACAGCGGTCCAATTGCCTCTTTTACCTTGCGTTTGCTTCTCATATATCTGTAGAAGTTTTTCTTATTGTAGCGAGCCCTCCTGGCCAACGCTCAGTACAAGCTGCTCTGGCCAGGAGGACTCACTACAATAAGAAAAACTTCTACAGAAAAGAGGCAATTGGACCACTGTTGAGAGTAGATGGAGAAACTCTGATGCAGGACAGAGAAAAAGCAGACAGGCTTAATGACTTTTTTGCCTGTGTTTTCTCTCTGAAGAACTCAGGCACATCTAGAGATAGTAGAAAATGTGGCAGGACACCTGAGTGGCTAATTGACATTAACAAAGAGGTTGTGGAGAGGCATCTGGCTGCACTGGATGAATACAAATCCCCTGGGCCAGATGGGGTGCACCCAAGAGTGCTGAAAGAACTTTCTAGAGAACTTGCAGAACCCCTGTCCATCATCTTCAAGGCTTCCTGGAGGACTGGGGATGTGCCACAAGATTGGAGAAGAGTGAATGTTATCCCAATCTTTAAGAAAGGGAAGGATGACCCGAGAAACTACAGGCCAGTCAGTCTGACTTCTGTTGCTGGGAAGATATTAGAACAGATTTTAAAGGGATCAATCTGTAAGCATCTGAAGGACCGCTCAGTGATCCGGGAAGTCAGCATGGTTTTGTTCCTAACAGATCTTGCCAGACCAACCTGGTTTCCTTCTTTGATCGAGTGACCAGCTTACTGGATCGGGGGAACTCTGTTGATGTGATTTATCTGGATTTCAGTAAAGCTTTTGATAAGGTCCCCCATGACATTCTGATGGGCAAACTGGAAGACTGTGGACTGGACTATAGGACAGTTCAGTGGATAGGGAACTGGATAGAGGACCGCACCCAAAGAGTGGTGGTGAACAGCATTTCATCAGATTGGAGGGAGGTGTCCAGTGGGGTGCCGCAGGGCTCGGTTTTGGGCCTGGTACTTTTCAATATTTTTTATCAATGATCTGGATGAAGGAGTGGAAGGGCTGCTCATTAAATTTGCTGATGATACCAAATTGGGAGGAGTAGCAAACACCCAAGAAGACAGAATTAAAATTCAACATGACCTGAATACTCTGGAGAAGTGGGCAGCTGTGAATAGGATGCAATTCAACAAAGACAAGTGCACAGTATTACATCTGGGCCACAAAAATGGGAAGCACAAATACTGGATGGGGGATACACTTCTGGGCAGTAGTATATGTGAAAGGGATCTTGGGGTAAGAGTGGACTGTAAACTAAATATGAGCAGTCAGTGTGATGCAGTGGCAAAAAAGGCTAATTCAATCTTGGGTTGTATCAAAGGGGCCATAATGTCGAAATCGCAGGAGGTCATAGCCCCTCTCTATACTGCCTTGGTCAGGCCGCACCTGGAGTATTGTGTGCAGTTCTGGAGGCCTCACTTCAAAAAGGATGTGGACAAAATCGAGAGGGTGCAGAGGAGAGTGACGAGGATGATCAGGAGTCTGGAGACTGAGCCCTACAAGGAAAGGCTGAGGACCTTGGGAATGTTTAGTTTGGAGAAGAGGAGGTTGAGGGGGGACATGATTGCTCTCTTTAAATATTTGAAAGACTGTTATTAGGAGGAGGGCAGGGAGCTGTTCCAGTTGGCAGCAGAGGGTAGGACCTGAAACAATGGGCTTAAATTACATGCACAAAGGTACTGGCTGGATATTAGGAAAAACTTTTTCACGGTCAGAGTAGTTCAAAAGTGGAATCAGCTGCCTAGGGAGGTGGCGAGCTCCCCCTCACTGGCAGTTTTCAAGAAGAGGCTGAATGAATACCTGTCAGAGATGCTTTAGGCTGATCCTGCACTGGGCAGGGGGTTGGACTAGATGGTCTGTATGGCCCCTTCCAACTCTTTGATTCTATGATTCTATGAACTGTGTTGAACTACCACCTGGCAATCTAAGTTTAAAAAGGGGAACTTTGTGGAGAAACTTTGGAGAAGCTGTGAAGAAACTTTGTAACTGTAACCCGAGGAGTAAACAAAACACCTCTCACTACTAAGAATATTGAAACTAAGATTCAAGCAAACTGTTTTACCTTTTACTTTTAAAGAATTCTGCTCTACCAGCAAGTTTTACCTCAGACCTTTCATTCCTTGACTGTCTATATTGCATCCCTGCCTGTTCAATAAAGTTTCTGTTTCTTTTGAACATTATTCAGCTTCTATTGCCATTTCATATGCAGAAGGAAGAGGGCTCCTGCTTTCCTCCCTATTAAGTCCTGGGCTGGGCTAAAAAGCCTAAAATATAACTGCTTGTCCGGGTGGAACAAAAAGAACTTTAAACTATAAACAGAGGTATGCTCCTTGAGGCTGCTCAGTCACAGCGAGCAAACTTTAATTTTGGCAGAAAAATCTGCCTCACAGAGGGGGAGTGAAGAGGGGTCCCCTATGACCCAATAGGATCCCCCCACCACTTTGCTTGGGGGATTTGGAACCCCAGCAGTGCTGCCACTCAGTTTCCTACATCTTCAGCAATAACTTGTCACAGATAGATTTAGAAAGTTTAGAACATTTAATTCAAATATCTTCCCTTCCCTGCTGCAAATAAAGTGTCTCTTTTTTTTAATCAATGTATCTTTATTTAAAAAATTATAACAATAAACTATTAAACTATATACAATCATGAATTTGCAGTCATACAAGAAGTTAATACTAAAATCCGTTAATAAATACATACATCAAAATTAATAAACACATAACGTCATAATAAGTAACAACTGAGTGCATTTTAAAGCAGTTTAGAGGGTTATATCTGAGCATCTATCTGAACAAACATAAGGAGAAAATACTTGTAAATTCTAACATATTAAATTGACAGATTACTTAAACATTTGCATATGTATGAAAGAGTGTAAGACCAGGTAAGGAACTATTATTTTCGAGGTATTCAAAGAAAGGAAACCATTTCTCAATAAAGTTGGTTGTTCTTGGAAAATTTTCTACTTGGTAAATTTTATCATATAGCTTTTCTGATATATAATGGTCCCAGATTTTTTTGTGCCAGTTATCAATTGAGGGTGTAGACTTGGATTTCCAAAAGGTAGCTATTGCGCTCTTTGCGGCTACTAGTAGGGTGGCTATTAGGTCTCTTCTTATTGTTGAAATTTGGTCTTAGTATTTGTCCCATTGGTCCAATAGAATAATTTCTGGCATCGGGGATTTCATATCCTGTTATTTTCTGAATTTCCTTTAGCACTGCTTTCCAAAATGATTCAATATGTTTACATCTCCACCAACAATGGGCAAAGTTAAATAAAGTGTCTCTTGATTGTCAAGCTGTGAGTGATGATTATTGTTACGAAGTATATGATAATACTAACTCACCATGCCAATATTTTTCAATATCCTGAGCATGAAAGCTCAAGTATGATAGTATTGAGGAGGAGAATGGGAGGCTAAAGTTTTCTTTCTTCTTGGATTGTCTAATTTTGGGAACATCCATGATGTGATGGACCAGGAAAGGGCAACTTTTCAAAACAGCAATATTTCAAAATCTGCCATTAGCTGCTTCATGTCCCAACTAAGGAAGTGCAAACAGGTTGTACAAGACGTGAGTGACTGAGCAAGTCCATTCTAGGTTGCCAGGTCTGGGGGTGGGGTGGATCTCAGGGTTTAACCACAGACTTTTGCCCAAATATCAGAGAGTCTCCAGCTTCACCTGGTGATGCACTGAGATCACTGCCAAGCACATGGAGAGCTACACCAGTACATCACCATGCTGCCTGTCCTCCCCCAGTTTTGATGAACTTCTCCTCCATCCCCTACTGGGCCAGCTGAGTGATGGCAGGGAGCGCTTGCAGGGGTGGGGAATCCCTCACCTGCAACTGCACCATGCTGCTGCCACCATGATCTGCCTAGGGCAGCACAAAAGAAGTGTGGCTTGGGGAGGCCAGTGTTGTATAGTGGTTAGAGTGTCAGACTAGGACCTGGGAGACCAAGGTTTGAATCCCCACTCTGCCATGGAGGCTTGCTGGGTGATCTTGGGCCAATAACTGGGTCTACATTAAGGGAATTTCTCCAGCCTCCACATATCTGAACTTCTATCTCCTCTCAACTCTAGTACTTGATCAATCACATATCCCTTGTTTTTCCACTGCATATTCAAGGATCCAGTCTTCCAATCCTAGCATGAATTAGTCTGTATTCCCCAATCTGATGAATATATGTTAAGTAGCTTACATCATGTATAGGTAATTTATTGTATAACAGTAGCAATCCCAAAGGTGTTGTTTGCTTATTCTTCATGCTCAAAGTGTATTTTTCATATGTCCTGTTTTTGTGTACGCTTGTGCTACACTTAGACCTCAGGCATTCGTTTGTGCACTTTTAATACATACATCAGGCACCTGTTTCGCCTGTGAGTACTGAAGAACGTTATCCTCTGTTACTGTTTTTAGAGTTCCATTGGGACAGTGGTGTAGTGGTTAGCGTGTTGGTCTAGGATCTGGGAGGCTCAGGTTGACTCTCCTATGGAAGCTCACTGGGTGACCTTGGGTCAGTCACACTCTCTCAGCCTAACTTACCTTCCAAAGACCCCAGGAGATATCATTGTTGCATCTGTGAGCATCACTCATTTTGAAACTGCTGGCCCCTTCATAGGAGGATGGTTGGCTTGGAACCACCCAGCAGTTTGTAATTACTGCCCCCCCTCCACTGGGTGGGTGGGGTGACAGGTCATGCCAGATCACTGGTTCAAACTGTTATTTTAGGCAATTCTCAAACAAAAACAAACCGAAAACCTTCCAATCTGGTTGATATGTATTGTTGGTTCAGTCCCATGCCATCCTACATGTTTTCCATTTATATTGTTCACCATTCCAGAAGGCTGATAGTGGGGGTGGGGCAGTATATCAATTTTAATGAGTTGATTAATGGGGAAAAAACGACTATAGATCTTGCTGGACATAAGTGTTCAGGGATTTGCCCATATGCCAGTCAGTCAGTTGTATTCTTTATTACAGCCCCAAAGCCATGCAGAAGCAGAACAAAAAATGGTTATTAAATACCTAAAGTAATATCTACATATATCTTTCAATCTAGTACATCAGACAATGAAAAAGGTTAAAGGTTATCAGAGTAAATTATACACAAAACATTATCTGAACCAGTATTTTCATAGCAGAGCATAGAATTTTCTTCTTGTACATCGATTCTTCAATCAACCCCAGCCAATAAAATTTGAAGAGTATTCTACCCCGGGGCGGGGGGTCTCCTGTATATTTTTCTTGCCTGTTCTCACCTAGAACCAGGAGGACATCACATGTGGGTAACTATTTACCAGGTGAAGCAAAACCTGGAGCAGCTAGCTCTATAGAAAATGTAACTCCCCCTACCCCACCCCCTCCATCCAGAATCTCCAACTTTTGGAAGAGACAAATCTGGCAATGAGCAGAAACTCACCCACTGTGTAGGAAGGGATATGAAACATGAAAGCAGCAGCAGCAGGAATTATTATTGTTGTTGTTGTTGTTTATTTATACTCCACCTTTCTCACTGAGATCCAGGTTGGATTATATACTGCAAGTGAATATAATATAATCAATAGCTAGGACATTCACAGAGCAAAAATACAATATCATCAACAGTTACAACATTGAATGAAAACAGATACAATAGGGTATGGAAGCCACAAATTTGAAAACTACCACGAAGCCAAAAACATAGATGAAATCTTAGTTAAAATGATGCCCTGACTTGGATAGCCCAGGCAAGCCTGATCTTGTCAGATCTCAGAAACTAAGCAGGGTTAATATATTGTCGAAGGCTTTCATGGCCGGAGAATGATGGTTGTTGTGGATTTTCCGGGCTGAATAGCCGTGGTCTTGGTATTGTAGTTCCTGACGTTCCACCAGCACCTGTGGCTGGCATCTTCAGAGGTGTAGCACCAAAAGACAGAGATCTCTCAGTGTCACGGTGTGGAGAAGATGTTGGCAGGTAATTTATATCTACTCAGGAAGGTAGGGTTGGGCTGAGCCATCCTGTAAGAGTTTCCCAGGGTGTGGAATGCTAATGGAGGAGGCTTCACTGTATCTTGAGGAGGTTCTTTTGCATATGGATTGGTGCTTGATATGCTAATCTTCTCTGCAGGGCTATTGTAGAATGTAGTGTATTTTGTTAGCCTGGTGTTTTTCAGGACTGGAAACCATGCTCTATTCATTCTTAAAGTCTCTTCTGTCCTGTTGAAATTGTGCTTATGCTTATGACTTTCAATGGCTTCCCTGTGCAATCTGATGAAGTAGTTGGAAGTGTTGTCCAGTATTTTAGTGTCCTGGAAGCAGGGTTAAGCTTGGTTGGATGGGAGATCTCCAATGAATATCAAGGTTGCAGAGGCAGACAATGGCAAACCACCTCTGTAAGTGTCTTGCATTGAAAACCCCAGCAGGGATTACCATAAATCAGCTATGACTGGACACACCCTTCATCATCAATTAAAACGACATCTTTAGGAACATAGGACTACCCAGTAGGAGCATATCTACATCAGCAGACAGTATATGATAGCCTAGTCTGTCCCTGCCTCTTACTAAGACATCAGCATTAGCAGAATGTTGTGAAATGATTTTCACTGCCTCAGAACCTGGAGAACACTTGCTAACCATGTAGGACAAAACTGTGGCATATATACTTGGTTTGGCAATTATGAGTTGATTACATGACCTAATCATCTCACACACATATATCATACTATCAACCAAACTCCATATCCACACACCCCCCCCACACCTCCATTGTCCTCGGCTTCCCTGCAACCACTACCAGAAAAATTTGGAATCTTGCCCCCAAAAAATTAAAGAACTCTCATCATCCCTTCATATATCCAACCTGGTAGCCACAAGCTCAGGCTTCCTGCTCTGAAGCCTTGACAACTGAGTGTACCTGTTTTCTTACTTCACCTCAGGGCTCTTTGGTTCAAAAAGAAATTCCTTTTATAATGCTGGAGAAATACTTGCAAAACCAGGTCAGCTCTTATGCCCACGGTGATCTTTAATGGTGTTTTTCCCTCAGGCCTTTCATTCCAATAGAGAGGCATCTCAGATCTACTATATTGAACATATTGTGATCTAGAGATGGCGTGCAAGATAGGTGTGCGTAATCAGTGTCCAGTCACTGAAAAAGTCTCCGTTGTGAAAGCCCATTGTGTCATATTCTGAACCACTGCCATAGCGTATCTATAAAATGAGACAGTTCAATTGTGTCCTTAACGTGCCCATCAAGACATGGACCACTTCTGTAAGTGATGTATTTTTTTGTAGAAATTATTTAGCAGGATGGTGTCCTTTGAGATCTTTAAGCATTATTATGTTGGTCAGAACTAGGGCTGCCACGAAACTGGTGGTGAACATGTTCGATAGCCACAATTATTCATGAATTTGAGCCTCAGATCTGTTTGGTGTGTAGATATTTGAGTTGAACAGCCATCAAGCAGCTTTGCAGGGTGGTGCTGGAATTTTGTTTCCCTGTGGTGGTGGTGTTTAATTCCTCTTCTTGCAGGTTCTTTTGCATCTGTGTGGTAGGTGAAATTGACTCTTTCTCAGGGTCATGGGCTCATGGATGGTTGGCTCAGGTAAGTAAAAGAGGACTACACCTTCCATAAGGCTGTTCAAAACTGCATGTATGTGAAATAACCTTAGTAACACAAGACTAAAATGAATGCTAAACAGTGACAATTTGGGGGGCAACAAGGTGGTTATGTATAATCTCTGGCCAATTGATTTGCTCACTATTTATGATTGGCTGCCAAATGTCGACAGGTCTGTTAGTGGGGAATGGGGGACACAATATTCAATGGATTGTGTGAGAATGTGAGAGGGCACTGTAGTGTCTGAATGATGAAAAGCCATGTGACAATCAGCCTTAAGCTGATTGCAAAAAGCCAAACCGTTGACAAAAGATTGTCTCCCTGTTCATGACCAGTGAGTAAAATCTCAGTCAAACCAGGGGATATTCAAGGAACACTAAGAACTCTAGTTTGTTATTATTATATTGCCCTTGTTCTAGTATTTTCTGTGAAATCCACTGTATTACTGTTATTGATTTCTTAGCTCTCACTTTGGCAATAGAGTATGGTAGCTGGGGACATAGTGCGCTATTTTTCCTGGAGAGTAAAGTATTGAGTGATCTTGGTGTAGATACTTATGATATAATGTATCAGATTTAAGGACAAGGGATTGGGCAGGGAGATCGTGATTCTATGGATATAAACTTCTTTGTCGTCATCTTGCTTATAGTCCTCTTAGGTGTGATGAGAAGAGATGATCTCTGCCATAGAGGGTTTGTAAACTAAAGTCATGTCAATTTGATCCAGAGGAGTTAGGCGTGTTATTCTGCAGTAGCAAAATAGTTAAGAGTCCAGTAGTACCTTTAAGAGTAGACTAACCAAGTTTATGCTAAAGTTGGTTAGTCTTAAAGTTGCTACTGGACTCTTTGCTATACAGCTCAATTATTATCAGGAGGTAGATGGATCATGCATATTACTCCTACTCAGCAACCACTCCATTGGCTACCTATCAGCTACTGGTCTCAATTCAATGTTTTAGTTTTCACATACAAAACCCTTCTTGGGCTCAGTCCCTCAGATCTGCTGGACCACCTCTTTTCCTATGCTCCTCCATGGTAGCTTTGCTCACTTGAACAGAGCCTCTTGCAGATGGCACCCTGCAAATGGCAAAATGTATACCTGCTCATATATGCACATTTTCTGTTGTGGTCCCCACCTTATGGAATGGCCTGCTTGATGAGGTTAGGACAGTTCCCACCCTCCTGGCCTTCCACAAACTATACAAATCTGAATGATTTAGGAGGGCTTTTTATACAGTTAGAAGGGCTGTACTATAAGGAAATGGTTCAGAGGGATGCTCTGGTAAAGGGATAGCAACTGTAGACTATACTACTGCGTACTGTCTGTTGCTATAAGTATACTCTTACTGAGTAGTTTCTATATCATTTAACACATTATGTTTAATTGCATATGCATTGTTTCAGCTCTGTTTCATATTTCTACTTGTTTCCAAATTTCTGCAATCCTGTTAGAATCTGTGCAAACGTCCTATGTTCAGTCATGAAAGAGTTAAATTGTTATTCTGTTTGTTTAGTCAGCTAGCTAATTAGCATAGGACCACTTAGGTGTCGAGTAAAAGTTCCTGCCAGAGAAAGTGGGAGTCTTTAGTCTTAATGAAGGAATCTAGGATTTTCTATAGGATGAGCTGGTTTATTGGGGGGCAATTAGCTAGCAACATAAACTGAGTTTTTATTGCTCTTTGTTCACTTTCCCAGAGAGAGTCTCTTCTCATGCAGTCTAAGTTCAGTTTAAGTTTTTCTTTCTGAGTTTCTTAGCATAGCCATCAAGATGTAGCCAATTAGGCATTTATTGTTTTCCCCTACCAATGTATCCTTCTTATCCTGTTATGTAGTAAAGAATTTTTATAGAGCAGAACCACAGAAGTCTGTCTACTTATTTCCACTGTGCTAATATCATACTCTGCTTACTCTACATATCTCATGGCTGTGGCAACCCCAACAAATCCACACCCCATTGCATTGTTTATTGAATGTCCCAGCTTTTGATTATATTGACCTACACTGTGCAATCCCCCTTGAGTCTCAGATCTTTTATGCATAGACGATTTGCCCCTGTTTGGCCCTATACTGTGTCATTTCTGCTTTATGCATAGCATTCGATATCTTCAGCGGTGCTTCCAAAGCTATCTCAGTGTTTGCCAAAGTTTAGAGGATGCTGGTTTCTTGCAACTTGTTCCTCAGTGCAAAAACATATGGGTCTGACTCCCATTCAGATATTTACTATCACCTCACCTCTGCCTGCCTTAGACCCACCCCCTGCATGGTGACTGATCTGTTTGGCTCTTCTACCCTCCTCTACCCCTTTCTCCCTCCTCTCCTTTCCCTCTCCCTCTGGCTCCTTGGGAGCACTCAGTCCATCCATTGTACTCCACAGCCCTCCTGCCTTGTCTTGGCTATCCTGAGGAGAGCCTCTCTGATCAGCGCTGTTATTTTATCTATACACTAGGCTTGCTAACCTCCAGGTGGGGCCTGGAAATCTCCCAGATTTACAGCTCCAAAGGACAGCGATCTCCTAACTATAAACTTCAGTTACCCTGAATGAAATGGCTGCTTTGAAAGGTGAACTCTGTAGCATTACAGCCTGCTGAGGTCCCTCACTTTCCAAACCATGCTTTCTTCAGGCTTCCCCCTGCAAAAAATCTCCCGAAATTCTCCAACCTGAAGTTGGCATAACTACTATAAACAAGTAATTTAAAGGTTTCTGGATGACTTGAAACTCAAGTCATCTCTGCTGCACAGTATAATTATTGATCACTATGTTCATAATCACAGTGATTATCACCCAAAGCAAAAAAATGCAAATAGATTATCAAAGCTCAGCCCGTGTGCTATGAAGAGGTCCTAGAAGACTTCACAGCAGATTCTAGTTTTAGTGGCCAGGAAGATACAGCCTTAATCTCTTAGAGTCTCTCTACACAAGACATCTTACACAAGAGGATCAAGTGAAAAATCTTATACTTCTTCTCCCATTCTGGATACACATGCACTGCTAGGGAGACAGAGTACACTTGAATATAAAACCACACAGAAAGTAAATCACTTGAGCATCCCTGTGGAAGATGTCTTCCGTAGAGAGACTCTTAGAACAAGATGGTTTTAGCCAGAACTTGTATATGCAACCATTGTAAGAGGAGAGAGAGGAGAGAATTCTTGGGCAGGATGCTGGCAATTGGTTGCTTTAGAGGTTTAATAATTATGCAAAACAAATGATGTGTACAATGAGGCAAGCATTTTCAAAGGATCTTTCTTTCAATTGGAACTCTTTTTTTCAAGAAAAGAAAAGAAAAGAAAAGAAAAGAAAAGAAAAGAAAAGAAAAGAAAAGAGTGTCCATGCAGATAATTAACGTCAGAGAGAAACCCAGCCCTGAGGTGGAAGTGCATAGGGCACCAATAAAAAAATGGGCCAAATAAATGAACTTTCACTTCTGAAAAGATCAAGAGCAAGGTGAGAGATTGAAGGGTATTGGTGAGAATAGTGATCTGTAAATAGCATAAGTAAGTTTGAGTCTACTGTGAGAAGAACCTACATTGACATTTCATGGGCCCAGTTGTCATACAGTTTCTAAACCAATTTTGTTGCAGCCCTTTGTCTGATTGGTATGGATTGAAAAAGAGGGAAGTAGGCTTGACTTTTGCCAAGAAGAATATCTTTAGAGTAATATATAGACCATAATTCTTGCTACATTTTCTTCTTCTTCTAGCCCTTTCCCAGTTCTTACTGCTGCTTGTGGCAGCCTTGGTTGCTAAAAATGAAGCTTCTGAACAGAAGGCATGGATGAACTGTTTCAATGACGTTGATTATGAGGGACTTTTAAGAATTGCTAAAAATGGGCTGGACAAAACTTCAAAGCCAAAGACCATTGTGATTGTTGGAGCAGGAATAAGTGGGCTCACCGCTGCCAAATTACTGAAAGATGCTGGGCATCAGGTAACAGTGCTTACTGAGACACATATATATCTTGAACCTTGTGAACAAAAGGGAATGAGTGCTTGAAACAAGGAGGCATCAATGGTACTATCTGATGCCATTTCCCGCCCTCATTCTGTCAATCAAGACATTCTTTTTCTCATATTACCAAGAAGCTATCATTTCTAAACACCATGCTGGCAAGTGGCTGAGCTCTAATTTAGCCTCATTATTATAGCACTTTTATGGTTTTATGGTTTGGGGTGGGGGAGGAACTTATTGCTGAAAACATTTGCTGGAACCAATACATTTTTTATTGCTCTGACCCCAACCAGAAGTCTAGTTGATACTATCATGATTCCAGAATATTACACGTAGAATCCGTATCCCGTTCTCAGATGCCTCTCATGGCAGATCAGTTGTGAAAAACTCTGGCACATCAGCTACTGTTGCTATTCAGTACTGAAGAACACCACTATAGATCAGCTGCCATACGCTGTCAATGTCACTTCCTATGTTTCTACTACTTCTGTATGCTTCAGTAAACATGACAGTTTCAGCAAACTGCACCCCACAAACTCTTTCCCGGAGTAATTTATCATGATCATTATTATTTTGATGAAGTAGTATGAAGCTGTATCAAAGGTGCAAAAAATAAAAGGAACAATAACATTTGCATTTGGTTCTGGAGTGGGCAGTTCCTGTGCCATACTGTGGTCTCATTATAGCTAAGTTGGTATCCTACATAAGTATTAAAATATTTGTACACCATCGCTTTTCTCCCTGAAGGTGGCTTATAAAGTAGCTTGCAACAGTTAAGAACACTATATAAACTATATGCTGGGATAGTCCTGAATTCATTGGCTGGTTCATTGGAAGACACAGGGGGCTAAAGAGGTTAAACCAGAAAGTAAGTGAGAAAATAAAGGAGCAAAAAATAGAGAAAGAAATAAAACCCTCAGGCTTGGCTGGTGGAAGACAAACTGTAGCTGGTGCAAAGCATTTTTATGGTTTGTGACCTGGATTAAGTTCCCCCTCCTCAAGCAACAGAGCCATTCTGCCCCTCCTTGAAAGTGGCAGATACAGTTTTATTGTCCATGTGTCCAGGAGTGTGGTGACTGGTGGTGAGCCAGAACCCACTGCTTCAGACATACAAACCAAGAACAGCCCACTGAGACACTCAAGCAGCCCAGTTCAGAGAAGGACTGATAAGGCACAGGGCAATCCTATGCAGAGTTACTCCAGTCTAAGCTCATGGATTTTAATGGGCACAGATTGGAGTAAATCTTTTTAGGATTGCACTATTTTGTATTTATTCATGTTTTAGGGTTCACACTGTGAGGGATGAGAGAGATGTGAATATCTCTGTGAATCCTCAATATGTGGCATATCCCATCACTCACCTGGTGAAGGATATACCACCTTTCCACACATGTGAATGTGTGTAGCAGAGCACACAGTGAAATCCAGTGAGAAGAAATATAATTTAAGATAAGCTTGTTTAGTTAAAGAATAACTTCATTTAAATAACTATTTACAGTAATATAAAAAACAAACTGAGAGCCGAGCTACAAGTGACGCCTGACACAGGTTGGACACTTGTCAGCTTCCCTCACGTTTTGATGGGAAATGTAGGCGTCCTGGTCTTGCAGCTTGGCTCTCCATTTAATTGAAGTGTACAGAGCAGCAGTCTATGGGAGGGAGAACATGCAGTCAGGAGGGGATTGCAGGCATCGGGCTCTCGCCGGGCGCCCCTCTTCCCCTCTGCTGGGCCTGTGTGGGTTTCTGTAAACTTCAATTAAATGGAAAGCCAAGCTGCAAATGCCTACATTTGCCATCAAAACTTGAGGGAAGCTGACAAGTGTTCAACCTGTGTCAGGCGTCACTTGTAGCTTGGCTCTGAGAGAAACGTTCATGTCTTGATTGAACAGGAGAGAGAGAAACAGTTTCTCTAACAGACATTTTACAACTGACACAGAACAGAATCTTCACTCACAGCAGGGAGGGGCTAATTCAGGAGCTACAGATAAACAAACTATACAAAGTATCAAGCCCTTCACGCTGCAAACACCCTGTACATTCAAATGAGGCCACAGTGTTTTATTCCTACACAAACCCAGTACAGAGTGCTGAAATGAAGCCTGAACCATTACCAGTAAGAAGGAATGGGCCAACGCAACTATTCAAGCGGCTCCTTGCCATCTTTCCTGGCCCCCTCCCTCCAACCACACTTCCCTTATCTTCATTTCGTGCTTGCCTGCTGATTTACCTATCTCACATGGTTGTTGTGAGGATAAAATGAAGGGAAGGAGAATGATAGAAAGGCGGGCTATAAATGAAACAAATAAACAAAGAATCTGAGCCACTCTTGCTATCCATGCCCACTCCATCTGACTTCATTTCATACAATGTGTGGTGTTTCATGCTGGAAGTGATTAGGGGAGTGTGCACTCTTGGGGCCCTGCTCGCTCTCTCCCACTCTGGAGCAAAAATAGCCTGAATGGAGGACCCTTCCTGGCCCTCTCTCAGTGAGAGTTCCATTTTGGACACAGTGAATAAAAGCTGCTGGTGGTGGTGGAGGATCTCTATTAGCCATTAACAGAGACATTGAGCGGTGGATCAACTTGAATTGAAATGCAGCTGAGGCCCAAACTAGATCTGGCATCTTCCTTGTGTCCAACACAGGGACAACATCACCATTTAAAATCCTAAAACGGGCTATTTAAAAATGCTGGAAGTGATTTTTAATTAATTAATTAATCCGTTTTCAGCGCGATCCGCAGCTCCTCTGTCACACTGGAAAACAATTCCCATTTGGAGGAAATTTTTAATGAATCTGTCTTCAGAGCGACCTACAGCTCCTCTGTTGCACTGGAGAATGATGCTATCTTCTGGTGGGATGTACTATAGACAAGTGTCATTAAAAATCGCCCATTTGAATTCATTGAAGCCAGATTCATTAAAAATCATGCTTCTCTGCTCCTGTGCCTCCCCCTCCGCTAGCCAGTCAAGTGGACCCAGGGGGGCAAGGGGTGGGGGGTAAGGGTAGGAGGCTGACAAGTTTACGCCAGTTGCAAGGCTCAGTCTGGCAATCCTACATTGTAGGCATTAAAATGGCGGCAATGTCCCAGCATCGGACCAGAGGAAACCATCACATCTAGTTTGGCCCATCCACTGAGTGAATTCTGAACCAGTTCTCAGTACTGTCTGGCTAGCCCTTGGACCAGTTGTGAAGGCACTCTCTCCATGATGATTAGAATTTTTTTTAAATCTAGAAAATTCTTGTAGATTGGCTTTAAAAAATAGTTAAATTGAGAAATATGTCAAGTTCTTGAAAAGAAAAGTCTTAAAAAGTGAGCATGCCTGGAGCATATGGCGGGGGAGTGGGGGTGGGACAGTGGGAACAAACCATGCTGAAGACTGAGCAGTCTATGTATGACAGAGGAACAAGGGTGCAGAGAAGGGGCAGGAATGTATGGACCCATTTCAGGAGGGTAGTATGTCTGTGGCCTTAGTGGTCTGTCCTTTGCAAACTGATATTCAGTTGATCAATATGCTGTGCTTTGGGATTTGGCATATTTATGTCTATTTCCGGCATAGCACACTGTAAGGAAGTGGCAGTGTGAAGGTAAATCATGCAAAATGTCCTTGTTCTTAGGTTCAGATTCTGGAAGCCAGTGATTGTGTGGGTGGCCGGATAAAGACCTATCGTGAAGAAGGCTGGTATGTGGAAGTGGGGGCCATGCGTCTGCCCAAAATACACAAGTAAGGAAAAAGACATGCTATGAATCTTACTATGGTTCTGTGCATAGGATTCAAATCTGAGAGTGGGTGGAAAGGGAGGATGCTCTGAACTAACTCATACCGTAAGGTGCTACTGGACCTGAATCTCGCTCTTCTACTGCAGATCAACATGGCTACTCACCTGAAACTGAACTTTGTGGTGTCAAAATGGCTTACAGATAGGGTTGCCATATCACTGTAGGCAACTGGCGGTGGGCGGCGGAACTCACTATAAATCTCCTTCCTCAATTGCATTTCCAAACTGGTTCCTCGTTCTTTTCCTGAGCATAAAGAGTGTGCCATATCCAAGGCTCATTTTAGAAACATAGGCTGTGATCATTAACAAGCAATCAAGTTGGCACACTTTACACTGCAAATATCTACTCGTGGTTGTGAAAGCGAAAGTAAAGTGGATCAGAATGGAACGAGTGTGGAACTATTTTTTTTTCTCCTAAATTGAGACCTCACCTCTTCTGCTCTATATGATGGTATTTTGGATCATGGGTAATGTGTACAGTAAAAATACATCCACTGTTCATTTTTCTCAGTCATTATCTGATTTGCAAAGGCTTGGTTGCATACTTGCAGTGTCAGTTGGCATGCCTGCTTATGTGAATGTGCCATGTACCATCATGGGGTATTGTCTTGTGTGTTGAAAGCGCCTGTCTCTTTTCCTATACTTTTTCAGAATTGTCCATGAGTATCTGAAGAAATTCAATCTCACTGTAAATCCTTTTGTTCAGACGGATGAGAATGCCTGGTATTTGATCAGGAACATAAGGAAAAGGGTGAAAGACGTGATGGCTAATCCGGATGTTTTTGGATACCCAGTGAAGCCCAATGAGAAGGGCATATCTGCTTATGATCTCTTTGACAGAGCGCTGAGCAAGGTATGTGCATTGTGAAGATTAATCATGGACCAATGCGCTCACCTAGCACTCATTCCCCACTTCACATGTGCAGATAATCCCATGCTTGACTGCACAGATATTGTTCCCTGTTAGAAGAGTGCAGTGCGTGGCCCTAAATGGGCACCACTCTTAAATGTGCCCTCCCACCAGCGAGCAGAGACAAGGGAGGCTGCTATTACGTTTTTGTTTTTAAATGTTTTTTCCCTCCCTTTCAACAGTAGTTTTTTTAAATAACCTGTTTAAAATTGTACCAGCATAAACACAATTGTTACAATTTATTTAAAATATTTTATCCAGCTTTCCTCCTAATCAATGTGACTGAAAGCAGTCAACAAGACTGAGGGGACTCAGGAGGACTGAAACAATCAGCGCCGAATCAGAACAGATCAACAACAATCACTATAGATAAAACAGTAATAAGATAACAAAATTCAAGCAATCAGTATAAGAAACCACTACATGTGCATCAGATACTTCTACTCCCCCCCCCTTTGGCTCTTCAAAGCCATCTGAATAGGTGCCAATGTGATGTTTGGGAGAGTCTTTCAGCAAGATGACTCTGAGCCCAATTCACACTGCCCCTCAGAGGAAAAGGGGAGGAAACTGGAGGTAGTTGTTCTATCTCTGAGGGCCAAGCTACAAGTGACGCCTTACACAGGTTGGACACTTGTCAGCTTCCCTCAAATTTTGATGGGAAACGTAGGCATCCTGGTTTTACAGCCTGGCTCTCCATTACAGCTGCAAGACCAGGATGCCTACATTTCCCATCAAAACTTGAGGGAAGCTGACAAAAGTCCAACCTGTGTCAGGCGTCACTTGTAGCTTGGCTCTGAGCTTCTCGCCTTCTTCACTCACTCAGTTGGCATGTAAGCAGGCAGCAAGAGCTTAAAGAAGTACCAGGGCCAGGCTTTGGAGGCTTGATGACTGTCCAACAATACCAACCCTGATGCCCTAGTTGGTGCCAATCAAATGGATATGGGGAAAGAATTGCATGGTTCAGGGCCTGTTTCAGCCTTGTTCCGCCAGGCTCATGGCTGAGGTGGGGCCTCCACTGGCCGGAGGATGCAACATCTACCCCCCTCCCTGTGAAAGCTGCCCACCACTGTTTGTTTTTCAGCTGCTGTTACTGTGCTGCTATATCTAGTTGTACTACTGTATGGTTCGTTAATAGTTGTATTGCTGCCACCAGGCAAAGAGTGCTGCTATTTTTATATGATGTTTTAATATTTTAATATGGAACGTTTTAAAATGATTTTAAAGTTGTTATCTGCCCTGAGCCTGCTTGCGGGGAGGGCGGAATACAAATACAATATAAATAAATGTGATATAAATAAACATGGAGCTGGATGGAACACAAAAAGTCATCTAGTCCAATCCCCAGCACAATGCAGCAAATTCACAGCTACTCGCCCACTCGCCCAGTGACTGCTGCTCTGTGCCCGAGGAAGGCAAAAACCCTCCAGAATCCCTGGCCAGTCTGGTCAGGAGGAAAATACCTTCCTGGCCCCAGAGTGGCAACTGACATTCCCCTGGGCATATTCTGAATAAAATAAATACACTTAAGCACTGGCAAAAATTACGCACATTTCCTTGACCTGTTAACAGTCTTATGGCTCTATATGAGAAACTTAAGCCTCCAAACAACCAATTTCGTGTTTATTTAGATCCCTGGTCATTACTATTTATATGCCACCGTCACTACATGTAAATTGATGGAATGATGTGTCACTTGTGAATGACATTGTTTCTGTTTCCTGTTTCTGTTTCTCTGTTTCTCTGTGCTTTTCTGGCATCAATATGAATGGCTTCTGAACAGCTAACAAAAAACTGCAAGCTTTTAAAGGAGAAACATGACCCAGTTTCCACCAAGGTAAGAGAAGTAGGCATTTTTTTCTTAAAAACCAATAAAGTGGGTCTCATTTCCCTATACAAGTCCTCAAACTCTTCAGAGGGGTTCCTTTGGACATGGAAAACTATGGCTCATTCATTCTACACATAATAATGACTCAGAGCCAGTTTGGTGTAGTGGTTAAGAGTGCGGGACTCTAATCTGGAGAGCCGGGTTTGATTCCTCACTTCTCCAATTGAAGCCAGCTGGGTGACATTGGGCTAGTCACAGCTCTCTGGAGCTCTCAGCTCCACCCACCTCACAGGGTGTTTTGTTGTGGGGATAATAATGACATACTTTGTAAACCGCTCTGAGAGGACATTAAGTTGTCCTGAAGGGCGGTATATAAATCGAATGTTATGTTGTTGTTGTTATTATAGAAAGTATGAAAGTCCTGGAGCATTTGGGCTCTTGAAAAATGGCACGAGGGAGGGGGTAGGATTGCCAGGTCCCCTGGTCATGATGAAAGCAGGGGATGGAGGGGTTGTATGTGTGTGTGTGTGTGTGGGGGGGAAGTATCCAATAGGAGGACAATCTAGAGCACTTCTGAGTCGCATGAGGAATTCCCAGCATGACACGGAAGTGCTCCGGAGTGCATGGGAGTGCGCTCTGGGGTTCCTATGTGCATTCCCATGCTTCCCCCCTACTAGCCAGGAAAGAGGTGGTGGAGGACAGAGGCTGGGTGTGGAGGATCTCCTGCCCACACTGGGGGGGGGCAGGTAAACTTGGGGAGCCCCTCTTCCCGCATCATGGTCCAAAGCATGGATAGTCCTCTGTGGCATTTTTTAAGCAAGAGAATTCCTGTGGTAAAATGGCAGCAGAATCCCTGGGTTGTCTTCAGGGATGCCATATCATGTAGGTGGAGGGGGCATGTGTGTGTTCATTAAAAGCAGGGAGAAGAAAGCACGGGGAAAGACACCTCAGGGCTCAGATTTCCTGGTGAAATGCATTTCATGTGAGGAGATTCTAAGTGTCTTTTGCCACGTTCATCATAGGACATGGCAACAGCAGAAAAAATCCCTACCAAATTCCTTTAGAAATGCAACAAATTCTCATATACCTTCATAAGAAAATGAAATTCTATTCAGACTTAATTGTTATACAGCTACAAGAGTTGCACAAATAGCTGGTTCCTATGAGGTCACGAAGACTTCCTCTAAGTCTCCAGGTTCACACTGACTGTGATCAGGGATTCCCAGGAGGATAGGTGACTACTAGGCATGGTGACTAAAGGGGACCTCCACATTCAGAGGCAGCAACCTCTGAATACCAGTGCTAGGAGGCAACAACAGTGAAGACCTTGGCCTCTTTCCCCTGTTTCTTGGCCCTCCAGAGTAATTAGTTGAGCACCG
Organism: Eublepharis macularius; assembly: GCF_028583425.1. NCBI lineage: Eukaryota > Metazoa > Chordata > Lepidosauria > Squamata > Eublepharidae > Eublepharis > Eublepharis macularius. The sequence continues at coordinate 155,501,756 of NC_072793.1, read as the reverse complement.
TGGGGCATAGGATGCTGGACTGGTTGGACCATTATTCTAGTCCTGGAGGGCTCTTCTCATGTTCTTATTCCCTCTGGGCCTCCCTCACATTACCTTTACACAATCCCAATATCATATGAAATTAAATCACATGGTTTACCCAGAGTCATGCTACAAGTGACAAATTACACTTGCATGGCAAGTGAACAGACTCACGTGTATTCCTCCCTGTTCACTTGCCATTCACTTGCGTTCCACAAGTGGAGCGCAAGTGAATGGCAAGTGAACAGGGAGGAATACACGTGAGTCTGTTCATTTACTATGCAAGTGCAATTTGTCACTTGTAGCTTGGCTCCCAGTTCCATGGGAACTTGGGATAGCTACATCCCTTAGAATTTGGTTCTCCCCCTTTCTTGATAGCCCTGAACGTGATTATTTTTGTTAAAAAACTTGTGCATCTGGCCAACTCATTGGTTCTATGCACAACTAGCTAGCCACTTGCCTGTAGAAAATCTCTATGCTATGCTCCCATGAGCAGGGAAAGATGGGAACAGTGAAAATATACAAGACCTTACAATTTATGCAGAAGAGAAGTGCATGGTCATTATTTATTTATTTATTTATTTATTTATTTATTTATTTATTTATTTATTTATTTATTTATTTATGTCATTTATAGTCCACCTTTCTCACTGAGACTCAAAGCAGATTACATAGTGTGAGATTAGTACAATCAGTAGCAAGGACAAGGGTAGAGGTAGAGGCAGGCAGTAGCAAATCATCTCTGAACATCTCTTGCCTTGAAAACCTCAGCAGGGATTTCACTATAAGTCAGCTATGACTTGATAGCAAGTTAAATATCTTCACACACACACATACACACCATTGTTTTTAGTTATGAATTTTGAATTTGACTGAAACACAACCAGGAACAGTTGGCAAATAGTGGTCACAAGTTGGTAGCGAGGATTGGGATGTTGGTGGAGAGACAAAAGCCGTAATTGGGGGGGATGTGGCCACAAAGGGACCATAAAAGGAGCTATAATAGTGCGGCCAAGGAACCATAAAATCTGCAGTTGACACTGGTAGCCATAGTCTAGCTACAACCAGAAATTTTCAGTTTCCAGATCTATATTTTAAAAATACATGGCTTGTTCTGAGATGGTAGGCAAAACGAGGTGGGGTGGGGTGAAAAATGGATTAGAATTTGAAAGTGAAAAATGGATTAGAATTTGAAAGTGAACAAGGAAGTAATTGTACTTTCAACAGAAAAATCCATTTCCCTCTACTAGGAATTCTTAATGAATGAAGGAAACCTGAGCAGAGGAGCTGTGGATATGATTGGGGACCTCTTGGATCTGGATGCTGGTTTCCACACATCATTTTTGAATGACCTCTTAGTAGCTCCTATCTTTTCACAGGACAGTAGGTAAGACAGAAATTTTTGCATTATCTTGATTAATATGTTTCTTAAATGGGAAGATTTTATGAGCCCCTGAGCTTGGGAAGCCAGGGGCCAATTGTTAGCTAATAGTAGGTAGCAGGGGTGAATTACCAGAGATGATATATCCCCATCTAAAGGCCGTGAAACTTTCATGATCTGTGGAAGATGATGACAGCTGTTCTGTCACAGTGTTGGGAAGATAAACTTTTGATCTTAGTTGTTTATTGTGGTAGATCTTGATACAGACATCTGAGAGTTTTGTTGTACGTGCTACCATAGCTCATTTAAGTGACTTGGTCTTTCACATTCATGGAGCGATGCAAATTAAACAGAACAGTATGAAGTAGATCAGAATCACCTTGGTCTAGTTCACATATAAATGTGTGTTACTTGTCTAACATTTGATTACTTACTGCTTAACGATTTAGAGCTGACCAGTGAAAAGCATTGTGTCCGGGGCAGACCTCTCTCACCCCGGACTGGGCCCACCCGGCCACCCCACCAAGCCCCCCTGGGCCCTGCCGTCACCCGCAACGCCCTCCCCAGCAGCCCCCACTCATGGGAGGGCCCGGGACGACACCGGGCCCGGCCAGGGAGCAAGCTGTGGGCAGGAAGCCAGCCGCCGCACAACCGAGGAGACGGGAGGGCCTGCCGTGGCCGCAGCTGCCGGAAGAGGCGCAGAGGGGCCCGCCACTGCCGCCGCCGGCAAAACAGCCAAGGCCGGAGCGAACGCCTGGCACACCGGCAGCGGCGGGGCTGCGGGAGCAGCGCGGCGACGTTGACGTCGCCGCCGCCGCCCCGGCCGCCCAGGGCAGCGGCCCGAGGACGGGCGCAGCCCTGTGCCGGCTGGGGGAGGGCCCGGGTGGAGAGACCAGGAGGTGGGGCAGTGAACAAGCTGTCCCGGCCCCGGATTGGCTGGATGGCTCCTGGGAGGGCTCCCCCGTCTAAAGTGCAGGTGGAGGCTGGCCTGCCTCAGCCAGGGATTGGCTCGGGAAGAACAGGACTCAGGGGGAATAGGAGGTACAGGGGGTGAGAAGGATGGGCACCAGGCCCAGTGGGGACAGGGAAGCCAGGTGCACAGGCAGAGGGCGGCGGAACCACAGACAGGGATTGGTGACGGGTCCAGGGGTGGAGGAAGGAGGGGCTATAAAGGGGAAGCTCCCAGTGATGCCGAGGAGGAGTGGCTGACTGGAACGTGTGGCAGAGAGAGAACGAGGGGTTTCCAGGACAGCGGGTAGGAGGCAGGCCCTGGTGCCTTAACCACTGCCCCTACCCAGTCTGAGGCAGAGGGAGCTCCCCACCTCCCCCTGGTGGCGACCCAGAGGACGGCAGGATGAGGGGAAGGCGCGGTTGGCGGGGCGGGGCCTCACAAACTGTTTTATGAGAGGAGGTGTGGCATTGTGCAAACTCAGGAGAAACGGTGTTGTTCTAATAGCGAGCTGGATGTAGCCCAAGAAATCAGGAGCTATAATGCAAAGTCTGATCAAATAATATCCATCAGATTCATGGAAAGCCCATCAACATAACCACCATTCAAGTTTACTCCCTAGCTACAGATGTAGAAGAAGGTAGATGCTTTTATGCAATGTCCAGGAAGAAACTGGTCATATACCTAAATTGATAATCATAGGTGACTCTAACACAGAAATAGGAAACAAAGCAGAATCAAATATTGTTGGAACCTTGGACGAGGATTATGAAATGAAGCTGGAGAGCAACTCCTAAAATTTTGTGAAGCCAACATTTTGTTCATCTCAAGCACATGCTTCAGGCAAGTGAACAGTTTTATGTCTGGATGTCACTGGATGGCCAAACAGATTAAATAATCAGAAGCAGAAGATGGAGAAGCTTTATTCTTTCTGCTAAAACAAAATGAAGTATTGATTGTGGTACAGACCACAAACTGTTTATGTCACAAATCAGAATAAAAGAGAAACACTAAAAGAATCATAGTGCCAAAATATAATCTACATAACTTTCCTGAAGAATGTAGAGACCATGTAAAGAACAGATTTGCATTGTTAAGTTCCATTGAATATGAACTGGAAGAACTGTGGCCTGGAGTCATAGACCTTGGCCATTTCCACACATCTTTAAAGGGACAGCCCACTTGCCAAATGCTGCCGGCTTTTCTCCTTCACTGCACATGTCTCCAATTTCAAAATGGGAGCAGGCTGTTTGGCTTCCATTTTTTGGCACCTTTTCTGAGAATGCACTTTCCCACACTTTCCTGCATTGCTAAAATGCACCCCCCAAAAAACCAAACCAGAAGCTGAACAGCCTGCTACCGTTTTCAAACTGGAGACATGTGGAGTAAAGGAGAAAAGCCGCCAGCATTAGGTGAGTGGGCTGTCCCTTTAAGGACGTGTGGAAACAGCCATTATTAAGGAAGATTGTATGAAGACTATTCCCAAGGCTGGCTTGTGCATAGAAGCAGGTCCGGCAACTGCCTCAAGTGCTGAGGCACCAGAGGGGGCACCGGGGCAGGGGTGCGCACCGCAGAGCTGATGGCGGCAGCGCTGGAGAGCTGGGAAGCCACCCACGTGCCACCCTGGCTGCCTGCCATGCCTGGCCCGCAGCTGCTGCAGCCTCCCAGCCCTACCATTCAGCTGCCTTGTGCTGCTGTCACTGCCACTGCTAGCATGCGCTCCCGGCTGGGCGCAGCAGCTGCGGGCCAGGCACAGCAGGCGGCTGGGGCAGCGTGTAGAGCAACTGAGAGGATGCACACATGCCGTCCCAGCCGCCTGCCACGTGACGTCATCACGCAGTCCAGGTGCATGCGCGTTCTTTGCACATGCGCATGGGGACAGCAACAGTGCTGAAGCTGGCCCCGGCCTCAGGCGCCAGAAAACCTGGCACCAGGCCTGACTATTCCTATAGCCAAAAGAAAGGAAAAGCCTCAACAGATGAATGATGAAAGTCTTAAAATTGCTAAAGACAGATGAGGAGCAAAAGTAAAAAGTGACAGAAATAGAATCAGAATTCTAAATGCAGCTTTTTAGCAACTTGCATGCAGAGGCAAAGGGTCAGACTAGATGATACTTTTTCCCACTAGTTTGCATGTGTTTTAAAGCATTTTCCACATCCAGACAGCTGCTACAAGGAACTGCTTGTTTTTTTTAAAAACCCAAACAGACTTGGAATGGTTCCAGTGGTGAATGAAGGGCTCCTGCCTCCCCCAAGCAGATTTTTATTGCACAAAACCGATGTGTATGTATGTGATTTTGCAATTTAGCTGCTCCACATGGACTATCTTTATACATAGAGTACCTTGGCAAAATTGGAGAACTAATCCCTACCCATGTGCATTTTTTGTGCAAGAAAACTGCTTGGCGGTGGAGGGGGAGGCACTAGCCCTTACTCTCTCACCTACCCCTTTTTTACAAGCAGTTCCTCACAGGTCCTGTGTGGATTCAGGAAGCACTTGAAAACACACAAAAGCAGTGAAAAAGTATTTGTTTAATTTGGTCTCAAAAGGACTATTAAAATAACCAGTGCAAAGAAATAGAAAAGAACAATAAAAAAGGAAGAACAAGAGATCTGATCCACATGATCCAAGAAATCAACAGAGAATTCAAACCACAGCTAGGGATGCTGAAAGATCAACAAAGAATTATATTACCTAATCAGGCCAACAATGCATTTATGATGCATTTATTTATTTATACCCCAAATTTATCCTCAGCTGGGAACTCAAAAGCAGTTTCAAACATCACTCTCTTCTCCTCTGTTTTCCCAGAACAATGGCCTTGTGAGGTTGCTTAGGCTGTGAGTATGTGTGGCAGAGGGATGATTTGAACCCAGGTCTCATAGGATCTTAGTACACCACTCTGTCCACTTTGCTATGCCGTCTCTCAATGCAAAGAAAATAAAGAAAATCAATATTAAGAAACTACAGTAAAGATGGAAACAATTCACTTAAGAACTATACAGAAGAGATGAAAGGATGCCAGATTCCTTCAAAGAAGAATCTTTTGATGAAGAACCTGCCATCTTAGAAAGTGAAGTGAAAGTTGCGCTCAAAGATATTGGGAAAAACAAATTATCAGGAGTTGATGGTATACCAATAGAGCTTTTTCAAGCTACAGAACCCGACTCCATCAAAATCTTAACAACAGTATGCCAACTAATATGAAAAACAAAGCAGTGGTCCACAGATTGGAAACACTCAGTTTAATTTTAAAAAGGAGGCATCTAAGGCTGCAGCAAACTAAGGTCTGAACATCTTAAATTGGAATTTAGTTGGTTGACATGCCAGGATTAGCTGTTCTGAAACCATATCTCTTCTAGCCTAGTCTAGTGACTTGAGTCACTAATGACTTTTTTTTTCTGGTTACTCTGCTTACTCTCAGATGGCCAACTACTTAAAAGGAGAATGCAGCAAAAGCATAGAGAATTATGAAATAACAATATGTTTTTTTTTTGAGGGAATTTTAAAGAAACTTTATAGAGACCAGATTAAGACAAGAAAAGAAGAATCTCTTCTTAAGGGTGACAATCCTTAATTTCTACTATCTGTAATACGGACAGTTCAGCATTTTGGTTTTTCATCAATTCTGCTCTCAAACAACGGACAATGATCCCTTGTTGTACGTCTTCTCAGTCATGGGGAACGTATTTTACAAACTTGTTTCCCAATAATCCAAGGAGGATTACCACATGGCCAATTACCACATGGCCAATCATCACTGTCATTTAAGGAGTATTTTTCATAAATCGGCTGTGTCAGGGTAAAGCCCTTTGATCAGACTTGAAACCCAATGAGTTGTTTACGGTGAATCCATCCTAGTGGGCTAAAATCTTAGCTCCCCTCTTTACATATATAAAACCTTCTGATGAAATTCCTAATGCATGGAAACACTTGATAATAGTTCCAGTTTTTAAAAAAGTGTTGAAGATCTGACTCCACAAGCTATCAGACAATTAATTGACTTGCCTTTCTAGGAAAGCTTTATACTTTATATTTTAAGGTTCTGAATTGGGTTGAACAGCATGAGATTTTTTACTGGGAACAGAGTTCAAAAGAGATGCTTCTACCTTAGGACACTGTCTAGTACTTATTTATCTGGTTGAGAAACATACCTGCTTAGGTGGTTATCTCTTTGCAGAGTTTATGGATCTCAATCAGCAGAGCTTTTGATTCAATATGCAGAACAAGAATGAGGGCTAAATTAGCTAACACTACTATTGATTGAAAACTCTTGTGGCTTATCCAACAATTTCACACAGATCTCACTGCCCAGGTACAATTTGGCCCAGAAGGACAACTGTCTGGATTGTTCAAATTAGATAAAAGAGTGTGGCAAGGATGCCATCTGCCTAAATTGGCCAAGTTCAATGTTCCCAATCTTCTTTATGCAGATAATTCAGTTCTTTCCTGTACTAAAGTGGGGTTCCAAAGATCACTAAGAACTTTTTCTACTCTACTGTCCTAAGGAGGGCTTGTATTTTAATTATAAAAAGTCAAAAACTATAGACTTATCAAAGAAAAAGGAAGCACCCTTGTTTACCTGTCCCTTTGATGGTCTTCGGCTTGATTAGGTCAGGGAATTTAAATATTTGGATATCCTGTTTACATCTAACATACCTTGGAGTAACCACCATAAGTTGGCATCCAATAAGGTCAGACCAAGTGCATGAGTAAAGGTAGAAAATATATTCCTGGTGCCATTTTGGCTTTTAATCTAACAGTTATACTCCATATTTTATTTGATGCCTCGATTTGAATAAGTTCTGCCAGAGCAGCCCTGGACTGTCCAGTTTCGCAGGAGGCATTGCTCTTCCTGCAGAATTTGGCCAAAAATCATTGGAAGCCAGGGCATGGCTTTCTGCATTCAATCTAAGGCTTAAGCAGATTTTCAGTGAGAACAGGTATTTGTTTGTACTAGGATTGGATTCCTGTAAAACTTCTTGGATGAAATTTTTTTGGCCCTTGATATTAATAAAAAATCGTGGAAAACATGAGACCCTCATCTTAATTAAGAAGTGTATCCCAAACTTTGATTATTTGAGTGTGCCATGTTTGGTCCTCTCAGTATTTTAGCATCTGAAGATAAGCATGCATAACTACAGGTGAATGTAAAGCATTGCAGCTGGAGATGAGTTCCAAGACCTTATGGGAAAGGAGAGAGAGATTAATGCCATATAGCACCATGTCAATGTTCTGGTCATCTTGATTCTAAGCTCAAGGAACAGCAAGGGAGAAAAGATGGCACTGTTTAGGGACATAGGGGAATTCTGAGCAGCTGAGACTGCTAGTAGAGTTGGAAGAGCAAAGGGCAGATACAGGGGCATGTCTGTAGATAAGGGAGGAAAGAAAAAATGGAGAAAGGCCACTGAAAGGGTTGAATGTCAAGACAAGTTTTTGCAGAATGAGGAAGGAGATTAGAAACTGGTAAAAAGGATCTGAGAGGGCATTTGGGTAGTGAACTTTGGGCAGGAGTGGAAGGAACTGACATTTGACAAGGCAAGACCTGAGAGACTCTGAAAAAAAACACCAGAAGGTAAGGTTAGTGCATAAAATTTGATAAGCAAGATGTTACTGTGCTCTATCCAAATATGGTCAGAAACCATTTAGTTCTTGAAATGGTTTATGAAATATATGAGTGGCATAATATTTGGTTGATCTAATGAATGTTGTTCAATTAGTGATTTGTTCACAATTTTTGCATTTTCTTTCTTCTTCCCATCTTCAGTTTAGATGAAATCACTGGTGGGTTTGACCAGCTGCCCAAGAGCTTCTGCAGTGAAATGCCTGGGATAATACGCTTTAACTCTACAGTAGAAAAGGTTATCCGATCAGGCAAGAAAGTAAGGGTGTGGTTCCGCCAGGCAGGCAAACCTGTCTTATCATCCCTGACTGCTGACTACGTCATCATTACAGCTACTACAAAAGCCACACGGCTCATCAAATTTCTTCCTCCTCTTTCCCCAACGAAAGCTCATGCTCTGCGTTCCTTTCATTATACAGGTGCCACTAAAATTGTCTTGGCTTGCACTGAGAAATTTTGGGAGAAAGATGGGATTCGAGGTGGGCGGTCAATTACAGATCTCCCCTCCCGGACTATTTACTACCCAAATCACAACTTCTCCAGTGGGCTAGGGGTAATCTTGGCTTCTTATACCTTGCATGATGATGCTGAGTTTTTTGTTCCTCTGAGTGATGAAAAGTGCATTGATGTGGTCATGGATGACCTAGCAGAAGTTCACAAAGTTTCTAAAGATTATCTCAAATCTGTTTGCACTAAGCATGTGATACAGAAATGGGCTCTAGACAAGTTTTCAATGGCAGCATTTGCTTTTCCTACCCCATACCAGTTTAGTCACCTTTTCAGGACTTTGTCTAAGAATGAAGGAAGGATTTACTTTGCAGGAGAACACACAGCCCATCCCCATGGTTGGATCGAAACAGCGATGAAATCTGCTATTAGGGCAGCCAGCAGTATTCACCGTGGTATCCATAATATATTGCCAGATTTATAAAAGCAAGCCTAGATGATGTCTAGCCCTCATGAAACTCTAGGTTTGGAGTCAGAGGTCATACTGTGGGAAGACCAAGGATTTTTCCAGTCATGACTCCCACTCCTTGTAAACGCCTCCCTCCTTTAAAAATTCCGTGAAGCACCGTCTCTTCAGAAACTCCATAAAACAGAGGGATCCAAACGACCGCCCATTGGATACCACTGGCCTCTGGACCTCTTTTCACCCAGCCCCCAATCTCCACAAAACGCAGAGCCCCCTGCTCTTTGTGACTCTTCTGGGGTATTTCTAGTGCTAAGAATCTTCTCTAGTGTCATCCTGGCTCGAATCACAGAGCTCAACTTCCCTCTGCAAGAAGTCTCCATTTTGCCCTCTGCTGCAGGCTCTTGCTGTGGGGTGGATGAACGACTGGTACCTTCCCCACTGCTACAGACTATTCATGCTGAACCAACAACAAAAAAATGGGGACCTGCTGGCCCTGCCCACCAAATGATTTCTGTAAACAGCCCTTGAACTAAATAGTTTGATGACTTCTGCTGTAATAGTTGAAAATTTTTTTCCCCATCCAGTATCCAGTGGCCTGTAACTTGGCAGTCCACTGAGAAAAGTCTGAAGCTCCCTCCAGCCTAATTATCCTTTCTTCAGCCTATGTGGCTGTTCTTCCAATGAATAATCACTTAGGCTGTTTCAACACTGCCAAATATAGTGCAAAAATCAGCTATATCACTGGGAGCCCACAAAGGCTAGGGGGACCCCTGGACTTGCACGGGAAAATCTCTCCCGACGGTTCTGGACAAGAAAACGGGGGGAGGGGCTAAGTGGGAAGTCTCTGACAAAGCATTTTTAATCGTCTCCAGTCGTTCCCATGAACAGCTAAAAAAGTGTCACGACGTGGAATAAATGGAAATCAATAATTGCGGGATGATACAGGTATTCACGAGTATTAGCAGAAAAATAGCAAAAGTATGCGTGAGTTTTGCGCTGCAATAAGGCCATGTGGAAACGGCCTTAGACTGGAGGAAGGCTGTTTAAACTGATAGAACTTCATGTAGCCTAAGATAGGATACATGCCAGGATATGTTTTAATTTGCTGTTGTGTGTTTTTTATTTTTTTTTATTAAGATTTTAAAATTCATTATTTTTATTTCATTGACTGCCCATTGAATTATTTTTAGAGTTTATTGTTAAGCTCTCTGAACCTCAGAAATCTATAAGCAATATATAAACATGTAAGAAATATATAAACATTTCAGATAAATGTGAAAAACATTTTAAATAAAATGTGAAAAACTAAATACAAATTCCTTATTCCTTCTTAAAATCAGTTCATAATGGTAATCCCAGACCCTCCCTTGTCATTTTTTTTAATAGTCAGACACTTGTCTGTTTTTAAGAAACATTTACTTCTAAAGGAAAAAGGTACACGAGATTCCTATAAAACAAAGAACTCTATTTCCTACATATTTATTCTACAAAGACCACACAAGCAATATGGAGAAACTGCTTCTTCTTAACCCTTAGAGAGGAAGTCACCTGACCTATTAACCAATAGTCGTTTCTCAGTTTCCCTGGGCACTATTGGCTCTCTGCCAGGTTTCCTTCCAGGTCATTACAAACAGGGAGTACACTGGGTAAACACATTAACCCCATAATGACTGAATGTCAGACCTTTGCAATCTATAATTTGATTATAATTTCCTTGTAGGAGTTGATAGGCTCGGAGGCTGATTAAAGACGGAGTCTCCCTCTTGCTTTTGGTGGCACCTTGTTATCTGAGCTTGCAAGAAAACGCTGTGTATGGCATCATGTGGGCCTGGGATTCCTAAAGGTTCTGGGGAATCAGGGCACTATGGTGGATTTCCAGCAATGTCACCTTGACATCTCTGTCCTGTTAACTGCTTTCCCATAGAGATGTTTCTTCCTTTCAGACTTTCATCATCTCACATAAACCAAGCAGATCCTTCTAGGCAATTCCTTGTTTCTTAACAGCCTTCACTATTGCTAAACTTTGCAACCCTCATCTGTCTCTCTTTGCAAGAGCTAGAGCAAATGTACCTTTGGGAGAAGGCTTGCTTTGTTTCAAGCAGGAAGTTGAAGCCCTCATAGATAGATCTATTTATACATAAACAGCCCAGCCTGCTCACTCATCATGAGTATTAGCCTACTATTGTTTGTGGGTGTGAACCACACAGTTACAAAGAACCACAGAAGGACATTCTGGGACGAGGACAGAAAAAGACAGATAACTTGTGCCACCTTTTCTCGCAAGGGATAGATTCCTGTGCATATATGTTATAGCAGTGTTGATGTCATCCAATATTTGTGCACAGGCCATTAACAGACTTTTCTTTCCACACAAAAAAACCTGCTTTATTTTAAACTTGTAAAAAAAAAGGGGGGGTATTTCTTAGGCTGAACACAATAGGCATGAGAGGTTTCTTATGTCTGAAGGGGCAACAACCCAATTGCCAGACTTTGTGAAGAGCTGTCTGGAAGTACCCTGAGAAGGTCCAACAGACTGCTTATGGGCCTGGCAAGCTGGTGCAGGAGCCCCTCAATGTCCTCCAGGCCCATGGGCCACCCAGCCATCCACCACATGGGAGGCCCATAATGGCTGCCAGTAGGTTGCACATGTGGCACCCCATGCCATGCTGGAGTTGCCAAATGCCCTCCACTTCCCTTTCCAGGCACTGAAGGACATTCACCACCTAGTCCAGTTGGGCCTCCATACATCATTGATCTGCCAGAGTGGCCATGAACAACATGTGAGAAGGAATGGGGGCATGGTCAGAAGTGGGACTAGTCACTCCCCATTTCTGACCAGACCTAGAGATGCAACCATCTGGTTGATGGGTGGGGTGTGGAAGCGTCCTGTGTCCTGCCAGCAGGGTGAAGGGTATCCCAGAGCAGTCTTCCCACCCCAATCCGGCATTCATGAGTGGGGCACTCACCCTCAATGGGGTAGAGTGGTGCGTGGGGGAATATCGCCTCCAGGATCATGCTGCCCTGCATGGATGCCTTGGGTCCCCTGTAGAGATGGGGACGAACAGCAATACGAACTTTAAAAAGCCACAAACAGCCCAATCAGCTGTTCACGAACAAGGCCCCATTCTAAACAAACAGGTGGTTGTTGCAAGCCTCGTTCATTGCTGTTTGTCAAGCCAGACAGTCTGGCACCTGCAATCAATTCCCTTGGCAACTTAGACAGGGACTGCCTGAACTCTGTCTGAACTCCTGCTGTTGCCCTGGAAACCCCAATCAAAGCCCAATTTAGCTTGATAGGCAGGTCTTCCTTTCAAGTGTGGAGCTCCAAATTTGTTACAAGGAAGCAAAGAGCAGGGGGAGTCCTAGCTCTGGTTTTACAGATAGTGAGGGAGAGACGGTTGCTGTTCGCATTTTGAGAGAGAGACAGGGAGAGTGCATTGGAGCTTGAATTTTCTTTGTGTGTGATGGGATAGGGATCTACCTCTTCAAGTTCCAGGGCTGCTGCCAGGCTCTGGGCCAAGCTATTATTTATTACTTGTACCTTTCCTGCTGCCTGCTCAGGTAAGGTTTCTGGGAGTGGTGCGGTAGGGATCTAACCCCTCAGGTTCCAGGGCTGCTGCCAGGCTCTGGGGCCAAGTTATTATTTATCATTGGTACATTTCCTGGTGCCTGCTCAGGTAGGGGTTCTGGGAGTGGTGTGGTAGGAATCTTGATGGCTGGAGGAGAGCCTGCTGGCCCCCACGAACAACGAACATGTTCGTGAACAGGTCATGTTCATCAGTGTTCGTTGTTCGTGGATGGCAATGAACACCGAACACCATGGTCGTGGTTTTTTTCCTGTTCGTGCCCATGTCTAGTCCACTGCTGTTGCCAGCCAAGGAAGAGTGGATGACCATGATGGCCTCCGACCCTGGTGTAAGGCCACAGGACTCCACTGGCTCAGGCAGCCTTAGTCCTGTCCTGCCAAGGGGCAGAGGTTCTTTTAGGATTTGAGGACAATTAAAACCAATTGATGGGGAAAGCAAAAGACTTTATTACACAAAGCAAATACAGTCATTATACAAGGCAAGGGGAATAAACATACAGCATAGCATAATATAATATAAAGGAAAAGAAAGATGCCACCTGATGCAAGCAATGCCCTTTCAGTCACCGGGGGACCCTCTCTGACGGTGACAGGCAGACTCCTTCAGACAAATACAACTGTACAGCATGCTACCAGCTTTTGTCTGTACTGAATCCCCACTAAGAGGGTCCTTGCTCAGACTTATATACCTTAAAGATGGCTTATGCCCACCTGCAACATCAGCCTCCCCAGAAGGGTCTTAATGAGAGGGAAGGTGACTAATCAGGGGGCCAAGGCTAAGGAATGCTGTCAGTGTCAAGCTGGCCTTGATGATCTAAGCCTAGCTGATAAGAGTTAGCAACTGGCACTTACCCAAGGCCTGATTGCCTGGTCCTCCCTTAATCAAGATATACTCTTCTCGAGGTCAGAGCTTACCTCAGCCAGAATCAGCACCAGCTGGCAAGAGCTTGCATCAGCAGAAAATGAAAGAGCAACAAGACATAATGTAGTATAAAGCACATATTCAAAGGCTTATGCTCTTTAGCCAAGATGGATAGACCTATGGCACCACTAACTCCTCGAAATACAATCCTCTTCCACAATTTCCAATACAAGTTCCTTGTGGATCCTACAGACTCTGCTCTGGGCTTGGCTCTCTCCTTGCTGTTTTAGTAGGAGTCCTCCATGCCCAGACCCTGGGAGGCAAGGTGCATACCCACCAAGGTAGATGCAACCTCTGTTTGCTTCATCACTGCTGTAGGGTATGGGTGCCCAGGAGGTGGGCTATATGAGGCATGAGGCCCAGGGGGACATGCAGAGCACATGGGGGTTTGTGGCAATGATGCTTTAGGTAAGGGTACTCCCTTACCCACCTATGCCCCCCAGACACAGTGTCATGGGCTGGTGGTACAGGCCTCAGGCATACCCCCTGTTACTCCCTGGCCCTACCACCATATTCTTTCTCAGATCTGCTTCCATTTGGTGATTCTCCAGATGTTCTGGCCCACCACTGCTGTCTCTGGAGGCTGCCTTCATATTCCCCACCTATGAAGGCTTCTCCTGTCCCCACCACCCAGCTTGGGCAGGGACAGAAGCTGCCCAATTGCCTTGTTGTTGAAAATGGCACATTTGGTGAAGAGCTTGGCAATGCTCTTCACCAGCTCTGTGGCCCACAGTGTAGTACCTGCATTACAAGCACATCCTCAGTTGGCCTAACATCTGGGCCGTTTCCACACTACTCACCTTCATCCGGAACAGGGCGCAATGTTGCGAAAAACCCCCCAGAAGATAGCGTCTTCTTGTGCGAGTTTTGCGCGATGTCGCTCAAAATTCACGCAAGAAGACGCTATCTTCTGCATTTTTTTTCACGACGTTGCACCCCGTTCCGGATGAAGGTGAGTAGTGTGGAAACGGCATGGCTCAATAACCATGTGGGGCCAACAATGGGCCTGGTTGTAGGTAGCACAGACCACCAGTGCATCCCTAGCATACAGTGTGAGCAGGTATGACAGCAGGGGGTAGCCCCAATCACCTGTGCAGGGAGGACAGTTGTCAGGCCCCCCTGGCAGGGAAATGGACCCAGTAGCCAGCCTTAGCAGCTGGTTTAAACTGGGCATAGTGAAGATCTATGTATTGTGCCTGCTGCCTAGGAACCTGGCAATAAGGTCTGTGAAGATGCTCTGGTGGTCTCAGCTGGCCTGCTTGTTCAGGCTGCAGAACCACAGTCCATAGTGTCAGACTTGTGTGGCTCATCGTGGGTGATGGTGTGGGAAAGTGTGACATGTGTGCATACCAGGGACTCATGATGTTCAGGAAATGTGAATGTGGAGAACATGGCACAGATGGGGGTCATGGTCAGCTCCGCCTGTTTCATGCAGAAGCTCACGTGCTCCTGCAGGTGAAATGGAATGGCATCCAGGAAGCTGTGGAGGCTGCAGCTCACTAATGACTGAGACACTTCCAGCACCTTGGCCATGACTTTGCCTGTGCCTGGAAATTGAGGAAATTGAGGAACAATGACACTTCCTGCAGGATGGGGAAGGCCCTGCAGGGCTGGGCAGAGCACCTTGCAGAGGGCTGGGCTGACTGTCCTGTTTGGGCAGAACAGCTCTAGGCAGGTGCCTTCAAGAAGCTGCAGGGTGTGATATGGACTCAGTTGTTCCTGGCATGGTGCCTAATGTAGCATTACTGTGCCACCCATACATACAGTGTGGGCAGGAGCTATATCAGCTGGATCATAGGCAAGGGCAGCAAAGGGAAAGGCCACCATCCTGAGGTGGGCCTAGTGGCTATAGGGTGGGGGAACTGGTTAGGAGTACAAATTGCATGGGGGCCTCCCACACCTTGAAGTTCATGGGCCATGACTTATCTCCTATTGCCATCCCTAGGGGATGACTTCTGTACCCTGGAGGCACATTGCTGCTGCCCAGCTTTCTCCTGTGGGTGGGGAGGGGTGGGGATACATTCCATGGTCTAGACATGCCCATGGTGCTTGGCCCTGCCTTCACATTCCACACTGGCACATCCGTGCTCAGCCCAGAAGACAGCTATGCCCACCACCAGCCTAACCAGACTGAGTAGAGTTGCCAGGTCCTTTGAGTCCCCCGGTGGGAGATTGGGAGCCTGGCACTTACCCCTTAGAGGCTGCTGCATTTTTCCTCATGCTCGCACTCCCGGCATGCTTGATGACATCACTTCCAGGAAGTGATGTCATTACGAGGGTCAAACCGCAGCCCGGGAGCGTTCCTATGCTTGGCAAAGAGCTGAATCCACCCCCACCCCCCGCAGGCCCTATTTGGCCCAAAACAATTTGGCTCCCCCTCCGGTCAGGTAAGTGGGGGCAGGGGTGAGGAGGTGGGAGCAGAGGATCCCTGCCACCAGAGGGGGAATAGGAAGCCTAGGACTGAGGCAGAGAATGTGCTGCTGTATGGACTGTTGATAGATCATGCCACTGTGGCCCTCACTACCACCAGAGCAGCTCTGTGACTGCTCACCACCAGGCTTTCTGGTGCATTGCTGCAGAGCAGGTCTTTGCCCTAGGCCGCAGTGTGGACGCTATCCTGTGGTCTGGCTTGGAGGTGTGTGTGTACCCTCCTGGTCCAGGGCATTGCCTACAAGTGGGCAGTGGTGGAGGGCCTGACCAATGTGGAATCCATGTGGTGCATTGTGAACCTGCCCATCATGATGGGTGGCCACAGTGCTACCCACCTGCCTGGTGTTAGGCTTGCCATCCCCTGCCCCTACTTGCTGCCCACTGGCCCTGCTCACGTGGCTTGTGGTGGAGGAGGCATGGGGTGGGAGGGAGATTATGTGCACCCCCTTATCCAGCTGAATTAGCTTCAGGGCACCCGACATTATGAAGCCTCCAAACAGGCAATTTTAGGCTTCAGCACACCCCACATGCTGGAAAGTGATGTCATTTTCCAGCACGAAGAAAGAAACACTGGGTGCACTGAAGCCAGTTCAGTGGGACAGGGGAGCACTGGAGCATGTACAGCACAGTCGTGGGAGGTAAGTACCTTGCTGACCCCTGCTCCTAGCCCCCTGCTCCCCTGTTTTGGCCCCTGGCAACCCTATCTGGTGGGTAAATGGTCTTCAGACAAGGTGTACCTCTGGAGTGTCGGCAGGGTTTTCTTCCTCATGCCGACACTCTCTCCTGCCTTTCCATCTGCTGGTGAGCTGCTCAGCAGGGAGGCTGATGCTGGGCTTTCAGGTGGTGGGCCTGGCAATGGGGTTGTGCTGCACACCAGGTCAGAGACTGCAGGCCTGGCCCTGGACCCAGGGGGCAACGATACTGGTAAATCAACCACTCCGATTGACCCCTCCAGGGGCTCCCAACAGGATGTGCCCCCACCATACATACCATAGTGGTGATCCAAGAGGGGATGGTAGTCAGCTGTGGGGCAGCCAACCCACCGCAATGGCTGCAAGGTGGATGGGGACCCAGGTGACGTGGCTATGGACACAGGTCATGGCTGTAGGGCCATGTATGACACATGCAGCCCCCCCCCAGGGTCCATTGCTCTGATCTTCTCCTCTGGTGTAGTGGAACATCTTTGTATCCTCACCCTTTTTGAGACAGGCTGTGGAGGCTGCCTTGGTGATCTTCCAGATCTTGGTCATCAGGGACTCCTCAGGAAAAGCAGCTGAGGATGAGGCACTGCAGCGGGTGGACTCCATGTCCTTGAATGGGGCTGGGGGTGTCAGGGATAGAGGGAGGATTCTGGGACATGGTGTGCCATGGGCCTGTCCCACATGCTGCAGCTGATGAGGTCCCCAATGGGACCTGCTGTCTGCCCCTGGATATGGGCCCTCTGCCCATTTCAGCACACCCCTCCACCTTCTGGGACATTGAGAAAGAGTGGCTGGAGACCCAGTGCAAGGGGAGGAATACTTGGCCCTGGGTCAGCAGTGCTGGCTCACAGCTGCTCAGGGAGCAGCTTCAGGGCACTTCAAGTGACTAGTGGCTGTTGTAAGGGGCATGGCTGGCTAGCACATGTACATCAAGAAGCGGCTCATGGATCCATTGGTGGTGATCTGCAGCCTTGCTCCAGCCCCTGCCCCAGAAGCCAACCTCCTCCACTGGTGGCGATGATGGTGGCAGCAGTCATCCAGGGCTTCTCCTGAGGCCAGGCTCATCACAGTGGCCATCATGCTGAGAGGTGCCCTGCAAGTGACACTGGGCACCCCACGTTCCCTTTTCTCTCCCTGTGGCTCTTTCCTGGGGGTTCTGACCCACTGCAAAACACACGGCTTACTTTTGGATGAGCCTGTGTAGGATTGCTCCTGGTATGTGGGATGGTGGGGGCCCCTTCCCCCCTTTTCTGTTCTGCACTTCTGCTGCCTCTATTCTGTTTGCCAGAGGCCTGTGCCTTTAAGGGGCTGGGGTATGTGCCATAGGCTTGGCCTGGCAGTGCATGCCACATATTTCCCCACCCTTCTGCTCCTCTGCCCTGGGGTCAGGTCACTGTGGCTGCTTTTCTATGGTTAGTTGGTTCCCCCTGTCTGTCACTGCCACGCTTTTTCTCTCCTGTGACATCCTGTGAATGTGCCAGTGTGGTTGTTGGAGATGCCTACACAGTTGTGTCCAGTATGAGCCCACTGAAGTGCATTGTCCTAGTCCCTGGCCTGTGGGTTTGCTTTTAGGAACAGACCAGCAGGGTTGCTATGGTACTGGAGGCCAGCCAACTCTGCCTCACCAGCCCTCAGAATTGCATTGTTAAGTTTCTCTGCTGCATAATGGGTAAAAATGGACAATAGGAAGCACTTGTTCCTCTGAATAGATGAGCCATACTATCAGACTGGCAGCATTTGCCATTACCTATGTAACTAGTAAATCCCATTACAGAACATGTGGATTTCTGCCTCAGAGGCCATGTATTTAGAATGATACTATTTTAAGATGGGTAGATATCTGTCAGTTTGTTCCAATTTGCTTCCTAAATATTTATTGGCTGGATTATCAATGCCTCTCTGGATTTTGGTTGGTATTTGGGTCGCTCAAGTAAATTAGGTGGGGATTATTTTATTCATAGTTTATGTATTTGTTCTAAAAATATTTTGTAACCAGTTCTTTCTAATTTAATCTAATCTGTTCTGTTCAATCAGTAAATATCAGTGTTGCAAGAAAACTGCAGCAGAACAAGTAAAACAATCATTTGTCCCCACGTAGTAAATGACTGATTTCCTTATTCCGCATCAGAAAAACCGGCTTTTTCTCACTTCCTCCTCCATTTTTATTTGGCTCTTAACGTCTTTAGGAATATCCCGTTTCAATAATCTTACGGAGAACATTTATGGCATCCTTTTGGCATCTAGCTTTTGACTGTTCCCACCTTGATTTTCCAGTATCGAAAATACACAACTGGGAGTTCCCTATGTTGTGCCATACACCAGCAACTGTACGTGATATGACCTTCAGGTAGGTGTTGGTCATTGGAAAAGTTTCAGTTGAGAAAGGTACGTTTCCCAGATTCTGAATCATATTGGCACAGAGCCAGCCACTTTCTGCCTATAAAATAAGAGAGCGCGCTTGTGTCCTTAACTCGCCATCCAACCATGGACCAGATTTGTAAGTGAGCAACCTTCCTTAATGGAATAATTTCAGAAGGCTTCCTTTGGAAGTTCCTTTGGAACACCCAATCATTTGGATGATATTTAGAATGTAATTTCTTCAAGAGCAATCCACTATATTATGGTTATTAGCTTTATAGCTGTAAGACCATTTCAGGAATAAAATAACATTGTGGAAATCTCTTATGGAGGGTTACAAGAAGGTATTTGACAGCCTTCTGTTGGGAATGCTTAAGATACTGAATGATCAGTCTAAGGACAGGAAGTTGGACTGGGAGACCCATTGGGTATTCTGAATTATAATAATGACCTGCTCCCTTTTTTATTCAACCTTGTCTTCATCGTCATAAAAAGAGATTACCTCTGACATAGACAAAATAGACAAGAAATTTAGACAGAATGCTGTGTAATCTTGGCACAAGGTAAATATTAAGGATCAGCAGGGGATAAATCAAGAGGATTTAAAAGATTAGTTTGTTTGTACTAAAATGTACAAATTTTAGTACATTTAGTACATGTACATAGTACATGTAATTTTACTACATTTGATTTCATTGTGAGAACAGATGACAGATTGGTCAAATTGTCACACAGTTCTCAAAGTCACTTAGAAAAGAAAATGTGTAAACTGGATCCCTTTCCAGCTGCTGATCAGCTACACAGAAACTTCTTCCTTTGATGAAGTAAAGGGTTCCAAGATAATTTTGATAGTCTGAAAACCAGAGGTGAAAAATGTTTCACTCAAACTGATTGACCCCAAATCTCTTTTCATGACCCTTCTGTGTAATCTTTGCTAAGGCATTACTTTTCTTCTAGTACTTTTTCAGTTCCTGCTGCTGCTTGTGGCAGCCTCGTTTTCTAAAAATGCTGCTGTTCAACATGAGGGATGGATGAAGTGTTTTGATGATCCTGACTACGAGGAACTCATAAGACTTGCCAAAGATGGGCTGACAAAGACTTCTAAGCCAAAGACCATCGTAATTGTCGGGGCAGGAATTGGTGGACTCACTGCTGCTAAGCTATTAAAAGATGCTGGACATCAGGTAACTTTACTGACTGAGAGCCAAGCTAGAAGTGACGAATTACACTTGAATAGCAAGTGACAGACTCACATGTTTTCCTCCCTGTTCACTTGTGCTCCACTCGATCTCTATGTGATCAAGTGGAGCACAAGTGAACAGGGAGGAATACATGTGAGTCTGTTCACTTGCCATTCAAGTGTAATTCGTCACTTCTAGCTTGGCTCTGAGGGACAAGTCATGTGTACAAAGTCTTTGGGGCCATCCATTTCAGATGTGTGCCTGCAGTTTCCCACAGGGAACTCAAATCCCAGGAGCACATGGGCCTGATTCAGATTTAAAATTTTGTTTTGAAGTATTCTCCAGATTTTGTATGATTTCTTAAGTATTTGCCAAATATTGTGGGATGCTGTATGTAACCATTGATTATAATAATAATATAATAACATAATTTGTATGTAATTATTGATTATAATAATAACATAATAACATACTTTGTAAACCACTCTGAGTGGGCATTAAGTTGTCCTGAAAGGTGGTATATAATTCAAATGTTAGTATTGTTGTTATTTTGACAGATTGGATAGCTGACATTCAATAATGTTTAGTATTTTACAGTATTGACAGCCAATACAAGATGGCATGCAATTGGCTTTCAAATGTTCTGTCTCTAAGAAACAATTTTTGTATTGAATTGTGTGTCAAGGCTACCTATGTATTTACCATGGAACTACTCAGTAACACAGATGGAAAATCCATAGTGGTGGGGAAATTGTCTTTTGCTGAAGTTTATCCACCATGTCTAATTGTGTCACTGAAAAACCCATGCAAATTTCCAAAGCACTCAGAGTTGCTTGGAAAACTTTTTGGTTTACCCCTAGGTATAACTTGTTTGCTGTATTTGTTGATTGGTTAGCAATGGTATTTAACATGCAATAGTACTTGATAGAGGCATTAGCAATGACTTGCAATGGAAATTAATGTTGAACATCTTATAAGCTTTTGTAAACGAAACCTGCCAAAATTGCAAATATTAAGTGATGCCAAGAAATCTAAAGCATGGCCCAAGTAAACACAGCAAGCTTCTATGGCAGGTGAGAAATTGAACCGGGGCCTCCCAGATCCTAGTCAGGCATTCTGTCTCCTATACCACACTAGCATATAGATCCAGAGGATGCATCTGAAGAAGAGAACTGTGATTCTCGAAAGCTTATGCTACAATAAAGTTGGTTAGTCTTAAAGGTGCTACTGGACTCTTTTCTATTTTCACACCAGCATAGAGACACATTGCAGACTAAAAAGCAGCCTAAGCATCTTGTCTTATGCACATGCCTATATAGTTTGAAGCACGGAACCGGGAATTTGTCACTTGATGTTGTGGCATAACCTTGTATATTTCCAGCATAGCAATCTGTAGGGAAGCGCTGGAGTGAAGAGTAACAATGTGTTTGTTCTTAGGTTCAGATTCTGGAAGCCAGTGATCGTGTGGGTGGCAGGATAAAGACCTACCGAGAAGATGACTGGTATGTGGATCTAGGACCGATGCGTCTGCCCAAAGCCCAAAAGTAAGTAAGGAAAAAACCCATTCTATTAAAGTTCCATTCATGACATTGAAAGGCAAGAGGGGGGTGGGCAGGGAAGATGCTCATCTTCACAATTCACCACTAAATCCACTGCATATGATATAGAATATCATTAAATATTATCCACTAAGATTTCTTCTTCCACTACATCTCCAAGCTGCTTTTTAAACCTCCATCTGGGAATGCAGAGTATGTCCTCCTAGCTACCAAACATCAAGACTTGTTTCACAAAGATTAGCTGGCCAGTAGAAAGCAAACCAGAACAAAAGACCATCATAGTCCAGTAATACTGATTGGTCTGACACCCCCGGACGAAGACACAAGAACTGGGTTAATCTGGAGTACAATTTTTATACTTTTCTGATCTGCAGCAGAAGACCCACTTAACGCCTTTCCTTCCAGTTCCTAACTGGGACTTGGCTTAAGTTTTGATGATGCTGGTAGATTAACACTACAGTCCTAAGTACAGTTACACACTTCTAAGTCTATTGAAGTCAATGGACTTAGCAAGGTGTAACGTTGCTTCACAATAAATAAAATAACTCCCCTTTGGTTGACATTTCACAACATTAGCTGTTGTAACTCATCTTTCAGTGCCTACATACCTAGCAGCACAAGCAAATTGCCAAACCATCTTGGAGTTCTATAAGTGCTACCAGGTTAATATAAAGATCCCTCTCCATTTCTGCACTACCTAGTAGCTAGTTGGTTTGGATAATCACCCTGAACCATCCCAAAGGGTTGTTACCAATATGCCCTATGATAAACCCCTTTGAACCTGCATTGTTCTTCAGGACATAAAAAGCAAAATTAAAAAGACAGACTAAGGAAAATTCCTCCCTGCCACCCACCCACCCAACCAGCATACAGGAGGTGAAAAAAGGCCCAATTCCTCTTGCCAATCAGAGAATGGATCCCCCACCGCACCCCAAATCCCCACCTTATTAAACTGAGTTGTATGAGGCACTTGTTCTGATAGCCCTACCCAGAAAACTCATGTCCCATTCTTCTTAAAGCAAAAATACTATTCACCCATAAATGCAGGTGGCCAAGCAAACTTCTCAAAAAAACAAAGTACTAAAAGTAGATCTGCAGTAGGCTGTTTGAGCTCTCCTCAGTTTAGTTGTCTTTCTCCATGTATTGTGACAGATTGGTGTGATAATTGCATTTTGGAGGAAGCTGTACATTATTAGACATGTTGTATTGTTTCTCCTTCCTCCCCAGTCTACATGTACAGTGTATCACTCTCTATTTTTCTATATATGTATGTATATTTACAATAATTATGCATTATCTTGTCTTCTCATATACACAGGTTAAGTTACTGACTTGCAAGTCACATTCAGCTTTTATGTAATATCATATGTTAATGTTGCGTCTTTTAAAAAAGCCTCTCTCTTTTTTTCCTGTGTATTTTCCCAGACTTGTTCGTGAATTTCTTAAGAGATACAAAATCAAGTTAAACCCTTTTGTTCAGACGGATCAGAATGCCTGGTATTTCATTAGAAACCTGAGGCAAAAGGTGGCAGCTGTCAGTGCCAACTCTGAGCTGTTTGGATATCAGCTGAATCCAAGTGAGAGGGGAAAGTCAGCTGACCAGCTTTATGTGCAAACACTGGATAAGGTATGCATGTTATGTAGATGATAATAGTCCTTTTCAGATATTATAATCACATGCAGCAGAAGCCTCCCAACCACAGACACTGGGAGCGAATACAACCTGAGATTCTCCTGATATGCACAATCACCACATTGTGCAAACAGGGGCAACATATGTATTTACCAGCTTTGGTTCATGTGAACTGACCACTTGATTTTTTAGGGTTTGCATTCATGCACATTGAGGCTGTAGGCACATGATAAATATGTGTCTTGCCCTTGTTCACACAGCATGGCAACTGTACGTACTGGCAAAACCATAGGTAGCGTTGCATACATTCTTTTTATGAGTGGTAGTAACATCTGAAAAGGACTATTATGGTTGCCTCATCTGTAAACTTATATAATATTGGTGCTCTGCTTCACACATTAAAACATAATTCACTACAGATGTTATTTCCATATAAGGAAACTGCAATGCATGGATTGTCAAAAGCCATGGGGGGGGGGAATGCAAAAACACTACTAAGGGAATAAGTATTCATTTGGATCCTGTTGGAAAGCCTTTCTCTCCAGTGTGGATGCAAAGGTAGCTTACAACTTTCTCCTTTCTTCCACTCCATCCTAATGACAACCCTGTAAGGTAGATTAGGATGAGACTGCGTAACTGGCCCAAGGTTACCCAGCAATCTTCGTGACTGAGTGGAAATTCGAACAAGGATCTCCCTGATCCTAATTTGACACTGTAAACACTACACAACACTGGCATACACACAGCCAGTATGTATCAATTGATCATGGAATGATAGAACACCAACTCACTGTTGCTCTTATCTTTGAGAAATGAAGGAACATTTAATGAGGATAGTGTTTTATGTGTTTCTCTGTATTTTTCTGTTTCCTAAACAGCTAACAAAAAACTGCACACTTTTGAAGGAGAAATATGACTCCTATTCCACCAAGGTAAGAGAAGTAGCTTTAGTTTAGCCTTCAAATCAAATAAACTTTAATTTCCAGCACTCACCTTTAGGGAGTCCTCTCACCCACTCCCGGTGCCTACTCGATTACATCACTTCCAGGAGTGACATCATTATGCAGGCGACAGGAGTGCTCCTGCACTTTGTACCAGGCTGATTCTTAAAGAATCAGTCCATTTGGGACCCAAATTGGTCTGATGCTAAGCACAGGAGCACTCACGTGGCCTGAGCAATGATGTCACTCTTGGGAGTGACATTTTTGTGCTGTGCCAGGAACATGCCCTGGGAAGCTTGTTCCTGCCCTTTCCCCCCTGCTAGCCAAGTGAGTGGTGGTGGGGAGTGGAGGATGGGAGCAGGCCATCCCTCGCTCCCACCAGGGGATGGGCAACCCTACCTGGAAACAAATTGGAAGTTATTAGAAGTTATCGTGGGTGGCCATGCCTGGAATGATAGGTCTTCATGACCCACTCCAATCGGCACCCTGGCCTCAACATTATGTACCAACTAGGATTGCCAGGTCCCCTTACCCTCCCAGCATTTTTCTCATGCACACGCATACTCCTGGGTGGCATGATGATAGAAGTGACGTCTCGGAAGTGATATCTTTACACAGGCCTGGATGCATGTACACTTCGCAATGGGCCATTTTGGACTCCTCCAAACGGGCCCAATTTGGCCCATTTAGGAGCCCAAATCAGCCTGCTGCAAAGCACAGGAGCAGCCCCTCTCCCTCGCTCCCATCACCCAGTTGGTGGGAAGGCAGCCTGACTCACTTGGGTGCCCTTGCGGGCTCCATCACAGTGTCACAAACATGGCCACAGCATGCCAAGACTGGCTGCTAACAGGAGGCAGCTTCAGGCCAGGTGGCGTATCTCTGCTAGGGCTGATCGCTGCTGTGGGAGAACCATGCTGCTCGCTCTACCATCCATCTTCTTTCCCTTCCTTGATCGCTCTTGTTCGGCTACCTGCTCCTTCTTTTCTGTCCCAGAGTGTGCTGGGGTTGTCATGGTGCTCTATAGGAATTCAAGTCCATCAACCCAGCATACAGAGACAATGAGCTTTGTGAAAACTGGATGGCTGGACTACGAGCCCCCTGATGCTCCCTGAGCCGCCATCTTAGTGATTTCCTGGGAAATGTAGCCCCATTGAACAGGCTGGTGGAGGCTGAGGGTGGAGAATCGCCCTCTTTGGGGGGGGGGATCTGGTGAGCCTGCATCCTGTCCACATCCTCAGACTGAATAAGCTGAAAAGTAACCCAAAGATTTAGGCAAGTTAGCACCTGGGCACCATCTAACTCTGTTACTGCTGAGTGCCTCACAGTGCCTTCACCGTGCCCAGAACAAAATATCAAGAGAGTGCGGCCTGCACAGTGTGTGTGACTTGGCAATTATTATGTGAGACAGGCCCATAGTTGTCAAGGAAATCGTGAAGTCTGACTCTCTCTTGATAAGGCCTCCTTGGTATTAATGCTGAAGTTCCCCAGGACAACCAGGGGTCATCAATACCACTTCTGAGGCCACCTCTCCCAGCTCAGGCTGGGAGGCTGTTAGCGAGTTCACAAAATCACAGAATCACAGAGTTGGAAGGGTCCATACAGACCTTCTAGTCCAACCCCCTAACCAATGCAGGATGAGCCTAAAGCATCCCTGACAAATATTCATCCAGCCTCTTGAAAACTGCCAGTGAAGGGGAGCTCACCACCTCCCTAGGCAGCTGATTCCACCTTTGAACTACTCTGACCATGAAAAAGTTTTTCCTAATATCCATCTGGTACCTTCCTGCATGTAATTTAAGCCTGTTGCTTTGAGTCCTATCCTCTGCTGCCAACTGGAACAGCTCCTTGCCCTCCTCCAAATGACAGCCTTTCAAATATTTAAAGAGGGCAATCATGTCCCCCCTCAATCTCCTCTTCTCCAAACTAAACATTCCCAAGGCCCTCAGCCTTTCCTCGTAGGGCTCAGTCTCCATACTCCTGATCATTCTCATTGCTCTCTTCTGTACCCTTTCAATTTTGTCCACATACTTTTTGAAGTGAGGCCTCCAGAACTGCACACTGTACTCCAGGTGCGGCCTGACCAAGGCAGTATAGAGAGTGACTATGACCTCCTACGATTTCGATGCAATGGCCCTTTTGATACAACCCAAGACTGAGAGCCAAGCTACAAGTGACAAATTACACTTGCCTGGCAAGTGAACTGACTCACACGTGTATTCCTCCCTGTTCACTTGCCATTCACTTGCTCTCCACTTGGAGCACAAGTGAATGGCAAGTGAACAGGGAGGAATACATGTGAGTCTGTAATTTGTCACTTGTAGCTTGGCTCTGAGTTTGCCTTTTTTGCCACCACATCACACTGACTGCTCATATTTAGTTTACAGTCTACTTTTACCCCCAAGATCTCTTTTGCATACACTACGGGCCAAGCTACACATGATGAATGACACTTGAATGGCAAGTGTATTTCTCCCTGTTCACTTGCCCTCCACTCAATCCACTTGCCGTTCAAGTGTCATTCGTCATGTGTAGCTTGGCCCTACTGCCCAGAAGTATATCCCCCAGCCTGTATTTGTGCTTCACATTTTTGTGGCCCAGATGTAATACTGTGCACTTATCTATGTTGAATTGCATCCTGTTCACAACCGTCCACTTCTCCAGAGTATTCAGGTCTTGTTGAATTTTAACTCTATCTTCTTGGGTGTTTGCCACTCCTCTCAATTTGGTATCATCAGCAAATTTAATGAGTAGCCTGTTTACCCCTTCTTTCAGATCATTGATAAAATATTGAAAAGTACTGGGCCCAAAACCGAGTCCTGTGGCACTCCACTGGACACCTCCCTCCAATCTGATGAAATGCCACTGACCACCACTCTTTGGGTGTGGTCTTCTAACCAGTTTCCTATCCACCAAACTGCCCTATTGTCCAGTCCGCAGTCTTCCAGTTTACCTATTAGAATATCATGGGGAACTTTATCAAAAGCTTTACTGGTATCCAGATAAATCACGTCGACAGAGTTCCCATGATCCAGTAAGTTCGTCACTCGATCAAAGAAGGAAACTAGTTGGTCTGATAAGATCTGTTGGGGACAAAACCATGTTGACTTCCCCGGATCACTAAGCGGTCCTTCAGATGCTTACAGATCGACCCCTTTAAATCTGTTTTAATATCTTCCCAGCAACAGAAGTCAGACTGAACGGCCTGTAGTTTCCCTGGTCATCCTTCTTCCCTTCTTAAAGATTGGGATAACATTCGCTCTTCTCCAATCTTGTGGCACATCCCCAGTCCTCCAGGAGGCCTTGAAGATGATGGTCAATGATAGCTGTTAATGTTAATAAAATTATTAAAAATTAAAAGAAAAAAAAAGAAGAAGATGATGGTCAGAAGTTCTTCAAGTTCTCTAGAAAGTTCTTTGAGCACTCTTGGGTGCACACCATCCGGCCCAGGGAATTTGTATTAATCCAGTGCAGCCAGGTGCCTCTCCACAACCTCTCTGTCAATGTCAACTAGCCACCCCGGTGTCCTGTCATGTCTACTACCGTCTCTAGATGGGCTCAAGTTCTTCAGGGAGAAAACAGAGGCAAAAAATTAATCCTGTCTGTTTTTTCTCTGTCCTTCATCAAATATCCCCTTCCGCTCCCAACAGCGGTCCAATTGTCTCTTTTACCTTACGTTTGCTTCTCACATATCTGTAGAAGTTTTTATCATTGTAGCAAGCCTCCCTGGCCAGACCCAGCTCATACTGAGCTTGGCTTCTCTGATGGCTGAGGGTACCTAGTAACCCTCATATATTCCTCTTTAGAGGTCTGTCCTTCTCTCCATTTCCTGAACATTTCCTTTTTCTCCCTTAGCTTATTCTGGAGCACTCTGTTCATCCATATTGGTTTCTTGGAGCCCTTGCCATATTTCTGTCTTGCTGGAATAGTGAGGGCTTGAGCTTGCAAAAGCTCATGTTTGAGAAGAGCCCACCCTTCACTCGCTCCTTTCCCTTCCAGCACACTCCCCCATGGAATGACTCTCATCAAGCCTCTGAGTTCATTGAAGTCAGCCCTACGAAAATCTAACCTATGAGTCTGGCTACGAACTTCCCACCACAGCAACTGGAATTCAAGGAGGACATGGTCATTTCCCCCTAAGGTCCCCACCACCTTTACTCCATCTACCAATTCTTCCCTGTTGGTTAATATTGTCTAGTATGGCTGAGCCATATTAGACTTAATATTAATACCGAGACTTAATACTGACTTGAGCAGTAAACCAACAGAATTCCAATATTGTCTTGCAATCTCAACACGTGTACACAGTCTCAAAACCAAATGTGTCCTAAATGAGGCGTGTACTAAACCGAGTCTCTATAGAATGCAGCAACACCACCATTCCACCTCTAAACTCATCCAGCCTATTTTGATGCATTTATCCCAGGGAATCCTGACAGTTAGGAGATGTTAACCCCTCCCCAATCCCCAATCAAGTCTTGGTAATACATAATAGGTCAGCCTTCTCTGCGGTTTTTTGTGTGGCTAACTTTTCATTTAACAGCAAGATTTTGTAGCTCATCAGGTTGCTTATATAATCACTGACATCACCCTGACTGGAGGAACCACCAGAAGGGTCACTGCCCACAGATATTTGTGGCTTCTTCCTATTACCTAAACTGCTTTTCTCCAATTACCACATCTCCCCCTACTAGGATTACCATGTCCCCATTACCATTACCTACTAGGATTACCAAGCACCATTTTAGCAGCTGCAATTACGCTGCTACCTGAATTTTCCAGTACTTGGAAGAAGGTCTGACCCAAGATTTAAGGCATCACCCAAGGTCTCACCACATGAGACAAAATCCACTTGAATTACATGATAATTTGAGTGTATTTTGTAATTCAAGTGTATTTGAATGTAATTCAAGTGTAATTCAAGTGTATTTTGTCTCGTGTGGTTTGACACACACACACCCCAGTCTAGGGGTGTTTCTGGACCTCAGTCTATGGCTGGATAACCAGGTGGCAGCTATGGTCAGGATTGCCTTTTACCAGCTTCAACTGGTTTGCCTGCTGTTATCTTACCTGGGCAGGAAAAATCTGGTTACTGTGGTACATGCCCTGGTTACATCTTGATTAGATTACTGCAATGAGTTCTTCATTGGGCTGCCCTTGAAAAGCATTTGGAGACTTCAGTCAGTGCAGAATGCAGCAGCCAGGGTATTGACAGGAGTAGAGATGGGCACGAACAGCAATACGAACTGAAAAACCCATGAACAGCCCAATCTGCTGTTCGCGAACAAGCTGTTTGTGAGGCCCCATTCTAAATGAACATGTGGTCATTGCAAGCCTCGTTCATTGCTGTTTGTCAAGCCAGACAGTCTGGAACCTGCAATCAATTCCCTTGGCAACTTAGGCAGGGATTGTCTGAACTCTGTCTGAACTCCTGCTGTTGCCCTGGAAACCCCGATCTAAGCCCAATTTAGCTTGATAGGCAGGTCTTCCTTCCAAGTGTGGACTGGAGCTCCAAATTTCTTACAAGAGGAAAAGACCAGGGGGGAGGAGGGCTCTCAGCTCTGGCTTTCAGGGAGAAACAGCTGCTGTTAGAGAGACAGGGTGAGTGCATTGGAGCTTGAATTTTCTTTGTGTGTGGTGGGATAGGGATCTACCCCTTCAGGTTCCAGGGCTGCTGCCAGGCTCTGGGGCCAAGTTGTTATTTATTATTGGTACTTTTCCTGCTGCCTGCTCAGCTAGGGTTTCTGGGAGTGGTGCGGTAGGGATCTTGATGGCTGGAGGAGAGCCTGCTGGCCCCCACGAACAACAAACAATGAACATGTTCGTAAACAGGACCATGTTAGTTAATGTTCGTTGTTTGTTGTTTGTGGATGGCAACAAACAACTAACACCATGTTCATTTTTTTCTGTTCGTGGCCATGTCTAGACAGGAGTAGGTCATAAGGTCCATATCACTACAGTCCTGGCCTATTTACGCTGGCCCCCAATTTGTTCCTGGGTGTAATTCAAGGTACTGATGTTGATCTTCAAAACCCTTTATGGTTTGAGGTCAACATACCTGAAGTCTGCCTACTTGCAAATCAAACTGTCAGACCACTGTGGTCATCTTCAGTGGCCCTGCTTTGAGTGCCCCTGTTTTCTGAGATTAGGTGGGTGGTGACCCTGTAGAGGGCCTTCTCAGTCATGACACCAAAACTCTGGAACTCTCTCTGGGGAGATTCGTCTGTCATTTTTTGTTGTCATCTTCTGCCAGTGGGTGAAGGCTTCTTTGTTTTGTTTGGTGTTCCTTCAGTGATTCATCCTTCACACCCAAAGTTTTAATTGTTGTTTTAATATGGTTATATGTTTTTAGCTCTGGTTTAACTGTTTTAATGATGTGTTGTTGTTTTGGTTGGTTTGAATAATTATTTTATACTGTTTTATTATGCATGTTTTAATTTGTTAGCTGCCTAACAAAGTAGGTGGAGTAGGAAATCAAACCCAGTTCTCCAGATTAGAGTCCCGTGCTCTCAACCACTACACCATACTGGCTCTCAATGAGGGCAGAAAGGCAGAATGTAAATTCTGTTAAATAAATAAATGCTTTATCTTAAATATATTGTTTGTGGGTAATTAAAAAGTTGAAATACAAAAGTGAAAAAGAAAATATTTATACTTTTAACCAATTCCCCCTCCCTCCTCCCATTTCTTTATAGGAGTACCTAATTAAAGAAGGAAATCTGAGTAGGGGGGCAGTTGATATGATTGGTGACCTCTTGAATGAAGATGCTGGATTCCATGTTTCATTTCTTAACTCTGTCCAGGAATATGTGGTCTTTTCAGATGATGACAGGTAAGGGGAAGGGATTTTTGTGTTCTCATTATTGATGTTGGGTGAAAAATGTGATATATTTGGTGAGAGGATATTGTTTTATTAGATACCGAAGTGGCTGGTTTCTAAGCTTGGGAAGCCAAAAGCAGTGTGCATTCAGATAATAATTAATCAACATTTGAACTGAGTACATTTTGTTAATTGACCTCAAAAGAATAACTAATCCTAATGGCATTTCCTTTGACTTTCAGACTGTTTCTGTTTTCCTGGTAGCAAGGGGAAGGGGACGGATAGTAAAGGAAAATAGTGACTCATCAGATATATTTGTGCCTAAAAGGGACCAGAACATTTAGCCCAAGTTTGCACCAAATAACACAATCTCTGATTGACATTTTTGTGCATAGCATTTTATCAATCACTCTACCAGCTCACTGTCTTGGAGAGGGCTTGTTCTATATAATCGTGAGGTGAGGGGGGTGTTTGTTGGAGCAATCCCAGATATTGGGCACTAGCTTGATATTTTCAGGGAAAGAGGCAAATACTTGACTTGTAGAAAAGCAGACATGCTGCTCTTCTGCATGAGGAGCAGCTAAAGAATCAGAAATCTTACTGTGCTCCATTGCCTTCCTCTCAAAACAGAAAATCTGCCTATTTTGCAAAGTAGAGACTGAAATTAATCCTAAACCTAAAACCCTTGCTTGCCCTGAGCCTGAACTGGAACCAAAGTACAAGGCAATCGAGAGATTTAACATTTGAGTTTAGTAAGAAAAGGCTTCTCTGAACTAGTTTTTGGTAGGGTTCAGGTATGATTTGACTGCTTGGTTGAAATCAATGCAAACTTAAGGCTAATTGATTAATCACTGCAAAGACGGTATCAAAGCATCTGTATGAAATGTTTTCCAAAGATTTAACTAAATAAACATGCATCTCTGGCTATTTCCTTAACCATTTTGCTGAACAGTGAAAAGCTAAGTCTGGAGGGGGTTCCATTTCCTTCTGATACTTTCCATGCAATTTACAACAGAAATCCCTGTTTAAATGGTGCCACGGTTGTACTCCCTTCCTTTTGTACTTCTTTAATCCTTTTTGAGGTGAGACTAGACATGGCCACGAACAAAAAAAAAACCCCGAACCATGAGGTTCGTGGGTTTTCACGAACCAGGAACCATGAATTGGCATGGAACTGGGGCCAGTTACGAGCCAGTTCGTGGTTCGTGGGGTTTAAATGCCCCTTTCTGGCTGCTTAGCAGTGGCAGGGAAAGGGACATTTAACAGTTTAAAGGGCCGTTTCCTGCCTTTCAAGCGGCAGATCCCTTTAAACTATCAGCTGGCAGGCAGCAGGGGGGATTCCCCCCTCGCCTCCTGCTGGCTGATAGTTTAAAGGGACCTCCTGATGGCAGGGCCCTTTATTTATTTATTTATTAAAATATTTTATTGATTTTCCATAAAGATAGGAATAGGAAAGGGGAGATTGGGAAGAAAAGGTAGGGGAAAAATACAAAAAAAATCATTGAGTCTGCTTACATCAACATTCTAGTTCTCCATACATCATATTTTATCCTAGCAAATATTCAGCTGTGGTTACTGGTAACAAATTACAATACTGCCTTTGTATATTTGATACGTTTTAGTCTCTATATTTATTTTTAATCCAGTTGTAGAAGGGAATCCATGAAACAGAAAAGTCTTCTTCCATTTGTCCTTTCATTAATATATTTAACTTGTCCATTTCCACGATTTCCATTATCTTCATTATTAATTTCTCTTGAGGAGGTATTATTTGATGTTTCCAAAAAAACGCTAATAAAATTCTGGCCGCTGTTACTACATGGATTGTGAAGTACTTCTGTTCTTTGTTCATATCTGGCATACAGTTTAACAAAAATGTCTCTGGTTTGAAGGGAATTGAAGGCTATAGGATAGTTTGTAACAATATGTGCACCATTGTCCAAAATCTATGCACCTCTTTACAGGTCGACCACACATGAAAAAACGTCCCTGTATGTTTCCCACATTTCCAACAGTTATTTGACACGTTTTTATACATTTTAGCCGGTCTATCTGGTGTTAGAGACCATCTATAAAACATTTTATATAAATTCTCTTTAAATGCAACAGACTTGGTTATTTTAACATTCACTTTACATATCTTATTCCGTTGTACTGGGTCAATACTGTATCCTAAGTTCTGTACCCATAAATTTTTACATTTTTCCACCTCCTCCTTCATCTTCATTTGCTTTAAAAATAGGTACATTTTCTTAATCAATTTTTCATCTGAATCACATAACAGTCTTTCAAAATCCTTTTGTTCTAAGTAAAAACCTCCTGCTTTTTTATCTTTATTATATCTAGATTCTATCTGAGCTCTGGACCACCAGTCTGGGTTAATACCTTGTCTCTGTAATTCCTCTTTTGTTTTTAACACTCCTTTATCATCCAAGAGTTCTTTATATCTAATAATATTATCTGGGGAAAATACGTTTGGCTGAGTAAACACTTCTAGTGAGGAAACCCACTGCGGGATCTTGGAATATATTAGCAGTACAGTTCCTTCCCATGTTGTTATGAGAGATTTTCTTATCAAGTGATTTTTAAAATATTTATGTCCAGTTGTTTTTCCGTACCATATAAATGCATGCCATCCTAACTGTAAATCATGACCTTCAAGGGCTAAAAGTCTTTGATTTCCCAGAAAGATCCACTCCCTCATCCAAACTAGGCAGCATGCTTTATGATAAATTTCCAGTCAGGTAGAGCAAAGACCTCATTCTCTTTCAAGACTTGAAGCCTTTTCAGTTTAATTCTTGGTTTCTTTCCTTGCCAAATAAATTTAGATGTAGTTTTATTTAGTTCTTCAAAAACAGTTTGTTAATACAAATGGGGATGGTTTGATAAAGAAATATTATACATGGTAATATATTCATTTTGATGGTTGCAATCCTTCCCATCAGCAAAAGTTGTAATCCTTTCCACCTCTCCAAATCTCTTAATTTCTTGGAGCAGTTCATATAATTGTCTCATTAACAAACTGCATTTAGAAGTTAAATATATCCCTAGATATTTTACTTTCTTTTCTAGCTGGAATCCTGTCAATCTGATAAGTTCCAACTTTTGCTGTGTAGTCATATTTTTAGTTATCAGTTGTTTTTTTGATAATTAATCTTCATTCCTGCCATCCAACCATATTCCTTTACATGTTGCATTAATTGCTCTATTGAGCCCAGTGGTTCTTCTAGTATAAATAGCAGGTCATCTGCAAATGATTGTAGTTTGCATTTATGTCTTTTAACAGATGCTCCTTTTATTACAGGGTCTTCTCTTATAGTTCTTGCCAATATTTCCTGCATTAAAATGAATATTAGTGGTGAGAACGGGCAGCCTTGTCTTGTCCCTTTTTCTATCGATATTGGCTCTGTCAGATCATCATTAATAATTGAACTGTCCAAACCCCATGCCCCACCACCCACACACACACCCCAGCCCCCCAGCCCCAGCCCCACACTTACCTTCCCCTGAAGCATGCAGTGTCCTTCCTCTCCTCTCGCAAGGGGCGGCAAGGCCATTTTCGGCCTCCTCCACTGCTCTGTGTGCCCGCAAAGGGATGGAGGAGGCCAAAAATGGCCTTGCTGCCCTTCAAATGGCCGCCAAACCTTGCTGCTCCTCAAATGGCCAGGAGGATGGGGATAGGGATGGGGTTTGTGGGCTCTTTAAAGGGCCCTGCCACTTGCAAGTGGCAAGTCCCTTTAAACTATCAGCTGGCAGGCAGCGAGGGGGGAATCCCCCCTTGCCGCCTGCCAGCTGATAGTTTAAAGGGACTTGCTTGCAACTGGCAGGAAAAGTTTAAATGGCCATTTCCTCGGGGAAATGGCCATTTAAACTGCCCGTCTCTGAAACCAATACGACCGAAACGAACCAGTAACCCGTTCGTGGAAGTTCATGGAAAAGAGCTTCCACAAACCACTGGTTCACGAACCACGAACCAGGCTGGTTTGTGGGGGGGTTGGGGTTGTATTTAGAGGTGGGCACAAACAGGAAAAACAAACAAACATGATGTTTGTTGTTCATTGCTATCCACAAACAGGAAATCACGAACAACCATGAACATGACCCTGTTCACAAACATGTTCATGGTTGGCTGTTCGTGGGAGGGAGGGGGGGAGACTCTGAAGGGAAGAAGGTTTCCCATGCCATTTGCAAATGGTGGTGTGGGGAACCTCCTTCCCTTCAAAGTCTCCCAGCTGGCTAGAGGGAGGGGGGAGACTCTGAAGGGAAGAAGGTTCCCCATGCCATTTTCAAATGGCGTGGGGAAACTCCATCCCTTCAAAGTCTCCCTCCTTCCAGCTGGCTGGAGGGAGGGGGAAGACTTTGTCAGGAAACCCCTGACAAGCAGCTGAGTTGGGGGTGAAGTGCCCCTCTCCCTGCTGCTGTGACGCAGCAGGGAGAAAGGCATTTCGCCATGGCAGGCTGCACTCAGCCGCTTGTCAGGGGGTTTCATGACAAGCAGCGGAGTGGAGGATTTAAATGTCTCTCTTCCTGTGCTGTGCAGCAAAAGGGAGAGGGAAATTTAAACCCTGGCAGGCTGCAATCAGCCCTTGTCAGGGTTTTCCCTGACAAGCGGCTGAGTCGGGGGTGAAGTGCCCCTGGGCTTAGACTGGGGTTTGCAGGGCAAGAGGAGTTTAGACAGAGTTCAGAAAGTCTGTGCCTACTCTTGCCAAGGGCTTTGATTGAAAGTCGCCGGACTGTCTGGCTTGATGAATGGCTGATGAACACCATGAACAGGGCTTGGAACGAACACATGTTTGTCATGAACAGCTTGCTCAAGAACAGTTGATCGGGCTGTTCGTGGCTTTTTTTTGTTCGTATTGTTGTTCATGCTCACCTCTAGTCATATTCAGGTTTGTGCCCATCTTTAGGTGAGACATGACTGCCAGAAATGTAATGTCTGAAAACGTTTCTTTGGGTGGGACAGAAGCCTTGTGTTCTTCTTCTTCCTGGCCATTCCAAGCCTCCTAGTGTACAATTTTTAAAATGACAGTGGATTCTCTTACCAATCAATTAGCATTGAGTCCAAAGTTCAAAGCTGGAGAAATAATGGATATTTGAAACAGAAAAGGAAACATCCTGAACTTTTTAGTTCAAGGCACTTGACATTTTGTTTTCTGATACTCAAAGTGACAAAAATTGAAAATACTCAAGTAAAGATCAGCTGTTTCTTACAGACATATCTTTGCTGGGTGCAAAAGGCATTGCTTTATAAAACTTAAAATATGTAGCAATTTTCTTTTGATTCCACAAAGGGTATAATAGTAACATAATAATGCAGATTGTTTGCTTGAAGCAACTTGCAATTATTTTCCTTGACTAGAATACAGCTTATCTCAAACCAAAATCATGTTGGCAAGAGATCAACTTTATATGGGAATATGACAGGCTGACATTAAATGCAGATCCGCATATGATATGCTGATGTTGTTCAGTCTTCTTAATGTAATCCAGTAACTACAGCTATTTCATTCTATTTGTGACTTTATACAGGAAATATAAACATTGATTATAACATTTTGCTTTGATGGGGGGATTTGTTCTATGCGTTAATTTGTTCATTGTTTTCCAATTCTCTTCCTTTTTCCTGTCTTGATCGCTTAAGTTTTGAGGAAATCACAGGTGGGTTCGACCAACTTCCCAAGAGTTTCTTCAATGAAATGCCTGGGATAGTACGATTTAACTCCACTGTAGAGAAGGTTATTCAATCAAGCAAGAAAGTAAAGGTGTCATTCCGCCAGTTGGACAAACCTGACTTGACATCTCTGACTGCAGACTATGTCCTTGTCACAGCTACAGCAAAAGCCACACGACTCATCAAGTTCCTTCCTCCTCTTTCCCCTACGAAGGCACATGCTCTGCGTTCCTTTCATTATGGAAGTGCCACTAAAATTGCCTTGGCTTGCACTGAGAAATTCTGGGAGAAAGATGGGATTCAGGGTGGGAAATCTGTCACAGATCGGCCAACTCGAATTATCTACTACCCAAATCATGACTTCCCCAATGGACTAGGGGTGCTCCTAGTTTCTTATACTTGGAACGATGATGCTGACTTTTTTGTTCCCCTCAGTGAGGAAAAGTGCATTGATGTGGTCATGGATGACCTGGCAGAAGTCCACCAAGTGTCCAAAGAATATCTCAAATCTATTTGCACTAAGCATGTGATACAGAGATGGGCCCTAGACAAGTTTTCAATGGCAGCATTTGCTTCTCCTACACCATACCAGTTTAGCCACTTTTCCAAGAGTTTATCTAAGAATGAAGGGAAGGTTTACTTTGCAGGAGAACACACAGCCCATCCTCATGGCTGGATCGACACAGCAATGAAATCTGCTCTTAGGGCAGCTAGTAGTATTCACCATGGTACCAACTGCATATTGCCCCAGTTATAATAGCAACCCTAGATGATGTCTAATCTTCATGAAAAATAATGTTTTGTTACCCTATTGACATGGATCTCAGCCTGCCATGTATTTGTGGCACTAGGTGCCTTATTATTATTATATTATTATAAAAACTTTTTAAATGAAGGCCCTTTCTCTTTGAAGTCACCTCCCTGAAGTACTGCACAAAGTTCCATCTCTTCTGAGCTTCCATAATGGATGCAAGAGAGAATTCAATTACTTTATTGCTCTGACTTCTGGAACGGCAGCAGTAAGAGTCAGTTTTGTCTGGCGAGAGCTCCTCAAGACATAGCTGATCTGCCCCATCTGGAGGAGTCCAGAGGCTTTTGGACTCCTAGGGGGACTTTGGAGAAGACCCCTGAAGCTTTGGATGCTATTTGGAGAGAGGTCCTTGGATGCAGATGAGAATAATCTCTCCGAAACAAATCCTTCAGCTCAAGATGGAAGCAGAGCCATCATGGCAACTAGCTGTTAGCCTCCAGCAAGCCACACTATCTCTCTCTGCAAGGACTTTCTGCTTTCAACTGCTACTGACATCCTCCTCTGCTAGATGTGTGAGTTTCATTAATTATTCATGAATTGTTTGGGAAATTGACTTTATGGCTTAATTAGTAGACAACTCAAAATTACTGACTGGGAAAAAGAAGACATCGAGATTTCAATATCGTTAACTAGAAAATATTTCTACTTAGAAGTGTCATGGATAAAAGTTAAATATGGAAAATAATTTGATGAGGGGATTGTTAATACAACAACTAATTGAAAATTGCTGCTGCCTGTTATGATTTATGATCTTATGATCCTCTCTGTGCCTGCCTCTGCTGTTTTCTGTTCCAAGATAGCAACTCTATAAACAAGAACTGTGTATGCAGAGCTGGCCCTGACCAATATTAAATTTACCAGATTGGATTTATGGTCATCTGCTGACATCTACTGGAGAAAGAGTGATGATGGAGATGCTACAAATAAATAGAACTGAGCTACAAGATTCTGTACAGCGAACTATACAATTAGTTATGAATCAAGTAAACAACACATTGGATCAAGTTATGAATCAAGTTAAAAATGTGAAAATGGGAATTGTAGAGCTGAAGGTTATAATGAATGACAAGCAATCCCAGCCTGTTGAAATCCAAGAGGTAGCAGATTTGAAACAGGGGACTGGTACACAAAGATATAAAGTAATAGCTTGTCAACAGAAACTTAAATGGAAATATGAAAAAGAATGGAAGGTAGAAAGATCAACAAATAAGCAAAGACTACAAAAGGGACCCAGAAAACAAGGTAAATATATGAAGAAGAGGACAGAGTAGGACAGTACCTGTTTAAGGATTTGAAGAAATCAACTTTTAAAATCTACCTATCAAGGAAAAAAATCAAAAATCAAACTGAAGGCATATTGGAAAAAAAGGGGGGGGGAAGAGTACAGCCAAGACATCCAGCTCTGTAAACATTAAGTTTGCTGGAATGATGACAACTGATAGCTGAACTTGAGGTCTTGAAAATGGTTAAATATATACTTATGGAATATGATAAAGATGGGATTTAGAAAGATTTTGAAAATTAATTGAAAGAATTCTATCCTTTTGATAGGGAAAAGTGGTAAAATTGATATAGGGTGGTACAGTATAATAATAATAATAATTTGTGTGATATGCTTTGGATGAAATGATAAAAAGAAAAATGTATCTACACTAAGATAAAGAATGAAAAAGGTAAAAGAATATAAGATTAAGTACTCTGAAAAAGTAAACTAGGAAAAAGATACAGGACCATGGAATAAAAGATAGAAAACTAAGATAATTATTAGCATGTTAAATGTAAATGAGCACTTTTAAAAAAAAGGTTTTAGGGAGGTTACAATATGTTTAAATAAATTGATGTAAAATGTGTAAGACTCTTTCAAGTAAAGGTTAGAAAAAATGCAAATTATATAATAAGTTCGTAATAGAAGGAGTAATTGTTTAAGGCTCCAGACAATTTTCTAAGGTTTTATATAGCGGTTAGATAATATTAGATCATATATATATTAGGTTATATTATTATATAGACGCCTATATTTTTCAAGAGGGATGTGTTGGTTACTGAAGATTTTCCCAAATGAAGATAATAAAGACTATGAGAGACGGAGGAGATTGCTGGATGGTAGAAACTACTGTATTACTGGAATGATAACAAATATGAATAATAATGATGAATCTATTTGATAAAATATAAAAGGAACTATATGTGTTATCATAAACACTATAATGTACTTAATAAGAATACTGAAAGATATATTAGATGCTATTGTGAGCAGATCATTATGGAAACATTCTTCCCTTCTTCCCTTTTTACCCTATCCCCATTCCCTCAATCTACCCCCCCATAACTTGCTATGTTTCTTTTCAATATCTGTGATTTGTACTCAAAAACCAATAAAAAACTAATTAAAAAATTACTTTATTGGTCTGAGTCTTAGCTTGCTGTGTGTTTATGGGGTCTATCTAATTTTTAGCAGCCAAGAATGGGTCAATACAACTTTCTTATTCATATTTTCAAATTTGCTCATAATGATTGACAGACAGCAATCAAGAATCCTCCCTTGTTGACTGTTCTTGATCCAGACTTTGCATGCAGCCATTTTATTTCTTTTGACTTTTGTAAATGCATATTTTAAAGGGAGGAGAACATACATACCCCAGCTTCACCATGGTCAAATCCACATTCACCCATTACCCGCATGTTTATCGGATATCTTCCGTTTGCCTCCAATCCATGATTTTTTCCCTCTTCATTCACATTCCTGCTTCCAATCCGTCTTTCTCGCGCATCCCTCCGGTCACACAGCTGCTCAAAAACCGCTTTTTTGGGAGGGACCTTTTTTCCCCGCCCATTTTTTTAATTTTTTTGAGCACACTTTTCCGTTATTTCGATCTTGCCTTATAAAGAAACATCATTGAAGATAATGATGCCTCTCTTTCCCCCACTGACAGCACTGATGGCTCTCTCCCGTTTCTTTTTTGGAAATTTGGAAGCATGTGGGAAGCTTTCGTGGACATTTCCTATGCAGGACAGTTCAGTGCCTGAATTTTACTGAAGTTTCACTTCCTAGGAGTGTCATTATTTTGATATTTCGTAATTTCGATATTACAGTAATATAAAATAAAAAAAATAAAAAACAGTTTAAAAGGAAGTTTCGCGAGTCTGTTCTGAGGATGGATTCACCCCAAAATGATTTTTCAAACTACCAGATTTGATTCAGAAACAGCATAATCAATAAATCCAATGCTATGAAGTCAAAAATAATCTTTTGCAGACTACGGAGCACTTGCAAGTTGAATCAGCCAATAGGAACTCTCGGAACGAAAAGAGTTAAAAAGCGATATTTTGGAAGTCTGCCGGACATCTTCAAAATATGCAACGAAGCGTCAGCTGCCTCACGAGATTATTATTGACTTTTCATCTAAGAAGACTCAGGACACCATCTTATATAATTCGTATAATGTGGACTTGGACTTTCTGGATAACAAGGTTAAGATATTGAAGGACGTTCCATTTCTAGGTCGGAAAAGAAGATTCAAATACAAAAGGTTTGCAGCTCTTCTGAGGAAGCGTGAAATAAAATACAAATGGTTATTTCTGGAAGGCATCTGATTCAGTTATAAAGATCAAGCCTACAAGATAACATCAGACGCACAACTGAGGGACTTTGTATTTAATCATCAAGAGTTTCAGCAAGGAGAAGATCCAGAATCTGAAGGGGGGAGGGGGGAGGGGGGAGGAGGCAGTGAACGCAGCTACTATAGCTGTCCAGAGAGAGCTGCGACCGAGACGCGGGGGGGGGGGGGAGAAGACCTGATCCTGACTGTAGTTTGTATTTTATAAGGTCTACCAATCTAATGGCATATTAGAAAGTTTAACTTTAAATAACTGTATTATGAAGGGAATGCAAGACTTGTAGTTGTAGTTGTAGTGTGTGTTTTTTATATGTTGTTCTTTTCTTTTCCCCCTGTTCTCCCTTTTTCCCTTTTGTAGTTTTTTGAGTTTAGTAATTAAAAAATCAAAATCAAAAAAGGAACTCTCGGAACGGCCGGAGAGACAGGAAGGGGGGTGGTTTTTAAAAAAAAACATGTAAATTGCGCATTGGCCCGTTCACGGCCACCGTGAAACTCCCGTTGAAAACCTGTGACCACATATTCGGGAGAAATGCAAATGAAATGTGTCTGTTTAATGAGGTAATGTGACCGGCACTCGGGATTGCGTGGGGAATGCGGGGAACATGCGACTTAGAATGAGTAATGTGGATTTGACTCATGTCAGAGTACATCTGTGGAAACAATACTAACACTGGTTTAAAAAGAAATAAAAATCCATTTCTTCACATTTATGATAGCATAATAACACTGATACATTATCACCAAAACACTCACGTAATAAATATTCCGCCTAAACAAGTACTACGTTGGTGGTTTAATTGTTGTGGGAGGTGTAAGATATTTGCTGTTAATCTTATAACTAACGAAGTAAGACACACACAGACAAGACTGCGTTCACCTTCTATTCAGTAACAAAAACACTAAGTAAAACATGACTGTAGATTCACTTAGACACATTAATATGTACAATAAGCATAGTGCTGGGTCTAGGGTTGCTGAGGGTCCTTCCTTAGCAGGGTATAAGGCCATAGAGTCCACCCTCCAAAGCAGCAGTTTCTCCACGGGAACTGATTTCTGTTGTCGGCAGATGTGTTGTAATTCTGGGAGATCTCCAGTGCCAACCCAGAGTCTGCCAACTCTAGTTGGGTCTGACTGTACAAAACTTCTTCCCAATGTAATATTCCAATTAAATCTG
Organism: Eublepharis macularius; assembly: GCF_028583425.1. NCBI lineage: Eukaryota > Metazoa > Chordata > Lepidosauria > Squamata > Eublepharidae > Eublepharis > Eublepharis macularius. The sequence continues at coordinate 155,459,468 of NC_072793.1, read as the reverse complement.
AAATTAATTGGTTGACTGTTGTATATGTGAGCCCACCCCCATCTAACAACACATCGTTTTGCTTATGTATAGACTAGCACCCAAGTCTGTTGTAAAAACAACGGGTTCTAGAAAACGGCACTCCTTCCTGTGCCATGTCTGTGGAGAGCTGCAGGTGGACAGGACCAGTGGGGAGGCCTCCCTCTCACAGGACCCCCTGGCACAGGACTCAGGCTGGAGGAAGAGATGGAGGCTGGCTGGCTGCCACTGCCTCACCAACTCCTCCTTTTAAAATTTTATTTATTTAATAAAAATACAACATGGTATCAAGATTGATAACTGCTCAAAACAAAAAGACTGACAATAACAGAATAAAGTACATGTCCAAACTACTGAATCCATAGAAACCCTCAGCATTACTAAATAAACATTTAAAGCTCTATGTATTGTCAAAGACTTTCACGGCCGGAGAACAATGGTTGTTGTGGATTTTCCGGGCTGTATAGCCGTGGTCTTGGCATTGTAGTTCCTGATGTTTCACCAGCAGCTGTGACTGGCATCTTCAGAGGTGTAGCACCAAAAGACAGAGATCTCTGTGTCACTGACTGTGTAGCACCAAAAGACAGAGATCTCTCAGTGTCACTGACTGTGTAGCACGAAAAGACAGAGATCTCTCAGTGTCACGAGAGATCTCTCAGTGTCACGAGAGATCTCTGTCTTTTGGTGCTACACAGTCAGTGACACTGAGAGATCTCTGTCTTTTGGTGCTACACAGTCAGTGACACAGAGATCTCTGTCTTTTGGTGCTACACCTCTGAAGATGCCAGTCACAGCTGCTGGCGAAACTGACTATGACACTGAGAGATCTCTGTCTTTTGGTGCTACACAGTCAGTGACACAGAGATCTCTGTCTTTTGGTGCTACACCTCTGAAGATGCCAGTCACAGCTGCTGGCGAAACTGACTATGACACTGAGAGATCTCTGTCTTTTGGTGCTACACCTCTGAAGATGCTAGTCACAGCTGCTGGCGAAACATCAGGAACTACAATGCCAAGACCATGGCTATACAGCCCGGAAAATCCACAACAACCATTTAAAGCTCTCATGCATCAAGAAAACACCAGATGTCGGAAGTATAGATTTGCTGGAACCATGTCTTGTTCAGCAAGATATTCCACCACTAGGAGCCAAAATTCTTGGAAACACTTTTGATATGTTTCCAAATTTGACATAGTTGTACTACTCATAATTCTGCTATGAAAAAAATGTTCCCACAGGCTAATATGCAACATATGTAGTGCCAGGCCCTGTTTCTCCTTCCATTTCTTTTGCAATTGCAATTCTAGCCAACTCCTCCTGAGAACTTCCCTGTGTGCTGCATCTGGAAGCCGCATCGGGTCCCCCCCCCCCACCAGCCTCAGTGAGTCTCTCCTTCTGGGAACACCAGTGGGCCTGCAGGGACAGAGGGGGGCCAGGAAGGGCTGAGCTTCACCAGGCTTTTCGCAGCTGAGCGTGGCTATCCAGATGGAGGGAGGGGGAGGAGCCTGGGCGCCAAGCTCCAGACGCCTGCTGGTGCGGCTTTGGTCCGGGGGCCCTCCCTCCTGGTCTCTGCTCAGCCTCTGCTGGCTCAAGGGCCTGAAGTGCTGCTGTGGCTGCCATCATGCTCCTGGCCCGTGTGGGGTCATGGCTGGGCCTTTCTGTTGTGCCCAGGCCTCCAGAGAACTGCACCAGGCCTTCCCATTGCTGTGGCATTCTCCTTGGGGCCTCCAGAGGGCAGCAATGAGGCACCAGGCCTTCCCAGGCCTCCAGAGAGTTGTGCTGGGCAGCTCCAAGCACATGAGTGTGCCTGCATGGGGTGGGGGGGAGACACACGGTTTCCCTTTTATTTCTTAGGATTTTTACTGCTCTTCTACATAGTGCTTTAAGTGGCTTATGGAAACAAAGCAACATTAAAATAACCCCCTCCTCCCAAATCTGTTCATTATAAAATACACAAGTACAATTCTGATTAAAATTAATATTCCCTCTCTCTCAAAGTAGTACTACTCCAGAAAAGGCCCTTTTAAAGGTAGGCCTTGCATCTCCTTATGAAACTGAGAAGACATGTCTGCTGCATCCTCAAGTATCTCATATTCACAGTGCACTCCTTGCTCCAAGGGCAATTGATATAAAGCAGAAGAGAGCCGCAAGGAACTGCATGCAGCTTGGAAAATCTGGGACGAGAGTTTCTAGCATCTCACATTTCACTTCCAAGTGACACTGCAGGGAGTGGCTCAAGACAGTGCAAGTAACTCTTTGTCACAGTAAACGTATGTGGAAGGAGCAAGTCTATGTGAGACGCTGGAACACTGTTCACACATTAATTGAATATGTGGAGGCAACCTGTGTATGATTGTATGCATGATGGGCTTTGCCCGCGTTACTAGTGACCTAGAAAAACAGGTTTCCCAAACATACAAAAGTACAGGTCTGTGTGCTCTATCATGCCTCTTGTTTACCTGAATGCACAGGCACTGGGACAGCACATGTCTGACTGTTTCTTCCTGCAGGTGTTGGATCTGCCCTAATGTAGGAAGAAGGAATGAGCCAGTGAGTGTGGTGTGGTGTGGTGTGGTGGCTAGCAGAGTGGACTTACAGCAGGGGGATCTGGGTTTCAAAAAAGCACCTGGGTCTGGAGGGGAAGGCAAAATAGTAAGCTGCTGGATTCATCATGTTTTCTTTTTTTTGCTACCAAATTTGGAACTCTGGGCTTTTACTTTTAAGACCTTTTTATATGATTGTAGCAGAAACAGAGACAAACACTTAGATCCCCATGTTCCATCCAAGCTGGGCCTTATTTCCGTACGATTCCACTGATTACTTTTACATGGTGAAGTCAACAGCCTGATGTGACTTTATTCAGTGAAGTTCAGCAGGTGGAATCTTTGCCCCAATATGCCAAAATGTCATTACCAGATAAAATACATCAGTCAAACTAGAGTTTCTTTATTGCAATTGAATTGAACAAATAATTAAACACCTTCCATTTGTGGTGCAGGTTCCTTAAGTAGGGCTGCCAGGTATCCCTATAGGTTGGGAAACTTGCTGCCCTGAGTCCTCTGTTCCTTCTAGGGTTCACCAACTGCAGCTGGCAACGCACTGGGAGAGATCTGGAGGCAAAGGGCAGGTTTGCTGGTGTTGCACTGATTCATATCACTTGAAGAGCAAAAGTTATATAATCGCATTGGGGTGATGCTCTAGGATTCACCCCAAACTAGGATTGTCAGATCCCCCTCAACTGGGTGTGGGAGTCTTTCATCACCAGCTGCCACCTCCCTGCCTCTACTCACCTGGTTGGTGGGAGATACAGGGGGAAAGGTATGGGGAACAGCGGCTGGAGGCACACAAGAGAAACGAGCATGCATGCACCCACGGTGCCAAATGATAACATCATTTCTGATGCAATTGGGAGGTGCTGGGCAACTCTGCATCAAACCCTCTTCATCCCCCTCCCCTGGCCTGTGAAGCAGTGTTTGGAACATGTGGGAGGGAGATACTAGAAGGTCTCCTACCCCCAACCCGCAGAACCCACCACTGTGTGATACTGCACTGAAGGGAAAAGAGGATGAAGCTGTGCTGCAGCATTGATGCAACACTAGTTTCCTAGGTTCCCACCACCCAGAGTTTTCTACTGGGTGCCAATACTGGGCTGGCAACCCTACCTTTGAGGCTACCTCATTAAGTTTGCCAGCATTTGGACAACTCACCCTTGCTCCAAGGTCCACAGGGTCTCAGGCCAAGCCATGCTTTTCCTTGCCTGCATCTCAGATGGCCAGATCCAGCGTGGGACAATCCTGGAGATGTAGGGGTGGTGTCTCAGAAGGCAGAATTTGACAACGGAAGGGAGCCCCACAGGAATGTGCTGCAACAGAATGCCATTTCCTCTGAGAGAACTGATCTGCTGTAGTCTGGAGATCAGTCATAATTTTGGGACAACTTCAGGCTTCTATATCAAACTTGTATAGAGAGAGGCTGTCCATTTCATTAGTTCCCGCCCCCATCCCTCCATACTGTCCAATGTGAAGCTGATGTGCGTCCCCAAGAGATTAACTCCTCCCCCAGATCTCTGGGACTGTTCAGCCATCAGTGGGTGGTTTGAGCGCCTCTCCCCATCCTCAAATACCTCAGGGTGCTGGACAATCTAATAAAGCACCTGATCTATACAAATACTGTTGATACTAGTTAGGGCCTCATCAGCCCCTCACAATCAGTCCTGTTTCTATATAAACCAGCATCACAATAACAAATGTGAAGCAGCCAAAAAGTTCCATTGTCCTAGCCCATCACATAGGGATCAAAACATTCTTGCTCAGTCACAAAGCACTAGCTACTCCTACATTGTTGCCACAGGGAGGATAGAGTGGGGAGCTTTGCAGAACATACACATACAGGGTAAGTCTTTAAATGGTGTTGTTATGGGGAGTGAATTTATTTTTGGTCCGGAATGCATTTTTTAGATATAATCATTGATTCTGCTTATTCTCTTAAAAAAAAAAAGAGTTTCTCTTTGATTTCTCTTTGTAACCTTCTGTTACATACGTGCACATCCTTTTTATAACTTTTGCTCTTGTGTGTGTGTTTTTAATGCCATACATCACTGTATGGATCCCCAACAGTTTGAGCCTGTGGGCACCTTTGGAATTCTGACATCGGGTGGTGGGCGCAACCAAAAAATGGCTACCACATAAAGCAAAGCCAACCACAAAATATCAGGGAGTTAGGTTATGCATAACTTTAATAGTAACTCTTCATATTTTCTGGCAGGAGATCTGATTGCCTTTTTAAATTAACATACTGTTTTAAAGTATTTTCTTCAATGCAGAGTGTATCTCCAGTCACAGAGTGAAAAATCTTGTGCGGTGGTGGCAGCTGCTGTCAAAGCAACATTTTTTAAGATCTGCACCGCTAGATCTCCAATGGCCAATAAGAAGCTCTGCTGATCAAAAGCTTCCTCTGGCACAACTTACTTTCTCAAAACACTTGGAGGGCACCAGAAAAGGTGTTGGTGGGCATCATGGCACCCACCAGCACCACGGTGGGGACCCCTGCACCATAAGGTGCTCTAGCAGGAGTGTAAAAATATTTAGATTTTGTCTGCCTCTGAGAATCTACAGAATGAAATTCTGAAATGTTGTAGAATTTCTCTTCTTGCCCATCCATCCATCCATCCATCCATCCATCCATCCATCCATCCATCCATCCATCCATCCATCCATCCATCCATCCTTCCTTCCTTCTTCCTTCCTTCCTTCCTTTTTTTTGTCATCTATGCGCTATGCTCAATCTGGGTTCCGGCAAATGATATATAGACACTTCCTTTTGGTTGGAATGGCCACAACTTTATTGATTACAACCAGATTGGAGCATTGGCCAGGCATATGGAAAGCGGATCCTTTGGCATCAAACAGCCCCTTGCTGTTCGATGCATAACCCGCCCTTCCCCCCAGCCCAATGCTGGTCCAGGTGACAGCAAGTGGTGTTCTGCCACCAGCCAAGCTGGCTGGCCCTTCCCTCCCTTATCTTCAGGGGTGAGGCACCCGAATGCCCTGATCACCCCCCTAAGGGTCCAGCCCAATGCCTCAAAACTGCCCCTAAAGTTCTGACAGGCCCACTGACCACCCTGATAGAGCAGCGGGTGGGTGGGAAAGCATCCTACTCCTGCTGATACAATGCTGGAATGGCACCAACCATTTTGCCACCTCGGAAGAGGACCTCCTGCTGCTCCTCCTCTTCTGTCACTGAGCTATGCCTCCACTGCAGCTTGGCCCTCAGTGCCAACACAGCTCATGGTGAGTCTGTGAGTTTTCATTATCAAAACAGGTTTTATTCAAAACAGACCCCAAGTCCTTTCGAAATGGCCCAAAGCAAGGATCCTTGGGTAGTGCTGTAAACAGAGAGTTCTAAGTATGGTACAATCACAGAGGTATTCATGCAAATCAGATTGCAGCATCCCTGTTCTTCAGAAATTGCTCCACCCCAGATTCTTTAAGCAATAAAATATATTCACAGTTTCTTCACAGACCCAGAGTATCACTACGTGACCTCAACTGACACGTTTTAAATAAAAAAGGCCCAGAAATTAGCCTTGCAGCTCCTTGCCTTTGAGGCAGTATTGAACCTCCTTTCCCCGAGCATCTGATTAAGGAGAATTATTTAAATATTTATTTAGTTATTTATAGCCTGCTTTCTCCCCAATCAGGACTCAAAATGGCTTACACTACCATTCTCCCCTCCTCCATTTTATCCTCATGACAGACATGTAAGGTACATTAAAGTAAGAGAAAGTGACAGGCCTAAGATTGCCAGGCAAGCTTTCATGGCAGAGTACAGAACCAAAAGGGCCTTCAGATCCTAGCCTGATGTTCAAGCACTGCACCTCACAGCCAGGGCTTTTTTTCTGGGAAAAAAGGTGGTGGAACTCAGTGGGTTGCCCTTGGAGAAAATGGTCACATGGCTGGTGGCCCCGCCCCCTGATCTCCAGACAGAGGGGAGTTGAGATTGCCCTCTGCGGTGTGGCTCAGTGGTAGCAATGGTGGGGGGTCATGCCTTCAGATGAAAGCTACTTCTGATGTGCATCCCTTGGCGGTGGTGGCTTAAGGATTGCCTGCATTTAGAGAAAGTGGTATAATCCACAAGCCAGACCTGTACATTTTTAAACAGCACCGTGAATTATGTCTAGGCGACTAAAGACAAACCCTAACACAGCACAGCCTGGAATACCCTCAGCCCTATATATCATGCAACCTAACAGCACATTAGTCCAGTTCCAGTCAGTGAGTATGCTCTTGACCTTTTCCCGGTCTTTCATTTCCTCCATTCCTTACTCTTTGCCTCAGATTCCCCAAACAAATACATTTATGTATTCTCCTTCTGGGCAGTGACAGATTAAGTCCTTCTGGACAGCAATGTATGATTGTCTAAGGGCAGAAATAGCTTGCCATAGAGATATGGTCCCAGGTCAGGATGATTCTAAATTGCCCTGCTGTTTCATACCCCCAAATCTGCTTTAATTTCCTTGAGCAGGATCTTGACAATTAGTCCCTTGGAAACTCTTGTGCCTTAGCCAACAGTAGCCTCTAGCTCCTTCTGCAGTCTGGGTGAGCCAGCTTGCAAAAATCCAGTAGCTTTGCTAAAACAAGACAGTTGGCAACCTCACAGAAGAGCCGCTAGATGTCCCCCATCATTGCTGATGTTTCTGTATGTCTCTGTACATGTGTCTCTCACATGTTAAATGGCTGGAGCCAAGAAAGAGACAACAACAGTACAAAGCATTAGTAATAAAAGGTAGCATCTAGGCTGAGGCACTCCATAAGCAAACATAAGCAAGTGATTGAGACAGAAGTGCCCTTCCGTCTCCCACACCTTGGTATTGCCCCTGATGTTTGAACTGTCACATTTGTCTGTTCGAAGAGATTGTGTAGTTACTAAGACAATACTCCTCATCGCTCTCCAGAGGGGAGTTGCAGTGGAGCTCTGTCTTGCAGTTCCAGCTATGATCCTGCAAGACAAAAAAGGGTCATCTCTCTTCTGGCTAACAGTAGCAATGGTTGGAGTGGGGTGCCTGGTGCAGATTAGGAGCTCATGGACCACAAGGCCTTCCTTCTGCATGCTGCAGTACCTGTTGAGAGAGGAAAGATGGTTAAGCCACAATAACCACATATTGTAGTGGGGTGTGTAGGTAGGTGGAAGGGGAATAATATTTATTTATTTAGTTATCTTATTCGACTTATACCCCGACCTTCCTGCAAGTGAACTTAGGGTGGCTTCCAACAAGATATACTGTTAAAATACAATAAATATTATATCCATATTGATCCATATTGCATAAAAAGTCCAGGCACCACCACACAAATCAGGCTACTGCAAAATCACCATAAACCACAGGCACCGCCATGATGTAAGACATTTACATCATTACACATGACGAGACAAATGTAACACAAGGCACATTTACAGTAATTAAGCTTCAAGTCATGACATCCCCTCCATTGCTTACTTAGTAGGGTACATTGTCCTTACATCAGTAGCTAAAGTAGAAGACTCTGGCGGGTATCCAACTGAGACATGAGGGCTCTGTCTGGGATTTATAGTTATGACTGGCTGCATTATTAGCTTGAATCCTTTTATGGCTATGTAGGAAGTATTGGAGGTGAAGGTAAGACAGTATCATTTTCAGGGATATTGAGAACTTTGCCACAAACACAATTGCCAGCTGAACTGACCTTAACCAGATTCCTTGTTTACACATGAACCCCGTATTGGATTCATACTACTGTGGTTGCATGCATGAGATACAAGTTGAGAGCAAGGCATTTTATTTACCACAAAATGCCTAGGTAAATAACAGAGTTTCCACCTGGAGCTCAAAGCGATTAGCATAGGTGCCACTCAAAGAAGGTGGTGAAAAACCACCACCTTCCCATTATCGCTATCTCTGAAAGCAGGAGCACTCAAAGAAAGACTGGTTGCACTAGTCTAAGGCATTCCCCTCTTTACCTTCCTCCCCTTTCCACAGCTTGCCAGTGTTGCCAAACCCTGTGTTGCCTGGCCAGCACAAAGGTGCCACAGTGGTGGACGGCAGATCAGCTCAGTGAATTGTTTTTTTAAAAAAGCTTCCAAAATCTTTGCTGGCAATTGCATTGGATTAAAAATAATCCAATCTTATGGTGCTCTCCCAAGCAAATTTATATACTTCTAAGCCCATAACTACTGGTTTTATATGTTATACTTCTATTTATTTATTTATGTGTTTGTTTGTTTTTGCCTTTGGAGATGAATATTAAGACAGTTGATTCTGACAACTACTTATTCCAAATCCCCATCTCTTTAACCCATATAGGTAAAACTTCTTATTTTCTAATTATTTTCTTCGTTTATACTCTGCCTTTTTCTTACATCATTCTCTTCTCTGCCATTTTACCCTCTCAACAACTCTCTGAGGTAATTTTGGCTGATATAGTGTGGCTGGCCCAGGGTGTACCATCAGGCCTCTGTGGTAGAGTGGAAATTCAGACCTACATCTCCCAGATCTTAATACAGCACTCCAACCACTAAACCGTATTTGAATAAGTGAGCGGTGATTCTGTTTTGTTTGTAGTCAGTCACATGTTCTGAAGATGTTTGTGAAAGCTACTCAGAAGGCCTCTTGTCGAAATGTCCCTCACCTCCCCCCCCCCCCAGTTCATTTTGCACTTTGCCTGACGTGTGGGCAGCGCTATTCCTCTGAGGTTGCCACATATATGGAGCCTAAGTTGTAAGTGAGCATAACATGAGAGACCATACAATATGTTTGTTGCATACTAGGTGTGGAAAGTTGGGCTATAGCTTAATTTACAACATCTGTGAATTGTGGAACATGGGTGAGCTTGTAAATGCCTTTATTCTCTTAAAGGAAAAGGTTTTTAAGCCTAGAAAAAATTTCCAATGAGTATGTCAGTCATTTTCATGCATTAAACAGAACAAGATCTTGACTTTCCTGAAAATCTGTGTGGGTTGTCATGTATCTGAATGAAATTAGCTCTGATTTTCAAAAGTTTATGCTGCAATGTATTAACAAGTTTTTAAGGTGCTACATGACTCTTTGGATTTGTTCTGGTATTGGCTGCTAAGGAAAATGATGGATAATTTATAATTTAATAGATGGACAGCCTTATCCTTAGACTCCCAAAAGTGCTCTGGCACCACTAATCAGTATCGAATGGCCATTCTACAGAGGGAAAAGAAACACTTCTGGAAAGGTCTGACTCTACAGTGCTTGAATTAGATCCTGTAGCAACCCTATTGACATCCACCATTCATCAACTGCCATGCCGTCATATACCTCAAATGTTGCAAGAAATTTGTTGAAGAACAAGTTAAGCAGTGATCACTATAGTCCCCTTAGAAAAAACATCCCAGCATTCATCAGCAGAAAGGAGTGTCTATGCTGAACATGAACTCATTTCCTTTTCATATTTCATATTCTGTTGTAAACTATTTATAATATTCTGTTTCTGAGAAACATGAACAGTTTGACATCATTTGGAAGCATTCTAGCTTTGATTCTGCTTTATCTAGTGTTAAGGGGAGAAAGGATCTTACTGGAAGACAAATGATTGAGATGCCACTATGTTGTACACTACAATGCTTTTTCAGTTGTATTGTAGCACACTTGATGTGATCTCCAGGTAGGTGTATATGATCATTGCATATGTGATCATTGCATTATAAGAGGTTGTTTACTGGAAAAGTTGCAGCTGAGAGTGCCTCATTCTTAATCTATATTGGCTCACAGCCAGCCACATTCTGTCTATAAAATGAGAGCTTACCTGTGTCCTTAACTTTCCTATCCTGCCATGGACTGGACCAGTAAGTGATCTATCTTTCTTAAAGGAATCATTTCAGAAGGTTGCTACTCTTTGAGACACCCCGATCATTAAGATGATCTTTAGCAATTTAATTTACACTAATGCTCTTATTGCTGCTGCTGCTGCTGATGATGATGATTACTACTACTACTACTACTACTACTACTACTACTACTACTACTACTACTACTACTACTGTTGTTACCTTCCTAGACATTTAAAAAAAAACAGAGGCAATGGTATAAGGTCTTTAGGCATATTGTAACTTTTCACGGAAAGTTACAAAGATATATTGCATACCTACTGATAATGAAGCTTAAGAAGTTTGATGTCCAGTTGGGGGAACCGGACTGGGTCTTCTGTTGGGCTTCCTATGGCTCTACAATCACAATGTTCTTCTTCATTAGGGATGAAGTTTGGGAGGGATCTGAGATTTGGGAGGGAAGCCTTTGCCATGATTGCTGATTTTCAGGAGGGACATTTCTGGTTTGGGATTCAAATCTGTGTGGTTTCAGGGGTTCTGAAGTTTGAGGACCATTGTTTTCAATGGGGAATGAAACTTAAGGTCTGGGACAGCAGTTTATAAAGATGACACAAAATTTGCACAGGAGATAGTCCTCACTCTATTCTAAAGACCTAAATTTCAAGCAGATTGAAAAAAGGGTTTGATTTTACAGATCCCTGAAGGAGGTGCTCTCAGTGCAGGCTCATCTCTCTCTACCAATTCTTGCAGGATAGTGCTGGCATTCATTTCATTTTGCTAGTCTTACAGTGACTGACTGACATTTTTTTTTGTCTTTATGCTGAAAACTCTTGTGTTTGCTAGCCTTCCTTGTTGTAGTCTGTTGTTTGTTTCTTTTAACATATTAAGGAAGGAAGGAAGGAAGGAAAACTGCAGCTCTGCCATTATTCCCTATGAGGGACCTATTTTGGGGAGGCTTGAATGGCTGTTTTTCAACCAAATGACAACAAAATTGCAGTGGAGCTAGTTTTGCTTGTCCACTAAAGAACCCCCAAGTTTCAAGGGGAGCAAGGTGTCTAATTCTATGGGCCACTGAACATGGTGCTTCAGCCATCATACTTGTAAAGAAAAAACGGCTCCATCCTCACAAAGGAGGAAAATATTTAGAAGGAGTGAGCCAGAACTGCAGGTCTGCTGGGTCCTGTGCCTGGCTTGTGCCAGCCAGGAGCCGCCTTCCCTGAGCCACTGCTTGGAAAATTTGGAGGATCAAAGAAAAACAAGACACCAGCTACTGCTGATATACCCCCAAAATGAAGGGGGGAAAACCCTACATGGATTGTGTGTATGTGTGTTTCATAATGCATGAGAATCCCAGATTTGTGTAACCATTCTGGAAAATCACAGTAATGACTTGAAACAGCAATTTTCGTGTATATTTTCAGCTCAGTAATTCTGAAATGCACACTCCTGTTCTTCATCATCCTCTTGTCATCCTCTTAATCGACATGGTTGCTTTTCTCTTCACCTTTTCATGTGTGCCTTCATCTTGTTGGAGAAACTGATGATATCTTACACACAGTGCAATCTTAAGAACACTTTCCTGTGAATAAGCCTCACTGTGAGTAACTTGAATAGAAGTCGGAGTAGATCTACTTAAGATTGCTCCCATAGTAGACAAAAGAAGTGCGGATACAGTTCACTGTTGCCATAATGTTAAGAAAAATAACAGACAGGCAGGAAGTGGATTTACGAAGTCAACTATTTTGCTTTAACTGCAGGGGGAGATTTACTTTGAACACATTTCATTCTTTTTGAGAAGGGATTACGTTTGGTCAAATGGATCCTTTGATCAAAAACACTTAAAAAACAATTTATAAATAAGATTTCTACCCACTTGCTGATGACTGGGCAAATAGTAAAAAATTGTTTGAAAAGAGTAAAAATATTCCTAGGGAATTTAAATTACCTTGAGAATCAGAAGAACCAAAATGGTTGACTCAGGTTGGTCAACCCAAAGTTTGTTTTTATGATGGTTGTTGTGGGTTTTCCGGGCTGCATTGCCGTGGTCTTGGCATTGTAGTTCCTGACGTTTCGCCAGCAGCTGTGGCTGGCATCTTCAAAGGTGTAGCACCAAAAAACAGATCTCTCAGTGTCACAGTGTGGAAAAGATGTTGGCAGGTCATTTGTATCTACTCAGGAAGGGTGGCGTTGAGCTGAGTCATCCTGTAAGAGTTTCCCAGGATGTGGAATGCTAATGGAGGGAGGCTTCACTGTATCCTGAGGAGGTTCTTTTGCATATGGATTGGTGCTTGATGTGCTAATCTTCTCTGCAGGGCTATTGTCGAGTATAGAGTAGGGGTGTGCAAGGAAAAAACTTTCGGCTTTCTTGTTTCGGGATTACCCGAAACAAGATTCTCTACCGTCATTAGCCGAAAGCCGAAACAAGAATCTCTTTCGGGATTCGGGATTCGGCATTATTTCGGCATTCTTTCGGGATTCTTTCGGGTTTTTTTGCTGGGAAAATGCCTCCGTCTTTCAGGACGCCTGGAGGAGGCATTTTCCCACCAAATAAGCCCAAAATTGGTGGGGACCTTCTTCTAACCCTTCTCTAACAACTACCCAAGTTTCAGACAGATTGGACTTTGGGGGGCCATGTTATGGCCCCCCAAAGCAGGTCCCCCCATCCTCCCCATAAGAAAGCAAAGGAGCAGCATATTGTTAGCATGCTGCTGCTGATCTCTCTTCATTATTTCCTATGGGGAAAAAATGAAGAGGCAGGCTTCCTTTGCCAGGGGTGGCATTTTGCATGCAAAATGCCCCCCAGCCCTCAGGGGCCCTTCTACCACCCCTCCTCCCACCCCCCACCAAGGCTCAGCCTGCTCCCACTTGGGGGGGCCATTTCATGGCCTCCCCAAGTAGGTGCTCTAATCTCTACCACTGACAGCTGGGGGAGGCTTGTGTTGCCAGGGGTGGCATTTTGCATGCAAAATGCCCCCCAACCCTCTGGGGCCCTTCTCCCACCCCTCCTCCCACCCCCCACCAAGGCTCAGCCTGCTCCCACTTGGGGGGGCCATTTCATGGCCTCCCCAAGTAGGTGCTCTCAGCCCCTAAAGTCCACCCCTCACAGCCCCACACAAACCCAGTTCCCCCACCCCAGCTGCCACACACAGACCCAAATCCCCCCAGTAGCCCCTCACAGACCCAAATCCACCCCCACCTGCCCCACACCCACCATAACCCCAGGAACAGGCTGGCCTGCCCTCCCCTTTTGGGAACCCCTAAACTCTCTTTCCCAGGGCAGTTCTGCACAGACAAGGGGTGCCACAATGGTGGCAGTGCCAAATCGTCCCTGGGAAAGAGCACCTGCCCTGGCACACAGACAACCACCCCCCTGACCCCCCCACCACCCGCAGAGAAGGCTGGCCAGCCTGCCCCATTGTTCCCTATGCTGGGAACCAACCTCCCATCAAAGAAGGGAACACAGACACACAATCATTAAGTTTAAAAAACCTTTATTTTCTCATTTTCAAATTACAAGTGGTCAACAAATCACAACATATTACACTTATTGTCCCTCATAGCACAACACAACACAATTAACTACACATCAGAGAATCTTAAACACAATTTTTTTTTTGAAATGGACAAACAGTAAAGTTTTGAACATTACAACAGGTCACATAGTGAGCGGGCACAACAGGGCATGGAAACAGAAGATGATCATAATAACTACCAGCCTAATACAACTCTCCCTCCATAACATGACTTAATGGGGGGGAACCACAGCAACAAAATCCCCCCCCCAACCCTCTGGGGCCCTTCTCCCACCCTTCCTCCCATCCCCCCACCAAGGCTCAGCCTGCTCCCACTTGGGGGGGCCATTTCATGGCCTCCCCAAGTGGGTGCTCTGCTCTCATCTCTACCACTGACAGCTGGGAGAGGCTTGTCTTGCCAGGGGTGGCATTTTGCATGCCAAATGCCACCCTCACCCTCAGGTGCCCTTCTCCCACCCTTCCCCCCACCCCCCACCACATGCATTCCTTGACAATCAAGAAATCTGGAGTTAAATATAATGTGCATGTAAGTCCCTCAAAGACAGAAGCAATATGGAGGTAATGACCCATTTGATTTCCACAACCTCAGACACAATTAGGGATCCGTTTCCCCTTGGTGGGGGATCCCCCACTCTCACCTATCACCCCGAAGGGGGAAAGTCAGTGAATGAGCCTTCAAGGTACGCTCCAGGGGCTGCTGCCGTGATGTCACTGATGTCATCTGGCTGCCCTGAGAGTATGCCTGTGCTTTGCAGTGGGCTGATTTGGGCCCTACAGGCCAAAGCAGGATCCCTTGTGGCCCAAATCTGCCTGCTGTGAATTGTGCGTGCTCCCCAGCCTTGTGTGATGATCACATCACCTCCTAGAACAGACATCATCATGCCAGAGCATTGCCATTAAATGATCATGCGTGTGTGAACAGACCCTAAGTATCCTGTAGGCTTCAGTGATGGTATAGTAATGTTTTCACTCACATTATAGAGAGAGAGAGAGACAGAGAAGGGGGGGAGGCACTGAAGCTAGATTATTTCTTCTATTTTACTGTCCCCTTCCAAAGCCAGGGTGGCATTGGCACAATGCCCCCCTCCCCCCGGCCAGAGCCTTAGTACCAGTATGCATTGACAGGCCCATGCATCATAGTCCTTTTTGAGACCCAGCCAAGTTGTGCCTTTTGGAGAAAAATGTTCAAGTTGCTGGTGGGGGTATGAACAATTTTTAGATATCCACTGTAGTGCAATGGCTAGAGAGTTGGTCTAGAATCTGGCAGACTCTGATTCTGTGCCTTGTAGGCTTGATGGATGTTCTTGGCTCAGCCTAAGTAAACAATTGTGTTGTGTTTTCCAGAGGCAGTCTACGTGATTTTGGGGCCCTGGACAAATGTTCTGGACGGGGCCCCAGAACCAGTGCCGCCCCACCACTGGCTCCTTGCCAAGGCCAAGCAATTTGGTCACCTAGGCCCCAGATAGAGTGGGCAGGAGTGCGTTGTTTCCTTCCTCCCCCCCCTCCACCCCCTCCAACAACTAAGAAGGCCATCGGTGGAGTCACTCCAATGTGAGGCATGGAGCAGCTGTCTATTGTTAGCCTGGTTGTGATGAGGGTGAAACAAATCAAGGGAGAACAGCAATGTGTAAACCACTCTAGGTTCCCATGGGGGAGAAAACCGGGGCATAAGATAAACCTTTAATTTGGTGGGGAGGGGGTATATACATTTTATGTGTATGTGTCTGTATGTTTTATGCATTCAAATCACTTGTGGTGTACTTTAGAATTATATTGAGCTCCACAGTATCCCAAAAACCTTGTCCATGTATTGCAAACCGAAGTCAATCTACCACATCTAGGGTATTCTTCTTTTCCCTACTGCCTTCAATTTTTCTTAGCATTATTGTCTTTTCTAGTGAACCTTGTCTTCTCATGATGTGACATAAGCACTATCATCAATTGATATCTTCAAGGGAGAAAGCAGGCCTGATTTGGTCTGGATGCCACTTACATGTCTTTTTCGGAGTCCATGGTACATGTAAATTGAAACTTTCTTCCCACTTCACAGTGTGAATGCTTTTTCCTCCTATGAGCTTTGTCTAAATTTTACTGTACTGATACTGCTCATTTGGCCAAAAGGCCTGCCCTTGATCAATGCCACATTAAATACTTCATAATAAAAAAATGTTTTTAGAACCATTTAAAAGTGTCCTTAAGTGCCATACGCTGATTTAAAAAAACATAAGCTAAATGTTTGGGAACACAACCAGATATGTGAATGACTGAAATGCAGCCCAATCCCACTGCTACTTAAAATCCATTTTTGATGGAGGTCTGGATTGTCTTACATTGGTGTCATTGGGCTTGGAATCAGGAACCTGGAAGCGTTCCATGGGGGCTACAACTTTCATGCCAAGGCTAAGAGGGTGGGAACGGGATCTCTCTGGGGTGGCAAACTCTGGCCTTGGAAGTTACTGGCAATTTGGGGGTGGGACTTGTGGAAAGGAAAATCTGAGTAGGGATCTCCCCCAGAATCCATGGTCCGCATTTGCCCTCTAAAGAGATTGCCCTTGGAAGCAGCCAGTTTCTCTGTAGGGAACTACTCTCTCTAACCTGAACTCAAGCCCAACCAGGAGTTTGGCAGCCCTAGGAAAATTTCAGAAAAAGATGGCAAAGGAGGGCCAGCAACTGATAGAGGCATGGAAGCCCACACCAGGACAGTAGCGGGGGCCTACTTGGGCACAAGGGACAACCAGTGCTCTCATCCCCCATAGTCCACTCCTTACAGCCCCACACAAACCCAGTTCCCCCACCCCAGCTGCCACACACAGACCCAAATCCTCCACTCAGCCCCTCTCAGAACCAAAACCACCCTCAGCTGCCCCACACCCAGTACCCCAGGAACAGGCTGGCCAGCCTGCCCCATTGTTCCCTATGCTGGGAACCAACCTCCCATCAAAGAAGGGAACACAGACACACAATCATTAAGTTTAAAAAACCTTTATTTTCTCATTTTCAAATTACAAGTGGTCAACAAATCACAACATATTACACTTATTGTCCCTCATAGCACAACACAACACAATTAACTACACATCAGAGAATCTTAAACACAATTTTTCTTTTGAAATGGACAAACAGTAAAGTTTTGAACATTACAGCAGGTTACATAGTGAGCGGGCACAACAGGGCATGGAAACAGAAGATGATCATAACTACCAGCCTAATACAACTCTCCCTCCATAACATGACTAAATGGGTGGGGGAACCACTGCAACAGGGTCCAGCAGAACCTATGTCATTTCCTGTGGCTGTGCTTTCAGTTCAGACACACAAAGCTGAACTGGGCACTTCCAAGGCACTGGACAATGGTATTTCTGGAGCAGTTCTGCAGAGGTCTCCCCCCACCCCCACACCAGCCTCAGAATTTACCTGGGAACATCTGTGAGAGATCATCATTGGCCGGTGCCCATCCACCACTCTACCCGCATCCCCCAACCATGCAAACCCAACATTAACATCAAATTTTTTTTTTTTTAAACATGAACATTCAATCAACTTTTAAAAAACATAATCACAACATTTTTTTTTGGTTTTTTTTCCTTTTTTTTACATGAACAGAACATCAACTTTTAAAAAACATAATCACAACATTTTTTTGGGTTTTTTTTTTTTCATGAACATTCAATCAACTTTTAAAAAACATAATCACAACATTTTTTTTTGGTTTTTTTTCCTTTTTTTTACATGAACGGAACATCAACTTTCAAAAAACAGTACAACAATTCTTCTACAATTTTTTTTTACAAGGAGTTCATCTGATAAAAACACCTAAGCAATCCCTATCTAACCTGTTTCTCCCTCCAGTAGCAATCCATGTTTCTGGGGCATTATTTCTCATAATAAATTTGGTCCCACAGGGTATGTCTCAGTGATGGGAGATGTTTTGAATACCCTGGGGGGGGGGCTTTCAAATTGCTGGGTGTTTTCCCTTTGCCACTGGTTCCTAACCACCCTCCCTCTACTGGCCGGTTTTAACTGTATATACAGGGTTTTATACAGGGGAGAGCGCGATTCCAAAGGATTGGACTCATAGAGGATGCAGGCCACAAGTTGGGCTCACCTCAGTCACTCTGGAAGTCCAGTCCTGAGAAATCGAAGAGGCGAGAGTTGACCTTCAGGAAGGTCAACTGCTCGACTCTCCATGGGAGAAGGCGAGTGCGATGTGGGCCGACAATGTCGCCCGCATGTGAAAAGACGCGCTCGCTCTCCACGCTCGTCGGAGGGCATGAGAGCAGCCGCTGCGCCTCGAGGGAGAGGTCCGGCCAGACCGACTCCTTCCTGGCCCAGTAGCTGAGCGGATCGGTGGAGAGCGACTCGCAGGGCTCCGCGAGGTAGTCCCTGACCATCGCCTCCGCCGGATCCTCTCTCACGGTCCTCACGACCCCAGAGGGGACGAGGGCCCACCGGAGCATCTCCATCTCCATCGGCACTCTGGTGGTGGCCTCGGGGGGGGCCTGCGCAGAGGGGGCGTCAGAGGGACCCGCACGGCAGGGCCCCTCTTGCGTCCCCCCTGTCGACAGGCGTCCCCTCTTGGCCTGCCTGCGCCTCACCCAAGAGCAGAGCCCGTCTCTGGCTTGGGTGAGGTTCCCGTCCCGCTCGGCGAAAGTGCCCTTTATGCGCGGGTCACACATGGTCGCCAACATGTATGACTCTTCCTTAGTGAGAGGAGTTAGCCTGGCAGCTATGCCCTGCTGCAGCCTTCTCACTAATGCGCGCACCGCTGGAACAAGGTCAGCACGGGGCGCGACCCGGTCTGCAAGGGTGGCCAGATTCCTCTGGAGCGTGTGCACCAGGGGAATGACCAGACCGAGGGTCGCCGTGTCTGACGAGACCGCCACAGTGAAGTCCTTGAAGGGCTTCAGGACCTCCACTGTCTGGGTGATGGTGAGCCAATCCTCCCGGTTGAACTCACCCACCTGACTCGCACCGCGGTGCTCGGAGAGCCACGCGTGGAGTGCGGCCTGCTGCTCCACCAAGCGCTCAAGCATGGCGCAGGTGGAGTTCCAGCGAGTGCTGACGTCAGTGATCAGAGCGTGCTCTGGCACACCTGTCCTGACCTGTGTCTGGCGCAGTTCGTGCGTGGCCTTCACGCTGCGCGAGAAGTGACCCGTGAGCCTCCGACATTTCTGGACAAGTAACTGGAGTTCACGGGTCCGGGTATCCACGGGTTCCTTCGAGGAGCCCAACCCCAGCGCATCTCTCACCACTAGGTGAAGCTTGTGAGCGGCACAGTAGACGCTCTCTCGGCTCACTAGATGCGCCGCTGCCCTCATGTTCTTGCCACCGTCCGTCACCATGCATCCCACGGTGGCGGGTCCCTGGCCTATCCACTCGTCCAACTGTCTCCTTAAGGTGGCAGCGATGTTCTCCGCCGTGTGGGACACGTCGAGCACCTCGGCGTGAAGCAAGGCCTTGCAGTAGCCGGCCTGGCGGTCTCGCATCCTTCCCTGTCTAGCTGTGCTAGGCACCTCCCCCCGGCCCCCACCCAGAACCGACTCGGGTTCCCACCAGTGAGCAGTAAGCGAGAGGTACGCTTGCTGCACACTTGGGCAGGTCCAGATGTCCGATGTGAAGTGCACAGTTCTCCCGGCAACCCGGGACAGCTGTGCCTTCACATGATCCCTGGCAGCCCTGTAAAACGAGGGCACCACCGATCTGCTCAACGACGTGCGAGCAGGGACGGCGTACCAGGGAAAGCAATCTTGGAGCAGCCCTGAGAAGCCGAAGTCTTCAACTACGGAATACGGTTGCCCATCCACTGCTATCATGTTGACGATGTGGCGCGTGATGCGCCTGCTCGCCCTCCGGATCCCCTCTCTGGGCACACTAGCGCCCTGCATACCAAGCATCTCCGGGAGAGAGGCTTGGCGTCCCTTTCCTGCAGGTACCCTTGGGGGGAGAGCACCAGAGGAGCCTGCCTCCTTCTGGCTAGCTGGCGGCCGTGCGGCGCCACTCGAACCCTCCTCCCGAAGAAGCACCGCCTGGTGGTGCCTCTTCATATGGTACCTCATCCCAGACGTGGAGAGATGCCACACATCTTTGCCACGGCTGACGCGCTGCCTACAATGCAGGCACAGGGCTGCTCGGGGATCCTCCGTTGCCTGGAAGTGCTTCCAGATTTCGGAGGAAAAGGGCATCCCACGCTTCCCAGGAGAAGCGCTTTCGGGACCACCCTGCGGCACCTCCTGTGAGGTGCTCTGGCCGGACACACCGTGTCCCACTCTCGGCCGGGCAGGTGGGGATGGACGAGGCTGAAGGGGCAGAGATGTGGGCTCTTCCACCACAGTCTCTGCCTCTTCCTCCCGCGTCCTCTCCTCCTGCACAGCCGCGAGAGGCCTGCTGCTGGCCTCAGAGGAAACTGGGGTGGACCGCCCCAGGGGGGGTCTCACGGGCAGTTCCTCCAACATCCTCTGGGTTCCTGGGGTGAGCGGGAGCGCAGGGAAAGTCATGTGCTCCGCGCCCATCCCAGGAGACACCACATGCTGCCCCTCCTCCAGCAGCTGGCTCGCAACCACTGGAGGAGGAGGAGCCTCAGCAGCAGGCCCCTGCCCAGTGCCAGCCCCTGCCTCACGCACCCGGGTTGGGGGTGGCCCTCCAGCAGCTGCCTCAGGAAAGAGAGTCTTGCGAACCCTCTTCCTGTCACCAGAAGCCAGGCTGGTGAACGGCAGCAGCGCAGGGGAGGGCCTCCTCCGCTCAGATGGAGGGGCTGCCGCAGCAGTCCCCCTCCCCCTCCCCTCCTCCCCTCTAGATTTCTCCCTAGCCTTTCCCCCGGGGCCCCTCTCTGCTTTCCTCTCCGACATACTTTCCCCTCCCAAATTCAACCCTAACTAATCAGAAAAGATTTAGAAAACAAAGGTCAACTTTGTTTTCAAGACCTAACTAACCTGCTCTAAATCTGTGCTTCTAGTGGCTCTGTGACTTGGAGATGAACAATCAAGTGCCTTTTTAAGCAACCCTATTTATGTCAGGGAACCTGAGCCTGCCAATCAGCTGAATTCCTCTGGAATTGAGCTGGCCCTAAACCCCAATAACAGGTGACAAAGCCTTAAACACTCACACACTAGTATGCCCGGGCCGGCCTGGCACCACCACGGGTGCCAGAGATGGGCGGTGGAACCCTAGTTATGGGGGCACTAATGGGAAGCCTATTGACAGCTATTACAAATTTTTATATATATATATATATATATGGAATTCAAACCTAACACTCACTCACTAATGCTTTCCCTGCTGAGTCCCTATTTAGTTTTTTAAAAAAAACTAGGCTCGGTTTCCCTAATAATTATGTTGAGGGCAATTATCCACTGATCACCTACCAACTGGCCTACCTACCTAAGAGACACTATTTAGCGGGACCGATGTATCTGTGGTATGTCGGTGTGGGGTGTGGATGTGGTGTTTTGAAGATGAGCCTCCCCCCTCCCAAGCTAGCAAGAACCCACCCCCAAGGCCACCCAAATGTGAACCCGGACTCGCTCACAGTAACACCAGTCCTGCAGTCCAGCGATGTTCAGGCGGTCTTGCAGCTGGTCCTCCTCTCCTCCACGATGCTGTCAAGAAAATTGGAAATGTTAGCAGAGTCAACACCACACGCCGCACACGCAACCCCAAAATTCAAGGCCCCGTTGCACAAGCCAAGTCAGCCCCCCCCCTTAAAGGCTAGGGCCAACCAGCAGCAAAACAAAACACATCCACCCAGCAGAGCTTCTGGCCTGTGCAGGCCAGAAGCTGGCACACTCATTTTTTAGTCCTGTGAAACAGCAGTTCATGCCCACCCCACACTCAAACTTGAAAAATGAAACATGAAAGAAAGCAGGCACTGCGATCAATGCTGGCCCCCCTAACCCCCAAACAATATCCTCTTGCCCAACCAGAAAATGCCCCCCCCCCCCCGGCCCAAGCCATAAAGACAGAGCCAAAGCATATGCTCGCAGGTAGGCACAGCAGCAGACATAAGCTCAAAAACCAAATTTAACAACAACCCTACCAGTCCACCAGTGCAGATGTCCAGCAATGTTGATCCTCCACGCAGAGATCTGCAGGCCGATGTCCACCAAGTGCAGTCCAGTCCAGAAGAGGTCCACCAACGATAAACAACCTGAATGTGAAGCAAAACAGTGAGTGCCAGGCCAGCAAACGGGAAGGGTTACCAAAGCCGGAGCAGCAGGCCTGTGTGTGGGCCGAAGGCTGGCACAGTTGATCAGGACGGAGCCTGTTGGGAATCCTTGCAAGCAGGGGACCAGACACAGAAAAGCAAGCCACACCATTCCAGATTGTGAAGCACAACTGTGAGTGCCAGGCCAGCAACCAAAAAGGGTTACCTTGGCCAAAGCAGCATACCTGTGTGTGGCCCACAGGCTGGCACAGTTGATCAGGACGGAGCCTGTTGGGAATCCTTGCAAGCAGGGGACCAGACACAGAAAAGCAAGCCACACCATTCCAGATTGTGAAGCACAACTGTGAGTGCCAGGCCAGCAACCAAAAAGGGTTACCTTGGCCAAAGCAGCATACCTGTGTGTGGCCCACAGGCTGGCACAGTTGATCAGGACGGAGCCTGTTGGGAATCCTTGCAAGCAGGGGACCAGACACAGAAAGGCAAGCCACACCATTCCAGATTGTGAAGCACAACTGTGAGAGCCAGCCAGAAGAAAGGCTTCTGGCCTGTGTAGGCCCAAAGCTGGCACAATCTTTTTTTAATCTTAAAACAGTGGATCAAGCTTAAAGAAGGCAAGCACAACAACCAATGCTGAACCCCCCCCCCCCCCACCATCAAACATTGTCTGCCCAACCTGTCCCCCAGGCCATACCTGTGTGTGGCCCACAGGCTGGCACAGTTGATCAGGACGGAGCCTGTTGGGAATCCTTGCAAGCAGGGGACCAGACACAGAAAAGCAAGCCACACCATTCCAGATTGTGAAGCACAACTGTGAGTGCCAGGCCAGCAACCAAAAAGGGTTACCTTGGCCAAAGCAGCATACCTGTGTGTGGCCCACAGGCTGGCACAGTTGATCAGGACGGAGCCTGTTGGGAATCCTTGCAAGCAGGGGACCAGACACAGAAAGGCAAGCCACACCATTCCAGATTGTGAAGCACAACTGTGAGAGCCAGCCAGAAGAAAGGCTTCTGGCCTGTGTAGGCCCAAAGCTGGCACAATCTTTTTTTAATCTTAAAACAGTGGATCAAGCTTAAAGAAGGCAAGCACAACAACCAATGCTGAACCCCCCCCCCCCCCACCATCAAACATTGTCTGCCCAACCTGTCCCCCAGGCCATACCTGTGTGTGGCCCACAGGCTGGCACAGTTGATCAGGACGGAGCCTGTTGGGAATCCTTGCAAGCAGGGGACCAGACACAGAAAGGCAAGCCACACCATTCCAGATCGTGAAGCACAACTGTGAGAGCCAGCCAGAAGAAAGGCTTCTGGCCTGTGTAGGCCCAAAGCTGGCACACTCTTGTTTTAATCTTAAAACAGTGGATCAAGCTTAAAGAAGGCAAGCACAACAACCAATGCTGAACCCCCCCCCCCCACCATCAAACATTGTCTGCCCAACCTGTCCCCCAGGCCATACCTGTGTGTGGCCCACAGGCTGGCACAGTTGATCAGGACGGAGCCTGTTGGGAATCCTTGCAAGCAGGGGACCAGACACAGAAAAGCAAGCCACACCATTCCAGATTGTGAAGCACAACTGTGAGAGCCAGCCAGAAGAAAGGCTTCTGGCCTGTGTAGGCCCAAAGCTGGCACACTCTTGTTTTAATCTTAAAACAGTGGATCAAGCTTAAAGAAGGCAAGCACAACAACCAATGCTGAACCCCCCCCCCCACCATCAAACATTGTCTGCCCAACCTGTCCCCCAGGCCATACCTGTGTGTGGCCCACAGGCTGGCACAGTTGATCAGGACGGAGCCTGTTGGGAATCCTTGCAAGCAGGGGACCAGACACAGAAAAGCAAGCCACACCATTCCAGATTGTGAAGCACAACTGTGAGAGCCAGCCAGAAGAAAGGCTTCTGGCCTGTGTAGGCCCAAAGCTGGCACACTCTTGTTTTAATCTTAAAACAGTGGATCAAGCTTAAAGAAGGCAAGCACAACAACCAATGCTGAACCCCCCCCCCCACCATCAAACATTGTCTGCCCAACCTGTCCCCCAGGCCATACCTGTGTGTGGCCCACAGGCTGGCACAGTTGATCAGGACGGAGCCTGTTGGGAATCCTTGCAAGCAGGGGACCAGACACAGAAAAGCAAGCCACACCATTCCAGATTGTGAAGCACAACTGTGAGAGCCAGCCAGAAGAAAGGCTTCTGGCCTGTGTAGGCCCAAAGCTGGCACACTCTTGTTTTAATCTTAAAACAGTGGATCAAGCTTAAAGAAGGCAAGCACAACAACCAATGCTGAACCCCCCCCCCCACCATCAAACATTGTCTGCCCAACCTGTCCCCCAGGCCATACCTGTGTGTGGCCCACAGGCTGGCACAGTTGATCAGGACGGAGCCTGTTGGGAATCCTTGCAAGCAGGGGACCAGACACAGAAAAGCAAGCCACACCATTCCAGATTGTGGAGCACAACTGTGAGAGCCAGCCAGAAGAAAGGCTTCTGGCCTGTGTAGGCCCAAAGCTGGCACACTCTTGTTTTAATCTTAAAACAGTGGATCAAGCTTAAAGAAGGCAAGCACAACAACCAATGCTGAAACCCCCACCCCACCATCAAACATTGTCTGCCCAACCTGTCCCCCAGGCCATGCCAAGAATAAACTGCAACACCTTTTTGCAGAGGCAGGCCACAGCAGCACATTGCCCAGCATCAAAAAAATTTACAAAAATTTTAAAAAGGCCTACCAGGTGTCCTCTCAGGATGTCCAGCACAGTTGATCCTCCAGGCAGATGTCCTCCAGGCTCCAGGTGCAGTCTCTCTTCTTCTCCTCTCTCGGTCACAGCTCAGCAGCAGCAGCAACAGAAGTGTTCCAGACAGTCTTGCTCCAAATTTAAATCCCCTGCTGCAGCCTCAGCCAAAGATTTAAATCTATTGGCTGGCATGAGAATGCAGCAGTGGGATTGGTGACTCCTAAAGTCCCCAGTCCCCTGCCTTTCCCCACCCACACTCCAAGAGCCACCCTCCTCCTGCTCCCCCTCCCCTACCTGTTAGTTTTGGCGGGAATCTCTGCTGCTTTGCAAATGCAAAGTGCAATGCAATGCTTGCACCTTGCATTTGCAAGGCAAAGCAGGATTCCCTATCCTCCTTTGCAAGAGGGGTGGGGGGTGACAGAAGGAGTGAGTGATTCACTCCTTCTCCCCCCCTCCCCTCTGCTAAGAGCCTGCAGGAAGCCTTTGCTTCCAGCAGGATTTTGCTAGCCGCTTGCTAAGGCAAACGGCTAGCAAAATCAAAATGGCGATTCTCGAATGCCGAAAGAATGCCGAAAGAATCCCGAAACGTTTCGGGTTTTTCTTTCGGCAATCCCGAAACGTTTCGGCATTCCCCGAAACGTTTCGGGATTCTTGAAGAATGCCGAAACACTTTTGTTTCGGCATTCTTTCGGCATTCTGAATGCCGAAACGCACATCCCTAGTATAGAGTGTTTTGTTAGCCTGGTGTTTTTCAGAACTGGAAACCATGCTCTGTTCATTCTTAAGGTTTCTTCTTTCCTGTTGAAGTTTTGCTTATGCTTGTGAATTTCAATGGCTTCCCTGTGCAGTCTGACAAAGTAGTTGGAAGTGTTGTCCAGTATTTTGGTGTCCTGGAATAAGATACTGTGCCCTGTTTGAGTTAGGCTATGTTCAGCCACTGCTGATTTTTCAGGTTGTCCAAGTCTGCAGTGTCTTTCATGTTCTTTTATTCTTGTCTGGATGCTACGCTTTGTGGTCCCGATGTAAACTTGTCCACAGCTGCAGGGTAAACGGTATACTCCTGCAGAGGTGAGGGGGTCTCTACTGTCTTTTGCTGATCGTAGCATCTGTTGTATTTTTCGGGTGCGTCTGAATACTGCTTGAAGGTTATGCTTTTTCATAAGCTTTCCCATCTGATCAGTAATTCCTTTGATATATGGCAAAAACACTTTTCCTGCAGGAGACTGTTTTTCCTTGGTTGTTTGATTCATCCTGGGTTTGATTGCTCTTCGAATTTCATTTCTGGAGTAGCCATTTGCCTGAAGTGCGTGGTTTAGATGATTAATTTCCTCATTGAGAAAGTGCGGCTGACATATCCGTCTTACGCGATCCACTAATGTTTTCATTATGCCTCTTTTCTGTCGGGGGTGGTGATTGGAGTTTTTGTGTAAGTACCGATCAGTGTGAGTTGGTTTCCTGTAGACCTTGTGACCTAACTGAAAGTTTGCTTTGCGGATGAGGTGCTACACCTCTGAAGATGCCAGCTACAGCTGCTGGCGAAACATCAGGAACTACAATGCCAAGACCACGGCAATACAGCCCGGAAAACCCACAACAACCATCGTTCTCCGGCCGTGAAAGCCTTTGTTTTTATGCTTGATTTGTTTGCTAATGATTTTGTGTAAATCCTTATTAACACTGCTGTTCTTCCTTTAGCTCTTTTTCAGTTCTTACTGCTGCTTATGACAACCTTGATCTCTAAAAATCAAGCAGTCAACTGGGATAATTTGAAAAACTGCCTGGCTGATAAAGAGTATGATAAGCTTTTAGATATTGCAAAAAATGGACTGAAAAAGACTTCGAACCCCAAGAACATTGTGATTGTTGGGGCAGGAATTAGCGGACTCACTGCTGCTAAGTTACTCAAAGATGCTGGGCATGAGGTAATTGTCTGGACTGAGACAAAGTGGTCTTTAATCTTGCATATCAATTGTCAAATCTTGTCATATATTAACTTTTACTTCTCTACATATTTTAATTTTCAGGTATTTGTACCACTCAATGTATTTGCTTCTTTAAATGTTAAGGATTTAAAAAAAATAATATATGCCTTTTATTTTTGTCTGTTGTTATTGTTAAATGGAAAAACTTGGTCCAGTTCTGACAAGGAAATCTACATGAGCCTCATTAATCCTTATCTCTTCATTATGATTGCACGACATTCTCTCTGTGCCTGCATAATTTTTTCATTGTTATGATTTCTGTCATAATGATGATACAAGTAACATGAGAAAGATGCACAAGAAGTTGTACTTAGAACTAAAACAAGCTATACAATTCACTGGGAAGTAAAGTTTGCACTGGGTAGGATATAAATTCAAATTAGGATGACACTGCATTGAAATAGTTCTGCAGGACACCAACTTCCGTATTGTCTGAAGAACGTGAAGTTTTGAATGTTGGCTCAGGTTATCAATCACCTTTACTTAGGCTGTCAAAATCATTTGATATCTCCAAGTTCTGCCAAAGCCATAGAGAAGTTAGTTTAAAGAGAGGATTTGGCTGACATACTATGGTTATGATATGTTGGTTTTTAAGTAGAATTGAAATAAATTTGTTCTGCAAAATGACTCTATGTAAATCTTAATCCGAAATATTCTTTTTGCCTGCTCAAATATTTGCCATTCTATGAATTTTAAATGTGGTGGCTGATCTCTGTCCTATTTGACAGCTTCCACGCAATTATATACGGCATTTGACAGTACTGAAAGCTGATGCATAATGGTATCTTAGTAGCTTTTAAGCTTTGTACAGGGAGATGACATTTTTTACCTTTTTAGAAAACTACAAAAGGTAAAAAAATATCGTCTTCGGGGGGAGGGAGGGCCAGTCAGGTCAGATCTGCTGAGTATGAGAAGTGATTCACTGTGCAAGCAGGGAGAGCAGAAGAGCTTTAGAAAAAACATCCCAGCATTCATCAGCAGAAAGGAGTGTCAGTGAAAGCAATGCTGCACCTGGCAAATATTGCCTTTCAATCTGCTTTGACTTTCAAGGGGAGAGAGGAGGACTTGGGTGGACTCGTTATCTAGCTTTAGAAATACACTTCTTTGTCTTGCAAATGGTATGAAGCGATAGGGACTGTGGGGCTGATTTGCTCCCCTACTGACCCATATTTCTGGCTCAAAATAGCACCCCAGCTTTTCTTCTTCCTCTGTGCTTCAGACCTAGTAATTCAACCTTATTTTCCCCAGGAGAGAGAAACTCAGAAGACCTGTGGGTAGGGTTGCTGTTTCCAGGTGGGGGCAGGGGACCCCCTGCTCCCAGCCTCCTGCCCCTGCCACTATTCACCTGGTCGGTGGAGGAACAGGCATGGGAACAAGCCTCCTGGTGCATGCTCCCAGCAGGGCACAACAATGTCACTCCCAGGAGTGATGTCATCACACAGGCACTGGGAGAGCTCCTGGGCTTTGCACTGGGCCAATGGCCAAAATCGCCCTAGCGCAAAGCCTAAGAGCACTTCCATGCTTGCATGATGGCGTCATTCCCGGAAGTGACATCATCGTGCCATGCAAGGATTATGCACACACAGGAAGAAGCTGCAGTTAAATACCATGCACCCTTCCCTCTTGCGGGGAGGTTAAGGAGACCTGGCAACCCTGCACATGGATTTACAGCAGTTTTGCACAATATTAGCTATAGCTGTTATGAACTTGTGCACATTTTAAATAAGTAAAGTTAAGGCAAGTAGTTAATTTTAAACAGCCCTGCTGGATTAGAGATACAATACCTTCTGTTAGAGAAGTGCAACTTTCTAGCCTACAAAATCATTGTGAATTGGGGAGTGGGGGGCATTTTTGCAGCGCATTCCTAAGGAGGGTTACACCTTTCTACGCCCATGGATTCCAATGGATTTAGAAGGATGTAATTCTGTTTAGGACAATTTATCTGAGCCTTTGCCTTGTACCTTGATTCATTTGGAGGGGAGTTTAAAAAAGCAAATTTCTTGCTTTTTAAAATTTGAAACAGCATGATCCAGTACTATGTTGAACATTTACAATGCAAAGAGGCACAAAAAGGAGAAGTAGTTATTTTCTTCTTTAGTCTGTATTATTTATTGTATATTGATTACTATGTAATATAAAACTTTGTTCATACTGCTACCTTTTTAGGACGAGTTGTTTTAGGAGTATCTACTTTTAGGGGTATCTACAAAATGTAGGGGTATCTACTTTCATATACAACCTACTTTTTGCAATGGTATTACATTCAGGGTTGAGTAGAAGTATCATTTATTGAATAAATTTTTCAAGGCAAAATTGTCCTTAAAATGTGTAATAGGCAAATGTTTATATACAGAAATCTAGAGCATTAGATAATGATAATTTTTCTGTATACACTAGCAACAAAACCATTGTGGGGAAAATACAGTGGAGTCTAGAAAGGGGAGAACGGGCAGGTGGGCATTGCTGCCTGTGCTGCTCCTGATCCCGCCTGGGTGAAAGGGGGGTGTTGCCACCTGCTGTGCGCCTGATCCTGGCTGGGTACAGGGGGGGCATTGCTGCCGCTCCATGTCTCATCTCTGCTGGATGAAGGGGTAAACATTGCCAGCTGCTCTGCACCTGATCTTGGCCATGTGAAGAGGGGCATTGCTGCCTGCTCCACACCTGATCCCAATGAGGTGAAGGGGGGTGGGGAGGGCATTGCTGCCTGCTCCATGCTTGATCCCAGTCGAGTGAACGTAGGTGAGCATTGCCACCTGCTCCACAACCTGATCACCACCGGATGAAGGTGTGGGGCATTTGGGCATGGCTGCATCCTCACCACCCTGATTACTTCTGGGTGAAGGCAGGGGCTTGAGAGGGTATTGCCACCTCCTCACCACCCTGATCACTGCTGAGTGAAGGCAGGGGTGGAAGGGAGAGATGGGCCACTTCGTCTGCACTTCCTGCCATGGCATGCTCTCTGGAGGCACGGTCTTCCTCACCTGGGCTTCCCGCTGCAGCAGCACCCTCTGGAGATGCACCAGGATGAGAGGTGAGTCATCTGGAACACGGCTTGCCTTTTATATAATAGGATTAGACATATCTTATAGCATTCTTTCTTTCTTGTGTTATGCAAAAACCTGTACTAGAAATGGGAGGTTGTCACATGGACATTGTGCATAATTATGTATATTTCTGGCATAGAAATCTGTAGGGATGTTCCAGAGTGAAGATGAATAATATTGTACCTATTTTTAGGTTCAGATTCTGGAAGCCAGTGATCGTGTGGGTGGTCGGATAAAGACTGTCCGAGAAGAAGGCTGGTATGTGGATGTGGGACCTATGCGTGTGCCCAATGACCACAAGTAAGGAAAAAGTCATAATACCAGTCATGTCCAAACCACATTCTATTAAATATTCACACATAAGATTTAAAATTGAGTGTAGGAGGACATGGAGGATGCTCTGATCTTCATACGAGATTATTACATTTATTGTTTACTAGATACACTGTGAGTTACATTATTAGTAAATAACAAACATCACCAGGTTGAACACAAGTTGGATTGCTTCTCAGTCCTCCCCACAGTGCATTAGACTTTTGTGTTTCTTTCGTTATTAATTGCAATAATTATGAAAATGGGGTGTTTTGTAATTATTATAATTAATATGAAAAAGAAACAAATTTCTCATCCAATCAATCTCTCACAATCACCCCCCATGATTTTATTTCATTTTGTTCAGTAGCTTTAGTTATTGTAGTTTCTCTGTCTCTCTCCCTCTCTTCTTTTTTACAAGAAGCAAGGCCTTCTTTCAGCAGGAAAGCGGGGGAACGAAGTTCCAGAACCTCTTGAAAATGGTCACATGACTGCTGGCCCCGCCCCCTGATCTCCAGACAGAGGGGAGTTGAGATTGCCCTCTGCACCGCCAAGCCCCGCCCCTGGAGATCAGGGGGCGTGGCCACCAGCCATGTGACCATTTTCTCCGAGGGCAACCCACTGAGTTCCACCACCTCTTTTCCCAGAAAAAAAGCCCTGACAAGAAGTATTTTCATAATAAGGGCACTGAAATATATTTTCCTTAGGGGAAAGGGGTAAAGGGAGCCTCTTGGGTTTTTTGATTGACTGCAAGCTATAGCCACTAGAATGGCATACATATGTGAGATGATCCAACCCTGAAGGATATGAGAGGTGACTTTGAATTATATATAAGCTGATGTCACATACTGAAGTGTGGTTCGTTTTCTTCTTGAATATAGTTTCTGCTCTCTCTGTGTTGTGTTTTCTGAATCTTTATGAAACATTTTACTGTTTTTATTTGAGGCTTGCTTCTCTCCCTTACTTCTCCAGTACTTTAAATATTGGTTGTTGTGGGTTTTCCAAGCTGTATTGCCGTGATCTTGGCATTGTAGTTCCTGACGTTTCGCCAGCAGCTGTGGCTGGCATCTTCAGAGGTGTAGCACCAAAAGACAGAGATCTCTCAGTGTCACTGACTGTGTAGCACCAAAAGACTATCCTATCCTATCCTATCCTATCCTATCCTATCCTATCCTATCCTATCCTATACTATACTATACTATACTATACTATACTATACTTGTTCTTTGGCTACAATGCTGCAATGCTGTCTTTTTTTCTGTTTGGACTCTTTCCTATCAATTCTCCCATAGACTTTAATTTTAAACCTGGGCAACTTTAATTGCTTTAAAGGGGTGCTTTATTCTGTCTTTTTGAAATTTGGCAGTGTGGATGTGCTAGGGGAGTACTGCAATACTACAGTTTGGAGGGGAAACCCTGAAGGTACAAACCTGAGAGGGGTAGGGGAATATCCCATTGAAACCAATGGGAAATAATAACAAAACAGAATTATGAAAATAAAACACCAATAATGGAAGAAACAATAACAAAACCAAACAATACTAAACAAACCAATAATGCAACAGCCCTTTTTGGAATTAATAAAGAAAATGAAAGAAATGAAAGAAAACCTCTTCCATGCATTTGTTCACTCTGCACGAATATTGAATTTATGAAACATTTATTATGCATCATGCATTATCTGGCCTTTTCATTTGCAAAAGTCTGGCACGGACTTACAATGTACCAGCACCTTTGTGTGTATACTTGCTATCATATGCTACTGTCATGTATTTTTAAAGTTTTTTTTTCACTTTCTCCTTAAATATTATTTTTCAGAATTGTTCACGAATATGTTAAGAAATTCAATCTTACATTAAACCCATTTATTGAGACTGGTAACAACACCTGGTATCTGATTAGAAACATAAGGCAAAAAAGGTTTAGAAATGAGAATGAATACTCTGAAATCTTTGGATATCAGGTGAATCCCAGTGAGAGAGGAAAGTCCCCCACCCAACTCTTTGAGGAAATACTGGATAAGGTATGCATATTGTGAAGGTGATATTAAGGGGTTATTTCCATGAAGGGAAACTGCAGTGCATGAATTACAAGAAGCCAAGTTGGCCCACAGAAAAAAAATGGAAGAGCAGCAATAGGGAAATAAGTATTTATTAGAATCAACTAAAACATCACAAAGTACTGAGCTAATGTTTGAACTCCCAGAACTCTTCTTCAGGCTAGATTTTAAGGTAAAAAAGAGAGAGGAGGGAGCAGGGCAGATACAATGTTAAGTCTAGTTGAAAAGCCCAATTTGCGGATTTTAATGAATATATTTCAGGTCTTTTGCTTCAACAATCAAACATGGCTACCACATTAAATTCTTTAGATGGAGCAGAAGAGGTGTGGTACAAATTAGATTACACCGTGCTATGTACAAACAATGTCAAGTTGCTCCAAAGTCCACTTGGACAACAATATAATAGTTATTCTCATTGAAACAGTAAGAGCTAGCAGTTTTCACCTGTCTCCAGTGCAAATAAGAACACATATGCCCCTTTTGAGTCTGTTTTCCATGTATTCTTTTTTAAACAAATTATGTAAAACTTGAAATTTAATGAAGAAAAATTCATATTTAGAGAGCCCTCGTAATCTGAGGCCCTAAACTGTAGTTTACTTAGCTTGTGCATATTTTGTTATTGGCCCGCCTTGGTGTTTTTGGTGTTTTTGGTGTTTGTGTGTGCTTATGTGTTTATATGTTTTTATTTTAATAATGTCTTAATGTAAAATGTTTTAATGTTTTTTATGTTTGCCACCTTAGGGACCCTATTTGGGTAGAAAGAAGTTTAAATAAATAAATAAAATATATTAGGGTTTCCACTTACCTGGTTCTGGGCAGAGGACATCCTGGAGATCCTCTCTGTCTCCCACACCTGCTCAATGGAGTAGTAGGGGAGGAATGGGGGGGTGGCATTGCTTGATGCTCGGAATTACTTCCTGTTTTGGAATAGGGAATGATGTCATGAAGCTCTAGGAATTTCAGATCTCTATGGTAAAAACCATAGACATTTTAAAATTCCAAGAGCTTTAAGGTATCATTTCCTAGTCAAAAACAGAAAGTAAAGTCCTAGCAGTTCACCTTCCAAACTCCCGATGTTCCTGAGGACTGCCAACCTAGGGCTGGCAACCCTAGCATACATCTGGCTCTGGTTACGACCAACCAAAATACTACAAAATGAGAAAGTCTGTGAGTTCACTAGAACTCTTATTCATTCTAGATGTTAGGCAAAACAGAACACCCCTCCCCTAACAAGCTAGGAAATGGTCCTAAGTGGACTGTATACACACCACATGTCTAGTATATTGCCCCTAGAGTTGCCAACAACCTGGAGGGGAAAAAAAACATAATAGAAGCTTAATGTGTGGAAATGGGCAGGTGAAGTTTTTCATAGCATGAGATAAATAATATCACTTGGTAAATGAAATCTCATTATGCCTCTGTTAAGGAGGCAGGAATTTCCCCCTTGTTTGTTGGCACCCCTCATTGCCCTCAAGTCTAATCAGTTTCAATAATACTTTCCATATAATGCTTCGAAGAGGGAAAGGAGAGTTGCTGTTGGTAAACACCTTTGTACATGCCCAAGCAATTGCACTGCTCTTTGGATCCAGGCCATTATTATTTCATAGCCTCCTCATTACACAGAAGTTGATGGAATGATGTGTGTTTAACTTTCAAAATGGAGAGAGTGTTCCATATAATTCTTTGTACTTCTCTCTGAATTATATTTAAGGTTTCTGAGCATCTAGCAACGAACTGCACACTTTTGCAGGACAAATATGACACATATTCCCTCAAGGTAAGAAGAGTGGGCATTTGTTTATCTTTCAAATCAAGCCAACTCTAATATCCTATGCATGTCCTCAAAATGTGGTTGGTCTCCTTTGCACATGTATACTATATTGATATTGAAGAGTGGGTGACAGTCTTCTCAGATAAGAGTGACCACTGGTTGACCTACTAAAATAAGAGGAATGTATACAGAGGAAAAGCTACCTGAAGGTTCAAATCTCTTGATGAAATATTTAACGTGTGAGGAGGCTCAAAAATGGCGCAACTATTGCTATGTCTACCATAGCATAAAAAGTAAAAGGTTACATTAGACACAAAATACTTTCCAAAAAGACTTAATAATCAATACAATATTATTCAGAATTAATAGATAGGCACCCAGCAGGCTGCTTATGTAGTTAATACATTCAGGAGTAGGGTACTGTTTAGTATAGATGATGAGACAACTCCCATCCCTAGTTTAACATTTGATTATTTCTCCAAAAAATAAACACCAGCTTGCTGGTTCTATGCACTCCTTCCATGAGTAGAAAGATGGAAGTAGAGAGCTTATACAAGATCACCCCTTCCCTTCCATGAATTGGGGTGCAGGGAATCATAAACCGTAATTTGTTCTTAGTTCACAGAAATAAAGTTGCACCCTTAGGAGTTCATGAATCTGACACAATCCCATTTGTGTGCTTGAGTAAGCAACTTTCCATGCAAGTGTAACTGTCCATGATCATCAGAATGGAGTGAAGATTATTAGAACAGTTAAAGGGGCCTCAGTACCCGGTGTGCATTCTGAACACACAACATCTCTGTTAAACAGTGTATGTGTGTGAGAGAGACTGATTTGTGTTAATAACCTTGGACACTTTCACATGACAACAACTTTATTCTGCATCCATTGCCACTTGCAAATGCACAGGTATCTGCAATTGTGGCAAAATGTCCATGCTGGCTTTCCATTGCACTTTCTTCTTGGATGCCTTTCCCACCCTCAATAGAGGGCTTGTTTCCTTTAAAAAATAGTATTACTGCACTGAGCTGACTTGGAAGCCAAGCAAGGCTGGGAACGGGGCTTCTCCTTGCCCTCAGCTGTGCGGTGATGAGTGCTGGTAAGTGAGAAATTGCCCTACCTTCAGAGCTCTTTTGGAGAATGCTTATCAATCCATCTGGAATTCAAACATAGGGCTGGAACCAGCACACCCTGAACTTGGGCAGCTGCCAGATTCTTTGACATAAAATGGCCATTGGCCCAAAATTAAAACTGATCTCCAGACTGCAGGGATCAGTTCCCCTGGAGACTGGCAGCTTCAGAGGGTGAACTCTATGGCAACATATCCCTGTTGAGTTCCTTCCCTTCCCCAACTCCAACCTCTCCAACTCCAGCTCCAGATCTCCAGCAATTTCCCAGCCCAGAGCTGGCAACCCTCCTACGACTTCTGACAGGGCATCCACCCACCACCAGTAGTTCTGGCCACATGTGCTACCCAATGGTGATGAGTTAAAGGTATGCATGTGCTGTCTTGCAGTTGTGAGCACAGGTGATGGGAGGGTTTGTGAGTGAGGGATGGATTAATGGGCACTTGGAGGAGGGTTGGCCCATTCTCCACACTTCCCACCCCTTGCCGGCCAAGTAAGCGGTGGAGGGGCAGAGGCTGAGAGTGGGGAATCCCCCACCCCCCCTATGGAAATGGGATCCTTAACCTTGAAAGAAGACTGGCATAATAACATGATAGCACATTTGGCCGTTTATTTAATGAGTTGACTTGTTCATTGCGTTTTCCCTCTCTTTGTTCCTCCCATTTTGACTATTCTAGTTTTGAGGAAATCAAAGGTGGGTTTGACCAGCTCCCCATGAGGTTTTACAACGAACTGTTCTGGCTAGTCCGTGATGGGAGGGTTTGCGAGTGAGGGATGGATTAATGGGCGCTTGGAGGAGGGTTATGTGCATGGGGGTATGAGTGGGG
The DNA here is from genome assembly GCF_028583425.1 of Eublepharis macularius. Lineage (NCBI taxonomy): Eukaryota > Metazoa > Chordata > Lepidosauria > Squamata > Eublepharidae > Eublepharis > Eublepharis macularius. The sequence continues at coordinate 155,423,580 of NC_072793.1, read as the reverse complement.
TACACAGCTTCAGGGAGGAGACCCTCAGGCATTATCTCAAAGTTCCCCACGGAAAACCTAGAACCAGCCCTGTTTAAAAGCAGAAAAGGTGGTAATTGTATTTTATCTGCTCCCCCATCCCATTTTCCTCTATTAGGAATACCTATTTAAAGAAGGAAATCTGAGCAGAGGTGCAGTTGATATGATTGGTGACTTATTGGGTCTAGATGCTGGCTTCCATACATCATTTTTTAGTTCTCTCTTGGTATTCAACACAATACTACATAAGAGGTAAGAGAGGCTAGATGTTTGCATTCTCTTGACCTGATCTAAAATGAAAAATGTGTCTCTACTAAGTGAAAGGATTAGTCTTTGAGCTGTTTTATTGCTAGGTTGTGAAACCCGAGGCCCAATTTACAATGGGTCTCAGAGGTTGGTTACTGAAGACAATAGACCTCCATCTAGAGGTCCTGTATTTCTCATTATCATATCCTAGGTGAGAGTAGAGGATGACCATTCCATTAGAGTGTTGGGGGAGGTGGGTCTGAACCAAACACCAAGTCCTCTTGACACAGACTTTGGGGTTTGGTTGTACCTGCTACCCAACTCATGTTTGAATGTATGTATTTATATGTGTGTGTGAGTTAGGGTTGCCAGCCCTGTGCTGGCAAATCCTGGGAACTTGTGGGGGAGGAGTAGAGTCTAGGGAGGGGTGAGCTTTGTGGACACTGTGACATCACTTTAAGGTGATCACCAGGAACTGATGTCACAGACCCCTCATTGCTCCCAAGTGGTGTTGCCAGTCCCCCAGTGGGGGTGGGGAATCCCAACTTCCAGTCTCTGCCTCCCCCACCACTCACCTAGCTGGTGGGGGGGGAAAGGTGGGGGAACAGGCCTTCCTGGGCACTGTGTGACACCCAGAAGTGACATCATCATGCAGGCCTGGGAGGGCTTCTGTGCTTCATGCCTAAATTGGCCCAGTGCAAAGCACAGGAGCCCTCCCAGGGCCTGATGAAAAGTGTAGGCAGCCCCGGTGCCAGGGTTTCTGGCGCCAGAGGCAAGCCTTGCACGTGCGCCCCAGACTGCATGATGACATCATCATGCGATGATGTCATCACGCAGTGTCACCGGGCGCTCCTGGGAGTGCAAAGGCGTGTGGGGCGGGGGGGTGGGGCCGGGGGGCACCCCCAGACCTTTTTGAAGTGATCCATGGCCACGCCAATGAGCAGCGTTGTGATTCCGCCCCCCCTTTCCCCTCCTCCTTTCCTTTCCCTGATCCTGCGTGGCACCAAATTTGAAATTCCAGCTGAGGCTTGGCCACTGGCTGCAGGTGGGCGCGCTGGGTGGGGCGAGAGCTGGAGCCCGGGGATGCCCCGCAGCAGGGTCCACACTCCGCCCCGCGCCATGGATCGGGACCCCTTCGCAGCCGCCCCCTCTCTCTCTGGCCCCTCAGCCCTGCCTGCCTCTTTCCTGGCCACACTGCCCGCCCACCTCTCTCTCCACCTTCTTGGCTTTGGGGCTCCTCCCCTTTGCTTCTGCTTAATCAGCAAGTTGCCAGCTCCAGGTTGAGAAATTTGGAATTGCAGCCTGGGCAGGGGAGGGGCCAATGCCGTAGAGTCTACCCTCCAGAGCTGCCACCTTTCGGATCCTGGAGATCGGTCAGGAGTTGGCATTGCTCTATGCTGCTTGCCCACTGCCGGCCCCCTCTTGCGCCAGCTGTGAAGCTGCTGGCCGGAATCTCTTGCGGAACTCCCGCCACTGGCTGTGGATCCACCCTGGGCTCCCCTGTGGCCACCTGCCTGCTGCTCTCCGGCCGGCCCGTGCCCTGCCGGGCTGCGCGCTTCCACCACCTGTGATGTAGCCACTGGCGGCTGCCAAGTACTTGCCTCCCCTCCCAGCCCCAGCCAATTGCAGCGCGCTTCTTCCTGCACGGACACACACACACACACACACGGCACCGGCAGGGAAGGCAGAGGGAGTGCAGCACAGGCAGACAGGCAAGCCAAGGGCAGCGAGCAAGTGAGCGTCATCATGCAGTGCTGCCAGCCTGGGGGCGAGCGGCGGTGGCAGCGCGGGGGTGGCCGGGGGGGTGGCGCGGGGCTGCCTGGTGGCGGTGTGGGATGTACACCGCTGCCCCTGGCACTCCCTCTGGTGCTCCCTCCGACCCGGTGGGCCCCGCCTCACCCGTGGCGCCAGCCCTGTCCATGCTCCACACGCCACCCCAGCAGCGGCTCGTGGCTGCTGCACCCGGCTGGGTCATGTGGCAGCGGCGGTGGCGGCACGGGGCTGGCTGGCTGCAGCAGCTGTGGGCCAGCCACATCAGCTCTGCTGTGCATGCCTCCACCCCCAACACCCCCTCCGGCACCTTTCCAGTGCCCTCGCGCCCGAGACCACTGCCTACCTGGCCTCAATGGGCGTGCCGGGCCTGAGTGCAGGAGCACTCCTGCAGCAGCGCAGTGATGTCACTTTCAGAGTGATGTCATTGTGCAGGCTCCAGGAGCACTCCCATGACTTGCACCAGGACAATTTTTAAAGAATTGGCCTGTATGGGGCCCTAATTGGCTTGGTGCAAAGCGCAGGAGTGCTCCTGGGGCCTGTGCAATGACATTACTCCGGAAGTGACATCATTGTGCTGCCCCGGGAGCATGTGTGCTTCATGAGCACATGAGAAGATTGAGAATGTAAGTACCAGCCCCCCACCCCCGATGGGAGGGTAAGGGGCCCTAGAAACCCTATTCCCAAGGGTTTCTAGCCAGGGACTGGCAACCCTAGTATGTGAGCACTTTGGGAATTTTGAGACCAGATAGTAGATGCTGCCACAAAATGGCTGCTATGAGGTACTAGGGCCCATTACAAATGTTTGGAGGTCATAAACCAAGCATCGTTGTATGATTGAGGCAGCTGTTTCAAAAATGAGTATTCCTGCTGAGACAAAGATGATGCATCCTGCATTCCTCTGAAGCACCTCCCACTTCAGTGAGGTAAAAGAAGGCCAGGACTTACTATTTTCTTTGGGGATTAAATACTTTGGGAAAGAAGGAAATGGACTTCAAGAAACATATTGGTAGGCACCGTGGGTCCCAGAGGCACTACACTGGGGATCACTAGGTTTGAGTGTGGGATTAAAATTAATTAATTCATTCATTTATTCATTTGACTTTTGGTCCGCCCACCCTGCAAGCAGGCTCTGAGCAGATTACAACAATATAAAATCACAATATCATTAAAACAGTAGTGCACAAATAATGCAACAACCCTCCAACATTGACAGAGCCTATGGGGCAGGGTGACCAGTTGTTAAAGCAGCAAAAACCAAGAGTACTTGTGCCCACCTATGGAGGAGGCCGAATGGGTGGATCGCCCTCCTCAACCATCTCTGTCTTACAGGCCAAGCAAATTGATAGCAAGTCCTTCTGGGCCCAGGTCTCCATAGAGAGGTGGTTGAGGCAAGGCAAACCTCCTTGAGACCAGGGATCACCAGTAGATGTTTGTCTGCTATCTGATTTGGAGGAAAAGCGTTCAAATCCCCATTCCTTCAAGAAGTGTGTGCTGAGTCACCTTGGGCCAGCCATTCTATCTCAGCTGCAGCTACTCTACGGGGCTGTTGTGAAGATAAAATGGGGAAGAGAGCACAATGAGCACTGCTCTGAGCAACTTGAATAGGGTTGCCAGGTCTCCTGGTGCCCCAAATGGAGGATGGGAGGGTCATGGGGGGCACACGTGGAGAACTTACTTTATGACTTACCTCACAATGTCATTCTTGGCATAACAGGGAAGTCCTTCGGAGTGTGCTCCTGCAGCTCTGGAGATCCTTGGCCCATTCTCCACACTTCCCACCCCTTGCTGGCCAAGTAAGTGGTGCAGGGGCAGAGGCTGAGAGTAGGGGATCCCCCACCCCCACTATGGAAATGGGATCCTTAACCTTGAAAGAAGACTGGCATAATAACATGATAGCACATTTGGCCGTTTATTTAATGAGTTGACTTGTTCATTACATTTTCCCTCTCTTTGTTCCTCCCATTTTGACTATTCTAGTTTTGAGGAAATCAAAGGTGGGTTTGACCAGCTCCCCATGAAGTTTTACAACGAACTGTTCTGGCTAGTCCGTTATAACAGTGAAGTAAAGAAGATTATTCAAACTAAAAAGAAAGTACAGGTTTATTTCCAAAAGTCAGAGCCTTCCGTCTTGTCATCTCTGACTGCTGACTACGTCCTCATCACAGCTACTGCAAAAGCCACACAGCTCATCAAATTCTATCCTCCTCTTTCTCCTGAGAAGACCCGTGCTCTGCGTTCCTTTCATTATATGAGTGCCACTAAAATTGCTTTGGTTTGCACTGACAAATTTTGGGAGAAAGATGGGATCAAAGGTGGGAAGTCCATCACAGATAAGCCAGCTCGAACCATCTACTACCCAAATCATGACTTCCCTGACGGGCTAGGGGTACTCTTGGTTTCTTACACCCACCATGATGATGCCGATGTTTTTGTTCCCCTCAGTGATAAAAAGTGTGTTGATGTGGTCATGGATGACTTAGCAGAAGTCCACCATGTGCCCAAAGAGTATCTCCAATTAGTTTGCACAAAGCATGTGGTACATCGATGGCCTCTAGATGAGTTTTCATTGGGGGCATTAGCTTACCCTACTTCATACCAGTCTAGCCACTTTTTCAAAAATTTGTCTGAAACTGAAGGGAGGATCTACTTCGCAGGAGAACACACAGCTCATCCTCATGGCTGGATTGAAACAGCAATGAAATCTGCTATTAGAGCAGCAGGATGTATTCACAACAGAGGCAACTGAGTATTGTTGCTACAGTCACAATAGCATGCCTTGGTGCTAACTGTCATGAAAATAGAGTTTAAGGAAGATCGGTGCGTGGGTGGGTGGGAAGGAGAGAAGGAGGCAGGAAAAAGTTTGTATATGGGGGTTGCCAGGACAAAGGAAATAAGGGTTGCTAAACTTCTGGTTTTGAACTTCCTGGAGATTATGGGGCACAGTCTGGAGAGGGCAGGTTTGAGGAGGGGAGAGACCTCAGCAGGATATAATGACAGTCCAACCTCAAAGTAGCTGTTTTCTCCAGGGGGACTGATCTCTGTCATCTGGAGCACAATTGTAATTCCAGGAAACCTCTGGGTCCTACCTGGAGGTTGGCAACAGATGAAATAGTGCAGGGAAGGGGTATAGGAGAAAACAAGGTGCCCCAGAAAGTCCTTGCAAGTTCTGTTGCAAATAGGCTTATCCTGGCATCTGGCCCTGCACAACTGGGCCATAAATTTCCTGGATAAAAGCTGCTGGGGTATAGGAGGAGGAGGGGAGGAAGGAGGTACAAGAGGAGAAAAAGAGGAGGGGGGAGGAGGGAAATCTGAAGACGGGAGGGCAGATAAAAATGTACTGGCTGGTGGGTGGGAAGGGGAGAAATAAGCAGGAAAGGGGACAGGGTATGGGGGGGGTGCCAGGGAAGGGAAAGAGGAAACAGTGGGGGAGGGGGAAATGAGATTCCCCCCCTGCAAGTCCTTGAAGGTTCTCTGCTTGATAGACCCATTAACTACTTTATTGGCATAGGCTCTCAACCTGCTACATGATAGTGAATGCTCTCTAACTTTAGTAATACATGGAAAGAGAAATACAAATTCCTAATTTTTTAAAGCTAGTGAGCAATCAAATCTCCTTCCTTCTCAACTTTGCTGAACAAATTTTGTACGAGGAAGTTCCATTTTGACTTTTATAAATACATAGTTCCAGGTGGTGGTGGGTAGAATGTATACAGCCAAGATTCTCCTTCTCAGAACATTTATGACACTGATGGACAGCAATAGTGATATTACTTAAAATAAAAATTTAGAATAAAATGGCTGCTGTTCAACTTGGGAAGATGATTGACAAGTTGGTTGCAAAGCAAATCCATAGTTTCCTGGATGATGCATCTGCTGATAAGAGATGATCAATATTACTTCATATCTAGCTCCCTTTGACACAATAGACCACTCACTATTATTGAAGCACTTCCAAGTGATCTCTAGGTCCCCTCTGGAAGCTAGTAAGCCTAATTAGACCTTACCTATCATGGATATGTAAAGTCTGGAGAAGAAGCCCTGCAGTGCCAAAGGATGACCCACCAGCAGTATCAGAGGCCAGGTGCCAGATGCCAAGACTGCCCTAGCTGAGTGGGAAAAACTGCCAACTGGGATTGCTGACTCCATGTTATGAAATTCCTGGAGATTTGGGGGTAGAGCCTGGCCAAGGGATGAATGGAAAGACCTCAGCAAGATATAATGCTATAGAGTCCACCCTCCAAAGCAGCCATTTTCTCCAGGGGAACTGATATCTGTACTCTGTAATTCCAGGAGGTGTTCAGGCCTCTACTGCAGATACATAGACACTCACCAGTCTTGCCTAAATCTGCAAGGTCATGATTCTGGGACCAGTGGCCCAACTGGTCTGAGCCCACTCCAGAGGGCAGGGCAAGTTTTGTCAGTCAGGTTAAGCTGTCAGGCCTGGCCAGCTGGGCAAGGAACCAAAAGCTGGGATTGTTAGGGTGCAGGACTGATTAGAGGAGTGGGGTTGTGAAGGGAGAGTCAGTGATGGGAGACAGGAATTGCCCAAGCATGGGAGAGGCACACCTGGCTGGGTGGAGCCTCCTAGTAGATGGAGGGAGAGAGATTGGGGCACAGGGAGGAGGGGTGTTGCACCAGTCAGAATCAGGCCAATGAGGAAGGAGAGTGGTGTTTGTCAGGCTTCAAGGGGACAATGACAAGGGGAGCTGGAGAAGAAATAGAGAGGAGCAACCCTCTCCAGACTGAAGCCTAGGTGCTTCCTCCAAGAGAAGCACAGCATAGTGGAATGCCTGAATTGTGAGGCGGGGCCAATGGATGACCACAAAGCATATAAAAATCTCATCAATGAAACTCTTAATATCACTGACCCAGGGCACCTTTCCCTGTGCCCTGAAACAGTTGGTCATCCATCTGTTGCTTTAAAAAACCCATTGCTAGAGAAAAATGACGTGGCCAGATTTAACTCGGTCTCCAAACGTCTTCCTTGGGCAAAATGACAGAAAAAGCAGTTGCAGTGCAATTCTAGGCCTTCCTGGATAAATCATCTGCCCTAGACGCTTATCAGTCCAGTTTCAGGCTCTGAGATGTAGATGGCACTGGCAGCAAATCTAAATTTTTGACAAAGGCTCTCTGCTGCTTTTACTAGATGTGTCAGCATCAGCAACCTTTAATACAGTAGACCATGCCAACCTGTTTAGATGTTTGGAGGCAGAAATAGGGATTAAGTGGTGTGCTTTGTAGTGGTTTAAATAGTTCCTTAGGGGCAGAATTCAGAAAGTTGCTGCTGGGGACAAGTTTTCTATAATGTAGGATTTACCTTGTCAGGTTCACAAGATTTGACCTGATCCCCCATGCTATTCAATCTCTACGCAAAGCCCTTGAGAGAAATCATCTGTGGTTTTGGAATAGGGTGTCATCAATATGTTGATGACTTCCAACTCTACATTTCTTTATCCAAATTGCCTCTTGATGTTATAGAGTCTCTGAACCAATGCCTGACTGCTGTCGTTGAATGGCTAAGGAAAAACAAGCTGAAACTGAATCCTGGCAAAATGGAGCTACTGTTGATTGGGAAAGCTGAGGCCTTGAAAATAATGGGGCTCTCCACTTTTAATGGAGTCCAGTTGTCTCTTGCTGGTTCCATTAAGAGCCTAGAAGTGATTCTGGATCCAGCTTCACTATTGGAGAAGCAAGATGATACAACTGCAAAAAGGGTGTTCTATCAACTCCATTTAGTTTGGAGTTGATGGACCCCTACCCTGACCAGACTAACCTGGTCACATGGACTCATACTATAGTTACCTTCAGTCTAGACTACGGGCCAAGCTACACATGACGAATGACACTTGAACGGCAAGTGGATTGAGTGGAGGGCAAGTGAACAGGGAGAAATACACTTGCTGTTCAAGTGTCATTCGTCATGTGTAGCTTGGCCCTACTATAACACACTCTACATGAGTGCATTGAAGACAACTCGGAAACTACAGTCTGGTTCAGAACACCATGGCTCAGCTACTATTGGGTGCTAAGCAGAATCTGCACTTCACTTCCACTCTGCAAACATGCTATTGGCTACTGTGCTCAATTAAGAGTTTTAACTATCACTTACAAAGCCCTTCATGGCAATGGAGCCACATACTTCAGGATCACCTCTCCTGCTATATTCAGTTGCTTCAGCTTCACTCATAAGAGAAAAGCCTTCTGAAGGTGCCATCCAGCAAACAGGTAAAACCGGCACCTGCCATCCACGGGCATTCTCTGTGGCAGCTCCCGCATTATGGAATGTTCAGCCCAAGACTATTAGAGAGGCCCCTGCGCTTCTATTGTTTCATAAAATGTTAAAAACAGAATTGTTCAGAAGGACATTCTAACAGAGTGCAACTGTGATAGAATGGATCAGCTTGGGAGGTGACCTCAGATACTGTCTCATCCCCCACCCCAGTTTGTTCAATCCCAGCAGCACTGCATTATATGTGGCTTTAATAGATCGCTTTGCTTTTAGACTCAAATGTTATAATATTTTATAATCCACATGACTGAATAGCTTTGTTTTACTAGGAATCTTTGCTAGATTCAAATATTATCCAAATGTTATTATGTTTTGTTTGCTGATCGGTTGACTGAATAGCTCTGTTGTTATTTGTAAATCTGCTTCAATTCCCTGCGAGAAAGGTGGGCTATAAATATAAATAATGAATGGATGGATGGATGGATGGATGGATGGATGGATGGATGGATGGATGGATGGATGGATGGATGGATGGATGGATGGATGAATAAATAGCAGGAAATTCTCACAGACATTGTGCAGTGGAATCAACATGTACTTGGTTTCTGTCTTGTACCAACTTGTCTATTCGTACATTCCCACAGACTTGGATAGGATTTATGATCCTGCACCAGGTTTCAGTTTTGCATTGCATGGCAGTGTGAGAGCTAGAGGATAACTATTCTAGAACTATTCCTTTCACACTGATGTGTTTTGCAATGATTGCCATCACTTCTCGACATCTTATCCCTGTTTGAAGTCTCCACCTGGGAGGAGGCTTGGCTTGGCTGGAACAGCCCTCTTGTTCCACGGCGCACCTACCAGTTTCAGGAGACTGTCAGTGCCACCCAAAGCAGAGTACACCCTTCAAAATCCTCTGAACTCAATGGGTCTAGAAGGGTGTAGCTCTACTTGGGATGACTGGCTAATTTGTTCTAATTAGGCCAGCTTTGCTTGATAAGAATTTGAGTACACATGAGTTCATTTTCAAGCAATGGAAGGGGGGGAAAAACCCTGATGATCTTGTTCTAAACCATGATGCAATAATTCATAAGGGCTGTGTTTGGTATGCATCACCAGACCTGGAATCGCAATGGCATTGCAGTTTAGTTCTCTCCAGATTTATTCTTCCTAAGTATATCCCAATTAAACTCACACCTAAGGCAAAATATTCTACTAATGAGCATTTATTTAATTTATTTCATTTATAGTCCAGCTTTCTCATTGAGACTCATGGTGTATGTCAGAATTAGAAAACTATGCCAAAAAAAGCCTGTGTAATAAGACAATTTTTTCTTACAACAATTCTATAAGGTCAGTGTTATTATTAAGCAGAAAAGAGCAAGAATCCAGTAGCTCCTGTAGGACTTAAAGCCAGGAAGGGAGTCTCCATACAGTAATGTTCTTAAAGCTGGGGGGAAATCTCCAAAGGATATTAGATCCTGATAGATGTGGTCCAGCTGGAAGAGCAGGCTAGAAGTGAAAAGTTGGCAATGGGCTTTCCTCATTACAAAAGATGCACCATCGCTGTATGTGTCCATTCCTCACGAGGAAGCCAAACGTGTGATTGAGCTAGCTTTACATTCACGAACTACAGACAACCCTCCCACCCCCTATTACTTAATTTATTAGACATCATATTAGAAATAAATTATTTCAGATTCCAACACCAGTTTTTTTATCAGGTAAAAGGGGTAGTGATGGGATGTCCCGCAGCTCCCAGCATTGCTAATCTTTATATGGCTCATTTAGATTTTATTTTATTTATGTCATTTATAGTCCGCCTTTCTCACTGAGACTCAAGGCAGATTACACAGTATGAGGTTGGTACAACCAGTATCAAGTACATTTCAATACGGTATCAAGGGCATTTCCATAAACAATGCCATATGGTAAACAGATACAAGTTTAAAAGACAGAAACATATTTTTGAATGATACTGTTAATCCTTCCTTTGACAATATTTTTCTTTTCAAATGATACATAGACAATTTATTTTTGATCCTGAGGGACAAGACTGTGCAAAGGATTTGGCAGGCTGGATAAATTCTATAGATAGAAATATTATATTCACGTGGTAAGAAGACTTACAGTGTGTTAACTTCCTAGATATAGTTGTGTACAAACAACCGATAAACAAATTGGGAGTCAGATCATACAGGAAGAATACCGATATTGTGCATACCTACATTACTCCTCATTCCACACTGGGAACCTTAAGAAAAACATCCCTTTTGGACAATTTCTTCGTATAAAATGTAATTCATCTTCAAACATAGATTACATTAGAGAATCTAACAACACAAAAGAGGCATTTCTTGCAAGGGGATGCCCACACACAGTGATTGAGAATGCTAGTAGTAGGGCTAGACAGGTACTTAGGAGATCCTTCTTAACGCCTAAGGTCAGATCAGAAGACAGGAGCATTAAACGGGCAGTAGCTTTTACCCTCCTAGCAGCTGGGATTTCTAGGATCATAAGGTGTAATTGGCGCATCATTCAAAACATACCTGGTCCTGAGTTCCAGCCAATGATTGGATATAGAAGGACTAAGAGCTTACATGACACCCTGGTATGCTCTGACTTTAAGGAATCAAGCCAGGATCAACAATTACCCCATTGCCATTATGCACGTGGACACTGTAACGTATGTCCCTTATCAGCCAATATTAATACTTTTACAAATTCAAAAACTTGTTCCCCTCTGTTTACTAGATGTTTTTCTATGTGTGCCACAGTGAACGTTATTTATGTTATAGAATTCTCCTGTTCATTAATTTACATAGGAAGTACCACACACCCTGTCAGAACCAGAGTTCAAGAACACCTATCTAGAATTCGGAACAAAAATATTGAGGCTCCTTTAACTCAACACTTCTTGCAGTATCATGGCAATGAATGGGAGTTTAGATACTCCATTCTACAGGTGATCAATTCAAATTCCAATAGTAACGTTCAGAAAGTTTTACAACAAATAGAAGCACAGTGGATTTTTAAACTTGATTGTCTTGTCCCCAAGGGATTGAATAATGAAATAGACTTCTCTGTATTTTTGTAATAAATGTGTATTTTTGTAACAAGTATGTACTTTTGTATAACATGACCCTTTAAATTTTATTTATTATATGGAGTATGGTCCCTTTAACTGGTAGGTTAATTTAAGCAGCGTTTGAATTTAAATTGTATTCTCTGAAACATTGGGCTATGATACCAGACTGACAGTTTATTACCAATGCAACATACGAGTTTATGTATGATTGAATAAGCGAGTACTCTTTTTAAAGTATTCATTAATATTTATTGTAGATTTTATTGCATGGCAGATTAAATTATGGCATGTGTATTATGTATATCATGCTCTGCAGGTATAATATTGGCCGATGATGAAGATCCCCAAAATGGGCAGTCATAGTAGCTAGCAAGCCTGTTTTCAACTTTTCACTTCTTGCCTGCTCTTCCATCTAGACCAGGGTGAATATTCACCTTGGTATCTTCTGCTCTGCCAAAAAATTAAAAGGACTGAATGATTTAACTGTAATGCAATTACCATAGTGTATTTACTTAGCATTGGTACTTACTTTGCATTGGGTTAAACTGCACTTTGGCTGGATACCCTGTTAAAATGACTAATAATTGGTATGATATTATATGACTTGTACTTGCGGTTATATTGGACTATAGCTTACGTGCATTTTTGTAAATTGCACAATGAGCACTTGCACTTTTAATATAAATTGATGTTTGTATTGTATTTATTCTAAAACTTCGATCTAGTCTCCTTTGGAGATTTCTCCCCAGCTTTAAGAATGCTCCTATAGGACTAACAAAATTTGTGGTAGGGTATGAGCTCATACCGTACCACAGATTGTGTTAGTTTTATAGGTGCTACTGGACTTTTGCTCTTTTCTACTGCTACGGACAGACTGACATGGCTACCCATATTGATCTATCTTAGTGTTATTATTAAGAATGGATAAATGTGATTTTTTTCCCCTCATGAGTCACCAGTGGCTTGGGACCCACCAAACATTTCCACTGGTGGAAAGATGTTCATCACCAAAGCATGACTTTCCCACCTCCCCATCCTGCTACAGCCCAGAATGCCGCATACAGGAATGCAGAATGCCCCCCAGGAAGCAGTATAAGGAGAGGGGGCAGAAGAGAGAATCAGGGGGGGGGGGAAATCAGTCAAAATCCTTTGCAGGATACAACCCACAGTTTTGTCTCCCATTGTTGATATGGATAATCTGCATGTTAATTGTGTGCCATTTATACATGTGCACAATTTATACAATGTACATCATTTATATGCATTGGTGCACAACTAATATTGGAACATGTATGTATTTTATAGAGAAAAATCAACATGAGGAATTAATACTCATGGGTTTAATTCTTGCAAAAAAAAGAAGCTGAAGTATAACATGGATGTTTGAGCTGAAGCAGCAAGGATGAGAAATTCGACAGCATTTCTTATTAATGGTCTGCATTACCAATTACTGGCCTATATCCAACCTGACATTTGAAAAATTTATGGGCACTAAACTTTTGGAAATAGGGATGGCAATTTCTTCCGATTTCACTCTGCCTTTGCTTTCCTCCATTACACATTCCATGCTGTTTCTGTTGGCCCACTAACCCCCAATAATAAACTTTGAGGATGTGAAATGGTTAGGTACAAGTCTGCATTCCTATGTTACAGATAGGTGTGTGTGTTTATGACAGCTAATGCTGAGAGACAGCAGCTTGCCTAAAGCCACCTGGCAAGCTCATCTGGGATGCAATTTGAATCAACTGCTTTCCACATATTTTGGCACCCACACTACAGCAACCACTATCTTATCTGGTGGGCAGAGAAGTGATTCTGAATTCAGATAATGTCAATTTGTTAATGCAAATCAGAGCTCTACTTATTAATGCATTTGGCAATATCTCATCCTATAACATAATTGTGTTAGCGGGTTTCGATGACTTACATTGATTCCACTGAGCAGGCACGGAAGTGCACCCCTAGCGGGGATACAGAAGGGAGTCGCCCTGTTCCAGCAGCCCCATTGGAGTGACTGCTGGATGGAGGAGCCTCAAACCGTCGACTCTCCCCATGTGCCACTCGCCCGCAGCACCCCAATCGGGGTGGCTGCTAGGCAGAGCAGCCTTGAACTGCCGGCCCCCGTGCGCCTCCCACCCACAGCGACCCCATTGGGATGGCTGCCCGGCAGAGCAGCCTGGAGCCGCCAGCCCCTGTGCACCTCCCGCCTGCAGTGACCTGATTGGGGTGGCTGCCAGGCAGAGGAGCCTGGAGCACTGCCCCCTCACACTCCCAGGGCGTGGGGTGGCTGCTGGGTGGAGCAGCCTTAAACCACGAGCCCCCGTGGGCCTCCCGCCCACAGTGACCCGATCGGGGTGGCTGCTGGGTGGAGGAGCCTGGAGCCCCAGCCCATCAAGCTTCCACCCACAATGCCCTGATGGCCTGATCAGAGTGGCTGCTAGGCAGAGCAGCCTTGAACCACTGGCCCCCATGTGCCTCCCGCCCGCAGCGACCCAATCGAGGTGGCTGCTGGGCAGAGGAGCGTCGATCCACCAGCCCCTGTGCACCTCCCGCCTGCAGCTCCCCGATTCGGGTGGCTGCCGGACGGAGGAGTCTGGAGCACTGCCCCCTCATGCTCCCCAGCTGCAAGGCCCTGATTGGGGTGGCTGCTGGGTGGAGAAGCCTGGAACGTTGCCCCCCCCTCATGCTCCCTGCCAGCAGCACCCCAATCGCTGGCCTCCTCTCCCCACCAAAGCCAGGTTCTGGGGGGGGGGGTCCAGTAGCTGCATGGAAGCCTCCCTGGCCTCCCCCCAGCCATGATTCTGGGGGGTGGGGCAGTGGGGCACAGAGGTGGACAAGCCTGGCTCTCCTGCTCCCCACCCAAAGCTGCGATTGTGTGTGTGTGTGTGGGGGGGGATTCTGGAGAGTCTGGGGCTGGGGGAGAGGAGGGGCCTCAGCAGCTTATGATGAAGTCCATCCTCTGAAAGGGCTGTGTTTCTCCAGGAGAACCGATCTCTATGGCCTGGAGATCAGCTGTCATTCTGGGAGATTTCCAGCTACCACCTGGACACTGGCAACCCTAGGGGCATGCGGCAGTGGGCAAGCCTTGCTCACCTGCACTCCCCACAAAGCCACAATCATGAAGGGCGGGGGGAGCAGGTTTGCCTGCCTTGCCCCCCCCAAAAGCCTAGAGTTGCCAGTCTCCAGGTGGTGTCTGGAGATCTCCCAGAATTACAACTCATCTCCAGGTGACAGAGCTCAGTTCCCCTGGAGAAAATGTTTGCCTTGGAAGGTAGGCTCAACGGGCATTATTTCTACCTGAGATCCGTCCCCTCTCAAAGCCCACCCTCTCCAGGCTCCACTCCCCCCACCCATCTCCAGGAATGTCCCAATCTGGAGCTGGCAACCCTACAAGTCCCAATGGGGAGGTGAGGGGGCCATGCAGGGGCAAAGGGGGGCACAGCACTGGGCATACCTCACTCACCTCCCCCCAAGCTACAATGGGGGCAAGGGCAGGGGGCCTGGAGGTGGGCATGCCACCCTGCCCTCCTTCCCCTGCCCCAGATCAGGGTGCTGGGGAGGGGTCGATGGCCAGCCAGGCCCCCCTGCCCTTTCTAGAGCCCATTGTATTTTTTGCTACAACAGGCTTTGTTTCTAGTTCAAACAATAAAGCTCAATATGTGATATAAAACTCACCAGATAACAGAGGCTATGGTAATGTGAATATATGCCACTTTTTCGTAACTGCTACACATATAGGACTCAAAGAACTCTTACAGGCAGGCTCCTGTAGGGCCCTGACCAGGTTTAGACTTTATGCATTACAAATGTTCTCAAAATGGTTTTCTCAGCAATGCTAAAATATCTCAGTTTCTCAGACTGTAGATTAAAGGGTTCAGCATAGGAGACAAAATGTCACAAAACACCAATACAATTTTATCCTGCTGTGGTGTTCTGTATGAGCTGGGCCTCATATATTTAAAACTGGCTGCTCCATAGAAGATGCCCACCACACACAGGTGGGATATGCAGGTGCCAAATGCCTTGCGCCTTCCTTCAATTGATTGCATTCCCAGGACTGTCAAAAGGATGGAAATGTAGGAGGCCAGAATGACTGAGATGGGGCCAAGAAGCATCACAATGCCAGCGAAGAACAACCCCTTCTCATAGGTGGATGTCTCAGAACAGGACAATTTCAGCAGAGTGGGAACTGTGCAGAAAAACTGGTTGATGACATTTGACTTACAGAAGGGCAGACAGAGCACACAAATGGTGTGTATCAGAGCAGGAAAAGAGGCACTGATCCAGACTCCTGCTGACAAGGCTAGGCAGGTCCTCCTAGTCATGTGGATAGAATACTGCAAGGGCTTGAGTATTGCCACATACCTGTCATAGGACATAACAGTCAGCAGAAGACATTCTCTGCCTCCCATGGTCAATGTGAAAAACATCTGGATACTATATCCAATGAAATTACATTCTTCTTGTTTAAGAAGTCCACTGATGGAATAAAAAAAGAAACGATCAGCTTCGGTGGCAGTTAGACTGCAATACAATTATTTCCGACTCACAATGGGCACAAATTTGGTCCTCAAAAATATGCTCCACTAATGCTATTAATATCAGAACAACCTTTAGAAAAATCATGCACAGGTGGTACCTAACCCCACTCAAGCTACACTACATAAATCCTTCATACGACCCACAAAGCTGGCGTGGGTGCAAACAAACAGGGTCTTTTTTCCACTGTTGGTGGAATTGCCCTTTGATTCCACATTACTGGAGCCTGATCTTCAACATGATTGGGCAAATAACTGGTTATGTCATTCAACCACGTCCTGAACTTGTTTTTCTTAATTTGTGGGGAAATGAGGACATCCCCATAATCCGAAAAGATCTGATTTCAATTATGATCAGTGCGGCCAAAGCCATAATCACAAAATCATGGAAATCCAAAGTTCCACTCACAATACAGCCTTGGATTAATAAATTATGGGAATTTCTCAAAATGGAGAAAATCACAGACCGCATCTCAACCGCTGAGAATCAGAACTTCCAATCCAATTTCTATGAGAAACAGTGGCCTTTTCTGGACTATATGGAAAAGCAAAACAAATACTTGCAGTCAATACCCGACAATCTCAAAGTTATAGCAATTTATTAAATGTTATGTTCTTTCGTTGAGGTGAGGGTGCTTGTGAGGGGGAAAAGAATATTTTTTTTCTTAAACACAAGTAGTATTTATTTGTAAGTACATAATTCTCACTCTGCAAGAGATAAAGAGATACCAGAGATAAAGGAGTGGTACATGTGCCTTTGGGATTATATAATCTTCGACAAAATAGCAGATGTTAGGAAGTCATATGAGTATCCTATGTCAGAGTCAAATTTCCTGAATAAGTGGTATTTGGTATTGGAAAAAGAATGAAGATTCTCCATATTCCTTTTGCAATCGCCGTTATTTTAATTACATTTTGTTAATGATTAAAATCTGTATAACGCAATGCATATTTTTATGTAACTTGATTTTGGAATGTTGTCACCTTCTGTAGTGAGTTTTTCACAATACATTTTTTTCCAATAAAACTTAAAAAAAATAATTTCCACTCTGCCATGGAAGCTTGCTGGGTGACTTTGGGTCAATCACACATTGTCAGCCTAACGTACCTCATAAATGAAAGACAGGAGACAATGTAAGGTGGGCTGTTTGAATGGTGTGTAGATGAAACAAAAAGAAGTCCCTAAGACATACATATTTTCTGACACCTGTAACTACTGTTAAATATGTCAGCTGCTGACCAATAAACTTGCAATATTGCCAGAGAAACAATAAAACTTACCATTTTACAAGAGTGTAGAATCACTGTCTAGAATAAGTGTAGCATGTCTTACAAGGCTGCATTAGAAGCTTTAGATGGCACATTGCACAGTTTGTGGGGAATATCTATGGCAGCCGCAGGAGTCACATTTTTTAGCTGGGAACTTTCAACAAATGCTTCCCGTTACTCTGAGAGGAATTAAAACCGATGACTTGCAGGCCTGTATCAATCATCATCAATTTTGTGTCCAAAAGTGCTGTTTGAGGGAAAATATGAAAGTATAACATGCTGGTTTTTAACAAAACTAATTAAAATCCAAATGCTATATGTTGTTCACTTCAGGTGTTCGAATTTCTTTCTTTTAAAGAATAGATATTAGACTTGCGCTTGGGAGTTTGTTTTGCTTCTTTCTTTTTTATTATTAATCCCTAAAGGGACTGTTGGGTTAGAATCATAGAATCATAGAGTTTATGTATGTATGTATGTATGTATGTATGTATGTATGTATGTATGTATTTATTGGACTTATAGTCTGCTCTTCCCACAATGCAGGTTCAGAGTGGATCACAACCCTATTAAAATACAATACAATATACAATAAATAGAAATATAGCTAAAAACAATTAAAACTGATAGCAAAATTCAAGACAGACAGGGGATTTCACAGCCTGCATAATCACATTGGAAGGGATCTCGAAGGTCATCTGGTCCAACCCCCTGCACAATGCAGGAAATTCACTACTACCTACCCTCCCCCCCCCCACACACACTCCCAGTGGCCCCTGCTCCATGCTCATAAGATGGCAAAAAAACTCCAGGATCCCTGGCCAAACTGGCCTGGAGAAAATTGCTTCCTGACCCCAAAGTGGCAATCTGCATTACTCTGGGCATGTAAGCAAGGAGAGGGAAGATGGGCCCCCAGTAGAGCAAGGAGGAGTCCCTCCCATACAGTAATAGGAAATACCTCGGCAGGATGCTAAGGTAATTGTGCAGGGCACAGTGGAAGAAGGAAGAGAAGTGTTTTTTGTTGGCAAAGAAGTTTGGTTTACTGTAAGGTTTTGCTGGTTGTTCTTCTGGGGGCGGGGGCGGTGTCTGTCTTCCACTGTGGGTACTTTTAGTTTGTTAAACGTTAAATTTAATTAATGGGTATGCTTTGGGTATTTCAGAGAGAATGGTGAACTTTTAAAAAGCAGTTTATTATTAGGTTAGCTGTAGGTCTTGTAAGCAAAACTTAATTTTTAACTTTCAGTGACCAACCGAGGTTTTCTTCCCTTTAATAGGCTTGTGTAGAATTAAGAAAAGTTCAGGTGTGTTCTACTCTATTGGAGCCAAGCCAGGTAAATTAGAAGTATTTTTTTGGAGTTTGTCATAGGCTTACCAGGAGATACTGGATTTGAGGGTAGTGGTTGCTGTGAAGAAGAATTAAGCTGCTGCTTGCTAGTGCAACATACCTAAGTAGGGCCTTTTAAAAAGAGATTTGTTTGTTCATCTCCAGGTTTAGACCCAAAATCACTAGTAAGCTTTCAGAGTAGGTAAGTTAGTTTTTTTAAAAACTCTGCTTTTTGGTTAGGTGCTTTGGCTAGGTAGGCTAGCAACTTTTAAAGGCTAGGTAGGTAGGTAGCTTTCAAAGCTTAGTTAATTAGTGTAGGTTAAAGAGGGCAGAAATTGGAAGCAGGAGACCAGAGAGGGACCCTGGGGGAAAGGTGAGGGCTGAGATTAGAGGGGTGGAGGGGAGGGCTGTGGCTTTCCCCCAATCTGCGTGGAGGAGACCCATCCCAGGACAGCTGCCATTCACCAGCCTGGTTCTGGTGACAGTAAGAGGGTTTGCAATGCCCTCTTTCCTGAGGCAGCTGCAGGAGCACCCACTGCCACCACAGGTGCCCAGGGTAGGAACTGGTATTGGGCAGGTGCCTGCTGCTGAGTCTCCCCTTCCTCCATCTGTTGAGACCCAGCAGCAGGAAGAGCAGCTGCATGAGGAATCTTTGGGGGTGGGCTTGGGGGATGTGAGTTTTTGTCCCTTGTGTTCACCCCTGGGACCTGGAGGATGTTGGAGGAACTGGCAGGGGGGGGGGTCACCATTGGCGAGTATTCTCCAGTTTCCTCTGAGGCCAGCAGCAGGTCTTTCAGTTCGAGGTAGGAAGTAGAGGTGGGCACGATCCCAAAAAAATTACCGCTCAAGCTGATTGGGGATCGGCACCGGAAACGACCCCAAATCACCGATCCACACCAATCATCTCCCATTTTCAATCCGTGGATTGGGGATTGGGGAGGCCAAAGCGGAGGGGCACCCCACTGTTCCCAGCTATGTGAGAAGGTAGGTGGTGGCAGCGACTGCCGAGTCCGGTGGGCACATGGAGGGGACATTCACACACACACACACACACACTTAGAGTGGGGGGGAATTTTTAACCTGGCGACGAGCTGCCTCCCCTCAGGGAGGGGAATTTCACACACACACACACACACACACACACACACACACACACTTAGAACAGGGGGGGGAGTTTTTAATCCGTCCCTGCCTCTCCAAATAGAGAGAGAGAGAGACACCCTGTCAACATGTTTCAGCCCGCTTTTTAAAAAAAGCAGGGACAGAATCCTCCATTCCTCCCCACAAAAAGCAAGCAGCCAGTCTTCCAAAAGCATATTTTAAACACACACAAAGAGCCGTGAATGAGGTTTTCCCACAAAATACAGTGTTTTAAAAGCAGGTTAAAAACAGAGAGTGACAGACAGAAAAACAGCCATTCAGGGCCAGCGCCAGAGTTTCTGGCTCCTGCAGCCACTCGTGCACACGCACGCAGAGCACGCATGCATGCCACAGACTGCGTGATGATGTCATCATGCAATGATGTTATCACGCAGCGCAGGATGGCTGGGGCGGTGCGCGGAAGCTGCTCCATGCTCCGCATGCCGCCCCAGCAGCAGCTTGCGGCTTCTGCGCCTGGCTGGGGTGTGTGGGGGCGGAGGAGGCCACGAGCCGCTGCTGGGGCAGCATGTGGAGGCTGCTCCATGCTCCGCACGCTGCCTCAGCAGCGGCTTGCAACTTCTGCGCCAAGCTGGGGCATGTGGCGGTGGCGGCGGCACGGGGCTGGCTGCAGCAGCAGCTGCAGCCAGCCACGCCAGCTCGACTGCGCGCACCTACACCCCCAACACCCCCTCCGGCACCTCTCCAGTGCCCTCGCGCCCAAGGCCACCGCCTACTTGACCTCACTGGGCACACTGGGCCTGCAGCCATTCCTCCTACAAAGCTCCATTTTTTAAAAACCAAAAAACGTTTGGAGTGCCCATGGCTACAGAACACCCCCTTCCCCCTCTCTCCCCTGGCCGTCTTCCAACTGGTGAGTGCATTTCTGCTCCGTGGTTGGAAGGAAGCCCTGCTGATCAAGGCAAGCTGGGCTTCCATTCAGGTTTCCAGGGTGACAGAAGGAGGGCAAACTCAGCTCAGATATTCCCCTGGCTCCATTGCCAGGGGAATAGATTACTGGCGCCGGAGTGATTGGATCTCCAATCAGATACCGATCGCCTCGATCAAGCCCCCCCGCCCCGGAACGCTGGATCGGTCGCCGTGGACGGCACCGATCCACCGGGTCCCAATCGCGCGAACGCCATTATTGTGGGTATTTTTCTATTGTAATGCTGATCTTGCCCATCTCTAGTAGGAAGAGACAATGGTGGAGGAAGAGGACGAGATTGTGGAACAACAATTCCCTTCCACTTGTGCCTTTGTTACACCAAGATCCAATCCAGACACATAATGGAAACAAATAATGTTACTTAACAGCTCCTTTGACCTCCCACCCCCTTCAGGGATGGCTGGGGCCTTCAGTATTTTGTCACGCTACCCAGCTACCCTGGTGGCCCTGCCTCCATTATCACTTCCCACTGAGGATAGATTTTCTCCTGATTGGTCACCCAACTGCCATAATAGGTGGTTCCAGCTACTGAGCCATTTCAATGGCATTCCTCACATGGGTAACCAATACCAGCTATAGCACTCTTCTATCCAGAAGTGTCAAGACCAGAACTTCTGACCCTGCAAGCAAGAGGAAGCTACATGCTTTTACATTGCCTTAATAAGACAATAATGTTTGCATCCACAGTGCCAAGCAATGGTCTGCATGTTTAAAATGGCCCACTCAAATTATACACCACAAACAGATCTTGGTTATCAACTGACATCGCTTCAAACGCTATCATTAATGCTTGAAGAGAATGTTGTCATATTGGGCAAGCATGTGTGAATTAGCTCTTTAAGTGGCTGGGCTAAAACTGGAGTGGGAAGGGCATAATTTTGGCTCTCCCAGGAAGCTTGTCTCACAACAGCTGAGGCAACTTTGACTAGACTGAAAGAAATCTCAAAGTCTTTGTAGTATCATTTCAGTCTACAGGATTTATTCCGTTTCAATCACATTGCTTCTGTTTGACTACACTGTGGATATGATTGCTTTACATACTTGATAGAAAATTACTTCAAACTAATCAGGCAGAAAAGTGCAGAGAAAATATGTTTTTCCTTTTCTGAGCAAGTTTTCATTTGTTAATTCTCAGTCAGCATCTCATTTAAAGTTCTTTAATTATATCTTTCAATAAGACCCATTGGTACTTATTAAAGAGTCTCATTTAAGTTTGTTTTTCTGTTTCAAACCTGGCTTTTCTAAAAACATCTCAAGAGAGAATGCTTCAGCTAATGAGGCTATTTGCTTCAGGGAGATACTTACCTGTTGAAGCAGCACTTCTGGGAAACGGAGATATTTTGAACTGCTGTAAAGTTAATGTTTGAAACATCCAATGATAGATTCTCAGCAGCGTTTTAAATACGCTCGTAACGGCTTTAATTAGATTTTTTTTTATTCCCATCAGAATAATTTGCCTAGCTGTTGCTTATCAGATGATGAGATGTTTCATTCAGGTTCTAAAACTATACACAAATTCTAACTTCTGTATGGAGTACCACATTTTTATATACAATGATGCACCTTTTTTTCCTCTCCAGTTGCTTTCTAATAGTTGTCTACATTATTGGTGTTTTTAAATACTTTCTAACTGACATCTCCTCTTCTTCTCTCTTTGGATCCAAATGGTTCATCTCCGCACAGGTGCATGGTCACACCTAATGATGATGCTTAAATTGAAAGCTATAACTTGGAAAGTGGATTCAACTTCTGACAGTAATCCACACATAAATTGTAATAACGTGATATTTGATTGAATTTTCATTCAGTTGTTGGGGTTACTGATGACAACATGAGTAAGGCCCATCTTTTCTCTTTCTTGAGGGGTGGCAAAGGCTGATGATGGAAATGAAAACATTTCCCATGACTACAATGCAGAAGATTAGCAACTGGGGCAAAGTCCTAGGAAATGAGAGCCCCAAGCACATAACTCCTTACACGTGTTCAGTCACTGTGCACTTAGGGGGAGTGGGTGGAGTATGCTGCCCCCCCCGGCACTTCTACAAGATCACCAACTGGTGGGCATGCTGCCTATGCACTAAGGAAGTGTGACCCATGTACGCTTCCTCCCCATGTTTAGGAACATTCGGAAAGCAGAATCCCTTATCAGAGAAAGAAAGCATGTAAGTGTACCCTTTCTCCACAGGTAAATGCTGTGATTACAAACCAGCCATGGCAAATAAATATATGGAGGGATCACATGCTTGGGATTCTCATTTCCTAGCATTGGAGATCACTGGCTTTCCTCTGAATATTTCCATCAGCACAGCAGGACTTCCTCCACTCCTCTTTCCTCCTGCAGTCCAAAATCCACCCCCTCCCCCCAATTGCTCCTAGGGGACAAGGGGACAGCAGAAGTGGGGTGAGTGGCAGGAATGGTGCTTCATTAGCAAAAAGGCTAATCTGTGGCATTTTGTGTGTTCATATAGCTTATATTTAGAGGATTAGATGCAGGACAGCTCGTTGGTGGGCCACAATATGTTGTGCAGTCTACAAGGATTGTTTGGTGCTTTGCGTATGCATCCTTCACCAAAAGGAGCAATAGGATCTGCTACCCCAAGGACGATTTTTAAAATACGTGTCTAGCTACCAAAACATGAATAAAATGGATACATAATTAAAATAAACTCAAAGTGGTTACAATAACAAAAATAGAAGTTTGGTGTACTAGACCCAGTTTGGTGTAGTGGTTAAGAGCATGGGACTCTAATCTGGAGAGCCAGGTTTGATTCCCTACTCCTCCTCTTGAAGCCAGCTGGGTGACCTTGGGCTAGTCACAGCTCTCTCAGAGCTCTCTCAGCCTCACCCACCTCACAGGGTGATGTTGTGGGGATGATGATGATATACCATGTAAACCGTTCTGAGTGGGTGTTAAGTCATCCTAAAGGGTGGTATGTAAATTGAATGTTGTTGTTGTTGTTGTTGTTGTTATAAATAAAGAACAGATGGTTGGGGAAAAAATCATCACCAGCAGAGTATAGATGCAAAAGTTCATAATCAACTTTTACTAAAATCCTGGAAGCATAAGAAGGCCTTTGTTCTCTTCTTCCTTAAAGATGACCATGAGCAAGGTTAGCAGATTTTCTTCAGATAAATCAAAAAGAGTCCAGTAGCACCTTTAAGACTAACCAATTTTATTGTAGCATAAGCTTTCGAGAATCACGTTCTCTTCGTCAGATGCATGGAGGGCAGAAGGAAACTGGCCAAATATAGAGGAGGAGAGGGGGGGAAGGGGGGAAGGAGGAGAGGGGGGATGTAAACAACTCCTTTGATGTGGAGATGCAGACAGCTCCTTTTGGTGTGGGGATCAGTTTGCTTGTGTAAAGATTCAAAAGAGTTTGCCGTGTTAGTCTGTAGTAGCAAAATCAAAAAGGGTTCAGCAGCACTGCAGCACAAGCCCTCGATAACCACAGTCCTCCCTGCCAGACTTCCAGTAGTGGTTCAACAAAGGGTGCTGCTTGAGACCACACCCCATCCCCAGCTGCCATCCCCTGGCTGCCACCCTCTGACTAGAGCATCATGATGTCAGTTCTGGTTACAACCGTAAGTGACATCATAACATTGACCAGTGTTGCCCCACCCTATATTTTTGATCCTACTGTAGTGAAGAGGCCAGCTGGCAACTCTACCCCTGGTCAGTGGCACCAGTTCATTGCCGCTTTAGAACCTGAGGATGAAAATGAGAGCCAAGTAACATAACACATGACTCTGAACCTGTGAACAGCAGTATCATCAGGCAACAATGGAAAGTTCTCCACCCACACAACTGTGTCCATGAATATCTTTACTACATAAATCCTGCTCCAACAGTGGCTGAAGGAATGTAGAGAGGTGGTCATCCATCTAGAGGTTTCCAATCAAGACCCTCAGGGTCAAGCTTCATGAAACACTCTATTTTGAGAAAAAGGAAGTTAGGCAGAGATTCTTGGCATGTTATAAGAGACTAGTTCTAGCTCTGTTCATATGTTTTGGGTACCACAGCCAACAGCAAAGGCAATGAGTCACAGGTGTTACCAAAACTGCTATTTTATGGGGAAATTAGCTTGCAGTCTGGGTTTAATTATTGCGGATCTTAACCAGCTATACCAGAGTCCCTCTTCCAGATTACTCATGCCATAAAGAGGCAAGACTAATAAAGATAAAGTGTGTTTTACTAATAATGTTGTGTATGCCTACAATAACACACACAAGCAAGGTACACACAAGAACTAGGAAACAAAGAGTAGGAAAAATAGAGCCGTTTGCATTAGCAGGAGAGCCCACTTAAGATCGATGGAACTGGACGATACGCACCTGGCCATGGCGAGGAAGAAAGATGTCGTAGCCAAGCATGGCGATATCTAATGCCTGCACTAGACACGCAGAGTGATGGCTGAGGTTCAGGATAGGAATGGTGCACGCACCTCATGGCAGGGGAAGCCTGCTTAAATACCCAAAAACGTACCCTGAGGCAGGTGCCTTTCGCCGTGGTTCTCACGGGGGAAACAAAGGCTTAATGGGTCTACAACTATCTCTAATGGGCCACTTTAGTATATGAATATCTGATTGTGACACCTCGGGAAGAGGGGACAAAGGAGGGGAGGGGAGTGTCGGGCAGGTTGATTGAATTTGCCAGGGAGCTGCAGGGCAAGGCTGGCAGCTGCGGACATGGCAGGCACGCATTCACGAAATGGCTTCTCAGAGCAGACTGTTCAAGCTGGTTTTTTGCTGCCTGGGAACATGGCTTCTTCTTTGGCATGGCTTGGTCTAGCTAGCAGGCTGCCTAGTGGTGAGGGCAGACCCAGTGACTGTCCTGCAAGAGGCTCTCTGCGAGAACTGACCAGGGGGTGCCTGGCCAGGCTCGTGGAGGCTCCCTCTGGCTGGCACTGTGCTGCTAGTGGCATGGCTGTGGGCCCAGGTGTGGCAGGTATCCAAGGAGGCAGGAAACAGGAATAGATGATACAGTCCATTAAAGCAGAGGGATCAGGAAACAATGCTGCCCTTAAACAGAGTCCTTGGTGGGGCTTTAAAACAGCAATGCAGGAAACTGGCACAGTTCGTGGCAAGCCCCATAACAGGAGGAGGGGGGTCCCTGGCAACAAAGGGACAAGCCACCCTGCCTGTTGCCAGCTTCTTCGGCAACTTCACCATGATCTCGTGGGACAAATCCTTGGCAGCTTTCAGGGATTCCACAACTGTAGACACTTGTGGCTACACGTAGGGGCCACAAGTGTAAACTGTCCCATATCTGGAGATCCACTTGTCAGTTAGAGTATCGGTCCAGCAGAATGCAGAGGGCTGCCAGGTCAACTGGCATGTAGGCCAGCAAAAACCCCTGTTCCCCACACCCAACCAAGTTACTTTGCAAAGGCAGCAGGGGGTGCCTGGGGAGAGCAGCATTCCCTCCTTCATTTTTGGCAGCTAGGGCAGCCAAAAGGGCTGCTGGGAGATCAAGTTGCCTGGAGATGTTGACCAAGAGTGAGCCCCATGGCAGCTTCCATAGACATGATTGAACTTGCAGTTTGACCTCTGGCACCTTCCTTGCTTGTATTACCAGCACACTCTGTGTGCCCAGGGTCCAACTGGATGCCATTTTTCACCAGCCAGACCATCCAGCGACATTCCAGCCATGTCCCTTTATGAAGAGGCAGGCCTGGCCTCCAGCGGACAGACAGCAATTTGATTATTGCCAGAGGCAATTCTCTCAAGAAGCATCAACATCTTGTCATCCTAGGGGTCACCAGCCATTGGGCCTCACCTTCCCTGCCCAGGCATGCCAGCTGGTACCAGTCCTGCCTCGGGCCAGGGGCTCCAAGGAACAACACAGCTGGCCTGCCTGTTCCCTGGTACAAGGGCTCTCTAGCGCTGCAGGTTGGCCAGCCAGAGTGGACTTCTTCTTAGACGCCACCGGCCCTATAAGGAAACTACTTGCTGCAGTCCCGAAGCTCTGCAGGGAAAGCGGATTTAGAACCTGCTGGGCCTAATGTGAAGGGGGGAGGATGGTGGCCCCATCCCAAACCCACCCCATGAAACCAGTGGCAGTGCAGCCCAGGCCCTGATGCGTGAGGAAGGGGGCAGAAAGACAGGGCAGTTGCAGGGACCTGGTGGAGAGATGTATGGGCCAATGCATCATGCCAGTGTTATGTTCCCAAGCGGTATAAGGGTTTTTTGGGGTGTGTGTACCATTGCACAAGACAGCAAGGGGGGCCTGGGTCCTCTACTCTCATGTCACTGCCCTGGCCTGGCATTGTGGAGAATGAAGGGTGGGAGGGCCAGGGCCAGGAACTTCCCCCCTCATAAAGAGGTGGAAAAATAGGGGTACCACCACCATCCATGCAGTGTGTGCTGTGAGTGGACCTAGCTGGCGGCCACATTCAGACCACCTTCCTGTGGTCACCTGTTGCCAAGGAGCCCCCCTCTCCTGTTCTAAGGCCTGCAATGAACTGTGTCAGTTTCCTGCGTTGCTGTTTAAAGATACACTAAAGACCTGTCTCCTGATTACCCTGCACGTGTGAACTCTACTACACGTGTCTGTTTCCTGCCCATTATCTACTATGGACTATGCCTGTTTCCTGTATCTGCTATGGACTATGTTGTTTACTGTTCCCTGCCTCTATGGACATCTGCCTCACCTGGGCCCAGAGCCATGCTGTTAGCAGCACGGTGCCAGCCAGGGAAAGCCCTCAGCGAGCTTGGCCAGGCACCCACTGGTCAGTTCCCGTCAGGAGCCTCCCGCGGGCCGGTTACCAAGTCTGCCCTCGCTACCGGGCAACCTGCTAGCAAGCCCAAGCCATGCCAAGGGAGAAGCCATGTTTCCCAGGCAAAGAAGAACAACTATGGACTGTATGCTCTGCGGCAGCCATTTCCAGACCAGGTTCCTGTCACATCCACGGAGCCCAGCCTCACCCTGATATGCATATCTCTGGAAGCCGCCCTGAGATGGAAGTGCCGACTGTCCAGAACAGCTAATGGACGCATCTCAAAGCAGCCTCCACATTCCAGAGCTGATGACATCGCGACCAAGCCCAGTGTCCTGGAACATCCATTCAACCCACCCGGCTTTCCCCCTCCCTCCTTTGTCCCCTCTTCCCAAGGTGTCACAATAACAATCAGATTCTAAAGTGGCCCATTAGCGATAGTTATAGGACCATCAAGCTTTTGTCTCCCCTCCTGAGAACCACATGGAAGGCCCCTGCCCCAGGGTACATGTTTGGCTATTTAAGCAGGCTCTGCCTGACACTAGGTGCTCGGTGCTGGGCGCCATGCCCAGTGCCTGGCACATGCTCGGCCAGGCGCTGTGCCCCATCCCCAACCCAGATGGCACTGCACATCGCCCCCCAACCTCGCTGCTGGAATCTCTGCTTCTCACCGTGATCCGGTAATGTATTGCCTCTACTCCATCGATCTCAAGTGGGTTCCTGCTCATGCAAATGTCTCTGTAACTCTTTCCAACCTTTATTTCTGAGTTCTTGTATGTCTGCTGTATGTAAGTGCTATGTCAGGCATATGCCACACTTTTAGTAAACATTTTTTTATTTGAATATTAGCCTCCTCTTTCTTGTCTGAGTAATCTGATAGATTGACTCTGGTATAGTTGGCTAAAGATCCGCGCTAGCTCAAACCCAGACTGCTAAGCTAATTCCCCATTCAAATAGAGCAGTTCTGGTAACACACCCTGACGCACTCCACCCCAGTGCAATGTGCTTGCCCTGCAGGTGAGGTGAGGGGGCCAAGGAAGATGCACAGCCAAGCAAGCAGGCCAGCAGGCCCCAACCCTTACTACAGCTGGATGGTGGTGATGGAGACTGCCCTCAAGTCATAGATGACCTATGGCAACTCCTGGTGGGGTTTTCCTGTCAAGAGACTAACAGAGGTGGCCTGCCATTGCCTGCCTCTGCAACCCTGGTCTTCGTGGGAGGTCTCCCATCCCATTACTAACCCAGGCCAACCCTGATTAGCTTCTGAGTTCTGCCGAGATCAAGTTCACCGGGGCTATCCAGGTCAGGGTACTACAGCTGGATAGCAGCAGACAAAAGAAGCAACTGCATCAAGGCTGCAATCTGATCTGCCCCTCCCCTCAGCCAGCTCTGCTGCCCAAGACACCTGCCTGATGGGGGCCTGAGACATGGAGGAGGTGAGACCCATACCTGCAAGCCAGCCAGCTAGCCCAACCCTCAAGCTACATGGCTACACTTCCAAATGGCAAGCAGTGGCAGAGTGAAGGTTGAGCTCGCCTCTGGCTAGCTGAGCTACCCAAGGCCCCTGGCAGAGATGGCAAAGGTATAGAGGTGGCAAGGTATGTAGCCTGCAAGCTAGTCAATCAGCCCAACCCTTGAGCTGCTCAGCTGTGGTTGGGCTTCTCCCTGCCCTGCCCCAAAGTGGTAGCTGCCGCCTCGGCAGGAGTTACTTGCCTCCTGCAAATTCTCACTTCCCAGCTGCAGCATTGCCGGCAGATGAGTCATGCAAGCCCCTTAAATGATGCTGGATTTTTGTCTGTACATACAACTGAAACAACTTTGTCCCAAACATTCATTTTTGTGGATTTCAATGTCAAAAATCTTTCAGATATTCTGATTGAGCAAATATTTTCCAAATAGTTGATATTTCTCCAGTAATTGTCTGGTTGCACAAATATTTTCAATGTAGTCTCTGATTATTTGATGTTAGTTGGTATTTAACAGGTTTGATACCTGAGATGCAACCATATTGGGAGGAAAACTGGTTGGATGCCCCAGGTGTAATGTCTGAAAAAGACTCACCAATTTATCTTCTATTTGTATTTCTTTTTCTGGTTTGCTACTCCTTTTCTCTCACCATCTTCTTTTCTCTCATGTTCTCTGTAATCAGCATTAGTGATCCCAAAATAGCATGTTATTTACTCTTCAGATAATTACCTCAATGAAGTATTGAATGCTTGTGGGACTGAGTACTTAAGAGAGTACTGAGAGTAAATACTTAAGCCCTCTTCTAAGTCTCCTCATGTTTTTATACATAACTGAATAAATAACAAAATAATAGCTCTGCAAATCTAAAGAAATAATTCATTTTCCTGTTTTTTAACTTTCGGTCATCAGTTCACATTTTCATCACTAAACTGTGGAAGGAGACAGCTTTGCTCATGTTACAAACAGCTTTGCTCATGACCGCATACATTCCCCAGCAAATCTTTGGGGTGTAAGCCCATTTAATCATTATTATTTGTAGCATGTGCAATGGGCGCACACTACCCTCTGATATCTGAAGGAGACTTTTGGAGGAAGGTATCAGCTGAGCAACTTTTCAGCTCAATAAAGTATGAGCAACCTTCTTGGGGAAAGTGGCTACTCAGTGCAGTAAAATCCCTTTCCAGATGTTGAGGTGAAGAATGAAGGTAAGAAATTTTCTGATAGACAATATTGCTTTCTCTCAAGACTGTATAAACTTTAAGGAATACCAAAGGAATGCAACCTTAAGAGCTTCATAAAGATGTTAAATACTTTCTTATCATCATAAAAATATTCTGTTTCTGTTTCTGACAGTGACCAATCAAATACCTCAGAAAGCTTAGAAGTAGGGTATAAATGTATTAGTCCATCCCCGCCCCCCGCTCCATTACTGCCTCTCAGCAACTGTCTCCTTAGCCCATGTTCTCCATAGTATAATGTGCCACCAGCGAACAATGTAGCTAACTAATCTCTGAGATGTGCCACACCAAAAGTGTTGCTTGAATAGTATGGCCCAATGTAATGGACTGAATCCTGGAACAAGCAAGTCCTAGTCAAGTACTACATTAAGAAGTTGGATTGAGGAAAAACAAAATCACAATTAACTCTGATGTGACGATTCTTTCCTGTTCTCTAATGTGGTGAACAGTTGGGTTCTGAATTCAAAACGAATCCTTCAAGTTTTTCAAATAAACAATTGTTACACTCCAAGGAGCTCGGCACAGCATATACAATACTAGCCTCAATATTTTATCATCATGATGCCTCTTTGAGGTAATTTAGGCCAAGTGATAGAATGGCCAAGTAAACAGGGATTTGAATTCATGTGTTTCTAACACTGGTCTGAGATGCTGACTACTATGCAAAATTTGATCTTTGTTTTGTTTTTGTTTTTTTCCTGGAAGATAGTTTTTGCATTCCTGTTCAGGAACCAAAATCTCCTGAAATTGCAACTGAATTGCATTCCTGTTCAGGAACCAAAATCTCCTGAAATTGCAACTGATCTCCAGACTACAGAGATTAGTTATCCTGGAGAAAATGGTAGCTTGAGAGGGCAAATTCTAGTATACCATAGATTCTAGGTGAAATCTCTCCCTCAAGTCTCCCCTTCACAGACATCACCTCTGAATTTCCAGGAATTTCCCAAACCAGAGTTGGCAACTGTAATCCTATTTAATCCTGTAATCCTATTTAATATTATTAATTCAAAACCTTCATAATATGGTGAGGCATATTTAAAAATAGTAAATCCTATCTCATTCAACAAAACAATGTTTTAAAAGATCAGCTAGTATTATTTAGAAGGACAGCATCACTGCTGAGGGCTCCGTAATGAATCCCTGGTAGATATGGGGTTGACACCCAAGATTTCTCAGGTCCAAGTTAGATTTTCTCTCTCAACTGGAATCATACCTCTGACCTTTTGTATTTAAAGCAGGTGTTGGATCACTATGGTACATACAAATGATTTCTTTTAATAATCTACATATTAAGCTCCCTGAGTGATTCAGTTGCACTATTTGTTCATAAAGTTGTGCTAACGTTTTTGAACATCATAGTGGTGCAATGAGATTCCATCCTGGTGTGGCAGGGTTAAATTTCAACAGAACCTTTGTTGTTCTGTTTCTCTTGGTACTGTTTTAGGCTGCACTCATCTTTATTAGACATGGTTCTTCCCAAACAAATTAATCTTTCAACAAATCCCTAAACTATTGATTTCAGTAGCAATAATATCCAAACCTTCTGGAATGAATGGTTTAAGGAC
The DNA here is from genome assembly GCF_028583425.1 of Eublepharis macularius. Taxonomy (NCBI): domain Eukaryota; kingdom Metazoa; phylum Chordata; class Lepidosauria; order Squamata; family Eublepharidae; genus Eublepharis; species Eublepharis macularius. The sequence continues at coordinate 155,392,026 of NC_072793.1, read as the reverse complement.
GGTTGATTAAAATCTCGATTATACTTCAAGGATCTTCACTTGCAAGAAAGGCAAGAGACTGGGAGAAGGTGCATTGGAAAAGGTAGAAAAACCAGTAGACTACAGCCCAAAGTTGCACATGGGTGTCATAATCAACAAGGAGCTGGAAGGATTGTCAGTACTCAAAATCTTTTGTATCACACTGCCTGCATTCCTGGTTTTGAAGTAAAGTAATAAAAGGAGTAAGTCTTCTGTGTGAAAATGTAGTCAAAAAGAATGATGGTGTGGGATGGTCACAGTTTGATATGTGGCAACAGGCCATTCAAATAGCATCAGCTTTTCCCAGCCACCACCCCAAACCCTGTCATTAGTGTTGATATGTGTGGACAGATTGCATGAGAGATGATGATGATCAAATAATTCCAGTGCATGTTGGTGTGTACAGAATATTATTGTCCCTGCACATTTTCAGGTGTAGACATGAGGGTTTTTAGTGTGAAAACAAGGGTCATACACTGGACCTTCTTAAGTTCTTTTTAACTCAACCTGAAACCTCATGCTTTGGAGGAAGAGTGACAAGTAGTTTTGGGCAGCGATTGAAAATTCTTCAACACTTTCAGGACACCAGAAGGAACTGTTTAAAACTCCAGTTATTGTTATTGTCCTTATCATCATACTTCTAAAAAAAGTTTCATTCCTATATCTGCTTCTCTTGTTTCCAAAACTGCATCAAGGACAGTATTCTAAAAATATTCACTAAGGAATGGAGTGGCGGTCATTTCAGACTCCCTGACAGAGATAACTGTGGCAGTATGGCCAGACTGCGTGTTCATAGGCCATTAGGCAGATTTTTTAAAAGTGGGCATATAGCTACTGAGGTTGTATATACATTTCTAGGTCTTTATATGTGGCCAGTCCTCCATGTCCCTGCACTGCTTTTTAAAAAAAACAATGCACAGTATATTAATTAATTGTATTTATTTATATTATTTATAGTCCACCTTTCTCACTGAGACTCAGTGTGGATTACACAGTGATAGGTAGTACAGTCAATTTCAAGAGATTTCAATAAATAATGTAATAGGATACATAAATGCAACTTTGTAAAGATTTAAAACAAGTAGAAATCTAATAGAGTTAAAGAATGCTGAAACAGAGCATAAGCACTTCTAAGACTGACACATCAAACAACATGGAACTACTCAGTGGTATCATACACAAAGCAACAGACATCACACAGTAGCACATAATAATAAAGTCTATGGTCCCTATCCCTCTACTGATGCATCTCTTTGAGATTGCTTCCTTACAATACAGCCCTCCTGAATAATTCCACTTTGCATTGTTTCTGGAAAGCCAGGAGAGTTGAAGCTTTCTTGACCTCTTCACGTAGGCCACTCCATAAGTTGGGGGGCAGCACAGAGAATGCATGTATATAGACAGCTGTCAGTTTTGCCCATGTGCAAGGTGGCACCTGCAGAAGGCCCTATGAACTAGTTAGACATGTCTACAATTTGATTTGATGTTTTCTTTAAAGATGGAAATGTAATACCTTTAATTTTGAATTTTTGGGGAAGTAAGTCTCACCTCATCTCTCATAGGCTAAGGATGGCAGAAGATTTTGTGTGGGAAAATCAGAGTTCCGTGTCTGAATTCGTCCTGCTGGGCTTCTCAAGTCAGCCCCAAATGCAGCTGATACTGTTTGTTGTCTTCCTGCTCTTGTACCTTCTGACCCTGGTGGGAAATGGTCTCATTATCACTCTCATCATGACAGACTCTCGTCTCCATACCCCCATGTACTTTCTTTTGGCCAACCTCTCCTTCCTGGACATTAGCTACACCACTACCACAGTGCCCCAGATGTTAATACACCTCCTCTCCAAGAGGAAAACCATTTCTTATGCTCGCTGTGCTGCTCAGATGTACATCTTCCTGTCCTTGGGAATAACAGAGTGTGTCCTCTATGCTGTGATGGCTTATGATAGATATGTTGCCATCTGCCACCCATTGCGCTACACCATCATCATGAGCAGGGCTTCCTGTATCAAGCTGGCTTCCGGGTCTTGGACCTGCGGCTTTCTCTTTGCCATGATGCACACTGGTTTCACTATGCGGTTGCCCTACTGTGGTCCAAATAAGATCAACCACTTCTTCTGCGAGGTGCCAGCCATCTTAAAATTGGCCTGTGCAGACACACAGGTGAATGAAGTAGTGGACTTTGTGTTAGGCGTGATATTGCTGATGACCCCACTTTCATTGATTGTGGTGTCTTATGGTTTCATCTTCGTTGCTGTTTTGAAGATCCGCTCTACTGAAGGCAAGTTCAAGGCTTTTTCTACTTGTAGTTCCCACATCACTGTGGTAACCCTCTTCTACAGTGCTGCCATGTTCATGTACATGCGCCCAGCCTCCAGCTACAAGCCAGAGAGGGACAAGAAGTTTTCCCTCTTTTACAATGTGGTATCTGCTCTGTTGAATCCATGTATCTACAGTCTAAGAAACAAGGATGTCAAGGCAGCGTTGGTCAAACTGATTGGTAAAGAATGAAGAGTGGTACCTTACAATTATAGACAGAGGCATTGTGAAAGTTGCACAAACCATGCAGTGTGCATGAACAATATATCAGCAATATATCTACCTTTTGCTATGTGACTTCTGCAAACTCTGACTGGATCTGGAAGCAGAGGATACAGAAAATCTGGAAGGAGATGTCCAGAAGATACATGGACAAGCAAAGTTCCCTATCTATATATATGTCTATCACACAGAATTCTTAGAACAAGAAAAATAATTTTAAAAGTGCCTTGCAAATGCTATGAATAGGTTGAAGCATATATATTATTCAGACATGTATTTCTGGAAACCAACTAGATGTCTGTGAAAAGAAGAGGAAGGGAGATACCCTTGGCCCATAAAACAAAAGCAAAGGCCAGTTAAAGACTATGAACATTGGTTGTTGTGGGTTTTCCGGGCTGTATTGCCGTGGTCTTGGCATTGTAGTTCCTGACGTTTCGACAGCAGCTGTGGCTGGCATCTTCAGAGGTGTAGCACCAAAAGACAGAGATCTCTCAGTGTCACAGTTTTTTCAAAAAACAGCTCTAGAATCAGCACCCCACAAACTTTCCCTTACTAGGGAAAATAGTCAAATGCTACTGAGCTAGAATTCATTAATAAACTTGGTCATGTTTCTCAAGGCCTGAAGAAAGCTGATACATAGTTGCCACCTAGTTGGAATTAAGAAGCAGACACAAGGCTTGGGTACTAAAGGGCCACCTTATTAGAAGCAACAACACAAACAGTTAATATGGCAACAGGGGGCCTAACTAGCAGTACAAGTCAAGCCAGGGGTCGCACCGGGACCTCCTCCTTGAACCTGTCTGGTCAAGACCCACTGTCCCCTGCATGAGCCATCCATGAGCCATCCATGTGGCATGGGACCAGCCAGCCAGGTGAATGGTTCCCCCCTTAAAGCTCCAAACACCCCAAACCGTGGAGCCTGAGGGAAGGACTTTTCCAGGAGGTCCCATCAGGCAGTCTGCCTGAAGTGTACCAGCTGCCCCATCCTGACAGACCCCAATTCCCCACCAGTTGGGATATGCCAAGGGTACTCACTGGCCTGCTCTCATTTGCCCAACTTGTTCAATTAGACTGGCTCAATAAAATACATCATCTTCATTGGTTTCTCTCTCTCATTCTTTGTGATTTGATTTCACAATGCTTTGGTCCATTTATTGACTTGTTCTATCCCTCAGAGTAGCTAGATCACTCTGCCCACAGACATCATTTTGGAAGTGAAGGATAGTGCAATGTCTTGTTGCACCAAGAACACCATTACTCCAGAGGAGGTAGTAGTGTGAGTAAGGTGGAAGGTTTTTAGGGCTGCTAGATCTCCTCTTGCCCCAGCAGCCCTAGTGCCTCACTGCCATTTTGTAGGGTGGCAGGGGAAAATAGGGGTATGTGCATCATTTTAATGTGTGACATCACTTCCAGCACAAACCCAGAAGTGACATCATTGCACCACTATGACACTCTAGGATTTCCCCAATATTCTATGGTTTTACCATAAAATGTTGGTGGGATCCCAGAGTGACAGTCCAGCAATGACATCACTTCCAATTTTGCTCCAGAAGTGATTTATCACATTGAAGCAATACACGTTTGAATGTTCCAGCCCAGGCTGGAAACCCTAGTTCACGTTCATGAGAGCAACATGTGCTCTCAGAATTCCTCTGCACCCTAGCTTAGGTAGCTAGAATTATTCTTTCTCCTTTCCTATATCAATATGGATTTCTCTAAAATAAAAAGTATCCATTTTCTAAAGTAACATGCCTTGTATGGATTTTATTCTAAAGCAGTCTCCCCCTTCTGCTAGTGTACAGCCAGCTTCTGCTAACATATCAGAGTCTACTTCATGATTCTGAATTAGAATGTTGCTCAGGCCCAGTGGGTTTTTTTTGTATATAAAAAGTGCAAGTATTCATATATAAGACTGCACTGATTTCCTCCTCAGGACTTGGAACTTGAGCTGCCCCTCCCAAGGTGCCTATACTCAGTACCAATGAGTACCACCTAGGCTTGCCATCCCTCCATTAGGGGCAGGGGATCCCTGGCCTCCAGCACATATCTCTGCCACTGTTCAGCTGGCTGGTGAGGGGAGAAATGGGGGGACTTACTCCACCTCCATGGGCTTTTCTAGGCAATGTTCTGATGTTACTTATAATGTAATAACATTGCTTCTGGTGCATCCAGAAATGAAGTCATCACATTGCAGGGTGAAGCCCTGGTATTTGGACAAAACCTATAGAGTTTCTGCTCAAATACCAGAGTGGTTCTGAGGTCATCATGACATCACTAGTAGAAGTGATGTCATTATGTTGCCGGAACATGCACAAATCCCCCTGCTGCCTGCAATCCCCCCGTGCCCCTGCCAATAGTCAGGGGTAACCTGGCAAACCCCAATACCACCACACATAAAAGTCCTGCTCAGGCTTCAGCAAGACTACTTGAGTGCCGGAAGAGCCAGTGCCATGTCTACCATTATATGGCATACAATTAAGTGTTCACTGTCTGAAAAATGCCCTACCACTGGTCACTCTAGAAATATACACTGGATCCAAAGCTGCAGATTCTCCTCATCTTATGGTGACCTGGGGTCCAATGTGTCATAGAATCATAGAATCATAGAGTTGGAAGGGGCCATACAGACCATCTAGTCCAACCCCCTGCCCAGTGCAGGATCAGCCTAAAGCATCTCTGACAAGTATTCATCCAGCATATTAACCATTTAGTAGCATTGGCATCTTCTGCAGTATCTACAGAGATCAGTTTCCCTGGAGAAAATGGCTGCTTTAGAGGATGGCGTCTATAGCATTATACCCTGCTGAGCTCCCCCCCACCCCCCAACGCTGTCCTCCTTAGATTCTACCTTTCACATTTCCAGAAATTGCCGAACCCGGAGCTGGCAGCCCTTTCATTTAGTCACATGATGCACACATACTCAGTGAATATGTTGGGAATAATGCTCTGCTGCTTAATGAATGATAGCCTCTTATCAGGCTGAGCTTGGAGAATCACCCCCATATATATGGTTTAGATTCATAATCAGTTGGCTCCTTGGATCCCTCCTTGATCTCTTGCACAAGAGAGAGAATCTACAAATTCTCTCCTCCAAATATTTAACTTTGTGTTAGGATGGAGGTGGTCCCCAGGTGGGAGAGCTAGTTCCCCAAAAGGATAATGATAACTATCTGGTAGTGAATGCCACTCTCCCAAGTGTTGCACCCATGGGTTTTGAAAAGGCTCTGCCACAGCAGGCCTTTTGATCCCACTATGCCTACCCATAAGAACTTTTGGCTGTGACTATGTAAAACCAGGGTAGGCACAGGGTAAAATGGATGGACTCAATTTCACCCACCTCGGCCCCTACGTAGCTACTACTACATAGCTGTCCTCTCTCAGACCCAAATTGCAAAATTAAGCCATCTGTTTCAGCCACATGTGCATGGTCTGGAAGGATTAAACCAGACTGTTAGTCTGTCCCAGGCCTGAAGAATCCTTTACCCCTGGGGTTTCAGCACAGCCTGCAGAATCTCTTGTGCTGCCCTGCTTGTTCTGTTCTAAATTGGCCAATCTATCAGGCAAATCACTGAATAGCTTACTTTTGGAACTGGCCCCCAACATAGCAATTTCACCAGGCAAAGGCATAGCTTTCTCTTAATGCTTCTCTGATTGGCCAGGATGCAGGGTGCCAACCTTCAGGTGGTGCCTGGAGATCCTGGAATTACAATTAATCTCCAGACTATAGAGCAGGGGTGGCCAAACTGCAGCTTGGGTGCCACATGTGGCTCTTCTAGACATAATCTGCTGCTCCCGGAGGTCTCTGAGTATCGCCGTGGCCATACATTTTATTTTAGTTTAGTTTATTTCCCTTCCTTCCCTTATTTCTTTCCATGTCTTTCCCTCCCTTTTCCTTTCCTTCCTTCCTTCCTTCCTTCCTTCCTTCCTTCCTTCCTTCCTTCCTTCCTTCCTTCCTTCCTTCCTTCCTTCCTTCCTTCCATGTCTTTCATATTTTCAATAAAAATGTTGGGGTTGCTAGGTTTGACCCAGAGAATACCTGGGGACTTTGGGGGTGAAGCCTAGCAAGGATGCGACATCACTTTTGTGATGTCACTCCCAAGTCTAAGGTTAGGTGATGATGTCACTTCTGATAATGTCACTTCCAGCATACTGCAGCAAAACCCCACCCCTTCTTGTGATAACACTACCCCAAACCTGCCTCTTCATCTGAAGTCACTTCAATGCATTATGTCTTGCAGCTCTCAAACATTTGACGTGTATTCTATGTAACTCTTACATTAAGGAAGTTTGGCCACCCTGCTGTAGAGATCAGTTATCCTGGAGAAAATGGCTGCGTTGGACTGTGACTATGGCATTATACCATGTGAAGGTCCCTCCCCTACCTTTGCCAGCTTCCACCCCCAAATATGCAGGAATTTCCCAGTTCAAAGTTTGCAATCCTATGAGGATGCATAAAGTTGTGTGAGCAGAGGGGACAGATTATGAGGAAAACTGATGCCAGTTGCTCCCTATAAATTGTCTTTTTGTTTGCTTTTCTTGTTTGTTGCCTACAGATATAAAAAATGAATGGCAGAGGCCTCCACACAGGCCTGTGATTCCCTTTCACAGAGAAGTGAGGGGGAACTTGGATTGCCAGCCTCTTGATGGGGGTGGGAGATCCCTTGTCTTCAGTTGCTATTTCCCATTTCTGTTCTGAATGAGAAAAATAAAATAAGATGGGTTTCCCTAGAGGTGATATTAGTCCTGTCTAGGAATCAATGAAAATTCTCTGGTTTTCCTAGAGAGGCATGACATCATTTCCAATTTACCCAGAAGTAACATAACACTGTTGCCTGATCGCCACTTCCTATGTGTCCTTTACCACCCACCCCGGTCTCCCACTGGGTTGCCCTAACCCTGGCAACCCTAGGGGAATTGGTTTCTACAGTAAGCATATGGGAAACCAGACATCTGCTATTCTCAGATTTGATCATACAACCAGTTCTGACATGTCTTTGGGAAAGAGGAACCGGGCCAGACCTGCTTGTTCTTGCTCATCCCTTCAGCATTCCACATCTGAATGACAGTATGCAAGATATCATCTGGGAGAAGTGTCCTCTCTCACATGTACATAAACAGATGAACATGTACAGTATCTGCTAGAGCTGTCATAGAGCACAGCAACAGCAGGTAATGATGAGGTCATAAGAAAGAAGTCAAGAATTGTGTCCACATTAATAAGGCTTCCACTTTCAGATTACTCTTGCCAAATCAATGTCGTTCTATTATAATTCTGCCATAAGAATAAACTGTATTGCAACTGTCTACTATGGGAAGCAGGATGGTAAATGAATTTCTGGTTTCATCCAGTGGGATGCTTTTATATATTTATGTTTTTAATTGCATATATAATGATTATCCAAAGTCATCTAAGGTTATCATCATACTACATCCATGAACTACCATCTGAAGTACAATGAAGGGTTGCCAGACTCAAGGTGATATCAGCAAAAGAGGCACCTCCGGAAACTAAATCCACACAGTTCTCACAAGGGTTTCCGAAAACAATCAATAGAAAATTCAATGCACACTCATAAATAGAATAATGAATAACAATTCATACAAATTCTTATAATATAGAATCACTCAATGAATAGGTAAATGAGTCATAAATTCAAAATACAAAACCAATAGTGACTCTATACAAAAGCCAAACCATCAGTATGGGTATACAGATTCTCATAAGTGCAATTCATGGACCATATAACTCTACAAGTATCCAACAGTGTGTATAAAGTCTTATTCAATTTCAGTCCTGAAAAGTCTGCTCATATAGACAAAACACTGCGGTACGTGTAGGTGATGATCCAATGAAGTAGACAATTAATGGGAGACCCCGCTCAAGCCTCTGATGGAATGTCACAGAAGTAAAATGCGGTTGAGTCCCATAATAGTGTAGTTTCTGTTGATTTCTATATCTTTAGGTGGAGGAGTACAGACGAAGCAGGACCCGAGGGGAGGGGCCCCTCTCCTCCTGTTCGCCCAACAAGCAGCCGACAAAGATAAATGAGCTTGTTTCACAGATGTTATCTTCCTCAGGGGCCAACTTGTGTCCACCCATTCAATAAATTCAAGTTGTCCACTCATCCAAATAAATCAATTTCAGGTGCTCTCCATTCTGTGCATGCCACGGTCTCAGTGATTCAGATTCAGACTCAAGGTGATGGCTGAAAATCTCCCGGAACTACAACTGATCTCCAGGCCATTGATATCAGTTCCCCTGGAGAAAATGGCTGCTTTGGAAGGTGAACACTATGGCATTATATCCTGCAGTGGTCCCTCCCTTACCCAAACTTTGTCCTCTCCAGGCTCCACCCCTTAAAATCTCCAGGAATTTCCCAACCTGGATTTGTCAACCCTAAGTGTCAGGGATAAGTCCTTGTGACTTTGGAATGCTTCCCAGGGGAAAATCTGCCTTCCCCATTCCTACTGGTGTTCTCTCAATTAAGATGGTCTTTATAACAATTTTAAATGATGATGTGACATTTTGGGTTGGAGAGTAGAGATGGGCACGAACCTAAATACGAACCAAAAAAACCCACGAACCAGCCCGGTTCAGGGTTCGTGAACCAGGGTTCGTGGAAGCTGGTTTCCATGAATGGCCACGAACTGGGCTACTGGTTCATTTGGTTTGTATTAAAGGACCAGTTTAAATGGCAATTTCCCTGGGAGTGTCATGGACCAACCTGGTCCAGCGGAGCAGAGAGACTCAGAGGACTCTTCTGAGGAAGAGGCAGCTGGTGAACCTGACCCAGATCCACAGCCAGTGGCAGAGGCACTGCAGGAGGAGGCAGGCCCTGAAGGCTTAGATACTGATCCACAGCCAGGTCCCAGCACATCGGTTCCTCAGCTTCCCAGCCCTGAGCTGGCAACAGAAAGCCAGGTGCAGGCCAGCTCTCCCCCTTCATCACCAGAGCCTTGGGAGCGCTGCCAGAGGAGGGCTAGAAGAGCCCTCCAAGCCAGAAGGCGCAGTGCCAGGCTAGCAGCACAGCACCGGCCCAGCATCATTAGTGATGATGAGTGCTCGCAGGAGCTGGATTGAGACAGCCGGCAGGTGCTTGCTGTAGCACAGGCAGCTGAGCACTGTGAGGGTTAAAAGCAATGGAAGAGGGAGTGGCTGTGTGGAAGCAATGAGTCCGCTTACTACTGACCTTGCTGCTGTGTTTGGAACTGATTCGCTTGTCCCTGACCTTGGCCTGTTCCTGTGGATGTGTTTCTGGAATCCTCCTTTGGACTTGAAGCTGTGAGTGTGCCCAATTGGTGCCTAAACCTTGGAACTGGGTGCTACCCTGCTTGGACAACTTGGGAGTTATCCCTTGCCTGCTGCCAGCGTGAGTCTGCATTGGGACAGTGAGCCCTGGGGATCCCCTCCTTTCTGACTGCAGCTGATAGTTTAAAGGGACCTGCCACTTGCAAGTGACAGGCCCTTTAAATGGCCCAACCCCTAGCCCCCAGCCCCAACTGGAAAAGGGCCCTCCTGCCCCTCAAAAGGCTGCCGCAGCTGCCATTTGAGAGGCGGGAGGGCTCTTTTTGGCCTCCTCCACTGCCCTGCAGGCGCGCAGGACAGCAAAGGAAGCTGAAAACGGCCTTTCTGCCCCTCAAATGGCAGCCGTGGTTGCCATTTGAGGGGCAGAAAGGGTGTTTTTGGCCTGCTTCTATGTTGTGCAGGCAGCAAAGGACACCTCCACCACCCCAGCATCAGAGGGAAGTTAAATGGGGGGCTGGGGCTTGGGGAGGTGAGGGGCTGCGGCTGGGGCTGGGGCTGGGGAGGTGGGGGCTGGGGGGGCTGAGGGTTGGGCTGTTTAAAGGGCCCTGCCATTTGCACGTGGGAGGACCCTTTAAACTATCAGCTGGCAGTCAGCGAGGGGGGGATCCCCCCTGCTGCCTGCCAGCTGATAGTTTAAACGGTCCTGTCCCTTGCAAGTGGCAGGAAAGGGCCCTTTAAATGATTAAATACCCCTTTCCCTGCCAGAAAGCGGCATTTAAACCCCACGAACCACGAACTGGTTCGTAACTGGGCCAGTTCCGTGCCAGTTCATGGTTTGTGGTTTGTGGAAACCCCACGAACCATGAACCCCATGGTTCAGATTTTTTCTGGTTCGTGCCCATGTCTATTGGCGTGCATGATATATTGCATGTGATCTCAGTCAATTGAAACAATAACATTGCAACTGGACTCAGTTTAGCTTCATTGTTTCTTTGCCTTCATTTACATTTCATCTTACATTTAATTTAATCACTTTAGCTTCTCCAGTCAAATATAAATAAAAGCTTTGGGAGTCAAGACTGAAGTCTCCAAAGGCAGGCATGATTTAGAATATTTTCCCCCCAGAGATGTGAGACTTTAAGCTCCCTGGGTGATGCAAATAGTAGCCAAAGTGTTGAAAAAATTGATTAGTTTTATCACAGTGTTTTTAATTATTAAGGGCATCTGGGGCTATAAGAAGCATTTTACTGCTTGGTTGTGGTTTCAACACTGAGCATCAGAGCAAAACATAAGAGGTTTTCATGGATTCCTAACATCAAAGGTAATAATGAGATCTTGAGATCTTAAAGAATATTTGGTTTTCTAAAAAAACATTTTTTTCATGTGGATCTGGGGCATATTGAATTGGCCTCGTGACAAATATCATTATAAAACTATAAGTGTAATGGTATATCTGTCTCCCCTTTTGTACAACTGCCTAATTTTTTACATAGACTTTTTTTTCCTTAAAAGGATAGGAAGAGGGGGACATAGAAGGGTGTCTGAAAGCAAAGCATACTTTCAAAGCCTATGGACGAATCCAGTAAATTCACAATATACCCACCTACATGCAAAAATGCATCCCCCATACCACTTTAGTAGCCAAAAAGCACATAGACTAGATCAGCTCGGGAAACAAACTCATTACTGAATTGGAGGCTTCAGATCTTGGGCCATTCTGTAATTGTTACAGGCTGAGATAAGATCCACTGCAGCAGGTTGCACCCTTTCTGCCTAATGCTTGCTATTTTCAGAATTTGCATCAAGCAAATTATGTATCTCCCAACTTTGGTCACTCTTACTCTATTCCAGTGCATTTCTGTTACGTTTATATCTTTATTTGAAGTCATTACCTTGTAATTCTAGTAATAATGCTAACACTGACTCTCTGATTCCGCAGTCCAAGCCTAATCAAGCAAAATTATGTTGTTGTTTAGTTATTTTGTCAGAACTGCAAATATTTCAAAAAATAATTGAAAAGGGCAAGACACAAAGATAAGCTATGAGCTGCAAGCTGGAAAAATGGACTGCAAACAATTCCATTCCTGTTTGTGGTTACTTCTGCCTAATGTAATTCTTGATGATCTCCTCCTATTTTCCCCACTAATTTTCTGATTCTTTGACTTCTTCAGGATGGGAACAGCTGTCACATGGATTTCTCACTACGATCCCTCATTTTAGAAATGTAGGACACAATGACTTGTTACTCCTTGTCTTGGATATGTCTAACTCTGCGCTATCACTTTGAAAAAGTTATCCATGCAGTCTGGAAGCTTCCATTTGCACACTGGGACTTTTCTGTCCTGCCTTCCCATTGTAGCTGCTCACACTCTCCCCAAAAGTTGTTCTTGAAGTTTAGCAGAATTTGAAATAATGATGATGATGATGGTGGCGGTGATGGTGATGGTGATGATGATGATGATAATTCTTATATACTACTTTTCTAGACAGAGTGGTAAACACAGTCAGTGTTGTTATTATCTCCACAATACAGCTAGGAAGCTGGGGCTGATAGGAGTAGCATACCCAAGGCAACATGCAGAGCTCATGGCAGTAGATACAGCAAAGAGCTGCCTGCAATTGGAATGGGAAAAAGAAGGTACCCTTCTCCTCACGCTCACGTAAGTGGCTGCTTCAATCCTGGCCAATGACTTTCCCTCATTATCCTGGGAAATATGTCCTGGATCATCGAGTGCTCATGATTTTCATCAGCTGTTTTTCCTTTCCCTTTAAAAAACCCCACAGCATTGAGGACATTTGAGCTTCATAGCTATCATGTTGTACACAGTTAGTATACCCAAGGCCACAATGTCAAGATGTATTCTTGAGTTTAAAAAATGCATATGCCGTGGGAGTTCATAGCACCCATGAAAGGCAAGCCAAGGAGCAAAATGAATTGAATAATGGCCTCTTAAATATTGTTAGTGAAAATTTCAAAGAAAATTCTGACTATATATATGCGTGCACCCATGCTTGAAGACACACGTACAGGTTCTTACTCATCTCCTTGCTTTTCTGCCTGCCTCCTTAGCCTGTGCTTCCCTTTCTGCTTCAATATCCACCCTTTCTTTTGTGCCTTCAGGTGAAATGAAATGGACTGGACAAATAGGACATCGTGGACTGAGTTTGTTTTCCTTGGGTTATTAAACCACACAACAATGCACACACTTTTCTTCAGTGCTCTTCTACTTACCTTCCTTATGGCCTTGTTTGGGAATTGTCTCTTTCTTTTGCTTATACAAACAGGTTCTGATTTACAGACCCCCATGTATTTCTTCCTCAGTCAGTTGTCCTTCATGGACATTTGTCAAATCTTCACCATTGTTCCTAAAATGTCAATGGACTTCTTAAAAAAGAAGAATGTCATTTCATTGGCCGGATGTGGCATCCAGATATTTTTCACATTGACCATGGGAGGGGGAGAATGTCTCTTGCTGACTGTGATGTCCTATGACAGGTATGTGGCAATATGCAAGCCTTTGCAGTATTCTATCCACATGACTAGGAGGACCTGCCTAGTCTTGTCAGCAGGAGTCTGGATTGGTGCTTCTTTTCATGCTCTGATACACACCGTTTGCGTGCTCCGTCTTCCCTTCTGCAAGTCAAATGTCATCAACCAGTTTTTCTGCACAGTTCCCACTCTGTTGAAATTGTCCTGTTCTGAGACATCCACCTATGAGAAGGGGTTGTTCTTCGCTGGCATTGTGATGCTTCTTGGCCCCATCTCAGTCATCCTGGCCTCCTACATTTCCATCCTTTTGACAGTCCTGGGAATGCAATCAATTGAAGGAAGGCGCAAGGCATTTGGCACCTGCATATCCCACCTGTGTGTGGTGGGCATCTTCTATGGAGCAGCCAGTTTTAAATATATGAGACCCAGCTCATACAGAACACCACAGCAGGATAAAATTGTCTCTGTGTTTTGTGACATTGTGACTCCTATGCTGAACCCCCTAATCTACAGTCTGAGAAACCAAGATGTTTTAGCAGTGGTGAGAAAATGGCTTGGAAGATGCAGCAGAGACATGTAAAATACAGTTAGACCTACATCTGTGCTAAGTTTAAAGGTTTTTTAATCTAAAGGCTAAATATTAGGTTTTAGGCAGCAGGAAAAGTATTGGATTCAAGACAAAGTAGATCTCTGCTCCATTAAACTTTTCAGTTCCCCTCTTTTCATAACCACCCATCGTTCAGTCATCGTAACAGCTGATTCACACATCCTGTTTTATCAGCTAATCCCTGTGAGAGGGTCCTATAGTTTCAGTGGAGTTTAGGCATGTAATGTTAGGCATCTCTCTACCTCCTCTGACGATTTTCTGTGGTAGCATTTGTAAGGCTTAATTTTGAGGGCTATAAAATAGTGGATTCCCTAATGTTAAGTAAAATACCTATTCTTTTGTCAGGACACTGAGACTCTTGAGGCAAGATTAAAAAGTACAGAATAGTCTTATTCTTCTCTGATGGATTTAAAATGTTAAGTAGTCAGAATCATGATGAATAGGTTGCAAATAAAGTAACGCTACAGCTCAGGCTAAGATAAAGCATTGCCTTCTTCCCAAGTTATCGTGCATGAGAATGGGGTATACAAATTAATGGAATATACAAATTAACGTAATAATTCATAGAGACTTTACAGCCCATTTGAACATACACGACTTCCTACATACCAACTGTTACGAGCCCCTTTCTTTAGTTAGATTTTGCTGTTAATCCTTTTCTTCTTTCCCCCTTAGGGTAGATTCTTGCCACCAGGAATTACATTCCAAAATTTTAAATTTCCCCTTTAATAATGTGCCCAAGGGTAATGCTCCTTCGTGGGACTGTGTGGCCCTGAGTATAGGAATGGGATATAAGAATAACAGATACCCTGGGATAAACAATAAAACAAAATAAACTTTTATTTTTACAAGAAGTATATCAGTTTCATATTATTTCTTAAGCTTGATGGTTTCAAAGAGTGTTATCTGTTCTTAAAGTTACTTTACTTAGGCATAGTCACTCAGATCTTCATAAACATTCTCTCTCAGGCTGCACACACAGTCGCCTGCTTCAGATATCAATTTCTCACTCAAATACACATAGACTTTCAGGTGCACACACACAGTTTGCCTGCTTTAGATAGAAGGAATGGGTTTCTCTCAGACACACAGAGTTCATATTTCCACACAGGTTATATTTCTCTTAGAAATGCTTAAACACACTCAGACTGCACACAGTTTGCCTGCTTTCCCCAGACTCAATATTTCTCTCCACAGTCTAAAACCTGCATTCATTCTGCCCACACTCTGTCATCAACCAATCATCTCACTCACTCATCCCTCTCTTTCACCCTCACTCTTCATCAGACACACACCAAGCATTTAAAGACACACACACACATTTAAAATCATTACACCAACATAACAGGACTTCTAATCTATCTAGTCTGGCTCTCCCTGGAAACAGACTCTTATTATATTTCATCTGCTCTCTAAAAGTCGGATTTCAAACTAACAAGTCAGCCCGCTTCCAGAGACAACCATAAACTGACACGTCTGCTCTCATCAATTTTTAGGCCTCCATATACTAAGTGCCAGCTCATTAAATTTGCAGATGACACTAAACTGGGAGGAGTAGCATACTCTTGAAGACGGATAGAATTTAACAATATCTAAACACACTGGGAAAATGGGCAGATTGAATAAGATGCGATTTAACATGGAACAATGCCACGTTCCCCTCCTGGGTAACAAAAATACATACTGGATGAGGGATACACTTCTGAGTAGCAGTGTGTGTGAACAAGTTCTTGGGATACCGGTAGATAGGAAGCTAAATATGAGTATTCATTATGATGTAGCAGCTAAAAAGATTAAAACAATTTTGGAGAGTATTAAAAAAGGCATAACATCCACCTGGAGTATTGTGTGCAGTTTTGGAGGCCTCATTTCAAAAAGGATGTGGACAAGTTGGAACGGGTTCAGAGGAGAGCAACCAAGATGATCAGGGGCCTGGATACCAAGCCCTATAAGGAAAGACCGATGGACCTGGGCAGTTTGGAGAAGAAGAGGCTGAGGGGCTACGTGATTACTTTCTTTAAGTATTTTAAAGGCTGTCACTTAGGGGTGGGAGTGGAGGGAGCTGTTAGGTATACTCTATCCAATGTCTGTTATGCATGCCTTGCTATTGTTGCCCTTGTTTGCATGGGAAAATGTGAAAATCTTCCACTATTATAAACATTATGATACTTTGTCCATATGTCTTTAGGATACTATAATGTGTAGAATCACAGAAACATACAGCTGGAAGGGAATCAATCTAGTCCAACCCCCTGTGCAATGAAGGAAATTCACAACTACCCCCTACTCCCCTAGTTATCTCTGCTCAATGCCCAGAGGAAGGCAAAAAACTTCCATGATCCCAAGCCAGTATGGTCTGGAGAAAAAATCCTTCCTGATTCCAAAGTGGCAATCAGCATTACCCTCAGCACATAAGAAAGGGCCATGAGAGCCGAGCACTGCTCTCCACTTCTATGAGCCAAGCTACAAGTGACGCCTTACACAGGTTGGACACTTGTCAGCTTACCTCAAGTTTTGATGGGAAATGTAGGCGTCCTAGTTTTACAGCTTGGCTCTCCATTACAGCTGCAAGACCAGGATGCCTACATTTCCCATCAAAACTTGAGGGAAGCTGACAAGTGTCCAACCTGAGTCAGGCATCACTTGTAGCTTGGCTCTCAGTCTACATTCATACGGTCATAGAATCAGCATTGGCAGATGGCCATCTAATCTCTGCTTTAAAATTTCCAAGGAAGTAGAGTTTACCACTTCCTACTGAGGAGCTGCTCTGTCAGGAAGTTATTCTTAATGTTTAGCTGAAAACTCTTTTGGTTTAATTTTAGCCTGTTGGTTCTGGTCCAACACTCTGGGACATTGAAAAATCACTCCGCTCCATCTCATATGTGACAGCTCTTCAAATATTTGAAGATGGTTCATTTGCTTAGCATATGCTAGAAGCTACCCACTGTAGCTTAAGGGGTGCTTGCAGGTCAACATTCTTCTCTCTGCTTATATTTCCTTGTTTTTTAATTGATTTTTATCTTAGTGACTGTTCCTTTGATGTTGTGCATTATTTTAACCAAGCTTCACATTAGATCTTTGAGCCAGAGAGTGGCATTTACATCTGCCTTGTAAATGGGAAACTATACTCCAGACTGGTTGTGTTGTTGCTCAGTGATTGTTGTAGCGTGGGTTTGGAATATTGCTCTCATTATTCTTGTATATATATTCCTGTGGGGGGGAGGCAACAAGTAAGGTTGGGGGTGTTGGAATATAGGTTGCAAGCTCCGACATTCAGTCATTATGGAGTTAATGTGTTTACCCTGTGTGCTCTTGGTTTGTATTGACCTGGAAGGAAACCTGGCAGAGAGCCAATAGCCTTATCTAACAGAAAGCCTGGGACACTGAGAAACTGTTATTGGTCAATAGGTCAGGTGATTTCCTCTCTAAGGTAATGAAGAAAGAGAAGGATCTCCATTACTCATGCTGTCTAAGTTTGCACTCCATAGTGTATAGCTGTAGGGGACAGAGTTCTTTGTTTTGTAGCAATCCCGTGTACCTTTTTCCTTTAGAGTAAATTTTTCTTAAAAGCAAACAAAACATCTAACTCTGCATAGATTCAAGATCCATCGCAATTCTGAATTTAAACTATTTTTAACCCATTTTTCCCACAGGAGGGAAGAACAGTGACAGGGAAGGATGGCTGCAACAACTATGGAGGCAGCTGTCTCCACAATCCACAACATTTTGTTGTGCCCCTCCTTGCAGTGTTATAATGGTATAGAAATATATCAAAATCAAAAGCTCCTGGGTGGCATTGGTGGCAATGGTGGCTGTAGGGGGTTGAGGTGAGAAATGTCATGGAAAACTGCCATATGAACACTCCATTACCATGGTGATACCTCTGCATTCACTGCAGCAAGGAGAGATACATTGCCATGTGGAACCTTTAGAGACCCACTTGCATACTCATCTTAGCAAGCGGAAGTGTTTGGGGGTGAGGACATGGGGGACATGTGATGTCAGTGCTGATGCTGACATCACCACATCACTTCTGGTACAAGCCTGAAGTGACAATGGGTAACTCTAGGAATCTCCAGAAACTCTATGGTAAACTGCATGGTTTTAGCAAAGAGTTTTCAGGCAAATACAAAGAACTCTCCATAAACTGCAGTGAAATATTTTTAATAGGGGCCTGAAAGTACTAAATTCCATAGGGGCATTCTCAATTCTTGTAAACAACCCAGTAAAGCAAGCCTTGGGATTAAATTCCCTAAAGAAATTACTCAAAATATATAGTACCAAACATTTTTCTCAGGTGATTTCACTGTGGTGACAACAGAGCCAGAACATATAAATTCTGCTGATTTCCCCGCTAGACCAGGGGCTCAAGTCAAGTCTTGCAACTGATCTCAAATTATTTCATGAAACAATGATTATTTCAAAGAATGAACACTTTGATTAACCCGCAAGAAACATTAGATAAAAGGATCCAAACTAAATACTGGGAGCACAGTTTAATTAAAATAAGCACCCCAAACATTAAATCTTTCTCCTGAATGTTGGTAAACAGCCCCTCCTTGAAGATTCAAACTTTTCTCCGGCTGTTAATATGGACCGATGAAGGTATGACTGGGGTTTTTTGTTGTTGTTTTTTTTGCTGTTTGGCTTTTAGTTTGTTTCAGAGTCTTAATAATGTTATAAAAATCCATCTGCAAGTAATATTTTTAATTAGAAATTATGAGTTTTCATAGGCTATTACCTATTCCATCAGAAGATTAGTGGCACTGTTAGCGCCACAAGCCAGAGAAATCAATTGATGGAATGCTTAAAGAACTCTTAAAAGGGATAGTCATCAATGAAGGTTATATATGGGGGAGGCCAAAGTTAAAGTTCCCAACAATGCCTCAGCAACAGCCAGGAGATGTGTGTGTGTGTGTGGGGGGGGTAAAACTTGGAGAGGGCAGGGTTCGGAGAGGATATGATGTCACTTATAAGAGATGCTGTACACTGCTTCCCCTAGAGTCTGCAGTTGTTACTATAGGCTAGGGGAAATTTCTTGAATGTCACTATGTGTATATTATTTTTCCTCTCACTTTTTAATTCCTCAGGGGTGGGAGACTGGGGCTGGGGGTGGATAATGCCTCACCTCAGGCAGGTCAATAGACTAGCAAGGGTACCAAATTTTATGCTGACTGTGGACACATCTGAGGCTGGGAGATTTAAGGTGACAGGGCCACACTTTACCCCTGAGATGTCCCTGACAGTGCCTAGTTCTATGTCAGCACAAGTATTACAGCAGCCTGGTATAGATGTGCCACTGGCCCATCACAGGTGCCAGGAATTGGAATCCACAAGCACCACAACTAACAACTGATCTTTGCTTTATGCTTCCTGATACCCAAGTCTTGTCAACTTAACTTACATTTCTGGTCACAGATAAGGTGGATCTTTCATGGGAGAGCTCTGCTTCTTCTATTTGTAAATTGTCTGTTCACCTCGAGGACTTATTTTCACAAAATCACTGCAAGAGCTGTAACACAGATATATTTTCCCCAGGGGTTCCAGAAGGATATGGGTGAACTCTGCACCCAAAGATCTGCCTGATAGAGAAAATGTGACCAGTGCTACATGTTCTCCCTTCCAATTTGCCATTTGTGTTCAGGTGTATAGTTCTTCACTGAAGGGGATGGATACCTGTTACAAGGAACAGATTCAACATGCAGCCCAGCCTCTGCCCTTTAAGTGATTAGTCAACCAGAACTACATATATTAATCAAAAACACATTGATATAACTTATAAGTTTCACATGAAAGTATCACAGCATATTTTTTTTAAAAATCTCTTTTTTTACCAATCTAACATTTTAAAGATGATAATAACTTAAATCAATGTTGTTATGGGGCTGTTCACAATTATCCCTTACATTCCCTTACCACAGCACAGTATGTGCTGAGATGCACATGGGGGTCTTACACATAAGACTCAGTTTGGGTCCAAAAACTTTTCTTTGCTTGCTCTTCTCTCTGATCTCTGAGAAGACTCCTCTCTGTCATGGAACCCAATCTCCTAGTCACTTCTCCTTGCACTTGATCATTGTCTTTTAATAAAGGCAAAGTGCCCAGGGGACAACAGAAATACACCCAGCAATGGAAGACTGCTTTGGCAGCACCAGAGAGAAGTGCAAGTAAGGGAAAGGTGTAGGATCCAAGCCAAAATGTGGTTGGTGTGAATATTGGCTCATTGTCTAGAAGAACAAAGATAAATGGTTTCATCAAACAATAATGTATCTACAGTTACATTTTTGTCTCTTTAAAAATATTCTGAACATGCATTTAAGTAAACAGTATTTTTAAAATAATGGACGATTATCACATATATGGGTATCTTAGTGGGTTGCCATGAAAACATTAGTTCTACTTTTGTAAAAGCTGTAGGATTTACCCGGGGATTCTGTAAACTTCATGCCAAACAGGTTTGGCTGGGGAACATACCATACATGTCAGCCATACTAGATGAAATCAGTTCTGCCAGGTCACGGATGGTCAGATGAAGTCATTAAATGCTGTGGAGGGGGAACTGTCAAAAATATGTATGTGCAAAATAACATTAATAATGTGGACTTAAACACTAAATGGTAAGACTTTTTTTTGAAAAGCACCGTTTTTATATATAATCACAGTATGTCTGGACTGATCGATTTGCTCACTATTTATGCCATTCATTATCAGAGGTCATGTGGTGATATCAGATCTGTAGGGGGAGGAAATACAACACTAGTTGGACTTGTTTGAGAAAACACCTGCACAAAATGATGGTGGCTGTCCTGTCCAATAATGTACTGCAGTGTTTGAATATGCAAAAAGTAATTCCATGAACAGGCTTGAGCTGCTCATGACCAGCCAAATGCCTTGGGAAAGAAATGACTCCCTGCTTAAGATTGGCAAACAGAACATCAGCCAAATTGGCAGGATTTAGGGATTTAAGCATCCCTAATTTTACCAGAATTGAATGAAACAAAATACTGATGCTATCAACACTCAAAAGTTTCCTTTTTCCTCCATTTCTCTCTTTCTATCATAAGATCCAGGGAACCCAAATCAAGAGAAAATGGAAAAGAACAATGTGACCTTATGGAGCGAATTTATTCTTCAGGGGTTTTTAAGCCAAACAAAATCCCCTGCCACTGTTGTGAGTCTGCTGCTCATCATGTTCCTTATGGTGCTGTCTGAAAATTGTCTCCTCCTCTATCTGATTCAAGTGGACTCTGGTCTTCATTCTCCAATGTATTTCTTTCTCAGTCAATTATCCTTCATGGATATCTGCCAGACCCTCACCATTGGCCCCAAACTAACTGGAGATTTCTTTAGAAAGAAGAGTGTTATTTCGCTATCAGGATGTTCAGTTCAAATATTTTTTATAATGACAATGGCTCTTGCAGAATACTTCCTTCTGGCTGCAATGTCTTACGATAGGTATGTCGCCATCTGCAGGCCTCTGCAATATCCAGTTCTCATGAGGAGGAATATCTGCCTGTCCCTGACAGTGGGTGTTTGGGGTAGTGCCACTCCGCATGCATTGGTGCCCACTGTTTATGTACTGCTGCAGCCTTATTGTGGCTCAAATGTGATTCAACATATCTATTGTGACTTGCCATCAATGCTGAAGTTGTCCTGCTCTGACACGTCTGCCTTTGAAAAATTCACTCTCTTACTTAGCGTTGAGTTGTTTCTTCCTCCTTTATCAACTATTCTGGTCTCGTACAGTTGCATCCTCGTCACAGTCCTACAGTCAACTGGAAAGAGCCACAAAGCCCTTGGCACTTGTTTTTCCCACTTAGCAGTAGTAGGACTGTTCTATGGAGCAGCCATGTTCAAATATATGCGACCGATGTCTTATCGAACGCCATTCCAAGATGATATTGTCTCAGTGTTATGTACCATTGTCACTCCGATGTTGAACCCACTCATCTACAGCTTGAGGAATCGGGATGTTTTGGGAGCTCTGACAAAATTATTCAGGATACATTATCATTAAATGATGTCAAAAAAGTTGTAGCAAGTGCTCTGCTTAGGATAAAATTGATGACTCGCAGGGGTGGATTAAATATAATTAAATAATTCCATGTGGCTCTCTTGGCAGTATTGTGGTAATAGAAGGAATCTGGAAATAACAACTTCTGCTGGAATAGGAAAAGAGAGCGATAACCTTGAGAGAGTGGGAGACCAATCATAAGCATGTCTTCTCAGAGACAAGCTACAAGTGACGCCTTACATGGGTTGGACAACTTGTCAGCTTACCTCAAGTTTTGATGGGAAATGTAGGCATCCTGGTTTTACAGCTTGGCTCTCCATTACAGCTGCAAGACCAGGATGCCTATATTTCCCATCAAAACTTGAGGGAAGCTGACAAGTGTCCAACCTGTGTCAGGCATCACTTGTAGCTTGGCTCTCAGATTCTTGTCAAATCTATTTAATGATGCTTACTCCCAGGAAAGTGATTTTGGGATGGCACTGTGGTTCCTGTTGGAAAGGAAATATAGAGTAATTTGAGTATTATATCAAAAACAGCAATATTAAATGTTTAGGAGGCAGAGATTATATCCCTTTTCTGTTCCATTCTGTAATATTTTCCAATAGCAAAATGTCAGTAAGTTTATTTATTGTTTAGAAATGCTAGCTTCACTAGATTTTATCTATAATGAAGGGGTCTGAAGAAGGGAATTCTGACTCTACTCTCACTTCCAGTCTGCATAGCTCTGCTTGCCTGCCAGCAAGTATAGGCAAAGCTTTGCCATTGCCTAGCAGGTGCATCCACAGATCTGAAATGTCCCCACCCTGCAGCTGTTTACTCTCCAGATGTTACATCTAGTTCGACACTTAGCAAAGCCCTCACAGAATCATGAGAATAAAGCAACAAACCTATATGTGAAGGGCTACATGGAACATAATAAGAATAAAGAAATTTAAAGTATGTTGAGAGGCAAGAAAGGAGTGACAGAAGCTGAATAACATAACAAAAAGGGTTAAGAAGACAGGTGAGGGGGGTAGGAAAAACTAGAGTAGCATCATCATCTAAACATGAAATAGATACCAATGAAGCAAAGGACTCTGATGGTGCCGCTGTTTCACACTACATTCCACATTGCTGGTAGTGACAGAAAAGGTGTTACAATCAATTCTTTCCTCAATTCAGAGTGCATTCAGAGTTGAAAGAAGCAACCTGTGTTGACTTTTTCATATTTAGTTAATACTGACTATACCTATACTTGACTTCTGCTGTTACAATCTCTAAGGGTGGGGATTTAGAAAATTTCAGTTTCAATTCTGGGGGTTCCGTAACAATCCTGTTCCATTACTAGTTTGTTCCTGGTCAGCCAGTACTGGCTTGTATCTGGCTCATTTGGGTTCTTTCATTTGCATGCGTTTTGACCCATTGCATGAGCATGAATGGGTGGGCTTTGTCCACACATGCACAGATGTATGCTGTTCTTTTCAAAGCAGGTGAGGAAACGAGGTGTTGAGGCAGCTGTTTTGATATGCAAGAGCAGCAGAATTGCTCAAAACATAATCCTCCCTCTAAACCATCAATCTGCCGAGTTTTCCCTCTGTTACATACAGATAAGCACAGACCCTGAAGAAAGTGGAGTGTGGCGAAAAATTGGATGGGTAAGGGAAAATGAGGGAGGCAGCAGCAGTACAAGCCTTGTTGTTTACCTTTTTCTTTTTCTACAGTGCCGATAAATCTCACTGTTGAGGAAATACTAAGTACAACAGTACTTGTGCTCTCCTTCATTACTTTGACATTTCACATAAGACATACTTTCACAGGACAGTCTGAAACTTATATATTGCCTTTGGGGCCAGTTCGTTGTGTGCCTCCCGTGAGAGAATCTCAGATAAGTGAGCTGGAAAACTATTCAGTTTTGAAACATTGTTCCCTAGACCTTGAGAAAATGTTCCTTAGAGGATGCAAATTCAGAAAATATTTTGCCAGACAGTTTTACACTTTGACATTTCACATAAGGCATACTTTCATGGGACAGTCTGAGACTTATATATTGCCTTTGGGGCCAGTTCGTTGTCTGCCTCCAGTGAGAGAATCTCAGATAAGTAAGCTGGAAAACTATTCAGTTTTGAAACGTTGTTCCCTAGACCTTGAGAAAATGTTCCTACCAGCCCAACTGGGAAAGGGAAGCCTCGAACTAAATGTCCCAAATGTGGCAAGGGATTTCATTGGGCTAGTGAGTGCCTCTCGGGAAACTACCGGGCGGGCCCGTCTCTGGCCCCGGTCCAAACAGAGGCAAGTCTGGGCTAGACTCCTTGCCTGCTTCTACTATTTTCAATTCCCCAAGTGCCACTAAAGGCAGTGCAGGGATTGATCTTTTCCTACAAGCTGATCTTACTTTCCAGTTCCCCGGAGAAGTGCAAATCGCACCTTCTCAGCTCTCCGGTCCTTTGCTTCCTGGCCATCTGGGCCTGATCTTACCTCGCTCCTCTAGTGGGAAAAAGGGAATCTTTGTAGTCCCTGGGGTTGTTGACTCTGATTATGAAGGAGTCATACAAATGCAACTGTGGACTAATTTGCCTCAAACCTTGCCTCAGAATTCTGCGCCTGCTCAGTTAATTCTTGTCCCCTATGTCTTGCCCGCAGGGGGAGCCGACCGTGAGCATGGCACGGGAGGTTTTGGGTCTACCTCTACTGATTCACTGATAGGACTGACTACCACTATCTCTTCTGCACGCCCTCAGCAGCGCATGTTTATTCAGGGTCGTAAGTTTAAAGGTATTATTGATACTGGAGCTGATGTTACCGTTCTCAGCCGCTTGCAGTGGCCCCCTGAGTGGCCTTTAGAGGCCTGTCCCAGTGTTTGGGGCGTGGGGGGTAAACAGGGAGCTCAGCAAAGTGCACATTTTCTTTCTGCTTCTCTTCCTGATTCTGATAGAAGGGTGCAGTTTCGCCCTTATGTTTTAGATATTCATGTTAATCTGTGGGGGCGAGACTTGCTAAGCCAATTTGGCACTGTTGTCACAGTGGGTGAATGAAATGTCTCTCACTGCTCTCCCCCTCAAGTGGCTCACGAATGAGCCTGTGTGGATTGATCAGTGGCCTCTCCCTTTGGACAAGCTTTCTGCTCTACACTCTTTAGTTTCTGAACAGCTAGCCGCTGGTCACATTGAACCAACGACTAGCCCATGGAACACCCCTGTTTTTGTCATCAAAAAAGAAAAGTGGCAACTGGTGTATGTTGCATGACCTCCGTGCTGTCAACGCCTGCATTCCGCCTATGGGTCCCCTGCGGTGTGGGACTCCAAATCCTAATCTTATTCCTCATGATTTCCAATTACTTATTGTAGATCTTAAAGATTGTTTTTTTACCATCCCGCTCTGTAAGGCAGATCGGGAGAAATTTGCCTTTACAGTGCCAGTGGTTAATCACCAGGCCTCTCCCCAACGAGCAGAGCTCGCTGCTGCTATCCTTGCATTTCACACCTTTGCCCAGCAGCCATTTAATCTCATCTCTGACTCCCACTATGTTTGTAAGCCAATCAGCTGTCTTCCTGGTGCTTATCTGGCTCCCCGCATCGATTCTAATCTTATGGCTCTGTTCCTCACTCTAAAATCTCTCCTTGAACTGCGTTCTTGTCCTTTTCATGTTGCTCATATTCGAAGTCATACCTCCTTGCCTGGACCTTTATCGGAAGGCAATGCTCGTGCTGATACTGCTGTCCATTCTCTGTTTTCTGATCCCATCTCCAGTCATCAATTTTTTCACCAGAATGCCAAAGGCCTCGCTCGGTTATTTAATATTCCTCTATCAGAAGCCCAAACCATTGTATCAGCGTGCCCGCACTGTGCTGGCTTTTCTCATGTCCCTGAAGGGGGGGTCAACCCTCGTGGCCTAGGGCCCAATGCGCTTTGGCAAATGGATGTGACTCATGTTCCTGACCACTCCCCATGGAAGTTTGTTCATGTATCTATCGATACCTTTTCTGGGGCGCTTTGGGCCACTCCTCAGCGGGGAGAAACTGCTTCTCATGTTATTTCCCATCTCCTCGCTGCCATCACTGTTTTAGGCCGTCCACAGCAGTTAAAAACTGATAATGCCCCTGCTTACTGTTCTTCTACCCTTCAGCAGTTCTGTGATCAATGGAATATTTGTCTTTCTCATGGCATCCCATATAACTCCACGGGTCAAGCTATTGTTGAACAGGCTAATCGTTCCTTCAAAACCCTGCTGCAAAAACAATTAAAACAGGGGAAATATAGAACCCCCAATTTGGCAAACATTACCCAGCAAGTCCATAAGGTTCTTTTTTACTTTGAATCAATTAACTGCCTCTCAAACCCCAGGAACCATGCCTATAATAACCTGGGGTCGAGGTTTTGCTTCTTTTCTTATCCTACAGGTCCTATAGGCCAACAATCAACCAGAGACGCCCGAGAATCTGTGTGCTGCCATCTTTGCGGTTATAACTGCCAATTCACTTCTCATTCTGTGTGTGCTGTTTTGTTTTCTGACCCCTGTCCAGGCAGATTCGTTGCCTGACCGCCTGCAATATAATCTTTGGGAACGTCTCGCAAAGCAGGTTAATGTTTCCTCCTTTTGTCTGAAAGAATCCACTGATATGCACATGCTTTTAGCTTCTTGTTTAATCCCAGTATGTACCCCTTTGTCCTATCTGTTGAATGATACTAACCTTAAGATGTTTATAGACCAAACACAAATTGGGTACCAGCACATGTGTGATTGGGGAACTACTTCCTATCAATTACCCTCTGACACTGTGTCATTGTATACTCCTTTTATAGCTTCTAATAGCACTGCCAACCAGACTACATGCGCACGCATTGTGAATTGCTCCACCAACCCCAAAAAGCCTCACTGTCTGTCAGTTGGCCCGAATGTTATTAATTGTTCCACTGTTGAAAATGTAACTTTTGCCTTTGCTTACACTCGTTTGCCCCCTGGGTGGTTTTTTTCTTGTGGCTCCCGCACCTTTAACTATCTTCCTGCCAATTTGTCTGATACTGTTTGTTGCTTAAGTCATCTTACTGTTGAACTCCCTGCCAAAGACGATTTGTTAATCCCCACTCGAAGACGCCGGGCAGCCCCGCTAGCTTCCAGCTGTGACTCTACAGTGAATCTCCTCAGCGATGCTGAGGCTGTGGCTCTCGCGGCCTCTCTAGTTGGCGTTCCAGCGCTCACCATTGTGAATCATCGAACTCTTAGCAAAATAGCTTGCAGCCTGACAAAGACAATGAATGCAACTTCTATCGCAATTGCTGCCCTGAATGCTGAGCTTATCGAGGTCAGACGTGCTGCTTTGGACAATCGCGCTGCTATTGATTATTTGCTGTTATTGCATAATCTAGGGTGCGAATCTGTTAAAAATATGTGTTGTTTTAATGTGTCTGATAATTCACAAAAAATATCTGTGCAATTGAACAATTTACATAACCTAGCTTCTGGTATTAAGCAAGATCTGTTACCCTCTTGGTGGGCCTCAGTCTGGTCCTGGCTGCCTACTGGGTGGTTCGGTCTCCTTGTCCAATATGGAATTGGATTTATAGTATGTTTAATTCTACTTTGTTGCCTGTTACAGTGTCTCCCTGCTCTTGTATCTATGGGGTCGAGGGTGCTTGCAAAACGACCTCACGTGTATCCGCTAATGGCCTCACAGGCCAAAACTTTAGCCAAACAACTGCATTATTACCAACTGCATGCATCTGATGTTGGATCCAATCTAGAGTCAGATACTGAACAGGACTGCTTATTGTAACTTGATTCCTGCTCCTAATAAATAAAAAGAAAAAGAGTGGAGTGTGGGTCCTTAGGTCAGCGGATAGGAAAGCCTACCCTGATCGAAAGGGCACTCTGCTCCCCTCTCCTCGTAAATGCTTAACAATGCAACGTGCAGTTCCAGCTGTCCAGGTCAGTAACTGGTTAACTGGATGCCAGCAAAGATAAACATTATTTCCTTGGTCATCAGTCCTTGTGTATGCATGCTGTGCTTAAATAAAGGAACCACTGGCTGGGGGAGACTAGCCTTCGCAGACTGATGCTCAGAATCGCAACCCTGTGTCGTGTCATTCCTACACTTTGACATTTCACATAAGGCATACTTTCACAGGACCGTCTGAGACTTATATATTGCCTTTGGGGCCAGTTCGTTGTGTGCCTCCCATGAGAGAATCTCAGATAAGTGAGCTGGAAAACTATTCAGTTTTGAAACGTTGTTCCCTAGACCTTGAGAAAATGTTCCTTAGAGGATGCAAATTCAGAAAATATTTTGCGTGTCTTTCTATTCATACAATACTCAAGGAATCTTGAAAAAACAGCTCTATGCAGTTGTGGAACTTGCAGACAATGCAGATATAAGACTGTCTGGCCTGCTTTCAATGAAATCTCCAGACAAAAGGGATAGCAAGTTTTACTGGCCACACCACAAAGATTTTTGTGATTCCATGTCCTAAACTCTGCATTTAATCCTATGGAATGCATCTGATTGGGGAGCCATGCATAGTGAATCTGAGGACAAACCCATAAGATTGATTTTTTTTCAATGCTAGTTAACCAATTAGATGATTCAGACTCCAAGAGCATTTGATAAATACGACTAGAGGGCTCAGAATTGTAATATAATCGCAGCCAAAATTTAATAGTTGCAAGCCATGCCTTGGTTTCCACTAAGGCTCGTCCAGTTTCCAAACAGAGTACTGCATAAGTCACACAATGTGGCATTCCCAAGATTTTACGAAGAAATTTGAACTAAATGCATTCTAATGAGTAATCGAATGCATCAATCCAAAGTGGGATACCATATAACAGTTGCAGGCCTAGTTTAGCATTAAAGACCTTAAGTGCAGCAAGTACAAATTGGTCACCTCTGTTATAGAAAAAGCACGTTATAGCCAGGGCACTATTGCTAACTTAACATGAGTGCTCCAAGAGGTGTTGTATTGAAAATGAATTCCTAAATATTTAAAATGTTTGATCTGCTCTATTCTATTTCCATTTATTTCCCACTTATACGTTCAACTTTTTTGAGTTTGTGGAATCTTTGGACTTTGGGGGCAAGGTGGCAAGAACCAGTACAAAATGGCTGCCAAGGAAGATGGAGCCAAACACACACATCCATGCATGAGAGGAAGGGGGATGGGGAATACAAAAATGTGCAATGAAGAAACCCAAGGAAGGGAAACACACAGAGAGGAGAAGATGACCGGGGGTGGGGGGAGGGTGGGATAGCACTTACACAGAGAGAAGAATGGGGAAAATGGGAGGGGGCATAAAATGCACAACGAGAGAAGCCAGCCAAGGAAGGATAACACGCACAAATCTACCAAGAGGGAGAAAGAGAGGGTAAAATTCGCACACAACAAGACCATGAAGAAGGAGAATAAAACTCACATGCACACAGAAGATGACCAGGGAGGGAACGAAACACACATTGGAGGAGTCCCAAGGGAGTATGAGATCATTGTGCCTTCTTGTCCTTTGCATCTCTTTTTTTCTGTGTCCCTAATAGTGTTCAGGTGCAGCATGAGAAAATCAAGCTTGTCCTCAAAAAGGGTACAAGGAGAAACTGGAGAAATGTTTGACTTGTTTTTGCTGCCCTTAGTCGGCAGCTGGTGGTGGGGAGGGGGGGAGAAAGAGAGAGAGAATGATGCTGGAGCATGGTGTATAACTTGGCACTTTATAACCTGCCTCTGCATGTATGTCCTTTCCCCCTCCATTTTGATGAAAGCATCCACCCACTGGTCCTGCAGTCACAATGATCCCTCTTAAAGCACATGGAGGGCACTTAAGGAAGTTCCTGTGGGTGTCATTGTGTGAGGAGCACCATGTTGAGGAAGTAGGGTTACCAGTTCCCCAGTAGGAGTGGGGGATCCCTCACTCCCAATGGCCACCCCAGCCGCTCCTCGCCTGGCCAGTGGGGGGGGGGGAGCCAGTGGTGGGGAGGAGCACAGGGAATGGGCCCAGGAGCTCCAGAGCATGTTCCTTGTCACACCAGAGCTCTTCCTTGTCACACTAGGAGTGGTGTAAGTCCCCCCCCCCGTGTGTGTGCCCTCATAATCCCCCCATCACTCAGCTTGGAATCCAAGGGACCTGGCAACCCTATGAGGAACTCTGCTAACCCAGCATACTAATGACAGTGCTATGCTGACAAAAGAAGAGACTAGGAAAATGAGCCAGGGATCTTGGGCATACAAAGCTCGTGCTTTTTTCCAGCAGGAAAAGCAGAGAGGATGGTCAGTGATAAGTTTCTCAATAGTAATTGTGTAAGGTCAGGGTCAGGTTCTTCGATTTCTCCAAGTTGAAAAATAACCATGTTGGCCACTGGTTCACATGGTTCTTTGAGGTCCTCACAAGGTTAGTGCAATTGCTGCAGTTCATATATGAGAAGCACAAAGCTCCATTAAAAAAATGCCAGCATTAACTAAAACGGATTGTTAATGAAATGCCCAACTTAAAGCCCAACTTAAAAGTACAAAAACCCATACCAAAATTATTTTGTCAAACAAGCTTTTTTCTAAACAAAAATTAAGAAACTTTGAAACTCAGAATAAAAGTTTGGAATTTTTTTTCAGACTTTGAATTTTTTATTCCAACTTTACATATTATTTCTGAGATGTACATTTCAAAAACAGTTTTCTTGCTGCAGCTAGAACATCTCGATTCCGCAGGCTGTATATAAAAGGGTTCAGCATTGGGGGGACGACAGTGATGCATACAGAATAAATCATAGATCTCTCTGCAGAGTAGGAATCTACTGGAGCCGTGTATGTCAGCATGGTTGCACTATAGAAGATGCTGACCACACACAAGTGAGATAAGCAGGTCCCCAAGGCCTTGTGCCTTCCTTCAGTTGAGCGCATGCTCAAAATTTGCACAAGGATAGCTATATAAGAGGAAACCATTATTGACACTGGGAGGAGAATTACTATTACATTATCAACATATACCATTTTTTCAAAGGTGGAAGTGTCAGCACAAGATAACTTCAGCAAAGCTGGGAACTCACAGACAAAATGGTTGATCACATTGGATCCACAGTAAGGCAGAAATCCTACATATAGGGCAATGGCCATGATCAGAAGGGATGATGAAGACCAGATTCCTACTGTCATGGCAAGACAGATTGTTCTCCTCATGAGGACTGGGTATTGCAATGGTCTGCAGATGGCCACATATCTGTCGTATGACATGACGGCTAAGACAAAGCATTCCGAGCTCCCCATAGTCAGAGTGAGGAAAATCTGGGCCACGCACCCTGCGAGTGAAATGGTGTTTCTCTGGGTTAAAAAGTTCACTGACATCTTAGGGACAACAATGAGGACTTGACCCATATCCATGCAGGCCAGCTGACTAAGGAAAAAGTACATGGGAGTATGTAGGGTAGAGTTAGTTTGGATTAGAAACAAGAGGAGACAGTTTCCTAGCAGAGCAATGGAAGCCATGAAGAGAACTATGGCAAAGAAAATGGTAGGTGTCCTTTGATGAATGAGCCCCATGAGAAGAAACTCTGTCCATGATGTTATGTTCTCATTTCTTTCCCATGCTTTATTTGGCTTCATTTCTCATGCTTCATTTGACTAGATATGACCAGAAGATCAAAAAAAGGCATCTCTGTAAAGAAATCATTGAAATGTTACACAAAGTTTTAGCTATTCTAAAAGTTTCATTTTCATTTAAAGCTTTCAAAGCTGCACTTAAAATTCACAGTGTTTTAAAACTGAGTATTGATTTGTTGGAAAAATTCAAAGGCAGAAGTATTTGCCCAGGCAGATACTACCCATAGACATTAGGAATAGGTGGAGAGTTTCTGGTCTCACGTGCTTTAATCCACAGTTTGTGTCAGGATGGAAGAGCTCTGATAGACATATTGAAATTCTTAATTGCCAAAAATGTGGGTTTTGTAAAGAAAAGCCATCTCTAAAACAGATAAAGCCGTATCTAAAAGTCATACGGCTTTTATAAAAGGCCAAAGTAATTAGCTGAATTAATCACTGAACATTATAATTGCCCTAAATTATTTGTAAATGAGTATAGAATGCAAACAGAATTTAAAAGAGTGTCTCTAGATTAATTGACTCATAACAGAAATCAGCTGTTGTTCAAAAGTGCTATTCAAAAGCTGTTATTCAAAATTGGCTGCATTAGTCTGTATAGAAAATATTAAGAGAATCCAATCACACCTTCAAGACTTCTTCATTTTATTCTCAGAGCATGAGGTTTGGTAGACTATTACATGTTTCTTCAGATGCCAGCGACACTAAACCAGATCAATTACAAATAAGTGTATAGATATCATTTTCTCCTGACTCCAACCCAATTAAACTACTGGGGAGAAAAAAAGAAATTTAAAAGTTCTTGAAAGTTTTGTCAAATAACTATAGAGACTACCATACACACACACACACACACACAAATCTTAGCACTTCCTATCAGCTACCTAAGATTAATAAAGACGTTGTTCCAGGACATCCTATAATTTCAAAAATCATCACCATGGCTGAGAGAGTATCTGGTCAGGTTTATACCAGTCTCTGACCATATGTTTTAAATGCAGGCAGACTGCATGTTTTAAACTGCAGAATTCCTGATTAAGCTTAAAAATTGTCGAAGGCTTTCACGGCCGGAGAACGATGGTTGTTGGGGGTTTTCCGGGCTGTATTGCCGTGGTCTTGGCATTGTAGTTCCTGACGTTTCTGCACAGGGAAGCCATTGAAATTCACAAGCATAAGCAAAACTTCAACAGGAAAGAAGAAACCTTAAGAATGAACAGAGCATGGGCTCCAGTTCTGAAAAACACCAGGCCAACAAAACACTCCACACCCGACAATAGCCCTGCAGAGAAGATTAGCACATCAAGCACCAATCCATATGCAAAAGAACCTCCTCAGGATACAGTGAAGCCTCCCGCCATTAGCATTCCACACCTTGGGAAACTCTTACAGAATGACTCAGCTCAACCCCACCCCTCCTGAGTAGATACAAATGACCTACATCTTTTCCACACTGTGACACTGAGAGATCTCTGTCTTTTGGTGCTACACCTCTGAAGATGCCAGCCACAGCTTCTGGCGAAACGTCAGGAACTACAATGCCAAGACCACGGCAATACAGCCCGGAAAACCCCCAACAACCATAAGCTTAAAAACATCAAAGTTTTCTCACAAGAAACTATCTTAGTCACCACAATATACTAGCATATCCCACGAAGGTGGATTACTGAGGCAATAATTAATACCATTCCAGATGGAATCTGTTCAAACCACTACTGAACTGTTATACTTTGCATTGACATATGACTGTTTTGGATTAATGTATACAGTTAATTTATTAACCCAGGGTCGAATCCACATTACTCATTCTAAGTCGCATGTTCCCCGCATTCCCCACGCAATTCCAAGTGCCGGTCACATTACCTCATTAAACAGACACATTTCATTCACATTTCTCCCGAATATGTGGTCACAGGTTTTCAACGGGAGTTTCACGGTGGCCGTGAACGGGCCAATGCGCAATTTACGCGTTTTTTTTTAAAACCACCCCCCTTCCTGTCTCTCCGGCCATTCTGAGAGTTCCTATTGGCTGATTCAACTTGCAAGTGCTCCGTAGTCTGCAAAGACTGTTTTTGACTTCATAGCATTGGATTTATTGATTATGCTGTTTCTGAATCAAATCTGGTAGTTTGAAAAATCATTTTGGGGTGAATCCATCCTCAGAACGGACTCGCAAAACTTCCTTTTTAACTGTTTTTTATTTTTTTATTTTATATTACTATAATATCGAAATTATGAAATATCGAAATAATGACACTCCAAGGAAGTGAAACTTCAGTAAAATTCAGGCACTGAACTGTCCTGCATAGGAAATGCCCACGAAAGCTTCCCACATGCTTCCAAATTTCCAAAAAAGAAATGGGAGAGAGCCATCAGTGCTGTCAGTGGGGGAAAGAGAGGCATCATTATCTTCAATGATGTTTCTTTATAAGGCAAGATCAAAACAACAGAAAAGTGCGCTCAAAATTTTTTTAAAAAAATGGGCGGGGAAAAAAAGGTCCCGCCCAAAAAAGCGGTTTTTGAGCGGCCATGTGACCGGAGGGACGCGCAAGAAAGATGGATTGGAAGCAGGGATGTGAACGAAGAGGAAAAAATCACGGATTGGAGGCAAACAGAAGATATCTGATAAACATGCGGGTAATGGGTGAATGTGGATTCGACCCAGGTTCCTGCCAAAACAATAAACATAACACCAAAATATGAAAATATGAAAACTTCATAGCTAATCTGCAGCCATGCTTTCTGAACAATCACCACCTGACTCCAGTAGTCATAGATCCAGAGGAGATAGCCATGTTAGTCTGTAGTAACAAAATCATAAAGAGTCCAGTAGCACTTTTAAGACTAACCATCTTTACTGTAGCATAAGCTTTCGAGAACCACAGTTCTCTTCATCAGATGCATCATTCGTCAGATGAGTTATCGTCAGATAATTCATCTGACAAAGAGAACTGTGGTTCTCAAAAGCTTATGGTACAGTAAAGGTAAAGGTGCTACTGGACACTACGTTTTTGACTCCAGTAGTGTACCTCAGAGATATAAAAGGATGTTTCTAATATAGATTCATGTTGAGAAATCATTCAAGGTATTTCAACAGAATTTCACCTCCTTCCACAAAGCGATTCATTAGAGCCTTCCCTACTCCATACATTCTATTGACGCCTTGGTTCAGTTTGTAAAATAACTTGGAAGCCAGACATACCTGTATTTTACTAAACGTTAAACATAAACATTAAATAGAAATTATTATGCAACTAGTACAGTGCAAAAGGAAAAGCAGGATATCTATTTTATACCCCTAGAGCATCCTATTCTGATGCTGCTCTTAGAGGGGCAGTGGGAGGTAAGCCAATTGTTGGAAAACAGACTTTCACAGTTCAATCCTAAACAGAGTTACCCCAGTCTAAACCCACTGAAACCATGGGCTTAGACTGGAGTAACTCTGCTTAGGATTGCATTGTTAGAGTGACTTAGTAATGGACAATACAAGCATCATAGTAGAATCACACTAAGGCATAAGATCAAGTACTAGAGCAATGTGACACCCGTGTCCATTAAACATAATCAGCAATATGGTCAGAGGAGCAAATATGATCCTGTCCACTGCATCTGGAGCATTTACACTAATGTGGCCTAAATTCCAGAAGAAATTATACATTAGCACTGTGTTTTGAGCAGGCCTGGTTGTGTTTGAGAAAAAAATTAAAGGGACATACATTGG
Source organism: Eublepharis macularius (assembly GCF_028583425.1). Taxonomy (NCBI): domain Eukaryota; kingdom Metazoa; phylum Chordata; class Lepidosauria; order Squamata; family Eublepharidae; genus Eublepharis; species Eublepharis macularius. Next base: position 155,356,852 of record NC_072793.1, on the reverse strand, counting down.
ATATAAGTTTTAAAAAAACTTGTGGGTCAACATTTAAACTTCCCAAGTTATCCCATCAGAAGCCACAGAACTGCTGTCCTAAAATATACAAGTGGACATATGGAACAGAAAATGGCGCAAGTGTAATTTATTCAGAAATTTGACTGTGTCAATCAAGGCCCCGACAGTTTCTTTGTCTGCTATAAGAGCTGTGAGTGACACTCTTTTGTTCCCTTGACTTCCTCTGGACCTTACGGATGAACGTCCTTTAAGAGTCCTTTTGTAACCATTCCAGTAACTGATTTCTCTGGCTTGCAGCCAGCAGTCCCACTAGCTGCTGGGGAAATAGGTAATGTCTTACAAAAGGGACTGCTTTGTGAATAAAAGTATTTAAAGATGAGATGGAATTGTGAAAATGTAAACTAAGAGCCACGGGTAAGCAAAAAGCCCTACTACGACAGCAAAAACAAAACGCTCATACACATACCTTAATCAGTCCATATCAACAGGAGGAGAAGAGTTCAGGTCCTCACTGAGTTAGATTGCCTGAATTCGGTAGAAAGCCACCTTGTTTTGGTAGAAAGGCAGCATAGAAATGTTTTACATAAATAAAACAGAAAGGTCTTGTGTTTCTTATTTATTATAATTAAATCATGCTCCTCCTGATACACACTGGTACCATATTGTTTTTGAACAGCTGTTCCCTGGAAAGCTACTATACCAAGTATCAGAAGTGTCAAAGAGATCCTTCTATCTAACATCAGTTATGAGGCTACCTGAAATGTGTTCATTCTTTGAAACAGTAAATATCTCAGTGCTTAATGTAATGATTTGAGATCAGTTGCTAATGCCCTGAGTCCCTCTTTGGGAAAAGGCCCAGCCCTTTAAACACTTCTATGTTTTGGCTGTATTGGCACTATAATGAAATCACTTGAGGACAGCGTACTTCAGATTTCTTTCTGTATGTCCCTCACACAGATCAAAATGTATAATCTTTGCTGTAACATTTTGGATGGTTGTTGTCCTTAAAAAACATTTGGTCCCAAGACTTTAATTAATGAGTTGTTGACAGAAATAGAAAAATATCCCTGAAGAATTTAGCCCTTTCTGTCACCTTTACAGTGCAATCTTGGGGGTGGGGGGAGAGGGCAAATGCACACAGGAAGGCAATCATCCCAGAAATATGCAGGCATTATCCAGAGTACGGAGACAGAGCTTGCTAGGACTGCTGCGCTGGTGCCAAGTTCCAGTGCAGTACCACTGTGGCCCCCTGCCAGAGGGCCACCAGTGCAACCTCCTGTACTGGGTGGGGAGGGAGCAGTCCAAGGGCATGGCAGGAGTTAGTTGCTCCCTAAACTGTCCCCGGCTAGAAACGCCCCTGGGTAATGGTGCATAGTTACACCCAGGGCTGGCACCACCATTGAGACAGTGAGGTGGGCGCCGTGTGGCCAGAGGGGGTGCCAGAGGGGGTGCCAGGGTGGAGGCGCACCATGGAGCTGGCGTGCCTGGCCCACAGCTGCTGCTGCAGCCAGCCAGCCCCCTGCCACCGCTGCCACTGACGCCACCACCACACGCCCCCATCCAGGTGCAGCAGCCGCGGGCCAGGTACGGCAGGCAGCCTGGGCGGCATGCAGAGCGCGGGCAGCCTCCTCTTGCCGCCCCAGCCACCCGCCAGCTAATGGGCCCCGCTTTGCTGCGTGATGATGTCATCACATGATGTGCGCGTGCATGAGAGGGTGGCCGCAGGTGCCAGAAACCCTGGCGCTGGCAGTGGTTACATCTGCAAAACTTGTGGTGCAGACATGGGTGCACATGAAGCTCAGGAAACATGCCCCCCCCGCCCGGCTGTCATGCCCCGAGTACCTTAAGGGGCACAGGAAGCTAACCTGTGTTGTGCCAAGTGCCCATTCTCCTCCAGTCAATCCCCCTTCTCACCCAGCCAATGCTGTCACCTGACAGGCAATATAAACTCTGGTCTGTGCATGCAGCCAGGCCAGATGACAAATCACACAGCACAGGGCTCCGCTGGTCAGCTCCATGAACATGGGATTTAGCATCTTTCACCGTGGAGTAGATCACACAAACACAGAGGGAATGGGAGCACCACATGGGAGCACAACATGCTGACAGGGCAGGTGGTGGGAAGCAGTTGCAGGCTGTCACCTGCTCCCTCCAGACATGGCTCTCTCCATGGTGGATGCCCCTTTGCCACTGCAAGTATGCACCTTTAGTTTTTCCCATAGGCATGCTGACCCACAACAACAATGGCATCAGTCCACACACACACAACTGCCAATGGCAGGACCCCAGGCCAACAGTCACAGCATGTACGTCTTTGCACAGAGCAACAACAACAACAACAACCCCCCCCCCTCCACAAGTCTCCCTCCATGCTCCTGCCCTCCATCACAGCCAAGGGCTGTACCTGCATCCAGGCAGCCATAGCAAACAGCCCTGGGCCAGGGCACAGCACTGCACTAAGCTGTCAGGGCACTGCTTCTGACTTCAGCTCCCCGGGGGCAGCCCCCTGTGACTCAAGCACTGCGGATGGTGGACCCTGGCAGAGCTATAGGGCACCTCATGTAGCCTACTACCTATTCTATGCCTCTTGGGTCATCAGCCCCTGGGAGCCGGTATTACCTCCTCTGGGGAAGATGGCCATTTCAAACACTTACTCCAATGGCCCTGCAGCCCCCTGGCCCCCTTCACATCTCCATGGTCTGCTGCCCCCTAACTCCATCCTAAAGCATCTGCACCATCATGGGTCACAGCTGGGCCCCTCAGCCAGGGTGTGGAGGTGGCCCTGGAACCACATGGGTGTGCTGAGGCAAGAGCTCCCCAGCAATCCACCCCCATGCCATTGAGCAGCTGATGTCCAGAACCATCCAGGTCAGCAGTAAGACTGGCACTGGCCCTCCACCCCAGTCCCCATACCCCAGCCCCAGCCATTCAGGCCACTGACATAGTGCCAGCCCTGCAACCCCCCATGAAGAGCCAGTCCTGTTGGGAGCCACCCTGTGCCATTGTGGTGCCTGCTATAGTGCCTCCTGCTGTGCCACCCAGAGGTACAGCCAATTCAGGAGGTGGATCAGGCAGATCTCTGGCAGAGGCAGTGACTAGAAGAGCAGCCATCCTACTATGGGGAGTTTGGTTGCTGGGGGAAGGAGGGGCTTGTTAGAACTGGGGATTGTTTTGAAGGCACACCCCACTGGGCCCATTCTTTTCCCAGTTGGGGCCAGAGCCCACCACCCAGCTCTGTCCTGGGTGGGTTCCCTTCCCTAGAGGGGTCCTGCTGCTGTTCTAATTCCATTCTGTGTCTGGGGGGGAGCAAAGATCCCACAGTCCCACAGCCCCTTGTGGCATACCAGCATGGCTGTGCCAGGCTCAGCAGACAGTGTTGCCCAATGACAGCCCAAGTGGACCAAGGCAGGGAAGGTGCAGCTGTATGGGCTAGTGGTGGAGCAAACCAGTATGGCCCTTGCCAACAGCAGGGCTGCTGTGCAACAGTTCACTGCCATGCCTTCTGGAGCATGGCAACAGAGAGGATCTTGCCCTGTTTCATGCTATGCACATGGACTTTTCCACCCTGAAGAAACAGAATGACTCCTTTGGACCAGCTCAGAAGTAGGTGCAGTCACTCATGGTCCAGGGCTTTTTCTATGACCAAGCAGTGGTGAAGGGTCTGCCTGGTGCTGAAGCCATGCTGCGTGCAGTAATCCCATCCATCTCTGTGTGCAGCTGCGGCATTGAAGTTTTATCTAGTGGGTATGTGGCCTTGAGGCTGTAATGTACCCGCAGAGGGCCTGGGGGTGGCCCTCATTGCCACCTGCTCACACCTTGCTAATCCTTGCAGGTGATTCAGTCAGCAAAGAGGATAGTGCCAGGCCATCAGGTGCCAGGGCCGCCAAGGAGACTGGTCCACATGGCAGCTTGAGGATTGCAACCCCAGACACAGACCCAGAAGACAGGATATTGGTGTTATTGAATGATCATCCACTACCCTGGGTGACCGACCTGTGGGGCTCCTAGTAGGTCCTTTTTGCTAGGCAGGAGAAACTAGAGGTCACCGTCATCATGGTTCTTAAATGGAACATCCATGTTGAGAGACAGTATGCCTCTGAACAGCTATTGATGGGATACAACAAATTGCAGGGGAGGATTAATGCTTTCATGTCCATCCTTTAGCATTTCTGGAGGTAGCTGAGAGCCTCTGTAGGGCACAGGATGCTGAACTTCTAGATCCCTGGCCTGATCCAGCATAGGTTCTTAAACTCCTTAATGACAGCTGGACTCTGACTAATCCTACACAATAATACAATACCTAAGAGGACAGCTACTACAGCGTGTTGATCTAAGGCTGGGGAGATGTAGATTTTAAAACCTGCACAACTATTAAACTTAGAGCTGAATTATATGAGACAACTTACGTGAGTTTAAATGTGAGTTTTGAAGGGTGTGTGCTCCAATATCCCCATGTTTACTTTTCTCCAAGCTGAGCACGTGTCCTGTTACTTCAGTCCATGCACATGTCCAGTGACTTCAGTCTATGTGTGTAGCTGCATTTGTGAGTGTCCATTGTCATCATCAGTGAGTCTCTCGTGCCGAGCTTCTTTTTGGTCTGCTTCAGCTTCCCTTGCCCCCTCCATCCATTTCTTTCTTGGCAAGCCTCGTGGCACAGAGTGGTAAGCGGCAGTACTGCAGCCCAAGCTCTGCTCATGACCTGAGTTTGATCCTGGGGGAAGCTGCATTCAAGTAGCCAGCTCAAGGTTGACTCAGCCTTCCATCCTTCCAAGGTTGGTAAAATGAGTACCCAGTTTCCTGGGGGTAAAGTGACTGGGGAAAGCAATAAAAAACCACCCTGTAACAAAAGTCTGCCAAGAAAACATTGTGATGTGATATCCCCCCATGGGTCAGTAATGACTCGGTGCTTGAACCTTTACCTACCGGCTTCCCTCACCCCTTCCTCCTCATTGTTTTCCCCATAACAGGAAGATGGTGCTCTTGTCTATGAATCTTGACTCTAGAAATTAAAGTGGTGTTGGATGCTCATGTCAATAAATGGAATTGGCGGGCGGTTGAAGAAGAGGGGTGGTTTCACACAGGTGTTCCATTCATTTCCTTCCCTCCTGGCACAAAGGTTTTTCTGGGGGAAATGGGGGTCTGGAAGGTGGTGGTTTCCCTCACCCCCCCCCCCCGCAAAGTTTGGGGAGACTAATCCTAGGGCTGTGCCGTGCATTTCAGCTCCCTTCTTGGACTGGGCAGGCCAGCACAAGGCAGGCAGGCAGGCTGGCCATCATCATTGTGGAGTGAAGTGGAAAGTGCCAATTGAAAAGTAAACCCACTCATCTGTTGGAGGCGAGGGGGAAAGGCGACCCCTTATTTTGGGCTGGTCCAAGGCAACATCAGTTTTTATTTCCACCTCTGGAAACTCAGGGGGGAACTGCCACTTATCTCCTTCCAGCCCGTATTTTTGGATGGTACCACAGCAACACCAGTGTTAGCAATTTCATAAAAAACCATGGAGGAGGTGAGTGGGCAAGAATGTGAGGATTTGCCTCCATTCGCATGGCATAGATTCCCCCATGTCTGGCAGCCCAAACTGCTATATCTCAGCCAAGGGAGGGCACTGTCTTGACCACTGCTTGCCCCCTAAACAGCCCTCACTTGCCTTTCTATACTGGGCAGAGAATCCCTGCTCTTCTCTAATATTCCATCAGAGCAGTTTGCAAAGTGACATGAAGTGCCCCCCCCACAAGCTGGTTGAAATTAAATCAAAAGAGTTTTCAGGTAAACATTAGGAAGAACTTCCTAACAGAGTAGTCCCTCAGTGGAACAGGCTTCCACAGGAAGCGGTAGGCTTTCCTTCTTTGGAGGTTTTTAAGCAGAGGCTAGATGGCCATCTGACACAGTGCTGATTCTGTGAACTTAGGCAGATCATGAGAGAGAGCGAGAGAGCAGGAAGGGTTACATCAGTGCTTAGTTCTCGTGGCCTCTTCTTACATGCCCAGGGTAAGGCCGATTGCCACCTTTGGGTCAGGAAGCAATTTTCCCCAGGCCAGTTTGGCTAGGGATCTTGACAGTGTTTTGTCATCTTCTGGACATGGAGCAAGGGTCACTGGGTGTGTGGTAGGGAGGTAGTTGTGAATTTCCTGCATAGTGCAAGGGGTTGGACTAGATGACCCTGGAGGTCCCTTCCAACCCCGTGACTATGATTTTATGATGCTATGAACTTCCTCCTCCTTCTCTCCATGTAGTGTCTTCAGTCGGGATAAAGAGGAGATGGAGAAGAAAGACCTCAGCAACAGCACCTTAATAGGACAGAGCGGGGATCCTCTTTTCATACATTCCAAAGTCCAGCACTCTATCCAACCCAGCATTTCCTTCCCCTTTCTGAGTTCTTTCCTCTGGTAAGGATTAGTGTTGAAAACACTGCATTGTTGCTTTTTGAAAACACCTTTTCAAACCATATGTTCAGTGTCTTTTTCTGGATTCATACACTCTCTTCCTTACACTTTTATGCTGTGCTGTGCAGTGTAGGTCAGCTCCCCACCCCCATGCCTGATGCCCATCTCTTTCCATGGCACCTGGCTCTGCTACCCGCCCCCCCCCCCATTTATCCCACCAATAACAACTTCGAAGGGCCTCAAGCTAGGAGGGAAACCCTTTGATCCATCAATGGATCGGTCTTACACATGGAAGGAAAAAAACAAGATGTCTTTCCTGGGGACAAGGGGGTTGGAAAGTGGGGATTCTCCACCACCACCAACCCCGCTTTGCATAGATGCTCCCCTTTCCTGATGGGCCAAGCTGCAAATTCTCAGCAGAGGTGTGGAACCCCCATTTTCTAGCCCCACCCCCCTTGCCACCAGGAAAACCAGTTGTTTTTGTCCCTGAAACGTAAAATAGTTCCATGGATGGCCACTTCTTTCCTCTCTCTCTGCCTCGTTGTGTGTGTGTGGGGGGGGGGTGCCTTCATGTCCATGCTTTATCCTGAAGGGTGAGAGTGGAAAACAAAGTAGACTCCTGTTTGTGACACAGGCTGGGGAAGGCAGCTAGGATCAGCCTGTCATAGTTTTTAATTGTGTGAGGTGTCCATTCCCCCACCAGTCTGGAAACTTGGTAGAGTGGTGTTCTCCTGCCCCCCAATCAGGCAGGTTATCAACTACAAGTAGTAGGGTTTACATAACCAACATGCACAAGAACAAGAAGCAGTGTTTGTTAGAGAAAATACTCCTCCTGCTGTACAATAGATTGAACAATTCCCCCTCACAGAAAAGTTAAAAAGGAAAGTTGGAGTATGTACAAGAGAGAAGGTGCACCATGGGATACCATTCCTCATCTGGGAGGAACGGGGAAGAAACCTGTGCCAGTCTGAACACGTGATCAACTGCTGTGTGCCTGCGATGTACAAGTGAACAACAAAGTAACAGGGAAACACATGCAAGTCCGATCATGTGCTGTACGTGTGTAATTTGTCTCTTGTACTTCAGCTCTTACTGGATAACATTGGACCAGTCACTCTCCTTCAAACCAGCCTAACTCATAGGATGTTGTGCCAGCCCTCTTCCCTCACCCCACCTGCCCCTCCTCTATTCCCCTTTTCCATTTTATCTAAGATGAAAAATACTGTCTGTGTAACCAATTCCTGTGGTGCCTCTCTGATAGGATGATTCCCTGGGAGAGGGGAAGACAACAATATCTCCAAAAGATGAACCAATTATGCCACATATGTCCCTTACAGATGCTGGACCACCAGTACAATTATCTGTTAAAAATTCTCCCCACGACTTGCAACTAAGCTATTATCCTCCACCTGATTAGGTACAGGGAGGCAAGCCTCAAGTCCTTGCAGAAAATTAAGTCAGTGGATGTTGGCACCAGCTTATATTATTCCATATAAAGAGACCTCAAATCCTTCTGTACTGTTGCTGACATCACTGTGGAAGCATGGAGAACTGAAGCTTCAGGTTGCACACCACTACCACCACCGCAAGAATGAACGTGGTGCAAATGTTTAGAGCCCCACTTGCATGCTTATGTTAAGATGAGAAAATAAACCATCTCTTTGGATTGTAGATAGCCTGAAGAACGGTGGAGTCAGCCCACGTCCACCAGAGTGCAGAAATAATATGAATAATTGTGGGAAGAACAGAAATAAAGTGAACCCTTTGGCTGATTTAGCTAACCGACAAATTCCACTTCTCTTCCAAGGAAGGGTGTTCCACTACGTACCCCTGAAATTAACAGTCACATACAATGAATTCGTAATAAATATCAGTGAAATGTTGTTAAATGATACCTGAAAGTGCTAAATTCTTTAGGGAAACTTTCTGTCAACAATTCATTAATTGAAGTCTTGGGACCATATTCCCAAAAGAAATTGCTCAAAATAGCTTACTAAACAGTTTTTCCAAAGGTGATTTCACTGTGATGGGAAAAGAACCATGGTATATAAATGCTGGCGAGTTTTCCCAAAAAACAGGGAGTCTGATCTCAGATAATTTCATTTAGTACTGATATTATTTCAAACAAACACATTTTAGTTAACCAAACTACTGAGGTCAGATAATAAACAATTTTCTTTGCCAGATATCTCTGATACTTGGTATAACTTAGTATAACAGCCAAAGCAAAATTTTAATCCAAGTGATAATAATGGGAATGATTTAATTAAAATAAACCACGCAGACACCAGCCCATTCTACTAAACGTTGGCTGTCTATCTATGTGCGGACACAAAATTTTCTCCTGCTGCAGTTATGGACAGATGAAGGTATGTTTGTGGACACTTTTATTCATTTATGTATTTTTGCTTTTGTGCGTGTGTGATGGTAAAGGTCTATATTTTCCCAATAATGTTAAGAAAATCTTGTTGCAGCCTTAAGCTTTTAGGTGCAGGGCCATGGTATAATAGGAAAGCATCTGTTTTACATGAAGAAGGTTCCAGGGTAAATCCCTGGCAGGTTCAGTTCTCAGTCAGGGGTATTTCATATTGCCAGCTACCTGATCTTCTGATTAGGTTGTAGGTAATAAGAAAAACCTTGTTGTGAGAACCTGGAGAGCTGCTGCCTGTCACAGCAGAAAATTCTGCCCTCGATAGCCCAATGGTCTGACTCAATATAAGACAGATTTATGAGTGACTGATTTTTTATAGTGAGAACATGTGAGTGTGTAGGGTATTAACAACTTCAGCAGGTGCTAGTATTTCGACTTTAAGCCAGAGAAATCAGCTGGAATGTTTTCATAAGAACTCTAAAAGGAATGTGAATCAACAAAGATTATATATGGAAAAGTAAAGGCTACAAACTGTCCTGGCACCTTACACTAACACAGGTGCTGTGATGAGACAGGCATGAACAGAAAAAAAAAATGAACATGGTGTTCATTGTTCGTTTCCTTCCACAAACAATGAACAACAAACACTGACGAACATGATCCTGTCATGAACATGTTCGTTGTTCATGGGGGCCAGCAGGCTCTCCTCCAGCCATCAAGATCCCTACTGCACCACTCCCAGAAACCCTACCTGAGCAGGCAGCAGGAAATGTACCAATAATAAATAATAGCTTGGCCCCAGATCCTGGCACCAGCCCTGGAACTTGAAGGGGTAGATCCCTACCGCACCACTCCCAGAAACCCTACCTGAGCAGGCAGCAGGAAAGGTACCACTATATAAATAATAGCTTGGCCCCAGAGCTTGGCAGCAGCCCTGGAACCTGAAGGGGTAGATCCCTATCCCACCACACACAAAGAAAATTCAAGCTCCAATGCACTCACCCTGTCTCTCTAACAGCATCTGTCTCTTCCTGAAAGCCAGAGCTGGAAGCCCCCCTTCCCCCCGGTCTTTTCCTCTTGTAACAAATTTGGAGCTCCAGTCCACACTTGGAAGGAAGACCTGCCTATCAAGCTAAATTGGGCTTAGGTTGGGGTTTCCAGGTCAACAGCAGGAGTTCAGACAGAGTTCAGACAATCCCTGCCTGAGTTGCCAAGGGAATTGATTGCAGATGCCAGACAGTCTGGCTTGACAAACAGCAATGAACAAGGCTTGCAACGACCACCTGTTCATTTGTTTGTGAACAGAAAATTGGGCTGTTCATGGTTTTTTTTAGTTCGTATTGCTGTTCGTGCCCATCTCTAGCTGGGAACACTTTGGATGCCACAAACTTATAGTGGCAAAATGTGGACCCTGTTAAGATGGTGCCTAGCAGTATTAATGTTCAACTGTTATGCTTTTTTTGTCCTGAACAGTACACTTTGTGCTGCAACCCAGCACTGAGGGGTTTCAGCAACAAGGGTTTTTTGCTTGTGGGGAAGGAGAAGAGAAATTAATTCTCAGCTGCTCACAGGATCAGCTGTGAGTTGGCATCTGTTCTCCCTCTAAGATTCTCACTCCATCTTGCAAGGCTGAGAGACACCAAGGAGTCTGAGATGGAGAGAATAGAAACTGATTACCACTCCAGACTTTTGTTTGGGTCCAGGGACAGAGCCAGAAAAAAAAATAAAAACCCTTGGAAAGAAGAGAACAACAATTGTTTCCAGTTGATTTCCCCCACCCCAAGCTTCTTGTTCCTTCCTATGCTGGCATACAATAATATTTCTGGAGGGGTTCACAAGCTGACTCCCAGATAATCCTTTCTCAGCTGAGAGGCAGTGTCTGATCTCCATTCCACCTCCAGAAACTTTGATCCATCTCAGGAAGGTTGGGACACAGCAAAGTTTTCTAGGGTAGGAGATCAGAACCTGGCTTGCAGATGATCCCTGTGATCCATTTGGAGTCAGTTTTTGATTCCCCATCCATATTTCATTGCTTTTCAGAAAGGCTAGGATAACAATATTTAGTGTGGGGGAGATAAGATGAGACACTGACTTCCAGCTGATTCCTGGGAGTAAGCTGAGAGTTTGTTTCTGACATGTTCAGTATTTACACAAGTTGTTCAGTATCAATTGAATATATCCAGAATCGGCTCACAGTGTAACCATTAGTGTTGAACACAATATATTTGGCTGCCAAACATGCTGGTTGTGAAATTCCCAGCATGCCTAGTTTTAAGGTTCTAAAAGTTTGACACTCTTATTTTCACCTTTAGATGTTAGTTTGGTGACTTAGCCAACAAATACCACAGGTAGACAGGAATTGAGACCTATAGTTGCTACAACCGACACTGTGATCATTGCATTACACTTTCTCACACCTAGATGTTGTAATGTCAGCTTACACTGTTGATCATAAATAAGGTAGACCTTTCATGGAATATCTATGCCTTTTTTACTTCATGTGGTGCTGATTACTTACCTGAATATAACTGTTGTAAGAGTCCTAACAAAGATTTATTTTTCCAGGGGATCCTAGAATGTGCAGGTGTACCGTGCCACTTTGCACCCAAAGACATGTCACCTGTCGATTGAAATTAGGCTTACTCTAAATTTTGAAAACTATTCTGCCATAGGAAAACTTTACTATCTATCCTAATTTCTGACTTAGGTTCAGTAAGTCGGCAACTATAGACAAAATATGGTTGATATTAATATTGAATCCGGTTTAATAAGTATATTAATGTTCACATCACACAAAATATTATCTAGAATTACATTTTTAATCATTTCATTTGAAAGAATCTTTTGAATTCATTAATTTAAGCAAACAATATTTAACGAATAATGGTAGATTGTCACACACATGGCTGTTTTACTAGGTTTTCAAGCAAACTATTGTTCCACTCTTGTAAAAGACGGAATTTTGCCACCTTTTCCTTCCATTTCTCTCATTCTCTTATAAGATCCAGTCAAGCCAACTGAAGAAGATATGGAAAAGAACAATACAACGTCATGGACAGAATTTATTCTCTTGGGGTTTTTAAGCCAGACAAAAGCCCCTGCTGCTGTTTTGAGTCTGCTGATCTTTATGTTCCTTATGGTGCTCTCTGAAAACTGCCTCCTTCTCTACCTTATTAAAGTAGACTCCGGTCTTCAGTCCCCAATGTATTTTTTTCTTAGTCAGTTGTCCATTATGGATATCTGCCAAACTCTCGCCATTGGCCCAAAAATGACTGCCAATTTTTTAATGAAGAGGAATGTAATTACCCTGACAGGATGTTCAATTCAACTGTTTTTCATAGTATCAATGGCTGGTGCAGAATTCTTTCTCCTGGGAGTGATGTCTTATGATCGATATGTGGCCATATGCAAGCCTTTGCTATCTCCAGTTCTCATGAGGAGGAATATCTGCCTGTCTCTGACAGCAGGAGTTTGGTGTGGTGCTTCTTTAAATGCCTTGGTGCCTGCTGTTTATGTGCTGCTGCAACCCTACTGTGGCTCAAATGTGATTGAACATATCTTTTGTGAGTTGCCATCAATGCTGAGGTTGTCGTGTTCTGACACGTCTGCCTTTCAAAGAGTGGCATTCTTTATTAGTGTAGAGCTGCTTCTCCCCCCTTTGTCAACCATTCTAGTTTCATACACTTGTATCCTCATTACAGTCCTGAGATCAGCTGGAAAGAGCCATAAAGCACTGGGTACTTGCTTTTCCCATTTGTTAGTGGTGGGACTCTTCTATGGGGCAGCCATATTCAAATATCTGAGACCCATGTCTTATCGAACACCATTTCAAGATGATATGGTCTCATTATTTTGTACCATTGTCACTCCCACGTTAAACCCACTCATCTACAGCCTAAGGAATCGAGATGTTCTAGAAGCACTGAAAAAATTACTCAGGAAACATACAATTGGTTTATGACAAAATGTATCATGATATGATAAACTGATAAAATAAATTATTCATTGAGTGATATAACAGTCACAAATATTATAAGTTACTATGTGGCTATCTTGACAATATTGTACTAATGGTGGGAGCCTGGGAATAACAACTCCAGTTGGATTTGTGATAGTACAGGCCTTACTGGTACCCAATTTCATACTATGGAGAATAGGGATTTTTTAAAAACTGCCCTAGGTCTCAAGTTGTCTATTTCAACCATTCCCAGCAGCACCCTTTACCCTACCAAGAACACACCAGTAACAAGAGATGCATTTGTTTGGTGTTCTATAACCAAACCTTCTCTTTAAATTCAGAATCTCCTTTCTGCAGACTACTGTGGAGGACGGGGAAAACTCTGGAAACCTCTCTTGTTAGTGGTAAATAATACTTAGCATGCATCTTGTCCATGTTTTCCCCTTGTGCTTCAATTGTAATTGTCTTTGGCCTCACACCATAAACACTTTCTGAGGCTGAGACATGCTTAACCTGATTTCCATGACAGTTTAGTGTAGTAATTAAGAAGAGCAGCAGGACTCTAATCTGGACAATTGGGTTTGATTCCCTACTCTTCCACTTAAGCCACGTGGATGACCTTGGGTCAGTCACAGCTCTTCCAGAGCTCTCTCAGCCCCACCCACCTCACAGGGTGATTGTTGTGAGGATAATAATAGCATAGGGTGTTGTTGTTCTGAAGGGTGGTATATAAATAAAATGTTGTTGTTGTTGTTATGTGCCTTAATCAGTGGATACCTAGGTTTTATACATATTTAAAAAGACCAAATAACTGCGATTTCAGAAAAGAAAAACCTGTATTGTTGTATTAGTCGTTGTTTAGAAGAAGAAAAGGTATGTAGTTGAGCACACTATACTACTACAGCATTCGAGCAAAGGAAAAAAAAACAGGGACCTTAAAATCTTCCGTAAGTCTAAACTTACTCCCTCAAGATAATTATTTTAAAACATTAAATCTCTAGCCCCAGCCACTTTTGTTAGAAGTTTCTCATCCATTTACTAACCAAGTTTGACCCTGCTTAGTTTCCAAGAGATCATGTATATAAAGAGGCCCCCATGGGTAAATAGAAACCGAAAGATAGATAAGAATCCCCAGTGGGAAACAATGATTCACATGTATTCAGTATAGATACAATAAATATTTTATAAAGTGCAAAAGTGCCCAGTTGTGAAATCTAATAAATACCCAGTCAAAAATAACAAAAAAAACTATACATTACATAAACATCTTCTCTTGGCACACAATAGTCAGTGAATACATCCAATGACACAGTTATGAAAATTCAAGTCCCTCAAACCATCCAGCAGGACGAAAAGAATGCTGTTAAATGCTTTATCTTGTCCAGCCACCTGCTTAGCATCTGTTCTGGAAGAGGCAGCGCTGACCACCGCTATTATAAACAACTAGCAACAAAGCCCATTGTGGGAAAAAATACAATGGGCTCTAGAAAGGGGCGGGCAGATAGGCAGCATTCTCTCCTCCTCCGTCACTCATCCTAGCCAGTCAAGGAGGGAGTGGGCATTGCCACCTGCTCCATGCATGATCTCGGCCATGTGAAGGGGGGTGGGCTTTGCTACCTGCTCCACTCCTGATCCCAGCTGGGTGAAGGAGGAACGGGCATTGCTTCCTGCTCCATGCCTGATCTTGGTCAGGTGAACGAGTGGGCGGCTTTGCTACCTGCTCCACACCTGATACAGGCCGCTAGGGGTGGCAGCATTGCCACCTGCTCTGCTCCTGACCGCAGGTGGGTGAAGGGGAAACGGCCATTGCCTCCTGCTCCATGACTGATTACAGATGGGTGAAGGGGGGTGGGTATGACCGCCTGCTCAGTGCCTTATTCCAGTAGGTTGAAGGGAGTGAGCATGGCCATCTGCTCCACTCCTTATCCCGACTAGGTGAAGGGAAGAAGGGCATTGCCTCCTGGTCGGCACCTGATCCCAGCCAGGTAAAGGTGCAGGGCAGACATTGCCACCTTCTCCACTCCTGTCCCCAACTGGGTTATGGCAGGGGGGATTGCTACCTGCTCCACTCCTAATACCTGCTGCATTATGGCAGGGGGAGGGCATTGCCACCTGCTCCACTCCTGATACCAGCTGGGTTAAGGCAGGGGGGTGGGCATTCCCATTTGGTCATTTCCTAATATCAGCTGGGTTAAGGCAGGAGATGGGAATTGCCAGGGGTGGGCATTGCCACCTGCTCTGTTTCTAATACCAGTTGCATAAGGCAGGGGGTATGCATTGCCAACTTCTCCATTCCTGATCCCAGCTGGCTAAAGAGGAGTTGGCCATTGCCACCTGCGCTGCTCCTAATACCAGCTGGGTTAAGGTGGGGGTGTGCATTATGACCTCCACTGCTCCTAATACCAGCTGGGTTAAGGCAGGGGTGGGCATTTCTGCCTGCTCCACTCCTAATACCACCTGGTTTAAGGCAGGAGGCAGACATTGCCACCTGCTCTGCTTCTGGTCCCAGATGGCTAAAGTGGAATGGGCATTACCACCTGTCCCGCTTCTAGTACCAGCTGGGTACAGTGGGGTCGGGCATTGCCACCTGCTCCGCTCCTAATCCCATCTGGCTGAAGGGGGAGTGGGCCTTGTCCCCTGCTCTGTTCCTAATACCAGCTGGGTGAAAATGGAGGTGAGCATTGCCACCTTCTCTGCTCCTCATCCCAGATGGCTGAAGGGGGGCGGGTATTGCTACCTGTCCTGCTCCTAATACCAGCTCAGTTAAGGCGGGGGTGGGCATTTCCGCCTGCTCCGCTCCTAATACCAGCTGGTTTAAGGCAGGGGGCAGACATTGCCACCTGCTCTGCTCCTGGTCCCAGATGGCTAAAGTGGAATGGGCACTGCCACCTGTCCCGCTCCTAAAACCAGCTGGGTAAGGTGGAGTCTGGCATTGCCACCTGTTCTGCTCCTAATCCCATCTGGCTGAAGGGGGGTGGGCCTTGCTCCCTGCTCTGCTCCTAATACTAGCTGGGTGAAGATGGGGGTGGGCATTGCCACCCGTTCCGCTCCTGATCCCAGATGGCTGAAGGGGGGCAGGTATTGCTACCTGCCCCGCTCCTAATACCAGCTGGGTTAAGGTGGGGGTGGACATTGCCACCTGCTCAGCTCCTAATATTGGCTGGGTTAAGTGGGGTATGAGAAGTGCCAGGGGCGGGCTTTGCCACCTACTCCACTCCTAATATTAGCTGGGCTAAGGTGGGGGTGGGCATTGCCACCTGCTCCCATCCTGCTCCCATCCTGGGCTTCCCACCATGGAACATTTTTGGAGGGACATGGTGCCTTGCCTGGGCTTCCCTCTGCAGCAGCACCCTCTGGTGGTGCTCCAGAGTATAAAGTGAGTTGTCTGAAACACGCTTACTCAATTATATAGTAGGATGTGAGACATGACATTGCAAAGTTACAACCCTTCCCACCTTAAAAAAAAACGAGGAGGGAAGGGTAGAGAACTGGGGAAGGAAGGAGTGGTTTCCACCGGGTGGCCAACTAATCACTGCCCATGGAAAGGGAAGGGAAGGGAAGGGAAGGGAAAGAGAAGCAGTACTGGACTAAGATTTCTCCACACATATAAGATGAATCAACAGCGAATTGACAGTGGATTTTTAAAAAGTCGCAGTATGGGAGCAGGGGGTGGGGAAGCTGGGGGAAAGGCGCAGAAAGGTCAATTCTGCATCTCAAGACTCATTTTCACATGCGGAAATCTGGACATCAAGAGAAGCAGAATGGAGTCAAAAATGCCATAAACTGACCATGTGGAAAACATCTCAGAGAGCCAAGCCTGAACAGGGAAGGGGGAGTCTTCGGCCCTCTCTGTGGGTAATTCCTACAAAGACCAAGTAGTGGCAGCAGGTACAACAGAGAAGGAGTGAAAGGCCCTCTGAGGGTTGGGAGGAACGGGGTAGGTGGCATGTGCCAGGTGGAGACTTGCTGCCATCCCCAGATATCTCAGAGGGCAAGAAGGGGCAGTGCTCATAAATCAATGGGGCTGTTCCACCACAATCTCATTTTAAAAGAATTCAAAAATAGGAACAGGATGTGGGCTGTGATAACCTCCTGTTAAAGACACAAATACATGTAAATCCACCTCTTTTTATTAAAATCTTGGCATTTTCAGAAGAGAAACGTGCTAAACTGAAGTTTCTTTCTTCTACCGTCAGCCACTTAATTAAAGTCTTGGGACTGTATTCCCTAAAGCATGACAAACTTTCCCTTGGATGATGCAAACATGGTTTAGCTTTTTAACCTACAAACGCTCCCTTTAGAACCAAGATAATGAATTACAGAGTTCAAAAACATTGTCGGAGAAAAACTATAGAAGTTTATTTGAATGCCATTACCAAGGAGCTGATTTTAAAAAGGCTGTAGCAATGTTGGACCCTCACATTGTACAATTTAGGATTCAGAACAATACAGGTATACATTTGTTTTATGAGTCTAGCAATGGCAGTACAAACACCACCAAGATTTCATGTTTGTTCCCTCCCTCCGCAAGTAGATGAAATGAGTTATCTTTTTAAAGTAATGATTTCTATATCTATATATTGAAACATTCCTTTCTGATTAAACTCAAGGCAGGATTGTGACAGTTCAAATGCACATTTCAACACATTATTTATTTCAAATAATCTCAGGGCTTTTGTTCAGTGGGAATGCAGTGGAACGGAGTTTCAGCACCTCTTGAAAATACCTGGCAAAAGCACATGAAAACAATATTATTTCAAAGAATCCCATGTGTTTCTCCCTCGTTTCCCTCGTGAGAGTTCTGCCCCCTCTTTTCCCAGGAAAAAAGCCCTGAATAATCTGATGACTCAACGGTCTTGGACAACGTAAATCACTCCAATACAACCCTCTAGGTCTATGCTCACATTGAAGCCACTGCAGCCAAAAATTTTGCCACAGCCAGCGTTTTACCAAACTCAGTGTCATCAAGCAGGAATCTATGCATTACCTGATGCATTGACTGTTATTAGGACAATATTTCTGAATCCTGATTACTTGAAGCTCAGCATTCTATTCCAAAGGGTTGGTTTAGAGGACTATGATGAAGGAACGTGGCTAAATGACGCAGCCCATTTTTTTCTGCAAAGTTGATCTATATTAGGCACGTAGAAAGCAATTTTGTCTTCCCCATGGAGGAGCAGAAGGTAAGTGACTTTTAAAAAATTATTTATAAGAATGTTAGCTACATCTAGAATCATAATTTTACTCTTGATATAAAGGTCTTGGAATGAAATCCTATCTATGCTTATTCCAGTCTAATGAGTTTAGATGTGAGTAACTGTGCTTAAGATTACACATCTGCTAGTTCATTTATTATACAAGAAAGAACCATGAAGGAGTAAATATGAAGTTACTTCTGAGCATTTATTTGTCACTTTTTCATTACAAGCAGTTCCTAAGGAAATATATTAGTAAAATTAAAATTATTCAGATGCACAAAGCACATTAAAATCAAGCGAAGAGTGAATTTATGAAGTGGCAAATTGTTTCATAAGAATTATGTCTTACACATTTTGAAATTGCCCAGTGATCAGACTCCCCTCCACCTTCAGTTATTGAGTTATGGTAGTGTAATAACAAAAAAGTGCTTTCTTTTGAGGGAAAAATATGTATGATTCCAGGCTATGTGATAGATAGGTATGAATTGTGCCTCTGTGTAGCCAGGAACATCTCTGGTTGGAGCGATAAGGGTTTGAGCTATCAAGAACGATTTTCCTCTCACTTTGGCATCTATGTCTTAGTAGCTGTATGGTTCTTAAAGAGAAAGGAGAAACTCAGACTAGAGCAAGGCCGAATCCACATTACCTTCACGCGTCCCGGTGTTGCGCTAAATGTCCGCGAAACACCCGGAAGTATAGAGTCTTTCAAGCGCGATTTCAGAAATCGCGCTTGAAAGACGCTATACTTCCAGGTGTTTCGCGGACATTTAGCGCCGCGCGGAGGTAATGTGGATTCGGCCCAATATGGCATAAGCACAAAATAAGAATCTTTGGGGTTACAATAAATATGGAAGTTTAATATTCTAAATGTTTTTATTGTTCCCAATTTTTTGTTAAGTAAAAGGTTAAATACTAAAAACCTAACAATAATAAAAGATTAAATGAGACCTGAAGATAATATCTGTGTAGGTTGATCCTACCTTTTAAAATAACTGGGTATGCTGTGGCTACTCTGAATTTTACCTTGATCCACAGTTCTAAACACTCCCTTGTCAAAGCTCCATATATGTTGGGTGGCACATTGTACTCCGTGAAAAACAGCTTAGAGCAGATCTGCACAAGTTTTAGAAAACTATTCCATCATATGCTGATTCCGCACACGTTGGATAATGCACTTTCAATGTACTTTATCAATCATTTGAGGTGGATTTTTTTGTTACGCACACAAAAAAATCCGTTCCAAATGATATATGAAGAGGATTGGAAGTGCATTATCCAATGTGTGCGGAATCACTCATAGATAAACTCCATTTTTTTCTGTGGTGGTTTTCTCTAAATGTCAACGTAGATGCAATTTAGCAGCAACATAACTGTAGCCGATTGGTTTTTAAAAAATTATCAAATCCATTGGATAAAGAGTGATAAGCAAATTAACATTTTCAGAAAAAAGGTATTGAGAGAAAATTACATTGTTACTTTTCCCGTTAGAAATAAGTTTTTGACATCATTAATTATATGTAAACAAAGTAATGGAAAGATATCATATACATATGGGTATCTTTTGAATTCTTATGCAATTGCTGTTTGGATTCCATAAAATCTACAGCATATGATGATCGCCTTTTAAGAAATGTTGAATATAACAACAACAAATAATGTTAACATTCAAAGAATCTATTTTCTTTCATTTCTGACCTTGCATAAGATCACAACAAGCTAACTGAAGACGAATCGAAAAATGAATAATTCAGCCTCATGGACAGAATTTATTCTCCTGGGATTTTTAAACCAGACAAAGACCCCTACTGCTATTTTAAGTCTACTGGTCTTTATGTTCCTTATGGTGTTGTCAGCAAACAGCCTCCTCCTCTATCTTATACAAGTGGACTCTGGCCTTCAATCCCCGATGTATTTTTTTCTTAGTCAATTGTCTTTCATGGATATTTGTCAAACATTTGCAATTGGTCCCAAAATGACAACTGGCTTTTTCATAAAGAAGAATGTTATTTCTTTGTCTGGATGTTCAGCCCAGATATTTTTCACACTGACAATGGGTGTAGGTGAATGCCTTCTCCTTGCCGCAATGTCATATGATAGATACGTAGCTATATGCAAACCCTTGCAATATCCTGTCCTCATGAGAAGGAACATCTGCATCATTTTAACAGTAGCAGTTTGGTTTGGTGCTTTTGTGCATGCGCTGGTGCCCAGTGTTTATGTGCTGCCACTGTACTATTGTGGGTCAAATGTTATTCATCATATCTTCTGTGACCTCACATCAATGCTGAAGTTGTCTTGTTCTGATACATCTCACTTTGAAAGGAGCATGATTTTCAGCGGGATTATTTTGCTTGTCATCCCTTCCTCTGTCATCTTAGCCTCCTACATTTGCATTCTTGCCACAGTCCTGAGGGTAAACTTAGCTGAAAGGAGTCACAAGGCACTCAGCACTTGCTTGTCTCACTTGAGTGTGGTGGGACTCTTCTATGGAGCAGCCATGTTCAAGTACCTGAGACCCATATCCTACCAAACACCACTGCAAAATGATATGGTTTCACTATTTTGTACTATTGTCACTCCCATGTTGAACCCACTCCTCTACAGCATCAGGAACAGGGATGTGCTAGCTGCACTGAAAAAATTGTTCAGGAAAAAAATTACATAAATACTACCCAATTTGACATGTACTTTGCTTCATGTATTGTAAATAAAACATGAATAATATATCTCATACTGTGTCACTTTCATTTGAGGTCCTCAGCTACAGAACTTTCTTCCTCTGTATCATGTTGTACTAGGGCTGCCAATTCTGAGTTGGGAAATATAGCGCCTGGGAGGGTTGAGTTTGGGGAGAAGAGGGACCTCAGTGAGGTACAATGCCATAAAGTCCATCTGCCAATGTAGCCATTTTCTCAAGGGGAACTGATCTCTGTCATCTGGAGATCAATTGTAATTCCATGAGGTTTTCAAGCCCCACCTGGAGGTTAGCAAACCTAGCTGGGAAGCCCTCTTTCTAGGTCATGATAGCTCTTTATGGGCATTCTTAAAGGAGCCAAATACATGAAAGTGCTCTTTACCACATCAAGTAATTGGTTTATCAAAGTCAGGATTGTCCATTAGGACCTGGAGTGACTAGGAGTGTGCTTACAGAAAATTTCCATTTCAGTTTTGGTTCCAGGGTAACAGAACAATCATGTCCCATTACTGGTTTGTTCTGGTTGGTGTTGTGCCAACGCAGAACTGATCCGGTTAGTGTTAGGGTTAGGGTTAGGGATTTTCCATTTCATGAGTTTCAGCCATTTGTGCACGTGTTGCCTGCGCCTAAACATGCTCTTATTTTCAAGGGGGCAAGGCTCTAGTGCAGCCAAAATCACACAGCACCAAAATCACACAGAAAGTGCAGTCCTCCCTCTAAACCATTAACCCACCGAGTTTGAGAGCACACAATAACTGGATTCTGTGTTTGTGGACCCCAAGGAAGGGGGATAGCATTCGTCAAGGCAAGGGTTGGGCAGCTTCTTTTCACATTGTCCCCAAACCCATTCATCCAATAAGTTTCTCCTCAAGCACTTGAATACTAATGGACCCAAGGAAGGCAAGTGCTGGTGCTGGCTAGGCACTCACAATGGCAGGAAACTGGCAAGCAGGAGCAAGCAGGAGAGCACTCCATCAAGAGGAGGAGTTGACATCCTACATGTTAATGATGACCAGCTGTGCAGCTGGTGACAAAAGAGACCGAATGTAGGAGAATTTCCAGAGCAGCCGTTGTGCTCTACCACCCTCTTGTATTCTGATCTCATGGCATTAGTTTTTCTCCTGCGTTCCGTTGATATCCTCTTGTGGTCCATTGCCACCATCTGCTCTGCAATTCTCTCAAATATGTCAATATTTCTAGGAGAGACAGCTAGAGCCTCCTGCACCTTCTCTTCCCCCCATATTTCCAGAAGAGCAAGCGTCTCCTGCTTGTGCCAGGAAATGCCTCATCCACTGGCAGACTTCTAAACAGCCATCTTCAAATGTCACGGTTGCTCAAAAGTGCAGCAGAAAATGGCATCTCTGCCAGAGCAAAATGGCACCTCACTACCTGAGGAAATTGATAAAAGATAGACACTCTCAGAAACAGTGTTTAGTTGGCCTGTTTACATCATCATCACTGTGCTTATATACCACTCTTCGAGACAGATTAATGCCCCACACAGAGCGGTGAACAAGTTAGTGTTATTATTATCCCCACAATGCTGCTGGGGAGCTGGGGCTGAGAGGAGTGGCTTACCCAAGGCCACCTACTGAGCTCAGGCAGTAGTGGGATTCAAACCAGTAGAGAGCTGATTCGCAGCCAAACCACTTAATGTGTTCTGCTGAGGAGGGGTCAATCCTGAATTGAAGTCCCCCCCGCCAAAGCTTTCCATCTCCAAAATCCTGAACCCCCTTTTAAAGAAAAGAAATGTATGTAATCCCAAGAAACTTATTAGCAGTGAATCATTTGGATGGAAATTGCACTTAAATGGTTAGCAGGTACAGACATTACAGAATCCAATCCCCCCAACAAAAGAAAACTTTAAAAGTCAGGGGAGTTAGATCATTTGCTTGGGGTTGTGGCAAGGCTTCTCTTAGTGCCATCATTTGGATGAGAAAATGACATTTGAAGGTGACTCTGGGCAGTGGGCAGTATTCACAATACAATATGTGTGAGACATAATGTTGCAGCAGAGGAAAGAGTTTAGAGCCGAGGAAGGAGGGAGTGGTTTCCACAGGGTGGCCATACAATCATCACCCAAGGAAAGGGAAGGGAAAGAGAAGTAGTACAGGGCTAAGATTTTTGCACACATATAAGCAGGGCCGGATCTAGGCGCTCCTGGTGCTGCGTATGATGTCACTTCCGTGACGTCATCACACAGGCGGAGCGTGCTGCCTGCATGGCAAGCCGGGTGCCCTGGTGCACCGCAGAGTTGGCGGAGACAGCAGTGCGGCGTTTCTCCTGACAGAAGAGAAACGTGCTAAACTGAAGTTTCTTTCTTCTACCGTCAGCCACTTAATTAAAGTCTTGGGACTGTATTCCCTAAAGCACGACAAACTTTCCCTTGGATGATGCAAACATGGTTTAGCTTTCTAACCTACAAACGCTCCCTTTAGAACCAAGATAATGAATTACTAAGTTCAAAAACATTGTCAGAGAAAAACTATAGAAATTTATTTGAACGCCATTACCAAGGAGCTGATTTTTAAAAGGCCGTAGCAATGTTGGATCCTCACAGTGTACAATTCAGGATTCGGAACAATACAGGTATACATTTGTTTTATGAGTCTAGCAATGGCAGCACAAACACCACCAAGATTTCATGTTTGTTCCCTCCCTCCGCAAGTAGATGAAATGAGTTATCTTTTAAAAATAATGATTTCTATATCTATATATTGAAACGTTCCTTTCTGATTAAACTCAAGGCAGGATTGTGACAGTTCAAATGCACATTTCAATGCATTATTTATTTCAAATAATCTCAGGGCTTTTTTTCAGTGGGAATGCAGTAGAACGGAGTTCCAGCACCTCTTGAAAATACTTGGCAATAGCACATGAAAACAATATTATTTCAAAGAATCCCATGTGTTTCTCCCTCGTTTCCCTCTTGAGAGTTCTGCCATTTCTTTTCCCAGGAAAAAAGCCCTGAATAATCTGATGACCCAACGATCTTGGACAATGTAAATCACTCTAATACAACCCTCTAGGTCTTTGCTCACATTGAAGCCACTGCAGCCAAAAATTTTGCCACAGCCAGCGTTTTACCAAACTCAGTGTCATCGAGCAGGAATCTATGCATTACCAGATGCATTGACTGTTATTGGGACATTTCTGAATACTAATTTAAAAGTGTTGATTGAAAGGCACATGGTGAAGGAACATGGCTAAATGATGCAGTCCATTTTTTTCTTCGAAGTTGAAATATACTAGGCACGTAGAAAGCAATTTTGCCTTCTCCATGCAGGAGCAGAAGGTAAGTGAATTTTTAAAAATTACTTACAAGAATGTTAGCTACATCTAGATTCATAATTTTCCTCTTGATATGAAGATCATGGAATGAAATCCTACGCAGACTTACTCCAGTCTAGTGAACTTAGGTGTGTGTAACTGCGCTTAGGATTACACTACTAGTTCATTTATTATACAAATAAGAATCATGAATGAAAGAACATGACGTTTTTTCTGACTTTTATTAATCACCTTTTCATTACAAGCTGTTCTTAAGGAAACACACTAGTAAAATTAAAATTATTCAGGTGCACAAAGCACATTAAAATCAGGCAAAGTGTAAATTACTTAAAATATTATCTTACTTAAAATATTATCTTACAAGTATCATCATCTGAGCTATCTCCAATATGCACTAGTAAGTCATATATAATGACCAAGGTATTCTCATCTCTTCTCCCTACGAATGTTTTAATGTTTTGGTATGGTTGTTAGTAATTATGGTGGGCTAGTCTGGGTGTCACCATGCCTCTTTACCTCATGAAGTGTGAATGTATGAAGTGGCAAATTGTTTCATAAGAATTAGGTCTTATATACATTTTGAAATTGCCTGGTGAGCAATGTCCCCTCAACCTCCAGTGAGTTATGGTAGTATAATAACAAAGACATGCAAGGCAAGGCAAGAAGGTTTAATTGTATATGGCCAAAGGCCGTCACAATACGAAGTTAAAAACAGTAAAAATAGAAATCTATCTTACGAGCTTAAAGACATGCATTCTTTTGAGGGGAAAGTATACATGATTCCAGGGTATGAGATAGACAGGTGTGAATTGTGCCTCTGCGTAGCCAGCAACATCTCTGGCTGGAGGGATAAGGGTGTAGAGCTATCAAGAATGATTTTCCTCTCATTTTGGCAGCTATGCATTAGTAGCTGTATGGTTCTTAAAGAGGGGAAAGAAACACTCATATTGAAACTGAGAAAATTTTGAAGACAGTCTTTGTTCCTTTTTGAGATGAGAAAATAAAAGCTTCATATCTTGATTCCAATTGTCAGTTTTATTTGAAAATATTGTGTTATTTTAGAAACAAACACAAACCCCAAATCCATTTCACTTTCTTGCCTGATGACCTCTAGAATTCTATTTCACTTTGTTTTTGCTGATAGAAATACTTTGTATTGACTTTATCATAGGCCTGCCTCCAACAGGGGAGGAATTCTAGTGGAAGAACATAGACCCTACCAATGACATGAAACCTCTGCTATCAATCTACCATTCAGACTAGTACAATATGGCATAAGCACAAAACAAGAATCTTTTGGGTCACAATAACAATGAAAGTTTAATATTCTTGATGGTCTTATTGTTCCCAATATTTCTTAACTTAAGTAAAAGTTTAAATTCTAAGAACTTAACAATAATAACAGATTAAATGAGACCAGAAAATAATAACTGAGTAGGTTGGTCCTGTCCTTTGAAATAACTAGGTAAGCTGAGGCTGTCCTTAATTTAACCCTAACACACAACAATTCTAAACACTCCTTTTTCAGAGCTCCATAAATATTGAGAGGCACGTTGTACTCAGTGAAAAGGAGTTGAGAGGAGATCTGTACTAGTTTTAGAAAACTATTCCATCATAGATAAACTCGATGTCAGCTTGGATGCAGCAACACAATTTAGCAGCCACACAACTGCAGTTTATTGATTTGAAGGGGGAAAAAACCAAATCCATTGGACAGAGGGTGATAAGCAAATTAACATTTTCAAAAAAAATGTATTGAGAAAAAATTACATTGTTACTTTTTACATTGTTACTTTTTTCTTTAAAATTTGTTTTTGACATCCTTAATTACATTTAAACACAATAATGGAATGATATCATATCTATAGGTGTATCTTTTGAATTCTTATGCAATTGCTATTTGGATCCCGTAAAATCTACAGAACATTACCAGCAGCTTTAAAAAATGTTGAAGTCAACAAAAAAATAATGCTAACATTCAAAGAATCTATTTTCTTCCATTTTGTCCCAGCAAGCCAAATGAAGACGAATCGAAAATGAATAATTCAACTTCATGGACAGAATTTATTCTCCTGGGATTTTTAAACCAATCAAAGACCCCTGCTGCTATTTTAAGTCTACTTGTCTTTATTTTCCTTACAGTGCTCTTGGCAAACAGCCTCCTTCTCTATCTGATCCAAGTGGACTCTGGCCTTCAGTCCCCAATGTACTTTCTTCTTAGTCAGTTGTCCTTTATGGATATCTGTCAAACTCTCTCCATTGGCCCCAAAATGACTATCGATTTTTTAATGAAAAAGAACATTATTTCTTTGAATGGATGTTCAGTTCAGATATTTTTCATACTGATAATGGGTGAGGCAGAATGCCTCCTCCTTGCTGTAATGTCGTATGATAGGTATGTGGCTATATGCAAGCCTTTGCAGTATCCAGTGCTGATGAGGAAGAATATCTGTGTCATCTTGACAGTTGGGGTTTGGTTTGGTGCCTTTCTGCATGCGCTGGTGCCCAGTGTTTATGTGCTGCCACTGTACTATTGTGGCTCAAATGTGATTCACCATATCTATTGCGACCTCCCTTCAATGCTGAAGTTGTCTTGTTCTGATACATCTCACTTTGAAAAGACTTTGATCTTTAGTGGCATTACACTGCTGATCATCCCTTCATCTTTCATCTTATTCTCCTACGCTTGCATTCTTGCCACAGTCCTAAGGGTACGTTCAGCTGATAGGAGTCACAAAGCACTCGGCACTTGCTTGTCGCACTTGAGTGTGGTGGGACTCTTCTATGGGGCAGCCATGTTCAAGTACTTGAGACCCAGATCGTTCCAAACACCGCTGCAAGATGATATGGTTTCACTGTTTTGTACTATTGTCACTCCCATGCTGAACCCACTCCTCTACAGCCTCAGGAACAGGGATGTGCTAGCTGCACTAAAAAAATTGTTCAGGAAAAAAATTACATAAATACTACCTAATTTGACACGTTGTTTGCTTCTTGTATTCTAAATACTTCCATTTGAGACCCACAGCTGTGGACCCTGTTCAGCTGCATGAAGCTGCCTTGGCAGAAGATAGGGAGAGAGACAATTTTGCAGATATGAGGGGCCTAGGCCATGAAAGGCTTTAAATGTAATAACCATAACCTTAAATTGACCCTAGGAAGTGACGGAATGACTGCAGAATAGGAGTGATATGCATGCTCCATCTAGCTCCTGAAAGTAAATGAGCTGCGGGGTTTTACATCAACTGGAGTCTCCAAGTTGACTTTGAGGGGAGACCTATGTACAATGAATTACAGTAGGCTAGTCTCAGTGTTACTGTGGCAAGAATCCAGGTAGCCAGATCAACTGTGTCGAAGTAGGGGGCCATCTTCCAGACTAGTTTGAAGGCTTTTTTTACAACTTCATTTACTTGCTTCACTAGCAGCAGTGCTGGATGCAGCATAATCCCTAAGATTTTCAATGAGTCAGCCAGGAACAACTGGGCCCCATCAAAGGTGGGGAGTACAATGCCCTTCAAGATCTCTGCTTTTCCAGCTAGCATCACTTCTGTCATGTCTGGGTTCAGTTTCAATTTGTTTGCTTTCAACCATTTGACAACAGCTGTCAAGCAGCGACTCAGTAGTACCTCTGCAGCAGCATCTTTGCAAAAAACTCTCCCATCACATTTTGCAGTCCTTTGATTATTTCCTATGGGGGACTATTGTCCAGGGTGGGGGTGGGGGCTGAAGTAGCTCTTTTTCAACCAAATGACACCAAAATTGCAGAGCAATTTCACACAAATTGGATCAAGAGGTACAAATCTATGGGCCCCTGAATAAAGTGCCCCCAGCACTTAGAGAGAGAAAAGGGATCCACCCTTACAAAGGAGGGAGGGAAGAGAACTGCAGCTCTACCATTATTCCCTATGGGTGGATTTGGGCAGGGGGAGGTGGAGTGGATTTTTTTCCAACCAAATAACACCAAAATTGCAGGAGAGTTAGTGCTGCCTGTCCACTACAGAATCCACAAGTTTCAAGTGAATTAGACCAAGGGTTGTAATTATATGGCTCCTGAACAAGGTGCCCCCACCATCCTACATGCAGAGTTAAAAAGGGCCCCATCCCAACGAAGTAGGGAGGAGAAAAGGAGTGAGCGAGTTCAGCAGCTCTGCCAGGCCTTGAACATGGCTTGTATGGACTGGGGTCCATGTGACTGCCTAGGAAATCCTGAGAATCAAAGAAAAACACAAGCATCTGTTTCATTGCAGGTAATAAGCACCTGAATATGGAACCATGGATTTAGGATGTATCATTCCCAAGGATCCTGGATTGGTGTTACCATTCCTGAAAATCATGTTAACAACCTGAACCAGCAATTGAGAGCCAGTTTGGTGTAGTGGTTAAGAGCAACAGAACTCTAAACTGGAAAACCGGGTTTGATTCCCCACTCCTCCACTTGAAGCCATCTGGGTGACCTTGGGTCAGTCACAGCTCTCTCAGTGCTCTCTCAGCCCCACCCACCTCAAAGGGTGCTTGTTGTGGGGATAATAATAACTTCTAACTTGTGAACTGCTCTGAGTGGGTGTTGATCTGATGGATGGGATACAAATTGAATGTTATTATTATTATGTTAGGTTTTTATCTTGGGGATTAGTAATCCACAGCACTACTCCTGATTTTGAGCCAACATTGTGTCTCTAAGAGGTCTCTTAACCTTTTATCCCACAACTGTTTTGTCAGATGGCTTTGATAAGGGAAATTTGTCGTCAGTATCCTTTCAGAATTTTAATGAACGAAATCTGATAGAAGCAACATGTAGATATTAATGTTTGCTGTTCGGGTTTTTGAAGTTAAGAATAAAGAAGTAGCATGGTTTCCTAAAAGTGTTGCTCTGCTGGCTGACCATTTGTTGACTTAGAATGTTCAGCTGATGTTTTCTCAATGGATGTTAATTGCTAAGAGGCTCAGCTCTCATTTCTCAGGGAATGAGATGGAAAATGGAAAAACACTAAGGCAGCAGAATACAACCTGATTGTGGGAAAGTACAAATTACATAAATGGAGAAGAGGTAGGAAGAGACTATACACACACACTCAGGAAATGCCATAAAAATATGACAGTATGGAACCATATATCTAGGTGGAGATCAATAGGGCAAGATCAGAGGCAATGTGTCAATTGCCGGAACTCCAGCCTCTAACACGACATGCTACCCCATGGAAGAGCTAGCCCCACAGTATGCATGCACGAATATACATAGTTACTTGAACAATGGATTAATCCTACTATAGATAAATGCAAGAGTTAACTAGAAATATTGTGTGTCTGTATTCCTCTTCTAACAAGGTCCCAGCCACTGCGTAGTGGCTTGATCACCCACTATACCAAGTTGCATGTGAATGAGTATGTTAATCAGTCATTTCCATGACAGGCGTATATCAGTTTAATAAATAAATCCTAGCTCAACCCATTTATTGTATATGGCTTCTTTATTTTTGGGATGAAATCTCCTGGTCTTCTTGAGGCTTCAGGAATATAAAGAGTGGGTTGCCTGTGGATGCTGCTGCTTTCAGCCCAGCATTATAATGGGAACTAAGGAAGGTCTTCTAGGTTCCAGAAATAACAGATCCCTGTCCCTTGTGGAAGAACTAAAAAGGTGTGTAATGCATATAATGTAACTTGAGCATAAGGTCCTAATTGCAGCACCTCTTAGGGGAGGGGCTGTAGCTTCATGGTAGAGTGTCAGCTCTGCATGCAGAAGGTTCTGGGTTTAATCCCCAACATCTCCATTTTTAAAAGGTCCAGGTAGTAGGTGAGGGCCTCTGCCTGAGGTCCTAGAGCACAGGTCCCCAATGTGGTGCCCATGGGCACCACTGCACCTGATAACACCTTTCCTGGTGATGCCAAGTGTTTTAAGAAAGTGGATATGGCCAGGTGTGACTTTTGCCAAGCATGGCTTCTGATTGACTATTGGAAATTTGATTGGCTATGCAGATTTTTAAAGTGCTGCTTTAACAGAACCCACTTCCACAGCACAAGGATCTTTACTGCGTGGCTGAAGGTAAGATGTACCAGTCATTTTGTGGCTGGTTCTGCCTTAGGCTTCCCAGGTGCCTACCAATGGCAGGCAATCTTCTGGGGATTTGCCTCATTGTCTGTTGATCACTGGTGATCTTCAGGAGGTGGCAAGCCCCCAGAGATCACCTGCTACTGGGAGGCAACCCAGGAAAGCGTGCACTGAGCGCTGTCCCAGCAGGGCGCAATAATGTCACTTCTTGAGGTGTGTCTGAGGACCAGCTCCCCCGCCACCCTGGACATCCCTGCTGAGCCCCACGCCCCCCCACCGATGCCCCAAGGGGAAGGCCACGACAGTTGCACTCACCTGGAGAAGGAGGCGGGGTCGCCAGTCAGCCCTGTCCCGGCAGCAGCTGCCGCAACGCTGAGAACCGCACACCCATCGAGGAAGGAGGCTCATGGCGACAACAAGGACCCCGGAGGAGGTTGCATGAAGGGAGGGCTGCAGGCGCCTCAACACCAGCTCCCGCAGGCCCAGTACTGAGCAAGACCGCCCCAGGGAGGGCAAGGCCCCCCCGAGCTGCTGCAGCTGGCTGGAGCTGGGAGAGGGAGCGGGGCCTGGGTGTCAGACACTGAGGGAAGCTCAGCGGGGGTGGAGCCCATGACAGGAGAAAGCCAGGGATAGGCCCCTGGCCCGATCCCTCAAACCGGCCCCAGCAGGTGCCCATGGAAGAGACATGGATGCAGTCCAGAAGCGGGGGTGGGACCAAGAGGCTTCTCCAAAGCCTGCACCTCAGTGCGGGTGGGGCCGGAGGCTGGTTCCCACTCTGGCACAGGTGATTGGTTTTGCTGTGGGGGCGGGACACGGGGAGGGCCTTCCTTTAGAGGGCAGGATAAAAGGGGCTCAGGGACCCTGGCAGAAGAGGAGGAGGGAGTGTCAAGTGGGTCGCCCTGCTGCAAGGGTGGCCACTCAGTGGGAGGGAGCTGAATACAGTGGTGAGGTAACCCTGTCAGGGGCTCCCTCCCTTCTGAGGCCAAAAAGGGGGCCAGAGCCCTGACTCTTTGACGGGCTGCAGGAATGGCCCTTCAGGGACAGCTCAGCCCTGGACCCGCCAACCGGCCACATCCACTACCTGGCCGCGTCCACTGCCTGGCCAAGATGGACCCATGCCACCCTGGCCCCGCCAGCCAGCCGCTTCACAAGGTGACATTATTGGATTGGCTGCGGGCTTGCTCCTATGCTTTACTGGAGACAATTTTGGTCCCTAATGAGCTAGAATTAGCCCTGTGCAAAGTGCCAATGTGAGTAGACAATACTGGCCATGATGGACCAATAGTGTGATTCAGCAGAAGGCAGCTTCTTGTGTTCATCTTAATAACAACCCATTTTCTTCTTCCTTGACACCTCCAGAATGTCCTCTAATATTTAACTCTTAAATTTTTAAAGGCAGCCCCAAGAACAGTGCATTGGTGGTGGAAAATGCCATCAAGTCACGGCCAACTATGGCAACCCTGCTGGAGTTTTCAAGGCAAGAGACCAACAGAAATGGTTTGCCATTGCTTGCCTCTGCATAGCAACCCTAGACTTCCTTAGTGGTCTCCAATCCAACTAAAACAGGGCTGATCCTGCTTAACTTCTGAGATCTGGTGAAATCAGGCTAGCCTGGGCCATCTAGGTCAGAGTGTACCATACATTACAGTAATCTTATCTTTATGTGATCAATGTGTGGATCACAGTAGCCAAATCATGCTTTTCAAGGAAAGACTGTAGATAGCTTATCAGTTGAAGCTACTATAAAGTGCTTCATAAGGTACTCTAAGTGTCCTCCAACTGTAGGACACTATCCAGCAGCTCCTCAAGCAAACAACCTGCTCCTTCAGGGGTAGTGAAGATTGCCAACCCCATTCCAGTGAATGCTGATATGTTTGGAAGAACAGAGCCTGAGGAGTTGAGTGTTGTGAATGCTGTGACATCATTGCCACTCTGCGGTGCTCTAGGAAATCCCCCAAATCTCCATGGTAAAGAAATTAGGAAAAATTTCCTAGAAGGTCACAGATTTTAGGAAGTCATTCTCTCCCCCAGTTTTTCTCCCACTGCTCAATTGATTTATCATGGGTGAGGGTGGGTGTGGGAGTTTATCTACTGTGGGCAGGCACATGGTAAACCTAAGAGGAATGCAATGCCCTCTAGACAGGCTTACTTTCAGACATTGAGTAGCTTTGTCATTAACCATAGTACCTCAGTCTTGCCTGGACTGAGTTAAAGTTTAATGGACCTCATCTCTCCCATTATCTTCTCCAGGCAACTGTCCAGTACTTCCACAGATCCACCCAGCTCTCAGCACTCCAAATCCCTACATGATTTCTTCTAGTGGTTTCCTGTACATGTTAACTAGCACTGGGGACAAGATGGATCCCTGTGAGACTCCATAGCATAGTATACCTCGGTGCCAAGCAGCAGTCCCCTAGCACCCCTGGCACCCCCTTCTGGAATTGGTCAGCCAAGAAAGAGTGGAGCCACTGGAGCACAGTGCCTCCCCTCACTCCAAACTCAGCCAGCCTCTCTAGCAAGACACCAGAGTTGATGGTGTGAAAAGGAGAACCAACAAGGATGCACTCCCCCAACACTCTCCCAGTGCAAAATGCATTGTAAAAGAGTCACAGAAGACCTGTGCATTTTCTAGGTCAACATCTTCAAGGGGCTGGGATCACTGGCCCTTCGTAATGCAGAAAAACTTGACTGGATGGCATTGTGCAGATGTAAACTCCATGAGTTAATTGGGTTAACCCAGTATGGCCCAGTCAGTGTCTGGAGCTGAGCAGCCAGGGAAGAAGCCAGTTGTTGAGCTGCTTGATAAAATTGTATATGCTCTTGAGTAATGGCTGTAATAGGCCTGGCACCAGATGCACCTGGGAACCTTCATTTGTGGAGCTGCAGGGCAAGGGGCACAGGGCAGAAGCACCAAAGTGTCTCGGTGACCAGGTGGCTCTCTCCAGCTCCTCATGGCTATGCAGATAGCCCAGCTGACCAATCAACAGGGCTGGCTGGGTCCCTGGGGGGCAGACCCTGCCTGCAAACCAGACAAACAGGCTTCCATGTGTCTGTGGGCAGGGCTTAAAATGCAGTATGCCCGGGCCCTCCATGCAATTGCCTCCATCAGGCATCCCAGCCTCCCATACTTGGGTTAGCTCAGGGGCTAGGGTATGGCTGGTTCTGCTTTGTACTGTATTGGAATGAGTATAAGTCATGGTTGTGGATGTGATTGGGATTGGTCTAATCTTGTCACAACTTTAAGGGGCGGTCTTGGCACTGGGCACGGATCCTTTTGGGGGGAAACACAGCCTGCAGCACAGTTTCTTCATAGATGGGGATCCCCCTAAGGAATCTTGGGAGAGATGCTTGGCAGGGACAAGCCCAGCTCAGGGACTATTGGGGAATGCTCACTCCCGGGGAGCAGGGAAACCATGCAGAGGCTTATGCCCATGTGAGTCCCATTTACTGTCATCCCACAGTTCCCTCCTCAGCAGGTGATGTGGTGGTCATCAGCTGGCAGGCGGGTCAGCCGATGTGGGAAACCAGCCCTATAAGGTGCCAATGCTCCATAAGCTGTAATCAATAAAGCTGTGGCCCTCTTAAATCCAAATGGGTATCCTGTGTCTTCTGTTGTACTACACTTTCCCCTTCACCCCCAGAGCTGGCCACACAAGAGTACCAACCTTCTACAATCAGCTATTTCATTAATTTTTTTATTGAATTCCCTAAAGGATTTTTTAAAAAAACCCTTTCTGTTGACTAATGGAAGCAGAGTTTGGTATTTTTAACTGCCCTTAATTCCTGAGAGAATAAATTATTGAGTTCAATAACCCTTACAAAATGAATCTGAACAGATAGATTAAAACACCAACCCAGCAGATGCTAACTAGTGATGTTGACTAATCACGCTCAGGATACACTCCAGATTCGTAATGATACAGGTATATATTTGTTCTGGAAACTATGCTGCAGAAAAGTACACCTGGATCCCATTTTTTCCCGTTTAGTGGAAAAGGGTTTTCTTTTAAATGTAAAGATTTTCTATATCTGATTTAAAATTTATGTGCTGCCTTTTTATTGAAATCAAAGCAGGATAAACTTGTTATGATTGGTACAAATATCCACCAATTCATTACTTTGATTCATTGGGACAATATTGGGACAATAGAATGTATTTCTGAATGATAGTCACTTGAAGTAAATCATTCCAACTAGTATTGGTTTGGAGTACCATCATGTGGTTAAATGATTCTAGTGTAACATTTATTTCTATTAAGTTCAAATATACTAGGCAATTCTGTTCTCTCCATGGG
This sequence comes from Eublepharis macularius, assembly GCF_028583425.1. NCBI lineage: Eukaryota > Metazoa > Chordata > Lepidosauria > Squamata > Eublepharidae > Eublepharis > Eublepharis macularius. The sequence continues at coordinate 155,322,615 of NC_072793.1, read as the reverse complement.
GGATAATTATCTATATAATTTATAATGTGCTCATAAGATTGTTGTTTACATACATTCAGAATTCTTTTTAAAAGTATTCAAAGAATTTAAATCAAGAAATTTGGAGATGTGAGAAAAATGAGAAGCATCTCATTGAAGTACACCACATGTCAGTTAAGTATCACTTTTAGTATTTATTTCTTAACAGGCAGTATGTTTGCAGCTTGTAAAGCTCAGGGAAATATTCCAGACCAGAGTTTGGGTGTCACAGCTAAGAAAGGTCTCTCCTGGATGTCCATAAACCTGACCTCACAAGTAGAACTTCCTATACAGAACACCCAAATCAGGGCATCTACAGATCATTTTCATTTATTAGGAGGAATTGCTACCACTAACATTCTGATCGCTGCATTACACTTCCTCACAGAGATGTGACGACTGCTGATAATAGATAAGGTGGGCCATTCATGGCATAACGGCGCTGTACCTCATGAAAGGTTCAGTTATTCCCAACATCCCCTTACTGCAGAGACCATCAAGTGCAGAGATGCTCGTGGGAAGATGTTTCCGTTTTCTTCAGAGCAAAGGAAATTGCTATTAATTTCAGGAAATTATTCCACCATACCAAAACTCCATAATTTGTCCCAAATTCTGAAATGTGCAATCATAGCAATCTTAGATAAGATGTAGACCAGCTGACTTTGGTGTGAAATGGATAACCCTAAATAAATGAGGTTGATGGGAATATTAATTCAGCATCTAGAAACACAAATCAATTGGTTAAGAATTTTAGGGTTTTTATAAAATGAAAATGTTTCTCAAATAACATTTAATAAACTTTTAAATACTGAGCAATCAAATTTTTAACAAAATAAGGGAAGATCATTAAATAAATGTAAATAAAGCTATCTTATTAGATTCTCATGCAAACTTTGGTTCCACCTTTGTAAAAGTATGAAGATTTTATCAGCACATTCCCTGAAAAGGAAAACATAGCTAACTCCTCTAGATCTATCCCCAAAAGGATAGTTTAGGTGGGTAGACATATAGGTCGGCAGTAGAACAGCTGGATATGAATCCAGTTGAGTGTAAGCGTTTGAGAATCAGAGCTCCCTTCTATAATCACAGCTCTGACTCTTGAAAGCTTGCACTCTGAAAATCTTGTTGGTCTCTGAGTTAGTCTTTGAGTTGGCTTCATATCCTGTTGTTTCTCCAAAAGGAATTTAGTGGTAAATTAAACCAAAGAGAAGGGATGCACCATTTTGTACGGAGAAGTCTATACACAATCTGGAAGAAGTACAGAATTTACCTACAAGAAGGAACTCCTTGGTGGGTGGTTCCATATGAGGTGATAGACCCGAGAGCTGTTGATAACGAAAGACAATGTTTGACTTATAAAGAAATAACTAAAATAGAAGCATCTAAACTTAGAATAAAGACGCAAGAGGAACTATCACCGAACTACGATTGGTTCCAGTATAGACAGATCAGAGATTTGTATAACTCGGACTCTGTAAAGGGAGGTATACGAATAGAGAATTCGGAACTAGAGCAGACCCTTCTTAAAGAGGACAAGAAAAGGATATCCAAGGTATACCAAGTACTGTTGAAATGGTATACTGAGGATGAGACAGTTAAAACACAAATGCTGAAATGGGCTATAAATTTTAACAAAGAGATAACAATGGAGGCATGGGAATACTTGTGGAAGACTACAATGAAGACAACGACATGTACAAATATTAAAGAGAATATCTACAAAATGATCTATCGTTGGTACATGACACCAAAGAAGATTGCGCTAGGGAATTTGAACACTTCTAATAAATGCTGGAAATGTAGGAAGCATGAGGGCTCCCTCTATCATATGTGGTGGTCGTGTGAGGTAGCTAGGCAGTACTGGGGGGAAATAATAAGAGAAATGAGTGAAATTTTACAATTTCAAATAAATAAGAACCCAGAACTCCTGCTACTAAACTTGGGAATGGAGGGAATTCCAGCCCATCATAGGACGTTGATATTTTATATGACAGCAGCAGCTAGACTTTTGTATGCGCAAAAATGGAAAGTACAAGAAGTGCCAACTATTGAAGATTGGACCTACAAATTGCTGTACATGGCAGAAATGGACAAGATGACAAGAAAACTGAGAAATCTGGACTCAGGGCAGTTCAACACAGATTGGGAGAAGCTGAAACAATATCTGGAGAAGAAATGGGAGGTGGGAGGAAAACTGTGGCAGTTTGAGAACTACTGGAGTATAATAAAATGTAGAGGGGGGTGACTTTACCGGGGGGGGAAGAGATAAATGTGAATTTATAAGCAGTTAGATTAATAGATTGATATATATATAGATATATATTGGTTAATAAATAGAATATTGATAGAAAATAATTAAGGATAAGGATTAAATATACGGATGGAGTAACCAACAATATTTTCTTTCTTTGATAAGATTTGTATAATGCACCAAACTGAATGTATAGACGAGTCAAATTGATTGACTATGTGACGAGAGTTATATAGAATTACCATAAAAAGATAGCATGAGTAATACATAGAGAATAAGTCAAATTGTTTGATTTAAATGTGTAAGATTTTTATGGTTTGTGATATATAGGTTTATGATATAGAAATATAGAAATATTTAAAATTGGAAAAAGGGATAAATTGTTTATCTAAGATGGAAACAAAGACTTACAGTTTGGGTATATAATAAGAAAAGTAGTTAAGGATGTACTGCTTAGTATAATGGAGAATATGTATTTGTTTTAGATAGAGAAATTTAATAGAAGTAAGGGAAAAGGGACAAAGGGTTGGAAAACTGTTGGAAGTCAACAAAAGGGGGGGAAAGGGAGGGGGTTAGAAATGAAAAATTTGGGGAAAATTGAATGTAAATGTAAAAATAACAGATTCTAACCCAATAAAAATTTTTTCAAAAAAAAAAAACCAAACAGAAGGGAGATGTTAACATTAAATAAAGCATTTCTCTCCATTTCTGTCATTCTCTCATAAGATCCAAGCAAGACAATTGAAGAGGAATTGAAAAAGAACAATTCATCGTCATGGACAGAATTTATTCTTGTGGGGTTTTTAAGCAAGACAAAATCACCCACCGTAATTGTGTCTCTGCTCGTCCTTATCTTCCTTATGGTGCTCTCAGAAAACAGCCTCCTTCTCTATCTGATCCAAGTGGACTCTGGCCTTCGATCTCCAATGTATTTTTTTCTTAGTCAGTTGTCCTTCATGGACATCTGTCAAACTCTCTCCATTGGCCCCAAAATGACTATCGATTTTTTAATGAAGAAGAACGTTATTTCTTTGAATGGATGTTCAGCCCAGATATTTTTCACACTGATAATGGGTGAGGCAGAATGCCTCCTCCTTGCTGTAATGTCGTATGATAGGTATGTGGCTATATGCAAGCCTTTGCAGTATCCAGTGCTGATGAGGAAGAATATCTGTGTCATCTTGACAGTTGGGGTTTGGTTTGGTGCCTTTCTGCATGCCTTGGTCCCCAGTGTTTATGTGCTGCCACTGTACTATTGTGGCTCAAATGTGATTCACCATATCTACTGCGACCTCCCTTCAATGCTGAAGTTGTCTTGTTCTGATACATCTCACTTTGAAAAGACTTTGATCTTTAGTGGCATTACATTGCTGATCATCCCGTCATCTTTTATCTTATTCTCCTATGCTTGCATTCTTGCAACAGTTCTAAGTGTACGTTCAGCTGATAGGAGTCACAAAGCACTTGGCACTTGCTTGTCTCACTTGAGTGTGGTGGGACTCTTCTATGGGGCAGCCATGTTCAAGTACTTGAGACCCAGATCGTTCCAAACACCATACCAAGATGATATGGTTTCAGTGTTTTGTGCTATCGTTACTCCAACACTGAACCCACTCCTCTACAGCTTGAGGAATCGGGATGTGTTAACAGCACTAAAGAAACTGTTCAGAAAAAACACCTCATAAATAATATCTCTGAAAAACTAGTTAATGCTAACTTGAAAGTTTTCAGGCAAATGTTTTTAAAGGATGTATGAATAAGATGTTTTTTATTTCTCTTTTGGTTTTATATATATATATAAATATTCCTTCTGAGGTGTTTTGTTTGGTTGTTTCACTTTTTTGCTGGTTTCTCCATTTTGTTTGCTACTTGTCAGTTTTAATGGCATTTTAGGGTCACCCAGAAACTTTCCTTAGCAGAATTGGGATGAGAACCTCGGTCTTTCCCGGATCCTAGTCCAACTCTTTAACTGTGTCACAGTGGCACCAATTTTTTTGACATTTTTTTGACATTTTAATACAATTTATGTTATCTTAATGCAGATGTCAACTTTAATGTCAAAGTTCCTATCAGATTCTATTATTTCAGTCACAGAAAATATTATTACAGTTTTGTTTTGAGTGTTGAGAAATCATAAAAGAAAGTACGAGGGGGGGTAAGTTAAAAAATTGTATTGATTTTGGATCTGGCTTTTGGGTAGGGCACTGTTTTTGTTGTCCCAGTTTTTCTAGATTGTTATGGCCAGTTCAGAAGTTTTGGGGGGTATTTTTGTTAGGTCTCAAAAATTCAGGGCCATTATTTGTGTTTTCCCTTTCCCTATTTCTCCTTTCCCTAGATGCAACAGGAGTAAAGAGGAAGAGAGGAAAAGAGAGGAAGCTAGCCCCTGCCTTACAATTACAGCTTTGTCCCACCATCAGCATTAGAGGAGGCAGAGCCAGAAAATGGCAGGCAGGCTCCTGGACTCCCACAAGGCTTGATTGCCACAGAGGCCAAAAGTAAATATCTATCCCTAATTTCTAGCAGTAGAATAGTGCAATTTTAGTCAGATAATGTACGATATTCTAATTAGCTCTATTATATTATAGATCTTTAAACTTCTGTTCTGCTTGTTTACTGGAAACAAGAACTCTCCTGGAAAAAAATAGAAAAAAATAAGAAAAAAATTGATAATTATACTGCTTTTCTTTTTTAATTCCCAGATTCTTCACTTAGTATTGCATCAAAAATTGCCTTCCACTATGGATCACTAGACCCCCACTCACTGTGATAATTTTTTTTGAAGTAATTTTGAAGGCTGTTTTTGGCTCTCATGAGCAGGGGAAAGCTTTTGGGAGTAGGGGAGTGTTCCAAGAAAAAGGCAGAAAGCTTGAATACCAGATCCTGTATAAATAAAATCATTTTCTAAACTGACAGAACTGGTTGGGTTAAGCAATGGCTGGGCCAACTAAGCTTACTTTTCAGAAAGCTGGAATCTCTCTGTGAATTTTGAAAAAATAATCTCATTCATTCATTCACAGAATTTATTCCTTATCTTTCTGTCCCAGTCAGGGCCACCAACAAATTTTTAAAAATACATTATAAAACATAGGGTAGAAAGGAGGGATTAGTGAGGAAATGCCAAACAAAACAGATCTTTATATATTTAACTGTGCAATTTTCTTCTCAAAGGATGTTGAATTGTGGTAGTGTGAACTGACAGTAGATGAAAGGTTATAATGATTAAGGACAGTTTAGAGATGTAGAGAATTAATGGCTAATTGACATGATTAAAAATGTACTCTTTCTAATGAGAAATTAATTTAATTATGTATGCATATATAGATCAAGATAAGTAGCTGTGTTAGTCTGTCTGTAGCAGTAGAAAAAGTAGAAAAGAAGTAATTTTGTTAGTCTTATAGGTGCTACTGGACTCTTGCTCTTTTCTATGCATATATAGATATATATTTGTGATTCTGAAATTTAAAAAAATTGCAAGAGAAAAAGAGTGCTATGTTTGAACATAGCACTACCAGCTCCCTGCAATCTACTCCCTGTTCTATAATCAGTACAAGTTCCTGTTCTCACCACATCTCCTACCATATCTTCCTTCTGCTCATTAACAATTCTGATCATTATGGTACATTGGATTCAAATTGCCACCAGAAAAGATCTGACAATCTTGATTCTTCCTTTTAGCTTTTCACAAATGAATCCCTTCCCTTAAGATTAGAGTGTTACATGATTATTGTGCTGGTGGTCAAGGCTTATTTGCCTTAAATTCCTATGCATTGCAGCTCAATAGATCAGGTTCCAGCTCCTGTTTTCTCATAAATAAGATTTTATAAATGTATCAATTTAGAGAGTAAGCCTACGGAGGTTGACTCGGAAGCCATTCCTATGTAATTCAGTGGATTTACTGAAAGTGTCCTCAAAATGGCATCCTTAATCAATGGGGCATTAGAATTATCAAGATAATCTTAGTGAAGTCTGTACAGACTGTATAGACAATAAGTCTGTAGTCAAGGTAAGTAACGCCAAAAATATATTCCTTCCAATTATTAAAAAACAATGCACTATTGAAAGAGCAGGTGTACTGGTGTAGTTCACCAAGGGCCAGGGTCTGGAGTTTCAGGGCCAGTCACAAGGCAGCAAAGAGTGAACGGAGTCCAGTCCAAATGTCAGGGGTTCCAGAAAAGCCAAGAGTCAGGCCCAGTCTAAGGGTCAGAGTTCCAGAGTTTGAGTAACAGCAAGGATAGTGGAGCAGCCATAAAGTGTACTTGTTGAGTCCAGACAGTTGAGGACAACTGGGTCAATTATAGGCTGAGGGCAAACTGCAGGCTATTCTTTGTCTGATGAAGCGTCACTGAGCACAGACTGAGGCTGACTTACAACAGCAAGGCTCCAACTCAAGATAGTGAAATAAAAACTAATTGCATCAGCTGTTGAATGTGCTCTGTCCTTGTTTCTCTGGGGTAGATGCACTTTTCAGAGTTAAATAATTATCTGAGGCTGAATTTAAAAAACATTTGAATAGTTATGCTCTAGTCTTTGGCCTCTTGCTTTAGAAACTTGAAAGAAAAGATCTTGCTGGAGAGTTTAAATCATTGCCTAATGTTCAGTCCTTCCTACTAATAGCAAATAAGACGTACTATATTTTCCCCCTCTTGCCTGCACTGTTTACTCTCACCATCCTCACTCATCTCTGAAGTGGCACATGTTCCCCCCTCAGTGTTGGGGCCTGCATCTGCCCATTCATTTTGGACTGAAAGGGGTCAAAAACTATGAAAATTTCACCACCACTCCAGACATTTTAGTAATTGTGGGAGTGGATGGGGAAGCGAAATCCTGGATGTAGAGCTGTGATTAAAAAATAAAACTGAATGTACTGTAAAAGAAGTAAGAATGTGTATGGCATTTAAAAGGAAAAAGACAGAAAAACCTTAAAAATGCTGACAAAAAGCATATCAAACACTAAGATAAAAACGGCCTTAAGTGCTGAACAATAGCGAAGAAAGTAATAAGAAAAATTTCCCCTCCCCCGGGGCGGGGTGGGGGGCGTCGGGGGGAGCGGCGCAGCCGCGACCCCCGGGGGCCCCCGGCCCGCCGGAGGCGGGGCGGGGGGCGTCGGGGGGGAGCGGCGCAGCCGCGACCCCCGGGGGCCCCCGGCCCGCCGGAGGCGGGGCGGGGGGCGTCGGGGGGAGCGGCGCAGCCGCGACCCCCGGGGGCCCCCGGCCCGCCGGAGGCGGGGCGGGGGGCGTCGGGGGGCGCGGCGCAGCCGCGACCCCCGGGGGCCCCCGGCCCGCCGGAGGCGGGGCGGGGGGCGTCGGGGGGAGCGGCGCAGCCGCGACCCCCGGGGGCCCCCGGCCCGCCGGAGGCGGGGCGGGGGGCGTCGGGGGGAGCGGCGCAGCCGCGACCCCCGGGGGCCCCCGGCCCGCCGGAGGCGGGGCGGGGGGCGTCGGGGGGAGCGGCGCAGCCGCGACCCCCGGGGGCCCTCGGCCCGCCGGAGGCGGGGCGGGGGGGCGTCGGGGGGAGCGGCGCAGCCGCGACCCCCGGGGGCCCCCGGCCCGCCGGAGGCGGGGCGGGGGGCGTCGGGGGGAGCGGCGCAGCCGCGACCCCCGGGGGCCCCCGGCCCGCCGGAGGCGGGGCGGGGGGCGTCGGGGGGAGCGGCGCAGCCGCGACCCCCGGGGGCCCGGCTGTCTTTGTCTTTGTCTTTGTCTTTGTCTTTGTCTTTGTCTTTGTCTTTGTCTTTGTCTTTGTCTTTGTCTTTGTCTTTGTCTTTGTCTTTGTCTTTGTCTTTGTCGTCGTTGTCTTCGTCTTCGTCTTCGTCTTCGTCTTCGTCTTCGTCTTCGTCTTCGTCTTCGTCTTCGTCTTCGTCTTCGTCTTCGTCTTCGTCTTCGTCTTCGTCTTCGGGTGGGGGTGGGGGTGGGGGTGGGGGTGGGGGTGGGGGTGGGGGTGGGGGTGGGGGTGGGGGTGGGGGTGGGGGTGGGGGTGGGGGTGGGGGTGTTTTATTTTTGGCAACCTCTTCTACATGCAAAACTTGTTTGGTACAAAGTTGTAATGTTATAAAATGGTAAAAATTTCATAAAATTGTAATTTTACTAACAATCCAACTCAAATAAGTTTGTAGATAATTCAAACAGTATTGCTTCTATAATCATATTAGGCATAAATATTAAATATAACTTTTAAACATTAAGTAAAAAGTATTACTACCTTTACTTAAGGTAGAGATGGGTTGAAGGTTTTATCTTAAATCCTGAGCAGCTTGAAACCGTCAAGTGAGAACTGAAAACACGTTTCTCTGTTTTAGAGAAACTGCTTTTCAGTACAAAATAAACAGGATGTATGTTTTTGTTGCACTCTCCCAACCAGGAGACAGACTCCTCCTAAGAGTTTAATGGCTTCTTTCATTAACAAACGCTAGTCGTTTTCATTACGTGAGGTATCAAAATATAAATGTTTATTTAAATAAAACATAGAAAAATAGAACAGATGAACACAACAAGAATTAAGTTTCCTAACATTTCTTAATGAAATCTAACTCAGTCAGATTACCGATGAAATGCATTCAAGTTACCGTAGCACATATTACAAGGGTAAGTTTCCTGCCTAGATCTTCATGAGATTTCTTTTGGCCAAAACCCTGATCTGCTCTTTGGATTACCATTTTTATATATTATGCAGAAATCTAAGATCTTTTCATATGATAACAAAGGTAATTATCAAACCAATCATAATTTAATTCTTTTTTACTATTTCCAATCATGTGACATTCTACCTAGCCAAAAGTACCACTATGCCCAGCTGCAAGATAAGAGATATGGATAGTAAAAATGACAAGAAAAGTTACATGACCAGATCATCCTTGGTCTCTGCTAACAATTACAGAACATGTGTCTGATACTGTTCACTATTTTTAATTGGCTGTCAAAGATAAAGCACCAGTTATACACCATACTAGAAAAAGAACTACAGTGATGTTCATACAGTGTTATTTAGCATGCATATGTTTCACTAAGTATGTGTTCTAAACCATAATCAGCAGTCTACTCGTTTGAATCCCACTACTGACATGAGCTCAGTAGGTGGCCTTGGGTCAGCCACTCTTCTCAGCCCCAGCTCCATTGTGGGGATAAGAATAACACTAACTTGTTCACTGCTCTGGGTGAGGCACTAATATGTGTAGAAGAGCGGTATATAAGCACAGTTATTATTATTATTTATATTTCCATGACACCATCCCTTGACCTGTGAAATTAAGTATTTTGATAAATATGAAAGTGATACAAAATATAAATGCATTGCATAATGTGTAAGTGTACATATACAAACTTTCAAAATTGTACTGGATAATACCGCAAAGCATGATTACTGAGAAAGCTGCTTTCACTGCTTTCAGTGTGGAGAGCTGCTTGTAGATCAAAACAACCTGGCGAGCTGTCTTCATGCAGAGTGCACTTGATTCTCTTGGCTTTCAATTCTGCTTTCGTTCAGCATGGGTAAATCAATGTGTCAGCAGTAAACATTTGTATCACTCCTCTCTGAATGACCTTTTAAATTTTACTGCCTATCGTGTCAAAGCAATTAAAATTAACAATACAGTTACTAAGCTGCTAAGATCAATTAATGGCTCTTAGGCTTTATCAAGTGATCTAGTGACATCTTCAAAACCCACTGGTAACAGACTATACATACTTCTCTTCTATCCACAATATATACACAAGGATTGATTACATATTCTTATCTTCTAAATTGCATATTTAAATGACATATTCTTATCTCCTAAATTAATTAGTCAAACTCTTACATCAAGGATTGGTGACAAGTTGTGGACAGACTATGTTTGGACAGAATGTACACTGAGAATAAATGACATCAAACAAATTGGAAACTAAATAAATCACTTTTATTTAACAATACATTTCTTCTGAAGTCTCTTTAGAATTTAAACAATAGAAGCAAACTATGTGGCATTCCTCAAATCCACGAGTAGGATGCTATGGAAGTGGTACATAGAGGGAAATTAATCTCCGTTGCCTCCTGTCATGAAGAGCAAAAAGAAAACATTAGAAATGAAATGATATCTAGAATAAGAAAACTAGAAGATGAACACAAAAAAGGCCACCCAATCTATAAACTTGCTTGCATGAAAATTAGAGAAAAAAACCTCCTCACATTCTATACAAGCTATTAAAGGCACCCAGGAAAAACTCAAACTAATTCTGTAAAATTAGACGGTGTATTTGCTGAATACTACCAAACCATTTGTACATCAGACAATCCTGACACTAATCATATTTTAAATTATTTATCATCACAGGAAATTTGGAAAAAACCTCATAAGAACATAAACAATATCTGGACCAGCCAGTCACAACAGAAGATGTTACAGTCACTATCAAATCCTTGAAAAAAATAACAAAGCTTCAGACAGGGATGGATTCCCTGTCAAATTTTTACAAAAAAAATACATTCACCTTCTTTCAACTCCACTAACTGCCACATGCAACTCTGTTATGTTAGGAGGTAGCATCCCTCTATCTTGGTCAGAGGCTGAAATAGTAGTTACTCCAAAAAAGGACAACCATATTACAAATACTAAATCTTCTCAACCAATACCCTTACTGAATCAAGACCAAAAGATCTTTACAAGCATATTTGCCAAAACATTGTCTAAATTTAAATAACCAACTGCTTTCACCTTGACCAGACAATACACGTAACACTTTAACTATAATTAATTTCTGTGAAGCATACAAAACCCCTGCATTACTTCTGGCCTTTGATATAGAGAAGGCATTTGATTAAGTGGAAATACCATATCTAAAACTTTTACTTCAAAAATGGGTTTTGGCGACCAATTCTAAAATGCCATTAATGCTCTTTATCTTTCTCCAAAAGCTACAGTTAGGACTAACAATGGACAGTCGATAGATATCCATATAGCAAGGGGAACTAGACAAGGCTGTCCCCTTTCCCCATTTCTGTTTGCCATAACTATAGACAGGGCCAGTGCTACCATTAGACCAACTAGGCAGCCGCCTTAGGCACAGACCTCAAGAGGGGCATAATTTTATACAGATTACTTTCTTGAAAAAAATGCAACTGAGAAAACCTATTGAGCACCCCCTAAATGGTCCTGTCCACAGACATCAAGCAGCTCAAAAGCTCACTGTAACTTTTTTATTTATTTATTTATTTATTTGATGTATACCCTGCCCTCCCCACAGATGGGCTAAGGGTGGCTAACAACATTTAAAAATACATTAAAATCACAGAAACATAAAATCAATAATATTTTTTTAAAAAATGATTAAAATAGTCCAGGAGCAGGCTATTTAAACAAATAGTGGGAGTCCGTATGCAGGCATGGCAGATGGCTGAGGGCAGCTCCGGAAGAAATGGAGGTCTTAGATGGAAGAAGAAGGACACTCGCTGGCACTCAGCCAAAGGCCCAGCAGAACATCTCCATTTTACAAGCCCTGCAAAACTGTAACAGGTCCCACAGGGCCCAGATCTCCAGTGGGAGAGCATTCCACTAGGCCAGGGCCAGGGCAGAAAAAGCCCTCACCCTGGTTGAGGCCAGATGGATGTCCTTTGGGCAAGGAACCACCAGGAGTTGCTTGTCTGCAGAGCGCAACACCCTGCAGGTGATGTAATGGAAGAGGCGGTCCCGCAGGTATGGAGGTCCCAGTCCATGAAGGGCTTTAAATACCAAGGTTAACACCTTGAACCAGATCTGGAACTCCACTGGAAGCCAGTGCAGCTGGCACAGCATATGATGAATGTGCGCTTGGATGGGCGTTCCGGTAAGGAAAAAATTGGTGGGGACCTTCCTCTAACTCCTCTCTAACAACCCCCCAAGGTTCAGACCGATTGGATTTTGGGGGGCCATAACATGGCCAGGTCCCCCTATCCTCGCATAAGAAAGGGAAGGTGAGCATATTGTTAGCTTGCTGCTGCTCATCTTCTTCTTCATTATTTCCTATGGGGAAAAATGAAGAGGCAGGCTTCCTTTACCAGGGGTGGCATTTTGCATGCAAAATGCCCCCCAACCCTCTGGGGTCCTTCTCCCACCCTTCCTCCCACCCCCCACCAAGGCTCAGCCTGCTCCCACTTGGGGGGGCATTTCATGGCCTCCCCGAGTAGGTGTTCTTTTCTCTACTACTTACAGCTGGGGGAGGCTTGTCTTGCCAGGAGTGGCATTTTGCATGCAGCAGTATCTTACACAAAAATAACACAACTCACTTAACATCAGAGAATCACAAAAACACAATTCCTGTCAAAAACACTTTATTTCTTGAACAGCTTTAGGTTACACAGTAGAAGGGCACAACAGGGCATGATAGCAGTGTACTACACAAAATAATACAACCCACTTCAACGTTTTTGACAGCAATTGTGTTTGGGTGATTCTCTGATGTGAAGTGAGTTGTGTTATTTTTGTGTAGTACACTGCTTTCATGCCCTGTTGTGCCTTCCTACTGTGTAACCTAAAGCAGTTAAAGAAATAAAGTGCTTTTGACAGCAATTTTTTGGGGGTGATTCTTTAATGTGAAGTGAGTTGTGTTATTTTTGCGTAAGATACTGCTGCCATGCCCTTTGGTGTGCCCCCCTGCTGTGTAACCTAAAGCTGTTCAAGAAATAAAGTGTTTTTGACAGGAATTGTGTTTTTGTGATTCTCTGATGTTAAGTGAGTTGTGTTATTTTTGTGAGGTGGAATGCTGGAATGCCCTTTGGTGTGCCCCCCTGCTGTGTAACCTAAAGCTGTTCAAGAAATAAAGCGTTTTTGACAGGAATTGTGCTTTGTGATTCTCTGATGTTAAGTGAGTTGTGTTATTTTTCTGTGTGGGGGAGTGCTGGTGTAATGTGTCATAATGCTTTGCCTACTTGTACTTTGAAAGGGAGAAAATAATTTTTTAAAAACTGTATTTTGTGTTGTTTGTGTTTTATTCTTTGTTGTGCAGTTGGTTCCCATCATAGGGAACAATGGGGCTGGCTGGCCAGCCATCTCCGTAGGTGGTGGGGGAATTTGAGGGAGGGTGTCTGTGGTTCAGGTGCTCTTTCACAGGGACCAGCTGGCACTCAGAAGTGTGCCCACCATTGTGGCACCCCTGAGCTGTGCAGAATTGCCCAGGGAAAGAGAGTTTAGAAGTTCCCAGCATAGGGAACAAAGGGAGAGGGCTGGCCTTTGCCAGCCTGTTCCTGGGGTTATGGGTGTGGGGCTGCTGGGGGTGGATTTGGGTCTGTGAGGGGCTAATGTGGGGATTTGGGTCTGTGTGTGGCAGCTGGGGGGAATTGGGTTTGTGTGGGGCTGTAGGGGTGGACTTTGGGGGCTGAGAGCACCTACTTGGGGAGGCCATGAAATGCCCCCCAAGAGGGAGCAGGCTGAGCCTTGGTGGGGGGTGGGAGTAGAGGTGGGAGAAGGGCCCCTGAGGGTTGGGGGGCATTTTGCATGAAAAATGCCACCCCTGGCAAGACAAGCCTCCCCCAGCTGTAAATAGTAGAGAAAAGAGCATCTACTTGGGGAGGCCATAAAATGCCCCCCCAAGTGGGAGCAGGCTGTGCCTTGGTGGGGGGTGGGAGGAAAGGTAGGAGAAGGGCCCCTGAGGGTTGGGGGGCATTTTGCCCCTGGCAAGACAAGCCTCCCCCAGCTGTAAGTAGTAGAGAAAAGAGCACCTACTTGGGGAGGCCATGAAATTCCCCCCCCCAAGTGGGAGCAGGCTGTGCCTTGGTGCGGGGTGGGAGGAAAGCTGGGAGAAGGGCCCCTGAGGGCTGGGGGGCATTTTGCATGCAAAATTCCACCCCTGGCAAAGGAAGCCTGCCTCTTCATTTTTTCCCCATAGGAAATAATGAAGAAGATGAGCAGCAGCAAGCTAACAATATGCTCACCTTCCCTTTCTTATGCGAGGATAGGGGGACCTGGCCATGTTATGGCCCCCCAAAATCCAATCAGTCTGAACCTTGGGGGGTTGTTAGAGAGGAGTTAGAGGAAGGTCCCCACCAATTTTGGCTTGATTCGGTGGGAAAATGCCTCCCCCAGGCGTCCGGGAAGACGGAGGCATTTTCCCTTTGAAAAACCCGAAACAACCCGAAACGTTTTGGGTTATTTTGTTTTGGATAACCCGAAACGTTTCGGGTTTCCCAAAATGTTTCGGATAACCCGAAACAACCCAAAGCAAGTTTGTTTCGGGTTTCTTTCGGGTTTCAGAAACCCGAATTGCACACCCCTAGTTGTTACATTTCACACTCCCGGAGCCCAGCCTCCCCCCCCCCCAAGTTCATACAGCAAAACTTCTCAGAGGTGCGCTGAGTTGGCCAAGGTCGAAACAGCAGATAAGACAGGATCCTTTCCCATGGAATCAGCTCCTTGCAGGTGTTGCCTGGAGGGAAAGAAGTCTAAACACTACATGATTAAATATGGCGTTACTTAGGTTAAAACAGTTTCTGACAATATGATTGGTTGAGGACTGAGAGGGTGGGTGGAGTGAATGCAGTTTGAGACGGAGAGTAGAGAGAAAATTTTTATTAAGAAGAAAGCAGGCTAGCTGTGTGCTGCCTGAATATGTTGAAGTGTTTATGAGAGAAATATAACCTGTGTGGAACCTGAACTGAGCATGTTTGTGAAAGGACACTCAGTCAGGGAAAGAGAGGCCAGCTGTGTGAATGAGAGTAAATGAAGTAACTTTAAGAACCGAGAACTACGTTTATGAAACCGATACGCTTCTTGAATAAATAAAAGTTTTTTTTGTTTTGCTATATCCCAGTGTAGCTGTCATTGCTATATCCCATTCCTATCTTCAGGGCCACATAGAACCACGAAGGAGCCTGACGCTTAGGAACGTTACCAAAGGGAAAATTTAAATAAAATATCTTGGAATAAAATATTCCAGGTGGCAGCAGACTACCCAGAGGGTTAAGGGATAGGTTAAAAGAAAAATCTACCCTAAAGAAAGTAAAGGTCATAACACCATCCATCAGCAGATAGAGCTGAGTGTCATCCGCATACCAGTGACAATCTAGCCCAAAGCTGCAGGCTAACGGGGCAAGGGGGCACATATAGATGTTAAATAGCATCGGGGAAAGAATTGTCCCCTGAGGGATGCCACATACCAAAGAATGGTAAGCAGACATCTGTTCCCTGAGTGCCACCTTCTGTCCTAGATTGTGAAGGAAGGAGTTCAGCCATTGCAGGGCTGTTCCACAAATCCCCACATCAGCAAGGCAATGGGTCAGAAGATTATGATTGACCATGTCAAATGCTGCTGTAAGATCTAAAAGTATCAGCAGTGCTGACCCACTCTGGTCCAGGTGTCGCTGCAGATGATCTGTGAGGGCAACCAGAGCCGTCTCTGTACCATGGCCAGGCCTGAAGCTGGACTGGAATGGATCCAGGATACAGGCATCACCCAGGTATACCTGCAGCTGTTCCGCTACCGCCCTCTCAATTACCTTACCCTAGAATGGAATATTCGAAACTGGGCGATAATTGGCTGGATCAGCAGGATCCAGTGATGGTTTCTTTAATAAGGACCGCACCACTGCCTCTTTCAGTGAGTATGGAAAAAAACCAGAATTCAGAGAAAGATTAATGATGTCAGCTAATGGTGCCCAAATCCCATCACCACCACTTTTCACCAGCCATGATGGGCATGGGTCCAGTGAGCTTGTGGTAGGTTTCACAGCATGCAGGACCCTGCCCACCTCCTCCTGGGACAGTGGCCTGAATTGATCTAATATCAACCCTGAGGACGACCAAGGGGCCTCCAGTACACACACTGCATCAACTGTGGTGGACAGATCCCGGCGGAGTGACAAGATATTATCCGCAAAATAGTCTCCAAAAGCCTCACAGCTTATTACTGAATTTATATTTTTATTTGTCCCATGTGTGAGGGACGTTAAAGATCAAATCACTCTGGAAAGTTGTGCTGGGCGAGAACTAGTGGACGCAGTGGAAGCTGCATAGTAGTCTCTCTTTGCAGCTTTCAGTGCCATCTCATAGGCCTTCATAAACGTCCTATAAGATGTTCTTGTCACTTCATCATGGAGTCACCGCCACATTCGCTCTAGCCGTCTCAGCTCCCATTTGATTTGTCGTAGCTCATCAGTATACCAAGGAGCTACTCTAGTTTGGGGGCAGAGAGAGCGATCTCATCAATAGCTTCAGAGAAACGGGCATTCCAGTCCTCTATCAGCTCATCCAATGATCCACCAGGGGGCATCGGATCCTGCAGAGCATTCTGCAATTCAATTGGATCCATTTGACTCCACAGGCGAGCATATATCAGCTCATCGCCCAAGCAGGAGGGGGTCATGGTGCCCAGACAAGCCCTCAGGATGACGTGGTCTGACCATGGCACTGCTATAGCTTCATCCAGATCCACCTGTATCCCGAACCCAAATATCAAATCCTGTGTGTGTCCTCCTCGATGTGCGGGCATTGATACAAACTGGGAGAGTCCTAATGCTGCCATGAAGGCTATCATGTCCATGGCCTGTGAGGAGGTAGCATCATCGGCATGGACACTGATGTCCCCTAAGAACAGAAGCCTGGGGTACTCCAAGGCCCAGCCAGCCACCGCCTCTAACAGGCCAGGCACAGTATCTGCTGGTGCGCTGGGCGATCGGTACACTAGACAGATGGCTATACTCTCCTCGGCATCCCACACCAGGCCCACACAATCAATGCCAGCAATCTTTGGCAAGGGGAGCAGCCTGATGGAGAAAGACTCTCGAATGAGCACCACTACCTCAACAAGACATTTCCCAATATGTAAAACAAATATGAGAAACCTGTACCATAAATGTGTTGGAATATATGTGTGTTGCAAGGTCTGAGATTCAGTCATTATGGGGTTAATGTGTTTACCTACCATGCTATTGTTTAGATTGACCTGGAAGGGGAACCTGGCTCAAAGCCAATAATCTGCAAGCCCGGGAAACTTGAGAGTGTTTGTAAACTGTTATTGGTCAACAGGTCAGGTGATTTTCTTTCAGGGTCAAGAAGACAGAGGAAGAAGAAGATTCTCCATTCAGTTATCCCAGCTCCTTGTTTGTAACCAGTAGTGAGAATGTAGCTCCAGGCATTTGTTATTTTGTAGGCAATCCTGTTAACCTTTCTTCCTTTAGAAGTAAATGATTTTAAAAGCTAAACTCGTGTGCTGACTCTCTATTGATTCAAGATCCATTGCACCTCTGAAGAAAAGCTATTTTTTAACCTTTTCCCCAAACAAAGTAGACCAGTTGAAGTAATTATTAAGGTGAAAAAGATGCTAGCGATTCGTGTATATTGTTCTTTGAATAACAGCAGTATGGTATGGCTTTGGATAGGCAATATGAGATCATTAACTCTAAAAAAGGCAAACCTTATGAGTTATATCATCCTGCTTTCAGATAATACTGCCAGTCATTGCTGCATCTCAAAATAGTCTAGGAGACTCAAAGTTATCTCAGAAGTCTCAGTCAACTTGAGAGGAACAATCCTTACTGAAACTACTCCTTTTTAGCTCTCCAGAGAGCCAGCTAAAAAGAAGAAAACAAATTAAGTAACTGCAGACAAAAGTATCTCCTTTTCAAGTACAATATAATTCTCTCTCTCATTGTCTCACAGCAAACATGAGAAGGGGGTGGGAGTAGAAGACACTCTGTTATGCCAGCCAGGAAAAAGGTGGGGAAATAGCTTCCAATGCTACAAAAAGAAACTTTTCAGCAACTTGAGGAAGCCAAGCAAGAAGTGAGAAGGAAAACAAAAGGGAAAAGGTGGGAAACTGCCTCCAGAGCGAAGAAAAAAACCCACTTCATAGAGCAAACTGTATCCCAGCAACACCAAGAGAAGAGGCAGAGTGGAAAACACTAAAATCTTCACAGCTATTCTGCTGTGTTTGGAAAGAAATGGGCAGAAAGTCAGCTTCATGGCTGCAATAAAAGGGAGGAAAGTAGGGAAATTCTGCTGTAGCAATGCGCAGAGCATACTTGCTGCAGAGGAACAAGTGCAGGGAAAAATACCTCTGCACTAGAACCTACAACTATATAGTCAAGCTTTTAAGGTTTCCTCAAAATCTGAAAATCCTTTAAAGAGTTATGATGACCTCGTCCAATCCTTAAGGCCACTTTTGGTAGGTGCTCGAGAGGGAAAACTGGTCAAGACCAATTTGTCATCTAAACCTTGGTTTGATCAAAGCTGTATTTGTGCTAAAAATGCTTTAATCTATGCCTATAAGTTAGCACTGAGAGCTCATGAAAAGACCAAACAAGATGCATATCGTTCTCTTTCATTTTAAAAAAAGAAATATAAATCACTGGTTGCCCGCTGTAAGAAAGAACATACCAGAAAACTGTGGGCCAATATAATTGAAGCAGCTACGAGCAAAAACTCAGTGGTGTTCTGGAAACTAGTGTCAAACCGCGCCTCCACAGCCACCTCCCCCTTGGCTTCCTCTATCCCCCCAGATAAATGGACTTCTTTTTTCCAAAAAATGTATGATGATCCTATTCAACCCCCTCCTTCCCTAACAATAGAAAATCTGGCCAAATGCCCCCCAGTTCATGCCGAAGAGGTAAAAGCTTATATTAGCCAGTTAAAGAATACAAAAGACCCTGGGCTTGATGGAATATCTCCAGAATTAATAAAAACAAATAAGGACTGGTGGGCAACTTTCCTAGCCTCTCTATTTACTTATATTGATGAAAGTGGCTACATCCCCAATGATTGGGGAATGGCTATAGTAGTCCCCTTCCATAAGGAGGGAAAGAAGGAGGATCCATCCAATTATAGACCAATCAGTTTACTAAGCATTGTAAGCAAGTTGTCTACAAAACATCTGCTGGAGAAATTTTTAGACTGGCTAGAACAGGACGATATAATTGCTGATGAGCAAGCTGGGTTTAGAGCTGGCAAGTCAACAATAGATCACTGCCTAGTAATGCAACAACTTGTAGAGAAATACGCTACAGGAGACCAAGCATCACTTTACTGGGCATTTGTTGATTTAAAAGCAGCTTTTGACACAGTCTCTAGAAATAGACTTTGGAGGAAACTGCAGGCCTCCTCTATTGATAGGCGACTGCTGTTCCTTTTGGGGGCTATGCACAAGCAAACTGCCCTGAGTAAGGTGCAGCCGAATTGGGCATTTGACTGACCCCATTCAAACTTACAGGCAGGTTTGCCTTCTAGCCCCCTTTCTGTTTATCTTCTACATCAACAATTTGGTAAACCTTTTGAATGCCCCTGGATTGCACCCTACCAAATTAGCAAATAGGCACATTCACGTACTGCTCTATGCAGATGATGCTGTATTACTTTCTAGGACCCCCATAGGGCTGAAACGAGCTCTAAAAAAATTCTCCCAATTCTGTGATACTGAACACCTAACTAATTACCAAAAAACTAAGATCCTGGCTTTTGGTAAAAATCCAAAGATCAGACAATGGGAGCTTCAGGGGCATCAGTTAGAACAACTTACCAGCTTCAAATATTAGGGTGTAGTTTTGCAAGCCTCGGGTACCAAAACAACACATAGCAGCTTCATTGCTGATGTGGGAGAAAAAACAGCACATGGTATACTGAAATTCTATCGATCACAAGGGGGGCAGTATGTACCAGCTGCACTCAGATTGTTTAAAGCCAAACCATTGGCCCAATTAGTATACGGATCATTCTTGGGGCTGCCATCCTCCTCTTTCTCTCAACTTGAGAGAGTGCACTCCAAATTCCTTAGAGCTCTATTACAAGTGTCCAAATGCATGCCTAACTCATGGGTTAGACTGGAAACAGGAATGTTAAGGGTAGAGGCCAGAATCACCATCCTTTCAATTTTCAAAAGGCTGTCAGGACGTCTAAACCCGCAACGTCTGCTCCCTCTGTTATTCCAAGACAAATTTCAATCTAATTGGCAAAAGGCAACGCTGAAATCCCTGGGAAAATTGGGTCTTTCCCCTCAAAGTTTGCTAGTCATGGGGTTAGACCAAGCAAAATCACTCATTAAGCAGAGAGTAACAGACATTGAAAGACAAACAGATTTACTTAGAGCGCCAGGTTTTATTTCTTCAGATACTACTAAATATATTGCCTCTCCTGCAGCCTATTTTTACTTTCTTGAATCCAGTAACTCCAGAAAGGCATTTGCTTTAGCTAGAAGTTCAACTCTACCCCCTGCCATTCTGGAAGGAAAGTTTAAAGCTGTCCATTACTCTCTTAGGCTTTTCTCCTATCCCCTAAGAGAAATTGACTCAATGGAGCACATCTTCTTCAACTGCCCAAGTCATAGTAAAATTAGAGCGGAAACCATCAGTCCATTAGTAGAAAGATTCTCTGGAAGTTCAAATAAAATCAAACTTGATTTTTTTTTTGTCTGATTGGAATCACTAGACACTATGTCAAGTAGCAAGATTCTGTGTCCAGGTCTACAAGCACCATAAATCACATAAGGCAGCTTAAACAACTAATTTATGATGATCTTATTTTTTTACTCTTATATTTATTCATCATTCTGTCAAGGACGTCTTCCTTGGTGTAGACAGCAATGCCGGGTTGCAGGAAACTGTTGCTATAGAAGCACACACACACACTATGAAAAGTGTATGATGTTTATTTACAAAGACTGTATTACAAGCTCTCACAAGACTGACTGGCATAAGGTTCTGCCAGACTTGTGTTACCAACAGAGGGCAGCACATAACAGTATTACAACCATTAAGTACACATTGCTTAATTACAGGAGATTACACAAATTGCACCAATTAAACAATCAAGGAATAGTTGCTGACTCACCATGACTGAGTCTAATTATCCCTGTGTATCATATGACAAGCAGTCATGTGACTTACTACCTGTCAGGCTAGATCATTCTGATCTAGCCAGCTGTCACTGCCAGTAAACAGTCTCAACACTCCTCCCTGTTTACATAAGTGACTCCCAGGTAACTCCTGTAATATTGAAACTTTTCAACACAAACTTTTGGTAAATACATCAGCAATGTTCTCATCTGTGTTACAATGATCTAGGGTTACAAACTTGTCACCCACAGCTTGCCGAACCGTCTGATATCTGATTAGAATATGTCTGCTGCAAGCTTTTATTCCTTGCTCACTTGCAATTTGTACAGCAGCTGAATTATCACCATACATTTTTATTGGCAAATTACATTTCAGCTTAAGATCCTTTAGTAACTGATCCAACCATTCTAAAGTAAGAATGCAAGAACACATGGCCGCATATTCTGCTTCACAGCTACTAGTTGCAACTAGCGTTTGCTTCACTGATTTCCATACAACTAATGCACCATGTACAAATACCACGTACCCAGTGGTTGATTTGCTAGAAATGTGATCATCACACCAACTGGAATCTGTATATACACATACTTCAGAATCTTGTTTGACATTGAGGACCAACTTATAATCAGCAGTGGCTTTTAGATATCTAAGTACTCGCTTGGCAGCCACCCAATCCCTGTTACAAGGGTTAGCACTTTGTTGACATAACCAGTGTACTTGCCAAAAACACATCAGGTCTACTCCAGCATGCTAAGTAAAGTAATGCTCCCACCAAAGATAAATATTGCCTTTTGCATTCTAACTCTTGGTCTTTGGCTCTTTAAGGTATCCAGTAGTAATGGGTGTACTTACAGGTTTGGCATCTGTCATGCCATATTGTTCCAACAACTTCATTATTTTCTGCCGTTGGCATAACTCATAACACCCTTCAGGATTCTTTGTCACATCCAAACCCAAATAATGCTTGATGGGACCTAGGTATTTAATCTTAAATTGACTACTTAGTTCGTATTTGAACTTGTTCAATGATTTGTCATTCTCACAGAGGTACAATAGATCATCCACAAACAAAACTATAAATTCTTGTGAACTTTCTCCTTGTTTGCTGAACACACACTGGTCAGCAATCCCAGCAGTAAACCCTATGCTGGATAGCTTAGTGCTTATACATTTGTACCAACATAATGCACTTTGTTTCAAACCATAAATTGATTTGAGCAACTGCAACACCAGTGTTTTGTTTTGTGGTTCAAACCCCTCAATCTGATCCATAAATAATACTTGATCCAGATCTGCATTAAGGTAAGCAGTTTGGAAATCAAAATGATGTACATTAAGATTTTGCAGACTTGCTTTACACAATGCTAAACGTAAGGACTCTGCCCTCAGCAATATAACATGCAAGGAGAGAAATGCCATCAAGACCCTCAATGCAGATCCAGACATCATCATTCTACCAGCTGATAAAGGCAATGCTACAGTGATCATGAAAACGGAGGAATACAAAAAGAAGATTAAGGAACTCCTGGACCCCTCCACCTACAAAAAACTAAAACGAGATCCCACTTGCAAAATCACCAGGCTAACAAATGCGCTGATCAAGAATTCCTCACTACATCCCGACACGCACAGCAAACTATGCAAGACTGAAGCACAGCCACCTAGACTATATGGACTCCCCAAAATACATAAAGATTCAGTCCCACTCCGACCCATTGTGAGTGCCATTGGTTCACCGACATATGAATTAGCTAGACATCTGGCAGATCTCCTGCAGGACCACATCGAGAAAACCTCATTTTACATCAAAGATTCAGCAGATTTCATCAACAAAATCAGTTCTCTGAAACTCAATCCACAAGACATACTTGTCAGTTTTGATGTTGTATCCCTGTTTA
This sequence comes from Eublepharis macularius, assembly GCF_028583425.1. Taxonomy (NCBI): domain Eukaryota; kingdom Metazoa; phylum Chordata; class Lepidosauria; order Squamata; family Eublepharidae; genus Eublepharis; species Eublepharis macularius. The sequence goes on along the minus strand of NC_072793.1, from coordinate 155,299,692 downwards.
CCAAGGTTCCAGTAAAAGACACTATTGCACTGATTAATCAGATTTTCCCAGAGGATGTAACAGCCTTATTCCATCATTGTCTGACAACCAGTTACTTCCAATGGGACAACGAATTCTATGAACAGATGGATGGGGTGGCCATGGGGAGCCCACTCAGCCCAGTTATAGCAAACTTCTACATGGAACATTTTGAAAAAACAGCTCTAGAATCAGCACCCCACAAACCCAGTGTATGGTTCCGGTTTGTGGATGATACATTCATCATTTGGAGCCATGGGGAGGAAGAATTGATGGAGTTTTTGAATCATCTCAACAACATCCACCTGAACATACAATTCACAATGGAGAAAGAAAGTGAGGGAAAACTCTCATTCCTGGATACCTTGGTCATCCGCAAAGCAAACTTTCAGTTAGGTCACAAGGTCTACAGGAAACCAACTCACACTGATCGGTACTTACACAAAAACTCCAATCACCACCCCCGACAGAAAAGAGGCATAATGAAAACATTAGTGGATCGTGCAAGACGGATATGTGAGCCGCGCTTTCTCAATGAGGAAATTAATCATCTAAACCACACACTTCAGGCAAATGGCTACTCCAGAAATGAAATCCGAAGAGCAATCAAACCCAGGATGAATCAAACAACCAAGGAAAAACAGTCACCTACAGGAAAAGTGTTTTTGCCATATATCAAAGGAATTACTGATCAGATGGGAAAGCTTATGAAAAAGCATAACCTTCAAGCAGTATTCAGACCCACCCAAAAAATACAACAGATGCTACGATCAGCAAAAGACAGCAGAGACCCCCTCACCTCTGCAGGAGTATACCGTATACCCTGCAGCTGTGGACAAGTTTACATCGGGACCACAAAGCGTAGCATCCAGACAAGAATAAAAGAACATGAAAGACACTGCAGACTTGGACAGCCTGAAAAATCAGCAGTGGCTGAACATAGCCTAACTCAAACAGGGCACAGTATCTTATTTCAGGACACCAAAATACTGGACAACACTTCCAACTACTTTGTCAGACTGCACAGGGAAGCCATTGAAATTCACAAGCATAAGCAAAACTTCAACAGGAAAGAAGAAACCTTAAGAATGAACAGAGCATGGGCTCCAGTTCTGAAAAACACCAGGCCAACAAAACACTCCACACCCAACAATAGCCCTGCAGAGAAGATTAGCACATCAAGCACCAATCCATATGCAAAAGAACCTCCTCAGGATACAGTGAAGCCTCCCGCCATTAACATTCCACACCCTGGGAAACTCTTACAGAATGACTCAGCTCAACCCCACCCCTCCTGAGTAGATACAAATGACCTACATCTTTTCCACACTGTGACACTGAGAGATCTCTGTCTTTTGGTGCTACACCTCTGAAGATGCCAGCCACAGCTTCTGGCGAAACGTCAGGAACTACAATGCCAAGACCACGGCAATACAGCCCGGAAAACCCCCAACAACCATCGTTCTCCGGCTGTGAAAGCCTTCGACAATACATGAAAACACTTTATTTTCTAACGAGGAGTCATATTCAGACTGCATTGCGGCCAACCAAGCCTCTTTCTCAGGATTTTTAAAACTCAGTATCTCCTGGAATGATTTAGGCTCTGGTATATAAACATAATTAATAGATGCTGTAACCTTGGCATCAAAACCATACCTAACAGGAGGACAGCCTTTAGTGCTTCTACTTGACACACGAGTTGGCTGTATGTCAGCTCGCTGCTGTACACTCCCTTGTGCATGTTCAGAGGCTTTTTGACCTGGAGAAACTGCCTCTTGCTTTATCTCCTGCCTAGCCTCTGGCTGCTGCACATCTTCAGCCTCGTTAGTAATGGGTAACACAATTTGACTCTGCTCCTCCCTTCCATGTAGTTTACCCCAATTTCCATGTTCATTAAAGCTAGCTGATTTGCTGAAACTTAGCTGTTGTTGTGAATCTGCAAACCTGTAGGCTTTCATGCCCGTTTGATAGCCCAAAAATACCAATCATTTGGACTTGGGACCACCTTTTCTCCTCTGAGATAAAGGGATATTCACCCACGCTGTTGTACCGAACACTCTTAGGAAATCTGTTTTTGGCTTTTTTCCAAACAACATAAAGTAAGGGATTTGGTTAATTGAGCTGGACCACACACGGTTGCATATGAAACAGGCAGAACAAATTGCTTCTGCCCAGAACCTCTTGCTCAGATTTGAATCTGCCAACATAGCATTCATTACTTGTTGAATCAAACCGTTTCTCCTCTCAGCTACACCATTCTCAGATGGTATGGCAACATTTGAAATTCTATGGTAAACATCTCGGTTCTCAAGCCAATGTTTGAATTCTTTTGACATCAATTCACCTCCTCTGTCAGTTTGAATAGCAGTTAACTCTTCACCAAGCTGCTTTTCTACCCTGCAGCACCAATGTTTAATAGTTTGGTATACCTCTGATTTATGCTTCAAAGGATAAATCCACCCAAATCTACTATAATCATCCACTAGACAGAGTGCATATTTTAGTTTTGTGAAACTCTCAGGATAAGGCCCAGAAACATCCATATGAACCAATTCTAAAGGTCTTGTGGTCACCTTGGTACTGGCTTTTGCCACGGGGGACGCTTTTGCTTTTACACATTTGCATACCTGGCAATCAAGGAAGTTGTTGCAGCTTTTTACCTTCTCTGTACCCAGACAAGCTAAAGTTTTGTTAATTACTTTGTACCCCATGTACCCTAGCCTACGGTGCAGCAAATGAATGCACCCATCATGGGGACTCTTATTCATAACTACTTGAGCACCTGCTGGCACATTATGAACCATATACACATTGTTGTTTAACTTCCCAGTCACTAACACTTTATCCCCCTTTGATATGGTGCATGATGTTAGTGAGAAGGACACAGTAAACCCTGCTTGTGTTAAACAAGCTACACTAAGCAGATTTGACGCTAGTTTGGGTACATACAATACATTATGGAACACATGTCCCAATGCTGCGAAGTCAAGGCTTCCTTCTTCTGAAACGTGCACTGCACTGCCGTCAGCCAGGTTCACATGAGTAAGTTCAGAAGGATGCATGTCACAGAGCAAGGTTCTATCACAACAAAATAGCCGAGATGCACCAGAATCAAGCAACCAATCATTATGAGACACTTGGCTCAAGATCACAAACCGGGCACTGCTCTTGGGTACGTTGTCAGATTCATCTGGAACCCTCTTCTTCTTGCTCTTTGCCTTTAACACCGGGCAAAACTTACGAATGTGGTTTAATGAGCCACAACCAAAGCAATGCCGACGAATAGTTAAAGAAAACTGCTTCTCTTCTTCACTTGCACTCGGCTTGGAAACATTGCTTGAGCTGCTCCAGCTGTGCTGAGTTTCCTTATCAGTTCTCCTGGAACAGTTCCCAGACTTGGCTCCATTCCCAGATTTAAGCAAGGATGATTCACTGGGTGCCAATCGCTCTGCAAACTCAAATATACGTCCTGTAATATGCTGTAAGGACAACGTAGTCAGGTCTTGAGACTCAAGGGTGGTAATTAATGGAAGGTAAGTGTCAGGAAGCGATGAGAGTAAGATTAAAACTTTGTCCTGCTCAGCGACAGTCTTCCCTCTCAAAAGTAGCTTCTGAAAACACTCTGCCATGGAGTTTATGTGAGTCTTTACACAACCTCCCCGGGCCAACTGCATCCGGTACAGCTTCCTGGTAAGAGATATAACAGACCCAGCAGTCTGCTGCAGATATATCTCTTTCAAAATGTCCCAGGCTGCTTTTGCGCTGGTTTTATTAGCCACATGTACAAGCTGATCATCTCCCAGGCACAACACAACAGTAGCAAGAGCCTTCCTGTCTCTCACCTGCTCTGCAGGACTTGGCTGATCAGGAGGTTCATCCACACTTTCCCACAGCGACTCCCTGACAAGGTAGTGCTGCATCTTCAGTGCCCAGATGCTGTAATTACTGGAGGTGAGCTTGTCCACCAGCAGCCCCATCTAGATCTGTGCCATGCTGTCATCTAGGACAGGAACCAGGCCTGGAACCAAAACAGGAACCTGGAGCTCTTCCTCCTCCTCCTCCTCAGGCACACCTTCGTGAGTAGACAGGTTTCTTTCCATCTCCTCCTGCTTTGCTGAAGGTAGCCACTCCTGGCCTCTCTGTTGTCTTGCCTCTTGAATGCAGCTCTGCCCTTGAACCCAGCACCACAGCTGCGTTCTGGGCCCATAACCCTGTCAAGGACGTCTTCCTTGGTGTAGACAGCAATGCCGGGTTGCAGGAAACTGTTGCTATAGAAGCACACACACACACTATGAAAAGTGTATGAAGTTTATTTACAAAGACTATATTACAAGCTCTCACAAGACTGACTGTCATAAGGCTCTGCCAGACTTGTGTTACCAACAGAGGGCAGCACATAACAGTATTACAACCATTAAGTACACATCGCTTAATTACAGGAGATTACACAAATTGCACCAATTAAACAATTAAGGAATAGTTGCTGACTCACCATGACTGAGTCTAATTATCCCTGTGTATCACATGACAAGCAGTCATGTGACTTACTACCTGTCAGGCTAGATCATTCTGATCTAGCCAGCTGTCACTGCCAGTAAACGGTCTCAACACGTTCTTCCCCAGTATCCAGTCTCAACTATTTTTAAACTGATTTGCAAATGGTTTTATATGTACTGGTCGCAGACTGTAATAATAAACTTGACTTGACTACCTCTACACTAAGAACAGCAGAAATACCTGAACCTACTTCATGGGCTGAAATATCCTAGCTACCACCAGAAGAAGCTGAGAAATGGAGAAAAGCAGAGGGTGTGGTGTCAGTGTTGAAGAGAATGAGCACATTGAAAGAGCTCCGTCTCTCACATGCCTGAAATTTAAAATTTATGTTGAAAGGGTAAAGTAAAAATATTTACCCTTCCAACATAAAGATACACTAAGAGATCCGAAAGGCAGATTCATATTTATTAAAGGCACTATAGAAAACCAAACTTACACATTTGGCTCAATTTATGACCCAAACCAAGACAGCCTAATGAAATTCTAAAACAAAGTTCATTAGAATACACATGTATCACTTAGTATAATTTGCTCTAAACCATATTTTCATGACAAACCCACAGAAACAGCAGCAACATAATCTAAGAGTAACAAATAGAAACAGAAGGATTAAAAGTATCCTGCTCACTAGGTTGGAGGCAAGTTCTGACGACAACAGGGCCAACAACAAAGATTCTCAGGTCAAACTCCATGGTCAAGTAACAGATTCCAAAATCAAAGACTGTGACCCACCAAGGCTCAGGCAGCCAAAACCGAAGAGCTCACCAACAGCCAAGTTCAGAATACCACAATTGTGACTAGCTAATCCCATGCTAGCTGCGGCCTTATAAAGGGAGTTTCTCCTACAGGTGAGGCTGGGTTCATTAAGCTTCTTGCTCCAAGCTGGCTCATCTCTGCTACTCAGGAGGAGTAGATCAGATCATGTACTGGCTCTCCTGACATTTCCTCAGCAGGGGGAAGGCCGTGGGCTGCCAGGCATGCGCTCCTGTGCTTGGTCCATGCCTCTGCCCTTACCCTCAGCCTTCACTGCTCCTGGGGTTCTTTGGGAGACAGTGGCAGTTCTGGCAGTAGGCAGGTCCATGCTAAGGCCGCCTGGCTTGATGACACTGTGGTTGTCAACCCTCCAGGAGATCCCCACAAATTACAACTGATCTCCAAATGACAGGTTTTAACATTCTCCGAAAATTGGAGGCTTCTTAGGCTGGCCTAAGTGGAATTATACCCCACATAGGTACTACCTGACAATTGATGCCAACCCATCTAGAGAACTCCGAGAGTTACAAATTATACCCCACTGAGGACCCTCCATATTATGATTGCCGTACCTGGAGATCTCCATCCATTTCTGCTGAACTCCAAATGTCCTATTTTACCTAAATTGGAGACAATGGTGGTATTGGATATTGGCAACTGGGTGTCTGTAGCACCTCCTTACAGTAGTTGCCAACTTGGGGTTTCAGGGGGCTTATATATTCACCACTTCCTTATTCAAAGCCATGTCTAATACACGGTGCTTGGAGGGAGGCCCCTTTCGAGCCCTTAGGTCCAGAACCAGAGACTGGATCAGCAAAAGGACATGTCCTCTTGTAGGGGACAGTCTCTGGAGTTTAAGGGTGTGTGATTTGGGGTGATCCAAAGATTTTTTGGGGTTTCAGAGAGCTTATATTTTCACCACTTCCTTATTCAAAGCCATGTCTAATACCGGGTCCTTGGAGCCTGGCCACATTCGAGGCCTTAGGTCCAGAACCAGATACTAGATTAGCAGCAGACACGTCCTCTTCTAGGGGACAGTCTCTGGAGCTCAGGCGTGTGTGATCTGGGGTGATCCATAGATTTTTTTGGGTGTCAGAGGGCTTATATTTTCACCACTTCTTGCTCAAATCCATGTCTAATACTGGGTGCTTGGAGGGAGGCCACACTCGAGGCCTTAGGTCCAGAACCGGAGGCTGTATTAGCACCAGCACATGTTCTCTTGTAGGGGACAGTCTCTGGAATTCAGGGATGTGTGATCTGGGGTGATCCATAGATTGTTTTGGGTTTCAGAGGGCTTATATTTTCACCACTTCCTTATTCAAAGCTATGTCTAATACAGGGTGCTTGGAGGGAGGCCACATTCGCAGCCTTAGGTCCAGAACCAGAGACTGGATCAGCACCAGCACACGTCCTCTTCTACGGGACAGTCTCTGGAGTTCAGGAATGTGTGATCTGGGGTGATCCAAAGATTATTTGGGTTTCAGAGGGCTTATATTTTCACCACTTGCTTATTCAAAGCCATGCGTAATGCTGGGTGCTTGGTTGGAGGCCACATTCGAGGGCTTTGGTCCAGAACCAGAGACTGGATCAGCACCAGCACATGTCCTCTTGTAGGGGACAGTCTCTGGAGTTCAGGAATGTGTGATTTGGCATGATCCAAAGATTATTTGGGTTTCAGAGGGCTTATATTTTCACCACTTGCTTATTCAAAGCCATGTCTAATACTGCGTGAATGGAGACAGGCCACAATCGAAGGCTTTGGTCCAGAACCAGAGACTGGATCAGCATCAGCACACGTCCTCTTGTAGGGGACAGTCTCTAGAGTTCAGGAATGTGTGATTTGGGATGATCCAAAGATTATTTGGGTTTCAGAGGGCTTAAACTTTCACCACTTCCTTATTCAAAGCCATGTCTAATACTGGGTGCTTAGAGACAGGCCACATTCGAGGCCTTAGGTCCAGAACCAGAGACTGGATCAGCACCAGCACACGTCCTCTTGTAGGTGACAGTCTCTGGAGTTCAGGAATGTGTGATTTGGCGTGATCAAAAGATTATTTGGGTTTCAGACGGCTTATATTTTCACCACTTGCTTATTCAAAGCCATGTCTAATACTGGGTGCTTGGAGGGAGGCCACATTCGTGGACTTAGGTCCAGAACCAGAGACTGGATCAGCACCAGCACACGTCGTCTTGTAGGCGACAGTCTCTGGAATTCAGGGGTGTGTGATTTGGGGTGATCCAAAGATTGTTTGGGAGTCAGAGCGGTTATATTTTCACCACTTACTTATTCAAAGACATGTCTAATACAGGGTGCATGGAGTAAGGCCACATTCAAGGCCTTAGGTCCAGAACCAGAGACTGGATCAGCACCAGCACATGTCCTCTTGTAGGGGACAGTCTCTGGAGTTCAGGGGTGTGAGGTTTGGGGTGATCCAAATATTGTTTTGGGTGTCAGAGGACTGATATTTTCACCACGTCCATACTCAAAGCCATGTCTACTACCGGGTACTTGGAGCCTGGCCACATTCAAGGCCTTAGGTCCAGAACCAGATACTAGATTAGCAGCAGCACACGTCCTATTGTAGGGGACAGTCTCTGGAGCTCAGGCGTGTGTGATCTGGGGTGATCCATAGATTTTTTGGGGTGTCAGAGGGCTTATATTTTCACCACTTCCTTACTCAAATCCATGTCTAATACTGGGTGCTTGGAGGGAGGCCACATTTGAGGCCTTAGGTCCAGAACCGGAGGCTGGATTAGCACTAGCACATGTCCTCTTGTATTTGGGTTTCAGAGGGCTTATATTTTCACCACTTGCTTATTCAAAGCCATGTGTAATAGAGGGGGCTTGGAGGGAGGCCACATTTGAGGCCTTAGGTCCAGAACCGGAGACTGAATTAGCACCAGCACATGTCCTCTTGTAGGGGACAGTCTCTGGAGTTCAGGGGTGTGTGATCTGGGGTGATCCATAGATTGTTTTGGGTTTCAGAGGGCTTATATTTTCACCACTTCCTTATTCAAAGCTATGTCTAATATACGGTGCTTGGAGAGAGGCCACATTCGAGGGCTTTCGTCCAGAACCAGAGACTGGATCAGCACCAGCACATGTCCTCTTGTAGGGGACAGTCTCCGGAGTTCAGGGGTGTGTGTTCTGCATTGATCCATAGATTGTTTTGGGTTTCAGAGGGCTTATATTTTCACCACTTCTTTATTCAAAGCCATGTCTAATACAGGGTGCTTGGAGCCTGGCCGCATTCGAAGCTTTAAGTCCAGAATCAGAGACTGGATCAGCCCCAGCACATGTCCACTTTTGGGGGACAGTCTCTGGAGTTCAGGAGTGTGTGATTTGGGGTCATCCAAAGATTATTTGGGGTTCAGAGGCTTTATATTTTCACCACTTGCTTATTCAAAGTCGTGTCTAATACAGGGTGCTTGGATGGAGGCCACATTCGAGGCCTTAGGTGAAGATCCCGAGACTGGATCAGCACCAGTACATGTCCTCTTGTAGGGACAGTCTCTGGAGTTGAGGGGTGTGTGATTTGGGGTGATCCATAGATTGTTTTGGGTTTCAGAGGGCTTATATTTTCACCACTTCCTTATTCAAAGCTATGTCTAATATACGGTGCTTGGAGAGAGGCCACATTCGAGGGCTTTCGTCCAGAACCAGAGACTGGATCAGCACCAGCACATGTCCTCTTGTAGGGGACAGTCTCCGGAGTTCAGGGGTGTGTGTTCTGCATTGATCCATAGATTGTTTTGGGTTTCAGAGGGCTTATATTTTCACCACTTCTTTATTCAAAGCCATGTCTAATACAGGGTGCTTGGAGCCTGGCCGCATTCGAAGCTTTAAGTCCAGAATCAGAGACTGGATCAGCCCCAGCACATGTCCACTTTTGGGGGACAGTCTCTGGAGTTCAGGAATGTGTGATTTGGGGACATCCAACGATAATTTGGGTTTCAGAGGGCTTATATTTTCACCACTTGCTTATTGATGTCAGAACTGTGGCTAGATAATGTCCTTACTCCAGACTACCTTCTGCAATCAGACAACAGTCCATTGTTTCCAAAAGGATTTTACTGAAGAGTTAGTTCATTATAGTCCACTGGCCTGAATACAATATTCAGGATGGTACATAGGCATTGTTACCAATGACAGGCAAAGCATGAGGTACAAAGTAACAGATCCCCGCAGGCCCAACCTCCCCCCATAGTTCTCAAAACAGTCCCTTTGAAGCTAGGAAAGCGAAAGTCTCTCAAGGCCGGTTCTTGGTGGAACAGCAGTAGCCAAAACAATCTGTCTCTGTGAGATAGCTGCCTGGGAACCTTGGCACCTGTGAAGAAAGTACTTAAACACTGAAAGGATTAAAGATGGAGTCGGTTAGGCAAGGATATACATGAGAGCAGTCTGAACCTGACATTCTGCCCCCTCTAAGATGCCCTCCCCCCAGGTTTATGTGGGTAGCGAGAATGGAATGCTTTCACTAATCTAGGCGCATGAACATGTACAGAGTTCACCCATTCATCGAACCCAGAGTCAAAGTCCTTCCAACGGATGAGGTAAAACAGCTGGTTTCTTTTTATTTTAGAGTCTAAAATTTGCTGCACTTCGTAATGAGTTTGATCATCAATTAAAGTTGGAATTGGAGGGGCATGGATGTGCCATTGGTCTGCAGGAGCAGTTCTTTTCAACAGACTAATGTGAAAAGTATTGTGTACGTGGCGCAAATTCTTTGGTAAATCCAAGGCAACAGTCACTTTGTTGATTACTTTACGAACAAGAAAGGGTCCAAGAAATTTTAATCCAAGTTTACAGCTGGTTTGAGTCACTTTTAAATTCTTTGTGGAGAGATAGACAAGGTCGCCTGGTTGTAAATCCCAATCAGCCGCACGGTGGCGGTCGGCGTATTTTTTGTAATCCTCTTTGGCTTTGTTGAGATGTTTTTTAATTTGAGTCCATTGTTGAGCAGCTTCCCCCCACCATTCTGTTACGTCACTGGAAACCGCCGTAGGAGGGGGAAGCGCTTCAAACGGGAAGGGTTTGAAGTGGAAGCCATAAACGACTTTGAAGGGAGTTTCTCTTGTGGAGGCATGGACACTGTTATTGTAAGAGAATTCTGCCAGAGGGAGCAAATCGACCCAATTATCTTGTTGGAAGTTAATATAACAGCGAAGGAATTGCTTCAGGATTTGATTAGTTTTTTCCGACTGTCCGTCGGTTTGAGGATGATGGCTTGAACTTAAACCTTGTTCAATATCTAGCATTTGTAAAAGCTCCCGCCAGAAGTTGGCAACGAACTGTCCGCCGCGATCCGAAATCACCTTAGACGGAAAAGAATGTAATTTTACAATGTGTTTCAGGAAAATATCTGCCAGTTTTCTAGATGAAGGTATAGTGGTGCAAGGTATAAAGTGTGCTTGCTTGGAGAATAAATCCACTACCACCAGAATACAGTTGTGCCCTTTGGAGGGGGGTAAATCAGTGATAAAGTCCATGGAAATTACTTCCCACGGTCTGCTTGGTGTTTCTAACGGTTGTAATAATCCGGGAGGTTTACCTTTGCGGGATTTGGCACTGAGGCAAATGGGGCAGGATGCTACATATTGTGAAATGTCCTTGCGCATGCCTGGCCACCAAAATTGGCGCTGTACTAAATGAAGCGTCTTTAAGTATCCATAGTGTCCTGCTGTAGGGGCATCGTGACAGCGCTGCAAGACTTCTTTTCTTAAACTGTCGGGGACATAAAAGCGGTCCCCCCAAAGCCATTCCCTGTGTTTCGATTGTTGCAGTTTGTCTTTGGGCCCTTTCCCCCCCTCCTTTTCCACTTCAGCTTTCAGCTTCAATCTCCACCCCTGATCGGGTTGAGGAGGCTGGGCAGTGCGACTGCACACACCCCCTAGTTGCGTAGGGGAAAAGACGGTGTCTATAGTTTCCTCCCTTTTGCTCTTGTGTTGGGGCATGCGCGAGAGGGCATCAGCAAAAAAGTTAGTTTTGCCCAGCAAAAAGTTTAAAGTGAAATTGAATTTGGAAAAGTATTCCGCCCAGCGCAGCTGTTTAGCATTTAGTCTCCGAGGGCTGCGTAGGGCTTCCAAATTCTTATGGTCTGTCCAGACCTCAAATGGATGTCGGGCTCCCTCTAACCAGTGCCTCCAGGTAGTGAGGGCGGCTTTTACAGCAAACGCTTCCTTTCCCCATACGTTCCAATTTCTCTCTGCCTCTGAAAATTTTCGGGATAGGAAGGCACAGGGCTTGAGTTTCCCGTCCTCCCCCTTTTGTAAAAGTACGCCCCCAATGGCGGTGTCGCTGGCGTCGACTTGCACTACAAAGGGGCGATTTTCATCGGGGTGTTGGAGGGTGGGTTCGGAAACAAACTGCATTTTGAGAAGATCGAATGCCTCTTGGCATTCTCATGTCCAAGGCAATTTGGCACTCGGCTTTTTGACATTGTCCCCCTTGTCTTTAGTCTTTAACAGTTCGGTTAGGGGGAGAGTAAGTTGAGCAAAGTTTGCAATGAACTCTCTATAGAAGTTGGCGAAACCTAAAAAGGATTGTAGTTCCTTGCGAGTAGCGGGAGTTTGCCAACTTTGGATCGCTTGTACTTTGCTTAGATCCATTTTTAAGCCATCTTTGGAGATGCAGTAGCCCAAATAAGTGAGTTCTGTTTTGTGAAATTCACATTTAGATAGTTTAATGGGCAGTTTGTTACACATTAGTGTAGTCAGAACTCTTTTTACCAGATCCACGTGTTCCTCCTCAGATTCCGAATAGATTAAGACATCATCTAGGTAAACCACAACTCCTTTGTACAAGAATTCATGTAAAACTTCATTGATCATGGACATGAAAACCGACGGGGCCCCAGCTAAACCAAAAGGCATAACTAAATATTCATACTGGGCGAGGGGCGTGTTAAAAGCGGTTTTCCATTCATCCCCTGCTTTGATACGAACGTGGAAGTAGGCATCTTTTAAATCTAATTTTGTAAAGATCTTACCTTGAGCCACGACGTTGAGCAGGTCTTTGATGAGCGGGATGGGGTATGTGTTGCTGGATGATACAGCATTAAGTCCCCTAAAATCCGTGCACAGTCTTAAGCCCCCATCCTTTTTTTTGACGAAGAGCACTGGTGCAGCGTGTGGGCTGTTAGCCGGTCGTATAAATCCTCTTTGAAGATTAGTGTCAATGAATTTGCGGAGTTCTTCTCTTTCGTTGGGGCTCATTGGGTATAGGCGGCCCTTAGGCAGCGAGGCGCTTGGTAAAATTTCCACAGCACAGTCTGTCCTCCTATGTGGAGGTAAGGTATTGGCCTCTTCTTCTGTAAAGGCTTGGATGTAGGCTCTATATTGCTTGGGTATTTGATTAATTTCTTCCTGGCTGAGGAGAGCTGATTCTTTGTGGGTAGGATCGACACCCCAATTTTGATCCCAACAGTGATTTTTACAGGCATCATGGCTGAACGTGATGCTTCCGTCTGCCCAGTTTATATAGGGGTTGTGATCGCACAACCACCGGCTTCCCAGGATCAAGGGGTATTTGGCGGTGGCACTAATGACAAACGATCGCACCTCCCAATGCTGTCCCATGCCGGTTACGACCGGAGTGGTTTCAGTAGTGACTGGGTTCATATTGGTGCCGTCCATTTGCTCAAAAATGATGGGCGTTTCCAATTCTTGTATAGGAAGCACTAATCCATTCACCAAGGCTGGGGCAATAATGTCTCTTGAGCAGCCCGAATCTATTAGGGCTTGCACACAGATGTGCATTTTTCTATCTGGATTTACTAATATGACGGGTATGAAAAGTATGAACCCTGGAGGTCTGTTCAAAGCAGGAACGGACTGAGGTTTGATCTGCCATTTGGGTCCCTTTACGACAGATCCATTTCGTTTCCCGAAGTGGGACTTTCTGGATTCTCTTCCCCGGTTAGAGCTGTGGAATCATACTCCACAACTTCTTCCAACTCTAACCTTCTCTCGGGGAGGTTCTTCTGAGGAGCTCCTCTGCCTCTCGCTGATCTGGGGGCTGGTGTTGGACGTGGTGGCGCCGAGTAGGTTGCGGGGGCTGGACGTCTTAGTTGGAGCAGAGGTCTTTGCACAGGCCGGTACGGACATTGCGCTGCGAAGTGACCACTTTGGCCACACTGCAGGCACAAACCTTGTTGCCATCTAGCATCTCTCGCTCCACGAGTAGCGTATCCAGTCCCTCAGCCCCCTTGAACGAGAACTGAGGAGCGCCTTTGGCTCGCGGGTTGTTGATGTTGTTCCACTAAACGAACTTCCAGCATGCGATTTTCTACTTCGCAGGTTAACTGGATCCATCCTAACAGCGTAGGAGGGTTATCTTGCATTAGAGCTCTATCCAACAACTTAGGATTTAATCCCTGTTTGAATAAAATGATTTTGGTGGATTCTTCACACCTTGGGCATTTGGCAGCGAACTGTCGGAATTTTGTAACATAGTCTTTAGCTGACATGCTGCCTTGCCTAATAGACTGTAATTCAGTTCGGGCCCTAGTTTCTTCTAGGGGGTTTTTGTATTGGGCTCGGAGCACGTCTACTAGCCCTTGAAGTGTATCCAACTCGGGGGCACCAATATCATAAAGTCCTACATACCAGTCAGCAGCTTTGCCTTGAAGTCTCGATCCCAGGTGTTCAATTTGGCTGGCTTCACTTCCAAATAGATGTCCCCATCGGTTGAAGAACTGTACTGCTTGGACAAGGAAAAATCCCAGTTTGGAAGGATCTCCGTCGAACGTAGCTTCCAGCTTAACCCATCCCATGGGAAGTTCTTGCCGGGGAGCTGGTGCAGGCATCGGGTAGATGTCGAGCGGGGCAAGTTGTAGAGGAGGCTGTCGCGGTGTTGGCGGACGCGGCTGCGGAGGTTGCTGAGGATAAGGTTGAGGTTGTTGTGGGGGAGGCCCTCTCGGAATCGGCTGGGGAGGCCCTCCAGGTACGGGTTGTAGCGGCGCTGGCCGTAAGGGTGCCGGCTGCACAGGCGGTGGGCCTCGAGGAGTTGGTAATCTGGGCGCTGGCGCTGGTAGAAGAGGAGCAGGAGTTGGCCCTTGGGGTGCCGGTTGCAATGGGGTTGGGTGAGGAGAAATAGGTTGGAGAGGCGCTATAGCCCCCCGTGGCCCCGGCGTTTGGTGTGGCCTGGGAGTAGTACCTCTTCCAATTCTGCTCGTCCCCAGGATGACTCGAGGAGGATCCCCTATCGGGAGGCTTGGTGGCTGATTCGCTTGGGTCGTGGGTGGAGGTACTATAGGGGACGTGGTCCTCAGGGGTGGTCCTGGTTCCCCACCTCCTCCGGTTCCTCCATCCACGGGAATGATTGGACGGTCGGGACGGGGGTCTTCTGGGCTTGGTTCTCCATCTCCTCCGCCGGTTTCATCATCCCCTGGTACGATCGGCTGTTCGGGACGGGGATCTTCTGGACACGGGTCTTCAGGACAGGGTCCTTCACCGATTGCAGAATCAGAATCCCCCGTCTCCGGTGGCTGTTGCGGCCACGGTTGGATAGGGCCTTCCAGACGGGGCAAAAGATTTTGTAGGTTTGACAAACTTTGGCTGATGTCTGGTAGACCAGCTGGCGGTTCACGTCCACCATCCCCCACAATGAGTACAGATAGCAGGTGGACTGCGTGGGCTAAGCTTTCTTCCATGCTTGCTAGTCTGGTCTCCAAAACTTGCACTCTGTCAGGATTTACTTCCTCTTGTTCAGCATAACCAGTAGTTTGCGAGGTGGGCACATATTCAGTACGTGGCCTCAGTAGACCAGGTATGATTTCGTCCACTGTTTGTTCTTCTTCAGATCTGGCAGCTAAGATCCCTTTCGCCAAACCAGTGACTGCCGATATTCCAGAGTCAATGGCAGTCGTTCTGCTTTGAAGCTGCACCCACTGGTGCTCACTTCTTGTTGCCCCGACCACAGGGTGACTTCCGAATAATCCCAGCTTAGGGCGCCATGGCGGGACGTCTCCCACTCTGTTTGTTTGGTAGTCCTGTTCCAGTAAAGCCACGGTTGGCTGCTGGCATGCTCGGGTATTGACTCCAAACTGCGCCGACTGTCCACCTGTGTTTGCGTGAACATCGTGCTGGCCCTCCGTTCTCTCGTCTCCCTGGGTCTCACACCCCACTGCGTCGGAGTGGGTACGGAAAACAGTGGTTCGGCTGTAGCTCTGGGCCGGGTATCTGCACTGCTGGGAGCGAGAGTGTAGAGCGTAGTAACAGAGGAGCTGGTTCCTCTTGGTACAGATTCTTGAGGTTCCAATGCTTGGAAGCCGGGGGAGACATATGGGTCAAACAAAGGATCCCTGAGCGGGACAGCTTTGGAGTCCATTTGATCCGGCTTAGGCATTGGAAAAGAGGATTGGTAACAAAATGTCAGAACTGTGGCTAGATAATGTCCTTACTCCAGACTACCTTCTGCAATCAGACAACAGTCCATTGTTTCCAAAAGGATTTTACTGAAGAGTTAGTTCATTATAGTCCACTGGCCTGAATACAATATTCAGGATGGTACATAGGCATTGTTACCAACGACAGGCAAAGCATGAGGTACAAAGTAACAGATCCCCGCAGGCCCAACCTCCCCCCATAGTTCTCAAAACAGTCCCTTTGAAGCTAGGAAAGCGAAAGTCTCTCAAGGCCGGTTCTTGGTGGAACAGCAGTAGCCAAAACAATCCGTCTCTGTGAGATAGCTGCCTGGGAACCTTGGCACCTGTGAAGAAAGCACTTAAACACTGAAAGGATTAAAGATGGAGTCGGTTAGGCAAGGATATACATGAGAGCAGTCTGAACCTGACAATTGAAAGTCATGTCTAATACTGGGTGCTTGGTTGGAGGCCACATTCGAGGGCTTTGGTCCAGAACCAGAGACTGGATCAGCTCCAGCACATGTCCTCTTGTAGGGGATAGTCTCTGGAGTTCAGGGGTGTGTGATTTGGGGTGATCCAAAGATTATTTGGGGTTCAGAGGGCTTATATTTTCACCCCTTGCTTATTCAAAGCCATGTCTAATACAGGGGGCTTTGAGGGAGGCCACATTCGAGGCCTTAGGTGCAGAACCAGAGACTGGAACAGCACCAGCACATGTCCTCTTGTAGGGGACAGTCTCTGCAGTTCAGGGGTGTGTGATTTGGGGTGATCCATAGATTGTTTTGGGTGTCAGAGGGCTTATATTTTCACCACTTCCTTATTCAAAGCCATGTCTAATACTGGGTGCTTGGAGACAGGCCACATTTGAACGAAGCTGAAGTTGGTTACTTATTCCCAGTTCCTTATTCGCACTTAGGGGTGTGCAATTCGGCATTCCGAATGCCGAAAAAAAGCCGAAAGTACCTCTTTCGGCTTCTTTCGGGGTACCCGAAACGTTTCAGGGGGGCAGCCAAAACGTTTTGGGTATCCGAAAGAAAGAAAGCCAAAACGTTTCGGCTTTTTCGGCTTTCTCTCGGCATTCGAGAATCGCCATTTTGATTTTGCTAGGCGTTTGCCTTAGCAAGCGCCTAGCAAAATCCTGCTGGAAGCAAAGGCTTCCTGCAGGCTCAAAGAAGAGGGGAGGGAGGGAGAATGAGTGAATCACTCACTCCTTCTGTCACTCCCCACCCCTTTTGCAAAGGAGGGAAGGGAATCCTGCTTTGCCTTGCAAATGCAAGGTGCAAGAATTGCATTGCACTTTGCATTTGCAAAGCAGCAGAGATGTGTCTCCCCCTTAGAAGAGGGGAGGGGGGAGAAGGAGTGAATCACTCACTACTTCTGTCACCCCCCACCCCTCTTGCCACACTAAGTTTTTTCTAACTTTTTTTTAAAAAAATTAAGATTCTCTGATGTGCAGTTAATTCTGTTGTTCTTTTGTGTGGGCGACAGATATTGTGATATGTTGTGTTTTGTTGACCCATATTGCACTTTGAAAGTGACAAAATAAAGTTTTTTCTAACTTTATTCTTAAAAAAAAAATTTAAGATTCTCTGATGTGTAGTTAATTCTGTTGTTCTTTTGTGTGGGCGACAATTATTGTGATATGCTATATTGTACTTTGAAAGTGACAAAATAAAGTTTTTTTGTAACTTGAATCATTGTGTGTCTGTGTTCCCTTCTTTGATGTGACGTTGGTTCCCATCATTGGGAACAATGGGGCAGGCTAGGCATGCTTCTCTGTAGGTGGGGGGGGGTGTCAGGGGGTGGTTGTGTGTCAGGTGCTCTTTCCAAGGGATAAGTTGGCACTCAGGAGTATGCCCACCATTGTGGCACCCCTGGGCTGTGCGGAATTGCCCTGGGAAAGAGATTTTAGGAGTTCTCAAAGGGGGAGGGCTGGCCAGCCTGTCCCTGGGGTTATGGTGGGTGTGGGGCAGCTGGGGGTGGATTTGGGTCTGTGAGGGGCTAATGTGGGGATTTGGGTCTGTGTTTGGCAGATGGGGGGAATTGGGTTTGTATGGGGCAGTAGGGGGTGGACTTTGGGGGCTGAGAGCACCTACTTGGGGAGGCCATGAAATGGGCCCGCCCAAGTGGGAGCAGGCT
Organism: Eublepharis macularius; assembly: GCF_028583425.1. Classification (NCBI taxonomy): domain Eukaryota; kingdom Metazoa; phylum Chordata; class Lepidosauria; order Squamata; family Eublepharidae; genus Eublepharis; species Eublepharis macularius. The sequence goes on along the minus strand of NC_072793.1, from coordinate 155,281,858 downwards.
GAGCCTTGGTGGGGGGGTGGGAGGAGGGGTGGGAGAAGGGCCCCAGAGGGTTGGGGGGCATTTTGCATGCAAAATGCCACCCCTGGAAAGACAAGCCTCTCCAGCTGTCAGTGGTAGAGGAGTTAAGAGCACCACCTACTTGGGGAGGCCATGAAATGCCCCCCCAAGGGGGAGCAGGCTGAGCCTTGGTGGGGGGTGGGAGGAAGGGTGGGAGAAGGGCCCCAGAGGGTTGGGGGCATTTTGCATGCAAAATGCCACCCCTGGAAAGACAAGCCTCCCCAGCTGTCAGTGGTAGAGGAGATAAGAGCACCACCTACTTGGGGAGGCCATGAAATGGCCCCCCAAGGGGGAGCAGGCTGAGCCTTGATGGGGGTGGGAGGAAGGGTGGGATAAGGGCCCCAGAGGGTTGGGGGGCATTTTGCATGCAAAATGCCACCCCTGGCAAAGGAAGCCTGCCTCTTCATTTTTCCCCCATTGGAAATAATGAAGAAGAAGATGAGGATAGGGGGACCTGGTTTGGGGGGACATAACATGGCCCCCCAAAGTCCAATCCGTCTGAACCTTGGGGTGTTGTTAGAGAGGGGTTAGAGGAAGGTCCCCACCAATTTTGGCTTGATTCGGTGGGAAAATGCCTCCCCCAGGCGTCCGGAAAGACGCGGAGGCATTTTCCCACTGAAAACAGCCGAATCCCGAACCCCGAAAGTCGAAAAAAGCCGAAAGCCAAAACGGCTCCAAAATGAAGTTTGCAGGGGCACATATTGTACACCTTCATATTCACAAGACTCAGCACTCTAAGTGGACCTATACTGGGTCATCCTACAAAACCCAGATCTTGAGTAAACAGCTTCAAAATAGGATGCCCCCAGAACAATTCAATAAGAAGAAAGGGGCAGCAGCTGCAGGAGGAAAAAACTTTGGATCACCCCATATCACACGAAACTGAAGTTCAATCATGCTAGAGCCTTTTGTTTATTTTCCTTTCACCCATCTATTGTTGCTAATGCACCTTGCTTGCTTGCTTGTTTGTTTGATATTAACTAACCTCCTTGTAAATAAATCCTTTTGTTTGTTGTTACTGTGCTGGGTCCTCATGCCTGTTTATTGGCCAAGCTACAGAGGTCAGAAGGGTTAGGAGGGTACTCTGGGCCTTCCCAATGCACCCTAAATCACAGAGTGGTGGCAGCATAAGATGCTCACCCCACCTGAGGCATGACAGTTTCACATGTGTAAACTTAGACGTAGGGGTGTGCGATTCGGGTTTCTGAAACCTGAAAGAAACCCGAAACAAACTTGTTTCGGGTTGTTTCGGGTTATCTGAAACGTTTCAGGAAACCCGAAACATTTTGGGTTATCCGAAACAAAATAACCCAAAGCGTTTCGGGTTGTTTCGGGTTTCTTTCGGGTTTCAAGAATCGCCATTTTGTTTTTGCTAGGCGTTTGCCTTTGCAAGCGTCTAGCAAAATCCTGCTGGAAGCTAAGGCTTCCTGCAGGCTCTTAGAAGAGGGGAGGGGGGGGGAGAAGGAGTGAATCACTCACTCCTTCTGTCACCCCCACCCCTCTTGCAAAGGAGGGAAAGGAATCCTGTGCTTTGCCTTGCAAATGCAAGATGCATTGCTAGCATTGCACTTTGCATTTGCAAAGCAGTGGAAGCAGAGATTCCCGCCAAAATTAACACGTAGGGGAGGGGGAGCAGGAGGAGGGTGACTGTTTGAGTGTGGGTGGGGAAAGGCAAGGGAGGGGGACTTTAGGAGTCACCAATCCCACTGCTGCATCCTTCTGCCAGCCAATAGATTCAAATCTTTGGCTGAGGCTGCAGCAGGGGATTTAAATTTGGGGCAAGACTGGTCTGGAACAGTTCTGTTGCTGCTGCTGACCAAGAGAGGAGGAAAGAGACTGCACCTGGAGGACATCTGCCTGGAGGAACAACTGTGCTGGACATCCTGAGAGGAGACTTGGTAGGCCTTTTTTAAATTTTAGTAAATTTTTTGATGCTGGGCAATGTGCTGCTGTGGCCTGCCTCTGCAAAAAGATGCTTCAGTTTAGTCTGTCTTGGCATGGCCTGGGGGGACAGGTTGGGCAGACAATGTTTGGGGGTGGGGGGGTTCAGTATTGGTTGTTGTGCTTGCCTTCTTTAATGTTTCCTTTGTCATGCTTGAGTGTGAGGTGGGTTTGATCTACTGTTTCCCAGGCCTAAAAAATGAGTGTGCCAGCTTTGGGCCCACACAGGCCAGAAGCTCTGCAGGGTGGCTTTGGTGCCTTTCTTCTGGCTGGCTCTCACAGTTATGCTTCACAAATTGGAATGGTGTGGGGTTGCTTTGCTGTGTCTGGTCCCCTTCTTCCAAGGCTTCCCAACAGGCTCTTGAACAAGTGTGCCAGCCTCTGGCCCACACACAGGCCTGCTGCTCTGGCTTTGGTCACCCTCTCTGCTAGCTGGCCTGGTACTCACAAGCATGCTTCACAAATTGGAATGGTGTGGGGTTGCTTTGCTGTGTCTGGTCCCCTTCTTCCAAGGCTTCCCAACAGGCTCCTGAACAACTGTGCCAGCCTCTGGCCTACACACAGGCCTGCTGCTCTGGCTTTGGTCACCCTCTCTGCTAGCTGGCCTGGCACTCACAAGCATGCTTCACAAATTGGAATGGTGTGGGGTTGCTTTGCTGTGTCTGGTCCCCTTCTTCCAAGGCTTCCCACCAGGCTCTTGAACAAGTGTGCCAGCCTCTGGCCCACACACAGGCCTGCTGCTCTGGCTTTGGTCACCCTCTCTGCTAGCTGGCCTGGCACTCACAGTTATGCTTCACAAACAGGTTGCTGACTGTTTGTGGACCTCTTCTGGACTGGACTGCACTTGGAGGACATCCGCCTGGAGACCTCTGCGTATGGAGGATCAACATTGCTGGACATCTGGAGAGGAGGACTGGTAGGGTTGTCAAAAAATGTTTTTTGAGCGTATGTCTGCTGCTGTGGCAATCTGCTAGCATATGCTTTAGCTTGGTCTTTATGGCTTGGGCTAGGGGGGACATTTTCTAGTTGGGCAAGAGGACATTGTTTGGGGGTTGGGGGGTTAAGTATTGATTGCCGTGCTTGCTTTCTTTGATGTTTCCTTTGTTATGCTTGAGTGTGGGGTGGGCTTGATCTACTGTTTCCCAGGACTAAAAAATGAATGTGCCAGCTTCGGGCCTCCACAGGCCAGAAGCTCTGCTGGGTGGATGTGTTTTGTTTTACCACTGGTTGACCCTATCCTTTCGGGGGGGGGGGTGGCCTTGACTTGACTTGTGCAACGGGGCCTTGACTTTTGGGGGTTGCGTGTGCGGCATGTGGTATTGACTCTGTTAACTTTTCCAATTTTCTTGACAGCATCGCGGAGGAGAGGAGGACCAGCTGCAAGACTGCCTGAACATCGCTGGACTGCAGGACTGGTGTTGGTGAGCGAGTCCGGGTTCATATTTGGGTGGGCTTGGGGGTGGGTTCTTGCTAGCTTGGGAGGGGGGAGGCTCATCTTCAGAACACCACATCCACACCCCACACCGACACACCACAGATACATTGTTCCCGCTAAATAGTGTCTTAGGTAGGTAGGCCAGTTGGTAGGTATTCAGTGGCTAATTGCCCTCAAAGTAATCGTTAGGGAAACCAAGCCTAGTTTTTTTAAAAAAAACTAAATAGGGACTCAGCAGGAAAAGCATTAGTGAGTGAGTGTTAGGTTTGAATTATATATATATATATATATATATATATATAAACAAATTTGGAATAGCTGTCAATAGGCTTCCCATTAGTGCCCCCATAACTAGGATTCCACTGCCCATCTCTGGCACCCGTGGTGGTGCCAGGCCGGCCCGGGCATACTAGTGTGTGAGTGTCTAAGGCTTTGTCACCTGTTATTGGGGTTTAGGGCCAGCTCAATTCCGGAGGAATTCAGCTGATTGGCAGGCTCAGGTTCCCTGACATAAATAGGGTTGCTTAAAAAGGCACTTGATTGTTCATCTCCAAGTCACAGAGCCACTAGAAGCACAGATTTAGAGCAGGTGAGTTAGGTCTCGAAAACAAAGTTGACCTTTGTTTTCCAAAGCTTTTCTGATTAGTTAGGGTAGATTTCGGGAGGGGAAAGTATGTCAGACAGGAAAGCAGAGAGGGGCCCTGGGGGAAAGGTTAGGGAGAAATCTAGACGGGAGGAGGGGAGGGAGAGGGGGACTGCTGCAGCAGCCCCCCCATCTGAGCGGGGGAGGCCCTCCCCTGCGCTGCTGCCGTTCACCAGCCTGGCTTCTGGTGACAAGAAGAGGGTGCGCAAGGCTCTCTTTCCTGAGGCAGCTGCTGGAGGGCCACCCCCAACCCAGAGGTGTGAGGCAGGGGCTGGCACTGGGCAGGGGCCTGCTGCTGAGGCTCCTCCTCCTCCAGTGGTTGCGAGCCAGCTGCTGGAGGAGGGGCAGCATGTGGTGTCTCCTGGGATGGACGTGGGGTATGTGACTTTTCCATCCCTCACGATCACCCCAGGAACCCGGAGGATGTTGGAGGAACTGCCCGTGAGACTCCCCCTGGGGCGGTCCACCCCAGTTTCCTCTGAGGCCAGCAGCAGGCCTCTCGCGGCTGTGCAGGAGGAGAGGATGCGGGAGGAAGAGGCAGAGACAGTGGTGGAAGAGCCCACATCTCTGCCCCTTCAGCCTCGTCCATCCCCACCTGCCCGGCCAAGAGTGGGACATGGTGTGTCTGGCCAGAGCACCTCACAGGAGGTGCCTCAGGGTGGTCCCGGAAGCGCTTCTCCTGGGAAGCGTGGGATGCCCTTTACCTCCGAAATCTGGAAGCACTTCCAGACAACGGAGGATCCCCGAGCAGCCCTGTGCCTGCATTGTAGGCAGCGCGTCAGCCGTGGCAAAGATGTGCGGCATCTCTCCACATCTGGGATGAGGTACCATATGAAGAGGCACCACCAGGCGTTGCTTCTTCGGGAGGAGGGTTCAAGTGGCGCTGCATGGCCGCCAGCTAGCCAGAAGGAGGCAGGCTCCTCTGGTGCTCTCCCCCCAAGGGTACCTGCAGGAAAGGGACGCCAAGCCTCTCTCCCGGAGATGCTTGGTATGCAGGGCCCTAGTGTGCCCAGAGAGGGGATCCGGAGGGCAAGCCGGCGCATCACGCGCCACATCGTCAATATGGTAGCGGTGGATGGGAGACCGTATTCCATAGTTGAAGACTTCGGCTTCTCAGGGCTGCTCCGAGATTGCTTTCCCTGGTACGCCATCCCTGCTCGCACGACGTTGAGCAGATCGGTGGTGCCCTCATTTTACAGGGCTGCCAGGAATCATGTGAAGGCACAGCTGTCCTGATTTGCCGGGAGAACTGTGCACTTCACATCAGACATCTGGACCTGCCCAAGTGTGCAGCAAGCGTACCTCTCGCTTACTGCCCACTGGTGGGAACCTGAGGTGGTTCTGGGTGGGGGCCAGGGGGAGGTGCCTAGCACAGCTAGCCAGGGAAGGATAGGAGACCGCCGGGCCGGCTACTGCAAGGCCTTGCTTCACGCTGAGGTGCTCGACATGTCCCACACGGCGGAGAACATCGCTGCCACTTTGAGAAGACAGTTGGAGGAATGGGTAGGCCAGGGACCTGCCACCGTGGGATGCATGGTGACGGACGGTGGCAAGAACATGAGGGCAGTGGCGCATCTAGTGAGCCGAGTGCGCATCTACTGTGTGGCTCACAAGCTTCACCTAGTGGTGAGAGATGCACTGGGGTTGGGCTCCTCGAAGGAACCCTTTGATACCCGGACTCGTGAACTCCAGTTACTGATCCAGAAATGTCGGAGGCTCACGGGTCACTTCTCGCGCAGCGTGAAAGCCACGCACGAACTGCGCCAGACACAGGTCAGGACTGGTGTGCCAGAGCACGCTCTGATCACTGACGTTAGCACTCGCTGGAACTCCACCTGCGCCATGCTTGAGCGCTTTGTGGAGCAGCAGGCCGCACTCCACGCGTGGCTCTCCGAGAACCGCGGTGCGAGTCAGGTGGGTGAATTCAGCTGGGAGGATTGGCTCACCATCACCCAGACAGTGGAGGTCCTGAAGCCCTTCAAGGACTTCACTGTGGCGGTCTCATCAGACACGGCGACCCTCAGTCTGGTCATTCCCCTGGTGCACACGCTCTAGAGGAATCTGGCCACCCTTGCAGACCGGGTCACGCCCCGTGCTGACCTTGTTCCAGCGGTGCGCGCACTAGTGAGAAGGCTGCAGCATGGCATAGCTCCCAGGCTAACTCCTCTCACTAAGGACGAGTCATACATGTTGGCGACCATGTGTGACCCGCGCATAAAGGGCACTTTTGCCCAGCGGGACGGGAACTTCACCCAAGCCAGAGACGGGCTCTGCTCTTGGGTAAGGTGCAGGCATGCCAAGAGGGGACACCTGTCGACAGGGGGGACGCGAGAGGGGCCCTGCCGTGCGGGTACGTCTGACACCCCCTCTGCACAGCCCCCCCCCACGGCCACCACCGGAGTGCCGATGGAGATGGAGCTGCTCCGGTGGGCCCTCGTCCCCTCTGGGGTCGTGAGGACCGTGAGAGAGGATCCGGTGGAGGCAATGGTCAGGGACTACCTCGCGGAGCCCTGCGAGTTGCTCTCCACCGATCCGCTCAGCTATTGGGCCAGGAAGGAGTCGGTCTGGCCAGACCTCTCCCTCGAGGCGCAGCAGCTGCTCTCATGCCCTCCGACAAGCGTGGAGAGCGAGCACTTCTTTTCTCATGCGGGAGACATTGTCGGCCCACATCGCACTCACCTTCTTCCATGGAGAGTCGAGCAGTTGACCTTCTTGAAGGTCAACTCTCGCCTCTTCTATTTCTCAGGACTGGACTTCCAGAGTGACTGAGGTGAGCCCAACTTGTGGCCTGCATCCTCTGCATGTCCAATCCTTTGGAAACGTGCTCTCCCCTATATAAAACCCTGTAGACACAGTTAAAACTGGCCAGTAGAGGGAGGGTGGTTAGGAACCAGTGGCAAAGGGAATCCACCCAGCAATTTGAAAGCCCCCCCCCCAAGGGAATTCAAAACATCTCCCAGCACTGAGACAGACCCTGTGGGACCAAATTTATTCTGAAAAATAATGCCCCAGAAACATGGATTGCCACTGGAGGGAGAAATAGGTTAGATGGGGATTGCTTAGGTGGGGATTAGGGAATGGGAAAATATCAGATCTTGCTGGGAATGTTTAAAATGTTTTTCACTGTTGAAATCTTTGTAAAAAAAAAAGTTGTAATGTTTTTTCAAAGTTGATGTAATGTTCATGTTAAAAAAAAACCAAAAAAAATAAGTTGTAATAATGTTTTTTCAAAGTTGATGGAATGTTGATGTTAAAAAAAACCCAAAAAAATAAGTTGTAATAATGTTTTTTCAAAGTTGATGTAATGTTCATGTTAAAAAAAAAACCAAAAAAAAGTTGTAATAATGTTTTTTCAAAGTTGATGTAATGTTCATGTTAAAAAAAAAGTTGTAATAGTGTTTTTTCAAAGTTGATGGAATGTTCATGTTAAAAAAAAACCCCAAAAAGTTGAAAAATGTTAATGTTTGGTTTGCTGGGGTTCCGGGAAGAGTTGGGGATGGGCACCAGCCAATGATGATCTCTCACAGATGTTTCCAGGTAAATGCTGAGGCTGGTGTGGGGGTGGGGGGAAACCTCTGCAACACTGCTTCAAAAATACCACTGTCCAGTGCCTTGGCAGTGCCCAGTCCAGCTTTTTGTGGCTGAACTGAAAGCATAGCCGCAGGAAATGTCATTGGTTCTGCTGGACCTTGTTGCAGTGGTTTCCCCCCATTAAGTTTGGTTATGGAGGGAGGGTTGTATGAAGCTAGTAGTTATGATAATCTTGTCTAGTGGGCTTCTTTTTCCATGCCATGTTGTGCCCTCCTACTATGTAACCTGAATATGTTCAAAAATTTAGAGTTTGTCATTTTCAAAAAAAAAATTTTTAAGATTCTCTGATGTGTAGTGAATTGTGTTGTCCTGTTTGTGTGGGAGACGGTTAGTGTGATTTGATGTGATTTGTTGACCTATTGTACTTTGAAAGTGATAAAATAAAGTTTTTTCAAACTTGAATCATTGTGTGTCTGTTCCCTTCTTTGATGTGAGGTTGGTTCCCAGCATTGGAAACAATGGGGCAGGCTGGACAGCCTTCTCTGTAGGTGGTGGGGGGGGGGGTCAGGGGGTGGTTGTCTGTGTGTAAAGTGCTCTTTCCCAGGGACAAGTTGGCACTCAGGAGTGTGCCCACCATTGTGGCACCCCTGGGCTTGCCCTGGGAAAGAGAGTTTAGAAGTTCCCAGCATAGGGAACAAAGGGGGAGGGCTGGCCAGCCTGTTCCTGGGGTTATGGGTGTGGGGCTGCTGGGGGTGGATTTGGGTCTGTGAGGGGCTAATGTGGGGATTTGGGTCTGTGTGTGGCAGCTGGGGGGGATTGGGTTTGTGTGGGGCAGTGGGTGGTGGACTTTGGGGGCTGAGAGCACCTACTTGGGGACTTTATTCCCTGGTAGTCCTTTGTTCCCAAGTAGGCCCCGGCTACTGTCTTGGTGAGGGCTTCCATGCCTCTATCAGTAGCTGGCCCTCCTTTGCCAGCTTTCTCTGGAATTGGCCCAGGGTTGCCAAACTCCAGGTAGGGCCTGGATTTCTCCTGGAATCACAACCCATCTTCAGGTAACAGAGAGTAGTTCCCTGGAGAAAATGGCAGCTTCCAAGGGCAAACTCTTTAGAGGGCAAAAGTTGACCATGGATTCTAGGGGAAATCCCTATTCAGATTTCCCTTTACACAAGTCCCACCCCCAAATTGCCAGGAACTTCCAAGGCCAGAGTTTGCAACCCTACAGAGATCCCATTTCTTCACTCATAGCCTTGGGACGGTAGGTGTAGCCCCCATGGAACACTTTCAGGTTCCTGTTTCCAAGTTCAGTGATGCCAATGTAGGTCAATCCATCATCAAAAAAGGTTTTTAAACAGCAGTGGCACTGGGCTGTATTTTATTCAGTTACTTGTCTAGTTACTTATTCCCTGGTTTTCTCCCCCCTGGAAACCTATAGTGGTTTACACAGTATTGTTCTCCCTTGCTTTGTTTTACCCTCATCATAACAAACAGGCTATAACAATAGACAGCTGCTCCAGGCCCCACATTGGGAGTGACTTCATCCACCAATGGCCTACTTGGTGGTTGAAGGGGGTGGGGTGGGGAGACAACACACTCCAGCCTACTCTATCTGGGGCCTAGGCAACAATCTGGAAATGGCGGCAGCAGGAGCTCCTGCCCACTCCACAAAGGGCAAGGGGCGCCCATTGCTTGGCCTTGCACCACACAACAAAAAGAAGCTCACCCCAGGCGGAAATTACCCAAGGCAAATATACAACTTTCTGCAATTTTAGTGTGTAATACAAAAATACTACTATTAGTTTAATCACGCGCCCGATCTCTTGTGTAGGATCATATTCTATAGGGCGATAGAATTCACTATCAGCCAGTTGACGCAAAACTTCCTCCTGAAACTAGGTGGATCGTCAGACTTCGGTCCATGATCCCGCATGGCCTTAATAACCATTTGGAACTTTCCTCTTTTTTATGATCCTCCATCCCCGCTCTCCCCCGGTTTGTCAGTACCCTTCCATTCAGTCCTTCCCCTCCTCCCCCCCTTTCCCCCCCCATCCTCTGGTTGATGGTCGAAATAAACACTACTGAATAATATCTTGTATATAAATTGTTACCTACCTTGTGAATATTAACTTGCTGTACTGTGTCTTTAAATGAACGCGTGTATGTTACTATGGTCCCACCCTGATATATTTAAGTGTTTGTATTGCCCCATCCCCCTTTACTCCGCATATGTTGGATAAATTCCTGGGAGTTTAAAATTGTGATTTATGATGTAAGTACTACTTTAATGTCCTCTTGGGGGAGGGTATCTCATGTTATAGCATGTTTTCTCATATACCGACGCATATTATTGCTTTATGTTACTCCTTAGATATTATGGCCTGATGAAAGACGTAATTAGGTCTGAAACGAGAAAAAGAGAACGATCTGGCCGGCTTACGCTCGTTGCCTCAGCTCTCCGTTCCCGCTCACCTTACAGCGGCTCTTACAAGCGTCAGATTGAGACGGCTTGTTGTGTTTGGCCTCAGTGCCTTATTTATCCGTTCCCGCTCATTCTACAGCGGCTTTTACAAGCGTCGGACCGGGACGTCTTGCTGTTTTTTGCCTCAGTTGCTTTAATTTGCTTACCTTCAGCGGCTTCTACACATATTGGATCGGGACAGCTTGTTGGACTACGGCTGTTATATACATCTACTAGGGCCATTGCCCTTTTCGTGCAATTGGGGACTATACCAGCTATAGCTATTATTGGCAATAATATTGTACATTTACTGGTCTTTGGAATTATTTATTGTTCCTTGTATTTTTGTATTACACACTAAAATTGCAGAAAGTTGTATATTTGCCTTGGGTAATTTCCGCCTGGGGTGAGCTTCTTTTTGTTGTGTGGTGCGTGGCTGAATTGTGGTTAAGCTCTCTACCCCCCCTTTTGTATTTTTCATTGCTTGGCCTTGGCAAGGAGCCAGTGGTGGGGCGGCACTGATTCTGGGGCCCCGTCCTGAACATTTGCTCAGGGCCCCAGAATCACTAAGACTGCCTCTGATAACAACAACCCTATGTGTTACATTAGCTGAGCCAAGATCATCCAGCAAGCCTCCAAGCCACAGGATCAGAGTCTCCCAGATTCTAGTCCAACACTCTAGCCATTGCACTACGCTGGATATCTTTAAATGGGTATACCCCACCACCTTAACCATTCTTCTCCAAAAAGCACACAACTTGGCTGTGGCTCAAAAATTAATATGATGCATAGGCCAGTCACTGCAAACTGGTTCTAAGGCTCAGGTCGGGGGGGAGGGGCATTGCTCTAATGCTGCCCTGGCTTTGGAAGGGGACAGTAAAGTAGATGCAATAATCTTGGTTCAGTGCCTCCCTCCTTCTCTGTCTCCCTCTCTATATAATGTGTGTGAAAACATTGTTAACATTACTACACCATTACTGAAGCCTAGAGGATCCTTAGGGTCTGTTCACACATGCATGATCATTTCATGGCACTGCACTGGCATGATGATGTCTCTTCTAGGAAGTGATGTCATCACGCAAGGCTGGGGAGCACACATACTTCACAGCAGGCTGATTTGGACCACAAATGATCCTGTTTCAGCCTGTTTAGGGTCCAAATCAGCCCGCTGCAAAGCACAGGAATACTCTCAGGGCAGCAAGATGACATCAGTGACATCATCGCATCAGCCCCAGGAGCGTACCCAGAAGGCTCATTCCCTGCCTTTCCCCCTTCCAGCCAGGTAAGCAGTGACAGGGGGCAAAAGGTGGGAGTGGGGGATCCCCCACCAGGGGAAATGGATCCCTAATTGTGCCTGAGGATCTAGAATTCAAAGTGTGAATGGTTCATTAAATCCATAGTGCTTCAGTCTTTGAGGGATTGACATGCACGTGATAGTAAACTCCAGATTTCTTGATTGTTAAGGAATGCATGAGGTGGGGGGTGGGAGTAGAGGTGGGAGAAGGGCCCCAGAGGGTTGGGGGGCATTTTGTATGCAAAATGCCACCCCTGGCAAGACAAGCCTCTCCCAGCTGTAAGTAGTAGAGAAAAGAGCATCTACTTGGGGAGGCCATGCAATGCCCCCCCAAGTGGGAGCAGGCTGAGCCTTGGTGGGGGGTGGGAGTAGAGGTGGGAGAAGGGCCCCAGAGGGTTGGGGGGCATTTTGTTGCAGTGGTTTCCCCCCCATTAAGTTTGGTTATGGAGGGAGGGTTGTATGAAGCTACTAGTTATGATAATCTTGTCTAGTGGGCTTCTTTTTCCATGCCCTGTTGTGCCCTCCTACTATGTAACCTGAATATGTTCAAAAATTTAGTTTGTCATTTTCAAAAAAAATTTTTTTAAGATTCTCTGATGTATAGTGAATTGTGTTCTTTTGTGTGGGAGACGGTTAGTGTGATTTGATGTGATTTGTTGACCTATTGTACTTTGAAAGTGATAAAATAAAGTTTTTTCAAACTTGAATCATTGTGTGTCTGTGTTCCCTTCTTTGATGTGAGTTTGGTTCCCAGCATTGGGAACAATGGGGCAGGCTGGACAGCCTTCTCTGTAGGTGGGGGGTTCAGGGGGGGTTGTCTGTGTGTAAGGTGCTCTTTCCCAGGGACAAGTTGGCACTCAGGAGTGTGCCCACCATTGTGGCACTCCTGGGCTGTGCGGAATTGCCCTGGGAAAGAGAGTTTAGAAGTTCCCAGCATACGGAACAAAGGGGAAGGGCTGGCCAGCCTGTCCCTGGGGTTATGGGTGTGGGGCAGCTGGGGGTGGATTTGGGTCTGTGAGGGGCTAATGTGGGGATTTGGGTCTCTGTGTGGCAGCTGGGGGGGAATTGGGTTTGTGTGGGGCTGTAAGGGGTGGACTTTGGTGGCTGAGAGCACCTACTTGGGGAGGCCATGAAATGCCCCCCCCCAAGTGGGAGCAGGCTGAGCCTTGGTGGAGGGTGGGAGGAAAGGTGGGAGAAGGGCCCCTGATGGTAGGGGTGGCATTTTGCATGCAAAATGCCACCCCGGCAAGACAAGCCTCCCCCAGCTGTAGTAGAGAAAAGAGCACCTACTTGGGGAGGCCATGAAATGGCCCCCCCAAGTGGGAGCAGGCTGAGCCTTGGTGAGGGGTGGGAGGAAGGGTGGGAGAAGGGCCCCAGAGGGTTGGGGGGCATTTTGCATGCAAAATGCCACCCCTGGCAAAGGAAGCCTGCCTCTTCATTTTTTCCCCATAGGAAACAATGAAGAAGATGAGCAGCAGCAAGCTAACAATATGCTCACCTTCCCTTTCTTAATGCGAGGATAGGGGGACCTGGTTTGGGGGGCTATAACATGGCCCCCCAAAGTCCAATCGGTCTGAACCTTGGGAGATTGTTAGAGAGGAGTTAGAGGAAGGTCACCACCAATGTTGGCTTGGTTCGGTGGGAAAATGCCTCCCCCAGGCGTCCGGGAAGATGGAGGCATTTTCCCTTTGAAAAACCCGAAAGAAACCCGAAACAACCCAAAACAAACACGAAACACTAAACCCGAAACGGCTAGCCGTTTCGGATTTTGCTGTTTCCGAAACAGATTCTTGTTTCGGGTAAACCTGAAACAAGAAACACGAAACAGTGTGCCTTTGCACACCCCTACTTAGAGGTTTTTTACATAGCCACCCTACAGCCATGTTTCTGTTGAAAGAGGTGCATGGTGGAAGGAAAAGAAGGCTGAAGCCCCTCCTGCCACCATGCTGGGCTCAGGAGCTGCAACTCTCCCCCCCCACACACACATGCCTGGAGAGGGTGGGATTTGGTAAGGGGAGGGGACTCATCAGGGATGTGATGCTATAGAATCCACCCTCAGAATCTGGCATTTTTTCCAGGGGACCTGCGTTCTGTAGTCTGGGGTAGACTTGGGCGTAAACCAAAAAAAAATTAATGAACCTGCGGTTCATGGTTCGGTGCCACTGATGAATGCAAACAAATGAACCGTAACGAACATTTCCCGTTACTGAACTGGTTCACAGTTTGTGGTTCATGGGTGTCGGAACGGCCCCTGTTGCACTTAGAGAGCCGATATTCACAGGGAGTGCTTAGCAGCCTCTCCTCCAGCCAGCACCCAAGTTTGGTCAAGATTGTAATAGGGATCTTGGAGTTATACCCTCTCCAATCCGAGGCCTCCAGGAAACTCCCACTCGATACCATTAGAGCCACCAGATGACATTGGCCCAATGTACAAGGGGTTGGCTGTCAGAGCTGCCTATCAGGGTTTGCATGGATGAGATTGGAGTGCCCATGGCTACAGAACACTCCCCCTCCCCCCCAGGTGTCTTCTCCCATGTAACCAATTCTAACCAATTTGCAGCTCCATGGTTGGAAGGAAGACCTGACAGTCAAGGTAAGCTGGGCTTCAATTCGGGTTTCCAGGGCGACAGAAGGAGTGCAGACAGAGTTCAGGCATTCCCCCAGCTCCGTTTCCAAGGGAATTGATTGATGGTGCCTGACTGTCTGTCTTCATGAACCATGGGCGAACGCAATGAACTGGGCTTCCAACAAAACGCCCCCTTCTGCCGCCAGCCTGGCTGTGGGGCGGGGGGGGGGGTCGTCATTTGCCTCCTCGGAAGGAGGAGGAGAAGGCGCGCTTTCCCCAGACATACGGGGATTGCGCGGGGGCGGAGCTTGTTGGCCGTTAGGCTGCTCCGCTCCCCCGCCAGCGTCAGTCGCCCGGGAAAGAGCTCGGCGAGTGGGTCGCTGCGAGCTCTGCCTAGGCGGCCGTGTAGTAGCCTCGTCGGCGGTGCAGAGGCCTCGGCGGCGGCGCGTCTGTGGTGCGGCGGCCTCGGCAGCGGATCGGCGGCGGCTGTGGAGGCTTCTCGGCGGCGGCCCCGTCGGAGGTCCTCGCGGCGCGGCGGAGGCTGCAGCGTTTGCCTTGGCGGCGGTCCCGGCAGCAATTTTCTAGGCGACTGGTGGCCTTCGCTCGGAGGGATCGCGGCGGGGGCCGTGTTTGTCGGCGCGGGTGGCTGCCTTTTCTCGGCTAGGGACCGCAGCGGGGTTGGCGACCGGGAGTGGGGGTGCAGTGTGCTAGATTCAGGCCTGCCCGTGCTTCCTTGCTCCATAGTCCCTGCTACGCCTTGCGGGTGTTGTTGTTTGGAGGGGGTGTTGGGGTATTCGTCTTTGCCCCCCCCTCTTTCTTCCCTTAACCCCCCCCCGGTTGCCTGGTTACAGGGCGGCCATTTTGAGGGGCCTTTACCAGTCTGCTGAATCAGGTGGCCATTTTGAAGCCGTGAGTCAGGGTGGCTCCCTCCTTTGGTATTCCCTGATACCCATTGGCTATCCGGCCACAGTGCCTTTTGGCTGGCTGGGTGAGTTAGGATATTTTATAAGACTGTTGCTTGGCGCACAGGGCTGGCCATGCCTCCTAAGAAAGGTAGTGGCCCTTCTAAGGGTAAACAGCGAGCTAAACGTCCGCCCCCTAAACGGCCCCCTCCTGTTATTTCTTCATCTGAGGATGAGGCCGATGTTTTGGGGCAGGAGGACATCCTGCGTCGGCTGCAGGTCCTTGAGTCGGCCAAGGGGGTGCCTGCTCCTTTGGGGGACGGTGGAGGTAGGAAGAGGTCTAGGCGCCTGGCCTCCAGGGATGCGGTGAACAGAGAAATTCTTATGCGTTTATCTGTTTTGGAAGGTTCAGCGACAGGTGCGGCCGGCTCTGCTCAGATGTCTTCGACTCAGGAAGTTGGTGCAGCGGCTGACGAAGCTGATCAGGGAGCTGAAGTGGTTGCGGCGCCCGTGGCCTTGGCGGTGGAGCCTGAAGAGGACCTTGGTAAGGCTGCACCTACACAAACAGGATTCCCCTGGCCTTGGGGGTCCTGTGGTCAAGGGCCTCTTGGTGGAGCTCAGGGGGCTAGCTCGGGGTTCCCCCCCAGTTCTCCCCAGCTTGGCCTCCTCTAGCGCAGCCACATTGGTCAGGTCAGGGTTTTGGAGCTGCTTCGCTGCCCTCCTCTGTACCTTCGGCAAGCTTGGCAGGTGGGCAGCCTTTTGGCTGGCCTGGGATGATTGTCACAACAGAGAATCTCCCGTGTGGTATTATGTCTTCACAATTGTTTTAATAAAGGATATATTAATTGAGTACTGTTTCACAAATTTGTTTATACAGAGTGAGGGATGTAATAAACAATTTGTATATTGTTTTGTTTCTCTTGACACAACCATATACTACACCATATATTGCAACCTCCCTAGACCTCAATTATACAGGCATCTTATGCGTTCTAAAAACAATTCATTAAAGTGTCCCGTGCTCAAAGTGCTATCATGGATGTTATTAAAGTGCAATTGCTTTTGGCATCTTATGACACTATTTCTCATATAGAACTCGATTTGCCTTGCATACAGGTACAATACAGGTACAGTATAAGGGTAATTCCAGACACTGTGAATGTCACAGATCAAAAGGACCTATAATCATAGGTTCACGTAGTTGGTTCTGTGACTGCATTCTCTAACGGACGGTCCAGATCCTTGTAAGGTCCGTTTCCAAGCTTCTTTCTCAAAGAGCACAGATGTCAAAGATTCATCATAGTTAACCTTCCATATCCCTCTTTGATTTGTCAATTACTTCCATGGAAGTAATTGTTTTTAGAACGCATAAGATGCCTGTAAAATTGAGGTCTAGGGAGGTTGCAATATATGGTGTAGTATATGGTTGTGTCAAGAGAAACAAAACAATATACAAATTGTTTATTACATCCCTTACTCTGTATAAACAAATTTGTGAAACAGTACTCAATTAATATATCCTTTATTAAAACAATTGTGAAGACATAATACCACACGGGAGATTCTCTGTTGTGACAATTACATTACCGTGTTGCTCTATTTTGTTGGCCTGGGATGATGGCTGGTCCGTGGGGGTATTACCCGTTTCCAGCTTTGGCGTACGGCAATGTTCCTTTTAGTGCCCTGCCATTTGGCGATGTAGCCCTTCCCCTGGGTGATCACCTGACACAAGCGACACGTGATAAGATATTGAAAGGGGACTATGTGGATGTCTTTTCCCTTCTCTTCAGAGAGCTGGAGAAGAAGGACAAAGACGATTTGGATGACCGTGACAAAGAAAGGCTAAAGCGTAGGAAGGTCGATAGAACCTGGGGCAATTGGCTCCCTGGGTTCTTGATTTATGTGGGGGTGTTAGCGAGGGCACAGCCACATAAGGCGGCTCCTTTGTTCCAGTATTTAGATATTATTTACAAAGGATATACGGGCTTCCTTGGAGGGGCATGGATGCAATACGACGAGGAATTCCGTATGCGTGCTGCCATGAATCCGGCCCTTCCCTGGGATCGCATTCATCAGCAATTGTGGCTTTCGGTGATGTCCCCTGCGAGGCCTAGTGTAGGTGACCGGTCGGACAGCGGTCATATTGTTCAGCGCTCTTCCTCAACTCCCAGCACCCGCGCTAACGCGGGGCAGCAGGTTCAACCCCGGCTGCTGTGCTGGGAGTTCGCCTTTAAAGGAGGCTGCAGCCGTAAACCCTGTAGGTTTAGGCATGAGTGCCCGTCCTGTTCAGGCCCCCACTCCTACACGGCCTGTCCCAAGTCCCGACAGGGCTCTGGAGGTAGGAAGTTCGGTGGATCAGGCGGTGGTAGCCAGCAGTCTGCTGGTAAAGGGCCCCAGTCCAATAAGACTGAGGGTCCTTGAGGGACTGTTACGGGCTTATCCCAAGGCTCGTGAGGCCCGGTATCTGTTGCAGGGGTTTACTTATGGTTTTCGGATCCCAGTTGTTGGCCCTCGTTCCTCTTTTCATTCGGATAATTTGCGTTCAGTGTTAGGTAAGGAAGACATTGTTAGAGCTAAGATTCAGAAGGGAGAGTTTTGGGCCCTTTCGATTCTCCGCCAGTTCCTAGGTTGAGGGTTTCCCCGTTAGGGGTAGTTCCCAAGAAAGCGGCAGGGGAATTTCGTTTAATTCATCACCTGTCGTTCCCTAAGGGTAAGTCAGTCAACGATGCGATCCCAGAGCATCTTTGTTCTGTAAAATATACTTCGTTTGATCAGGCGGTTAAGATGGTGCGCAAGTGTGGGGTGGGAGCGGAGCTCGCTAAATGCGATATTAAGTCTGCCTTTAGACTGCTCCCAGTGCACCCAGAGGACTTTGAGCTCCTCGGGTTTGCTTTTGACGGAAAGTTTTTCATGGATCGCGCCTTACCGATGGGGTGCTCCATCTCTTGTGCTGCCTTTGAGACTTTCAGCTCCTTTCTTGAATGGGAGGTGCGGCGCCGGGCACATTGTCGCGACACGGCGCACTATTTAGATGATTTTTTGTTTTGTGGGCCGGTGGGGTCTGGACAGTGCGCCCACCTGCTGGACACCTTCATTAATATGGCTGAGGAGCTGGGGGTGCCATTGGCACATGAGAAGACGGAGGGGCCTTCGCAGGTTCTCACGTTTCTGGGAATAGAAATTGATACGGTTAGACAGTGTTTCAGGCTTCCCTTGATAAAGGTTCAGGACCTTAGGGCCAGGCTTCAGGAGTTTAGGGGACAGCGTAAGGTCACGCTCCTTGAGCTCCAGCAAGTAGTGGGGCATTTAAATTTTGCCTGTAAAGCAGTCGCCCCGGGCAGGCCCTTTTTAAGGCGACTTTGCGATGCAATGTCGTCCTTGAAGGCCCCTCACCATCGCTTGAGGCTTAGTACGGGCATGCAGGAGGACTTGCAGGTTTGGTCGGACTTCCTAGCCGGCTTTAACGGGGTTACGTTCTGGCGGGACGATTTATTACTTGAAGCGGAGCTTCAGGTTACGTCCGACGCCTCCGGTTCTTTGGGTTTTGGGATCTATTTTAGGAAACATTGGTGTGTGGGTCAGTGGCCTAGTGACTGGCATAGGTGGGGTCTTGTCAGGGACCTTACGTTCTTGGAATTTTTTCCAATTCTGGTAGCCGTGTTTTTGTGGGGACGTGAGTTTTCCAACCAGACTGTGCATTTCTGGTGTGATAACCAGGCTGTGGTACAAGTGGTTAATTCATTGACCTCTAGGTCCCCTAGGGTTATGAAGCTCGTTTGAGCCTTCACCCTTCTTTGCCTCCATTGGAACATATTGTTTAAGGCCAGACATGTTCCAGGGGTGGATAATGAGGTGGCAGACGCATTGTCTCGCCTACAGATGGATCGTTTCAGGCGGCTTGCCCCGGAGGCGGACCCCCATCCAGTGCAGATGCCGCAGGAACTTTGGCTGCTTGGGAGTCCGAGGCATTCAGGGCCATCTGGCTTGCAGTGGCCCCGAGCACCAGGAGAGCCTACAACAGAGCGGTAGGACAGTTTACAGGGTTCAGAGACAGGCTTAGCTTGCAGCAGCGCTGGCCTATCCCGGTTTCGCACTTGATGCGCTTTTGTGTGCATCAGAAGTTGCGGGGTCTTGCGGTTAAGTCGATTCGGGGTCAGCTTGCAGCGTTGGCGTATGTAAGCAAGGCACGGGGGTTCCCTGAGGCCACGGGGGACTTCCGTGTGAGGAAGATGTTGGAAGGTTGGTCCAGGGAAGCAGGGGCTCGAGTTGACATCAGGGAGCCTATTTCTCCCTCGGTGCTCAAGGGGCTTTTTGCGGTATGGGCCGAGGTTTGCAGTTCTGGGTATGAGACGCGGCTGTTTCACGCGGCGGCATTGACCGCATTCTTTGGGGCATTTCGCATTAGTGAATTAGTGGCTCGGTCCAGTTTGGACCGGTCTGACCGTGCTCTTTTGGTTAGTGATTTACAGTGGGACGGGGATGCAGTCATTATTAAGTTACGTCAATCCAAGACGGATCACTGGCGTAAAGGGGTTGTTATTTGGCTGGGGCCTTGCGCAGATGGAGAGTTGTGCCCGGTGAGGGCTCTCCGACGCTTCCTTCGGGTGCGGGGCAAGGAACAAGGGCTTTTGTTCAGGCACGGTGATGGTCGGCCTTTAACGCGCTATCAGTTCTGGGCAGTTACCCAGAGAGCCCTTGATCGGCTGGGTTTGAAGGGAGTTAAATTCGCGACACATTCTTTCAGGATTGGGGCGGCTTCCACGGCGGCCGCAATGGGTTACTCGGCTGTAGCCATCCAAAGAGTTGGCAGGTGGCGTTCTTCAGCGTATCGGGCTTATGTTAGGCCCTTGTCTAAATTTTAAGCCATTACTAATTGAATTTTCTTTAGGTGCTGTGTCCTGCCGAGAGAAGCAACGAATTCTGATCTGCGGGCACAGTATGGTTTTCTGGGCGGCCCACCAAGCACGGAGGACGAGGATTGGGTCGCAGTTGGGTCTGAGTGACTGGGCCCGGGTTGAGTGGCAGGGCCGTTGGGGCCTTCGGTGGCCCGGCCTGCTGCCTTTGTTATTTGGCCAGAGGAGTGGCCTCCCGCCCCACGTGTTAGTCATTCACCTAGGTGGGAATGATCTGGGGCTCATGCAAGGCAGGGCATTGTCCTTGCAAGTTAAACAGGACCTGCAGTTCATTCTTCGGCGGTGGCCTGGTGTTCTCATTATTTGGTCCGCCATGTTGCCTCGGCGGGTTTGGCGGGAGGCCTTGCACCGTATCGTATTCTTCAGCGTATCGGGCTTATGTTAGGCCCTTGTCTAAATTTTAAGCCATTACTAATTGAATTTTCTTTAGGTGCTGTGTCCTGCCGAGAGAAGCAACGAATTCTGATCTGCGGGCACAGTATGGTTTTCTGGGCGGCCCACCAAGCACGGAGGACGAGGATTGGGTCGCAGTTGGGTCTGAGTGACTGGGCCCGGGTTGAGTGGCAGGGCCGTTGGGGCCTTCGGTGGCCCGGCCTGCTGCCTTTGTTATTTGGCCAGAGGAGTGGCCTCCCGCCCCACGTGTTAGTCATTCACCTAGGTGGGAATGATCTGGGGCTCATGCAAGGCAGGGCATTGTCCTTGCAAGTTAAACAGGACCTGCAGTTCATTCTTCGGCGGTGGCCTGGTGTTCTCATTATTTGGTCCGCCATGTTGCCTCGGCGGGTTTGGCGGGAGGCCTTGCACCGTCCGGCTATTGAAAGGGCTCGAATGAAGGCCAATAGGGCTATTCAAAAAGCTTTGGGTGAAGGGTTGGGTATTTACTTACCTCACCCTCGGATCAGGGCCACTTTTGCCGACCTCTACCGAGGTGACGGGGTACACCTTTCGGCGTCCGGCAACGAGGTGTTTTTAGATGACTTGCGGCAGGGGCTTCGGCTGGCCTTAAGCCATCTCTGGGGCGCCAGGGCCTAAGCAGAGGCTTGGCCTGGCGTTGGCAGGATAGAATTGGGAAATAGGGAGCGGGCCGGTGAGCACCCTTGGCGCTTCTCCATTTTGGGGAAGAGGGGTCTGCCTGAAGCGGATGGTACTGCTTGTGACGGCTGCCATGCTGCATGGGCAGACTGCCTTGGGGAACCCTGTGTGCAAGTCCTACCTCACTGCTGTACGGCTGAGGTGTGGGAGCTTGATTGGGGGAACCAAATTTGCCTGGCTGTCCAGGTAGCTGCCATCCGGTGGATGGCTTAAGCCTGGGGCTTCGGGGCTCGCCCAGACAGGTCGAGGCGGAGGTCCAAGGTGCGACCACGTGGCTCGTCCTGTACCGCTAGTTTGCCCTTGCCGCAGTTTGATAGTTATGGTTATAAATATTGTTATCTTAATAAAAGTGGCCCTTAGTACCAAACAGTGACGTCTGTCTCTTCATTCCGACTGGGGTGGCAAAACGACCCCTTCTGCCGCCAGCCTGGCTGTGGGGCGGGGGGTCGTCATTTGCCTCCTCGGAAGGAGGAGGAAAAGGCGCGCTTTCCCCGGACATACGGGGATTGCGCGGGGGCGGAGCTTGTTGGCCGTTAGGCTGCTCCGCTCCTCCGCCAGCGTCAGTCGCCCGGGAAAGAGCTCGGCCCACCCTCCTCTCCCTGTATCGGTGCAGGATTAGCCGGTTGCGGTAGTCAGAGCCAGGTAGGAATTTTTTCCTCCGGTCACCTAATTGGCCCAGGTCCGGAGGTTTTTCGCCTACCTTGTACCGATATTGTGGTTGAGGTGATTGGCACGGTGGTGCTGTTTAGATAAATCATTTTGGCAGGATAGAATTGGGAAATAGGGAGCGGGCCGGTGAGCACCCTTGGCGCTTCTCCATTTTGGGGAAGAGGGGTCTGCCTGAAGCGGATGGTACTGCTTGTGACGGCTGCCATGCTGCATGGGCAGACTGCCTTGGGGAACCCTGTGTGCAAGTCCTACCTCACTGCTGTACGGCTGAGGTGTGGGAGCTTGATTGGGGGAACCAAATTTGCCTGGCTGTCCAGGTAGCTGCCATCCGGTGGATGGCTTAAGCCTGGGGCTTCGGGGCTCGCCCAGACAGGTCGAGGCGGAGGTCCAAGGTGCGACCACGTGGCTCGTCCTGTACCGCTAGTTTGCCCTTGCCGCAGTTTGATAGTTATGGTTATAAATATTGTTATCTTAATAAAAGTGGCCCTTAGTACCAAACAGTGACGTCTGTCTCTTCATTCCGACTGGGGTGGCAAATGCTGGTTCATTGGCCATGGACCTTCATGAACCGCCAGTTCGCAAACAGACAATCAGGTGATTTGTGGGGCTTTTTAGTTCGTAATGCAGTTCATGCCCATGTCTAGTCTGGGGTTCAGTTGTAATTCTCCAGGCCTCACACCCTAGTTCTTGGACCCAGATCCATTCCACTATTGAACATTGGGTTCCTAGGAGAGAGTATATGAACCAACTGTGTCCTGTTCCATCCAATTGAAAGTACATTTCAAAAGCTATACACCAGAATATAAGGGTTATAATCAAAACAAAATTTTATTAGAAATTATATATGGTTTAATATTTTGTTTAGCAATCCAATGGGCTCCTTAAATACTTCCATCCTTTGATAAAGTGAGACCTGACTCATGAAAGTTTCTGTTGGAATACATTTATTACTCTGGAGTCTTGTTTTATTTTGCTGCAACAAACCAATATGGCTGGCCCACTAAAATTTTATTTAGGGCCACATACAGCACTATGTTAGTCAACAAGTTCATCACGCTGGATACATTTGTCTTTTACATTGCCTGTAATGGTAATGAAAGCTAAGAAATCTTTCTTTCTGTTATTATAAGTTGCTTTTTGTTGCATATAGCTTTGCTACAGGCTCATAGATTACAAAAAGAGCTTCTTTGGTCTTCCTTGCCCTGTCAAATCATTTGTGCAATGAACATTTTGCAAAGAGTTTTCTCAGTGCTGCTGACACATCCCGGTTTCGCAGACTGTATATGAAAGGGTTCATCATGGCAGGCACAATAGTATAAAACACAGTATTAGTCATGGACTTTTGTGCTGAGTAGGAGGATACAGGTGTCATGTACGTCACCATGGATGCTCCATAGAAGAGCCCCACCACACACAAGTGAGACAAGCAGGTGCCCAAGGCCTTGTGGCTTCTCTCAGACGAGCGAGACTTTAAGACTTGCAGGAGAATGGCTATGTAGGAAGCAAGGATGACCGTGACTGGGATGAGAAATACCAGGAAATCCCCAAGGTAGATTGCTTTTTCAAAGGCAGAATTGTCAGAACAGGACAGCTGAACAAGGGCTGGATAATCACACATGTTATGTTTAATCACATTGGACTTGCAGTAGGGAAGAGATAGTACATAGAGGGAACACGTCAAAGCCTGTACAGAAGACCAAAACCAGACCCCCATGGAAAAGATGTAGCAGATTTGTCTGCTCATGAGGACTGGATACTGCAGAGGCCTGCATATGGCCACATACCTGTCATATGACATGGTAGCCAGGATGAGGCATTCTGCTCCTCCCAAGACTAGTATGATGAAAATCTGTGTGACACATGCATAGAGTGAAATAGTGTATTTCTGAGTTACAAAATTTACTATTGTTTGAGGTACAATTGAGAGAACCTGGCATAAGTCCATGAAGGCTAACTGGCTGAGGAAAAAGTACATTGGTGTCTGTAGTCTGGAGTCCATTTTAATTAGAATCAGAAGGAGACTATTGCCAATCAAAGCAATGAGGAACATTAAGAGATTCATTCCAAGAAACATGGCGGGTGTCCTATGATATAGAAGACCAGCAAGGACAAATTCTGTCCAAGACGTTGTATTCTCCTCTCCCATTGTAACATCATTTGCCAGGATTTCACCTTAAAATGTCAAGATAACAGAATCAGTCATTAAAGGCTATATCAAGCCCCCCCCCCCATTATTAATATTATCTATGAAAAATTGCATTTAAAATGTAAAAATCTTTTCTTACAATAAGCTTTCAGCTGTAGGTATGCAGACCGGCATTCTAATTCATTTGAACACAAATGGGGTTGCTGGGGCTAGAATCCTATCTGGTTGTGGTTTGGTAGTAAAGGGGAGTGGTGACTAGATGGGCATGAACCACAAAAAAACCGAACCATGACGTTCATGGTTCATGGGTTTTCACGAACCAGGAAGCACAAACTGGCATGAACTGGGGCAAGTTTACGAACCAGTTCATGGTTCGTTGTTCATGGGGTTTAAATGCTCCTTTCCGGCCACTTAGCAGTGGTAGGGATAGGGGTATTTGACAGTTTAAAGGGCCCTTTCCTGCCTTGCAAGCAGCAGGTACCTTTAAACTATCAGCTGGCAGGCGGCAGGGTTTTTTTCCCCTTATGAGGTGTGATGTCACTTCCTCATGAGGTGTGATGCCACTTCCAGCTTTCACTGGAAGAGACACTACATCATGTGTGATTATGAGACCCTCATTGTCTCTTCCACTCAGTTTCAGCAGGTTTGCCAACGTCCAGGTGGGGTCTAGAGTTCCTCCAGATTTACAACTGATCTTCAGAATATAGATATCAGGGAAAACGGCAGATATGGAGGATGGATTGAAGAGCATCACATTACTGCTCAGCCCTCTTCCTTCTCCCAACTCTACCCTCCCCATATTCCACCCCCAAATATTCAGTAATTCCCAACCCTAACACTGTGAGGCTGGTTTGTCTGAGAGAGTTACTGGCCCATGGTCACCTAATGAGCTTCCATGATAGAATGGAGCTTTGAACCTGAGTCTCCAGCATATAATCTGATACTTTAAGACTACATAAATTTTGCCAGAAAGTTATCTGCATGAACAAGCAAAACAATAAACTCTTTGGGGGAAGGACCAATCACCACCTCTCAGCCTAATTTACTTCCCAGTATTGTTATGACTATAAAGCCTGGGGAGAACAGACACACTACACTGAAGGAAAATTCAACTAAAAATAATCAATATGGGCCATTGTTCAAAAGGCTCTGGTAAGTATATAGAAGTTTGTACTCTGTGCAAATTCAGAATGTGACATGAAACTAAATCCTGATTTCATACACATTTATATTTCTAACAACTGGAAATTTATGTCTGAAATGAAAGCAAGATGTTGTTGATTGCCGTTAAAGCCTTTTATAGGTCTTGGTCAAGAATATATGAAGGAATGCCTCCTCTTGAGAAATATTTCCACATTAGTGTAGTACAGACAAAAATCCTGAAGTCTCAGCTTCTATTTATTCTACCTTGAGGAAAGCTTGCTCAGTCATAGATCCCAAATTATGGAGCCAATTGCCTACTGAGTTTTCCAGATCTAGGACTCTGGCTCATGGTTAAAGTCTTATTTTGTGACAAAATGGTATAGTTTATGTTCCTATTAAGTTTTTCTTGTTTCTTCTCAATAGCTCTACTACTGATGTTTTAAACTGTTTCTTCACTTTATTTTCATTCTCTGCCTTGAAAGTTGTGATATTAAAGGCAAGGATTATAACGTTTCAAAATGAAAGACTAAAGTGAGCTTTAGAGACAGTTTTTAAACCTGTATGTTTCCTAAATCCAAAGAACTACAAATGTTTTGATTTTCATGAATATGAAACTATTTAATACTTCTGCAAGACCAGATATAACAGTTTAGCTATTTTATCAACATTTCAATATGCCACACAGAAGAGTAAGTGAACAAAATACACCCTTCAATGTAAGTCTATACATTTGCTTGTCGATTTGATTGTGTTTGCTTTGCCTGTCCTTCAGTCACAATTTTTGTGTATGTATGAAAAACGTATTGTCATTACAGAACAAGCTACAAAGAAGGTATGCCTCCTATAAAACAATTATTTTTGTGTCATTCTTATTCTAAGGAGATTAGGACAGTTTACATGGTACTTTCCTCTACTTTATTCTCACAACAACCCTGTCAGGTAGTTTAAGGCTAAGAGAATGTGATGGCCCAAGATCACCCAATGAACTTCATGGCAAAGCAGCAATTTGAACCTAGATCTTTTAAGGCCAAGTTTCTATTGTACTGCACAGGCTCTTTATTGCTTCAGAATTTAAGAATTTAAGTCTACTGCACATGTTCATAAGAACAGATAGAAAAACTAATAATAACAACAACATTCGATTTATATACCTCCTTTCAGGATAACTTAACACCCACTCAGAGCGGTTTACAAAGTATGTCATTATTGTATTGTCGAAGGCTTTCACGGCCGGAGAACGATGGTTGTTGGGGGTTTTCCGGGCTATATTGCCGTGGTCTTGGCATTGTAGTTCCTGACGTTTCGGATACAAATGACCTACATCTTTTCCACACTGTGACACTGAGAGATCTCTGTCTTTTGGTGCTACACCTCTGAAGATGCCAGCCACAGCTGCTGGCGAAACGTCAGGAACTACAATGCCAAGACCACGGCAATATAGCCCGAAAAACCCCCAACAACCATATGTCATTATTATCCCCACAGCAATAATCATGCTGTGAGGTGGGTGGGGCTAAGAGAGCTCCTAGAAGCTGTGACTGACCCAAGGTCACCCAGCTGGCTTCAAGTGGAAGAGTGCAGAATCAAACCTGATTCTCCAAATTACAGTCCCGCGCTCTTAACCACAACACCAAGCTGGCTCTCTAGATTTTTAACAAGCAAATTTGCAAATCATCAGAGGTAAAGTTATAATGTTTTCATTTTATTAAATCTTTACCTCTATCGTAGGTTCTCCAAAACATCTACTTTGATTCTTTCAAAAATGTTTATATCTGTTTTTCTAATGCAATTTGCTGTAAAATGTTTATGCTAAAATGCTGCACTTTTTTGAAAAATTGAAAACATTTTAATAGTACAAATCATGAAAATACTAGAATCAGAATTCATGGCTGGAGGATTTTTCTTTACTACTCCTTACAGTTTAAAATATTTAAAATAATCAACTCTAAATTTTTTAACTTCATGTCACTTGCAAAAACTGTAGATAGTCACTGACTTGGAAAAAATGGTCTCTTAACCGACATTTTCTAAGTTACATCTATAGTCATCACTTTGAAATCTCCATTTAGCTATTCTATTGGAAAAGCAAGATTTAAGTCCAGTAGCACCTTAAAGACCAATGATATTTCCCAGGGTATAAGCTTTTGAGAGGCAAGGTCCCTTTGTCAGGTACAAGTAGGAATGGAGATCCCTGAGCCCCTATATTCCAGCCAGAAGATGGGAAGGATGTTGCAAAAAAGAGAGTATACTATTTGTAGAAGATTTTATTAAATCTTCAATGCTATCAGAGGTTCCCTGAACTATCTACTTGGATTCTTTCAAAAATGTTTATATCTGTTTTTCTAATGCAATTTGCTGCAAAATAGAAATATTTATGCTGAAGTGCTGTGCTTTGTTTTGAAAAACTGAAAATGGTTTAATAATGCAAACCATAGAAAGTACTAGGACCAGTATTCCTGGCTGAAGGATTTAATTTACTCCATCTCACAGATTAAAATATCTAAAATAATAAACTTTAAACTTTTTGACACTAACAAAAACAGTAGATATTCACTGACTTGGAAAAAATTCTGTCTCTTAATTGACATTTTCTAAGTTACATTCTTAGTTATTACTTGGAAATTTTTATTTAGCTACTCTAACTTACAATTTGGAGGGCAAAATTGGAGTCCAGTAATACCTTAAAGACGAACAAGATTTCCTAGGATATAAGCTTTCGCAAATCCAGCTCCATCAGATACTAATAGGAATGGAGATCCCTGAGCCTTTATATCCCAGCAAGGTGGTGGCAGGGGTGTTGCAAAGAAGGAAGTTTACTATTTGTAGAAGAACATAAAAAGTGCCTTTTCATTTTGCTGCATCCATATAAGTAGCAGCATTTTCATCGCCCCTTTTTTAAAATCTCCAATGACAAATTCTCAGCTTTCACCCCCTAAGGGAATTTTGCACCAAGACTTTAATTAAGATGCAGGTATAGAAGTTTGAATTTGCCTCCCCTCAACTTTCTTGTTCAGTAAATTTTTCTTATGGAAATTTTTCTCCTTTTTCCTGTCAGATAATGGCGTTTTAACTGTGGACCTAGACATTTCTCCAGTATACTGGTGCCAACTCTGCACCTGCTGCATAGCATGAAGAATGGTGTGTGAACAGAGGGGAGCGGAAGGGGACTTTGACCATTTCCTCACTTGCCATTTTACCCCACCCTCCCCACTATACACTTATTTTGATTTTATTTACTGTGTTTACTCAAATGTAATACTAGTTTTTTCCCAAATATTCCAACAACAAAAGGAGGGAATCAGCTTAAATTTGCGTACAATTTATAGTTATGTCCAATAATAAATGTCTTTTTGGGTATAACATTTGGGAGAGAGGGTGTCTTACATAATAATAATAATAATAACAATAAACAATAAACTATAAATAAACAATAAATAAACAATAAATAAACAATAAACAATAACATTCAATTTATATACCGCCCTTCAGGACAACTTAATGCCCACTCAGAGCAGTTTACAAAGTATGCCATTATTATCTCCACAACAAAACACCCTGTGAGGTGGGTGGGGCTGAGAGAGCTCCAGAGAGCTGACTAGCCCAAGGTCACCCAGCTGGCTTCAAGTGGAGGAGTGGGGAATCAAACCCGCTTTCCAGATTAGAGTCCCACACTCTTAAGCACTACACCAAAATGGTTCTCAGGGTCATCTTCCTTTCAAATTAATGTGGTATTTATAACCAACTTTTTAAGCCTAGCCTATCCATAAGGAGATATAATGTGAACAAAAAGGCTTGGATTTGGATAATCCTTAGCTCCTGAACACATTTCAAGAGCTACCCCACATAAATCAGAATACCTGGTTTGTGAGACCAAAATTTTCTCAGCAAGGAAATGGTATAGTTGATCCTTAGCTAGTAAAAAACACTACTGACCCACCACTAGTGCCACCTGAACATTTAAGAGCAGCACTAGTTTTAGGAATATACCAACAATGTGAATCTGAGTGTTATGGAGAGTCCAACCACATTCAAAACAAGCTAAACACCTAATTTTCAATCAGCTGTGTCCCTGACCATGAGACCTTTCCTACATGGATTAAGCCTCAGCTGGTTTATGATATAGGGTGGGATAGTTCATATTAGTACCCTCCCTAAATGAAGATACAAGACAACCAGACTTGGGTTTAAGTGGTTTATTTAAACGGCAGATCTAAGTCATAAGTTCTTAACTTATTTAAGGGTGGGATGCTCTACCATTATTTGGGCAATATCACCTTGGCTTTGAACTCAATGATTCTACTGGCCTTGGTTTATCCTTACCAACACACGGCCTGTGTTCAGTGGCACCATGTGTCATACTCCTATCCTAAAGTTTTGGTTAATGCTGCTCAACCCCAAGGGCATCTGTGTGCACCTTCCAATGTCCTTCTTTGTTATTTTTATTTCTCCCCGTAGAATAGATTTTGGACTGCACTTTATTGAGGTCCCAGCACCACGTTTAGTATGAAATTCCAAATGCTCCTCTGGGATTCCTAATCCACCATACCAACCAGAATGTGCCCTGCAAGAGGCCTTGTATTCTGTAATGTTATCATTGGAATCAATTTGCAGCATCAAACCTCAAGAGTCTAAGCACACCTGAAACAATGACTGGGACTGTGATTGGTGCAAACAACGTTATTGGCAGGGCTAGGCTTACCAACCCTCATTGAGGGCAGGGTGTCTCCTATCCCCGCACTCATTTCCTGCGGCCACTATGGGTCAAGCTAGATGTGCAGGTTTTTAAAAAGTTGGGTCTGGGTTCCTCAAATCCAACTCGGGTTCCCTGCAGCCGCACAGCAGCTTTTGGGAATGGCTGTTAAAAAATAAAGGAGACCCTCCAAGGGAGGAGGAGGGGCTCCTCCCTCCTCTCTCAAGCCATGTGCCCGTGTTAAAATAGCAGGGGGAGGGTTCTTATTTTTACTGCTCCACATGCACAGAATTCTCCACATGGAACAGAAAAATCGGGGGAGGAGGGGACCTCTTTCCTAGAGCCAAATCTTTAAAAACCCACATGTCTAGCTTGATCCTCAGAGTGTGGCTCAACGTGGTGGTGGGAGAAAAAATGTTTTAATAGCCATTGGACGTGGTGTCAATCCTCTCTAGGAATTGCTGGAGTTTCTATAGCTGTATTATACAGTTTCCAACAATTTCTAGAGAGGTGTGATGTCATTCCCAGAAGTGGTGTCACGTCATTACCAACAACCACCCCCCATGTCCCTGCCCCCAGGCCTTCCACTAGTTTTCAGGCTGTGCTTGGCAATCCTAGGGAGTGGTAGGAGCACATGCCCTTCCCAACCAAGGGATCTGCCATTTCTCCATCCTACTGTACTGCATATTCTTTGCTTCAACGTTCCTCAACTTATCTTGTCTCCTTCATGCAGCCTTTAATCCACTGTGCAGTATAAATGTTTTTGCTTGTTCAATACATGTCTGCTGTTCCTGTGCTCATTGTCTCCTGTGGCGCATGGGCCAAGTGGCCAGCCTTGGCTTTACTGCTTCATCCATTTTTAAAGGAACTTATTTCAAAATGTTTATAACCACATATCATTGAAAGGCTCAGAGCAGATAACGGGAACAGATAAGGAAAGGCACAACATTTGGTGGATGGTAAATGGACAATACTTAGGGTTGCCAACTCCAGGTTGGGAAATTCTTGGAGATGGGGGATGGAGCCTGATGAGGGTACTGTTTGGGGAGGGCTAGGACCTTCGCAGAGTATAATGCTATAGAGTCAACCCTCCAAAGCAGCCATTTTCTCCAGGAGAATTGATCTCTGTAGACTGGATTCTCCAGACTCCATCTAGAAGTTGGCAACCCTAGTCTCCTTGAACCCAGATCCATTCCACTATTGAACATTGGGTTCCTAGGGGAGAGTATATGGACCACATTGTGTCCTGCTCCATCCAATAAGTACATTTCAAAAGCTATCCACCAGGATATGACGGTTATAATCAAAATAAAATTTTATTAGAAATTATGTAAGGTTTAGAATTTTATTAATCCAGTGGTTCCTTAAAAACTTCCATCCCCTGATGAAGTGAGCCCTGACTCATGAAAGATTTGGCTGGAATACATTTGTTAATCTTTGACATGACACTGAAGTTTTGTTTGATTTTGCTGCAACAAATCTATATGACTAGCCCTATTGGTTAGGGCCACATATATCATTATGTTAGTCGACAATTGAAATAATGTGAGTTCACCACCATCCTGGATACATTTGTCTTTAGCATTGCCTGTAATGGTAATTAAAGCTTGGCAAAATTTGCTATCTATTACATTTATCATACGTTGCTATCTATTACATTGAGCTCTGCTGCAGGCTCAAAGATTACAAAAAGAGCTTCTTTGGTCTACCTTGCCCTGCCAAATCATTTGTGCAATGAACATTTTGCAAAGAGTTTTCTCAGTGCTGCTGACACATCCCGGTTTCGCAGACTGTATATGAAAGGGTTCATCATGGCAGGCACAACAGTATTAAATATGGTATTAGTCATGGACTTTTGTGCTGAGTAGGAGGATACAGGTGTCATGTACGTCACCATGGATGCCCCATAGAAGAGCCCCACCACACACAAGTGAGACAAGCAGGTGCCCAAGGCCTTGTGGCTTCTCTCTGACGGGCGAGACCTTAAGACTTGCAGGAGAATGGCTATGTAGGAAGCAAGGATGACCGTGACTGGGATGAGAAATACCAGGAAATCCCCAAGGTAGATTGCTTTTTCAAAGGCAGAATTGTCAGAACAGGACAGCTGAACAAGGGCTGGATAATCACACATGTTATGTTTAATCACATTGGACTTGCAGTAGGGAAGAGGCAGTACATAAAGGGAACACGTCAAAGCCTGTACAGAAGACCAAAACCAGACCCCCATAGAAAAGATGTAGCAGATTTGTCTCCTCATGAGGACTGGATACTGCAGAGGCCTGCATATGGCCACATACCTGTCGTATGACATGGTAGCCAGGATGAGGCATTCTGCTCCTCCCAAGGCCAATGTGATGAAAATCTGTGCGACACATGCATAGAGTGAAATAGTGTATTTCTGAGTTACAAAATTCACTATTGTTTGAGGAACAATTGAGAGAACCTGGCATAGGTCCATGAAGGCTAACTGGCTGAGGAAAAAGTACATTGGTGTCTGTAGTCCGGAGTCCATTTTAATTAGAATCAGAAGGAGACTATTGCCAATCAAAGCAATGAGGAACATTAAGAGATTCATTCCAAGAAACATGGCGGGTGTCCTATGATATAGAAGACCAGCAAGGACAAATTCTGTCCAAGACGTTGTATTCTCCTCTCCCATTGTAACATCATTTGCCAGGATTTCACCTCAAAATAACAAGATAATGGAATCACTCATTAAATGCTGTGACAAAACTCAAGAAAAAATGTTATTAATATTATCTCTGAAAAACTGCATTTAAAATTTAAAAAATCCTTACAGAAGTCTTTGTTTTTTTCCCTCGCAATAAGCTTTCAGCTGTAGGTTAGCAGAGTGACACTCTAATTCATTTGAACTCAAATTGGGTGGCTGGGACTAGAATCCTATTGATTTGTAGTTTGGTAGTAACCTGATCTTGTCCGATCTCTGAAGCTAAGCAGGGTCAATCTTGGTTAGTAATTGGATGGGAGACCTCCACCAAAGACCAGGGTTGTAGAGGCAGGCAATGGCAAACCACCTCTGTTAATCTCTTGCCTAGAAAACCCCACCAGGGGTTGCCATAAGTCAGCGATGACTTGAGGGCATTCACCATCACACAGTAAAGGGGAGCGGCAGCAGAGGAGAATCAATGCATCTCAGATTATCCTGAACACTGAATTATTTTATAAGGATGTTCTTTTATTAAATTATTTTTTCAAAATCCTCAGCTGCTGGGTCAGATGGTTGCATCTGGGTCTTGCCCCTGTAATAGAGGCTTAACATGTGGAAATGGGCAGGTAAAGTTTTACATTGCACGGAGGTAAGTTACATCAAGTGGTAAATAATCCCCCAATGTCCTTTTTAGCTTCTCTGAAAGCCCCTATAGCCTCTTCTCTTTTTCTGTTTCCTTCTCTCCTTCCCAAGCACCAGCCAACCTACCTATGTCTGCCCCCTGTCTTTGAGCTTCCCTCCCTTTGGCATCCTCTCTCCAGGAAACCTTTGGCCAAGTTGTGCAGTGCTAGCTGAGCCTAGCCCAGTTGTGCAGTGTAGAACCCATAAGGACTTGCAGGGGGTACCTCACTTCCCCTTGTATCCTCTCCCACTTTCCCCCCTTTCCTTCCTCCTAGCAAATCCATATCTTCACTTTTTCCTGCTTGAGTTATGGTAACCCCAGCAAGGGGCTTTTAGGTTTTCAAGGCTTTCAAGCAGATGTGGTTTGCCAGTGCCTTTCTCTGCAGAGACTTCTTATTGGTTGCCCATCCAAGTACTGACCCTGCTTAGCTTCTGCGATCTGACAAGATCAGAATATGCCATGCTGCCTTCCCTCCGCAAACAAGATTACTGAAGTCTTTTACCATTTTTTTTTAAAGCTGAGATGTGGTAGGACTGTGTACGATTCAGAATTTCTATTTCTGTAGTGATGAAGAAATGTCCAGGCATTAGACCTTTTTCAGTCCTGTAGCCCATGGTGTGCTTTAAATGTGATACCGGCATCAAGAACATATCCTTGCAATGTTAGGACACTAGTAGTAGTGATCCACCACCTGGATGGATGTTACACAGGTATTCCACACATAATGGTCCGGTTTTTCTCCTTTTGCTACCAAGGCCTGACCTGGTCTTGGAGCAGGGACAACTCCTAAATAATACAGATTTCTCTCAGATTTTCTGCCCAGTGCTTTCATTTCTTGCAGCTGACAGAAACCACCTTGGGTCCTGAGATGCTCAGGAGAAAGGCAGGTACATACATTTTTAAAATTATTTTTAAAATAATACATTTTTAAAATTAATTATTAATTATTAAAGGAGGAGAGCTAAGGAAAAAGAAAAAGGGCAATGAACAGAAAGTTATGAAAAAGTGCAGATGATAGTGTCAGTGAATCAGGATATGGCTCCAAGTGCCATCTTGCATCCTCTCCCATGATTTGAGAGAAAAACTGTTCGAAAGCTTTCCCTTATATTTTTATACTCACACCACACTGGAGCCAAAGCAGTCACAACACCATTCTTCCCTCCTCCATTTTACCTTCACAATGACAAACCTTTGGGTTTTGCGTAGATTGCATTATAATGCAGTTAATAGTGGCATAGGATTAGATGCTATTTTTATCAACAGACTATGCAGCTTTTGCTGTAGTTATCTACGTGAACTAACAAAACAATAAAATACTGGTGGAAAGGACCAATTACTGCCTCTTTGCCTAATCTACTTCTCAGTGTTGATATATAAAGTGTGGGGACAACAGTTATATAAAGTGTGGGGACAACAGTTTGGTGTAGTGGTTAAGAGCATGGGACTCTAATCTGGAGAGCCGGGTTTGATTCCCCACTCCTCCACTTGAAGCCAGCTGGGTGACCTGGGGTCAATCACAGCTTCTAGCTCTCTCAGCTCCACCCACCTCTCAGGGTAATTATTGTTGTGGGGATAATAATGACATACTTTGTAAACTGCTCTGAGTAGGTGCTAAGTCATCCTGAAGGGCAGTATATAAATTGAATGTTGTTGTTGTTGTTATTAACATGCACATTACCCTGAAGTTATATTCAACTAAAAATAATAAATTTGGGGCATAACTCAAAATTCTGCAAGGCTCTGATAACTTTATACTCTGCCCATAACTCAGAATATGGCATGAAACAAAATCCTGATTTCATACACATTTATATTTCTAACAACTGGAAGTTTATGTCTGAAATGAAAGCAAGATATTATTGCTTACCGTTAAAGCTTTTTATGGGTCTGGGTCCAGAATACATGAAAGAACGCCTTCTCCTAGATGAATCTTTCCTCAATAGTGTAATACAGACAAAACTCCTGAAGTTTCACCTTCTATTTATTCTCCTTTGGGGAAAGCTTGCTCAGTCATAGATCCCAAATTATGGAGCCAATTGGCTACTGAGTTTTCCAGATTTAGTACTCTGGCTCATTTAAAGTCTTTTTTTTTGTTAAGATGGTAATCGTTTATGTTCCTATTAAATTTTACTTGGTTTATTTCCTGACTATTGTCTCTTTCCGTGAATCTACTGATGTGTTAACTTGTGTCTTCATGTTATTTTTATTCTCTGCCTTGGAAGTTGTAACATTAAAACAAGGATTAGAAAATGACTAAAGTGAGCTTTAGAGACAAGTTTTAAACCTGTGTATTTCCTAAATCCGATGAATAACAAATGTTTTAATTTTCATTAATTTGAAAATATTTAATATATAATAATACTAATGTTATATAAGCACACTTCTAAACAGATTAGTGCCCACTCAGACTGGTGAACAAAGTCAGAGCTATAATTATCCCCACAATACAGCTGGGGAGCTGGGGCTGAGAGGAGTGGAAGGCCATCTGCTGAATACTGGAATCCGAACCAGCAGAGTGCTGACTTGCAGCCCAGCC
Source organism: Eublepharis macularius (assembly GCF_028583425.1). Taxonomy (NCBI): domain Eukaryota; kingdom Metazoa; phylum Chordata; class Lepidosauria; order Squamata; family Eublepharidae; genus Eublepharis; species Eublepharis macularius. The sequence continues at coordinate 155,246,495 of NC_072793.1, read as the reverse complement.
ACATAACCACTATTCTCCTTCAGATCTAACAGCTTACCCGTTTTATCCACATTTTAACATGCCACATAGAAGTATGAGTAAATAAAATACCCCCTTCAAACAAGTCTATACATTTGCTTGTTTAGCAAATCATTTGTTTGATGATGTTTGCTTTGTCTGCCCTTAAGTCATCGTTTGTGTGTGTATATAAAAAATGGCATTGTCATTACAGAACATCAAATTACAAAGAAGGTATGCCTTCTATAAAACTCATGTTTTTTTTGTTCCACCCTTTCTCTAAGGAGATTAGGAAAGTATCCATGATACTTTCCTCCATTTTATCCTCACAACAACCCTGTCAAGTAGATTAAGCTAAGAGAATGTGATGGCAGAAGAACACCCACTGAGCTTTATGGCAAAGCAATAATTTGAACCCAGATCTTTTGTGGCCAAGATTCTAATTGCTGTACTACACAGGTTCTTTTGTGCTTCAGAATTTTAGAATCATGTATTTGAGCCAATTGCATATGCTCACAAGAGCAGACAGAAAACCCGTTCTAGATTTTTAACTGGCAAATCTGCAAATAATCAGAGGAAAAGTTTAAATGTTCTAATTTATTAAAGCTTCACCTCTATCATAGGTTCCCAGATACTGCATATATATGTGTGTGTGTTTTTCTAATGCAATTTGCTGCAAAATATAAATATTTATGTTAAAATGCTGTACTTCATTTTGAAAAATTTAAAATGTTTTAATAGTGCAAACCATGAAAAGTACTAGGACCAGTACTCCTGGCTGAAGGATTTTTTAAAACTCCTTCTTACAGATTAAAATATCTAAAATAATAAACTTTAAACTTGTTGACTTCAGATCACTAGCAAAAACAGTAGATTTTCTGACTTGGAAAAAATTGTCTCTTAATTGACATTTTCTAAGTTTGTACTTTGAAAGTTTTATTTAGCTACTCTAACTCACTGTTTGTAGGGCAAGCTTTGAGTCCAGTAGTACCTTAAAGACCAACAAGATTTTCAGCATATAAGCTTTCGAGAGTCCACCTCTGTCAGATACTAATAGGAATGGAGATCCCTGAGCCTTTATATCCCAGTCAGAAGGTGGGAGAGATGTTGCAAAGAAGAGAGTCTACGAGTTGTAGAAGAACACAGAAAGTGTCTTTTCATTTTGTTGCATCCAAATCAGTAGCACCACTTCCATCACCTCCTTTTTAAAATCTCCAGTGACAAATTCTTGGCTTTCACCACCCTGAGGGAATTTATGCCAAGATTTTAATTAAGATGCAGTTACAGAAGTTTGAATTTGCCACCCCTCTACTTTCTTGTTCAGTAAATTTTTCTTATGGAAATTCCTCGCCTTTTTCCTGTCAGATATTAGTGTTTTAATTGTGGACCTATACATTTCTTCAGTACACTGGTTCCAACTCTGTGCCTGCTGTATAACATGAAGAATGATGTATGAAAAGAGAGGAATGGAAGGGAACATTAACTATTTCCTCACCTGCCACTTTCCCCCACCATCTCTCCCCACTATACCCTTGTTTTGGTTTCATTTACTGTGTTTGCTCAAATGTAAGACTAGTTTTCTTCCAGATATGCCATCAAAAAAAGGAGAGGGCAGCCTTGGCCCAGCATACCTACAGGACTGCCTCCCTCCCTATGTTCCTCCACAGCAGCTTCACCAGTCTGCACATGAGCGAAATCAACAGCGGCCCATGCACAGGCTCTCTCTGTGGAACAGCCTGCCTGAGGAGGTCAGGAGAGCCCCCACCCTCCTGACTTTCCACAAACGATGCAAAACCAAATTATTTTTTAAAAAACGCTACTTGTGTTTCATGTTGTCTAAAGTCAGCTCTAGAATTGATTGTGCTTTGTTTCAGCATTTCTTCAACTCGGTATTGGATCCTTGCTAATGCTCTGTCTTTGTAAACTTGTATTTATTTACCCTACAGCATCGTTTATGGAAATATCCTTGACACTGTATGGAAATGTCCTTGATATTGATTGTACTACTCTCACACTACGTAATCCGCCTTGAGTCTCAGTGAGAAAGGCGGACTATAACTGACATAAATAAAATAAATAAATTTTCCCATAAGTTATGTTCAATAATAAAATTAGGTGTACAACATTTGAGAGGGAAGGTGTCGTAAGTTCAGGGAAATCTTCCTTTCGAGTAAATATGGTATTGATGGTTGTTGTGGGTTTTCCAGGCTGTATTGCCGTGGTCTTGGCATTGTAGTTCCTGACGTTTCGCCAGCAGCTGTGGCTGGCATCTTCAGAGGTGTAGCACCAAAAGACAGAGATCTCTCAGTGACAGAGATCTCTGTCTTTTGGTGCTACACCTCTGAAGATGCCAGCCACAGCTGCTGGCGAAATGTCAGGAACTACAATGCCAAGACCATGGCAATACAGCCCGGAAAACCCACAACAACCATCGTTCTCCGGCCGTGAAAGCCTTCAACAATACATTAAATATGGTATTTTTAACCCACTTTTTTAACCTAGCATATTCACTTTGAGATCTTACGGGCGCGTGCGAAAACAGCCCAGAATGTGCCCCACAGAAAACCATCTATTCTGTTCTGGTATCAGTAGATTCAACTTGCAGCATCAGACCTCAAGAGTCAAGGCACACCTGAAACATGGACTGAGGCTGTAATTGATGCATGCTAGGCATACCAGCCCACAGTGGGAGTAGAGGATCTCCCAACCCCACACTTATTTCCTGCAACCACTCAGAGTGATGGCTCAGAGCAGCAGCGGGAGAATTTTTTTGAAAAATGACCATCAACCCAACAGTGTGATATCACGTCCAGGGAAAACCTGGAAGTGATGTCAGTCTTCTCTAAGAATTGCTGGAGTTTTTATAGTTTTACTATGGAATTTCCAGCAGTTCCTAGAGAGGTTGATATTGTTCCTAGAAGTGATGGCACATCTTCGCCAACAGCCACCCCCCATGTCCCTGCCCCTAAATCTTCCACTAGTTGCCAGGATATGCTAGGAGCACATGTCCTTGCCAACTGAGGGATCTGCTTTTTCCTCATCCCGCTATACTGCATATTCTTTGCTTAAACTTTCCCCAATTTACCTTGTCCCCTTCATGATGTTCCTTCATTCTCTATGAAGTATAAATGTTTTCACTTGTTCAATACATGTCTGCTGTTCCTGTGCTCGTTATCTCCTGTGGCTCATGGGCCATGTGGCCAGCCCCTTTAGCCTTTGCTTTGGCCCTACTGCTTCATCCACTTTTTAAAAAAAATCAAAATGCTTATAGCTACATGTCATTGAAAGGCTCAGGGCAGCTAATGGAGGCTCTGCAAGGAAAGGCCCAACTTCTGCTGAATAGGCAATATTTAGGGTTGCCATCTCCAGACTAGGAAATTGTTGGAGCTATGGGGATGGAGCCTGGGGAGGGCAGGGTTTGGGTAGGGGAGACACCTCAGAAGAGTGTAATGCTATAGAATCCACCCTCCAAAGTAGCCATTTTCTGCAGGGGAACTGATCTCTCTGAATATCGGTTATTTCTGATCTAGGTGATTTCCAGGCCCCACCTGAAGGCTGGCAACTGGTGGTCTGGGTGCCTCCTCCTCATGCTTAGAAGGCCAGACATCTCTTCCCCTATGATGTGTGGTTTGGCCAGACACTGCCTTTCCCTTGCCACGTGGCTCAACTAGACCAAGGATCATCTTTCACAGGCTGCATGCCTCCTTCTCTGGGCTAGTCACCACTCTTCTCACTTCTGGGCTGCCTTGGCCCAGGTGTCGAGGCTGCCCCAATCCGGAAGGAGTGGGTGCCGAATTTGACCCCTGACAGGCCAATTCTCTTAAGCGCCCTCTCTGTCACCACCCAAAACTGGTATTTAGTCAGTGGGGACTGATCTTCGTGGCGGAACAAGACCCCCTGGTCATCCCCACGAAGTGCGACATATTCCCTGAGGGCCTTAACGGGGCATAGCTCCTGCTCATCGCAAGAGTCGAGAAGCAAAGTGCTCCCTCGCTGTCGCTGGTCCGTCTTGGACCGCCTAATTGAAAGAGAGACTGTATCCCCTACAAATTTAACATCTTTGGCAGCCAGGGCACGGCCAGAAGCATCCTCACGGGACGAGGCCACTAACTCGCTGATTCGCAGAGCTCCAAAGAAGGCTGTCAAGGAAGCTGCATGGAACAGCTTCCCTTCAAACGCCGAGGAACATACCTCGCCCCAAGCGGTCCCCAGCCCCCTCAGAACAGAAGGGGAGATGGGCTGCCTGGGGTCACTTGGCGTTCTAACTTCCCTGGCCCACCCCTCTAACATTTTTCTAATCCTGAAAACACCTGTGAATTCAGGGAGGCCGTGTGCCTTGCTGGCAAAGGCCAAAGCCGCCAACTGTCCCCTGATAGTTTTAACAGAAAGACCCCTCCCATGCTGCACTACACAAAAGTGCATCAGGTGTCCAGGAGGGATGGGCCACGACTGCTGGAGCCCCTCTGCCGCCCTGAATTTGTAGATCTGCCCTACCGCACGGTCGTAGGCCCGGCGTGTGCTGGGGGCAATGGACAGCTGGATGGCTCTATTTACTTCCGCCGTCCAAGCTCCCACAGCTCCTGGGGCATCCTTGCTGGTTGCCTGTCGGCCCAAGGGGCAAGCTGCCAGAATCGTTCCATCTGTTGGCGAGACAAAGCGTCTGCCACACCATTGTTAACACCTGGAACGTGCCTGGCCCTAAACAAAATGTTCATCTGTAAACATTTCAACGTAAAGGCTCTTACCAGCCGCATCACCCTGGGGGACCGAGATGCCATGGTGTTGACCACATGCACCACAGCCAAGTTGTCACACCAAAAGTGGACCGCTTGGTTTGCCAGCTGAGACCCCCACAACCACACGGCCACTAACAAGGGAAAGAACTCCAAAAACGTAAGGTCTTTGGACAATTCCTGGGCTACCCAATCTGCAGGCCATTGGTCAGCACACCAATGCCCCCTGAAAAAGACTCCAAAGCCCGTAGACCCGGAGGCATCCGAGGTGACCTGGAGTTCAGCCTCTAACAGCAGATCTTCCCTCCAAAAAGTCACCCCATTAAATGTGGCAAGGAATTCCTTCCACACCAATAAATCCTCCCGCATCCCCTTGTTAATACGCAGTCGATGATGGGGCAACCGCAAGTTCCCCATAGCATCGCACAGCCGCCTGAGGAAAGCCCTCCCAGGCGCTACTGCCTTACAGGCAAAGTTTAAATGGCCAACCAATTGCTGTAACTCAAGGAGAGATACCTTGTCTCTACTCAAGCAGTCCTCCAACCTGGCTCTAAGGTCTACCACTTTCTCCAGTGGCAACCTCAAGGTCTGTTGAACTGTGTCCAGTTCAATGCCTAAAAACGTCAGGACAACAGCTGGTCCCTCCGTTTTCTCATGAGCCAGGGGAACCCCCAGTTCCTCCGCAAGCTCAATGAACCCTGCCAGTAGCCTGGCACACTGCCCAGTGCCAGCAGGCCCAGATACCATAAAATCATCTAAATAATGAACGGTGTCTGGGCAGGCACAGCGGCGACGCAACTCCCATTCCAGAAAGGAACTGAAGCGCTCAAAAGCAGAGCAAGATATGGAACACCCCATAGGAAGGGCCCTGTCCATATAAAACTTGCCCTCAAATGCAAAACCCAAAAGATCAAAGTCTTCTGGGTGAACAGGGAGCAGGCGAAAGGCAGACTTGATATCGCACTTCGCCATCTCAGCTCCCACCCCACACTGGCGCACAACCTTGACTGCTTGGTCAAAGGAAGTGTAGTGCACCGAGCAGAGTTCATCGGGGATGCCATCATTCACCGATCTCCCTTTGGGGAAAGACAAGTGGTGAATGAGGCGAAACTCCCCCGGCGCCTTCTTTGGCACCACCCCCAAAGGAGAGACCCTCAGGGACGGGACAGGTGGGGCATCAAAAGGCCCTAATACCCTGCCCTCAGCACACTCCCTCAAAATTTTACGTCGGACTACCTCTTCCATGCCAGCCACTGACCTAAGGTTGGCTGCCATGAAAGGTGTCCTGGGGCCCTGAAAAGGGATGCGAAATCCAAACCTAAAACCTAAAAGTAAATAGTCAGCGTCCCTGCGCCTCGGATATACTTGCAGCAACCGCTCAAGTACCCTCAGCCTTACCGGGCTGGGCCCCTTTTCCAGGCCCTTGCTTACCCCCGCCGCCCCCAAAACATTTTCCCCCCTGACCTCCCTGTCGTCCCCTCGGACAGGCAGAATGGGCATGGGGGCCGGCACAGTTGGGGCACTCGTGCCTAAATCTGCACACACGCCGGTTGCACACTCCTCTGGACGTGAAGTCCCAGCAGAGCAGCCGTGGTTGAACCTGCTGCCCCGCGGAGGTGCGGGAACCTGTACCCTGTGTGGGCCGAATAATCACGTGACCACTATCGTTCCTGTCCTCAATAATGGACTTGGAGGGGCCCATCACCTGGACCCAAAGTTGGATCAATATTTGATCCCAGGGAAGGCTCGGGGTCATAGCCGCACGCATGCGGAACTCCTCATCATAGCGTAGCCAAGCCACCCCCTCGAAGTCAGTATAAGCCCTGTATACAATATTCATATATTGAAACAGGGGGAGAGCCCGAGCAGGCTGCACCCTGGCCAAGACCCCCGCATAGATAAGGAACCCAGGCAGCCAGTGACCCCAGGACCTGTCAATCCGCCTGCGCCGGATCTTTTCCTTATCCCTGTCATCTATGTCATCTTTATCCTTCTTCTCCAGTTCCCTGAAGAGAAGGGTAAAAACGTCCACATATTCACCCCGTATAATTTTTTCCCGGGTTGCCTGGGTCAAATGATCACCCAGCGGCAATGCAGTGTCCCCGGGTGGCAAAGCACTATACGGGACAGTGCCATATGGGGAAAAGCCCAAAGGGAGGGAGCTAAAATGAGCCCCATACCCCCCCAGGGTGGAAAGAGGCATACCGTGGCTGCCCAGCCTGGTAGGCCCCCCATAGGTCGGTAAGCCATAAGGTTGATGGCCCGAGGCATAACCCGAACCCATAGGAAATGCCGCAGGAGGGGCGCCCTGGCCGAGAGAATCATGAGCAGGCCAGCCAGGCGTATGCAAGGGATAGGAAATCGGCTGGGATGCCCCAGCCGCCTCCTGCTGCCCCACAACACCCCACGGCCAACTGGCCACCTGTTGAGGCATGGCCGACTTACCCTCAGGAAAAGGCGGCTCCACGGCTATGGCCACCTGACCTACATCATCCGTCACCTCCGCCTCGACCTCCAAAGTGCCCTCGGGTAACGCGGTCGAAGGACCCTCCTCTGCAGCCGCCTCCCTGGACGAGCCCTCCAGAGCAGACAGACGAGAGAAGAAATCATTATAAAATTCATTCCTGGGCACTTTCTTAGCGGCCCGCCGTGATCGCACCGGCGCCGCTAACAGCCCATGTCCTTTGACCCTCTCCAAGGCTGCAAGCCTCTCTAGTAGCTCACGCCTAGTGGGCCCACTGTCGTCCTCATCTGATGAGGAAATGGTAGGCGGGGGCTTCCTAACTGCAGGGCGCTTAGCCGGCTGCTTGCCCTTAGATGGGCCAGATCCCTTTTTGGAAGGCATTATAACTGTGTACGCGCCAGAAAACGTCCCAACCCAATTAATGAATTAATTATGTCTCACTGGCTCACAGCCTACCCTCTTAACCACTATTCAATGCCACAGGCTCACAGCTAAAGGCAGCAACCTATATGCTGACTACTTCAGCAGGTCACTGCTCCCCAACAGCCACCAGGTGGCGCTGCCTAGTCTCCCAGTGTAATAAGATGGATGCCCCCACAGCAGCCAGAAGCTCAGGGACAAAATGGATGCCACCAACTGCCACAAGTAATAAGGCAGGCAGAAGGCACAGTGACCCCTAAGTATGGGAAGAGGCCTCTTAAAGCCCCCAAACATGGGAATCCACAGCCCTCCAACCACCACCCAGGCCAGAAGAGCGGGATGGAGGGGAGGGGGGGTGCAGGCAAATCTGTGTGTGCGCGTGTGTGCGTGTTTTTTTTTGTTTTTTTTTACATATACAACGTGGATCACAAAAAGGGGGGGGCTTAACCGGCCCACTAGGGGAGCAGGAAGGTGCACGGGGATAACACCCAATACCCCTGCTCCGCCCAAATGGGCCGCCCCATGGGCAGCAAACGCTGCTGCTGCCCCCAAACACAGCTACCGCCGCTGCCAAAAAGGCTCCGTTGCCACCGCCGCCAAGACTCCTCCGCCGCCGCAAGCTCCCCTAGCCGCCGCGATGGTGCGCAATAGGGCCGATTATGGCCCTTTCAAAGCGGCCGCAACTGGCCAAAAAAAAAAAAACCTGGGCGCTGCTATCCACCGCGGCCAGAAAGAAACCGCGGCGGAAAGAAGGCCGAGCAAACAACACCCAGGCCTTCCCAACTCCCGGGAGAGAGCAGGGCGAAACGCGCTCCCTCTCCCCAGCGAGCAATCTCAGCTGCGGCCCCCAAAGCGCTCGGGAGGAGAGGAAGCAAAACGCGTCCTTCTCCTATCCGAGCTCTTGCAAAACTGCGGCCAGGGGAAGACAGAGCCGCCGAAAAACGGCCCTTGGCTCCGCCCCCTGGCCAATGCCCGGATGCCCGGGAAGGAAGGGAGCCTGCCTCCTTTCCTCCGGGCGGGGCGGCAAACGGAGACTCCCTGCCGAGGCTGTGAGCAGCCGCAGGGTGAGTCTTCTTCTCACTGATACTCAAGGTGTATTACAAAATGCAAAATCAGATAGCATAAGAAGACATCCTCAAAAACGAGGGGCTGCATTATTTGGGGGGGGGGCTTTTTGCACAAGAAAGGCTGTGCATTTGAATGCAATGTAATATGAAGCTTTATGCTGTGAAAATCCATAGGATGCTTGTCTTCTTTACCACTGCAGCTAATAGCACTTGGGAGGAGGGGAAGAGATTTTCACAGGGGAAATGGAGAAAGGTTAAAGAGTTAAACACTTCTCCATCAGTGCCATATCTCTTACAACTCCTTGCACATCTGGTTTTTAGTATTAATGAAAATGTTTGGGCATCTGGTTACTGATCTTCCATATAAAACACAGTTTGGCCCAAAGGCCAAAGAAATTTAAAGTTATGCATCAACAAGCAAATCTGTTGGGTGAAGTAGCTTTTTAAAAGATGTATGGATAACCTGTATACCACTTTTCTCCCCAATGAGAGCCCAAAAGGGGCTTACAACATCACTCTCCCTACATTTTATCATAACAACCCTGCAAGGTAGGTTATGATGAATGGCTGACTCAAGTTCGTTCATTGAGCTTCCATGGCAGAATGAGGATGCAAAGCTGGCTTCATATATAAATGCATCTTGTAAGTTCTTTCATGCAGAAAGGTTGTATCTGCAAGTGTATTTCAATTAATTATCCCAGGGACGATCCCATGGGGACAGTGCTTGATAAGGGAACGTGGTCAATCAGGCATGAAGAGTTTGCAGTCTAGCAATCCAAGATGCTACAAGATTTTTTTAAAGGCCACTTTCTCACCTTTTGTTGTTCTTCTGTTTCCCACTCACCCAGACACCTGGATTCTCTCTTGACAGTGCAGCCATCATTTTAAAAGTATATTATATTCATTTTTCCAAAACAAAACATAAAACTTTTAAAAGTTCAGACATTCAAAATGAGGCCCTGAATTATTTGTCCAATTTAGAACTTGTATGACATTTTGTTTGTTGGGCCAAACTGCGTTTTATATGGAAGATCAATGATGAAAAATTATTTTTCAGATGCACAGTTCATCAATAGTTTCCTCAGGGCTGCTAGCACATCTCGATTCCGCAGGCTGCATATAAAAGGATTCAGCATTGGCGGGACGATAGTGATGCACACAGAATAAATCATGGATCTTTGTGCTGAATAGGAAGTTACAGGAGTGACATATGTCAACATGGATGCCCCATAGAAGATGCCCACCACACACAAGTGAGACAAGCAGGTTCCCAAAGCCTTGTACCTTCCTTCGGTTGAGCGCATGCTCAAAACTTGCACAAGGATAGCTATGTATGAGGATAGGATAACAGCAATGGGTAGAAGAAGTGTCAACACATTGCCAAGATATGTTACTTTTTGAAAGGCAGATGTGTCAGCACAGGACAACATCAGCAGAGCTGGGAACTCACAGACAAAATGGTCGATCTCATTGGACCCACAGTAAGGCAAAAATCTTACATAAATAGTCACAACCATAATCAGAAGGGATGATGAAGACCAGATTCCTACTGTCATGGCAAGACAGATTGTTCTCTTCATGAGGACTGGGTATTGCAAGGGTCTGCAGATGGCCACATATCTGTCATATGATATGACAGCCAAGACAAAACATTCTGAGCTCTCCATAGTCAGAGTGAGGAAAATCTGGGCCACGCACCCTGCGAGTGAAATGGTGTTTCTCTGGGTTAAAAAGTTCACTGACATCTTAAGGACAACAATGAAGACTTGACCCATATCCATGCAGGCCAGTTGACTAAGGAAAAGGTACATGGGAGTATGTAGGGTAGAATTCATTTGGATTAGAAACAGGAGGAGACAGTTTCCCAGAACAGCAACGGAAGCCATGAAGAGAACCATGGCAAACAAAATGCTGGGTGATTTTTGATGTACAAGCCCAACAAGAAGAAATTCTGTCCAAGATGTTATATTCTCATTTTCCATCACTTCTTTGTCTGGATTTCACCTAAAGGTAGAACGACAGCATTTATAAGGAGGTAACAAAAATGCTACACAAAAATCCAAGCTACGCTAACAGTTTCGTGGGGCGTGGCATCGGAGTCTTTGGGTATGGATGCACATTGAAAGATCTCCCTCTTCTCCCTCCCTTTTTACCCTGAAAACAGCTGATAACGCTCACCTTTTAACATATTATGAGAAAACAGATGCAGGGGGAAAAGAAGAACTACCCTAAATCAGCAAAAAATCTCCAGCAGTTTTTTTGCAGCACAGCACAGATCGAGCTCCAAGAACACAGCAAGGCCGAGCTACTTAAAATGGCCGACGGAAAACTTTTGGGAGCAAACGCAGCAGCAAAACCCACTGATCACTCTTTAGAAGCACAGTTCGCAAAACTGGAACAAAATCTGCTCAAACAAATGACGCTGCTCATTCAGCCACTGACTACACAGCTAGCTGAAATCAAATTGGAACTGCTAAAGACAAATCAAACAGCTGAAAATGCTATGGAACTCAGCATCATGTCTCAAAGAGACGTGAGAGACATTTGCAGCAAACTAGAACACCAGGAGGAAAGAATTATTTACCTGGAGGTGTCAGCTCGTTATAAAAATCTCAAGCTTCGTGGAATTGAAGAGTCTGCTATGGAAAACGAGAATATAGCCAAAACACTAAATTTTTGGCTATCTAAACTACTGGGCATTAAAGAAGGACCATCTCAATTTGTAACTAAAGCTTACTGCATTGGATCCGCAATCCAGCATAAAAAAAGGAGCACGCCGAGAGACATCATAATTGAGGTGCCAGATCCCATCATTAGAAAAAAAATAATCAGCGAAGCAAGATCAAAAGGCTCTTTACTATTTAATGACACTCCAGTTCACGTATACAACGATCTACCCACTGACGTTCTCCAGAAAAGAAAAGAGCTAAAACGAGGGGTGTGCAGTTCGGGTTTTGGAAACCTGAAAAAAACCCGAATCACCCCGATTCAGGTTGATTCGGGGAGACCTGAATCGATTCGGGAAACCCGAATCGATTCAGGTTTTCTGAATCGCCATAACCCGAATCGATTCGGGTTGATTCGGGTTGATTCGGGTTTTTCAATGGGAAAATGCCTCCGTCTTCCCGGACGCCTGGGGGAAACATTTTCCCACCGAATCAAGCCAAAATTGGTGGGGACCTTCCTCTAACTCCTCCCTAACAACCCCCCAAGATTCAGAACGATTGGACTTTGGGGGGCCATGTTATTCCCCCCCAAATCAGGTCCCCCTATCCTCACCTTAAAAAGGGCATAGCTTTAGGCTGCTGCTGATCTTCATTCATTTTTTCCTATGGGGAAAAATGAAGAGGCAGGCTACCTTTGCCAGGGGTGGCATTCCGCATGCAAAATGCCCCCCAACCCTCAGGGGCCCTTCTCCCACCTTTCCTCCCACCTCCCACCAAGGCTCAGCCTGCTCCCACTTGGGGGGGGCATTTCATGGCCTCCCCAAGTAGGTGCTCTTTTCTCTACTACAGCTGGGGGAGGCTTGTCTTGCCAGGGGTGGCATTTTGCATGCAAAATGCCCCCTACCCTCAGGGGCCCTTCTCCCACCTTTCCTCCCACCCCCCACCAAGGCTCAGCCTGCTCCCACTTGGGGGGGCCATTTCATGGCCTCCCCAAGTAGGTGCTCTCAGCCCCCAAAGTCCACCCCTTACAGCCCCACACAAACCCAATTCCCCCCCAGCTGCCACACACAGACCCAAATCCCCACATTAGCCCCTCACAGACCCAAATCTGGATCATGCCTTTCCCGGGGTACAATCTCTCTGAAACTAGGGGGGGTCTTTTTTTTAATTTTTTTTATTTTTAATTACTAACACTACAGAAGGGGGGGAAAGGGAACAGAGGGAAGGAAAAGAAACAACACATAACAACACAGACACTACATCTACAATTAATGCATTCCCTTCATACTGCAATTGTTTAAAATTAAAACTTTGTAAAATGCTGTTAAATTGGTAGACCTTATAAAATACAGATTACAATCAGGATTAAGTCTTCTTCCCCACCCTGGGTCTCGGTCGCAGTTCTCTCTGAACAGTTACAGTCGCTGTGCTCGTTCCCTTCTCCCCTCCCCCTTCAGGCTTAAAATCCTCTTCTTGCTGAAACTCTTGATGTTTACACTCAAAGTCCCTTAGCTGATCTTCTGATGTTATCTTGTAGGTTTGATCTTTGTAGCTAAACCAAATGCCTTCCGGAAATAACCATTTGTATTTTATTTCACGTTTCCTCAGAAGAGCTGCAAACCTTTTATATTTAAATCTTCTTTTCCGAGCTAAAAATGGAACGTCCTTCAATATCTTAACCTTATTGCCCAGAAAATCCAAGTCCGCATTGTATGAATTATATAGGATGGTGTCCCGAATCTTCTTAGATGAAAAGTCAATAATAATCTCGCGAGGCAGCTGACGCTTCGTTGCATATTTTGAAGAAGCCCGGCGGACTTCCAAAATGGCGCTTTTTAACTCTTCTTTAGTTGCCTTCGCGGGTGCCGCCAAAAGTTCCGATGCCAGATCCTTTAAATTCTCATTTTCCTCCTCTTTCACGTTTTGGAGACGCAGTATTGTCTGAGCACGCTCCACTTGCAGCCCGATCAGGTGGTTCTCCAACAGCTTTACTTCTTTGTTTGTTGCCCTCATGAGTGCTGCGTTTTCCCGAGCAGACTTCTCCGCCCCCACCGCTGATTCCTTAATGGTTTTCACTTCGCTCTCAATTAAGCCAACCCTTTGATCCGTTTCGTTTAGCTTGTCAACAAAGGGCTTTATGGCTTCAATGACCGACCGCTTTACTAGCTCCTCAAGAGACTCTCCTTTTCCCTGCAAGGCAGCCGAGATGGATTTGCCCATAGCGGGGCTCTGCTTTTCGTCACCATCTTGGGGGGGGAATCTGCCAACCAAACTTGGGGGGGTCTTCAGAGGACAGTGAGGACTATGTCCCCTGCAAGTTTGGTGGGTATTGGATATTGGGAAGGCTAGTTTGTGGGATGTTTAAAGGGCCCTGCTCCTTGCACATGTCAGGAAAGGGCTCTTTAAACTGTCAGCTGGCAGGCAGCAGGGATTCCCCCCTGCCGCCTGCCAGCTGATAGTTTAAAGGGATCTTTAAAGGGCCAGGTAAGTGGGTTTGAGGAGAGGGGGGCTAAGTGGGGGGGGTTGGGGGTTCTGGCCCCCACGAATAATGAACAACGAACATGTCCAGGAACAGTCCATGTTCATTGTTCGTTGTTCGTGGATGGCACCGAATGATGAACAGGGTGTTCGGGGGTTTTTTTCTGTTCGTACCCATGTCTATTGAGGATAAGATGGGGAGGAGAATGATGTCAGCTGTTTTGGGTTATCATTGGGGAGAAAGGCAGGGTGCAAATGAAGCAAATAAAATAAAGATTTTTTTTTAATAAGTTGGAGCTCTATGTTTCAGAGGTGGTATCTGACCCCAGTTAGGATAGCCCACTTAATGAAAGTAGAAATACAAATTGCTGGAGAGGTTGTGGTGAATTAAGCATGTTTCTACATATGTGGTGGTCCTGTCCACTTATAGCAAATTTCTGGGAATCAATATTTAGCGAGGACAAATGGGGGTGTATGGGACCCTTGCTATCTGCCAGGCATGGGTGCCTCTTCAGCCATCTCCTATGAGGTGCTGGGAGACATACAGTGTCTGGTCAGGGCATAAGGAGATTCCTTTGGGGGAAGGGGTTGAGGTTTCACATCTATAAGCACCACCTCTTCCTCACACCCTGGGCGCCCCTCCTTCCTCACCTCAGGAAGACTGCTAGACTCTGGAGGCAAGTGAAAATGGGTGCCAATCCCCTTCTTCAGCCCCTCCACAAGCTTCTGCTCCTAAGGGGTGGTCTTCGGGTCACCACCTCTAAGGGGTGGTCATCCCAGGAGACTTCTCCTCTTGTCCTCCACTACTGTTCAGTCATGGATGCTGGAGTTTTGGGGGAAGCAGCAGACCCTTAGCAGCTAGCAGAGCAGAAGAGGAGGTGCAGTGACAGTAGCAGCCTTAGCAGTGAGTGCCTTTTGAAGCACCACCCTGTACTCTCCTACTGGAGGGTTGCTGCTGCTACTGGGCTGCTGCTCTGCTGCTGCTCTCCAGATGGGAGAAGAACCAGAGGCCTCCCCCTCTCCCTTTTTTCACCCCATCTTCTCCTTATGCCCTTCAATGACTGTACCTCAGGGACCCTCTTAAATGGCTTGCCACTCATATCCTAGACCAACTGCAACCTAGGGTTGTTTTAAACTCCGGCTAATCTTACCTGAGACAGGAAGACTGTTTTGGGTGATGCTGCTAAGCTGAGCGCAGCTAAAATTTTATTGGTGTTTTTTATTCCTATCTACTAAAGGTGGGGAAACAGCACTTCAAATGTAGTAAGCTCAGTTATCTGTAACTGGTTGCTCCTTGCTAGAAGTTACTGAAGAAAAGACACCAGGAGGGGGGAACTACTCATACCTAAGCTGCTAATTAGGGGAACCTATCTGAAAGTTTGACACAATCCTTTTTTCACTAGAAACCGCACACACTAGAGCTCCCCACCGATGCAGCCCCACAGTAACAGTGCAGACCCTTCAGAGACAGATGAGACAGAACTCCCCCCCCACAGTCCCTCTATGAGGCCTGTACAAAGGAGGATGAAAGATTGAAGCTGTTGTAGGGTTGCCAACTCTGGACTGAGAAATTCCTGGAGAGTTGGGGGGTGTAGCCTGGAAACGGTGGGGTTTGGAGCAGGGAGGGACCTCAGCACGGTATAATACCCAAACGTCCACCCTCAAAATCATCCATTTTCTCCAGTGAAACTGATCTCTGTCATCTGGAGATGCACTGTAATTCTGGGAGGTCTCCAGCCACCACTTGGAGGTTACGAACACAACAAGGGAAAACACCCGGATAGTAAGAACTGCAGGCAACAAGTCCAGAAATACACAATAAACCAACAATTCTTTTTCTTTTTTCTTATAAACAGTATATTAGTGCAAAAGTGCAAAGTGCAAATGAATAAATACAATATACAATAAATACAATAAGATCTCTTGAGTCTTCTGTCCAAGTCGTTATGAAATGAAAGCAGTGTCAATAGGGAATACCATGAAAACCCACAATGGGGACTCAGCAATGTACAAACGGAGAGTCACAATATTAGAAGTAGGGGTGACCCCAGTCCAAGCTGAAGAGAAATCCAGATGTGCACTTTTGCACTTTTGCACTAATATACTGTTTATAAGAAAAAAGAAAAAGAATTGTTGGCTTATTGTGTATTCCCAGACTTGTTGCCTGCACCACTTGGAGGTTAGCAACCATAGAAAGGTCCTTTCTTCAGAAATAGTCTTGACGTTTGAAAGCTCATACCCTAGAACATGATTCCACAGAGTGCACCCTCCAAAAGAGCCATTTTCTCCACAGGAATGCATCTCTATGTCCTGGAGGTCAATTATAATTCTCCTGGAGATTGGCAACCCTAAGCTGTTGGTTCACACAAGATTTGGAATTTGTCCACTTGAAGCAGCAACATAAAGATAACATGAACTGAAGCAAAGTGTTCACTTTCTGTAAGACACTTGCTGGCTTAGACAAGTGGATGGTGCAGTGCCATGCAACCTAACCTGCACTAACAGCACAGCATTGCACACAGCACTAACTCTTTCTACCTGGCAGCAGCTCAAGAGGGCACCAGATAGGTGCTCTGAGTACTCCCTCCCATTCCTACACCATCATTGTGGGAGGCACCCTTTCCTTTGCACTCCGCCAACCCTCAGTAAATGTACTCACCAACTGCTTCCCATTCATTAAAGTCACGTAACTGTCCCCCACCCCACCCCAGTGTTCTGCTATATGTTATGTAAAATTGCCTGTGTTCTGTTTCAGCATGGTTTCAGCTCTGTATCAGATTTCTGCATGTTTTCAAATTTCTGCAATCTATAACCTATTGTATTGTTTACTGAATGCTCCAGTCATCCTACTATATAAAAGGCCTTCCCCCCACCTTCACCCAGCTGGGATCAGGAGTGGAGCAGGTGGCAATGCCCACCTAGCCCCCATCTTAACTCAGTGGGGATCAGGAGCAAAGCAGTTGGCAATGCCCATCCCCTGTCTTCACCCAACTGAGATCAGGAGCAAAGCAAGTGGCAATGCCCGTCTCACCTTCACCTGACTGGGATCAGGCACGGAGCAGGAAGCAATGCCCACCCCCTGCCTTCACTCAGCTGGGATCAGGAGAAAAGCAGGTAGCAATGCCTGCCCCCCACCATCACCCAGCTGGGATCAGGAGTGGAGCAGGTGGCAATGCCCATCCCCTCTTCACCAGCTCAGATTAAAAGCAAAGCAGATGGAAATGCCCACTCCCTCCCATAACCTGCCAAGATCAGGAGCAGAGCAGGAAGCAATGCCTGCCCCCTGCTATCACCCAGCTGGGATCAGGTGCAGGGCAGGTGGCAATGCCCACCCCCCTGCCTTTATCCAGCCAGGATTAGTGATGGAGAAGGAGGGAATGCCTGCCTGCCCACCCTTCCCTCCCCTTTCTAGAGCCCGTTATATTTTTTCCCACAACGGGCTTTGTTGCTAGTTGATCATATTGACTTACACTGTGTAATCTGCCTTGAATCGTAGTGAGAAAGATGGGGTAGAAATAAATATATAAATTTAAATATTGATGAATTTTTCTGCAATATGTTACCTCTGAAGTTAGTTTTGACCAATGATATGGAATACATTTAAAGCTTACATAAAAGGAATATTTATTTTAAATGATCACACAATAAAGCTGGCCAGCATTCTGAGACAGATCTACCAGAGGAAGACCTCAACAGCTATGAACTGGAGTTTAATGATCTAAAGGGACTGCAGGATATGAAAACAGAAATGTTTTCATGAGATTGCAAGCTCCAATTCAAAAAAAGGTGGGGCCTTAGATAAAATAAACATCCTGTATTGTCTTTTCCTGGATATCATTTCAGTACTTTCCACTTCCTAAACAGTTTTCCTAATGCTGCTAACACATCCCGGTTCCTCAGGCTGTATATGAAAGGATTCACTGTGGATGTGGCAATTGTACACAAGGCAGAAAAAATCTGCACTTGTTCACCAGGGTAAGAGGATGATGGCTTTACGTGTCTCAAAATGGCTGACGCATAGAAGATGGTCACCACACACAGATGAGACAAGCAGGTATTCAGTGCTTTGTGGCTTTTTTCAGCCAAGCGGTGTCCCTTCATGATCTGCAGAAGGATGGATATATAGGAGGCCACAATGACTGAAAAGGGAAAGAGAAGAAATAAATTGCCACCAAGGAACAGTGACACCTTTTCAAAGAAGGATGTATCTGAGCATGACAATTTGACCAAAATGTGGAATTCACAGAAGAAATGGTTCATCACATTTGATCCACAGTATGACAGAAGTAGTAAATAAATGGCTTTTATCAAGACATATGGAAAAGGCATGACCCAGGCACCTGCTGACATAAATAAGCAGTTTCTCTTTCTCAAGAGAACTGGATATTGCAGGGGCCTACAGATGGCCACATATCTATCATAAGACATGATAGCTAGAAGGAGACCTTCTGCTGCTCCTATGTTCAGCAAGAAAAATATCTGGGCAGCACACTGAAAAAGTGTGATTGTTTTTTTCTGTGTTACCAAATGTACTGCTGTTTGGGGGACAATAACAAGGACTTGGCACATATCCATAAAGGACAGCTGACTGAGGAAAAAGTACATTGGGGTTTGAAGAGCTGAGTCCACTCGTATTACCAACAGAAGGAGACTGTTTCCAAACAAAGCTATAATGAACATAAGGAAGATTGCAGCAAAAGCAAAGGTGGCTATTTTTGTTTGGCTGAGAAACCCCAGGAGAACAAACTCTGTCCGGGATGTTGCATTCATCTTTCCAGTTTCTGCTTCATTTGGCTTTCTTCAGTCTGAAAAAAGAGTGAAATGGTTTGAAGAGAAAGATGTACACAAATGTTATACTTTCTTTTCTCTCCACCCCTGATTTATGCATTTCATTATTATCCTATCCTTTTCCCCAAGGAACTCAGAGCCAAACCAGATGAGACAGTATGACCAGGGGACATCATCACCACCATTTTAAAGCAATTAAAAAATACCACAAGGGCTCAGTCCTAATCAGCAGCTTTAAATAGCTTTAAAATGGCAATGACATCCATAGCTCAGACTTGTGGGCACCATCACATCTAGTTTGAGCCTCAGAGTAGCATACATGGTACGGCTCATTGTATCCTCACAATAATTCTGTGGCAAAGATTAGCAAAGAAAACAAGTAATGTGAGTTCCTGCAAAGAGAGGGGTCCTGGATTCAGTTTTCCCTGACCAAAACTCTTGACTATGAAATCACACTGCCTAAGTCACTGGATAGCAGCGGGGGTAGCAAAGTTGCAAGGTGAATAATAGCAGTGGCTGAATCAAGTATTGAATATTTCCACTCATGTTCAGCTTTCTTCTCCTGAAAACAGTTAATGGAATTAGAAATAACTATGACAATAACAAGGAATAGCCTAGAATGAATTGATTGTGGTGGTGGTGGTGTTTATTTCTCAGAGCATCATACACAACAACCCCAAAACAACAGTTTCTCTGCCATTGTTTGTGTGTGTGTGTATGTATGTATGAATCCTTATATCTTCTGTCTCATTATGGACTGATTCACAAACAACATTTTTCTTTTGTACATGCAAACATGCACACATGCAATGCTCTTTTTTCCCTTAAAAAATTCTCATGAATGTTCACTGCCTTGGAGACCCTATTCATTTTCTAAGCAACACAGAAATATTTTAGATAAATAAATAATATCTAAAGAATGAGCGAGTTAAAAAACAGTCCTTTTTATATTGTAAATTTTTTTTGTATACGTACATTTATTTATATTACTCAAAATCCATGGAACAACTTAAGGAGTCAGTGGTTCATAAGTCTGTTTTCAGTGAGATGAACAGACAATAAAAAGATACGTTTTATCACAACTCAGTGAGAAAAGCAGTCAATAAATCAACAATAAGCAAAGATACGTTAAGTGAGACAAGCGAACTATAAGCTGTTATAATTTCTGGCTGTGGTGCAATGAAATTGCACGCACACACACACACCGATCTTTTAATATAACCAGATCAGTTAGGGCTTGAGGCAGGGTACAGCATGCTGGAAACTGAGGGTCTCTCTAGACAATCTGTTTCTGTATAGGCATGCACAGGTTTTAATGTGCTCCCTGCAGTCCCACATCAACTGAGGGGAACTGCTTTTTTTTTTTTTAAAGGAGAGCTCAAACAAGCTCAGAACAGTGCCACAGTGGGAGGAAAGGCTCCTGCTCTCCCACAATGCCATTTTCACTGATTTTGTAGCTCCATGTAGAGCATTTGTGCTTCGATTCTCCATGTGGAACAACAAAGTTGGCAAAATATCTCCCCCCTCCCATGTGCTGTTTTCACGAAAGAAAATGTCTTGAGGGAAGGCAGATGCACTCCCTCCCCTTGGGGTGCCATTCTGAGCTTGTTTGAGTTTTTTTAGAAGAAGAAGAAGAAGAAAGTAGTAGTAGTAGTAGTAGTAGTAGTAGTAGTAGTAGTAGTAGTAGTAGTAGTAGTAGTAGTTCCCTTCAGCTGATGTTTGACTGCATGGAGCATGTTAAAACCACTGCTTGCCCATGCAGAAACATATCATCTAGAGAGACCCACAGAAAAGCAAGCAGTATGCCTCTTGGGCATCACCCCAGTTCTCACTCCCTCACCCCAAACACATCATCCCAATTCTCAAGAGAGCACACATGCACGCGCACATACACACACAGAGGGGCCCACCTGTCCCATAAACAATTGCACCCCATGCATCAAAAGCAAAAGATGAATCTCTGACCACCAAGAAACCCCAAACTTTCCCCAGAGGCATCACACTCTGGAATCCAGGGTTAAAGGACAGTTAAAGGAGCAGGCAGAAAAGCAAAGACTTTTGAGAGGATGCCGCAGTTCCATTGGAATTCTTTTTTAAAAAATCACTAAAAAGAATATTTTCTTCCAAGCATTTAAGATCCTCCACTTAATCCAAGAGAGCCTGGGAGTGGAGAAGGAATACCTTTCCAGGATTTAAAAGAGAGAGGGAGAAAGAGAAGCAACTCTTGAAAATGAGTACCAATTTTGGAGAAAGGGGTAGAAAAAGGGATGTGCATAAGTAAGAGACAGAGAGAAAGAGCAAAGATTGTGCAAGATCAGCCTGAAAAGATAATCAATACTTGACCTAAATTTAAGACAAACTACTCAGTAAAAGATGAGTAGCCATATTAGTTTGTCTGTAGCAGTAGAAAAGAGAAAGAGTCTCTTTCATGAATCACAGCTCTGACTCAGGAAAGCTCATGCCCTACCACAAATTTTGTTAGTCTTATAGATGCTACTGGACTCCTGCTCATTCTACTACTCAGTAAAATAGAAAGAAAAACTTTCCATTTCCTCTTGCTGTTCTTACTGGGGGGGTAGGGTTGCCATTTCCAAGTTGGGAAATTCCAGGAGATTGGGGGGATGAAGCCTGGAGATGGCAGGGTTTGGGAAGGGAAAGGACCTCAGATATAATTCCACAGAGTCCACCCTTTGAAGCAGTAGATGGCTGGGGAAAATAAGAGCGAGTGAGAGAGAGAGAGAGAGAAAATATTTGCTGTTGGAAGCAGCTCAGAAATGTGAAAAAAATATGGGTGCAAAGTAATTCCTCTCACAAGGGAAGTTCTTTCTTTCACTCTTACATTGTAGGCAGGTGGGCTGACAAAGGCAGGAGAAAGATAAAGATGGGAGAGTGGCTGAAGAACACAGTTGCAATAGATAGATAGATAGATAGATAGATAGATAGATAGATAGATAGATAGATAGATAGATAGATAGATAGATAGATAGATAGATAGATAGATAGATAGATAGATAGATAGATGATAGATAGATGATAGATAGATAGATAGATAGATAGATAGATAGATAGATAGATAGATAGATAGATAGATAGATAGATAGATAGATAGATAGATAGATAGATAGATAGATAGATAGATAGATAGATAGATAGATAGATAGATAGATAGATAGATAGATAGATAGATAGATAGATAGATAGATAGATAGATAGATAGATAGATAGATAGATAGATGGCAAACTAGAAATGAATAGGAACTGGGTTTCCTAAACTTCTAACAGAGGAGATATAATCATTCATCTGCCAGGTTTTTATTCACATATATTGGATAATGCACTTTCAGTGACCCTTAGAAATCATTTGTGATGGGATTACCTTATGGGAAACAGGAAAATCCACTTGCAAATTATTGATAAAGTACATTGAAAGTGCATCATGCAACATATATGAAAGCAGCCAGAACTGAGAAAGAATGTAGTTTTGTTATGAAATTTTAGATTTTTCAAAATATTAATAACTCCTATACAAAAGTCTTACTAATTTTGCAGAAAACTAGATGATAGGATCCAAAAATGCCCTTCCACTAACCAGTCTTTGACTGGAGAAAAAATTTCCTTCCTCTAGCTGAATGGTTCCTCATTTAGCAGAAGGGATCCATTGGGTCCTTCCAAAGTCTCTTTGTGCTTTTACACTATCACATTGAGAGCAAGCATGGTGTAGTTGTTAAAGTGTTGGACTAGGAGCTGGGAAACTTAGATTCGATCTCCATTCTGCCATAAAAGTTTGCTATGTGACCTTGGGATAGTCACTCTTTCTCAGCCTAATGTGCCTCATAGGGTAGCTGTGAGGATAAACAAAGGAGAGGAGAATGGTGTATGCTGCTTTAGTCACCATTGAGGAGAAAGGAGGGGTATAAATGAAGTAGACAAACTGACGGATGGGTGGGTGGATGGATGAAATGCCAATGTGGACATGGTCAGTCTTAGTTAATTGGCACTGACTAGCTAAATTCTATGTATCTCCATTATGAAGATATGATATTAAAAGAAATGATCTCAAGCAAATTCCCCCAAGTCATTATTGAAAATTCAACCTGCTGTTCAATTAAAAAGAAAACAGAGTGATATAAAATGATTAAATATGACATTGGTTCTGGATTGATTTGATAGCAGTGGATTTGCATAAAATGCTTGTGTTTAAACTCTGGACCAAGAAAAGTAAAAGACTGAGAAAAAACTAAAAGTAACATACCTTTTCAAGAGAAATTTGCATTCATCCCTCTGGAAGAAATTCTATTGCTCTAGAAAGGAATTTCTGGAACATGAAGCTAGAGGCCTCAGACATCTATTAAACAACTTCATAGAAATGGGAAGGGCTGTGCAGTTCTTTATTTCTCTGATCATGGCGAAATTTGTAATACTAGAATGCATTCTACTATCAGTGATCATGGCACAGGAAAAGGATACATTAAACGATACTGTTAATACAATCTAAATATAACCAGTGCTTTTTTTTTCTTTAAAAAAAGGCACCAGTGCTTATGATGTTTTCCCCTCTCAGCACAAGTCCTGGATGCCAGAGGTACCTAAGAAGTGCTGGTACCTCATAAAGAGGTGTTGGTACTGTGTCAAAGGTGCCAGTACTGTGTACTAGTGCATACACTCTGAAGAAATTCCTTGAATATAAAAATAGGAGTTCACGAGAAGCTTTCAACAGCTGGGCTATCTTTCAAAGAAGAGACATAGATCCAGAGGAGTTAGCCGTGTTAGTCTGTAGTACCAAAATCAAAAAGAGTCCAGTAGCACCTTTAAGACTAACCAACTTTACTGTAGCATAAGCTTTCGAGAACCACAGTTCTCTTCATCAGATGCATCAGAGAAGAGACAGTGGAGATTTTTCCTAGTTTAGTGTTAGAAAGCAAAATAATATATAAAGGGGGGGGGGTTAAGCTCCCCAAGGAAAACCTACAGTTCAGAAACAAACTCTGTTGCAATCCATGTTATTTTTCATGTCCCATGTGTTGCACTGTGTTGCTCTATTTTGGTAACTCTTGTTAATTGTGAGGAAAACATCCTGAAAGCTAAATTAGTAATTTGCTCGGAAACATCTTATAATGGGTATCTTGGGTAACTTTCATTGAGTTGGATCCAGCAATCCATCAGTAGAAAGCACAGGTGATCATGGATCTTCTCCACTTCCCCTCCCTCAAACAGTCACTTCCAACCCCAGGGAAGTTGGTTCCAGGGGTCAGAAGACCTGAATCGATAGGCAGGAAGGACAGGAAGGAGGCAAAATCACCCTTCCTACCACTTTTGACAGCCTCCCCGCAACTGATGAAAAAGAGAGAAGGGAGTGTTTTTACCCCATTCCCCCTCCTCATTGCAGCCCAGCAACATATACTGCTATTACTCTGTGTGAAATCAGCTTTCCCAGAGTTGTAAATAGCTTCTAGAGGGAGGGGGAAGTATGGAAGATCTGCAGGCCTTGTGTAAACATCCGTCATCCTTGGACCAGCAGATTGCTGAAGGCAACCCAATGCTTTAAACACAGAAAAATGGAAATCAAAATAACTTGGAAGTTTTCCTTAGGAGATATATAACAAATTCTGGCTACATAGTCTTAGACTGCATCCGTACATTGTCCTATTTTTGTGCTACAGCAATTACTTGCAACAGAATTTTCCTCTGTGAACAAGACAATCCAGGCAATAAATGATTGTTATAGTGAATCCACATTAGACATGGGCACAAATGGAAAAAAAACTCCGAACAAGCTGTTCGTTGTTTGTTGCCATCCACAAACAACATACAACTAACAGTAACTAACATGACCCAGTTTACAAACATGTTCGTTGTGTTCGTGGCCCCTTAAAGATCCCGTTAAACTATCAGCTGGCAGGTGGCAGGGGGAATTCCCCCCTGCCGCCTGCCAGCTGATAGTTTAAAGGGCCCTTTCCTACCACATGCAAGGGGCAGGGCCCTTTAAACACTCCACAAACTGACCTTCCCAATGTCCAATACCACCAAAATTTGCAGGGGACATAGTCCTCACTGTCCTCCAAAGACCCCCAAGTTTCAGAGAGATTGCACCACGGAAAAGGCATGATCCATGTGTGCCCCCCCTTGCTGTCATTTTCTCTTCACAGTGGCAAAAACGGGACTCTCTGCTGGAAGCTACTTTGAGGGGTTACAAACTGATCTTCCCAATGTCCAAAACCCACCAAATTTGCAGGGGAAATAGTCCTCACTGTCCTCCAAAGACCCCCAAGTTTCAGAGAGATTGCACCCCAGGAAAGGCATGAGCCATGGGTCCTTCCCTTTGTTGTCATTTTCTCTTCACAGTGGCAAAAATGGGACTCTCTGGCAGAAGCATCAGATTGGAGGGAGGTGTCCAGTGGGGTGCCGCAGAGCTCGGTTTTGGGCCCGGTACTTTTCAATATTTTTATCAATGATCTGGATGAAGGAGTGGAAGGGCTGCTCATTAAATTTGCTGATGATACCAAATTGGGAGCGGTAGAAAACACCCAAGAAGATAGAATTAAAACTCAACAAGACCTGAATACTCTGGAGAAGTAGGCAGCTGCAAATAGAATGCAATTCAACAAAGACAAGTGCACAGTATTATATCTGGGCCACAAAAATGAGAAGTACAAATACTGGATGGGGGATACACTTCTTGGCAGTAGTATATGTGAAATTAATTTAAAAGGGATCTTGGGGTAAGAGTGGACTGTAAACTGAATATGAGCAGTCAGTGTGATGCGGTGGCAAAAAAGGCTAATTCAATCCTGGGTTGTATCAAAGGGTCCATAGCGTCGAAATCACAGGAGATCATAGCCCCTCTCTATACTGCCTTGGTCAGGCCACACCTGGAGTATTGTGTGCAGTTCTGGAGGCCTCGCTTCAAAAAGGATGTGGACAAAATCGAGAGGGTGCAGAGGAGAGCGACAAGAATGATCAGGGGTCTGGAGACTGAGCCCTACGAGGAAAGGCTGAGGGCCTTGGGAATGTTTAGTTTGGAGAAGAGGAGGTTGAGGGGGGACATGATTGCTCTCTTTAAATATTTGAAAGGCTGTCATTTGGAGGAGGGCAAAGAGCTGTTCCAGTTGGCAGCAGAGGGTAGGACGCGAAGCAATGGGCTAAAACTACATGCACAAAGGTACCGGCTGGATATTAGGAAAAACTTTTTCAAAGTCAGAGTAGTTCAAAAGTGGAATCAGCTGCCTAGGGAGGTGGTGAGCTCCCCTTCACTGGCAGTTTTCAAGAAGAGGCTGGATGAATACTTGTCAGAGATGCTTTAGGCTGATCCTGCACTGGGCAGGGGGTTGGCTAGATGGTCTGTATGGCCCCTTCCAACTCTATGATTCTATGATTCTATGATTCTAAGCTACTTTGAGGGGTTACAAACTGAACTTCCCAATGTCCAATACCCACCAAATTTGCAGGGGGACATAGTCCTCACTGTCCTCCAAAGACCCCCCAAGTTTCAGAGAGATTGCACCCCGGCAAAAGCATTTTGCATGGGTCTCCCCCTTTGTTGTCATTTTCTGTTCACAGTGGCAAAAACGGGACTCTCTGCTGGAAGTACTTTGAAGGGTTAAAGCCAGAAGGACAGCCAGAAGGAGTTCAGACAGAATTCAGTCCCTGCTGTTGCCAGGGGAATTGATTGAAAGGCCCCAGATTGTCTGGCTTGACGAATGGCTGACGAAGGCAACAAACGAGGCTTGCAAAGACCACTTGTTCGTTTAGAATGGAGCCTCACAAACGGCTTGTTCGTGAACAGACAAACGGGCTGTTTGTGGGTTTTTTTCATTCGTAATGCTCTTCGTGCCCATGTCTAATCCACATCTGCAGCTCATTAATGTTTACCCTATTCTTCAGAGCAGTTACCTTAACTGAAGGTAGCCTGCTGGATATCAGTGCTCACCCAATTCTCATCATCAACACAAAAATTGTGTTCCTAGAAAGGTAAGGCTTCTTGGCCATACTCCCCATGACTCACTGAGATTCAAATAAGCTGGTCAGGTTATGCAGAATGCCATGATGTCACTTCTAGCTGCTTAACTGGAAGATATTACACTGCATTACAGGACACTCTAGAGTTTACTTGAAATCCTATGGTTTTACCACAGAGTTTCAGGTAAACCCTACAACATGCCACCAAGTGGTCACATCATTTCCGGTTATGCAGCTGTAAATGATGTGATTGCATTGTGAAATTTTGTTTCTGTAAGTCCTACCCACCACCCAGTCTCCTGGGCGTTTTCAGCTGAGGGCTGGCAATGTCAAGCCTAGATTCAAAAATGATCAACATAGCCCTCACTGAAACCCCTTCATCACCTCTCTCAGAATGGTCAGAAATGAGATACTGGTTTGGGTAAACTTCTCTGCATTGTTGGATGCTTTCAAGTCTTACCAGTTTTCTTCCATTTTTGTCAACATGCTGCTCCTGGTAATCTCCCTAATTAGAATTAATACAGCACTTATTACCAGATCTAGTTTACAAAAGACCTCTCTCATCTCCTGAAATGCGATGTAGGTGAAAAACTCTGCTTCTTTTTGGTCAATCTTGGAAGGAACCCAAAACTTCCTGTTTGGCTGTGCAGTGACCAACTAATCCCATATTGCCATATAATATTTTATTAATTCAGTGACATTTTCAGTGGATACATTGCTAGCCTTTTATATAATTGTTTTGTAGATACATGCAAGGGTCAATTAGCTACGTTAGATGATATATTTATTTGTAGGGGCTGAACTGTGATCTCTGATATGAACCATCAAGGATAGTGAAAAATCTGAGATAACTGTTGATGGTAAATTTTATCGCAGATCAATTTAAAAGTAGTTTTTTCAAATGACTTTTAGGAAAACATGCAATGGCTATCAGATTTGTTCTGATATCTAAAGGAATGGGAAAAAAAGAAACCAGACATGCTTAGCCTAAAAGATGACCTCTACCTTGACACTTCTGATTTGGCCACTTGGATCCTAGCCCTGGTAACATCAAAATTAGACTACTGAAATGCACTCTATATATGTCTCCCCTCTAAGTCAACTTGGAGAATCTAATTGGTGCAGAACATCATAGCTCGATTATTATCAGGAGCTAGGCAGAACAACCATATTACTCTCACTCTGCTGTCACTCAATTGGTTGCCCATCAATTACTGGGATCAACTACTTCTTTTAAAATTTCTGTAATCCACATCATATTATATTTTTATCGAGTACACCAGCTTGTGATCATATTGACTTACACTGTCATAGATCCAGAGGAGTCAGCCGTGTTAGTCTGTAGTAGCAAAATAGTAAAGAGTCCAGTAGCACCTTTAAGACTAACCAACTTTACTGTAGCATAAGCTTTCGAGAATCACAGTTCTCTTCGTCAGATGCATTACACTGTGTAATCCACCTTGAGTTACAGTGAGAAAGGTGTACTATAAATACAGACAGTCAGACAGACAGACAAACAGACAGACAGACATAATGCCTACTTTGGAAAAATCCCAGAGCTGCTCCAA
Organism: Eublepharis macularius; assembly: GCF_028583425.1. Taxonomy (NCBI): domain Eukaryota; kingdom Metazoa; phylum Chordata; class Lepidosauria; order Squamata; family Eublepharidae; genus Eublepharis; species Eublepharis macularius. The sequence continues at coordinate 155,218,358 of NC_072793.1, read as the reverse complement.
CTTGAATTTGTCTTTTTCAGAGAGATGTTCATGAATTAATAGATTTAATTTTTTTTGCATAATGTTACTTTTGAAGTTAATTTTGACCAATGATATGGAATGCATTTAAAGCTTACAGAAAAATAATATTATTTAAGATGATCACATTATAAAAGCAGCCAGCAAACTGAAACACATCTACTAGAGGAAGACATCAACATCTATGAACTAGAGCATAACGATCTAAGGGGGGTCATAGCACAAGGAAATAGAAAAGTTTTCCTGTAATGACATTTTGCAGTATTTCAAATTTCTAGGTTATCTTTCAGCATTCCCTTGAAATCATTTCAGTACTTTCCGCTTCCTAAACAGTTTTCCTAATGCTGCTAACACATCCCGGTTCCTCAGGCTGTATATGAAAGGATTCACTGTGGATGTGGCAATTGTACACAAGGCAGAAAAAATCTGCACTTGTTCACCAGGGTAAGAGGATGATGGGTTTACGTGTCTCAAAATGGCTGACCCATAGAAGATGGTTACCACACATAGATGTGACAAGCAGGTGTCCAGTGCTTTGTGGCTTCTTTCAGCCAAACGGTGTGCCTTCATGATCTGCAAAAGGATGGATACATAGGAGGCTACAATGACTGAAAAGGGAAAGAGAAGAAATAAATTGCCACCAAGGAACAGTGACACCTTTTCAAAGAAGGATGTATCTGAACACGACAACTTGACCAGAATGGGAAATTCACAGAAGAAATGGTTCATCACATTTGATCCACAGTATGAGAGAAGTAGTAAATAAATGGCTTTTATCAAGGCATATGGAAAAGGTGTGACCCAGGCACCTGCTGACATAAATAAACAGAATCTTTTTCTCATGAGAACTGGATATTGCAGGGGCCTACAGATGGCCACATATCTATCATAAGACATGATAGCTAGAAGGAGACATTCTGCTCCTCCTATGTTCAGCATGAAAAATATCTGGGCAGCACACTGAAAAAGTGTGATTGTTTTTTTCTGCGTTACCAAATGTACTGCTGTTTGGGGGACAATAACAAGGACTTGGCACATATCCATAAAGGACAGCTGACTGAGGAAAAAGTACATTGGGGTTTGAAGAGCTGAGTCCATCCGGATTATCAGCAGTAGGAGACTATTTCCAAGCAAAGCTATAATGAACATAAGGAAGATTGCAGCAAAAGCAAAGGTGGCTATTTTTGTTTGGCTGAGAAACCCCAGGAGAACAAATTCTGTCCAGGATGTTGCATTCATCTTTCCAGTTTCTTCAATCTGAAAAGTGAATAAAATTATATGAAGAGAGAGAAGTACACTAATGTTATGCTTTCTTTTCCTCTCCTGACTTCATAAATAAAAGGACTCTTATTTCCTTGACTGAAGTAAGTGGACTCTGTGTGAGTTTATTGCCTCATCAGCATGCACACACACACAATTAGCTATGCTCTCTGAATTGCTCTGCTATACTTATATAGTTATTTATCCTATATTGCCAACACTTCCAAGGAGCTCAGAGCCAAACTAGATATGACAGCATCCATGGGTCTGACCTGTGACTACTACTACTGCCATTTTGGTGGTAGAAAGTATCCTCAAGTCACATCTGGCTTATGGTAACCCCTAGCGGGGTCTTTAAGGCAAGAAACTAACAGAGGTGGTTTTCAATTGCCTGCCTCTGCAGCCCTGGTCTTCATTGGAGGTCTCCCATCCAATTACTAACCAAGGCTGACCCTGCTTAGCTTCTGAAGTCTGACATGATCAGGCTTGCCTAGGCTATCCAGGTCAGGGCACCATCATTTTAAAGCAATTTTAAAATGCCTCGAACGCTTGGTGCTGATCAGCATTTTTAAATAGCTTTTAAATTGTGGATGCATTCACAGGTCAGACCCCTGGGCACCATCATGTCTAGTTTCATCCACAGTATCCTGAGGAGGTTCTTTTGCATATGGATTGGTGCTTGATATGCTAATCTTCTCTGCAGGGCTATTGTCGGGTATAGAGTATTTAGTTAGCCTGGTGTTTTTCAGGACTGGAAACCATGCTCTATTCATTCTTAAAGTCTCTTCTTTCCTGTTGAAATTGTGCTTATGCTTATGAATTTCAATGGCTTCCCTGTGCAATCTGACGACGTAGTTGGAAGTGTTGTCCAGTATTTTAGTGTCCTGGAATAGGATACTGTGTCCTGTTTGAGTTAGGCTATGTTCAGCCACTGCTGATTTTTCTGGATGGCCAAGTCTGCAGTGTCTTTCATGTTCTTTTATTCTTGTCTGGATGCTAGCATATCAAGCACCAATCCATATGCAAAAGAACCTCCTCAGGATACAGTGAGGCCTCCCTCCATTAGCATTCCACACCCTGGGAAACTCTTACAGGATGACTCAGCCCAACCCTACCTTCCTGAGTAGATATAAATTATCTGCCAACTTCTTTTTCACACTGTGACACTGAGAGATCTCTGTCTTTTGGTGCTACACCACTGAAGATGCCAGTCACATCTGCTGGCGAAACGTCAAGAGCTACAATGCCAAGACCATGGCTATACAGCCCGGAAAATCCACAACAACCAAAGGAAATTGGGTTTGCTAACCTTCTAATGGGAGGGGCGAGTGAGGTTCCTTGGAAAAGAAATTCTGCAGCTGAGCTGCCCAAGCAAAGAAACTCCCAGAAATAATCATTCATCTGCCAGGAGTGCAGGCTAGGCTGCTTTTACACATATTGGATAATGCACTTTCAATGCCCTTTAACAATCATTTGCAACTTTTCCTGTGAGAAACAACAGGAAAATATGCTAAATTGCTTTGAAAGTGCATTGTCCAATATGTGTGATAGCAACCAGAACTGAGCATCCAAGTTGTTGTGGAAATATTTTGGGGGGACCCCTCCTCCTCTCTCTCTCTGGGTCTCCGTTAGCAGCACCTCGGTTCCTTGTTCTGGGGGGCCACTTACCAAGGCCTGGGTAGATGTAACCCTCAAGCTAAGCTTGCCTTTCCCTAGCACTGATCTGAGCTACTGACGTAGACAAATACCTCTGTACAGAGAAGATCTTAACCAGTACCAAAGGTTTATTGTAAAAACAAGAAAAGATACATTAATAGCAAGACCAGGCACCACACTAGGCCTGTCTGTCCTTGAATGTTCTGTTAAGATTAGAAATTTTGGATTTTTAAAAATACCTTATACAAAACTCTCAGTAGTTTTGCAGAGAAATAAAGGATTGGATCTAAAGATGCCCGTCAACTAAGCAGGCTTCCACTGGAGAAAAAATTCTTTCCTCTAGCTGACGGTTCCTCACTTAGCAGAAATGATCCATTGGGTCCATTCCAGTCTCTTTGTGCTTTGACATCATCACATTGAGAGCCAATATAGTATAGTGGTTAATGTTTCTGACTAGAATTTGGGAAACTTGGGTTCAAATCTCCATTCTACCATAGAAGTTTGGGCCAGACACACCCTCTCAGTCTAACCTATCTCATAGGGTTGTTCAGGATCAAATGAAGGAGAGGAGAATTATGTAAGCCATGTTGGATCCCCATTGGGAAGAAAGGAAGGGTATAAATGAAGTAAATAAATTGTTTGATAGGATAAAGTGTCAATATCTTGACAGTGTGGGCATGGTTAATTGGCAATGACTAGCTAAATTCTAAAGAATATGTACCTTCATTATCAAAATATGATATTGGGCTCCAATGAATTTGGAGAATGAATCTGTGGCAAATTCTCCCAAATTATTGTTGAAAATTCAACCTTCTGTCAAATCAAAATGAAACTAGAGTGATGTAAAATTATTAAATATGACTAAGAGATGCTTATATCAACAAATTTCAAAGATCAAGTCTATGGCTTTTTCCACATGTCCTAAAAATAGCAGCCCACTCACTGAATGCTGGTGGCTTTTCCGCTTGATTCTGACATCACTGTTTCCAAAACAGACACAGGCAGTTTTGATGCCATGTTCATGGTGCCATAAAAACAGAATCAAAACTGCCTGCATCCATTTTGGAAATGGTGACATCAGAAACCAAACAGAAAAACTCCCAGCATTCAGTGAGTAAGGCGCTATTTTTAGGACATGAGAAAATGGCCTATGCCTCAATTCTGGAACGATTTGGTCCCAGTGGACTTAAATAAAATACTTGTGTTTAAACTCTGGACCAAGTTAAATAAAAGCTTTTAAAAAATAAAAGCAAGTAACATACCTTTTCAAGAGAAATTTGCATTCACCCCTCTGGAAGGAATTCCATTGGTCTGGAAAGGAATTTCTGGAACATAAAACTAGAGGCATGTGTTAGTCATAGCCCTCAGATATCTATTAAACAACAACTGCATAGAAATGGAAAGAGTAATGCAGTTATTATTGCCCTGATCATATTGAAATTTGTAGTACTAGAATGCACTCTTCTATCAGTGATCATGGTAGAGGAAAAGGATACACTGACCTATACTGTTAACACTAGAGAGAGAGAGAGAGAGAAAGAGAGGACTTCAGGAGACTCTTTCTACAGCAGGAGTACCTTTCAAGGAAGAGATGGCGTTTTTTCATTCCTAGTTCCGTGTTTGGAAGCTGAATAAGATATAAAGCAAGGGGGGGAGGGTAAACTCCCCAAAGAAAATCTACAGCACAAAAGCAAACGCTGCTGTTATGTTATGTTCCATGTCCCATGTGTTGCACTGTTTTGTTCTATTTTGGTACCACTTGCTAATTGTAAGGAAAACATCCTGATAACAATATTAATAATTTGCTTAGAGTTTTCTTATAATGGGTGTCTTGGGTAATATTCATTGAGTTGGATCCAGCAATCCATCAGCAGAAAGCACAGGTGGTCTTGGATCTTCTCCACCTCCCTTTCCCCTAGCAGTCATTTCCAACCCTAGGAAAGTTGATTCCAGGAGTCATGAGATGTGAATCCATAGGATGCAGTAAGGAAGGGAAGGAGATGAAATCACACTTCCTACCTCTTCTCACAAGCCACCTGGTTTATGCATTAATGGAAGAGCTGATGGAAGAGGGAGAAGGGAGTGTTTTTACCCCATTCCCCTTCCTCACTGCAGCCCAGCAACATACACTGCCATTATTCCATGTGAAATCAGCTTTCCTAGAGTTATAAATAAACAACAACAACTGCAGTTATATATTGCTCTTCTAGACAGATTAGTGCCCCACTCAGTGGTGAACAAAGCCAGTGTTATTATTATCCCTCACAATACAACTAGGGAGCTTGGGCTGAAAGGAGTGGTTTACCCAAGGCCACCTAGTGAACTCAGGGCAGTAGAGGGATTCGAGCCAGCAGAATGCTGAGTCACAGTCCAACCTCTTAACCACTATGCTACAACAAATGACTTCTGGAGGGAGGGGGAAGTGTGGAATATTCGCAGTCCTTGTGCAAACATCCCTTGTTCTTGCACCAGCAGATTGCTGGATCCAGCCCAATGCCTTGGACACACAAAGGCAGAAATTTTTAAAAAACCAAAATTTTCCCACAGGAGACCTATAACAAATTCTGGTTACACAGTGAGCATTATTGTAACATTTACATATACATACACACTTTGGAACAGTAAAACATCTGGAGACCCCCAAGACCAGTGGGCTGGGGGTTAAGGACTCCTCCACTATCTTGGTACTGCTCTAAGGAATCTGCTACCATCTAGGTAAAGTGTACTTGGCTAAATTATACTGTGATAGAGTGCCCTTCCCTGTGTTTATTATTGCTGCTGCTGCTGCTAATCCTCCTATTAGTCCACTTTTTTCACTGGGACTCAAGGTAGATTACATTAGGCATTGCAAGTGAATACAGTATAATCAATATCTAGGACATTCACAGACCAAAATACAATACAATCAACAGTTAGGACATTCAACAAAAATAGATACAGAAGGGTATGGTAGCAGAAAATTTGAAAACAAGCATAAAGCCAAACAGACAAATGAAACCTTTCTTGAAACAAAGCATAATTCATTAACATGACATCTTTAGCAACATGGAACTACTTAGTATAAGCATATCTACATCAGCAGACAGTACCCAATAGTATCATTTATAGTTCCTGTTCTTACCAAGGTACCTCATCGAGCTATTTATTAGGACACAGACCTATAATCTGAACAGAAAGTCTTCCTGAATAATTCAGTTTTGTATAGTTTGCAGAAAGACAGGAGAATGGGAGCTTTCCTGACCTCCTCAGGCAGGCTATTCCGTAAGTTGGGGCCTCCAGAAAGAAAGCATGTGCACCAGCAGCTGTTGATTAACAGTGCAATCCTAAACAGAGTTGACTGGAAACACTCTTCTTAGAATTGCATTTTTAGTGTTTTGTCCCCTTTCCTACCCCTTTTTGAATCCTCCCTTTATTTAACCCTTTTTCAATAATAAACCTTTTTCTATGAAGACATTTCTTGGCTTCCTTAATACAATTCATTTTTCTGGGATGTTTCGTTGAATCTCTTCCCTATGTGCCAGATCACCTGGGTGCTACATAGTTTGCTAGACGGTATTTTCCAGGGTTTCAATTAAGGGTGTGCACAACAGAATTCCTACAGAAAATATACATGTTCAGGGGCCCATAGAATTCAAATCCAGCTCCCCTACCCTGAAAAAGTCCCGTATAAGGAATAATGGATGTGCAATTATGATGGATGGAGGGGGTCTTGCTCAGGGCCCCATAGAATTTAAATCCTTTGTCTAATATGCTTGAAACATGGGAGATCTGCTGCAACTTAGATGACATTGGTTGAAAAACAACTCCAGACCCCCCTGCGGGTTTCCAACGACTCACATTTAAACTGGTGTGCCTGCACTGGAGCACCAGCATAAAAAGTACGCAGTCGAACACGACCTCTGGAGGGCTCTGCTGGCGGTGGATGGCAAAGCTAGGAGCTGGGACACGCCGCTCTTGGAGGAGCTGGGGCGATGGGGCCAGACTGACGCGCCCGCCATCATGCTCGCCATCGCTCTTAGAGCCCTGCTGGAGCAGCTTTTCGAGCCCAGCTGGAGCTGGGGCGCACCGTGGGGCGATGGGGCCAGAGCTACGTGCCTGCCACCCTGCAAACTCCACTGGGGCCAAGAGCAGCGGGCCCCGCTCTAACAGCGGCCATGTCACTCTGGCCCTGTAGCCCCAGCTCCTCTGAGATTGGCACCCGCTGCCCTTCGAGCCCAGCCAGATCCAAGGCGTGCCGTAGGGCGACGGGGACAGAATGACATACCCATCGCTCTACAAGCCCCACTGGAGCTGGGATGCTCTGCCCTCCCTGACCTCGATCCCTGCCCCCTGCCTGCCAGCCCTCCCCAGGCCCCTCCTGCCTCTCAGCTCTCCCCAGACCCCTCCTGCATCTCAAACCCCCTTGCCCCCTACCTATCAGACCTCCCCAGACTCTTTCTGCCTCTCAGCCCTCTCCAGACCCCCTTGTCCCCCTACCTGCCAGGTCTCCCCAGACCCCTCCTGCCTCTGATCCCTCCCCAGACCCCCCTTGCCCCCTACCTGCTAGCCCTCCCCAGACCCCTTCTGCCTCACAACCCTCCCCAGATCCCTTGCCCCCATTTGCCAGCTCCCCTCCTGCCTCTGAGCCCTCCGCAGACCCCCCTTGCCCCCTACCTGTCAGATCTTCTCAGACTCCTTCTGCCTCTCAGCCCTCCCCAAACCCCCTTGCCTCCTACCTGCCAGCTCTCCCCAGACCCCTCCTGCCTCTCAGCCCTCCCCAACCCCCTTGCCCTCCCTTCCTGCCAGCTCTCCCCAGACCCCTCCTGCCTCTCAGCCCTCCCCAGATCCCCTTGCCCCCCTACCTGCCAGCCCTCCCAAGACTCCTCCTGCATCTCAGCCCTCAGTAGACCCCCTTGCCCCCCTACCTGCCAGCTCTCCCTAGTCCCCTCCTGCCTCTCACCTCTTCCCAAATTCCCCTTGCCCGCTACCTGCCAGCTCTCCTCAGACCCCTCCTTCCTCTCAGCCCTTCCCAGACCCCTCCTGCCTATTAGCCCTTCCCAGACCCTTGCCTGCCAGCCAGCCATTCCCAGACCCCACCCCCACCCTGCCAGCCCTCCCCAGCCCCAGCTTTGTAGATCCCATTGTATTTATTTGCACAACGGGCTTTGTTTCTAGTACAGAATAATGGCTGATTGATGGAAAAGGAGGGTGGTTTGAAATGGAAACCTTTCTCACTTTCAGAAAAGAAACAGGCAACTAACTACAACAAGGAAGGGTGGCAAATGCAGAGATTTCAGTGAAAGGTAAAAATATTATCAGTCACTATAATAGTAGGGAAATGAATGCAAACAGAGCTTTTCAAAAAGAAAATGCTTTTGGCTGACTGGAGGTCTCCTGCTGGCTGCTACTTGAAGCCATTTTAGGAATTAGTGGAGAGAACTTAGTGCAGCTCTGCAGAGAGAGACCTACTTTAGTGGCCTGTAAAATCAACCCCCTCTGTTCAATCTGCTTGAAACTTAGGGGGTCTTTAAAGGGAGGACTGTGTTCTGTGCAAATCTGGTGCCATTATCTTCATAAACAGCTGCCCTCGACCCTTATATACATTTGCCATTGGGAGTAATGGTCTGAGAACTCCAGAACCTGAGAAAACACACAGATTTGAATCCAAACTGATAATGTCCTACCCAGAAATAAGCAATCACAGTAAAAAATTTCCCTCTGAAGCCCAAGACCTGAAGATATAATGAAAATTTTCTCGGTGGACCCCCATAGTTACTTTGTTATTATGTTGTTACTGATCTAGTACAGCACTGGAAGTGCACCTTCTCGGCGGGTCAGTCCAGATGCTCTCAGGAGATGCCTGAATGGCAGCAACCAATTACCAATGTGTTTTCCAGGGAACCTTGGGTCTAAGGGAGATTTCCAGCAAGAAAAGTCACCCCCCCCCCCCCAGCTCATCTTAATTTAGTGGCAGTGGTGTGTGATTCAAATATGAAGAGTTCTTTCCATGCTGCTTTTTGTGGAGAATGCTCATTTTCCTTTGTTCATTTTTTGCTGAGAAATCCAAAGTGAGAAATTTGAAGCCAACTTGAAAGGTTTTTTTTGTTTTGTTTTTGCAGGGGGAGCACAGCACACAAAATTTCCTTTTCCTTTTCTTTTGTTGGTTTCCGTGAGGAAATAGGACTTGCTGGTAGGTCAGGACTTAGACCAGTCACCATTTCAAGGGGGAGATCTAAATCTCTTGTTGGCTGCCACTATGCTAAATGATTCAGTGGTGGCCATTGTGGCATTGTGAGATGCAGTTTGCGCAAGTCCCATCCACCCCCAATCTTCTAGGTTCAAAGATGATCAACACAGCCTCAGTGAAGCCCCTTCCCCAGCTCTCTATAGCTGGTAAGGAATATACTGATTTAGGTAAAATTACTGGATGCTTCCTTACCAGCTTCCTTACCATTTTGTCAAAGTCCATGCTGCTCTTGGTAATCACCCTAGTTAAGACTTAAACAGCACTTTCATAATTTAGTTTGCAAAATACCTCCCCCATCTCTTTAATGTAGTCAAAAAAACCTCTTCTTCCTATTGGCAAATCATGGAAGGAACCCAAAATTTGCCCCTGCAATGACCAGCTAACCCCATATTGTCTTATAATATATTGGTTCTGGTGGAACTCCCTTGTTTCAGTTTGGTTCTGTACTGTATACACTAAGATTTAATCTAAATGGAAGAAATCAGTGTCATAGACCTGTTGGTCCTGTTCTGTCTTTTTTCTGGTTTGATGTTGGTTCCTTTGCTTCAGTTTGGTTCTGTTGGGCTCTGTTGATTCAGCTTGCATTGGGACTGGCTTTTGGCCAAATGTAGTCACTTTGCTTAAGGTTTCTTTGCCTGGAAAGCCATGGACATTTTTCTCACCTTAGGAAACCATGGAGAGTGGCTGTGGGCACCTTGTTCAAGGACCCACAGAATTGGCCCTGTGGGTCTGATCTTCCTCGTACTTGGGGGGGGGGGTCTTTAGTGGACAGGAAAGACTATCTTCCCTGCAAATTTGGTGGAGTATGCTTGAAAAATGCCCCTCCAGCCCTCATGGATATATTTCCCCGTAGGGAATAATGGCCAAAGATCTCGGTATACCGGATAATTGACCCTTTAAAAAAAAAACGGGAAGTGACGAGCGCCGTCAATTCTGACGGCGGAGGATGGAACCGCCCACTGTGACGCTTTACTCAGCGGTGTGTGGAGAACTGATTGCGCCATGAAGACGCACCGGAAGGGTGGATGTGAGGATGCACAGCCTGGTAGCAGAATGAAGGCGATTGCCACGACAGCGCAAGATAAGTGGAAGATGAGTGAGTGTGGATTTGCCCATGATCTACAACCAGCAGCCCTTTTCCTTGTTGCAAGGAGCTTTCCTCTGATGCAAGAGTCTCTCCTGTGAAGCTCATCCACTGCAGGAAAATCTTCTTGCATTACACCTTGCACCAGGAGTAAGTGCTGCCATTAGCAGAACAGATCCACAGGATGCAATCCTATATCATTATGTTAGCTGAACACTAAGCCACACAATGCAACCTGTTCATATATTGTCCTTATTGGTGAAAAATCGTATTGTAAAACTATGCTCAAACTTTCCTTCTGTCATTGTGTGTTACTTTCAGCTCCATTTATGCTGATGCAACACTATTGGCTTCCAAGACAGGACACGTGTTCATTTGTTTTTCTTTCCGATCAGTTCCTCAAGGTGAAATCTGAAAAAAGTTTTCTTAGTGCTGCTAACACATCCCGGTTCCTCAGGCTGTATATGAAAGGGTTCATCATGGGAGGGACGATGGTAGTGAACACTGAGGTTATCATGGCCTTTTGTGCTGAATAGGAGGATACAGGCGTCATGTATGTCAAGATGGCTGCTCCATAGAATAATCCCACCACACACAAGTGAGACAAGCAAGTCCCTAAGGCCTTGTGGCTTCTTTCAGATGAGTGCACTCTCAAGACTTGAAAGAAAATGGCTATGTAAGAAGCAAGGATGGTTGAGATGGGAATAAGAAACACCAGGAAACTACCAAGATATATTACTTTTTCAAAGGCAGAATTGTCAGAGCAGGACAACTGTATAAGGGCTGGATACTCACAAAGGTTATGGTAGATCACATTGGACTTGCAGTAGGGAAGAGGCAATACATAAAGGGAACACGTCAAAGCCTGTACAGAAGACCAAAACCAGACACCCATTGACAAGATGTAGCAAATTTTTTTCCTCATAAGGATTGGATATAGCAAAGGCCTGCATATGGCCACGTACCTGTCATATGACATGGTGGCCAGAATAAGGCATTCTGCCCCTCCCATGGCCAACGTGACAAAAATCTGTATAACACATCCATACAGTGAAATTGTGAATTTCTGCATTGCAAAATTCACTGTCATTTTAGGGACAATTGAGAGAACCTGGCAGATGTCCATGATAGATAACTGACTGAGGAAAAAGTACATTGGGGTCTGCAGACCAGAGTCCTTCTTAATTAAAAAGAGAAGGAGGCTGTTTCCAAACAGAGCAATGACAAACATGAAGAGAATCACACCAAGAAACAGGCTGGGTGAATTTTGTAGCTGAAGCCCAGCAAGAACAAACTCATTCCACGAAGTTGTATTTGCCTCTCCCATACCCCCTTCATTTGCGCAGTTTTCACCTAAAGGAAAAAAAGACATTAAGAGTTGGGAATAAAAGGCATTAAATGCCATTGGGAAAAAATAGATAATAATATGGAGGGGTTAGTGATGAACATGTTGAACTTATTGAACTATACTTGCTTACAATAACATTTTGTTAAGACAACACACTTTCACGTCTATTAAAATAGACTGTCGTGTTCTGTTCATGGAACTCTTATTTTAATGCTATAATTTGTATGATTGGTAAGGAAGAGCAAGCGACAGAGAAAGTAACAGAGGAATGAATCAAATCCCACTCATCATCACTCTCAGGCTGGTAGCTTTTAATGCAGAATTCCATCTGTGGATCCCTCCCTAGCTGCTTCAACACAGTGGTGGAGGATATGCTTCAGCACCCAACAGCATGAAATCCCCCATCTAGTTAGGTGCCCAGACTCCCATGTTAACAGTACCAGCAACTGGATCAGGAAAGGGGAGTTCTACATTTAAAACAGGGTTTTAATAAGCTTCCTTTTAAAAAATTCCCTTGATAATGGTTGGTGTTTTGTTCCATTTCTTAATGCAAATGAAACAGTTTAATAACACTTTGGATGTATAGTTTGTGTGTGTGCGCGTGCACGCGTGCATGTGTGTGTGTTCCACATTCTGTCAGAGAAGGAAATGCACTTAAACCCATTAACTTAGGGAAAAGCTACATGCAATGATGGGAGATTCATGAACCAATGTCCAATTGTTCTTCCAATTTTTGAGTGCAGCTTTGCAAGACCCTGGTTGAAACTAAGGTGGGAACAGAAGGGGACAGGGGCTTAATTTGCTCTCTGAAGTTATTTCAGTGGTCTGAACTGTTCCTCTCCATTCCTGGTGGCCCTTTGATACACAAATATATATTTGGTGCATTTTTTTTCTGCCTTTGCTCTCAAAAGCTCTTGTAGCATAAATGGTTTTCAGAGAAAGGCATGAGACATAATACTCTCTGTGTACAAACAAAGCAATAAAATGTAAAATATTTATTAACAGCAATGTTTTGCTTTTTATGAATGAAAAGAAGAATATGGTGTCTATAGGAAATCAGAGATTGTATGCAATTTAAATATTAATTCAAGACTATTCCTAAAATTGGCTAAAATCTAATTTTTTGTTCCAAATGGTTAAAAATCAGATAAGGAAATTGTCATTATAGAGTTCTAGGAATCAAAGTCCATCTTCAAATGATGGATTTAGACTTTGCTTAGAGACACAGACTGGCCTCCCTCTTTGTCCAGCCATATCTTAATCCACAAACAGAGAACCTGAGGACAAAGGATGCTTACTTCATCACTCAACTGGAAATGTCTTCTGAATTTTCCAGGATTCATCCTTAACAAGCAATCCTCTAATATTGGGAAATTAGAAAATGTTGTCTATTCACTCTTGCAACAAAAAACAATGGACAGCTGACTTACAGGAAGGCTGAACAACAAGAACTTGAAAGAAAGCCCATCAATAATAGTGTACCAGCATCATTTTCTTTTACAAAAAATCCCCCCATGAATATTGTGCAGTGTGCACTATTGTGCACTAAGGACAGAGATCAGTTTCCCTTGAAGAAAATGTCTGTTTTGGAAGGTGGACCCTATGGGGTCCCTCACCTTCCCAAACTCTGCCATTCCCAGATTCCACTCCCAAAATCTCCAGGAACTTCCCAACCCAGAACCAACAACCCTAGTTCCAAACATTTCCCTTCAGATTAACTATTTGTTCAATCAATTTGCCTATCTATGAATAACCAAAAGAAAATAATAGATTTGAGTCCAGTGGCATCTTAGACACCAACAAGATTTTCAAGGTATAAACTAAGTATCTGACGAAGAAAATATCTGGTATCTGAAGAAGGGTGCTTTGACTCTTGAAAGCTTACATTCTGAAAACCTTGTTGGTCTTTAAAGTGCAACTAGACTCCAATACTGCTGTTCTACCGTAGACCAACACAGCTACCTACTTGAAATTCACAAAAACAATATATATAAAACTGCATCATGAATAGTACAGAAAAGTAAAATCTACAAACAGACCACATACCTGTATGGTGCACTTGCTGCAGCAGCTTAAAAAAATTGTTTTACAAATTTCTTTTAAGTGAAACTGCAAAAGCTCGTTTCAATACTTCTAATGATTTAAATAAAACTTTTCCTGCTTAATTTGTAGTTCTCCTAAATTATCCATGTGGTTCAGTTAAAATTAGTTAAACATGTTTTTCTAATTCAAAAATGCATTGCACATTATTTTAAAAATCAATAACTGACATTCAATAATCAGACCATCTGTGATCAGACATTCGGTATTACAGGTTTTAGTCTACTGACTGAAATCTCTTTGTAGTCAAAAGTTTGAAAATAGCTCAGCTAATAGTCTGAACTCTTGGGTTTTAAGTATTGTCTTCATTTCTCCCTTGAATTCCTTTGAAAGAGGTCTGACACCCCAGAATGGTTTTATTTGATGATGATGATAACAACAACAACAACAACAACAGCATTCAATTTATATACCGCCCTTTAGGACAACTTAATGCCCACTCAGAGCAGTTTACAAAGTGCCATTATATATATATAAATATAAATTGTAAATGCATTTCAGACCCCAGAACTTTGGAAAAATCATTCTTTTAAAAGTGCCATTTTCTATAGCCATCACTGCTCCACTGGCTATCTGTAGAGGGGGAAAAGAATGTCAGTTAATTTTAAGGTATCTAGGAGCAGCACTTTTACCACACAAGTGTATCTGTGTTTAAAATCCCTGAGGAGAAATTCTTCTGCTCTACCACCTTTGGGGAATTTTGCCCCAAGACTCCAATTAAATAGTGGTAGAAGTGGAAAACTTTATATCTTTGCTTTATATCTTTTCACACAAAATTGCTCTCTTCAATGAAACTTAAAATTACGGAGGTGGAGTGTTTGAATATGGCATCATTTTTTTTATTGCCAAAGGGAAAGCTCACCATCTGGTGTTCTCACAGCATGGGCTTTTCCACATGGGCTTTTTTCATTGGCTCCGGCCTGATACTACTTTGGCTTATTCTCTAATTTCCACAAGCATTTTTGTTCCTTTAGTTTTTGCTTCTTTTTTTGTTTGTTCCGCCCCCTTTTTTCCAGTTATTATTATGAGACTACTTTAATCACTATCATTTTTTGGAAGCCAACTGGGGGTCACCTTATTCCCTCATGCGTACTGTTACTTTGGGGGTTGGTTTGTCACATCTACCTCTACCCACCTCCAACCCACTTTTCAACAACTGGATTGTTATCATCATCATCAAACCACTCTCCCCCCTGCCCCATAAAGCTGAATGGTTTCATTTTTATTTTTATTTTTTAAAAAGTCTTTATGCGGATATATCAATATAAGCATGCACAAACAAGTATTTTTCAACACTAGCTCTCATAGAGATATAATATTTTTAATATTTTTAAATCAATATTCTATTGTACTGTGGAAATATGCCTTTTTCCTTATATCTCCATGAGAGGAAGAGCTAAAGATTTACTTTTTAAAAAATGAACACTGAGAATTCTAAGAACCACCTAAACCTATCATTACTAGAGATGGACACAAACAGAAAAAAATTGAACATGATGTTCGTTATATTGTCAAAGGCTTTCACGGCTGAAGAACGATGGTTGTTGCCATGGTCTTGGCATTGTAGTTCCTGACATTTCACCAGCAGCTGTGACTGGCATCTTCAGAGGTGGAGCACCGAAAGACAGAGATCTCTCAGTGTCAAACTGTTTGACACTGAGAGATCTCTGTCTTTCGGTGCTATACCTCTGAAGATGCCAGTCACAGCTGCTGGTGAAACATCAAGAACTACAATGCCAATACAGCCCGGAAAATCCACAACAACCATGATGTTCATTGTTCATTGCCATCCACGAACAGGGACTCACGAACAACCATGAACATGGCCCTGTTCACAAACATGTTTGTTCATGGGGGCCAGCAGGCTCTCGTCCAGCCATCATCCAAGTCAAGATCCCTACTGCACCACTCCCAGAAACCTGACCTGAGCAGGCACCAGGAAAGTTACCAATAATAAATAATAGCTTGCCCCCAGAGCCTGTTGCCAAGGAGCAGCCCCCCCTCCTGCTCTGAGGCCTGCAATGAACTTCGTCTGTTTCCTGCGTTGCTGTTTAAAGCTACACTAAAGACTCTCTTTCTGGGCAGCATTGCCCATGCCTGTATCCTGACTTGCCTGCGTGTCTGAACTCTGCTACACATGTCTGTTTCCTGCCTACACTCTTTACTACGGATTACCTACACTGGGCTGTTCCTATCTTTGCTATGGACTGTATTGCCTACTGTTCCCTGCCTCCATGGATGCTTGCCTCACCTGGGCCCAGAGCCATGCTGTTAGCAGCCAGGTGCCAGCCGGGGAAACTCTCAGCGAGCCTGGCCAGGCACCCCCTGGTCAGTTCCCGCTGGGAGCCTCCCGCAGGCTGGTTACCAAGCTTGCCCTCGCTACCGGGCAGCCTGCTAGCAAGCCCCAGTCATGACCAGGTGGCAGCCATGTTCCCAGGCAGCCAGAAGACCAGCCTGAACAGCCTGCTTAGAGAAGCCATTTCAGAGAAGTGAGCAGACCACGTCCGCAGTGGCCAACCTCACCCTGCTCTGCATATCTTGATAGGTGCCCTGGAATGGAAGCTAAGTGCCGACCATCCTAAGCACTTAATGGACGCATCTCAAAGCAGCCTCCGCATTCCAGAGATGATGATATCACGACCAAGCTCAGTGTCCTGGAACATCCATTCAGCCCACCCGGCACTCCCCCTCCCTCCTTTGTCCCCTCTTCCCAAGGTATCACAACAACAATCAGATTCTAAAGTGGCCCATCTAGGTAGTTATAGAACCATTAAAACCTTTGTTTTGCCCATGAGAACCACAAGGTACAGCATCAGCCTCAGGGTACGTTTGGGGGTATTTAAGCTGGCCTCCCAGGCCACATGGCGTGCATGCCATTCCTATCCAGACTCCTTGCTGTCACTCTCTCTGTGGATCTGGTGCAGGCATTAGACCGCCTCATCTTGCTGCTACGTCTTTGCTCCACGCCATGACTTGGTGAGTATACCCCAGTTCCGTTGTTCTCAAGTGGGCTACCCCGCTAATGCAACCATCTCTATTTTCTTACTCTGTATTTTCCTAGCTCTTGTATGTTGCTTGTACGTGTGTGCTAGTTTAGGCATACATAACATCTTTAGTAAGAACACGTTTTATTGATTATTTAGTCTGCCTCTTTATCACTTGAGCATCTGGAGAGGGACCCTGGTATAAATTGGTTAAGATCTGCGCTAAATCCAGACTGCTAGCTATTTCCCCAATCAAATAGAGCAGTTTTGGTAACAAGCCTGGCAGCAGACCTGGAACTTGAGTGGGTAGATCCCTACCGCACCACTCCCACTTCCTGCTGCCTACCTGAGCAAGCAGCAGGAAAGGTACCAATAATAAATAATAACTTGGCCCAGAGCCTGGCAGCAGCCCTGGAACTTGAAGGGGCAGATCCCTATCCCACCGCACACAAAGATAATTCAAGCTCAAATGTACTCTCTCTATCAAAATGCCAACAGCAACTGTCTCTCCCTCTGCACTGTCTGCAAAACCAGAACCTCCCTTGTAACAAATTTGGAACTCCACGCTTGAAAGGAAGACTTGCCTATCAAGCTAAATTGGGCTTGGATTGGGGTTTCCAGGGCAACAACAGGAGTTCAGACAGAGTTCAGACAATCCCTGCCTAAGTTGCCAAGGGAATTGATTGCAGGTGCCAGACAGTCTGACTTGACGAACAGCAACGAACGAAGCTTGCAACGACCACCTGTTCATTTAGAATGGGGCCTCATGAACAGCATGTTCACAAACAGCATATTCGGCTGTTCGTGGCTTTTTTTTTTGTTCGTATTGCTGTCCGTGCCCATCTCTAATCATTACCTGAATGGAAAACCGATCAAAGAATTCAAAGAGAAATGGGAAACATATTTTGCCTATTATAGATAAAAACTGGAAATAAATAAGAAAAATTAATTTTGTAAATTTAGTTATGAGTTTTGAGTATTAGAGATTGTAGAGATGTTGTTTGCTTTAAGCTTCAGATTTTGGAGATGGTGTATAGATAAATGTTACCTATTTTGATTAATAAAATATAACTACTAGAATATAATTTATTATAGCCACTAGGTTATGCATTTTATTTGTAAATAGTAAGATAAGTGAAGCAGATAGTGTATAGATAAATAAGTTACTTAATTTTATTAATATAAGATAACAAGTAGAATATATAATATAAAAGTATATATTATAGCCAGTAATGAAATCTTCTTAGGCTATATTGTGTTATAATTTGAATGTGATGTATAAAAGCTATAGTTGTTGTACTGCAGTATATATTTTTAATAATCTTTGTAAGAGGTATCTGATTTTTTTTTCATTATAATTATCTTAACTTTACTTATTTAGTTATAATAATTATAAAATACACTAGTAACAAAGCCCATTGTGGGGGGGAAATACAATGGGCTCTAGAAAGGGCAGGGCAGGCAGGCCAGATGTTGCTGCCTCTGCCAACCTGACCTGGTGGGGAGGAGGGCAAGGTGCCAGGCCTGGCATTGCCCCCTTCGCAGCACCCCAATGGGAGTGCAGACACCCTGGCATGTTCCTGTGCCTGGCAGTTGCCTGGTTCAGCCCATTTGGGCCAGACTGGACAGCTGCCGAGGCGGGAAGCACTGCTGTGGGGAGGGGAGCAGGCATCCTGGTACACTGCTGCGCCTGCCAGCTGCCCAGTTAGGCTCTGTTCAGGCCGAACCAGGCAGCTGGAGATTAGAGTTGCCAGCCTCCAGGTGGTGGGTGGAGATCTGGAATTACAACTGATCTCCAGGCCACAGAGATCAGTTCACCTGGAGAAAAGGGCTACTTTGGACCGTGGACTCTATGGCATTATATCATGCTGAGATCCCTTCCCTCCCTAAACCCTGCACCCTCCAGGCTTCACCTTCCAAATTTCCAGGTATTTTCCAATCTGGCTGGCGCAAGCAGGAGTGTGTCAAGATGCCTGCTCCTCTCCCCTGAGGTGGAGGCTCAGGGAGCATCGAAGAAGGGGATTGGGTGGGCTGAATGCTCCTGTGCCTGCCAGGGCAGTTAGAGGCTCAGGGAGCACAGAGGGAGGAAGGGGATCGGGTGGGCTGAACGCTCTTGCACTTGCTAAGGTGGCTGGAGGCTCAGGGAGCATCGAGGGAGGAATGGGATTGGGCAAGCTGAACGCTCCTGCACCTGCCAGGGCAGCTGGAGGCTCAGGGACCATGGAGGGAGGGAGGGGATAAGGCAGGCTGAACACCTCTGTGCTTACCAGGGCAGCTGAAGGCTTGGAGGGCTCCAGGGGGAGGGGATTGGGTGGGCTGATTGCTCCTGCTCCTGCCAGCCCAATGACTCATTTCTCATCCCCACTAGGGGTGCACAAGCATGCCTGCGCAGTGGAATCAAGGTGAGTTGTGTGGAACACGCTTTCTCAATTATGTAGTAAGATATATATACATATACACACACATATATAAAAGTTATAATTAAGATTAGCTAATGCTAAATAACTTTTTCATCTAAGCCAACCCAACTATATAGTTTACTAATTATTAGTTGATTTAATAATGATCGTATTTACATTTTACAGGAGTTTCTGTATACCCATCATCCCCTTTTAGGGTCCCTTTAAGGGATCTTGGGGCAGAGGCTTGCAGTGACATTCCCAGTTTGGGGGCTGTGAGACATACCTCACCCCAACTGGCAGTGGCATGAACCCATATGGGATCCCATTTACTGCCATCCCCAGGTTTCCCTTCAGCAGGCAGGCTGAAGGATGGGATTATATATCCGATGGCAGGCAGGTCAGCCAATGCCTGGGTCCGCTGTCCTATGCTAAGTCAAACCTCTACATCTGTAACCAATAACATTACTCCAGCAAATGTTGTCTGTCTTTATGCCATGCCCCTCTCTCAGCCACCTTCACTGCTAGGGGCGCAAAGAGGCTTTCCCACTTCCCCTTCCCCCTGTAGTCCATTGAGACCTCGCCCACAAAAAATCATGTTCCATCCTGAGAGTCAACGTAGCCACAGCATAAAGGACAAAATCGGTGGTCTGGGAAGGAGCAATCAGTGGAAATCAGCTCCCCTTCTTTTTAATACAGATGTGACCTGATTGAATGCAGGCCATGATTAACTGAAGTTTATGTGGCAGAAAAATTGACAGAAAGTTCCGTAACAAACATTTACAATGGAACAAAGTGATAAGTTTTCATTGGGAGCAAGTCTCTCTCTGTAACCGCACTGTAATTAAAGTCTTGGGGCCAAATTCCCAAATGATGAAGAAGACTGAGAATTTGTCACTGGAGATTTTAAACACTGGGATATCCGGATGATGACAGCATCACTCCCAATTTGGATACCACAAAATTAAAAGGCACATATATATAGTTATTTCAAAAAAGTGATTCAGTGGAACTAAGCAATAGTTTAAAAGAAAAAGCTGTAGATACAAATTAGAAAATGCCACTTTTAAAGGGAAGAGATGTGTTTTTAATAGTTCTGGAGATCTAAATTGGTTTTGCAAGTAATCTCAAATTAAAGAATTCAGCTATTGCAATTTTGAACATTTTAGCCTGTGTAAAGAATTAAGGCTTACCCTACCGTCATGATCATAGTCTTTTGGGAGATGAGTGTAATTTTTAACTATGAAAAAGTTTTCAGTCTTCCTAATGTAAACTAAAATGTTTTATTCATTCAGAATGACTGATCTCTCTTTTTAAATGCAACAGTGTGATATTTTTCAGCATTAGAAAAATAACAGCAACTCTTTTTAACTCCATAAGTTTGCAAGAGCTGCAACAGACATACTGAATACGATTGTAACTAAAATCAGTAGAAGAATGAAAAAATTTTCTCGGAGCATTTCAGATAACAAAAATTAAGTGCTGAGTCACAACTGACTTGTAGTGACTGCTCAGGGGGTTTTCAAGGCAAGAGACATTCATGAGTAGCTGTTGTCTGCCTCTGCATAATACCTGGACTTCCTTAGTACTTCCCATCCAAGTACTAACTGTGGCCAACCTTGCTTAGTTTCCGAGTTCTGACAAGCTCAAGCTAGTCAAATATCCGGAACAGACACAGGTATGTGATTCTTCTTCTATAGAGATTGTAGTTCTTTTCAGTGGAGTGTTCTATAATGTTACTATATTAACACAAAAGGATGACTCTAAAAAAAAGTCAAGAAGTCTTTTTTTTTTAATTACTCGACATATGTAACTTGTATGTGAATGGAGATAAATGCTCCATATGGCATAAGTAAGAAAAAAACTAGTCTTGCTTTTGAAAAATACTGAAACTGGTGAGACTATTTCCCACAGATACATAGAAAAATCTTTGCAACTAAATCACGGACAGGCAAACTGGAAAATAAATGTTTCCTATCAAAGGTATACCTGACATGTTGATCATCTTGATTCCCATATTCTGGCTCAATGAAAGGAAGCTTGTTTTGCCAGAAGAAGGTCCCAGCTCTTACAGTGCAATTCTAAACAGAGTTAGGTCCTTCTAAGCCCTTTGACTGCAACTGACTTAGAAGGGTGTAACACTGCAATGTAGCACATTGATAGAGTTTTATCCAGAGAGCTTTATTGCATAGTCCAGCCAACTTGCTTCCTTTGTCACACATGGCTTTTCTCCACGCAGGTCTCACAATGCCTAGCATAGCCATTTTTGGTAGTCAGGGGACCCTCCTTCCCTTTACATCAGATGAGAAGCTGGCTGGCTCCAACCCTTACAGTACAATTCTAAAGGATATTGTACTTCCAACTTTGATGGGTTCGGTTGACCTAGCTCAGTTAACAGCCTAGGGGTTATACTGGATTCAGCACTCCCGCTAGAGAAGCAAGAAAATGCAGCTGCAAAAAAAAAAGACCTAGCCTGGAAGATGGTCTCCTACCTTGATGCAGCCAATCTGGCCACTTGGATTCATAGCTTAGTAACATCTAGACTAGACTACTGCAATGCTCTCTACATAGGTCTCCCCTCAAAGCTGGGTCAGAGATTCCAGCTGGAGCAGAATGTTGCAGCTCATTTATTCTCAGGAATTAGACAGAGCATGCGTATCACTCCCGTTCTGCAGTCACTCCACCATTTCCCATCAGTTACTACTACCACTTTTAAAACCCTTCATGGCCTAGGCCCCTCATATCTGTGTGACGACCTCTTCCCCTATCTTCCACCCCAGCAGTTTTGCTCATCCGGACAGGGGCTTCTGCAGATACCATCCTGAAATTGGATAAAATCAACAGCTGGCATCACACATGCTTTGATGCTGTTAAGCGCAAAAACAGTCACCCCAAAGAGTCTGGAAGGCTTCATTGCAAGGAACAGGGCCAAAATTCATGATGATGAAAAAAAACAAATGGAATAGATCTGAACCAGCACCTCCGTACCCAGGAAAAAAACAATAATGGTACATAGTTCATTCAGAAACTCCAGATTCAAAACTGAAACAGAAATTTTCTCAGTGCACACACCTAATGTCCCTTGCCTTCTATGCAACAGGTGGCCGAGAAAAAAAATTCCCAGGGAGTGGGTAGAGATTCAGAACAATAGAGGGGAAGCCTAGGAAATAGATCAGTTCCATGCTCTCTTCTGATTTTCTCACTGCTGGGAGGAGGAGAGGCCAGAAGCTTTTCTGCCGGCTCCAAAATTTAAGCCCCACAACCTACCAATGAAAGACTTGAGACCCACTTTTCAGTCATAACCTGCAGTTTGAGAACCTCTTTTTCAAAATGTGGTGGTGGTGGTGGTGAGGATGATGATGATTGATGATGATAGAGCTGGCCAATATTTTATCATGGTATTTTATGACTTTTATTCATACAAATGGCCTCCTTATGTCTATAGGTGAAATGTAGGGGGAATGGGAGAAGAGAACAGAACATCCTGGACGGAGTTTGTTCTTGTTGGGCTTCTGCATCAAAAATCACCCACTATTTTTCTTGGTGCGATTCTCTTCATGTTCTTCATCGCTTTGATTGGCAACACTCTTCTTCTGTTCCTTATTAAAAAGGACTCTGGTCTTCAGACCCCAATGTACTTTTTCATCAGTCAGTTATCGGTCATGGACCTTTGTCAAGTTCTCTCAATTGCTCCCAAAATGACAATGAACTTTGTAACTCAGAAGTATACTATTTCACTGTATGAATGTGTTGTCCAGATTTTCATCACACTGGCTGTGGGAGGGGCAGAATGCCTCATCCTGGCTACCATGTCCTATGACAGATATGTAGCTATATGTAGGCCTTTGCAGTATCCAGTCCTCATGAGAAAAAAAATCTGCTACATCCTGTCAGTGTTTGTCTGGTTTTGGTCTTCTCTGCAGGCACTGACAAGTGCTCTTTATGTACTTCCTCTTCCTTACTGCAAGTCAAATATAATCTACCATAATCTTTGTGAATATCCAGCACTTATAAAGTTGTCCTGCTCTGACAATTCTAGATACGAAATAGTGACATACATCGGCACTTTCTCAATACTTCTCCTCCCCCTCGCAGTCATCCTTGCTTCCTATGTAGCCATCCTCCTACAAGTCTTAAGGTCTCGCTCCTCTGCAAGAAGCCAGAAGGCCTTGGGAACCTGCCTATCCCACTTATGTGTAGTGGGACTCTTCTACGGAGCATGCATTTTGACATACATGACACCTGTATCTGTCTATTCGGCACAAAAGGCCATGATCAACTCAGTGTTTATTACTTTTGTCCCTGCCATGATGAATCCTTTCATATACACCCTAAGGAACCGGGATGTGATAGCAGCATTGAGAAATCTCTTCCCAAAATACAAATTGCATAAATGATTTGCTCTGAAAACAAAAATGGCCAAGTACATTCCCTTTGGTGTCTAGGAGGCTCTGCCAGGATAAACAGAAAATAGCATGATGACAGATACCAAGTTCAGCTATGTATATTTTAATTTTTTTAAAGCATTGTCATGATAATTATAATAAAAAGTGTACCCAAATGCTGCTTTACATAACCTTTTGGTGGGTGGGTCAACTAACATTATTTTTTCTGTTTAATAATATAACATTGGGATTTGATCTTACAAATCATTTACATTAACAGATGCAGAAGATTTACTCAGCATCCTGTTGCTTCTTGCCACAATCAACATTCTGTTTTTATTTGTTGTTTACCATCACCAACTGTGGGTCCAAATGATTACATGCAGGATTGTGCAATATGCACTGCTGAAGGTGGGTTGTGCAACTTGCAACTGCTCTTTTAATGCTACCAGTTTTAATTGTCCATATTATATTGTATGTGTTGTAACTGGATATGATCCACTCTGAGTCTGCTTGCGGGGACAGCGGACTACAAATCAAATTAACAACAACAACAGAGGCCTGTGGGCTGCATTGGGAGGTGGGAAGCAGGAACATGTCATTCCAATAATGGGCATGTCTTCTATTCATGGAAACAACTGATAGGATCCATCAAGTGACCTTGGGTCATTGTCTCTCATCTTCGGCCATTTCCGCACAGCTTACCTCAACCCGGAATGCTGTGCAACATGCCAAAAAAAATGCGGAAGATCACATTTTCTCGGGTGAGTTTGGTGCAATGTTGCACAACATCGCACAAAACTTGTGTGAGAAAACGTGATCTTCCGTGGTCTTTTTTTGGCGTGTTGCGCAGCGTTCCGGGTTGAGGTAAGCCGTGCGGAAACGGCCTATATCATCTCTTGGCAATAGAGGGATAATGACACTGGTGTACTGTACGACGCTGTTCTACCAATTACTGGATACTGTATATGAAGTGCTTTGAAGTGGGACCTTGTCTCTCAGGCTCAACATGCTACCTGAGTGAATTCACACATCCCTTTTTGAAAATTCTTTTAGGTTCTGACTGAAGTCTCCTCTTCTAAGCTTTATCACAGGGTTACTTCACTGTCACTAATCCTTGTAGATTATTTCTAGCCCTAGGTAAAATGCTGGAAAGAATGCTGAGGAGGGTGCTTAGACAAGCCCACAAGACGGAAAGCGGCACCTCATAATTTTTTTTAAATTGGCTTTTGCATTTACCTCATGAAAATATTTTTTAAAGAAAGGGAGCTTGTTTTCAGAAAAAGGAAGGTATCTGATTTCTTAAAAAATCTGAGTAGCAGCATAACACCCAAGATTACTATTGGTAGATATTTCAAAACCACTAAAAACTAGCTTTTCCAGCCTGAGGTTCTCCTAGAATTATAACCGATCTTCAGACAACAGTGATTAGTGCCCATGTAGGAAATGGTAGTTTCAGAGAGCAGACTGTATACTATCACACCACACTGAGCTTCCTTCCCTCCGCAAACTCTGCCCTCCCAGGGCACTGCCTCCAAATCTCCAGTAATTTCCAGAGCAGGCGACCCTAACTATCACCCGTATAAAAGCTACATTATCTTAAAAATTCCGCTTTAGCTGGTTTTTTAAATTATATGTATGTGTTCCTCCCAGATAAGTGGCCCAGGCTAGCCTGCTCTTGTCAGATCTTGTAAGCTAAGCAGACTCACCCCTGGTTAGTACTGGAAGGGAGACCACCAAGGAAGTCCAGCGCCATTACAAAGAGGCAAGGAATGGCAAACCACTTCTGTTTGTCCCTTGCCTTGAAAACCCTATTCGGTTGCCGCAAGTTGGCTACAATTTGATAGCACTTTATGCACACAATAAGTGATATTAGGGTTGCCAATAGGGTTGCCAGCTACCCAGAGGTGGTCGGAGACCACCACCACCCCATTGCCTCTGCTTGCTGCCACTCAGATGATCAGCAAAAGGAAAATAGCAAGCAAAATTGGGGGATAGGCATTGGCCAGTGCAATGACTGCTTCCAGTATGACCCAGAAGTGAAATCATTATATTGGGTAAATTTCGACCATTTGGCCCAAAGTTTGAGGTGAATACTAGAGCATCATCCCTGGCACAAGGTGATTTCTGGGTCACGCCAGAAGTAATGTCATCACACCAGGCAATGCTGACCGTACCGAACCCATGATAAGTCTCCACCTCTCGTATGTCCTGCTGGTTGCAAAGCCATGCCAGTCCATTCTAGTTGCCAACTTCCAGGTGACATCTAGAGACCTCCTCGAATTACAACTGCTCTTCGAACTACAGAGATCAGTTCGCCTGAACAAAATGGCTGCTTTACAAGGTGGATTCTATGGCAATACACCCCACTGAGCACCTTTTCCAAACCCCTCCCTTCCCAGACCCCAACCCAAGTCTCCAGGAATTTCCCAACCCAGAGTTGGCAACTCTATCTTAGCTAGCATATACATTCTTTACAAATGTGTATCCAATCAGCTGTACTTTTACATGGCCTTTGTTCTTTTCTAATTGGTTCTGCTCATCACTTTCCATCCATGTTTTCTTTGATTAAATCTGATTTTGTGTTTATCCTAATTTGCCTGGCTACCGTCTGCTGGAAGAAGACCTCACTCACTCAGACTGGACTGATTACTCTTTGATTAGCTCTTGTTTTAAACTGGCCTCTCTTTACTACATCTTTCTCCTTACCACCTTTCTTAGGCTTGTAACTCTAAGTATAAATCTATCTGCCTGCCTAATGGATCTGATGAAGTGAGCTCTGACTCACAAAAACATGTTGGGAAAGATCTTACTTTAAGGCACCACAGGACATCTATTTGAACTTACAACCTAACTACCTTCATGGAACTCCAGGAGGTACATATACGATTCTTAGCAGGCTCCAGTGAAAGTCTGTGTAATCTTTGTTAGCCTAAAAAGGGTCAGGTTTCTGGTCACACAAATGTGGATGCCCCATTCAAACCCTGAACAGCTGTTTAAAAAAATGGAACCTCTATTCAAACTGAACCTTTATTCCCCCAAGGGAAACCAGGGGAAAAGAACTTGGGGGGGGGGGGTTGTATAAAACACTGTGGTCCCAAACAGGGTTCCAGCTAACATGCGCTCTTGTGCAATCATGCATGAATTTTAAACCCTCCCCAGTGCACAGCTGAGAAGCCCAGCACACAGAGGGGTGCCCTGCACATCGCCCTCCCTGTTTCCTGCCCTGAGTGCCTGCCTGGTGACACCCTGACCCTGGCCTCACCTTGGTGCAGCCCCAGCCTGGTGCGCCATGTAAACCTATCATTACCTGAATATGCAGTAATGGCAAAATTGACAAACTATGTAAATGGAAAACCCATCAAAGAATTTGAAGTGAAATGGGAAACATATTTTGCCTATTATAGATAAAAACTGGAAATAAATAAGAAAAATTAGCTTTGTAAATTTGGTTGTGAGTTTTGAATATTAGAGATTGTAGAAATGTTGTTTGCTTTAATCTTCAGATTTTGGAGATGGTGTATAGATAAATATCTTACCTATTTTGTTTAATAAAATATAACTACTAGAATATAATTTATTATAGCCACTAGGTTATGCATTTTATATGTAAATAGTAAGATAAGTGTAATAAGTAGTAAGTTAATTTTATTAATATAATATAACAAGTAGAATATATAATATAATTTATTATAGCCAGTAATGAAATCTTCTTAGGCTATATTGTGTTATAATTTGAATGTAATGCATAAAACTATAGAGTTGTTGTACTGTAGCATATTTTTAATAATCTTTGTAAGAGATATCTGAATTTTTTTCATTATAATAATCTTAACTTTTCTTATTTAGTTATATATATATATATATATATATATATATATATATATATATATATATATATATATATATATACACACACACACACACACACACACACACACACACATTTTTTTTAAATTATAATTAATATTAGAGAATGTTAAATAACTTTTTCATCTAAGCAAACCCAAATATATAGTTTACTAATTATTGATTGATTTAATAATGACATTTTGTTTGTGTTGTATATCTGAAAACTATATTTTAAATGTTACAGTCCTTGTAACACATAATCTTCAATTTTCTCTTTTTAATTTTTGTTTCCCTTTCCTTTCTGTACCCCTTTATCTGTTTTTTAAAAAATTTAAAATTAAAAAATAAACCTATCATTACCATGATATAACGATATTCTAGTGCTGACTCTAAAAGAAACTGGCTGAATCCACGCACCCATGGAGCGTCCTGGCATTGCGCTAAATGTTTGCTAAACACCCGGAAGTGTAGTATCTTTCTAGCGCGATTCAGAAATTGCGCTAGAAAGATGCTACACTTCTGAGTGTTTAGCAAACATTTAGCACAACGCCAGGACGCTTCGCAGGTGTGTGGATTCAGCCACTATTGCAACAGCCCTGGTGGCCCAGGTGTGGGCGGGTGGCCACTTCCAGTGCCAGAAAAAACATCATGGTTTGAAAGGGACATATCACTTCAAGTATAGTTTATAAATAAACGGTTGGGGAACTTGCATTGATCCTCCCCAATAGCCAACTACAACCCCCCTGCCTGGGAATGCTACCCCCCCCCCCGCAACTTGCATGTGTCAGTGGGGCCCTCCTCTCTTTCTCTTCATCCCTAAGCAAGTGTCCCTTTTTGATTGATGATACCACTGAAGACAACAGCATTCTCATTTGAAAATCCTGATATTTAAAGCCCACCGGGAAGAAAACAAACCAACTCCAAATCTGTTAAAATGCAGTGGGAGGGCAGATGTGCAAAAGGACAGTACCCAGACTGATACCAGTGCTTGTGGATCACTACCAAGCAAATCAGGAGTAAGCTGAATGTGTGGAAAAGCCACTTGTATAATGACCTTTTTCACATAGCAACACTCTTCTGTGATAGCCCTCATGTCACATGGAAGATTTCCCTACATTTTCCTATGGTAACCAAAAAAATTTTTTGAAAATCCAGTGGTGTGTAGGTAAAAGGCTGCTGCGGGGATTTGGGAAGGGAAAATGGTGATGCAGGAGGAACTTGGATAATCCAGACTTTCCCATCCACACTGCAACCGTCTCACCTTCATTGTAATCTTTCTCAAAACATTGCAGGAAAGCAAGTTTGGAAAAGATCACAGAGAAGAGGAGAAACCCCTGAGTTGTTGACTAAAGTACCACAATGCTGTGAGAAAACAGGAAAGAAAACACTTCCTAACAGCATCCAATCTGGGGCAACCATCTCATAGGCAAGAAACCAGTGTATCAAAATATGCATGTTCAGAGTTAGAGCCCTTGGAAAATTTCTGTTAATGGAAGAGGGAAGGTGATTGTCCCCTTCCACTGTAGATCTCAAGCTCCCCCCCCCCTCCCAAGTGTTAATCCTGGGCATACATACACACACACCCATCCGTCTTTCAGAAGGGATTTGTGCTAGCAGAGCTGCTGTACCATAATCGTTAAGTGATTGGGTTGCAAATCAGCACTCTACTAGTTTGACTGCCACTACGGCTGTGAGCTCTGCAGGGGGCCTTGGGTAAGCCAGCCACTCCTTTCAACTCCAATTTCCCAGTTGTATGTGGGGAAATAATAACACTAACTTTGTTCATCACTGTGAGTGGGCACTAATCTGTCCAGAAGGGCAGCATGTAAGCACACTTGCTGCTGCTGCTGTTATTATTTTTGGCTGCAGCAGCAAAAGAGAGAAAGGGAAGTCCTACTTCCATGCAGTGCCAGCATCAACAGTGGGTGAGGTGGGGCACATGCCAACCCCTGCTGTGAAAAAAAAGTTACTTTTTCACATTGCAAATTTCACACCACTATAATGCCAAGGGACAATTTGCCCACTCTGTTCATACACACACCCTCTCTCTTTGTTAATAGCAAATCAGTGGACATCAAGGAGAATTTTTTGGAATTTCTGTATGTCACAGATACAACAGGAAAAAGTCTTCCAAGTATTGTGTTGGATGGCATTACAGAAAAGTATGGATTGTTGTCTAATATACATGGTCAGTGCTATGATAATGATGCTACAGGAGTACAATCTATTGTTCTAGGAAGAATCCTCATGAGTTTGTTGTAACTTGCATATTCCACAACTGGAATCTTGTGTGGGTCTATACTGGAAACAGTTCTGGCCAGGCAAAGGAATTTTTTGAAATATTATATCACATTTATTCATTTTTTTTTCTGGAGCAACAAAACTCTAGGAAGTGACATTACAGGATTTGCCATAACTGACCTTGAGAGCTCTGTCTCAGACATGTTGGAGTGTTTGCCTAAATGCTGTCAAATCTGTTTTGTTGCAGTTTCTACAACTAGTTGATGCAATAGAGGGTGGTATAAATCTTGATGATGATGTATTTAGCTATATCGACTTAGCCACATGTACTTTGCCATTTTTGGTTAGGAGTGGCAGGATTCTAATTTGGAGAACTGGGTCTATTCCCCACTCCTCCACTTGAAGCCAGCAGGGTGACGTTGGGTCAGTCATAGCTTCTGGGAGTTACTTTGTAAACTGCTCTGAATGGGCATTAAATTGTCCTGAAGAGCAGTATATAAATGGAATGTTGTTGTTGTTGTTGCTGCTGCTGCTGTTGTATCGAATTAGGTCCCTCAAGGTGGCAAATAGTTAACAAAAGATAATAAAAAATAATACAAGATAATTTTAAAATAGTGTATATTGTAAACCAACAATTAAAAGTTTGGATTTTGATATTTGCTGGAGGATTAAATTTGTTTCATAAAAGATGTAACTCTTGGTTTAAAAACTGAATGATGATTTCAAGAACATATACCCTATCTCTGTGTGGTCCTATTGTATCATTTTTAATGCACATGGTGGGCACTAGAGGTGGGCACGAACTGGGAAAATTATGAACCACACAGTTCGTGATTCATCGCATTTCATAAATGACGAACTTTCACAAACTTGCCCCAGTTTGCAAACCAGTTCATTTGGTTCGTGAAAATGTCACTTTCCGGTCATGAAAACGTCACTTCCAGGACAGCAGAAGTTCTGCAGAAAGCTCCTCCCCCATTGCCTAGGAAACTGATTGATCAGCACCAGGCGGTCTATGGTGATGAACCGGAAAATGAACCAAACAAACCAGCCTAAAGTTAATGGCAGTTCATCGAAAATGGGCTCTGGTGAACCACCAGTTTGTGAACCACGAACTGGTCCACTTTGTGATGAACTTTGGTCCATATTTTGGTTCATGCCCCCTCTAGTGGGCACCCATTGCTATTAGATAAATAATTGATTTTGTTTGCTTGCTTGCTTGCTATTCTCATAAAGAGGTAGCTGTGCTACTTTTGCAAGATGGGTACATAAGAGAAATACGCTGTGTATGTCTTTGACTACTTTTCTCCAATAAATTTATCTTGAATGACACAGAAGAGTAATTGTTACTCCTTATCTTGTTAAAATTGATCAAGAAGTAATCACTTTGGTACCTGAAAATACTTCCTAAAAGATGCGAGTTTAACCTGGGTGGTACAAATATATAAGAGAGCCTCTCTTTTCTTTTATGCAGTTTTGGGAGATTTATGACTGTTCATGGAGTTCACACTTTTTACCATGCTCTCTAGATCTCTTTTCTGTGGAGTTCAAACTATCAGCATATATATGAAATAAGGTATGTGAAATGACAAAATACAAGACAAAACCTCTTCCGGATGACATCCACATTGCTAGCCACTCATCAATTGTGTTGGGGGGGAAACAATTCTGCCCTGCAGATTTCAACTCAAACTAAATTTTAAGAACTATCTGCCAAACTATGGACACTAAAGTGGAAATGGGTGTGAAATAGTATGGTAAACCCAGATCTCATCAGATCTCAGAAGCTAAGTAGGGTTGGTACTTGGATGGGGGCCATCAAGGAAGACTCTGCAAAGGCAGCCAAAGGCAAACTTCCTCTACTTTTCACTTGCCTTGAAAACCCCTTGCCATGGCCTTCATAAGTTGGTTGTGAGTTGACAACATATATATCTACCTACCTATGGTGGAACAAATAATATTATGAGAATGTGAATGTGGTAACAAAACATTTATAAAGTACTTTACAGAGTTCAAAACTCTCACACATTCTTCTAGTCACTGTTACAACAGCCCTACAAGGTTGGCATTAAAATGTTCCTGTTATGGATGGTGGGCTGAAGCACAGAAAGTATGGCTTTCTGAATGGCAGGTCATGACTGTATTATATAATGTTCCTTTAAAAAATTATATCATGTGACACTTGAATACATTTTTCATTGCAGTTGTAGACAAGTTGGAACAGGTTCTGAAGAAAGCAACAAAATATAGCCAAGGATCTGTGGTTGAAGGAATTGGAAATATTTAACATAAAGATGAGAAAACTATGAAGAAGGGGACAAGATAAAACTCTTCCAATATCTAAAAGAGCAATCACATAGAAGAGACCAAAGAATTGTGCAAGATAAAAGTGTTTAAGTTATATGAGGGTAGATTTCAGCTGAACATTAGAAACTTCTCAGCATTAACAGCAGTTTGACAACAGAACCAATAAGCAGGGGGTGAGTCTTCCTCACTAGAGATATCCAACCAGAGGCTAGACAGGCAGTTCCCCAGATCACGATGCGCTAGATTTGGATTTCCTGTATTGAGCAAGGTGGTGGACTGCATGGCCTATAAGGACCCTAAAAGGTAAAGGTGCAAACCCCGAGTCATCATGACTGATCCATAGGGGGACGTTGCATCACGCCTTTTTCTTGGCAGACTTGTTATGAGGTGGTTTGCCATTGCTTTCCCCAGTCATCTACACTTTACCCCCAGGAAACTGGGTACTCATTTTACTGACCTCGGAAGGATGGAAGGCTGAGTCAACCTTGAGCCAGTTACCTGAACCCAGCTTCTGCCAGGATTGAACTCAGGTCACGAGCAGAAAAACTTTGCTCAGTGACCATATCATAGTTTATTTTCAGTTGCATTCATCTTGTTACAACCCCCTTGTTTCCTAATGGACTGCTGTTGATTTGTTAATTTATCAAATCATTTCTGCAATCTATATTTTGCAAAAAGTTTTGTCAGTGCTGCTAACACATCCCGGTTCCTCAGACTGTATATGAAAGGGTTCATCACAGCTGGAACAAGCGTAGTAAACACTGAATTAATCATGGCCTTTTGTGCTGAGTAGGAGGATATGGGTGTCATGTAGGTACAAATGGCTGCTCCATAGAAGAGCCCCACCACACACAAATGAGACAAGCAGGTGCCCAAGGCCTTGTAGCTTCTATCAGAGGAACGAGCCCTCAGGACTTGCAGGAGGATGGCTATGTAGGAAGCAAGGATGACTGAGATGGGGATGAGAAAAACCAGGAAATCTCCAAGGTATGTTGCCTTTTCAAAGGCTGAGGTGTCAGAGCAGGAAAGCTGCATAAGGGCTGTATACTCACAAGCAATGTGGTTAATCACATTGGACTTGCAGTAGGGAAGAGGCAGTACATAAATGGAACAGGACAAAGCTTGCATAGAAGACCAAAACCAAACCCCCACTGACAAGATATAGCAGACTTTTCTCCTCATGAGGACGGGATACAGTAGAGGCCTGCATATGGCCACATACCTGTCATATGACATGGTTGCCAGGAGGAGGCATTCTGATCCTCCCAGGGCCAATGTTACAAAAATCTGGACAACACATCCATAGAGTGAAATAGTATACTTCTGAGTAACAAAATTTACTGTCATTTGTGGAACAACTGATAAAACCTGACAGAGGTCCATACAGGCTAACTGGCTGAGGAAAAAGTACATTGGAGTCTGAAGACCTGAGTCCATTTTAATAAGAAATAGAAGGAGGCTGTTTCCTATCAGAGCAACAAAGAACATGAAGAGAAGAACGCAAAGATAAATGGTGGGTGTGTTCTGGTGCTGAAGCCCAGCAAGTACGAATTCTGCCCATGATGTATTCTCTTCTCGCATTTCTCTTTCATTTGTCCATATTTCATCTAAAAGAGAGGAGGAGATAATTTAAGGGGATGAAAGTCATACTGTTGCGAAATTTGAGTTGCATTCTTCATTAACATTATCAATAAAAGGTCTTACACAGAAGAATTTTTGCTTTTCTTCTCACAATATTTTTTCAAATGTATCTATGCAATCCAATTAAATATGAATGGAGCATTTGAACTATGTGTGTGGAAGCTCTTTTCAAACACTAAAATCCCATCAGATACTGATTTGACAGGGAAGGGAGAGCTCTCAAGGGGTTCAATTCAGCCAACATGTTTCCCCTTCCCAAAAAGGTGCTTCATGAGCTGGTTGCTTTTTAAGATAGAATGCAGCACCTTTATTTGTTTAAATGACCTTTCTTTCTCCAAAGGTTCAAGAAGGCCAACAAATGGGGTGAGGGATTGCTATAAAAACCATAGAAACATAAATTTACAGAATCAAAATATATACAGGCCAGACAATCATGGTTACATGTGTCATATATGCAAAACTAGCTGACTCGTTGTGAACTCAAGGTTTTGTGCACATGCCATTTTGAAGCACTGACTATCGACGAACATGTATATATAGGGAAAATCATATTTAAGATCAAATGGTTCAAATGTGCCAAACAAAAAATCCAGCACAGTTTGCCTAACAAGCAGCCAAAGAGAATCTTAAGGAAAGGACCGTCTATAGTTCTCAGCATAACGTACCTCAAATATGAAATGAGAAGACACATTCTTCTCCTTGGAAGGTAGCAAGCTACTATTTCTCTGCAGATACTTAAGCCAAGGCATGGATTAGAATCCGCTTGAAACAGACATTTATGCCCGTACAAATTTTTGATCCACACAACTGAGCATGAAGGGTAGGCTTTAGTCCCCCAAGTCTTCGCTATGAAGAAAAGCAACGCTTTGCTTTTCGTAAGTGTGATGATGGAATCACACAGCTGGAAACAAAGGAGCGGCAAGGTATTGTTCAAGGGCAGCTGTTCAAGGGCAGCATAACAGGTTTGTTCATCTCACATGCATTTACAGGGAAAGGTGCAGAAGAGGCACGCAGAGGTTTCCACGCATCTTTTCATTATCCACCTTCAGATGGTTTCCCCATAAACTAAAAAAGCTCTCATTGCAACGTCAACCCAAGTCAACCCAAATGCCCCCAACTTCTTTATGAAAGAGCTTTTAAAGTATTTTATCAATAGCACATAAGATAACTTTGCAAGAAAAGAAGGGGGCACTAACCTGTAGATGATATAATGCTCTGGAGCCTGGGGAAACTTCTGCTTAGCTACAGGAGAACTTCTGGATCTCCTTCACCTTTAGGGAATTTGCCCCCAAGACTTTAATTAAGCAGCAATGTCAGAAGTGGAAGACTACTACCCTTCAGAGTCTGTGCTTCGTGTTTTGTTTTGTGTTATGCTTTATCTTGTTGGATATAAAATCTTTTGGATTTAAGTTATGCTTTATATCTTTAAACACAAAGCATTACTCCTCCTCAATAAAACTTTCAGTTGTGCATATCCTGGTGCTTTTGGTTTCCAGTACACATCATGCTTCTTTTTTCTTTCTAAATGTTTCATGGGCAAGGAGGAGAGGATATGAGGTGGCCTCATGGCAGCTATAACATAGTTCAGGTTTCTGTATAGAATGAACAGGGAAAGTGTCTTAGCTAAGAGTTATAGCTGAAGTAGTAGGAAGGAAGGAAGGAATCAGAATATGAATTCTCTGAATGGTAATGAAATTTGTTATATTAATTATTAAGAATGCCAAACTCTTATACTTGTCTTATCG
The DNA here is from genome assembly GCF_028583425.1 of Eublepharis macularius. NCBI lineage: Eukaryota > Metazoa > Chordata > Lepidosauria > Squamata > Eublepharidae > Eublepharis > Eublepharis macularius. The sequence continues at coordinate 155,183,112 of NC_072793.1, read as the reverse complement.
CTGTCATATATAGGATTCATCCATACATGTATCTGTCCTTCATAGGTAGTAGTGGTAGATTACGTGAAAGAGCTGCTGCCAGTAAGAGTATTCTGGCAAAACTGAACTTGGAACAAACTAGATGATAAGTGTGACAAAAGTTGGGTTGGAGTCCACTGACCTGACTTGCAGACATACATGACATCGAAGAACTAATGTTCCCAAGAATGCCAGGACCCAGTTTGACTTGAGACCACAGCATGAGGAAGGAAGGGCTTCAGTCTTACCTCATGTGCCATTTTTAGGGTTGCCAGCTTCCAGGTGGTGGCTGGGGATCTCCTGGAATACCAACTGCTCTCCATAGGGTTGCCAGCCTTCAGGTAGCGGCTGGAGATCTCCCAGAATTACAACAGGTCTCCAGGCCACAGAGATCAGTTCACCTGGAGAAAATGGCTACTTTGGGGGGTGGACTCTATGGAATTATGCCAAGGTCCTTTCACTCCCCAAATCCCACTTTCTCCAGGTTTCTCCAGGTTTCAACCCCCCGATCTCCAGGAATTTCCCAATTAGGAGCTGGCAACCCCAGCTCTCCAGGCCATGGAGATCAGTTCCCCTGGAGAAAATGGCTGCTTTGGAGGGCAGACTGTATGGCATCATACCCCAAAATCTGCCCTCTTCAGGTTCCAACCCCAAAATCTCCAGGAATTTCCTAGCCAGGAGCTGGCAACCCTAGCCATTTTCCCAAACCAAAACAGCCATTGTGGGCCTCTTTTTCCCACAGTGGGGCTCCATGTGCTGTAGTCAGAACACAAGCAGCTCCACAGGAGGGCAAACACTGCCCCCCCCCTCCATGGCCTTTCAGGTTGGGGAAATGATGTGGTAGGGAAGACTGAATCCCCTACCCCCCCCCCCCACACACACACACACTATGCTCCAAAGCTGAAGAAGTCTGTCACGTGAAAAACCCTGTGGCTGTGTTGAGTGTGTCGTCCTAGGCCAGCCTGTGTTGACTGTAACCTCAAGACTAGTTTACTGCAATGTAGACTATGTGAGGCTGCCCTTGAACATGCTCAGAAGTGATCTTTTCTACAGAACAGAATGCAGTGGCACATTCGCTGACAGGAATTAGCTGAACTAGCCATATAACAGCAATATTAAATTAACTGTATTGGTTAACGGATTTGTTTCCAACAGGATTTCAGTCCTGTTTCACCTTAGAGACCAACAAGATTTTCAGGGTATATGCTTTTGAGTGTCTGAGCTCCCTTCTTCAGATACCAGCTTCTTCTTTGCCTCTTGAAAGCTTATACCACGAAAAAAATTGGTGTCTAAGGTGCCACTGGACTCAAATCTTGCTGTTCTACTGCAAGGCAATGCAGCAACCTACCTGAAACAATTTGTTTCCAGGTTTAGTTCAAGGTGCTGGTTTGGACTTTACAGCATAGTACCTATATATATATAATGGACCGGTTCTCGCCATATAAGTGCAGGAAGATCTTACAGTCCAGGGCTTGCTTTCTGTTCTCTGTTGAAGAGAGATTAAGCAGCCTCAACCTGAATAAGGAAGTTTCTATAACAGCTCCACCACCAATGATGTGAGGGTTGTATCATCAGTTCTGCAGCTGCAGAAAGAAACTCAAGGCAGAGAATTTTAGGAGGCCATTTGGCTAGATGTGGTTTTTATACCAGATCTCTTAATGTTTTTTAGGATGTTTAATTGTTTATTGCAATTTTTTATGTTTGGAAACTACTTTTAGGTTATTTTAGACACAGTAGTATATAAATACATTAACTAAATAAGTCATGTAGAACAACAAAGCTACAGAATGGAAAATTTAGATACCTTTCTGTTAAAGTTGGAGACCAATTGAAATGAGTATAATGCCCAGGCATGTATGCAGAACTAGCTTGCTCACTAGGTGGACCTAGGCAATGCCTAGGGCACCAAGTAGGGTTTTTACTGGGGGAGGAAGAATTTCTCCAAAATTTTCTTTTTTAGATACAGCAATTGGTTCCTCTTATTCTCTCTCTGCCTTTCAAAAGAGAGAGGGGTCATTTTGTAGAAAAAGAGCTGGAGGAACTCATTAGCATAACCCATCAGCATAACTGATTTGCATATGCCACACCCCCTGACATCACCTATCCTGGCCATTCAGGGGCGAAATTGGGCCCAAAATGGCAAAAAGGGGCTGAAAATGACCGAAAAGGGGCCCAAAGTGGTCAGGATCAGGCCGCTGCTGAGTGGAAGAGTGATCCACTACCTGACAGATGCCCTATCTGGGCCGTTTCGGCCCAAATCCAGGCTGAAATGGGCCCAAAATGGCCGAGGGTCAGGTAGGCGGGGCCACCTGACATGTGACCTCTTTGGGGAACTGCTGGAACTGCATTCCTGCACGTTCCCCCTCAAAATGAGCCCTGCTTAGAAGCATGATGGATTCTTTCCTCATGATGTCTTCAAGCAGAGATCACACAGCCATTTTTCAAGAATGCTCTTACTTTGGATTTTCTGTATTGGGCACAGGAAAAGACTAATGGCCTATAGGATCCCCAAAAGCTCTATGCCTAGGGTTAACAGTCCCACAGTGGGGGCGGGGGATTCCCTGTTCCCAGCCTGTGCCCCCCACCACCTCCCATCTGGCCAGTGGGGGAGGGGGAAGGATCAGGGAATGGGCCCAAGATCCCCACACCACACTCCCGTGCACCCCAGAGCGCTTCCTTATCATGCCACAAATGGTGTCATTACCGGTGCAACAAAGAAATGCTCTGGAGCCCAAATGCTGTCTTCCGGTTTGGGCTCTGGGATCTGGCAGCAACCCTATCTATGATGGATGAATTTTTTTAGAATTAAAATATGGTCAGACATACTTTGATCAAGTTATAGTTTATTTTCATTTGAATTCATCTTGGGCAAGCCCTTAGATTTTAAAAAGAGTACAGGTTGGTTTTTTATCCTATAGATCCTGTGATCTTTATTTTGGCATGAATTTTTTCAGTGCTTCTAACACGTCCCGGTTCCTTAAGCTATATATGAACGGGTTCATCATGGCAGGGACAATAGTTGTGAACAGAGTATTAATCATAGATTTTTGTGCTGAGTATGAGGACACAGGTGTCATGTAGGTCCAAATGGCTGCTCCATAGAAAAGCCCCACCACAAACAAGTGGGACAAGCAAGTCCCCAAGGCCTTGTGGCTTTTCTCAGAGGAGCGAGACCTTAAGACTTGCAACAGGATGGCTATGTAGGAAGCAAAGATGACTGAGATGGGGATGACAAATACCAGGAAATCCCCAAGGTATGTCGTTTTTTCAAAGGCAGAATTGTCAGAGCAGGACAACTGTACAAGGGCAGGATAATCACAAACGTTATGGTTAATCACATTGGACTTGCAGTAGGGAAGCAGTAAAACATAAAGAGCACAAGTCAAAGCCTGTACAGAAGACAAAAGCCAAACACCTGCTGAAAAGATGTAGCAGATTTCTCTCCTCATAAGGACTGGATATAACAAAGGCCTGCATATGGCCACGTACCTGTCATATGACATGGTGGCCAGGATGAGGCATTCTGCGCCACCCAAGACCAATGTGATGAAAATCTGGATGACACAACTGTAGAGTGAAATGTTATATTTCTGAGTTACAAAATTTACTGTCATTTGGGGAACAATTGAAAGAACCTGACAAAGGTCCATGAAGGCTAGCTGGCTGAGGAAAAAGTACATTGGGGTTTGAAGACCAGAGTCCATTTTAATGAGGAACAGGAGGAGGCTGTTTCCAAGCAGAGCAATAAAGAACATGAAGAGAACCACACCAAGAAAGATGATGGGTGATTTTTGCTGCTGAAGTCCAACAAGAACGAATTCTGTCCATGATGTACTGTTCTCTTCCATTTACTCTTCATTTGCCTAGATTTCTCCTAAAATATAAGGAGAGGATTTGTCATAAAACCCTGTGACAATATTTAAGTTTTCCTGCTGATGAAAATGGGAGGAAGGATCCCCTTTGACCACCCAAAAAGGTTATGCTGTAGATCATGGGATTTGACCAAAGCAATGTGAGACATGGGCTGTATGAAGGAGGGAACCTGGATGAGATTGAGTGAAAAATCTGGTTGTATCCACCCCACTATTGTTATCATCAATAGATAACAGCATTTTAAAATATATGTAAAGAGTCCTATAGCACCTTTAAAACTAACCAAGTTTATTGTAGCATAAGCTTTTGAGAACCACAGCTCTCTTCGTCAGATGTATCTGATGAGAGCTGTGGTTCTCGGAAGCTTATGTTACAATAAACTTGGTTAGTCTTAAAGATGCTACAGGTCTCCATATTTTGCAACTACAGACTAACATGACTAACTCCTCTGGATCTTAAAATATATGTACATCTTCAGACTTCAGATTACCATAGAGGTATAAGCAGATAATGAATTTTGCTTAGTAAATAGACATTTTAGATGGACAGGCTAGCATTCACCAACTTGATTCAATTTCTGTTTCAGCCAGCTTCACTACTTCATTAACCCATAGGCTCTGTCAACTAACACTTCCGCCTCTGAAAATGTAAACAAAAGATTATCAGCAAAGCATTGCACTGTCTTTAGCAGGGCATCAAAATGTACATTTCCAAATACCACAGAAAACATCCTTGCAGACTGAAAATCCATGCAGTTTCCCCATGCATCATCCATACAATGTAACTTCTTTCTGAATTCAAGGTTTTCTACCCAAGTAATTTTAACGCATATAGCTATGAGGATGACACAATCAAGACAAACAATGGAGATTTCCTTTTTTAAAAACACACACACACATTTTACCAATATGCCTAAGCGCGCAAGCAAACAGGAATTTGGGGAAAGGATGAATCACTAGTACCATAGCTTAAGTATGAAATTGGGTAAAACCACATACTGGGCCATGAGCTCCTTGGAGAGATAGCAAAGTACATTTGAAGCAGCCTAGTACAATACTGGGCTAGTTCCCTGGAGAGGAGGCACAAAAATGTCTATATAAATAGTCTTTTGCTACAGCTACTTCAGAATTATCTTCTCTGACTGACAGCAGCTCTCTAGGATATAAGGCTGGCTTTCTTTTTTTATTATTAAATTTTAATTTTATTAACAACTCACAAAGGCTGGCTTTCTAGAATCAGGGGTTTCCTGAATGCAAAGCATTTCTTGTCCCTCTAAACCATTCACCCTTTTTAAAAATGTTAATAAAAAAGCAATATAATAACTAAATAATAATGGCCCCTGAGTCAAAGTTCTTTGTGGGATGGGAGAGGCACATAACACTCTGTCTGAAGTCAGAATGGGCCCCAAAACAGAATCTCAATACTTTTTTAAAAAGCCAGTTCTCATATATAACGTTATGCAAGTTTCTACCAATTCTCCCCTCAGGAGAATTCTCCAAAAAAGGGTGTCAGAACTCAGTACCTGTGAGTACCATCTCAAAAAAAGCCCTGCAGTATCTGATCCCAATTTCTGATCTTCATGGTTGAGCTCTGGTAATAAAATTTAGCCCCAAGTCTTTGATATATATTAAGAAGAGCAAAGTTTTCATTTCATAAATGTATTTATTTTCTTCCTTATATCCTTTCTCTCCATTGAGGACTGAAAGTGGCTTACATCATTCTTCTCTCCTCCATTTTATCCTCCCAACAACCCCACGAGATAGGTTAGCCTGAGGGTTTTTGGATGGCTCAAGGTCAACCAGCAAGCTTCCATGGCAGAGTGGGGATTTGAACCTGGGTCTCCCAAACCCTAGTCTGACCCTCTAACCCCTGCGCTACATTGGCACCACATCGTGGGATGTGATGGCGGAATTATACAACTGGAAACAAACAAACAATGAAATTCAACCAACATGCATTTTAAAGTGCAATAGAAGAAGAACATTGGAGTGAACCAGGTCTATGGAGGGGCAAGCAAGAACTTCCCCAAAATTATTTACCATGCACTTTCAGTCGGTTTCCAAAAAATCTCACCAAAGGATGGTGTAATCATGTATACGAGTGCCACTGTGGTTGGACTAGGACCAGAGACATCTGGGTTCAAATCTCCTCTTGCCATGAAATTTTCTGGGTGACTTTGGACCAGTCAGTGTCTCTCTATGTGACCTAGTTTATAGAGCTGTTGTGAGAGCTATAAAAAAATTCCTTTTCTAGACAATTAAAATGTCCTACATTCTCTTTTTAAGAATAAAGAAGTCTATAACACCAATGAACAATGACTATTTCAAGAAAAGCCAATAAAAGAAGTCTCCTAACACATAAATGATATCATGCCTTACAGCTTAAGAAAATGTCGAGTGCCAGGAGGAGGCAATGACAGAGGAGAAACAAAACATTATTTATCCAAACAGGATGGGAGTGCGACAGGCACCCGGTTGACATCAGTCAGAAGCATGATTTTAAATCGTAGCAATGTAGGTCTCGTGTGTTATTCTTCAAATTAAATATTGGCTCAGCCTGTCTGTGATTCATTTCCATGCATTTTATATGAAAAATGATGTAATCCATGACAGCACAGAAAAACAAACTCTATAAAATTCAAGAATTACATACCTGTGCGTGCTGTATGTGCTTGCTAAAGTGGAAAGGAGCAGGGAACTGTTTCAGATTTCTTTTAAGAAGTTAGGTGGCAAACGCGCCACTGAAAAAGTTTGATATTTTAACTAATTTATGGAAATCTTGCTGTTTCTGGATTGCAGCACCTACAAACTATGAATGTTAAAAATAGCTACAGTTTTTCTAATATGAAAAATACATTGCACTTTTCCACAAAAACAAAAAAACAGATATAATTCATTCTGAATTAATTAATATGACATCATAATTTACATTTTAAGGACAAAACCAAAAACAGTACAATCAACAGCTGGGCTGTAGAGTAGCTAGCATTTTCTTCTCCTTTTCACAGATTAAAATACATTTTTGTTTTTAAAATGTCTTACATTGCCTCTCAGTATATTGCTTTCCAGAAAGTGTTCAGAGTTAATTAATAATAAAAGTTAACATAAAAATAACCACAAACCTAGCTGCTGAAAATATGATCTAAAACCTCCCTGTCTAATAAGAAACAGCAAGCAGAAAGATCAGCAAGTCCAAACTATACAATCAAAAGACATCAAATACTACTCAATCAAGGGCGAGGGAGAAAGGAAAAAAATGTTTACATATATGCATATACAGCCAGTATATTATAACTTTTACTTTACCCTTCTGGTTTATTGCAAAATAAGAAAAAATGCCTTTTTAGTTTAAAGCAGCATCTAAACTAGCAGCTGCATTTTCACCTCGCAAATATCTCTTAAAATCTCTAAGGAGACATTATTAGCAGTCTTCACCCCTGGGGAAAGTGGTCTCAAGACTTTAATAAACTTTTTGCTACCAAGGTGGAAAGTTGCAAGTCCCTCTCAAAGTTTTAACATGCTCTCTTCATTGGCTAACAGTTGTGGGGTTGAAAAACTCAAAGTGTGATTATTTTCCCCCTCTTGGTTTTGTCACATTTTCTAAATGTGCAAGGGAGACGTAGGAGTAAGAAACATGGAGCTGTTGCTTTCTGCAGAGACTTCACAGTAACTGTGGTGTACTTCGGCTGCTGTACAGAACAGATAAAGGCTGTGTTAAGATAGTGGGTTGGACCCCCTTTATCATGTCCTGAAATGACATGGGATTGTCCTTGTCTATACAGGCTCATCATTTTATGGTCCAGTTAGTTGACATGGCAGGACAGTCTTTGTCAGCATCACTACTGGTTTAAACTAGAAATGACAAGGGATGCTCTGGTCCTTTTCTGTTCATGACTGAGGCGTGTGAGGAGTAGGCTACCATGTCTATGGTTTTACCATAGAGATTCTGGTGATTCCTAGAGCTACCCTCCATCACATCTGGGTTTTCATTGGAAGTAATGGAACAGTGGGTTTCTTTTCCTTCCTTCCTTCCTTCCTTCCTTCCTTCCTTCCTTCCTTCCTTCCTTCCTTCCTTCCTTCCTGACAGTGTGTGCAGAACTCTGATGAGAAGATGCAGTATGGGGTCAGAACCAATGAAAAAGCCCCATGCAGAAATGACCAGACTCAAAACCCACTGTTCTAGAACCTGGCAACTATAGCCTCATGTTGAGTCCCAAGATGTGAGGAAGCATCTTGACCTTTTTGCTTGTCTGTATCCAGCCTTACTGCTCTTACCACAGACCTATCATTCTGTAGATACTTGGGACTCATCTCTAATTGGCTTTCTGCTGTAGTAGTTAGAGAGTTGAACTAAGATCTGGGAGACCCAGATTCAAATCCTCATGAAGCCATGAAGCTCACAGAGTGACCTTGGGCCACATACTCTCTCAGCCTATCTTACCTCATAGGGATTTTTTGTGAGGGTAAAAGGAGTTGAGGAGGCTGATGTATTCTACCCTGAACTCATTAGAGGAAGGGCGGTGCAAATTAGTAAATCATTAAATAATTCAATCATATGGGATCCTAGGATATATGCAAGATGCTTTTAATAGGAGAATATTTGCTGTACAAATGCCAAGGAAATCATAAGGAATTTTAAGCTCTCTCCTGAACAATCCCATGCACAAAATTATATTAATTCTCTTATCCGGGGCCTAGGATTATCAAGATAATTTATCAGCGGCCTTAACTATAATTGCTCTCTAGTCACAAATAGGTAATCTATACTCAGGATACTTTACTTCCAATTTGTAAGTGATGCTTTGGTGGGGGGGAAATAAACAAACATGGCCCAAGTGAAATAGAAGCTAATTGCAACAGAGTTTGAGTTTGTTCTGCTGTAATTCTCTTGGGAGGTGATCTTTTCAAACTTAAATAATTCTCAAAGGCCAACAACTGAATAAATTAAGTGAAACTTTAATGACTAAAGTGAAACTTTAGTCATTATGTCTAACCAAACTATTTTAAACATCGACATCATACAGTCTGCATTTTGAATCATTACATGATGTTCCATCTTGAGCAGGGCTATTATGTGACAGTACCAATGAGTACGGCCACTTTTTTCTGGGTTCTCCTAAGAGGACAATTGGTAGATGCTATAAGCATATATTACAGGTGGTGGTGGTGGAGACAGCCCTCAAGTTCTAGCTGACTAATGACGACCACTGGTGGAGTTTTCATGGCAAGAAACTAACAGAGGTGATTTACCATTGCCTGTTTCTGCAACCTGGTCTTCATTGGAGGTTTCCCATCCAATTATTAACCAAGGCCAACCCTGCTTAGCTTCTGAGATCTGATGAGATCAAGCTCACCTGATCAGGTCAGGATGTATATTAGAGGTTCAGGGGCTAATATTTCAAATGATAAAGTGACTTCACATTGCAAACCTTTTCTACCCCGACAAGCAGAAGCTAACAAAGTGATGAGTAGCAAGGACACTCAGAATAGCATAACTTTGGTAAATGTTATGAGGAATGAAGGGCACGGTTGCTGCTTTTGGAGGTGGGCCTAGATTCCCACACAAAGCTCTGGCTTTGCTACAATTCCAAGAGGACATTATGCCTTGGTGAGATGGATTTATCTTGAAATTATTCCTATAGATGCAAAAATATTTATGTAAGGCTGTTAATTAATAAAGTCATGATTGTTCTTGTATAGATCCACAGAGTCAGCAAGTAACCTAAACTGACCCATTGCGAATAAATATTTAGAAAAGCATGGTGCTACACAGGTATCATTCCAAGAGTCATTTCCTAGAGGCAGCCCTTGAAGTCATGTGTTTACAGTGTTCAGAATTACTACCATCATCTTCCTCAACTTCTACCCACCACAAAAAAAATGAAATGCTAACATCCTTTTCCGATGAATATGTGGCAATTTTTGGTATGCTTTTGAAGGTATAATCTTTCAGGTACAGCTGATTTGACTCCCACAAGCCTCATACTAGTATAGATTGCAAGATCCTACACCAGTTCTTCTGTGCAGCATCTTTACCTATATTTCAGCTGAAGTTTTCAGTGTAACTTAAAATACACTTTGCATTTTTAAAAATCCAACCTAAGTTAAAAATGCAATAATGTAAAAATTAAAGTAGCAGCAAGATTGATCAGTCATTCATGACTTACTGTGCCAGCTGGCATCTCTGAGTGGTCCAGCCCATGCCACCCAGAGCTTCCTTGCCATCTGCCCTCAATACCCAGGTCTTTTGCTCATCCATGCTGGCCCTTCCCCCCCCCCACTAGGTTCCAATTCATGGCTGTTTTTCATGCCAGTCTAGCAACCCTTGGGCTTCTGCCTGGTGAATATGGGGGGCATTCCTTCAGGATCAGAGGCACTACTTCCACAGCAGAGCTGGGCTTGCCTGAGCCACACATATAGGTTATCTGCACATGGTGGTCTTCTGCTTTTAAAGCCTACACCTGAACAGGTCTTCACTGCATGAGTTCAGGAACTTCTTGTGTTAAAGCATTTTATTTGATAAGATACTAGTTCATTCACTGTTACATTCTTTGCCAGGAATGGTGTTTCTTTACAAGCACATACCATGTATAGGATTCTAAGCCCAACCCAAAAGTTCCCACCCCCCTTCAGGAAACAGTTAGCTAAGTCTAATAGATGTGCATACGTAACAAAAGGCAAGACCCAGCTAAATTGCACAGAAACAAGAGAGGGGGAAAAACCCGCCAAGTCTAAAGTGTATCCAAAATTTACTAGAACAATTTAAAGTGGCAAGTGCTCAATTTCTCATATGCAACAACAATTCATAGTAAATACATATTGTGTAATAAACTCCACAGGTAAAGACTCCAAGGTACAAGGTAAGTCAGTTCAGCAAATAGCCTTTAAATATATCCAAGGCACAAGGTAAGTCAGTTCAGCAAAAAGCCTTGAGATACAAACTTTTTTTCCCTTTCTTCTTTCATTTGCAATGTGACCAGTGGATTGATGGTGATTGAATCCAGATGCCCAAAACCCGGGGCCGGCTCTTTCTCACGCAGATTTTCGTCCCCACGGACTTCCTCAGGGGCGTGTCAGTATTGCACAGTGTCTTTTACAATTCCTTCATAGTACCTGGAGAGTGACGCCGGCTACCTGAGGAAGTCCGTGGGGATGAAAATCTGCGTGAGAAAGAGCCGGCCCCGGGTTTGGGCGTCTGGATTCAATCACCAGCAGGTTATATATCCGATGGCAGGCAGGTCAGCCAATGCCTGGATCCGCTGTCCTATGCTAAGTCAAACCTCTACATCTGTAACCAATAACATTACTCCAGCAAATGTTGTCTGTCTTTGTGCCATGCCCCTCTCACAGCCACCTTCACTGCTAGGGCCATAAAGAGGCTTTCTCACTTCCCCTTCCCCCTGTAGTCCATTGAGACCTCGCCCACAAAAAATCATGTTCCATCCTGAGAGTCAACGTAGTGACAGCATAAAGGACAAAATCAGTGGTCTGGGAAGGGGCAATCAGTGGAAATCAGCTCCCCTTCTTTTTAATACAGATGTGACCTGATTGAATGCAGGCCATGATTAACTGAAGATTATGTGGCAGAAAAATTGACAGAAAGTTCCGTAACAAACATTTACAATGGAACAAAGTGATAAGTTTTCATTGGGAGCAAGTCTCTCTCTGTAACTGCACTGTAATTAAAGTCTTGGGGCCAAATTCCCAAATGATGAAGAAGACTGAGAATTTGTCACTGGAGATTTTAAACACTGGGATATCCGGATGATGACAGCATCGCTCCCAATTTGGATACCACAAAATTAAAAGGCACATATATATAGTTATTTCAAAAAAGTGATTCAGTGGAACTAAGCAATAGTTTCAAGAAAAAGCTGTAGATATAAATGAGAAAATGCCACTTTTAAAGGGAAGAGATGCGTTTTCATAGTTCAGGAGATCTAAATTAGTTTTGCAAGTAACCTCAAATTAAAGAATTCAGCTATTGCAATTCTGAACATTTTAGTCTGTGTAAAGAATTAAGGCTTGCCCTACTGTCATGGTCATAGTCTTTTGGGAGAGGGATGGCATTTTTAACTATGAAAAAGATTTCAGTCTTCCTAATGTAAACTAAAATGTTTTATTCATTCAGGATGACTGACCTCTCTTTTTAAATACAACAGTGTGATATTTTTCGGCATTAGAAAAACAATAATTCCATTAGTTTGCAAGAGATGCAAAAGAGGTACTGAATACGACTATAACTAAAGCTAGTAGAAGCATGAAAAAATTTTCTCTGAGCATTTCAGATTAAAAAAATTAAGTGCTGAGTCACAACTGACTTGTGGTGACTGCTCAGGGGGTTTTCAAGGCAAGAGACATTAATAGGTAGCCGTTGTCTGCCTCTGCGTAATTTCCCTGGACTTCCTTATTACTTCCCATCCAAGTACTAACTGTGGCCAACCCTGCTTAGTTTCCAAGTTCTGACAAGTTCAAGCAAGTCAAATATGTGGAACAGACACAGTATGTGATTCTTCTTCTATAGAGATTGTAGTTCTTTGCAGTGTAGTGTTCTATAATATTAACGCAAAATGATGACCCTAAAAATGTTATCCACAAGAAGTTTTTTTTTATTTACTGGACATACGCAACTTGTATGCAAATAACTGCTTCTTTTTTATGGCATAAGTAGAAAAAATAGTCTTGCTTTTGATAAAAACTGAAATTGGTGAGACCATTTCGTACAGGTACGCAGAAAAAACTTTGCAACTGAGAGCCAAACTACAAGTGACACCTGACACTAGTTGGACACTTGTCAGCTTCCCTCAAGTTTTGATGGGAAATGTAGGCAGCTTGGCGGAATGTTGGACAAGTGACAGTTGAAAAATCCATTGGACAGCAGTCAGAGAGCCAAGCTGCAAGACCAGGATGCCTACATTTCCCATCAAAACTTGAGGGAAGCTGGCAAGTGTCCAACTAGTGTCAGGCGTCACTTGTAGTTTGGCTCTGAATCATGGACAGGACAACACAATGAAAGAGACTAGAAAATAAATGTTTCCTATCAAAGGTATACCTGAAACATTGATCATTTTGATTCCCATACTCTGCCTGTGTGAAAGGAAACCTGTTTTGCCACAAGAAGGTCCCAACTCTTACAGTGCAATTCTAAACAGAGTTAGGTCCTTCTAAGCTCATTGACTTCAACTGACTTAGAAGGGTGTAATGCTGTAATGTAGCACATTGTTAGAGTTTCATCCAGAGAGCTTTATTGTTCAGTCCAGCCAACTTGCTTCCTTTGTCAGACATGGCTTTTATCCATGCAGGTCTCACAATGCCTAGCATAGCCATTTTTGGTAGTCAGGGGACCCTCCTTCCCTTTACACCAGCTGAGAAGCTGGCTGGCTCCAACCCTTACAGTACAATCCTAAAGGATCTTGTACTTCCAGCTTTGATGGGTTCAGTTGACCTAGCTCAGTTAACAGCCTAGGGGTTATACTGGATTCAGCACTCCCGCTAGAGAAGCAAGTAAATGCAGCTGCAAAAAAAAAAGACCTTCTCACAACTCAGACTAGCCTGACCTACCTCTCCTACCTTGACACGGCCAATCTGGCCACTTGGATTCATGGTTCAGTAACATCTAGACTAGACTACTGTAATGCTCTCTACATAGGTTTCCCCTCAAAGTTGGCTCAGAAACTCCAGCTGGTGCAGAACGCTGCAGCCCGTTCATTCTCAGGAACTAGATGGAGCATGCATATCACTCCCGTTCTGCAGCCACTCCATTAATTCCCCTCAGTTACTACCACATTTAAAACCCTTCATGGCCTAGGCCCCTCATATCTGTGTGACCACCTCTTCCCCTATGTTCCACCCCAGCAGCTTTGCTCATCTGGACAGGGCCTTCTGCAGATACCACCTTGAAACTGGATAAAATCAAGAGCCACCCTCACAAATGCTTTCTCTGCAATGGCCCCCACCTTATGGAATGGCCTGTCTGAGGAGATCAGGAAAACTCCCACTCTCCTGGCTTTCTGCAAACTATACAAGACTGATTTATTCAGCAGGGCTTCCTACTCAGATTATAGGGCTGTGCCATAGCTCAGAGAGATGCCTTGGTAGGAACAAGGGACTATACGCTACTCTGTTAGGTGCTGTCTGCTGATGTAGATATGTGCCTACCAGGGAGTTTCCACGTTGTAAAATGTGCCATGTAAATTAGTTATACTTTGTTTCAGAAAGACTTCATTTCTATGTTCAGCTTTATGCTTGGTTTTTGAAAAAAAATTTCTGCTACCATACCCAATTGTATCTCTCTCACTGAATGTCCCAAGTTGTTCATAATTGTACTTTGCTCAATGAAAGTCTTAGCTGTTTGATTATATTGTATTTTCCACTTGCACTGTGAAACCGCCTTGGATCTCAGTGAGAAAGGTGGAATGATGATGATGATGATGATGATGATGATGATTGATATTCACTGAAGTCAATGGGCTTGGGAGGGTGTGATTCTATTTAAGATTGCAGAAATTGCAGGATCCATCAAGTGGCATGGTAAAAGTGGCATAATAGTCAAGTAGTTATTTTGTTTTCTTTAAATCATGGAAAAATTCACTTCCAACTCACAATGCACTACATCCTCCTAGGTGACTTCCACACAAGGACCACATTTTGTGGGTTCCTCATTGTTGGTGCAGCTGCAGATAAAGTACTGAATCAATGGGACTTCCTCTTGGTAGATTTCCCTGCAGGTTCCCTGCCCCAGTCCCCCAGAAGAGGCCACTCAGCCATCCTCCACTGGGCCACTAGTGCTTTACAATTTTTTTTAAAAAATGACACTATAATAACATTACATTGGTATACTGTTCTAACTATAGGAGTAGCAGACTTTTTTAATGATAAGAAAACAATACATTGCCAACATGGGGAAATTCTGCTGAAATATTCTCTTTGGATTCTAAAGCAGTCCCCAGTTGCAAACAGTTGCAAACATTAATGCACAAGAGTGGCACAGTGTGGTACAGCTAACTTTAAGAGTTTTTTAAATTTATTTGTGAATAAGACATTCAAGCTTTAAGAATCAAATCCTAGAAATATATGAATAATGAGAAGCGTTATTAAATAATTTATTCTCTATTATGCAAATGACTTTGGGTTTTGCCCCAATGGCTGGCTGGACTGCCCAACGAGATTAAATACAATTTTATTTTGTTTTGGTAGTTCTTGAAGGCCTTTGAGAATTTATGACGTTTATTTTAACTGTTTCTGTTTTAATACACATATTGCTAGGAATGGTGAGTGGAATGAGGAAGAGAGGAAGACCAAAAACCCGCTGGCTGGATACCGTCATGAAAGACACTGGACTGAACATGAAGGAATTGAAAGAAGCAGTCAGAGACAGAAAGGCCTGGAGGGATACGATCTACAGAGTAGCCAAGGATCGGACACGATTAAATGGCTAGGATTGGATTGGTTTTAATACATGGTTGATTAGCTGCTAGGTTTCTTTTTATTCATTTATTTAATCTGATGCCTGTTATGGTTTTTCTTTTATTGATATACTGCTCTTATTGCTTTTATTGATATGTTTGCTGCTGTTTTTATCAGGGCCATTTGCTTTGGATGTTTTCATGTATTTTTATATGTGATTTTGCTTTTTGTGAACCATCTTGGGGGTGTCCTGCAGTGCAGAAAGATGATCACACCCTCATCTCCATAAGGCACCCTCATTCCCATAAGGACAGTTATACCAGGTCCATGGAAAGGTTGCTGGGTGCAATTTTTGTTCTTTTTTCCTTACAACTCTGCAAACGTATCTGGTCAGTATATATTTTTCCTACACACTAAAAGAATTTTTTTTAAAAAGTCATCCAAAATGTTTTAATGAACCAGTTTCTATGCGCCACAATGTGAATACAACAATGGTCAAAAACCAAGATGTTTGAAATGTAAGTATATTGGAACTGTATTAGAATGTACAGCATCTTCTCTGCAAACCATCCCTCTGCAACAGATCCGGGCACAAAAACTTGTTGGTACCTGTGGGTTACTGCTGATGGACTGAGCTAACGGCATGAACTTTGGGGCAATGTATTATATATGTCATGTAAAATATGATATAACTAATATATATGACAGACTCAAGTCAGAACATGATTATTTAGTCTGCTTTCATATCAACCTCTGGTATATCAAACTATGGCCTCCATCTAAGAGAAATTCACTTAAGCCACTAGATTTCTGTTAGTTTTGCTACGTATCTGGTCAGTATATATTTTTCCTACACACTAAAAGAATTTTTTTTTAAAGTTATCCAAAATGTTTTAATGAACCAGTTTCTATGCACCACAATGTGAATACAACAACGGACAAAAACCAAGATGTTTGAAATGTAAGTATATTGGAACTGTATTAGAATGTACAGCATCTTCTCTGCATAAATGCAGTTGAAAGTATATTGTAGTGATAGGAGAAAAAATAAGTCTTTAAAGCATATTTTATTTTAAAGCAGAGGTTCTCAAACTTTTTGAAACAGGACCCACTTCTAAGCTAACTCTGCATTTTGGGATCCATCACTATAAGCCACAGATAGTGTGGGTCTGGGAATCCATAACCATTTTCTAGGTCTATTAGAGGTTTGCAAAAGGAAACAAATGAGCCAGAAACACACCCAGAATTTGCTACTTTGTTTTGTTAGTGGCATCTGGAACAGTGAAGCCAATTTGAGAAACCAAGTTATAACAACACCCTCCCAGCAAAAAGTTCATGTGTTTCACTTTGGTTCCTGTTGCGCAGCAGCAGCAAGCAGGAACTAGGCCAACAGCATCTTGTTTTCCTTGACAGCATTTCTCCTAGGAGATCCAAATAGCAGAGAGCCCTTACAATATGAATTAACTCCATTGGCAAGAAGGGGAAATGTTTGCAATGCGCATTAGTGCATTTTTTTCTGCCACTACTTAGGCAATCTGTTGACAGGAAAAGGGAGTGTGTGCAAGAGTGAAGCTTTTTTTTTGATGCCATCTGGGCAACAGCATTGTCTACCTGCCAATTGGGCCCTAGGAGCACTGCCCTTTGCCCACCTACCAGCTTCAGAAACGTTCCAGTACTTTAACTAACTCCATTGGAGGGAAGGTGTATCTTAGGCATGATTTTTGTCAATACCTGGGCACTGATCTGTCTCCCCTTGCCCTGTCAGGACTCTTGGGTCTTTGGTAGCTGTCAGGAAAAATGCTGCTGGGCAGGATACAAGTGGTCTGTTCATCTCACTTGATAAAAGCCCTGGAAGACTAAAATCATAGGATTCAATTATAAAGCCACTTCCCTGGGAGTAAGCACTATGGAAAAACCTGGAACGTACATACAAGTAGACCTGTTTGCTTTATAGTCTTTCAGAGCTCTCTCTTTTTCTGAGTCAAATGAAACTCAGTGGATCGATGATTTAGAGGGAGGGGGACTGAGGGTCAGTGTTGTTTTTTGTTAAGTGCGCAAACAGCTGCCCAGATTCTCTTTTCCCATCTACCTCCCACTTCAAAAAGAACAGTGTGTGCATACTCAGGCGACACTTGACACCTTCCCCAAGCATTCTTTGAGGGCCATAAACACCAAACCCAATGGTTTTGCATGCTCACAAACCCAATGGCTCAATAGTTTACAAGGAGGATTGTGTTCTGTGCCATTTTGATGCTGTTAAGCACAAAAACAGTTACCTCAAAGAGCCTGGAAGGTCTCATTGCAAGGAACAGGGCCAAAACTCATGATGATGAAAAAAAAACCCAAATTGATTAGATCCAAACCAGCACCGCTGCACCCAGGAAAAAACAATAATGTTATGTAGTTGATTCTGAAACCCCAGATTCAAAACTGAAACAGGAATTTTTTCAGTGCACGCCCTTAATGTCCCTTGACTTCTATACAACAGGTGGCTGAGAAAAAAACAAATCCCAGGGAGTGGATAGAGATTCAGAATGAGAGAGGGGACGCCTAGGAAATAGATCAGTTCCATGCTCTCTTCTGATTTTCTCACTGCTGGGAGGAGGAGATGCCGGAAGCTTTTTTGCCGGCTCCAAAACTTAAGCCCCACAACCTACCAATGAAAGATTTGAGACCCACTTTTCAGTCATAACTTGCGGTTTGAGAACCTCTTTTTCAAAATGTGGTGGTGGTGGTGGTGGTGAAGAGGAGGAGGAGGATAGCGCTGGCCAATATTTTATCATGGTATTTTATGACTTTTATTCATACAAATGGCCTCCTTATGTCTATAGGTGAAATTTAGGGGGAATGGGAGAAGAGAACAGAACATCCTGGACGGAGTTTGTTCTTGTTGGGCTTCTGCATCAAAAATCACCCACCATTTTTCTTGGTGCAATTCTCTTCATGTTCTTCATCGCTTTGATTGGCAACACCCTTCTTCTGTTCCTTATTAAAATGGACTCTGGTCTTCAGACCCTAATGTACTTTTTCATCAGTCAGTTATCGGTCATGGACCTCTGTCAAGTTCTCTCAATTGCTCCCAAAATGACAATGAGCTTTGTAACTCAGAAGTATACTATTTCACTGTATGAATGTGTTGTCCAGATTTTTGTCACACTGGCTGTGGGAGAGGCAGAATGTCTCATCCTGGCTACTATGTTCTATGACAGATATGTAGCTATATGTAGGCCTTTGCAGTATCCAGTCCTCATGAGAAAAATAATCTGCTTCATCCTGTCAGTGTTTGTCTGGCTTTGTCTACAGGCACTGACAAGTGCTCTTTATGTACTTCCTCTTCCTTACTGCAAGTCAAATATAATCTACCATAATCTTTGTGAATATCCAGCACTTATAAAGTTGTCCTGCTCTGACAATTCTAGATATGAAATAGTGACATACATTGGCACTTTCTCAATACTTCTTCTCCCCCTCGCAGTCATCCTTGCTTCCTATGTAGCCATTCTCCTACAAGTCTTAAGGTCTCGCTCCTCTGCAAGAAGCCAGAAGGCCTTGGGAACCTGCCTGTCCCACTTATGTGTAGTGGGGCTCTTCTACGGAGCATGTATTTTGACATACATGACACCTGTATCTGCCTATTCGGCACAAAAGGCCATGATCAACTCAGTGTTTGTTATTTTCGTCCATGCCATGATGAATCCTTTCATATACACCCTGAGGAACCGGGATGTGATAGCAGCATTGAGAAATCTCTTCCCAAAATACAAATTGCATAAATGATTTGCTATGAAAACAAAAATGACCAAGTACATTCCCTTTGGTGTCTAGGAGGCTCTGCCAGGATAAACAGAAAATAGCATGATGACAGATACCAAGTTCAGCTATGTATATTTTAATTTTTTTAAAGCATTGTCACGATAATTATAATAAAAAGTGTACCCAAATGCTGCTTTACATAACCTTTTGGTGGGTCAACTAACATTATTTTTTTCTGTTTAATAATATAACATTGGGATTTGATCTAGAGATGGGCATGAACAGAAAAAAAACACCATGATGTTCGTTGTTCGTTGCCATCCAGGAACAGGCACTCACGAACAACCATGAACATGGCCCTGTTCACGAACATGTTCATGGTTGGCTGTTCATGGGGGCCAGCAGGCTCTTCTCCAGCCATCATCCAAGTTTGGTCAAGATCCCTACTGCACCACTCCCAGAAACCTGACCTGAGCAGGCACCAGGAAAGGTACCAATAATAAATAATAGCTTGTCCCCAGGGCCTGGCAGCAGCCCTATCCCACCACACACAAAGAAAATTAAAGCTCCAATGCACTCTATCAAAATGCCAACAGCAACTGTCTCTCCCTCTCCACTGTCTGCAAAGCCAGAGCTGGGAGCCCCCCTCCCCCCTGGTCTTTGCTCCCTTGTAACAAATTTGGAGTTCCACACTTGAAAGAAAGACCTGCCTATCAAGCTAAATTGGGCTTAGATTGGGGTTTCCAGGGCAACAGCAGGAGTTCAGACAGAGTTCAGACAATCTCTGCCGAAGTTGCCAAGGGAATTGATTGCAGGTGCCAGACTGTCTGGCTTGAACAGCAAGGAACAGCAATGAATGAGGTTTGCAACGACCACCAGTTCATTTAGAATGGGGCCTCACAAACAGCTTGTTCGCGAACAGTAGACTAGGCTATTTGTGGCTTTTTTTGTTCATATTGCTGTTCGTGCCCATCTCTAATTTGATCCTACTAATCATTTACATTAACAGATGCAGAAGATTTACTCTGTATCCCATTCTTTCTTGCCACAATCAACATTCTGTTTTTATTTCTTGTTTACCATCGAAAAGGAAGGTATCTGATTTTTTAAAAAATCTGAGTAACAGCATAGCACCCAAGATTACTATTGGTAGATATTTCAAAACCACTAAAAACTAGCTTTTCCAGCCTGAGGTTCTCCTAGAATTATAACCGATCTTCAGACAACAATGATAAATGCCCATGCCATGCTTCAGAGAGCAGACTGTATACTATCACACCACACTGAGCTTCCTTCCCTCTGCAAACTCTGCCCTCCCAAGGCACTGCCTCCAAATCTCCATTAATGTCCTGAGCGGGCGACCCTAGCTATCACCCATATAAAAGCTACATTATCTTAAAAATTTCCCTTTAGCTGATTTTTTAAAATTACATTTATGTGTTCCTCCCTGATAAGTGGCCCAGGCTAGCCTGCTCTTGTCAGATCTTGTAAGCTAAGCAGACTCACCCCTGACTAGTATTGGAAGGGAGACCACCAAGGAAGTCCAGCGCCATTACAAAGAGGCAAGGAATGGCAAAACACTTCTGTTTGTCCCTTGCCTTGAAAACCATATTGGGTTGCCACAAGTTGGCTACAATTTGATGGCACTTTATCCACACAATAAGTTTTATTAGGGTTGCCAATGCCAGCTACCCAGAGGTGGTGGGTGACCACCACCACCCCACTGCTTGCTGCCACTCAGATGAACAGCAAGAGGAAAATAGCAAGCAAAATGGGGCGATAGGCATTGCCCAGTGCAATGGCTGCTTCCGGTATGACCCAGAAGCAACATCATCATATTGGGTGAATTTGGCCCAAAGTTTGGGGTGAATAATAGAGCATCATCCCTGGCTCAAGGTCATTTCTGGGTCACGCCAGAAGTAGTGTCACCACACCAGGCAATGCTGACCATACCCGACCCATGAATAGAACTTGGGGTTTTGTACAAAACACTGTGGTCCCAAATCTCCAGTGAGGGAGTACTTAAGTCTCAGTCTCTGGGTCCAACTGACATATTGCAGGTCAGTTTAGATTCTTGAGGAGATATGTCCCCTTTATAGGCTCTGAAAAGTAACAGTTCTTCTCCTTTCTTCCTCTCAGGTTCTCTCCTCTCAAACTCCTTTCTTCAAGATTCTTCACTCCCTCTCTACTTCCATCCTCCAACTGTTCTGTTACTATGCAACCACCTCTCAGTCTCTCTCTTTTAAAATAACAAATATTTTTACCAGGCTTACACTAGCTTAAACTAGCTTACACTAGCAGCCACAGACTCATATCTGAAACTTGACAGACAGCATGTCTCATGTAGTATTCTTCAGCATGAGGACAGTTAAAGAAAAGAAAGGATACTTATTCATCCTGTTATGTACTGGGTTGAGTTCAGACTGAGCTAAGCTCCTAATGCCTTGATGTTCATTGGTTGTTACTTGTTGGCAGCAGCCAATCGGTCTGCAGAAATAAAGACCAATCACAGGGCTGCAAATCAGTTACCTTGTTTATAGTTAATGCAAATTGAGGATTCTAGTTGTGTGTGTGTTACTATTGGTTATTGCTTGAAACGGGTGTGGGGTTTATGTGTATATATTGGCTCCTCTTGAGCCTCTGCTTTTCTCTGTCTCCTTCCAGTTCTCAATAAAGCTGTTACTATGAGCTGAAATCTGTATTCCTTTTGAGCTGAAATCACAATACATAATACATCCTAAAGGTGAGATATGGCTGTAACCAGGGGTCATTTCGTAGAAAAAGAGCTGGAGGAATTCATCAGCACAACTCATTAGCATAACTCATTAGCATATGCCACACTCCCTGACATCACCTATCCTGGCAGTTTTAGACCCAATCCTGGCAATTCAGGGTCGAAATTGGGCCCAAAATGGCAAAAAGGGGCTGAAAATGGCCAAAAAGGGGCCCAAAATGGTCAGGATCAGAACGCTGCTGAGTGGGAGAGTGATCCACCACCCGTCAGAAGCCCGATCTGGGTCGTTTCAGCCCCAATTCAGGCTGAAATGGGCCCAAAATGGCTGAGAGTCAGGTGAGTGGGGCCAGTTGACATGTGACCTCTTTGGGGAACTGCCGGAACTGCGTTCCCGCACGTTCCCCCTAGAAATAAGCCCTGGCTGTAACCACACCTCAAGGGTTGCCAGGTCTGGGTTGGGAAATCCCTGGAGATTTGGGGGTGGAGCCTAGAGAGGGGAGGGATCTCAGCAGGGTATAATGTCATAGAGTTCAGCCTTTAAAGCAGCCATTTTTCCCAGAGTAACTGATCTCTGTTTTCTGGAAATTAGTTGTAATTCCAAGTCCCATCTGGAAGTTGGCAACACCAGTTATTGCTCTTTCTCCATCACTCACAACTGAGAGCGGAACTACAAGTGACAAAAGGCACAGGTTGGACACTTGTCAGCTTCCCTCAAGTTTTGATGGGAAATGTAGGCAGCTTGGTGGAATGTTGGACAAGTGACAGTTGAAAAGTCCATTGGACAGCAGTCAGAGAGCCAAGCTGCAAGACCAGGATGCCTACGTTTCCCATCAAAACTTGAGGGAAGCTGACAAGTGTCCAACCTGTGCCTTTTGTCACTTGTAGTTCCGCTCTGAATTGTCTTATCCACACAGGACAATATAGTTGGAAATGACTGTTATAGCACAATGGTAGCACAGTTTCCAGTGACACATGGACACAACCTATTTTACTTTCTGTTATAAGCAATAGAATAGTATATTGTAGAGACTGTCATCATAGAACAATTACTGTGTCACTAATCGAGTTAATATGGACACTGTGAACTCCAGACCTTGAATTATAAACCATTCAGGGTGAATGGTTGCTTGTTCTCTGGGCAAGGAGTTGAATTACTTGCCTCAGTGTTCTCTGGACCTTAAAATGGCCCACTCTCAAAGTTTGTGTCCACTTTTAACCAGGCCCTGACTCATGTGGAGACCTGATATGTAACATCTTCTCCTTTTTTAAGAGGGAAGGGAATCACACAAACCAAGCCTTGGTACTCACACTGAGGGTTCAGTTCTGGCATAATCTGTGTTGGCAGAAGAGACAGACTTCAAGCACCGCCGTACCACATTATTCCAGTACTGCCCTGATCTGTGAACAAGTTTAAACTGTGAACTATGTTTAAACTGTGGTGACATGTCCAGTTGGGATGGGGCTAGGAATGTAAATACAATCCTTGCAAAAGTTCTTGAGCGTATATAATTTGAATTAGGCTCAGGCATTCAGGAGCAGAGGATGGAAAGGATTTCTGATCCGAAGAAAAAGGGTTTTCTTACTGCCCAGCAGAGGTCTCTGGTTTTCACCAGAAGAGCAGCAGCAGCCGACTTCTCTCTTTGCTCCAAACAACGGCGTCTTTTTTTCCGGGTTAGACTGAGGTCACTGCAGCGTCACCTGTCTCTTACGTTTGTTTTTCAATGAGGCCTCAGTAAGGAAAAACCTGCACCGTCACCTGTCTCCTGCGTTTGGGTTTCGATGAGGCCTCGGTAGGGAAAAACTCTCCCCCTTTTGCTGTTTCTGTTTCCAGCGATGATCGTCTCCTGCTTTGTTCCTCTCAGGGTGCTCTAGAGCGATTAACAACATTTCTCTTCTTCCATCTTTTTCTGCCCACATTTGCCTTCCTTCCCCCCCTTCCAGTCCACTTTTATAGATGGGTGCAGGTTTCAGAAAGGCTTTCCTAAAGGCAAAGGAAAGAAGCATTATAATATAAGACAGGAGGAGGATATACCAAAGCTTTGAGCTGTTGATGTCTTTTGTTCGGGATCTTCTGTGGGAAACTAGGATCTTAATACGAATGATATGTCTTTGTCCAGCATGCTGTAGTAGAACATGAAGGAAAGGAAAGAATGTGTATGAGCATATTAAGAGCACCTGCACTCCCATCTCTAGCCTGCTTGTTATTTTTTGTATTGTAAGCCTTAAACATTCAGGAGCACCATAAGAGGAAACCTTATGTATGACATAAAGAGTCAGATGGTAATGATATTTCAAACAGATGAAGACTTTGGTGAAGCAGCTCCAAGAGCCAGGGTGGTGTAGTGCTTAGTCTATGAGAATACAGCTCAGAAACCCAAGTTCAGATCTCCACATCTCTCAAAAAGTCACTGTCTCTTAGAGCCAAGCTACAAGTGACAAATGACACTTGCCTGGCAAGTGAACAGACTCACGTGTATTCCTCCCTGTTCACTTGCCATTCACTTGCGCTCCATTTGATCAAGTGGAGAGCAAGTGAATGGCAAGTGAACAGAGAGGAATACACATGAGCCTGTTCACTTGCCAGGCAAGTGTCATTCGTCACTTATAGCTTGGCTCTGAGGCTAGCCTGCCTCACAGGGTTGTTGTGAAGCTAAAATGGAAAGGATGCAGGGCCATTTATCCTGCTCTGAGTTTCAGGGCAAAAGGGTATGACAATGGTATTTTCTCATTTTGTTTCCATTCTACAGGTTGTAGAGTTTCCTTAGAAAATGGCTTCCCAGAAGTTTCCACTTTCACAGAAAAAGGCAGAAGAAACTGGGTATTTGGGCCCAACAGATATCTTTGGCACTTGGACTAGAACAGAGCCTTCCTTATTTTCTTCAGTCACCGGGCAGGTCCCGGAAGCCTGTTGCTCCCTAAAAGAAGAGCCAATTGACACCCACCCTGAGATCCTCCTCGCTCGGTCCAAAGACATTGAAGAAGGTAACAGACAGAGGTTTCGGTGGGGAAACATTCCTTTGGGAGAAACTCCCCGGCAGACCCTGTCCCGGCTGGATGAAGCAGCCCAGAGATGGCTACGGCCGCAAGATCGCACTAAGGGACAGATTGTGGATATGATAGTCCTGGAACAGTTTCTGCAAGTGTTGCCATGGGAAATGCAGACCTGGGTGAGAGCCAAGGAACCAAGAAGCAGTGAGGAGGCAGCTTGGCTGGCTGAGGCCTACCTGGGACAGCAGGTATCTGCTAGGAAAGCAAAGCGCCCCCTCATGATGTATTTCTGCCTTAGGATTGAATGAAGATCTGGATTTCCTCACTCACTAATGGTGTTAATAGCTCAGCATGACCTACTCTATACAGTTGTACATTGGTTCTGCCTGACTTCTTTCACACTGCACCCTCTTTGATTGGACTACTTTGCTCATTTTCCTCAGTTAGGAGTCATCCTTCCCTACCCACTCTGTATGGATTTATTTCTCTTTTGATCGTTTATTGCTTCAAATTGGCCTCTCTTTGTGACATCTCCCCCCAACGCCTCTCTATTGCTTATAACTCTAAATATAGATTTATGTGCCCAGTAGATGTTCTCTCCACTGTATCTGATGAAGTGATCTCTGTCTCACAAAAGCTTATGATGGAAGGAATTTTGTTAGTCATTAAGGTGCCACTAGACTTCCATGTGATTTTGTGGCAACAGACTAACACGGCTACTCTTCTGGAATTACCAGTATGACATAACAAACAAATTTCTTATTGGCCCCAAGAATTGACAAACATCAGCAATCCTAAAGACACTTTCCTGGGAGTAAGTCCTATTGAATAATATGGGACTTACTTCTGAGTAGACTTGCTTAGGATTACTCCCACAACTGCTTGTCTCACTGTGCAATCCTAAACAGAATTACTCCAGTCTAAGCTCTGGCCTGAGACTGGAGTAGCTCTGCTTAGGACTGAACTGTCAGTCAGAGCATGCAGAAGAGCTCAGGAAGCAACTGTCCCTTTGGCAATTGTTCCAGCTCATCAGGGAGGCCTGAGCCACATGCCCCGCCCCCCTGATAATATCGTTGCTAAAATACATGCTTAAGAAGAGGATCAAATGTATTATGTACTTGCTTTTTTTCCTAGTGGCCTGTGGCCTTCCATGAAGTGGCAGTGTATTTCACCCAAGAGGAATGGGATCTTTTGGATGAGGATCAAAGGGATTTGTATTACAACGTCATGCAGGAGAATTCGGAGAACGTGGCTTCATTGGGTAAGGATTCCTTTCACAGTAGGACCTATTCACACAATGGTTGGAGTCCCTAGCTACCTGGAAATGATACAAGCCTTTGTACCCTTGTCAGCTATGGATAAGCCTTTCATCCAGAAATTAACATGATCAGTCTGTTTCATTGCCTTTCTGGATGATTTTCTATGCCAGTACTAAATATAAACTTGCATTCAACTGACTTATTTTTCATACTCACCGTGGATGGCTATTTTACACATCTGTCATTCCCTCCCTTTCATCCTGTCTCTTTCCTTGTCCCAGAGCTGCTGATTGCAAAATCTGATCCAGTTCTCCATCTGGCATGTACAGAAGAGCCACACATCACAGAGTTCCAAAAACCAAATAACAAGAAAATTACTGCCAAAGGCATTGTAAGTGGTGACAATGTAATTGAACTTGGTAAGTGCCTCTCTGTATTTATTTATTTTAAGTATTAATGCTCCACCTATAGGCAGCTATAAGTTCATAAACATGCAGATACTTAATCAAGAGTCATTTGACTCTTTTAGCTGGTTTATAGAACTACATTCTCATTTATTTTGTGTTTCCCCTTAGCACAGAGATGGGGGCAATTAAGGACAGGCAAGAAACATCTGGCCAGCCACTGCAGGAGACCAAACGCTGGACCAGAGGGGCTTTTGATTAGATCCAAAGTGGCAATTTTTATGCTCCTTTCTGTAATAAGAGTCTTCTAAATCCATCCTCTGATCTTGTTGTTTCCTATGATCCAGAGTTGCCATCTTCCAAACTAGACCAGATTTCCTCTCACCATGAATATGACTTGCTGTTCCAGAGGGAGCAAGAGAAAAAGATTCAGAGGCTGAATGAGGAGACTAGGCCAAGACACTCTTGTCTAGGTGAGATCAGCCTATGTGGAACAGGTATGAGGAGATTGAACCATGTCCAGCATGAATCTCCACTGCTGTCTTCCTTCTCATAGGTGAGATGAGACAGTGGACTAGAGCATTCTGTGAGTGCATCTACGATACATTCAGCATTCTATCGTGGCTGCTTGATGTAGAGCAATGATCCCCACCGTGAGGCCTGCCACTGTGATTCAGGGCTTCCGCTTCCACCTATTCACACAGTGCTTTGAGTCCCTGGCAGCTGCGTTTTTAAAGCAGACCATGCTGAATTTCCCTTATGCTGCTATGAGCTGTGCCGGTCACATAACAGGCAGCCTGGACTGACTTGTGATAACTTAAAAACATTGTGACTGTGAATTGTTACCCAAAGAAATAACAACAACAACAACAACAACATTCAATTTATATACCTCACTCCAGGACAACTTAATGCCCACTCAGAGCGGTTTACAAAGTATGCCATTATTATCCCCACAACAATAATCACTCTGTGAGGTGGGTGGGGCTGAGAGAGCTCCTAGAAGCTGTGACTTACCCAAGGTCACCCAGCTGGCTTCAAGTGGAGGAGTGGGGAATCAAAACCGGCTCTCCAGATTAGAGTCCCATGCTCTTAACCACTACACCAAACTGGGCTCAAAGTGTGGCCTGGGCTCAGCGCATGGCACAGGTATATATACAATTGGATCACCCTAGAGAAGCACAGATAGAAACAAGCATGAGCAACTTAATAGTATTAAGCCAGTTTGGTGTAGTGGTTAAGGGTGCGGGACTCTAATCTGGAGAGCCGGGTTTGATTCCCCACTCCTCCACTTGAAGCCAGCTAGGTGACCTTGGGTGACCTGGGTGACAGTTCTCTGGAGCTCTCTCAGCCCCACCCACCTCACAGGGTGTTTTGTTGTGGGGATAATAATGGCATACTTTGTAAACCGCTCTGAGTGGGCATTAAGTTGTCCTGAAGGGCGGTATATAAATTGAATGTTATTATTATTTAAAGTCCACTCTCCTCGCAAGCGGGCTCAGAGCAGATAAGAACAACGTTTAAATTTACATTAAACATTTCCATTTAAAACCATACAATTCAGTAGTAAAAAAAAAACTGCTCTAAGCCGTGGCCAATATTACCTAGCCCCAATAAAACGTTTCTAAAAATATTTCTATGGGTGGGAGCTGAGAGACAGCAATGGTCCAGTAGATGGAAAAAGAAAAAAACAGGACGGGGTTACCTCCCCCTCCCCAGCTGGCCATCAGGAAGGCTTAACCATAGCCCTGCCTCAACCATATGCCTGGCAGGAATGATACCTTGTCAGCTTTGGATAAGCCCTTCATCCATGATCAGTCCATGATCAGTCTGTTTCCTCACCTTTCTGGATGATTTTCTATGCCAGTACTAAATATAAACTTGCATTCAACTGACTTATTTTTCATACTCACCGTGGATGGCTATTTTATACATCTTTCATTCCCTCCCTTTCATCCTGTCTCTTTCCTTGTCCCAGAGCTGCTGATTGCAAAATCTGATCCAGTTCTCCATCTGGCATGTACAGAAGAGCCACACATCACAGAGTTCCAAAAACCAAATAACAAGAAAATTACTGCCAAAGGCATTGTAAGTGGTGACAATGTAATTGAACTTGGTGAGTGCCTCTCTGTATTTACTTATTTTAAGCATTAATGCTTCACCTATAGGCAGCTATAAATTCATAAAAATGCAAATACCTAATCAATTAAATGCAATCCAACATAAAACCAATAAATTCATATCCCCCTCAAAAGAAAAACATCAGCATTGAACCCATGTTCCAAAGGACAAGAGGGAGACAGATGGTCTTCCCAAGGGAGACAAAATGAGCTTTGTCTCATGAAAGCTTAGACCCTGGAAACTTTTGTTGTTTTTAAGGTGCTACAGGACTTGAATTTTGTTCCCTAGAAAAGGAATACTATAATCTAGGACTACCGTTGAAATGACCTTGTCCTTGATGGCCATCTAAATAGTCTCAGGCTGAAGTGAACCATACACCACAGCCTTGAGTGATGATGTAAACCTAGACAACTGAGAAGGTTTATACAAGAGCAAGTAAGGTAGTTTGGGCCTGACGATTAGGGCTTTAAAGGTCATGATCAGCTTCTTGAACTGAACCCAGACATGAGCTGGGAGTCAATTAACAGTGTGATCCTATACAGAGCTATTCCAGTCTAAGCCTATTGATTTTAATGAGCTTAGACTGGAGTACCTCTGCATAAGATTTCAGTGTAAGTCAAGAACAGGTGTGATTGTACTTCCCCGTTGTGGACATCCTCTGTTTATTAGATTCAGCTAGTGTGAGGACAGATGTTCATAATTACACCTGCCCTGTGACTCCCCATATCTAACCAACATTCTGCCCTTTTTTCTAGGATTAATTCATAAAATCAAAATTGATATAGATTTATAGAACTACATTCACATTTCTTTTGCCTGTTTCCCCTTAGCACAGAGATGGGGGCAGTTAAGGACAGGCAAGAAACATCTGGCCAGCCACTGCAGGAGACCGAATGCTGGACCAGAGGGACTTTTGATTAGATCCAAAGTGGCAATTTTTATGCTCCTTTTTGTAATAAGAGTCTTCTAAATCCATCCTCTAATCTTGTTGTTTCCTGTGATCCAGAATTGCCATCTTCCAAACTAGACCAGATTTCCTCTCATCATGAATATGACTTGATGTTCCAGAGGGAGCAAGAGAAAAAGATTCAGATGCTGAATGAGACTAGCCCAAGAGAGTCTCATGCAGGTGGGATCAGCCTATGTGGAACAGGTATGAGGAGATTCAACCATGTCCAGCATGAATCTCCACTGCTCTCTTCTTTCCCATAGGTGAGACGAGACAGCAGACTAGAGCATTCTATGAGTGCACCTACGATACACTCAGCATTCCATTGTGGCTCCTTGATGTAGAGCAATGATCCCCACCATAAGGCCTGCCAGTGTGATTCAGGGATTCCACATCCTTCTCCAAACCAAAGAACCAATCCCTTAGAGCATGAGCTGTTTCTGAAGTGCCCAGGTGGTATCACCTTTGTGTCTGCAGGGAGCATCTATTTGGAAACAGCTCTCTCCATCATAAAACAATGATTGGCTTAGAACTTGTCAGCATTTTGTGATTGGCCCAGCACCTATGGCAGCTACTTTGTGGTTAGCCATGTCCCCACTTGGTAGCCATTTTGTGATTGCACCCACTACCTGTTCTCAAAATTCCAAGAAAACCCATAGAGTAACTTTACAAGTCACTGTGTAAAGGAAGACCAGCAGTGGCCAGCCATCTCCCACTGGAGGTTGTCTGCCAATGCTGATCTCTCCATGAGGAACTGCTAAGTTTCCAGGGGTCAGTTTTTAAAATATTGCTGTAAGTCCCAAACAGTCCTGTATCCCTTCTTTCTCCTCTCTGGCTGTGCCACATATCCTTAAAGCCAGGGCTGTTTGTGGTTTATATGCTGTCAGTTAGCTGTGTTTGTATCAAAAGATACATTTTTATTTCCTCTTCGCTTTTCCTGTCATTTTTGTCTTCTCCCTCTCTTTGATCAAGTTCCAGTGGGGTTTTCTTTATTTCTATATTTCTTTATTTTGCATCTGATGAAGAGACCTGTGGTTCTCGAAAGCTTATGCTACAATAAAGTTGGTTAGTCTTAAAGGTGCTATTGGACTCTCCTATTTTGCGACTACAGACTAACATGGCTAACTCCTCTGGTCCTTTATTCCTGTAGGTGATGCTTCAGGAAGTATGAATGTGTGTAAGAATCCTCAGCAGAGAGATGCTACAACAGAGCAACCACATGAAACATCGTGGTGGGATATTTTCTTTGAACCTAAGCGTCCTGAAGCAATTGAGATCAAATCAGTAGGACATCAGGGAATATTGCCAGAGCTCATGCAAGGATATTCAGCTCCTAGGAAAGGGAATTTCACAAAAAGGAAGCCCCCGTTAAGAGTGAATTATCCCTGCTCTGTTTGTGGGAAAAGTTTTGATCGGCGTGCTAACTTAATTAAACACCAGAGAATCCATACAGGGGAGAAGCCATATTCATGTGCAGAATGTGGAAAACGTTTTGATCAGCAATCCAACCTCAATGTCCATTTGCGAGTTCATACAGGAGAGAAGCCTTATGCCTGCCCTGACTGTGGGAGACGTTTTACCATCAAATCTCACTTACATGGACACTATAGGATCCACACAGGAGAGAAACCCTATGAATGTGAAAGATGTGGGAGGAGGTTTCGTGTAAAATCGTGTCTGAATAAGCACCAAAGAACCCATGCAGGAGAAAAATATTTTGTGTGTCCCATCTGTGATAAAACTTTCACCTGCAGCTCTGATCTTATTAAACACCGAGTTACTCACTCAAGATAGAACAATTGCATGTACTCTGAGTGCGGGGAAAATTTCGCCAATAGATCAGATCTTAACAAACATGAGAGGAGAAAAACCTTGTATGTGCCCATCTGTGAGAAAAGTTTCCAAGATGTTTCTCAGAAGAACAAACATCAGAGAATTCACACTGAAGAAACACCTTATGAATGCTCCATCTATGAAGAAAAGTTCAGAGATGGCTCCCAACAAAACAAACACTAGAGAATTTGTGTGCTATAGAACACTTAGTACACATTGATGCAAATATGTAGTGGATGCTGAGGGGGCACAGTGTACACATTCTCAAAAAAAACTTTATAGGTGCTCCCGAGTGTATAGAAAAAAAATGCTTTGGATCTTGATAAGCAAAAGTGAATCCACATAGCTAGGAATAAGCACCAGAAAAGAAAAAAAAAACAGTGAGAAATATGGGCCTTTTCTACACAGGTTATTTGCACCAGTTTCAATGATTTTGAGAAGCATGTGTTTTCTTACTTCCCCACAATATTGTGGTACATTTGTGCACATTCCAGGTTTCCCCGATATTTCCCTAACCTGCTTTACTGCGAAGTTTGGGAAACCACACAGCAAAGCCTTGACAGCTGCTGTGTGGATTTTCCCAGTCCTGCCCACACAGCAGCCATTTCTCCATCTCCATCACCATTTTGTTTTATGCATTGTCGAAGGCTTTCACGGCCGGAGAACGATGGTTGTTGTGGGTTTTCCGGGCTGTATTGCCGTGGTCTTGGCATTGTAGTTCCTGACGTTTCGCCAGCAGCTGTGGCTGGCATCTTCAGAGGTGTAGCACCAATGTAGCAGAGGTGTAGCACCAATTCACAAGCATAAGCAAAACTTCAACAGGAAAGAAGAAACCTTAAGAATGAACAGAGCATGGTTTCCAGTTCTGAAAAACACCAGGCTAACAAAACATTCTATCCCCGACAATAGCCCTGCAGAGAAGATTAGCACATCAAGTACCAATCCATATGCAAAAGAACCTCCTCAGGATACAGTGAAGCCTCCCGCCATTAGCATTCCACACCCTGGGAAACTCTTACAGGATGACTCAGCTCAACCCCACCCCTCCTGAGTAGATACAAATAACCTACATCTTTTCCACACTGTGACACTGAGAGATCTCTGTCTTTTGGTGCTACACCTCTGAAGATGCCAGCCACAGCTGCTGGCGAAACGTCAGGAACTACAATGCCAAGACCACGGCAATACAGCCCGGAAAACCCACAACAACCACCATTTTGTTTGCTTTTTTAAAACCAGCATTTAAGTAGTTATAATGTTATAAGAGTATGCTTATTAGGTTTTCTGAATTCTCAGTTTTCATTTTCTAAAACCTAAATCTCTAGTCCCTTTTGTTGCAGTGATATAAGGGGAAATGCATACCTCTGCAAGAAAAGTGGCCAAAAACTTGCTTTTTTAAAAAAGTTGAGACTTCAGAGAACCTGATAAGCATATTGCTATAACATTATAACTATTCAATTGCCAGTTAAGAAAACAAGTCCTTAGCCTCTTTTATTACAGAGATATGTCTTTACTCTTGTATCTCTGCGACATAAGGGACTAGTGTCTTCTTTAAAAAAATGAAAGCAAAGAATTCAGAGGTTACACAGATGGTTATATTGATATTCAATGCAATAATGACACCAAAAAATCCTGAAAAAGCCCTTGTGATGTGAGGAGGAGGGTAGCCTCTGCCAGGGAACTAGGGCAGGGAAACCTGCCATGTGGAAATCCCATTGGCAGCCTCAGCAGTGACACGGAAACTACAAACGCCTGTCCCCTCATGGAAAACACCATTTTCTTGCAACTCTGTGTTTTATTAGTGAGCAGTGAATCCAGCTGGGATCTAAATGTTAATAGGCATCTATGGGTGGGTGGGGTAGGGGGGGCTAGCAATGAAGTAGTTCACACACAACTCTTTTTGTGCATGACTGTGAATAGCTGTTGTCTTAGAGGATGCTTTATTTTGCACTGAAGACTCCTGCTGTGGAAGAGCTGTGGCTCACATGCATTGGACCATGCAAAAAATTCCAGGTTCAGTCTGCAGTTAAAAGGATCTCCGGCAACTGATGCTTTGAAAGACTTCTTTGCCTGAGACTCTGGACAGCTGCTGCTGCCAATCAGAATCCACAGTGCTAAGCTAGGTAGACCAACATTGAAGTCAACAAGCTTAGACTAAAGTAATTCTGCTTAGGATTTCCCTGTTGACTCAGTATAAAGCAGTTTCCTATGTACAGATCCTTGGTTGGTTGAGGCGAATTCAACATGAAGCAATCCGCTTCTCTTGAAATGATTTCCGACACCCTGGCCTGGCAGGGTCATGCCAGTGTCTGGCAAAGCAACGGTTTCTTCTTGGTAACTAGCATCCCGTCCTGATTCAAAATGGTACATCCTACGCTTCCAATCCTGGGAGTGAAATTGGGTACAAGAAAAGACAGAAAGGGATTAGGGACGCTGCTTCAACCTCACAATGCTACTGCTGTTGGAAGTGGAACCGTTCAGAATTGTAAATTCTCATAAAGTTTGTTTTAAACATCCAGTAGTCTGCAAGGCCTGAGAGCCATATTCAACCAAGTCAAGTTTGATGCACTATTATAGATCCTGCCACAAAATGTCCTCCTGATACTCGCCCGCCAGGATGAGGCTTGTTTTTTCCAACTGCCCTGTGAGTTTGCATTGTTGTTCCCATTTTTTCTTCATTATTACTATAGCACTTTGCAGCATATGAACTGCTTCCCATTTCTTATTTATTTATTTTCATATCCACTGTGAAAAGTGGAGTTAGAGTACATGAAGATGGCTTTGTCAAAGACAGGTGACATGCATTAATATCGGAAGACGGATTTGAACCTTGGTCTTTTTCAGAAGGAAACTACACGGGATGCCCAACGCATGTTCTTCACATGTTGGTTTTCCACAAGTTTCCATGGAAAGTGTAGTGAGAAAGAAGGTCCACTCAATGCGATCGCCTGCCAGGGAGAAGAGGGAGAGAGTCCCTCCCACCGCTAGAGGACCGTATTGAGGAGCCCAGGAAGCAAGCAGCCAGCCAGCACCGCTGCCCCCCCCCTGCATGCCCACCTCACCATGAGGCAGTGATGCCCAGTGCTTCCTCCTCCTCCAGCCCCAGCCAGGAGTACTTCAGCAGCCCCAGTCACCATGCTCCGTCGCCTCTTCAGGACCAAGGGCAGCAAGAGGGAGCTGGTGTGCTGCCCTTGCAGAGTGTGGAGTGCATTTAGGGGAGCAAGCTGGTGGCAGCATCCAGAAGGATCCAAGCAGACTATGCTCCAGCCCTTGGTCCTGGGAAGACCAAGGGTGGAGTGTGCATGGCATTAGCTTGGTCCCAGAGTGGGAGCTGGTGGCTGGGGCTGCCGCAAGCACTCCCAACTGGGGCAGAAGGAGGAGAGAGTGCTGGGCAATACCGCTACATGGCGAGGCAGGAATGCGGGGGTGGGGGTAGCTGTTTGCTTCCTGGACTTCTCAATATGGTCCTCGAGCGGTGGGAGGGATTCTCTCCCTCTTCTCCATGGCAGGTAATCGTATCAAGCAGCCATTCTTCCTCACTGCACTTCCCGTGGAAACTTGGGGGAAACCGATGTGTGAAGAACACGTGTTGGGCCTCTTGTGCAGTTTCCCTCTCAGCCAGTGCCAAGATCCACCACAAGAGGTCTGGTAGGTGAGGCTAAAAACTTGCTGACCATTCTTCCTCCTATTCCTGAAAGGCTGCCACTCTGCCACGTGGCTGATCCTTGTATCGGAATGCAGAATATTGGGATCTGCTTAGCTACAGCTTCTTCAGTCCATGACTGCTTTAGCTGATTTGTCTTGGTGGTGTTTGTGTAGTGATGGAATTTGAGAGGTTTTGTTAAGCTTGCAAGGTGACAAATAAAAAAAAATTGAGAAAAGTGGTGAAGATGAAATCAGCCTTTGATTTCCAATGAGATTTAACAGAGCCCTGCTGGATCAGGACAGTGGTCATTCTAGACTAGCAACCTCTTCCTCACAGTGGCCAACCACAGTGACCTGAAAGGGCCCACAAGAAGTGTAGGAGCCTAAAGCCTGCTGCTGCTGCTGTCTCCCCCCCCCCCCAAAAAAAACCTGTATTCAAAACCATACTGCCTCTGAACACACAGATTTATCTAACTGTTGAAGCCACCTAAACTAGGGACCATCACCAAATCCAGCAGCCTTGTCTTTCCTCATAGGAAAGGTGTTCTAATACTGTCATCATTTGGGTTGCCCCTTTTTGCACCTTCTGGCAGAGCTGAACCCTGCCTGAAAGCTCCATCCTCTGGCCTTAGACGGGACTTCTTGTTTCAGACAGACTACTAACATAAGCACCAAACATGACAATTCTGCACGGCTGCTGCCCTGTAGGAAGAATTTATTTGCCTTAGGCCAACCAAGAAAGATCCCCTTCTTGCATATTTACAGCCATCACATGTAGGCCTTCCAAAGAAGAACAGTTGTGAGACATAAGATGCAAGAGCCAGTGTAGTGGTTAGAGCATTGGACTAGGCCCTGAAACAAGCAGGTTCAAATCCCCACGCTGCCATGGAAGCTTTCGGGGAGATCTTGGGCCTGTTACATTCACTCAGACAAACCTCTCACAGAGTTGTTTTCTTGCGGATAGAGCAGAGGAGGTATTTAGTCACTTTGGACCCTACACTGTAGGTTAGTGTGATTATCCTCGTAGATAAGAGAAGGAGGAAAATGCCTTTCTCTAAAACATCAAAAAGCTTCACAACAGAGACATCAACAGCTCCTTTTGGCAGCTTTTACTTGAAATGCCAGCTCATAGGTTAAGTAGATCATGACCTGGACGCAGATCTTCTCAGAGCTGGTCCCTTTCCTTTGGAACAGCCTCCTAGAGAACGCTGGGCAGGCACAGTTCTTGATATGCACTGAGTGCTGTCGGAGAGACTTTTTGCTGAATGGGCATAACTGCTAGATTTGTGGATAGCATGGCAATTCAAAGAGAATGGGCTAAGGAGTCCCAAACCTTATTGAACATGTGGGCACTTCTGGAATTTTGAGAACATCACCCTGTGATGGAGGAAGCTGTCTCTGGGCTCTGGAAATACAAAATGATGCTTCCTTTTCTAAAGCTCCCTCTACTCTACCCAGGTGGAGAAAGCCAGGATTGGTTCTTTGCTTTGAGGAAGAGATGAAAATGGACACCAGGAAACACATGGCAGGGGCCAGGGTAGAGGCACCATGTCAGGTATCACTAAACTAAGGAGTACTTGGGTGATGGACCTGTTACCTTTATTTATTTATTATGCCCCACAC
The DNA here is from genome assembly GCF_028583425.1 of Eublepharis macularius. NCBI lineage: Eukaryota > Metazoa > Chordata > Lepidosauria > Squamata > Eublepharidae > Eublepharis > Eublepharis macularius. The sequence goes on along the minus strand of NC_072793.1, from coordinate 155,146,507 downwards.
ATAAATTTGTAATTCACCTTAGGCCTCTTTTTTTTCAGGTGGGGACAACATATTTAAAATAAATAAATGCACCAAAGGTATTTGGTGCCTAAATGACCCAAATTCCCACTGATTTTGGAGAGAAAAATAGCTCAAATACTGAAGCAGCAGGGCTGGAACTGTGACATCTAATTTTTTTCCTCTAGTTTAGCTTAGAAATAGAAACTTAGAGCTGGAAGGCCATCTAATCCAAAGGTCATCTAATCCAACTCCCTGCAAAATGCAAGAAATTCACACCTATTTCCGCCCCCCTTGCCCCAGTGACTCCTGCTCTATGTCCAGAGAAAGGCAAAAAACCCGTTCCATCTGAACTTTTTAAGGGACTTGTTGTGAAAACTCTTACACATTAATTTTTGGGAGTTTGGTTATTCAGCCCTGTCCAGATACTACAGCACACAAGTTTCCAACTTAATGGAGATATGAAAACCCATAGGTTTGCTAACAGGACAAATGGCAATTTACAAGGGAAATTTCAGAAAAATGCCATCCAAATCAGGCTGAAGTCCCATTCCTGTTGTGCCATGGCCTCAATCAGAATTAGCCCTGTGAGCCTGGAAACTGCACTTTTTAAAAAAATGCTGGATGCTCCAGTTGAGCTCCAGTCAATCTCAGCAACTTCATTTTGGCTACATGATGAGCTGGAAGCAAGACATAGTGAAAATATTTACATATGACAGGGAAGAACATCTCACAAAGACATATTATGAAGTCCTGTTGGCATCACTGATACATCACAAACTGGAATTTTCCTCCAGCTACCCAATCAAAGGGCAAAGACATCATCTCTCATTTGAATACAAGATGGTATATGATGGGACAGGCAGGTGAGCTCAGTATTGAGGCATTCATCAGAGAGGCAAACAGCTGAAAGGAGGCACTGAGGAATGAAAAAAATGGCTCCTCAGAAGAAGAAGGCCCAGCCTCAGAAGAAACAGAACCAGAAACTGCCTAAACAGCCCAAACCAGGGAAGCAGGAGAGGAGGAAACGGGCTGGGAGGCGAGTGACTAAGGCCAGGAATCCAACGCGGTCTTCTAGCAAGCTTGTGTCAAAGATACTAAAGCAGCTGTGCCAAGAAAAGGAACCCCTCCCAGCCAAAAATGACAAAAAGACAGTCTTTGCACAACGCTGTTTCCTCTCCAGCCAAGATGGACAGCAGCAATGTTTCCTCAGCAACTACGTCTCCTCCCAAGCTGCAGGTGGTACAGTGGACAGCCTCAATGTGCCCATGGTAACTGCCTGTCCTTACAAGCCCGCTGGGACCAGATGGACTGCCACAATGGGTCCTCCACAACCAAGTGCCCTGACAAGCCAGCTGTGGCCAGATGGGCAACAATACATCTTTGGCAATGCAGCGCCCTCACAAGCCCTCTACAGCCAGATGGGCACTCTTGGTGCCAAAGAGCTGCACTATGAAGCTCATGAGAAGATGCCCAGGCAATCAGTCATGTGCTTGTTTGCCAACAAGCCCAACACCCCTCGATTTTAGCTCAAAACATCGTTCCTTTTCTCCCTGGGCCAGCATGAGTGATCTCTGAAGGGGAGAAGGAAGAGAAGACATGACCAGCCTGTGAAAAATCCCATCTGACGTCACCATGAATGGTGCTGAGAAACCCAACGGCCTAGAGAAATGGCTTGCCTACAACAGTCCTTTGAACAAGGAAGAGAAAGTCAGGTTTTTACTTGAGAAGGGCCTTGAGATCAAAACATGACAACAGAAAAGACCCTTTGGCTCCGCTGGATTTCCCAACACCTAGCCTTTGTGTCAGAGATTTTCCCTCAGGAGAAGAAAAGTTACTTATTAACATACTAATAAAGTGGGATATTCGAATCAATGTTTAGCAGCAAGTTCTTTAGTTGCTCTTTTGTGTGTATCGGGAAAAATCGTTGCTGATGTTATTTATGGTTCTAGTATCCATTCCCTTATCTTCACTTTCTACCGAAGCATCCTAAATGACACACATACAAATGGGATGTTTTAAAAACATACATGTATGCATGTCATTAAGTCATAAGCGACTCGTGGTGACCCCAACAAGGGGCTTTCAAACACAAGTGAGAAGCAGAGGTGGTTTGGCAGTGCCTTCCTCTGCAGAGCCTTCTTTGGTGGTCTCCCAACCAAGTACTGACCGTGTTAGCTTCCGAGATCGGACAAGATCAGGCTATACCATGCTGCCTTTCCTCCATATTTACATATATAAAGGCAGAGCAATGGTTCATGCATCCCATTACTAACTATTGAGATGATAGCCCTCCAAGGTTACAGACTTGATGTCACCCAGCCCTTCAGCGAGATATCTTTCTATGAAGTCTCCTAATAGACTTGGGGAAGGGGAACATGAAGTTGAAAAGTTTGTACTCCATCCAAATGCCTGCCAATTACTTCCTTGGCAGTGGCCAGCAATGATCCTAGCTATAACTAAGGAAAGCAAAATGGTTCACAGTGCTGGTCTGATTGTTCACAGTAACCGTATGCCCAGAGCTGTAGTTGCTGCTTCCCAAATCAATAACAAGCTTGCCACAATCTTTCAAAGAGAAAGTTATACCTTGGTGGGGCAGAAAAATGTTGATCCCGTTTCTCAAGCGCCAGGATATGCAATAGCCTAATGCATGTGAATATGGATTGCCACTGGACATTAACTAGAAGCTTCTCTTGCTCCATGAAGATTTTGAATTTTCTTTACTGCTGAAGGGAGTGGAAGAGAGGAGCTAATTGTCAAAGAGGAGATTTGTGAATGGGGATTGGAGAGAGTGTCTCCTTGGTTTACCATAACGTATTTTTAAAAGAAACTAAGAAGTGAATTCCTATCCTTTTAATCTAGAATCTTTACCTTCTTCCTATCCCAATTGTTGGAAGAATTTTAGCCCAGGCTAGCCTGATCCCATCAGATTGCAGGAACTAAACACGGTCAGTCCTGGTAAGTACTTGAACAGGAGACCACCAAGGAAGTCCAGAGTCAGTACACAGAGGCAGATAATGGCAAAGCATCTCTGAATGTATCTTCCCTTGAAAATCCTACAGGATCATCATAAGTCAGCTTTGACTTGACAGCACTTCACACATTTCGTAGGTAAGGGTTAAAACAGATGCAAAATGGGTCATTAGGAATTAACTGATCTGGTCATTTACATTTCTTTTTAATTGCCACTGTTGCCACTGTCATCCATTTTAGTTCTCATTTTGGCTGAAGGTTCTATTATGCCTTTTATACATTCCACACCATAACATTCAAATGCTCTTAAATGGAATATTAAAAACAAGGCACTCCTTCGAGCTGATGGACTAGCAAAGTGCTGAGCTTATCCTGGGCAGGCATATCACTGCCATGCACTGTTAGCTTGGCATGGACACAGAGAGCCAGTTTGGTGTGGTGGTTAAGAGCATGGGACTCTAATCTGGTAGAGCCGGGTTTGATTCCCCACTCCTCCACTTGAAGCCAGCTGGGTGACCTGGGGCTAGTCACAGCTCTCTGGAGCTCTCTCAGCCCCACCCACCTCACAGGGTGTTTTGTTGTGGGGATAATAACAACATACTTTGTAAACCGCTCTGAGTGGGCATTAAGTTGCCCTGAAGGGCGGTCTAAAAATCAAATGTTGTTGTTATCACTTATGTCTTGGAGCTTAGCAACATCTTCCAGTGCCCAGTCAAGGAACAAACCTGCCCCTTTCTTTGAAAAACCAAGCAATGCCTCTTCCTCAAAGCCAGAAGACAACCTGGGCTTTCCTCCATTACTTCGGTACATGAAGTGTTTCAGGAGACCCCAGGAAGCATTGCCTTTGCATCTGCAAAATTATACTTGGATTTGAATCTCCCAATAGTTTGTGGAAATTCCCAACATGTTGTGATTGGCCATGTCCTCCCACAGCAGCCATATTGGGGCAGGACCAACTAGACTTTCTCAAAATTCCAGAAGTGTTTGCAAGCTCAACAATAATTCATCTTCTGTCAATGACTGGTCCTAACCTGGATGGCCCAGGTTAGCCCAATCTCATCAGATCTCAGAAGCTAAGCAGGATGACCCTTGGTTAGTACTTGAACAGGACACCACCAAGAAAGTTCAGGGTTGCTATGCAGAGGCAGGGAATGGCAAGACCACCTCTGAATGCCTCTTGCTTTGAAAACTCTCTGAGGATGCCAGAAATCAGCTGCGACTTGGCAGCATTTTTAACAAAAAAAGGGGGCAAAGTACCCAAAGCAGACTGGCTAGCCTGCTCATTGCCCTCCAGGAGCCATGGAATGTTGAAGGCAGTTGAGCTTCAGTTAAAGGAGAAAGAAAAAGACATATGGAGGGGTGTGCTTTGTCCCATTTGACAAGGGAATTTATGTTGGGGGATATGCACGAGACAGACATCTCTCAACCTTAATCTCCACCTCCAGCTCAGGATGAAATTAGCTTGTAAGGGCTCAGAGCACACTAAAGCTAAAGGGATCTGATTGGAAAATTAACTAGTATTGGAGCTAGTGTTCTTTTATCCTAATGAACCACCTATCAAAATCACTCTATAAAAACTATGAAACTTTGGTTGTCAGTCGCCCAGTGCGGGTGGGGGATCCCTGACCTTTAGTTCCCATTTCTCACCAGCGCTCTGAAGCCTCATTGAATGAAGGGTCAGGAGCAAAACTGGGAGGAAATGATGGGGTGCAATGTTGTGATATCACATCCCAAGGGAATTCCCAGAGTACCATGCAACATCTTGGTAACACTTCCAGATACTCACCAAGAAGTCATAGAGTCACACACCATCATTTTACCCAGTCTCCATCTCCCAAATGCTCCCAACTGTCAACCTTACTGAATCGTACAGCATCTGCTTTCCATTCAGACTATCCCAGGTTGAATCCCCACCATTGTGAGTTAAAAGAATCAGGGTGATGTGAAAAAAAATTCCTGAGAGCCACTGCCAGCCAGAGAAGACAATACCAACCTTCATAGACTCAAGCGTGAGGCAGCTTCATGTGTTCATTTACTGGATGGTGAATTCAAATAATGTATATTCCTATAATTCCTTCTATGTTCCCAACCTGGAAATTTGGCTTAAATAATTACTACTGCTTAATTAATGATTTCTCCAACATTAAATAAGAATACTGATAATAAGCAGTAGGATGCTTCTTACTGCATTCTATTTTAAGAAAACGGCAGCCTTTTTATTTTATTCATCCTTCACACTGGCCTGAGAGTATGTCTGATTTCACAATGACCTGATTTGCATATGACAGAGAAAACATCTCAAAAAGACATATTATGAGGTCCTGTTGGCATCACTGATACATCACAAACTGGAATTTTCTTTCAGTCACCCAATCAAAGGGCAAAGACTTCATCTCTCATTTGAATACAAGACGGTATATGATGGCATGGGCAGGTGAGCTCAGTATTGAGGCATTCATCAGTGAGGCAAACAGCTGAAAGGAGGCACTGAGGATTGAAAAAATGGCTCCTCAGAAGAAGAAGGCCCAGCTTCAGAAGAAACAGAACCAGAAACTGCCTAAACAGCCCAAACCAGGGAAGCAGGAGAGGAGGAAGCGGGCTGGGAGACGAGTGACTAAGGCCAGGAAACCAAAGCAGTCTTCTAGCAAGCTTGTATCAAAGATACTAAAGCAGTTGTGCCGAGAAAAGGAACCCCTCCCAGCCAAAAATGACAAAAAGACAGTCTTTGCACAACGTTGTTTCCTCTCCAGCCAAGATGGACAGCAGCAATGTTTCCTCAGCAACTACGTCTCCTCCCAAGCTGCAGGTGGTACAGTGGACAGCCTCAATGTGCCCATGGTAACTGCCTGTCCTTACAAGCCCGCTGGGACCAGATGGACTGCCACAATGGGTCCTCCACAACCAAGTGCCCTGACAAGCCAGCTGTGGCCAGATGGGCAACAATACGTCTTTGGCAATGCAGCACCCTCACAAGCCCTCTACAGCCAGATGGGCACTCTTGGTGCCAAAGAGCTGCACTATGAAGCTCATGAGAAGATGCCCAGGCAATCAGTCATGTGCTTGTTTGCCAACAAGCCCAACACCCCTCGATTTTAGCTCAAAACATCGTTCCTTTTCTCCCTGGGCCAGCATGAGTGATCTCTGAAGGGGAGAAGGAAGAGAAGACATGACCAGCCTGTGAAAAATCCCATCTGACGTCACCATGAATGGTGCTGAGAAATCCAACGGCCTAGAGAAATGGCTTGCCTACAACAGTCCTATGAATGAGAGAGACAAACTCCAACACCTAGTCTGTGTCAGAGATTTTCCCTCAGAAGAAGTTACTTATTAACATACTAATAAAGTGGGATTTTAGAATCAATGTCTCCTCTTTAGCAGCAAGTTCTTTAGATGCTCTTTTGTGTGCATCACAAAAAAAGGGGGTTCTAGTATCCTTTCCCACTTTGAGTGACTAAAAAATTGTCCTTAAAAATCTTCTTTACTATCTAGTAGTACAATTCTAAGGAAGGGTCACACTAGGATTGCCCAGTTTGGGAAATTCCAGATTTGGGGATGGTGCCTAGGGAAGGCAGAGTTTAGGAGAGGAGGAAGCAGACTGGGAGACGAGTGACTAAGGCCAGGAATCCAAAGCGGGTTTGAGCACATCGCAGCTTGACATCAGATTGTTGCTGTTGTGATGAAGGAATGCAGAATGCCTTAACATGATACGTACTGGAAAGTCATAAATGCCTTGGGTTCCAGGCAGAGGGGAGACTGGTAATGTTTATGGTGACAAATAGCCAGGTGAATGGAACCATTTGCCCACCTTTCAGGAAAAAGGCAAAATAGATCACTTCGCGGACATCCTGAGTTGGGAACCTGTGCCATGGTATGATTGGAGAAAAGTGCAAGGTGGCCCATATGGGAACTCAAACCCAATTCCAGGATAGGTCAGGGAGAAACCAATTCCATCGAGGAGTTTTAAAGTTTAGCACACTCTATGAAAGGTGCACAAGCCAAGGACTGGGAAGGGAGAAGATGGAGCAAAGTCTGCCTTAACTAGCCAGTTTCATTGCAAGTGTACTTCCCTTGGAACAGAATGCCAAAATAAAACCTTTGACTTGTAACGTAGCCTCATGTTTCATTTTCTGTCTCAGTTCTGTGGTGGTGGAGAGTGCTGTCAAGTTATAATTAACTTATGGCACTCTCTGCCCAGAGCACCCCAAAACCTGGAATCAGCCCTGTGCATCTGCCATAATCTTGCTCTCGGCCTCGTCAAAGAACTGGAGAATGGGTGAGAATCAACATCTTACTTTGCATAAAGCTAGACAGCAAAGCAAGGCCTGATCTACAGAACACAACTGGGTGTCATAACTGGGTGTAGGAACTGATTGCGTATTTCACTTCCTGCAGGTGAAACCTTAGTTTACCAGGAGAGTGGCAGGAGATAAAGGGGAAACAGCAGCAGGAACATCCAGTCATTTTGGCACAAGAGATGGCATGGCGAAGTGTAATTCTCACAACGGATCAGCCCCCATCCCAAAATAATACACTTAATGATCACAGGATGTCAGTGAGTGCAAAGATGGCAAATGGAGTTTCCAACTGCCTGGTGGAAGGCATTTCAGGAAGGAAGGGAGAATCACAGGCACAGAGAGCTTCCCTGTACACAGGCTGCAGTCTCCCACATTTGACAGGAAGGATGCGGTTACACTGCAGTTAGCACAACAGAGAATTTACATTATCCATTTTTTGCACTAATGGTGTAATCCTAAGCAGAACTATACCCTTCTATGCCTATTTATTACAATGTGCTTAGAAGGTGTAACTCTGTTGTTCAATCTAACTTTCTGCGTAAGATCATGGGGGTTCCTATGTGTGTTCCATTTGCTGCCTTATGCTTAGAGTGCAGTCAAAATTTGTTGGCCACCAAGGCATGGCTTCACTCTATTAAATACTGGTTGAAACTCCATTTTAATTCTGATCTCTCCAGTTATACGTTCCATTTATTATTGGAATTTGCCAACTCTAGTTGGTCAGCCTGTATTGAAGCTAAAATAAGTTCCTTGAACTTATCTATAGAATCTTTATCACTGCTGAGTCTGAGGCCTTCTCAAAAATAAAATACAGTCTTTGGGGATTAGAGTTACAAACTCTCTATAGTTCTGCTAATAGAACTTGTTCTCCCCTAAACTTGGGGATTTTCCCTAATGTAAGTTTCCCAGCAGTATACCTTTACCAACTCCTGGCTCCCAATTTACGCAGAGCCTTTTCTCTGGCCAGATTTAATGTTCTTCCTTCAGCCATTTTATCTTGCAGATTTCATGGGATTCCTTATTATAGCAGGTGTTATCCTTGTTTGATGGACTGTGTTGAAACTGTTTCCCGTGTTCTTCTCCAGTGCCCTTTTTATCTGGCGCCACGCCGAGATCTTCTACATCCTATATTAGCCCAACTTTCAGAGTTTTCTGATGATTTTAAAGTTCAGTTCCTGCTTGAAAACCCAGATAGGGAAATGACTGAAATAGTAGCTAAGTTTCTCTACAGTGCCATGGCTATACGCAATGACAAGTAATATTGTGTACTGGTTTTGCTGCACTGTTGCCCTGCTCCTATCTGTATTTTAATCTCATTTTGTACAGAGTCTCTGTATTTAAAATTTTTATATTTTATATATGCCAATAAAGGCTTGCTTCACTGAGGTGTAACTGTTTAGGACTGCACTATAAATCTGTGAGAGATATCCCTTGTTTATTGGAAGGAATGCATCATCCATCTTTGGAGAACAGGAAATAAAGAGTTTTCACACCAACATAAACCAGAGACCAGAAGAAGCAGTGAGGGAAATGTATAGCTTTATTTACTGAGGATAGTAGAAACTCACCTTTCCACTAAACAGTGCCCACTGCAAACACTCACATGACTCTGATAAGCAATGAAAGGCCTACATAAGACAAGAGTGGTCTACCCTAAATAAAACAGATTTCATGATGTCCCAAGTTCAATTCCTGGAGATGTTCTGCCGGGCCTTTGGTTGAGGACCAGTGGGTGTCCCCCTTTATTCCATCTAAGATCACCACCTCTTCTATGACTGCCCTCGGCTAAGCGTTCTGCCACAGCTATGACTTATGCAGGTCTTTGATCAGCAACTAAAAGTAGCCTATGTATAATGGCACCTGGAGTATTTTAGTGTAAGTTTTAAATGTGTTTTTAAAGTTGATTATTAACTTATTGTATTTTATTGATGATGTGAGCTGCCCTGAGCCCATTCGTGGAGAAGGAGGGATATAAGTCGAATAAAATAAATAAATAAATTTCCAGTTAAAAGGAGCAGGTGGTAGGTGACATGAAAGACCTCTGCCTGAGACCCTGAAGAGCCACTGCCAATCAGATCTTGATGGACCAATGGTTTGATTCAATATAAGGCAGCTTCAGGGAGGGTTCAAAAGGGTTACATCCATGCTTAGTTCTCGTGGCCCCTTCTTACATGTCCAGGGTAAGGCCGATCGCTACCTTAGGATCAGGTAGCAATTTTCCCGACCAGTTCAGCAGGGATCCTGACAGTGTTTTACCATCTTCTGGGCATGGGGGGGGGTGTCACTGGGGGTGTGGGGGGGGGGAGATAGTTGTGAATTTCCTGCATAGTGCAGGGGGTTGGACTAGGTGACCCTAAAGATCCCTTCAAACCCTATGATTCTACTACTCATTGCTTCTTTATCCTCACATGGTTCTGAGTGCCTTGAGACCATGAAAGCTGCAAACAACAGATTGCAAGCTAATGCAAATTTACCCAGAAGTAAATCTCACCAAGCTCTATAAGGTTTGCTTCTAAGCAAACATGCTTAGGGTTAAGCTTTAACTTTCCAAAAGCATCTTTTGTAACCATTTTGCTTAAAATAATCTGCAGCTGTGTCCAGCCCAAACAAGTATACTACAAAACTCGAATATCAATAGACATTATTAAAGCAACATTTGAGCTCCTTCAGACCATCTGCCCAGGGCCGTATTATTCATAAGGCTGACTAGGCTAAAGCCTAGGGGCCCCGCAGGGCTAGGAGTCCATCATATTTTTTTGCTGAGGCAGTTACCTGCGCCCTAGGGCGCCAATGGCTAAAGGCACTTTACACTCTGTACTGAAGCAATACATGTACATATATATTTATCCATATATATAGTCTCATAAGAATAGACGACTGGGGAAGGCAATGGCAAACCACCCCGTAATAAAAAGTCTGCCAAGAAAACATGATGCGACATCCCCCTATGGGTCAGTAATGACTCGGTGCTTGCACAGGGGACCCTAAAAATGGATATAGGGCTATGTACTGTGGTCTAGTACCTACTCTACCAGGGTCAGGCTGTCAGCTGTAGTGGGGTGAAAGACTGAAGTGCTGAAAGCCTAGGGGCCTGGCCATGGGTTAACAGAGCCCTGTGTTCGCCCCCAGTTCAAATGCTCTACTTTTAATTGGGGGCTGCGCAGGTTCGTTTTAAAGCAGCATTTTATTTCAGGTTGCTTCTTCCTGCCACTCTTTACTTAATTCCAGAGATGAGATGTATTTGCTTTAGCAATCGAAATGACTCCTCCTTCTGTGTTCCAAGGGGGGAAAGATTTTTCTGTTCCCGTCCTTTTTCTTACCCTGTTCCATCCTCTCAAGGTGATCTCCCGGTGGGGGGTAAAGCTGGAACGCCGAAGCGCAGTTATAAATCGCCCGTCAGTCATTCACACAACCCCGGACACGCGTGTTCCCAACTCCCGTCAGAACTCCGAAAATTCCTCTCTTAAATGTACGACTGGCCCTTTTCATTTGCGCTCATTAGCAACAGCGAAAGCGCTTTTGAGTGGAACCTGTGAATTATGACGCTTGCGTAGTTTTTCCCCCTTCGCTTCCCTTGCCTCCTTCTCCACGCCACCGCCGTGTCCAAAAGGAAACGTCTCCGAGCGCCAAACTCCCATTCGCCACCGACGGTCTAACTGCAATCGACAGAAAGCAGCCGAATGTACACAAGCCGCGCGCGTGACTCCAGAGCGCGCGTCGAGAGGTTCTCAACCAATGGGAGCATACCGTTTGAACGTTCGGCGTTAACGTCATGGAGCAACATGGAGGCTTCCAGCCTGACTTTTTGAAGACGAACCCGTGTTTAGCACGAGCTTGATCTGCAGCCCACTTCCAGGGATGCACGTAAAGTTTCTTGGTACTTGAAAGGCTTTAACGTTGCAACCCTGCGCAGCCTTTACCTGGGTGTTAAGCCTCACTGAACTACATGGGGTTTCTTCTGAGTAACCCCACCTAGGATAGGGGCTGTAAGATTGCAGATTTGTGCTTTCTTGGAACAAGCACCACTGAAACTTTCAAATAAACATACGCCCCGGGTGGTGCTGTAACAATCTTAATTTTGTGACCCAGGGACGGTTTTCCAACTAGTCCATGGGTGCTTACCCACTTTAACAGTGAAATGCCAAGCAGAGTTACTCCAGTCTAAACCCATTGATTGCAATGGGCTTAGACTGGAGTAACTTGTTTAGGATTTCACTGTAAAGCTGCTAGTCTTTCAAATGGCCACTTCCGCGCCTGAGCCAGAAAGGAGCGGCGCACCCTCCGGTCCGCGACAAAGCAGTTCTAACGACGACTAATTGCTGTGATTATTGAAAGACAACAACTGGTCTCAAGACACAAGCGGTGTACGTATAGCCCAAGAGACTGTTTCACTAGCCGGGAAAAACTGTTGCCTCTGTCAATTCTTGAGGATTTCCTGTTTCGTCCACTGTATGATGTCGCCGCTTCGAAATCTTATTACAGGATAACAATTAGAGAATACGTCAGGAAACGCTTTTAACGTAGTTGTCAGGATGGCCGAGTGGTCTAAGGCGCCAGACTCAAGGGTATACCTTCTCTGCTCACAGAGTGTTCTGGTCTCCAACTGGAGGCGTGGGTTCAAATCCCACTTCTGACAAAACATTTTGGAGTTTTTTTCCTATTATTTTTTTTACCCCTTATTGTTCCGAAATCCTTGAGCGCCGTAATCATAGGATTTTAACAGTGTGATCAGCAGATGTGATATATATTTGTTTTTTCAGATGCCCCGCGGCAGCGGGCTGCTTTGCGGGTTAGGTTGGCGAGAGAGGGGAAACCCTTGAGAGCAAATCGGCTGTTTTTTTTTCCTAAACAAGAAAGCCGATTTACGCTGCTAAGTACGCTGTATTACACTTGTGGACTAGAGGCTCCGTAATTTCCAGCGGGGGTATCTTATAATTGTTATAACAAAGTATAAAACAGACTTGTGGTATTTAAAAGATTGACAGATTTATTATGATACAATGTATCGAGGGAAAAAATAGCTTGTAGGCAGTGTCCATATGCCCCTTTCTAACGTATACCAGCCAATTCTTGGCCGGATTAGCCAATGAATTATGATTGGGCACAATAGTCTTCTCCATTGATGAAGATTCCAAAACTGAAGAACCACGAAGGCTCACCTTCTCTCTGAGGTGGGACATGAAAGGCAGAGCCTCCACAGAAGATGTTGAGAAAGAGGCATTTTTAGTAAGCAGCCTTTTAATAGTCAAACAGACTTTAGGGCCAATGCCTAAAACCAGGGAAAAGAGGTGGAGGAACTCAGTGGGTTGCCCTGGAGAAAGTGGTCATATGGCTGATGCCCCCCCCCCCCGCCCCATCTCCAGACAGAGGGGAGTTTAGATTGCCCTCTGCAGTGCTCAACACAGAGGGCAATCTAAACTCGCCTCTGTCTGGAGATCAGGGGGCGGGGCCACCAGCCATGTGACCATTTTCAAGAGGTTCCGGAACTCAGTTCCACCTCGTTCCTGATGAAAAAAAGCCCTGCCTAAAACAAAGCAGAATAGCCTGCTATATTCCAAGATATTGTAAAATGCCCAGAACTGTTCTATTTTCCAAGCAGGAGGTGGTGGGTTCTCCTTCTTTGGAGGTTTTTAAGCAGAGGCTAGATGGCCATCTGACAGCAATGCTGATTCTATGAACCTGGGCAGATTGGGAGGGGGAGGGGGAGGAAGGGTGCTTGGTTCTCGTGACCCCTTCTTACATGCCCAGGGTAAGGCCGATCATCACTTTTGGATCAGGAAGCAATTTTCCTTGTTTATTTATTTAAAATTTTTATTCCACCCTGCGGCTGGGCTCAGGGTGGATTTTCCCCAGGCTAGTTTGGCTAGGGATCCCGCCGCCGAGTGGCGCGGAGGGCTATCTAAACGCCCCTCTGTCTGGAGATCTGGGGGCGGGGCCACCAGCCATGTGACCATTTCCAAGAGGTTCCGGAACTCCATTCCACTGCGTTCCAGCTGGAAAAAAGCCCTGCTTCTTAATATGCATAGACAGATCTGTAAATCTAGCAGTGACTAAACCTTCAAGCATTTAATGTTGTAAGCATTGAGTTTTAAATGGGTCTCTTATAGTTAATAAGATAGCATTATCTGGTAACTTTTAAATACAGGACGATGCTGTAGGCAGGCAGTTTGATGTAGCAAGCGGCAGGAATCTTGGCTACAGTTCAAACCTGAGTCAAGGTATCCTTGGTTTGGTTTCATTTTGTTCTTGTCTGTTTGTTTTTAAGCCTCTTCCACGGCCTGTTTTTTTTTTTAAAATCCCCTTTAAATATATTCTCCATCAACATTTTATTCAGTATTTTACTGAGGAGTAGGGGGGTTGTCAGGTGACCTGAACAGACAAAGGGTGGCAACAAGATTTCAGTGTTCTGGGGATTCTTCCAAATAAAAAAGGAGAGAAGAGGTAAAAAGGTAAGGAAATGCTGTCTAATAGGTGGTGTTAAGAAGTTTAATACTAACTTTCTTGCGGGAATAAACAAAGGCTCCCTACTCTTGGTCAAATTTTTGCCAAGACTATGGCTATTCAGTACAAACCCATGATTCCCCACATTTTGGCCATTTTCACACTGCTTACCTTGCCTTGGAACGACCCGGAACATGGTGCAAAAACCGCAGAAGATCACATTTTCTCACACGACATTTGCGCCATGTCATGCAAATCTCGCAAAAGAAAATGCGATCTTCCGCGTTTTTTGCACGATGTTCCGGGTTGTTCCAAGACAAGGTAAGCAGTGTGAAAACGGCCTTTGTAGGTTTATCACTAGTTTTGCTGAAGCAAAGCTTGGTCTCTATACTTATCTAATAATGAAAACATATCCTGTTTCAACCTATACTTTCATTAAATAGATTTGAATGCACATTTACATAACCAGTTAATCCTCATCCATTCTGAGTAGATTTACTACTTTTTCATTGGGATCTTACTTTATCTCTACCCCTTAAACTGGGACCTCTGACCTTTCTCCTAATCCATTCTGTGTAGCAATCACATTTCTCAGACCAAATGAGTTGCATGAACTTTGTTGCATCTAAAGGGAATCCTAAGTGTTTCTAAATCCCCTTCATCTCAAACTTATGGGGCAAGGCTTCATGATATCCCAGGGTGGAACCTGATGATGCAATAGACTTTTAAAATACAGTCCATTTAGTTCTTCTCAAGATTGAGTCTAACCAAGGTAACGTTGAGTTGTGCACCCCTAAGTTTCGATATTTCTTTTGTTTAGAGGATTTACAACTTGCCTAAGTTGGCTGTGGTTTGATGGCATTTTACACCCACCCACAAAGTTGTCTTGCCATAAAGTGATTCTCAAACGAAAAACATGAGAAACTGCAATATGCCTCCATATGTCTATAGTTTGAGAGAAAGGCTGCCAAGACAGAAGGCTGACTTTGAAACAGACTGGTAATCTTAAAATAGTAAAGAGTTCAGTAGCACCTTTAAGACTAACCAACTTTATTGTAGCAGAAGCTACAATAAAACTACAAACTAGTCCTCGCAGTTCTCTTTGTCAGATGCATACAGAGATACAATAACTGTGGTGCTTGAAAGCTTATGCTGCAATAAAGTTGGTTAGCCTTAAAGGTGCTACTGGACTCTTTACTATTTTGCGACTACAGACTAACATGGCTAACTCCACTGGTGATCTTATTTCTTTTCACAATATTAGCCCTTTTGAAGCCCCCTCCCCACCCCCGCACAAAATGTTCAGTGTATTATTGGAAGGTTTCAACCTTCTTAATGATGCAGAATTAAACATGTAGCTGCAAAAAAAAATATGACGAGAGATGCTGGTTAGTAAGAAGAACCTGCTAGACCAGCTTGAAGGTTTATCAAGTATAACAACCTCTTTCCAAGACAGAAGCTTCCAGAAAGCCCACAACCAGGACACGGCACACACAACACAGCGTCAACCCTGTTGATTTGTCCCTAACCTCTGAACATGGAGGTTTCATTTAGCTGTTGTTCACAGCTTTCCTTCATGAATTTGACCAATTTTTTTTGCTTGTTTTTAAGGCTAAGTTAGTGACCAGTGCCCTATCTTCTGTGTTTCACAAGTTAATCTTGAGTTGTCTGATGCTTCCAGGCATTTCCAGGCCCATTCCCTGTGTTCACATTTCTCCCAAATGCAGCCATAAATCCTAATCCCCCACCTTTACTCTCTTAACCTTTACCATGGCCGTTTTCACACTACTAACCTGCTTCCGTAACATTGTGAAACGTTGCACAAAAAACGCGGAAGATAGCGTCTTCTCATGAGAGTTTTGCATGATGTTGCGCAAAACTCTTGCAAGAAGATGCTATCTTCCGCATTTTTGCGCGGCGTTTCACAACATGACGGAAGCAGGTTAGTAGTGTGAAAACGGCCCATGTCTCCATCTACATCCATTTCTACTTCCCCTTTCTGTCCTCTTTTTCTGTAAGTTGGTTAATTTAACTCAGTAGAGTTGAAAGCTTGTTGTAGATTGGACAACTGGTTATTTGCTTTGAGTGACATGAGAGTGAGCAGGGTCAAAGTTTTTAATGTATAAAGAGAGAATTCAAACAAATACCAGTCCTGATAAAGTAAGTATTTAAAATAAACCCAGGTGATAGGCCTGGCCCCTAATGTGGCATAATGGTTAAGGTGCTAGACTCAAATCTAGGAGACTTTTACCATGTATTTCCTTAGGTGACCTTGAGCCAGACACACTCTCTCAACCTAACCTACCATACAGGGGTGTTGTAAAGATAAACGGAGGAAGGGAGAAATAAACATGAACTCCACTCTGAGTTCCTTGGAGGAAAGGCAGGATAAAAATATGCTAATAGATGGTTAGATGGGCATGTAACATCTTCGTGCAAAAGTGAACTGACGTAAGCAACAGAGCTAGCTGTTGAGGAGAATTCTATTTCTTTGTGTACTACACAATAATTAATTATGATGGGAGGAGAAGGAAGAATAGGAGAGTTGGTACTTCCAGAATTTGCCCTCTTCCTTTGTACTGCTATAAAAGCACCTGGAGAGCATCTCTGCAAAGAACTCAGAGCATCAAGCTTTAGTTGGCTACAGACCACTTCTCCAGATTCATGTTGCATGGATCTTCTCTAGGCAGATATATACATAGGAGTTATGACAAAAAAATAAACAGAAGCCTCAGGGTGGCTTCTCAGGGTGAGATATAATTATGTAAAATTCAGATGTCGTCAGGAAAAGTACAATGATCATTCCTAAGAATACATACCAATGTACCATCAAGTCACAACCGATTTATGGCAATTCCAGCAAAAGTCTTTCAAGGCAAGTAAGAAGCAGAGGTGGTTTGTCATTGGCTTCTTCTGCAGAGTCTTCCTTGGTGACCTTCCATCCAAGCACTGACCCTGCTTAGCTACCAAGATTTAATGGGATCAGGCTACACCATGCCACCCCTCTCCATTCCAAAGAATAGTAATGTGTAATGTTAAGGTTCTGTTGAACTGGTTCCCACTTCTGATGACTGAGGAGTTCCAGGTTCTTTTTCAGCCCTGGGAGGATTGGGGGGGGGGGACTGCTGGATTTTAATGAGGCACTGGAAATTCTTTGAAATTGTTAGCTAACTTGCTCTGAAAAAGTAGTCGAATCTGTTATACATATTCTGTTGCACTGTGAGTTTTATCAAGATCTCAACTAATTATTCCACTTCGTACTAGATTCAAGCCATTGCAGCATTATATGAATTTTAGGACTGAAACTCTTCAGAAATATCTTTTAGAAGATACCCAGAAATCTGTATCCTATGCGGTAGCAAAATTTTGTACACTAGTAATTAGAAAGCGAAAATGCTTGGCTGAGGGAACTCTGAATTAGAGTTCTTTTTAAAAAGTCTTAGGCACATAGTTTGATTTTTATGACTTTTAATTGACTTTTAAATGTGTGTTAAATTTCAGTTTCTTGTGGATATTTTTTAATGCTGGCCTCTTGACTCTAATGAATTCAATTGAATTGAAATCCATAGCTAACATTGCTGGATATCTGTTTTATTTATTATTCTAATTAATTACTGGAAGCCCATTATAACAATGGGACCGAGTGTCACACTTGTTTGGGGTAATTGGCATGGATGCATTACTGTAACTAGTAATAAAAAAGAATATATCAGAATTCTTTTGGAAATGTGTGGTAGCTTTGGATTATTAAATGGTCAAATTTCCGTCAACAGACTCTTGTTATTTAAACAAGCAAACAGAACTCTGTAATTAGTGTAAAGCCCTAATTACAACCAAGTTATCTTGATCTGAATATTTTCATTCCATTTTTATCCATATTTCCTTTTCGGATTTAGTGGTGGGAAGAAGGTGTAAAAGAACTGAAACTGGAAAGCTCCCATGTCTTAAAATGAATCAGTGTAACTTAAGATGTAAGCAGGAGTCTTGTGGCACCCCGAAGGCTACCAAGTTTGTATTCTATCATACATTTTTGTGGACTAGAGCCCCACTTTGTCAGATGCATACAATGGGAAATGTAAACAGCAGAGACAAAGGGTCAGGAAATTTAGAAAACACAGATCCAGAGGAGTTAGCCGTGTTAGTCTGTAGTAGCAAAATCAAAAAGAGTCCAGTAGCACCTTTAAGACTAACCAATTTTATTGTAGCATAAGCTTTCAAGAATCAAGTTCTCTTCGTCAGACAAGGAGAGATGAAATTGTGTGAACTTCAGATATGAGCAAGCAAAGTACAAACCCCACTCACAATACCAGTCATTGCTGATAATGCCATTTTCCTTGCTTAAGACCTGCAACAGCTAAGAAATCCCAGGTCTTGTTATATTCTCTGAGATAGTATCAAACTACTAGGTTTTAATTCATCAGTTTCACGCTGGAGTTTCCCTTTGATGTTCTTTTGTTGGAGATAGGTCAAGTCTCCAGTGTGTTTGAACATCTTGTACATCAGACACCACCTGTGAACATGTACTAGGGGAAAGGCAGAGCTGGATGACATCTATTCTTGAATGATGGGCTGATTTCCCATTTTGAGATTTTGCTTCCCGTAATGTTAGTAAAAAAACCAAACCAGACCAGTCATTTAGGAAACTTTTGAGCAACTTTAAGGTATGGAATATTGGGACAGGATGCAGGACAATTGGATCAGAAAGGATGTTAGGCAATGCAAGTCATACTATAGATGTTACAAAGAACATGAGTCTGCTACGAAAAATATACCACACTTCCACGGGAGTAACCACATTAGACTACTACAGACTAAAATATTTATTCCAGCAGAACTTTTGAGATGTCAGAGTCCACTTCATCAGATGCATGAAGTGTTACTATCAGTTGGCAGAGAGGTTTATACCCAAACTTCCAAATAGTAGCGTATATGTGTCTATATGTGGAGTTATTATGAAAAGATGGCCCAGTAACAATGTAGTTAAATTTACATTTTAATTCAATTCTGTCCAAATAATCTGGGTCAGTTTAAGACACAGATCATTGACTGCAAAGAGTCTTATATGGAAATGGTCAGTCCTTTAAGTAACCTGGACTTAGACCACTTTGAGCTTTCAGTGTCAAAAGCTGCACTTCAAATTGGGCCCAGAAATGAACTGGCAGCCAGCTACGTTGGTGTAAGATTCGCAAGCTGCTTCATCTGGTTAGCCCTGGATAGCGATTACCATATTCGACATCATCTGCAATTTCTAGATTCTCCTCAAAGGCAGCTCCACATAAACCACATTATCTCTACCCATTTGTCACAATTTTATCCCAGGCTTCTTCCAAGGAGTTCAGAGCATAGCTCTCCCATCCTCCATTTGATCCTTATAACACTAGGTTGAGTTAGGGTAAGAGAGTGGCTGAGTCAAATATATCCATCATTGAATGGGTGTGTCCATGGCGCAGTGGTAGAGCAACTGCTTTTCACACAGAAGGCCCCAGGTTCAATCCCCAGCATCTCCATTTAAAGGATCAGATAGCTGATGATGTAAAAGACCTCAACTTGAGATCCTGGGAAACTGCTGCCAGCCAGAGAAGATGATACTGATTTTGTATTGTCGAAGGCTTTCACGGCCGGAGAATGATGGTTGCTGTATTGCCGTGGTCTTGGCCCGGAAAACCCCCAACAACCATCGATACTGATTTTGATAGACCACTGATCTGACTCAGTAACCCTGTGGAGACAAACCATACACAAGTTGACTAACCACACAGGGTGGGAGAGTGAGCCTGAGCAGACAAGCCTAGTGCCTCACCTCCAAGCGGTTGCTCAGTTGTTTCTACAATGCAAACTCATGGAGGAATGCAAATGAGTTCGAAAAGTAGAGTTATTGATCCTTGGGAAGAGGGTACACACAGGCACTTACTCCACCTGCTCACACCATGTAGATGACTTGAAATCGCACAGAGGTTGTCATGTTTAATATGTATACCTTGTTCAGGTTTCTGAAATCCTAGAGCTAGTATGCTGTTTATTGTGTCTCCTCATCCTCTTGATTGTACTGACTTGCAGTACGAAAGCCGCCTTGAGTCTGTGTGAGAAAGGGTGTCTATAAATTACACACACACAAACATACATACATTTGACAATAGGTTCATCACCCCTTCCTAGTCCAACAACCACTACACAAAAGAAGCTCCTATGTTACTGCAGTCTAGTTTGGCTATAGCTAAAGAATGAATGACTACTGTTAGATTGTTTTAGGTGGGTAGCTGTGTTGGTCCACAGTAGAACAGACTGAAAAGTGGAGCTCTAACTCTCAAAAGCTTACACCCTGAAAATCTTGTTGGTCTCTAAAGTGCCATTGGACTCAGATCCTGCCATTCTAGTGTTAGATTCTTTGTCTCCAAAGACATCAGCTCCTGAACATTCAGGCTGCAGAAAACATTTCAAATAATAATGATTTATGATGATGCTAAGCATACTCCTGAATTGCAACAACCTGAACTACCACTTGCTTAAGGCGTTGGGTATGATTTCAATAACTTTATTTAATTATGTCATTATCTATGTTTGTGAATGCTTGGTGAAATTTGCAACTCGGTTCTTTCCTGAGAAGGAGGTGGCGTTCTGGAATTGTGTCCAACTACATCCCTTGGAACGGTTGCAGGAAGGGTCAATCTATACCGTGCAACTCTTAGGTCAAGGATGACAATCTGCTAATCCTTGCAATGCTTGCTTGCACATCCATTCACTGCTGTTGAAAAAGTTACTGTTGGTGAAGGCAAACTTTGCCCCAGTCTGCCTTGATTATTACAGGGGAGCCAAAACAGGGGCAATGGCATCTGATACCAGAGTGTGCTGACATCTGAGTCCATGTGTGCAAAACTGCAAATTATTATAAGCTGTTTCTACATACAAACGTATTATGAATGTGGAGGGCAGGAGTCAGCCAAAGAGAGCTGTTGGAGAGCCCAGCACTGACACCTGTTCTGTTGCAGCCTCTCCTAAGCAGGCAGGCTGGAAAGGGAGGAGGAGGCAGAGTGAGACCCAATGCTGTCCCCCCCCTCCCCATGTTTTGATGCCTTCCCCACCTCTGGAGGGGAAGGTAGGAGGTGCCAATTTTTCAGGCAGGTGGAAGAGGAGGAACGAAAGCTGCCACTGAGGGCCCCAACACCAGCCCCGCCATTGATGCTCTTCCTCTGTGGGCAGGGCAGGAATCCAGCACAGATCTAGCCCTGACATTTCCCTTTTTAGAAATCAAACTGCCCCCTCCATTTCCATCGACAGCTTTCTGAGACCGCAGTCTAATTGTATTTTAAAGATTTTTAAAGTGTAGCTTATAACAGCCGTCACTAAACCTTATGCCAGTGCTCTGTAACAGACAGTGCAGATCTGCTTTCACATCTGTTGAAAGAAATATATTTTGTTCATAATAAATACCAATTGTATACAAGAGGTGGTGCTTGGGGAGGGGGAATTTGGGGAGGAATTTCATCTGCCATAGAGCCTGCCTTCAGGGGAACTGATTTCTGTAGTCTGGAAATGAGTAGTAATTCTAGGAGAATTCTAGTCCTCACCTAAAAGTTGACAACCTTAATTTAAAGATATACTGCCTGTGGTTGTGGAAGTTCCATTGAGCTCTCATGCATATGTCTAATCCCCTTTTTAAAAGCTGATTATGGTAATGACTATCACAGCACCCAAGTCAGTCAGTTATACAGTCGCATGAGCAAGTTTTGTTGTTGTTCTTTTTAATGCTGAACTGAGCATGGATAACAGGAATCCTCGGAATAAAGAAAACATAGACCTAAATGGATTATTTTGTGTTTTTATTTTTGTCTTTGTTCATTTGGCCCAGTGCTTTCCACATTATGGCTCTTAGCCACACTTCTAAGTTGCAGCAGCGAATTATGCCCACTGGAAAAATGCTTCAAGGAGGCAGATTACGAAGAATTCCTAGAGATAGCTAGGAACGGGCTGGAAAAGCCAATGCACTGGAAACATGTGCTGATTGTGGGTGCTGGGATGGCGGGTCTCAGCGCAGCCTATGAACTCACAGAGGCGGGGCATAAGGTAAGACCCTGAACTTTTGACCATTTTTCTCAAGGAAAAATAACAACAGCCAAGAGAATTATTATATGTTACTTGCATACCCCAAAACTCCTGACATAGCAACCTTCCAAACAGTTGAGTCGACCAAGGGAAGAGAAGAGGGCAGGATTAATAGATTCAGCAGTCTCCACAGCCGAGCCACATTTTCCCTATTTGAGCATCAAATTGGACAAGATGCTGAGAAATCCATACGGGCACTTTATTGGTAAATAGAGGGGGCAATGGTTACAGGGAGAAGGATTTAACACTTTTTCCTGTTCTGTTTTTTGGGGGAAACGCAATTGGGGAAACACAGAAGTGTGTGTGTGTGTGTGTGTGTGCGCACGCACGCACACGTGTGTGCGCACGCGTGTGTGTGTACATGCTCGTGTGCATGTTTCCTGTAAGTATTCCCCAAGGAGGTCAAATAACAGCTCAAGGAAGCTGTTTGAGGATAAGGAAAACAGTATGACAGGAAAAAGCTCATCCACCCATTCACTGCAGATTGATCCAGACTGTGGATATAAAAAGCACCAAGGGGGGGTCCATGTATAGGTCTTGCCAATGTCTCATTTATTTCAGTCTGGGATGCTGCCCAGTTACAGATTGCTGAAAGTTCGTTTTTTCCTGCACTGTACAGTTTTACTCCAGTGTCACTTCTTCTGCCCTGGCTTCTCCGTCAAATGTGCAATTAAATGGACCGTTCTAGCTGTGATGTTTATTAGTCTTTTCATTGTATTCCCTGCAATTTGTCCATTTTCACCGCACAGATATTCTACTTGTTTATGGAAACACTGCACTGCGTTAGAAACGTAGGCAGAACATTCCTGGACCTGGGGGCTTTTTGCTACACTTGATCTTAGCCAAAAGGCTTTCTGCATGGCTGGTGGGCATGCCAGAAGTCCTCTCTCATCACAGAACCTCAAATGCAAGCTTTTTAATCGACTTCATTCATTCAGTGTGGCATATTTACAGTGCAATCCTGAGACTAGCTGTGTTGCTGGTGCCTGCAAGCCCATGTACCTGTGGCACCACTCATTCACTCCCTAAGGACTTTCATGGGAGAGCTATGCTGATGACCAAGCCTGGCAAGGCCTACCATTCCCCTGACAACCCTGCCAGCATCCCCCAATGACCATGGCACCTCCAATGACAGGAGCGCAAGTGGTAAGCAAACATGCAGCCAATGTGCAGGCCACGATCCCCACTGCCCGTCAACACCTCCATCTGAAAAATTCTCTCCACAAAGAAAACCAGCATGTAGGAGAGAAGGCTAGAACTTTTCTCCCGGGTGTCTAATTTTGCTGTGTTCGGGGATTTTTGTATTATGGAGGAGCTTTCGGTCACAGCTGACTTGGTATAATCCAGTCACAGGTTTACCACTTCGTCCACTCTGCCTGTTTGTAAGAAGTAACCCCAAGAGTGAGGGAAGGACAAGGGATGAGAGCTGAAGATGCAATGCAAGAGCCTCCATCCCTGGGAAATCAACTTTGGAGAGAAAAGAACCAGCCCAGCCAAACAACGCTTCAGCCAGAAGCCATTAAATCAGGTTAAGGAGACAACCTGTCCTTCCTACCTGTTTCCAGAGAATAGAAATGTGGCCAAGTGTGAGAGGCAATAAGGAAGCAAAAAGTTTTCTGTTTGCCTTCAGGTAACAGTTCTTGAAGCCAGTGGGCGTGTGGGAGGACGAGCGCAGACCTATCGAAATCAGAAGGAAGGCTGGTATGCAAATCTGGGGCCCATGCGGTTGCCTGAGAAGCACAGGTAAGACATGAGGTAACTGCACTCCTTATCGGGGCAACTAACAGTCATAAACTCTCTTTTGTTCTGCTTCTACAGCTCTAAGAGACCTGCTCTGTTGCCAGTGATCTGGATTATGTACTCTGAAGGAAGGACTAAAGCAGCACGTGCCAAGGAGAAAGGGCCTGTTAAATTTGGCAAATGGTGATTTCAACCATCAGGGCTTGGGGAAAAGCAGCAGCAACTCCCTTTACAGTGCCATCCTAAGCAGAGTTCCACCTTTCTAAGAGTCTCTCTACATAATACTTCTTACACGAGGACGTTCAAGTGAAGGGAGACGCAATGTTGGTCGGGATGTGTAGTTTAAAAAACAGAACGGAAGGCCCTGTCAATTTCTCCTCTCTACAGGAGGGAAGTTTTAAAAGACAGCTGGCAGAGATGCTCCTCAGAAGGTTTGTTGATTAGATGAAATGACAAACCCTTTGGTTGTATCTTAGCTCCCTTTTTATTTAATCTTTTTCTCAGTGACCTTGCTGATCACCTATCTGGTGCTGACTGTCATAGCCCAAAACTTGGTGTGATCCATGTGCCTCTGCTTCTATACGCTGATGACATAGAGCAGAACTACAAGTGACAAAAGGCACAGATTGGACACTTGTCAGCTTCCCTCAAGTTTTGATGGGAAATGTAGGCAGCTTGGCGGAATGTTGGACAAGTGACAGTTGAAAAGTCCATTGGACAGCAGTCGGAGAGCCAAGCTGCAAGACCAGGATGCCTACATTTCCCATCAAAACTTGAGGGAAGCTGACAAGTGTCCAATCTGTGCCTTTTGTCACTTGTAGTTCCGCTCATAGTTTTGCTGTCTTGCTCTAGAATTGGCTTAAGACGCTTGCTGATTCGTTGTATCAACTTTTTTGCTAAAAACAAGCTTCAGTTGAACTATGACAAGTCAAAAGTCATAGTCTTTTCTAAAACTTGGAGACCACATAAATGGGCCATGGACGGGAAGGAGATAGAACAAGTTAAATATTACAAATACCTAGGTATCTATTTTCAATATAATGCGACTTGGTCCACCCATCGCAAGTATGCATCGAAGACAGCTGACATTAGTACCTCAGCTATAGCATGTTCTTTTTACTCCAGAGGTAATCAATTTGTACCAGCTGCTTCCAAAAATTTTAAGTCCAAAGTGATTCCACAACTATTGTATGGTATTCCGATCTGGATTAGGGC
The DNA here is from genome assembly GCF_028583425.1 of Eublepharis macularius. Classification (NCBI taxonomy): domain Eukaryota; kingdom Metazoa; phylum Chordata; class Lepidosauria; order Squamata; family Eublepharidae; genus Eublepharis; species Eublepharis macularius. The sequence continues at coordinate 155,121,746 of NC_072793.1, read as the reverse complement.
CTTTGACTGGGTCATTGAACGTGTTCAATCTAAATTTCTGTGAAAAATCCTGGGCCTACCGAAGTGTGTTCCATATGCACTTATTTGCTTAGAAATTGGTTTAATTTTAATGGAAATGAGGGCAAGGCTTATGACATTTAAATACTGGCTACGGTTACATTATAATTCTGACCCTGGGAGCTGTATATATCAAATGCTTTCAGAGTCCAATGTGTCAAACTGGTCAGTGTATATCATGGAAAAAATGAAAGGTATGGGTATATCTGTGGATTCACTGTTTATGTTAACATCAAATGCTGCATTTCATCAAATTAAGAGTAGGTTGCTAGATATTGAGCGCCAGAAGTTATATAGCCTGGCTGCTACAACCTGCTCTCCCCTGAGCTTTGAAGTTCCTCTCGCTGTAGGGAGGATGGCTCCATATTTATCTTCCCTGCAGGTGCCACAACTTTGTAGACCATTTTCTTTGGCCAGGTGCAATGCTATGCCTTCAGCCATTCTACATGGCAGATTTAAAAGGATAGACTATTCAGCTAGATGCTGTTTATGTGAACAAAAATGTGTCGAGTCAATTACACATGTTCTTTTGCACTATCATTTGTACGCCGGTATACGTCAAACATATTAAAAATCTGTTTTAACGAGTATGATGGATTGCTCTGACTCGCTCAAAGTCTATAGACTGTTGAACGATTCCTTTCATGATGTCACCGAGAAGGTGGCTAAGTTTCTCCATTCTGCTTTGAAGTTGCGTCAAAGGATATCATGGAAATAAGCTCTAAATGTATTTATGTATTTGTAATGCAGTATTCTTTTAACGTTCTTTCTTTTATGTAAGTGGATAACTTGAATTGCTGCTATATGCCAATAAAGGTGAACTTGAACTTGACAAATCCTTTGAGGAGCTATTGGGCTCTGTCTTTTCAAACTACCCTTCCTGTGGATAGAGGAAATTGATAGAGCCTTCGGCTTTTAAACTGCACCTCCCAGCTAACAGTGCGTATCCCTTCACTTGAGCATCCTCGTGTAAGAAGTATCGTATAGAGATTCTTAAGTTTGTTGACTACAATGGACTTAGCAGGGTGGAACTCTCCTTAGTATAGCACTGTTAGCTCCTCAAGAGCCTGTAGAGTAGGTTAGACTGAGAAATAGTAACTGGTCCAAACTTTTTTGCATGGTAGGGATTTCACCCAGGGTCCCCCAATCTAGTTACCATACTACATTAACGCTCAGTTATCCTGATAAGACTTGTTTCATTTTGCCAAGAGTTTCCAGTCCCCATGTGATTTGATTAGCACTTCCAATATTAAATTAAACCCTGTTGCAACTTGAATACCCTATGAAGGCGTACACTCTCCAAAGGGAGAAGAAATAGAGTAACTCCTTCTTATGTGCATCATGGTCCTGTCACTCAAAATTCAGCTTTACAATGGGTTACCATATGCCTACGGTTTTGTTTCACTTTCCTCTTTTGTCTTTGGCCCATGGTTTCCTACTCCCACCTCTCAGGATTGTCCGTGAATATGTAAAGAAATTCGGCCTGGGGCTGACAGAGTTCATTCAGTATAACCCAAATACCTGGTATTTTGTGAACAACATCAGAAAGAGAGCCTGGGAAGTCAAAGAGAACCCCAGCATCTTGGGTTATCAACTGAAGCCTGAAGAAGAAGGCAAATCTCCTGAACAGTTATATAATGATGCCCTGAAAAAGGTTTGGATCTCTCTTTTTTAATTTATTTTTAAAAGTGAATAAACAGACAAATTATAAGCAATTCTACCTAGTTCTGACAAATATACATCTGTATACAACATGTACAATATAAAGAATTTGTAAGAGCCAAGAAAATTCCATCAAGGTAGATACAACCATCATAATCATAGCAGAGACTAGTAAAACGGAATTATTCCCAGGAAATAATTTCAAAATAAGTAAATAAATACATTATTAAAGACATTCTAGTACCTTATTCTTTACCATGTTCATTGACTTGTACTGAATCCAAATCTTTATGAAAGGAAATGAGGTTAAGTCATCACTGACCACCAATGGCTCATTTAAAAAGTTAATATCTTAGTTGCTTGTTAAGGATCACTGAAGATCATGGCCGTTTCCACACGGCTTACCTTATTCTGCAAAATAGCGAAATCTCGCACGAAATCTCACGAGAAGACGCTGTTATTGCATCTTCTCGTGCAATAACAGTGTCTTCTCGCGTGATAACAGCGTCTTCTTGTGAGATTTCGCGTGAGATTTCACTATTTTGCAGAATAAGGCAAGCTGTGTAGAAACGGCCCATATGATGTTTCCAGAGATAGCTGAAGAAGTTTGCTCAATAACTTTTGATGGCTAAGCCTTAATGAACTTTAATGAGCACTGATGGCTCCCATGTAGCACATGGGAGAGACAGCAGGAGAGTGAATGTTGCAGGCAGCTGCCTAGCCTAAAGAAGGGGCCCCAGTTGAACCCTGGCCGGTTTGGGGAAAACTGATATGGCTTTATAGATAGATATTGTCTGTCTGGATGCTTACTTAGCCCCCATGTTCAACCTGTATATTACAATAATGCCATTAATCATCTCACTTGGGGAAGTGGGGAACCATGTGCCCCAAACAATATTTATAGAAGGGTTATTATGTGTTTCCTCTTGGCTTCTTTTATTCTAAGGTGTTAAGATGGTTGTGTTCATGGCAAGCTGACAGTTATAGACATCTATTGTTGTGTTCATTGGATTTTAAAAGATAGCAAGTTGCAACAAGCTCTGTTGTGGAACACACATGTTGTGAAATGGATGAGATGTGCAAATATGCATAAGTTTAGCTACTACAGCTTGCTGATTCTTTTATTTTCATCCACATGTCATGTGGCAAGCCACAGCTTATGAAAGGACATGCACACACACGGGAACTGCTTCAGCTTGGGCGGACAACCCAGTTCTTATTCAGAGATGAGAAAGACAATAACTCCAGCTCCCCCACACTGGCATGGTGAAGATGTGCTAAATCATACAATCACATTTGCACGCCACCTTTCCTCAAAGGCACTCAGGCTAGCATGGGACTTTCCTTAGGCACTCATGCTGTGAGAATTTTACAACCCTGTCTCATTGCATAACCCACTAACTAGGGAGCCAATTTTCATTTGTGGAATGTTAGTGATTATATAGCTCCATTTTTGTAGTGCAACAGAAATCCAAAGTTAACTGAATTTTAGCAGGCCGCCATATGTGGTTACTCTCAGCTTGAGGAGTTGTAACATGTGAGAGCGAGAGACTACACCTCCATCAATGCTCTGGAAATCAGTCTGTTGGTTGCCTCAGAGAAGCCTTAAAAATCAGGATTGGGTTCTAGGGACAAAGGGAAATGTCAAGTTGTGCCCGAGTGTGTTTGTTTTACTCAGTACTCTTACCCTTTCATGCCTTACATTACTTACTCTTCTGAACCTGAACTTTTCTTGATCTTCATCCCAGGTTATAGAAGAGGTAAAGAGGACCAACTGCAGCCACGTGCTTCATAAGTATGACTCCTACTCAACTAAGGTAAAGGAAGGTTTTCTAAAGCAACAGTTCTACCTTTGAAGAACCAGCAAAGAATCAGCAACCCAGCATGGGAGCGGGGTGGGGAACACAACTGGTATAGCAGCTAGAATGCAAGACTAGGACTCTGGATAGCTGGGTTCAAGTCCCTTTGCTCCACCATGGAAACCTGCCAGATGACATTGGGCCCGTCACAATCTCTCAGTCTAATCTACCCTCACAAGTTTATTTTTATGAGGATTAAGTGGAGAAGAGGGTAACAATGTGAAAAGGCACTTTGGGTCCCTGATTAGGGAGAAAAGCAGGATATAAATTAAATATAAATGTCATTCCATACACACATCCCTTCTCCAGAGTTGAGTCAAAAGTAGGAATTTATTATTCTGTTTTGAAATAGGAAAAGCAGTGGTTTTGATTGGGTCAGTCAACTGTTAGCTTTCGAGAACTTTAAGTCCAGTGGGATGGACAGCCTGCCTTTCGTTCTAGAAATACGCTTCTCAGTTTGGGGTGAGAGGACCAAAATCACAGAGAAGTCTATGCCCAAGGAGGAGGATCCACTGCCATGGCTCAGTGGCAGAGGGCGTGTGCATGCCACAGGTGTAGGGAGATGGCTTAATTTGGCAGGGGATCAGAAAACTGCTGCATTGTGGCACAGAAGTAAAACAAAATGGATTTGAAATCTGAATTCTACCAAAGGCCCTTTCCCAGGTTGCCTCCTGCCTAATCTCAGATGGGCAAGGAATTCCATAGGATAGGGAAGTCTCACTTATTGGCCCCAGAAAGGATAAAAACAGTTGCAGCATTTTAAGAGGGATGAAGATTATTTGGAAGCGCCCTCATTTCCCTGAAAGCACATGTACATTTTAATGACTTAACCATAAACTAAAAGAAATTGCTCTATGTTTTCAGTGTCCCAAGGAAAAATCACCTGTGATGGGTGTCTGTTGTTGGCTAGTGCCTGAAACATCATTAATATCAGGGCCATTTCCAGACGACTAAGCAGAAGACTCTGCATGCCACCATGTTCCGGATCGCGACGGGGAAAACGCGAAATATCGCGTTTTCTCGCGCGAGTTTGGCACGACGTCATGCCAAACTCGCATGAGAAAAAGCGATATTTCGCGTTTTCCCCGTCGCGATCCGGAACATGGTGGTATGCAGCGCCTTCTGCTTAGTCGTCTGGAAACGGCCCAGGGCTTTTTTCTGGGAAAAGAGTTAGTGGAACTCAGTGGATTGCCCTCAGAGAAAATGGTCACATGGCTGGTGGCCCTGCCCGCTGATCTCCAGAAAGAGGGGTTTAGATGGCCCTCCACATCACCTGGCGACGCGGAGGGCCATCTAAACTCCCCTCTGTCTGGAGATCAGGGGGCGGCGCCACCAGCCATGTGACCATTTTCGAGAGGTTCCAGAACTCCGTTCCCCTGCATTCTCCCTGAAAAAAAGCCCTGATTAATATACTTTCCTCTCCTATGTCTCAAATTGCCATATCAGCTTTGCAACAGTTTTAATATACTTATGCATTCTTTTTAAAAGGAGAATGAATGTATATACCTAAAACAGCAGATGGACTTCTGTTACATATTTTTAATTTAAAAATGAGATGGGTGGAGTGGTGGACAAGACTTAGAGCTGTCCCAGTATTCAACTTATATAGACATACAGAAACACAGACTTGATCATGCCCCTCCCCCCACAGGGGTGAACTGCTAAGAATATTACATTTATTTTCATCCAAGGATCTACTCAGCCTCTTCTGGCTGAGACTTCCTCAGACACTGGTAATACATTCTTAAAACTGTTCTTCAAAACCATAATAGCTATAAACTTGCTTTTAAAAACAAAATCCTGAACGTTGAAAATCTTGGGATGCTATATAGTGTATCACTAGTAAACACAATGGCGAATACTGATAATAAAAACAGCAAGACTTGGGCCATCCACAAGCAAGATATGGGTTTCTACATATTCAGGGCTTTTTCCAGAGATGCAGAAAAAATATTACTTTGTAAATTAACCAAAAGAAAAAAAAACGCCCTCATAATGATTTTGTTCTAGGAGGAACAGAATGTTAAAAGCAGTTGAGAGGCAACTAAAGAGGAAAGCAATGGAGAAAGATGGAGAAATTAGCTTGTTCAGACCCCTGAGAGCTTATGGAATCCTTGAGGGGAAAATTTTGGCCATTGTGGAGATTTCCCAGTTGTTCTGCTCTCTGACAATTCCCTCTTAAGTCCCTGTGTGTTTAAAGGGCCATCAAGTCACAGCTAACTTATGGGGACCCCATAGGGTTTTCAAAGCAAGAGACAGACAGAGATGGTTTGGCATCGCCTACCTCTGTGTGGTGACCCTGGACTTCCTTGGTGGTCTCCCATCCAAGTACTAACCAGGGCCGACCTTGCTTAGATTTCAAAAACTGATGAGTTCAGGCTAGCCTGGCTCATCCAGGTCCCAGTCTAAGGCTCCTAGTTGCCAGATATTAAATTTGGTGCTTTCTTGGCCAGATCAATTGTGTAATTAAGTATCCACACCTCTGCTTCTACAACATATGCTGCTTGGTTAAATCGTATATAACTCTGGCACCATTCTTCTTAAGATCTGAATCTCTTTTCTCCCTTAACAGCAATATTTAATAGAGGTAGCAAACATGAGCCGTGGAGCTGTACAGATTATTGGGGACCTGCTAAATGAAGATGCTGGCTATTACCAGTCCTTCATTGAGAGCATGAGAGGAAGCGTTATCTTCTCTCAGACAAAGCGGTAAGCCAATGTGCCTTGCTGGGAAAGCTGGGCAAGATTAACCTTAGGTGAGAGAAAATCTGCTCTCATTTGGACTAAGTGGGCAATCTACAGCATTGCAATTGTATGATACGTGTCCAAAAACGCTACAATAAATCCCATACAAATTCCTTAAGCAAGAAGAGCTATATTTATGATAGAGATTTATTTATTTATTTGTAAACCCACCTTTCTATTCCCCAACATGGGACCCAATGTACCAAGAGACAGAAAAAAACTAAGAAGTGGCACACAACCCAGAACTTCTGATTCCGGACAGAATGTTTTCAGCTGCCAAGGAGAGACAAGATATCAATAGGATGAGGCTGGGAAGCTGCTTTGTCCTCATATCTCTGTTTTCATTCATTCATTCATTCATTCATTCACATCATTTATAGTCTACCTTTCTCACTGAGAGTCAAGGCAGATTTCACAGTGTGAGTCAGTACAGTCAATATCAAAGACGTGTGCATCTGCATGGACCAGCAGGTGCACTCAGTCATCAGCATCCACATTGGAGCTGATGAAGAAGCTGTAAGTTCCTCTTAGCTAGTCTCTATTCTTTGCTCTTTATTTTCTTTAGTTTCTGTCCTTAGTCTTGTACCTGTATTACCACAGGATCATCGCCTCAATTCCTCTTGCATGATCTGACCGCATACCCCTTGAGACAGTTGTACCCCTAGGTAGTTGCCCTGACACAAGAAGAGATACCTAAACATGGGAGGCAAATTTCCAGAGGTGATTGCACACTAAGCAGAGAGACGCCAGCACCTGCCTCACAGGGGCGTTGAGGGAAACAGAGCCTGGGCTTCCCAACCTCAGCCTTCCAGGTGGGGCTGCACACAAGTGAGAGACAGAGTCTCGTTGAGGGCAGGGCCGGATCTAGCGGGGGGGCAGGGGGTAGTCTGCCCCCGGCGCCGCCAGGGAGGGGGCGCCGGAAGCAGCTCCCAGAGCATGCAGGCGGCAGCATGGGCAGCCGCGCTGCCTTTTGCTTGCCCCGCGGGACAGGGGGCGGCTGGCTTGCCGCGCACCCCCTGTCCTGCAGGGCAGGAAAAGGGCAGCGCGGCCGCCCACGCCATTCACTTGCCCTGCAGGAGAGGGGGGCAGCCGGCCGCCCCCTGTCCCGCGGGGCAGGTGCATGGTGCGGGCAGCCTCACAGGCTCCCGCGCTGCCTTTTGCTTGCCCCGCGGGACAGGGGGTGGCTGGCTTGCAGCACACCCCCTGTCCTGCAGGGCAGGCAAAGGGCAGTGCGGCCGCCCACGCCACTCGCTTGCCCCGCAGGAGAGGGGGCAGCCGGTTGCCCCCTGTCCCACGGGGCAGGTGAAAGACAGCATGGGGGGGCTGCAAAGCCGACCACGCCATTCGCTTCTGAAGCGAATGGCGTGGGCAGCTTCCCAGCCCCCCGCGCTGCCTCCAGCGCGCAGCGTGATGATGTCATCAAAATGATGTCATCACGCTGCGTTGAGAGCGTGCACGCGCTGTGCGCACACGCGAGGGCCGGCAAGCGTTGCCCCAGGCGCCGGGAGCGCTAGATCCGGCCCTGGTTGAGGGTGTTGGGATGAGTAAGAGAGTGACATAAAAACAAGGTGCCAAAGAAAGGACATGGGAGGCATTCCATAAATGAAGGCCACTACAAGGAAGGCCCTGTCCTCAGTAGCTGGGGAGAACAGTGCATACACAGTTGTCTGTGTTTAACTAGGAATTTCATACCCAAACACCAATCTAGAAGATCCAGGACAAAACGTGCAAAAAAAGTAACAAAACTTTTCTGTTTTCTTTGTCTTTGTGACACCCCTGAGTACCTGAGATGCAGCAGTTATTGCATCAAAAGTGATACATCTCTTACTAAGAGGAAGATTCAGGTCCAGTAGCACCTTAGAGGCCAACCAGATTTGTAGGATATGGGCTTTTGAGAATCTGTCAAAGGGAGCTTTAACTTTTGAAAGTTCACATCCTGGAAATCTAGTTGGTCAAGGTGCTACTGGACCCAAAACATACTCTTCTGCTACAGACCAACACAGCTACCCACCTAAAACTATCTCTTACTATATAGCTGTGCTGCAAAATGCTACACAAATTCCATAAATTATACTGTTGGGAAGGGTCCTGCCACTAAGAGGGTCATATCTCCTATAGCATCCAAAGGTGGGGCCATCCAAAGTCATTCCTCCAGCTACAATATTAACTCAGCAGATTCAAAATACAGTTCTCAGGATTTTTAGCGGTTATAACAGTTAAACTGATATAATAGCACTATGATATAGAACTACCCTGGCTGTTATCATCAGGAAGATATACTGAACTCCAGACAAATCTGAAAGCCGGTACATGAAGGTTTTTCATTGCTAGACTCTCCACAACATTAGATACAAACCAGATCCCAAGAGCAAAAATAAAAAAATACAGTGGAAAAATGTTATTAAATAATCAGGTATTCAGGAGCTCCTGACTAGACATGGGCACGAACCAAAAAAATTTAATGAACCAGCGGTTCGCAGTTTGGTGCTGACGACAATCCTGAGATCGCGAACCACAATGAACATTTTCCGTTACCGAACTGGTTCGTGGTTTGTTGGGCGTGGAACAGCCCCCATGGCACTTAGAGAGCCCATATTCCCAGAGAGTCTTTTGCAGGCTCTCCTACAGCCATCACCCAAGTTTGGACAAGATTGCAAAAGGGATCTTGGAGTTATACCCTCTCCAATCCAAGGCCCCCAGGAAACTCCCACAAAAATCCAAGCTCAATTATTCTCTCAGTCTCTCCCCCCAAAGGCTAGCAAGTGGCAAGCAAAAGCTCTGTCCCACTCCACTGCTCGCTGAAAGTGAAACCCAGCCTGGGAGCCCACAGCTATTTATAAGCACAGGTCCCATTGAGCAATGCAGGAGGTCTGTGTTTGGCCATCAGAGCTCCCTATCAGGGTTTGCAGGGATGAAATTGGAGTACCCTTGGCTACAGAACACTCCTTCCCCCTCCCTCCCCTGGGTGTCTTCTCCCAACTTGTAACCGCTTTGCAGCTCCGTGGTTGGAAGGAAGATCTGCCGATAAAGGTAAGCTGGGCTTCCATTCGGGTTTCCAGGGCAACAGAAGGAGCACAGAAAGAGTTCAGGCATTCCCCCGGCTCTGTTGCCAGGGGAATTGGTTGCTGGCACCTGACTGTCTGGCTTCCTGAACCCCAGCCGAACACACCAAACCAGGCCTCTCTCGAACACTGGTTTGTTGGCCGTGGACAATCACGAACCGCCAGATCGCGCAATCGCGCGATCGCCAATTTCGTGGGTTTTTGAAGTTCGTAATGCGGTTCATGCCCATCTCTACTCCTGACTGAATGAAACAGAGATTGTATTTTCCATCAAGTCCATAAGAAAGAGATTGTTCTGCCTGTGGCAGACTTAACTGAGTTGCTGGTCTGCCTCCTTTCCCACAGCAGCAACCTCCCATTTCAAGAACAGTTTCTGCTCCCAAGGCTGTGAAGAATTTGTGTCCTTCAAGTGTGCTAGTAAAAAGAAAATGTGAGGAGGCCCCTCAGTCTCTCTGTTCTCAACCCAAGCTTGTTTTTGTCTTGCAGCTGGGATGAAATAGTTGGAGGCATTGACCTACTGCCAAGAGCCATTTACAGAACCATTTCAGATCGGGTGGTCTTGAATGCCAGAGTGGTCAGGATAAAACAAAGGGACGGTGCTGTTACTGCCATTTATAAAACACATGATCAATCATTGTCAAGTGTGACAGCCGACTACGCCATTCTCACTCCTACAACAAGGGCGACTCGGCGCATCTACTTTGAACCACCCCTCTCAGAAAACAAATCAGATGCCTTGAGATCTGTCCACTACAGAAGCTCTGCCAAGGTCTTCCTTGGCTGTTCCAAGAAGTTCTGGGAAGCTGATGGCATTCACGGTGGGTTGTCTGTCACCGATCGTCCATCCAGATTCATCAATTATATCGCCCATAATTTCTCCAGTGACTTTGGGGTTCTCTTGGCTTCTTACGTCCACAGTGATGACTCCACATTTTTCCTGTCCCTCAGCCATGACGACATCCTTAGCATCATCCTGGATGACCTGTCAGTCATCCACCATCTGCCTCAAGAAGAGATCCAAAGTATCTGTCGCTCCTCAGTGATAAAGCGATGGAACCTGGATAAGTACTCCATGAGTGGCTACACTCGGTTCACTCCCTACCAGCTTATAGAATATATTCAACCTCTTAGGGAGCCAGAGGGTAAACTGCATTTCGCTGGGGAGCACACCGCTGAGACCCATGGTTGGCTGGATAGCACAATAAAGACAGGACTGAGAGCAGCAAAAGCTATCAATCTCTTGTGTGGGAAGCACTTTCAGATCAAATCAACCATGAAAAATGAACTTTAACAAGAGAGCTAAAATGATTGATGCTAGGAGAGGAAGTTCAAGTTTTGTTTTACTTTGCTTTGCTTCTTTTTAAAGGAGGTTAGAAGTACCCCTATGTTTTGGTGACACAGCAATATAAAAGAGGTTGCATGTGCATCAATTTTGCTTTCCATCTGGCATGGAAATACCGCCATAATGTTGATGCCCCCATCAGTGAGTGGGTAACAGTGCCCTCTTAAGCCGAGTTACACCCATTGAAATCCATTGAAGTCTATGAACTTGGATGAATATTAACTGTGCTTAGGACTGCATCGCAACTGAGCTAGCTGAGAAAGGATAGACCGTAATGTACTAGTGAGCCTTATGAACGTACACACACACATCCCTCCCCACTGACTTGTTCAGTCACTCATAAAGGTATTAATGTTATTAAAGTTCTCCAACTCTGAAAGGAAAAATGAAACATGCCTCCTGTCTGCTGTTTTGTTATGCATAAGCATAAGTTCTTCTCAGCATATTCAGTTTCTCTTGTGTCTATTGTCTGCCTATCTGCAGACCACTGAGTAAAAGGATCAGTGGGCCAGGGCCCAATATTGACACCTCCAGGCTGGTAGTAATGCTTCCTCTAACAGGAGCACTGCCACCTCCCCCACAGTTGTCCACTCCTTCCCCTGCACCCTATAGAGTGAAGGAGAATAGTAGTGCCAGACCCACAAGGGGGAGGTGAACACCATACGCTTGCAACCACTGCTGCAAGAGTATATGGTTTTACCATGGAGTTTCCAGCTATTCCTAGAGAGGTATAATGTCACTTTCAGATTTCCCCAGAAGTGATGTCATGCTGTCACTGACCCACCCCACCCCAACCTCCTTGTCTCCCTCTGATTGCCAGGCTGGCCCTGACAACCCTAGGTAGAAGCTAAGGCAATGAGTGTGGGTTATGGGAGTGAAGTTATATGTCAGTAGAGAAGACCTGCAGCTGGCATTAGAGGAATACCAAGATACCTACACCCAAGATGAACAGGCAGTTGGGAGAAGGGGGATGCCAAAGACATTAGACAGGCCTCACCAAAATTCTTGTCATAAGCCTGTGTTAAAAGGATAGGCACAGAAGGTTGTAAAGAACCTCCCGCTCAGGAAGCTAAAATACATCTTTAGGCTCAGGAAAGAGCCTCTTCCTCCTTTTGAAAGGGCAATAAAGATGAGGTTATAACTTCTCTTCTACAATTTCAGATTCTATTCAAAAGCAGGTTAATAATCTGCACTGCTTTGACTATTTGACACTATCTATCTGGTTCACCAAAGCCTCGGATCTCAGAAGAAGAAATCTACTGTTCAGTAACTCTCAACTATATCTCAGTTCACCAATATCACATCACTTGAATCTAGGGTTGCCAGCTCCAAGTTGGGAAATTCCTGGAGATCTGGGGACTGAAACCTGGAGAAAGTGGGGTTTGGGGAGAGAAAGGACATGGAATGGCATAATTCCATAGAGTCCACCTCCCAAAGTAGCCATTTTCTCCAAGTGAACTGATCTCTGTGGGCTGGAGACCAGTTGTAATTCCAGGACATCTCCAGCCACTACCTGGAGGCTGGCAACCCTACTTGAATCACAAAACCTTACAGGATAGGATTTTATTACTTTAAAATAGTATTTAATGCAGATGGGATCCCCCTACCCCGCTTTCCAAGACTCGTCATAGCTTCAATTCAAACTGCCTCTGTGTCATTACAAAATTATCCTTTGGAAGGCTTCCTAATCTAGCAGCTCCATACTTCTAGACTTTTCCCCTTTCCCCAAACCTTATTATTAATTATTAAAGACTGAATATTGTGATTTTCCAGCCTTTCCTAAAGCTACTTAAACACCCATACATATATCAAATCATAAAATTTAAGCTCTTTTCTGGTTTGCTCACCTTTTTCCCTTTTCAGACTCATTTAAGGAAAACACATTTAAGGCCACCCTTTGACCCTCATGATGACATCACTTCCTGGAAGTGGCATCATCACACAAACTTGGGAGTGCGTGTGCGCACAGTGCATGCACAAACACAAACACAGGAATGCAGCAAGGTAACTGTCAGACCCCTGATCTCCCACTGGGGGAGTCAGCAGACCTGGCAACCCTATCCCCTAGCCTTGGGCAAGTACTCAAATATTGTTGTGTTCTGTGCATTGCACAATCCTTCACTTTCAACAATGGCTTCCATAACTGGGATTGGAGGGCGGGGGTTTAAAAAAGCATCTATGAAATGGAAGGATCTGGATCAAAGCTATACCATAGGTAGAAAAGGTGCGTAAACATTTCCCCTTGCATTCTTGTCCTAGTAGAAATCCCCCCGCCACCAACTTGTTATTCTGGCAGAAATATATCTGTATCATACCTGTCCTTTCTTCCTACCAGTGCAAATAAGAAAGGATGTTTCACAATTCAAGTTTATCCCAAAGGACATTTTCCCCTGGAGAAGTCTTTAGGAAAGTCCAACCAAACTTCTTTCTCAAGAATGGGTGGAGCGCAGTACCAAAGATATAGCTGCGTATTTTCACCAGGTAATGTACACCCATATATACTGATAAAAATTGGATATCGGAAATAAATCATTCATCTGCTTTAGGTTTAGATCTCATCCTACTCCTGAGACTCCGGCTAAGAGACATAATTTTAAATGTTGTAAAAAAAAATACACAATTTTAAATTTTGTAAAAGAAAAACAGAATAAAGAACAAAGAACCCAACATTTCTGAAGCCATATATACTAATAACCAAATGGCCCTGGTCTGAGAATATATAAATCCAGAGATTGAAGCCATGAATGGACAAGACAGATCTTCCTACACACCTAAAAATGCCCCAGGTTTGCCAAAAACACTGAAATCTAAATAAAAAAATTAATTTGGGGGTTAAAAAAATCATAAAAGAAGTACCTATAGCTTTAACCAGATGTCTTCAGTGCCTGCTGCTAAGCAACAATAACAGTTTAGCCAGTATTCCAGGCCTGGTTGCTGCCAGTAAAAGGCAGAACCTTTCCAGGACTGTTTTGGCCTTTGAGGGAGAAGTCCTTGGGACTAGGCCCAGAAGCAACCACCAGGCAGGTAACTTGATACCAGATGACTTGCATGACTCACCTACACCAGGCTGCTTGCTACTATTCAACAGCACCCCCCTCCCCCCAAAAAACCCCAAATGCCAGTGTAGGGTAGTGGTTAGGGTTTCAGAGTAAGATCTGGGAGCACCGGGTTCAAATTAACACTATGCTGTGGAAGCTCACTTGCTGAGTTTGATCTAGTACACACTCTCAGCCTAACCCACCTCTCAGGGTTGTTGTGAACATAACATGGAGGTAAGGAAAATAATGTAAGTTGCTCTGGGTCAACATTGTGGGAAAAAGCAGTATATAAATGTAGTAAATTAAGAAATACAGGTGAAGATGGGGGGACAGATAAAAAGTGAGTTCTTTAGTAGGTTTGAAGGAGAGAAGGACATAGGAAAAAGTGAGCATATGGAGGCTGCCAGGAAGAGGGAAAGAGGAAATAATTGGAGAAGGGGATACAGGAAAAAGTGCAGTACTCCCTGCAAGTCCTTGCAGGAGCCCCAGCTGGCACCATGCAACTGAGCCATAGTGGAGAGGCCATTGAGGGGAGGGGGAAAGGTGGAAACAGGGCAGGGCAGACAAAAGTGGTGGGAAGGAGACAGGGATCCTGTCCTCCAGGTGGGAGCAGGGGATGTCCTGCTCCCAGCCTCCACCTCCTGCCACTTCTCAACTGGCCGGTGGGGGGAAAGCCACAGTAACAGATCAGGAACCCCCCTCCTGAGTGTGCTCCCATGTGCTGTGGAATGCTTCCATGTCACACCAAGAACGATATCATTCCCAGCACGACACAGAAGCATGGGGTCATGGCAGGGGCTGATTTGGTAAAAATATGCCCTCTATAACTCTGTTTGAGCCCCATGGGACCTAGCAATTCTAGAAGAAGAGAAGGAAACATGGAAAGGGGAGAGGCTGGGGGAACAAGGAAGGGAAAGAGGATATGGTGGAAAAGAAGGAAACGAGTTTCCCCCCCACAAGCCCTTGTGGGTCCTCACGTATTCCAAGGGCTCCAGATAATATTATCTGCCTTATGACTGACTCAGAACAGAATTACACATTCTGAGGAGTATCGTAATTCTTTGACCTGATGATTTGCTTTGAATTTACTGTAAACTCGAAAGCAATTTAAAGGGTCAGGATGGCCAGGACAAAGCACATTTAAGCCCTTGCCACTCACCCCATTTTCTTGCTGAAAAGTACCACCTCCAACTTTTTTTTACCCATTTTCTTGCTGAAAAGTACCACCTCCAACTTTTTTTTACCTCTGCTTGGAGGGAGGAATATGAACCCTGGTAACTTTCCCTCAGCAGGAATAAAAGCAATTTGAGGCGGTGACTTTTGACATGAAAATGAGATGAGTGAAAAGGTTAAATATGCCTCTCCCCACCCACTGCTCCTCACCCGCCCACCCACCCACCCACCCCCGCCACAGTGTAAATCCAATGGCTGTATTCTGTAAAATGAACAACTCCAAAAAGCTAGAACAAAGAATCATGGAAATATATTTCACATATACCTGTCCGGCTGTCCCAATGTTGAAGTCCAAAACTGTTGGAATTAAATAACCTTTTTATCTGCTGAGCCAGAACAATTTTTTGAAAAAAATCCTGATTCTGCACCATGAGATGTGAAGATTTTCAGCACCAATTTCAGATTCTGCATAAAGGAGGTGATATTAATGGAAGGCCTTGGCATCTCTGTCCTGGTTTTTTGGCACTCCAGGACAACTGGTTGGCTACTGTATTAAACAGGATGCTGGACCTAGATGGATCTCTGGCCTGATCCAGCAGAGTTCTTCTCTTACAGCATTCTGTACATTAAGTATTGGGCTGAATCCACATACCCGCTGAGCATCCCGGCGTTGCGCTAAATGGTCGCTAAACACCCGGAAGTGTAGCGTCTTTCTAGCGCAATTCGCTAGAAAGACACTACACTTCCGGGTGTTTAGCGAACATTTAGCGCAACGCCAGGATGCTCCGTGGGTGTGTGGATTCAGCCCTAGTCTCTCCACACAAATGGTGCACCTTTAAACCATTAATGTATCTCTTAGTATCACAGTGGCAAACTTTTGTTTACCTGCTGCTGTCCTGCACCTAACACTTTCACATAAAGACCTTAGCCGTGATGAGAACACTTCTCTTGCTGTTCTTGGCATACTTCTTTCTATTGCATCTTTCCTCCAAGGAACTAGTGGCTCTCTCTCCACCCCCACCCCTTGGGTCTCAGCAGCCCTGCAACGGAAGATAGATTGAGCTATAGTTACTGACTCAGTAAGCTGTAATGATACATTTGAACTTTGGCCTTGTCAATTCTATCTGACATTCACTCCCTACCCAGCAAGCAGTGCCATTGTATACACCTAGTTGGCAGCCCGGTATGGTATTAGCCACAACTGGAGAGATATTAAATCCTTATCAGAATTCTGCAAAATCATGGCATAAAGTTTCCAGGAAAGGGTGTAACCCTCCTCCATGGTGAATGCCAAGTGCTATAAAGACATGCAAAACAAAGTCTTTAACGTGCTTATAGATATCATCCCAAGAGACGCTGCCCACGAAATGAATGGGTTGTGGAGCTCACTTAGAGCAGAAGCTACTCTGTGAAGACGCTAATTATCACCATAATTAATTATAATTATCCTAATTGTTATACGTTTTCCCCAGTTCCTGGAAACATCTCATGCAACAATGAGACCTTCTTTAAAATTTGCCTCTGTGGGAAAACACATCAGATGGCTCCCAACAGGTCCTGCAATTGCTGGCTTTCAAAATGGCTGATTTATTACAGATCCAGTTTATTTCTTGTACCTAGGGTGGCCAGATCCCCTTACCCTCCTGGTGGGAGGGGGGACCCTCTCCTCTCTTCTCACATGCAGCAGGCCGATTTAAGCCCAAAACGCGGGAACAAGAGTGCACTTGTTTTATGCGCGCACTACTTCTTTTCAAGAGACGAGTGACACACACACACACACACACACAGGGATCCAGGTTGAGAAATTCCTGGAGATTTTGGGGTGGAGCCTGGAGAGGACAGGATTTGGGGAGGGGAAGGGCCTCAGTGGGGCATGATTCCATAGAGTTCACCCTTCAAAGCAGCCATTTTCTGTAGGGCAACTGATCTCTGTTGCCTGGAGATCAGTTGTAATTCCAGGAGATCTCCAGCTATCATCTGGAGACTGAAACAACAAGGCAGAACACTGCAATTGGCGGTAAATGATCCAAGAATCATACAACAAAGTAAAATGTAATGAAAGTCAGTAAATATGCAATTGCATATATTAAACACAGTAGTCATGCAATAAGCTCAAGCTAGTAGGCTAGAAAGCTGTGAAACAATGAAACACAAAAGGTGCAGGCACGCCGCTCCTGAAAACTGAAAAAAGTCCAAACAGTGAAAAGTCCACTCAAATAATTCCATGAAGTAATAAGTCAAGTGAGTTCATCTGTCAAAATAGCTTTGGAAATTCACAGTAAGTGAAAAGTCTCTTTCCTTCTTCAGCATACATATGCAATGTGAAGAGAAATGTGGGAATGTGTACTCTCCCGCTCAACAACCTGGGCCGGCTGTTGCCAGTTATTTCATGCACGCACACCTCCTCAGGGGCAGAATCCAACGTCACCTACAATCACATAAAATTAACATAGGTAGTAAAAAGCTCAGTGCATATAGAGCAAAAACAAGTTGGAAGACCTCACATTGACTTGCCAATGCAGTTAAACAGTCAAAAAAAACTTAGCAATGTAGTTAAACAGTCAATAAACCTCCCCGTAATTAACAGAGGAAAGAATCAGGTGGTGGCTGAGCACTACCCGTTCCCAGACACCCACATTATAAAGGGCAAATTGGCAATCTCCCAAAAGGAGAAATGCCCAAATAGTACATCTTTTAAAGAGACAGGCTCTGCTATATAGTGTATACATCAGTGTATGTCCCAAAGTTACAAAAAACAAAAATCAAACTTACCGAAAGCGAGACAAATTCATTTCAAGTTTCAGCCTTTTTGGTTTTAAAGAACACAGATGGTGTATCCAGAAACTCCTTTTGAAGGAGAATTTTCTGCAGAGACCGATAAGGAACCTGTTGACCCAAGAAGAGAGCCATAAATTTAAAATCATCTTCTCAGTGATTCAACCGCAGGAAATGATCAACTAGTGGGGCTTCCATTTTGCCCATTCTGATGCGTTACATGTGTTCTAGTAGCCTAGTTTTTAAGGACCTGACAGTACTCCCCACATAAATGTACAGATAATTAAATATACCACGCCTTGGGTTTGACACGTGACAAAATCCTTAAGGTTGACAATGATATTGTGAGCGCCTGGTATAGGAATGTTAGTACTAGTAATAGCCAAAGGGCAAACATGGCAATGGCTGCACCTAAATAATCCAACAGGGTGGGTGCTGATTTGTCTTGCCACCCCAAAGTCTGAATGTACCATAACATCTTTCAAATTTCTGGTATGCCTGAAGCCAATCAAGGGGGGGGCAACTCACAGCCCTTGATGTCACTAACTATATCAATCAATCAATCAATCAATCAATCAATCAATCAGTCACCTTTATTTGCATTAGAAATAATAATAGTCTACAATCAGAGATAGGGACCATCAGAGACAGAGATAGGCAGAAGCATAAGCATAAACAAGCAATTAGTAACAGGTAATAATAAATTAATAAACATTCAGCAATCAGGTGCAGCTATATGCTTGGATTTAACTTTATACACTTCTGCTAGAAATTTTGCAACACTTAAAGTAACACAAGGTAAACTAAAATTCCTCCTTTAGTAGAATCACTAACTATAAACCAATGTCTGTTGATTATGTGTCTAATCCTGTGGAACAATGGAGTAAAATCCAAAGCCCACCTTAAGCAGCTGTCACAGTCTCTTTCTTTCTTATCAAACAGCTTGTCCCTGGGTACTGCAGAAGCTCGTTGTAGAGCTCTGTTAAGGGCCTGCTGAGGATATCCCCTATTGAAGAACGCCTGCATCAAGCATTTAGAGTCCCTACTATAATCCAAATCATACGAGGAATTACGTTTAATGCGAAGTAACTGGCTGAATGGTATGTTCTGTTTTAGGGACCTGGGGTGATGGGAAGTGTAACGCAAATAAGAGTTACGGTCTGTCCCTTTGCAAAAAGATCTGATGGCCAAAGTATTGCCGCCTGTCTTAAAGACAACTACGTCTAAAAAACTTAAACTAGACGTGCTACAAGTCCACGTGAATCTAATGTTCTCAAGTATAGAGTTCATCCACTCGCCAAGCCTTTCAAGGACATCGCCCTGCCTGATTATCAAAAAAATGTCATCAATATAACGACAATAATAAAAATAAGGTCAAAAAAAGGATTGGAGGGGGCATGGCATCGACTTCTGAGAAGATGGATGCCTGAGAGCTGAGCTCTGTCCCACCCTGCTCCAAATTCCTCTAAAATCCACATCTTAACTTAATGAAAATCACCCCCAGACATGGGGAAGCACAATGAGAAGATTAAGAAGCAAAATGGCACTGTTAGGCACACTGGGGGCAGCAGCGCACCCCATGGCAACGCCTCGAGTCTGATAGTAAAACTGCTCTGGAAAACGAAAATAATTTTTCTCCACGACAAGATCAAACAACTGTAAAAGAAAATCTGTGGAGAGCTCCTGGTTGACGCGAGCCCTTAAAGTTAACTCGACTACCCTCCATATGAATGAATTCATAGCACAAAAATTCTCTCCTTGCCTTCTGCAGTCCACCCTTCTTCTTATTATATATTGTTTTTCAAGTGGATAAAGGAGCACAGAAAGAAAGGGGGGTACAAAAGTTACAATAAAAAGAAAATTAAATAAACATTACAAAGATTATCAAAATACAATAACCATATAACATTTGAATTATAGTTTTCAGGTATGTAACACAACCATACTCAGTCAGGAGTGTTTCCTCTCTCCATCCTGATAACCCTCATACTGAGATCACTATAAAATATTTAGCATTATATATTAAAATACTTTTACAACAACTTATCTATACTTTATGATTGCTGGTTCAGAAAAAATAAACAATACATTCTAAAGTATTTCCAAAAGGTATGATAATAAACTTATCTTATATCTAAGACTGATTATATCTAGGATATTATCTTTAAAAGTTTTTTTAATGCTGATTATTTTATATTGATCAAATTAAGTACCATCTATATCTATACTCTATAAAAGCAAACATTTCTATAACCACTGCAAATCAGAACTCATAGCAGAATTAACAGAATTAATCTGATTTTAATTTTAATTTTAATCTGTTTTTTGGAATTAATCAGAATTAAACAAAAATAACCTCTCTGACGAAGAGAGCTGTGGCTCTCGAAAGCTTACGCTACAATAAAGTTGGCTAGTCTTAAAGGTGCTACTGGACTCTAGGGAAGGGAGGTGTGGGGGTTGTGGTGGCAGCATCAGCAAGTAGCACAGGAGCAGATTTGTGTGAATACCATATCTCTTGTTCCTTTACCATATGCTGCTACCACAGCAGCCAGAGCGTGCTTCTAAGTATTAAGGATGAATTCCAGCCATTTTATCACAGTGATTTTATCTCATCACGTGTAAACTTAGTTCCTCCTCTTAGAAGGGGTAAAGACTTCCTTATGTGCGTTATCATGCAATAAAAGTGACAGACAATCTGGCCATTATATAACAAATGCAACACAACTAACTCCTCTGGATCTAGGACTTGATGCTTGCCTGGCAGGGGAGGAAACAGGGAAGACAACCACTAACAACATTTCCACACATCTTACCTGCCTGTGGAACATCACGTGAAAGACCTGGAAGACAGCATCTTCTTGTGCGAAATCGCGCCAGGAAGACGTGATTTTGCGCAAAGCTCCCGGATAACAGCATCTTCCTGGCACAATTTCACATGAGAAGACGTTGACTTCTGGGTCTTTTGCACAATGTTCTGCAGGCAAGTAAGACATGCGGAAACGGCCTGAGTTTGGCCATTTCTACATGGGTTCTACATGTACAAGCACTAAGTCCTTTCTGACCCATGGAGGGACATCATATCATGACATTTTCTTGGCAGACTTTTTGTTACGGGGTGGTTTGCAATCGCCTTCCCCAGTCATCTACACTTTACCCGGAGGAAACTGGGTATTCGTTTTACCGACCTCGGAAGGACGGAAGGCTGAGTCAACCTTCAGCTGGCTACCTGAATCTGGCTTCCGCCAGGATCGAACTCAGGTTGTGAGCAGAGCTTGGACTGCAGTACTGTAGCTTACCACTCTGCCCCACGGGGCTCTACATGGGTTATCAGCTCTGAATTCAGTGCTTTGGGAAGCAATTTTAATCTTCCCCACAGCATCATGGTGCATTCATGCACCTCCAGGGTAGGGTTGTCAGCACAAGTCTGGCAACCAGTGGCTGAATCCACATACCTCCGCGCATCCCAGTATTGCACTAAATGTTCGCTAAACACCCGGAAGTATAGCGTCTTTCTAGCACGGTTCAGAAATCGCGCTTGAAAGACGCTATACTTCCAGGTGTTTAGCGAACATTTAGCGCAACACCGGGACTCGCGGCGGTAATGTGGATTCAGCCAGCAATGGAATGATGTTGTTGGCGATGCTCTGATGTCACTCCCCAGAGACTAGAAACTATGTCAGTGCATTGCTGGGGATGCACTATCGTTTGGGCAAGACTCAGTGGTCACAAGGAGTCGAGGGGGTGACATAAGCATGTTGGGACTCTGTTGGGATGCTGTCCACCCACCCCCATTTTCCCTCTATTTTTCTCCCACCATCCCGCTGAGCAGCAAGGCACCCCCTGCTACCAGCAGGGAACCTTGTAACCCTGCCGTCCTACTCCAGGGGGTTCCCCAGCTTGTCTTAAACCTGCTTTGCTACTAAGTTTTGAGAAACAATGCAGTAAACACTGGGTGGCTGCTATGTGGATGGGAAAATTCAGACTTTTCTAGCCTCCATGGCAACCATATGATCCCCTGCTATGGGGGGCTTTTAACTTCCTTAAAAATCACTACAATTTTGCTATTACGAACAATAAACAGTAGTACCAATAGGTGTAGCAGGCTCTCTGAATTCTCAGCTTCGTAGAAATATAAGGCAAAAGGCATGTGTTTGCAAGGACAGGGGCTAGAGGTTTCGTTTTTTTAAAAAAATGAAAGATGGGAATTCAGAGAACCTGCTACACCTATCGTTACAATGGTATATCAATATAACAATATTCTAGTGATAGTTTTTAAAAAATTGCAATATCCCTGGTGGTCTAGGGGAGCAGAGTGGCCATTCTGGGGGACTGGGACAGGGAAATTACAGGGAAACCCACCATATGGAAGGCCCATTGATGTTGATGGCTGGGCATGACCAGAGAGCCCTGAGCTGAAGGGATCATGTCCTTTGGTTCTTAGGCTGAGGGTCACAGCCTTGAGTTGGCAAGAGAGAGACTTGCTCTGTATTCAGAAGATGCCTGACAGCAAGGCAGACTATGGAAGCTCCAGAAGCAAGGGTTAGACAGGAGCTGGAGACCAGTTCTGGTCTCCCAATAGGCACTGAGTTCAGGGTTACAGTTGAGGTGTAGCTGGGTTAAGGCACATAGAAGCATACTGGCTATGCAAAGTAGTTGAACCAGCAGATCTCTCTGTTTAGCCCAAGGCTTAAATAACCTGCAGAGACTGAAGCATCACCCATCCCTTTGTTTCATTCAGCCAGGGCTTGATTGTGTCCCAGTCCTGTGAAACACTACATGTTAAAGTGCCCCTGAGCTGCTGTATCTTGTGCAGCCCGACTGGAAAGTCAGCTTCAGTAAATTTACGGGACATGGGCCAAAATGGCCCCTGCAGGTGCCATTATTGTGTCACATGGGATGTGGCATTTACATAACTGTCCCTGGTCCCGTGTTATTAGACCTCAACAAGGAGTTCACTTCTCCAGTTTTTCTGCATCCCTCTCCTCAGTATTAAGAACCCCTTTTGCCAGTTTGGCCTCCTGGAATGGAAACCATTCCTTTTTTGTCTCTTTAAAGAGTCTTCATAAGTTCAGAACTGCAGACTTTTCCTGGCCACCATCCTTGTACTTTGGCATGTATGGGCTAACTTAGGCTTTGATGTGGGTGCAAAATGACCATACTAAGCATACATTCATAAAAATAAAATTGTAACATTACCTGAAATTGAAAACTGTTACCTATGAAAAGGGAAAATTTGCTCCTTAGACATTTGGCAAATTCTCTGGGCAGTAACTGATTCATACTTCTGTACAGCACCTTGCACACACCATTAGCAACAGTCCCCAGTGACAATGGGCAAGTGCTATATTTTCCTCTGGAAAAGGAAGATGGGCTACACCAGAGATTTCCTATAACAGAGTTGGAAATCTCTTTGGGGGAAAATGCACTTTCAAGGTACACTTTAGAAAGTCAGTTTATCTGGTTCCAGCTTAGGTTATTCCACTGATACCCTTTGTTAGTCAACCTTTTCTATTCCTAGATTGGTAATTGCTAAACACCTGCACACCATTTCACCAACCAAAAACAACACAGAAACATCCAGGAATAAAATCTGCCAACAACCCTGATTTATTAGAAGAGCAAGATAACATCTGCCGTTGTTTTTTCTTTAAGAAATCACCACAGGAGCAATTTTTTCATCTTTCTTCTCTCTCTCTCTGCTCAGCTTCTGCTGCTCCTTGTGTCCTTTGTAGGGACGTTCTTCAGCACATCCACTCTGGGTAGTCCAGCAGCTGCTTCCCTTCCACTGCCAGATGGTTCAGACTTGGCAGCATGGGGATGGGCCTTCAAGGCCCCCATAGATACATGACTATGCCTCAATAAGGGTCTCTGGGAGTGAGGATGGAGGATTAAAAAGGGCAGATTCCAGGGCTAAGAATATACTAAGGTGACAGAAATACTCTAAAAAGTTCTTTCTTGGGGCCACGCTTGGTTCTCTCCCTTCTTGGGGAAAGGGGAGGGACATTCCTCTAGGCAGCAGCAACAGCTTCGCTGCTGGCCGGCTCAGCCGAATGTTTGGCCAGCTCCTTGGCCATGGCCTCCTTCAAGAATGCTTGCACATCAGTGGGGCTGACGGTGGATTCCTGGTTATTTTGGCTCAGGCTCTCCATCTCCTTCGACATGTGATCATACACGTCCATCAGCAACGTCTTCATCAGCCCCCTGGCCTTGGTCTCCATGCGTACCTTTGGCATGTTCCTCAGGATCTTGGCAGCAAAGAGACGAGGAGAAGAGATGCTCAACACCGTCCTGCTCCCCACCTTATTGGCCTGGCGCCTCTTCTGCTTTTTAGGCTGGAGCCTCCTCCCCTTCTTTCTGGCCTGTTGACGCTTCTTCTGGGGCTTCTTCTTCTTCGGCCTCCTGGTTTTCCTTGTGCCTTGGAGCTTGGCAGCCATGTTGTTCTCTTCTCTCTCCAAGGCCCTGCCTTTGAATGTCACTGGAATTTTGCTGTCATGGGCAGTTATAGGTAGTTGCATGCAAATGATGGCACTACAGCGAGCGTCCCTATTGGGTGGCTCCTGCCTTCATTGCAGCCAAGGAACCATTGTTACACTGGCCTGACTATGACCTGTTCCCGGCCAGTTGTGAAGCTTGACTGTATTGCAATTCACGGGCTCTTGGCAGAGGACAATTGCTCAAAAAGAAAGCTTTGAAAGCCACCATCGTCATTAGCATATCTTAAGAAAGAGAACACTTCCTTCAACTTAAATGTGGCCATCATGCCCAGGATTTGACTTCTCGCACTCCAATGCAGTTTGATATGGCAATTAATTTGAAATACTCATGTCTGTGCAAAAAGGTGTTTCAGCATAGGTTCAGAGTTTTCTCAAGCAACCCAAGAATGATTTCCCCAAAGTAAACTTGCACATTTTAGGTCATCCTTTGCTCCCAATGCTACAAATAATTCAATTTGTGTTTGTTATAGTGTCACAGAATTTTTTTTTTAAATTTTATATATTTATACCCCACTGTTCTCCCCCATGAAGATGCAAAAGAGCTTCCAATATTCTACCCTTCTTTCCTTCATTTTCAAAATACATGAGCTGTTTTTACATTGAAAATGTCCTAGATGGTACAGAATACTAAAATATAAAACTGACAGTTTAAAAACACATATAATAAAAAAAAAATATTTATTTTGAAAATTTATATGCAACTTCTCTAGAGATAGGATTGCGAGCATAAGGCTTGCAACCAGCAGGAAACTTACTGGTGTGGGGCCTCGCTGGCAATTAAATGTCACTGGCATCATGCTGATTTCACTGCCCGTGCCCCTGGAAGTGATGCCAGAACACTTTAGCATTTGGGAAAATTCTATGGTTTAACCATAGAGTTCTGCCCAAATGCTAGAGCAACCCCCAGCAACATCCTGACGTCATGGACCATTTTTCTCCTGCCTGCCAGTTCAGCAGTGGTAGGAAGTACTTGCTGGGGATCCCCTGCCTGTCCAGAGACCTTCTTGAAGCAGCTAATAACTGCAAAAAAAGTAACAAACTGTCACAAATAAAATAAAACACCACAAATCAAAATGTTTAAAACTTAAGAGGAATATAATCCTTAATATGGTATCAAGAAAGGGACAATTAGGTTGCTTATGTGGCATCTCTGCAAAGTCCCTTCTATAGTTATCATGCTGACATTGGGAAAGTTATGCCACAAATACTCACAGATCCTTCCTTTTCTCACAAATGGAGCAGAGTGGCCATCATCTTAATGAATGGAGAGGTAGATATCAGGTAAGTAGGTCCCTAAGGAATCATCAGATCTCAGAAGCTAAGCAGAGTCGGTCTTGGTTAGTAATTGGATGGGAGACCTCCAAAGAAGACAAGGGTTGCAGAGGCAGGCAATGACAAACCACCTCTGTTAGTCTCTTGCCATGATAACCCAACCAAAGGTTACCATAAGTCAACTATGACTTGAGAGCAAGATTTCATTCATTCAAAGAATGGAACAGCTAGACTGTATTCCTAGGATGTGAAGCAACCTATCAGTTTTGTCCAGGTCTAGAGTGATCTTTAGCATAAAAAGTCTGAAATTCCATTCCATTAACAGATTGCAAAAGGTGAAAACCAACAACAACTCCATAGACGGAAGGCAGTTATGAAAAATCTCTCTCATAAATCCCTGGTGGGATAGAGTGACACTAGACCCCTAAAACAGAAATGTTATGATAAATAAGATAGCAGGTTCTCATCATCCCAAATCCTTAAACTCATCAGGTGGTACTTAATGATGTCCTAGTGAGGCCCAGTGATTAGGAATGCTAACTCTAGGTTAGGAAATTCCTGGAGATTTTAGGGTGGTGCCTGGGGAGTGGAGGGAGCTCAACGGGGATGAAAGACCATAGACTTCCTCCCTTAAAGCTGCCATTTCTTCCAGGGTCCCTGGTCTCTATAGTCCGGAGATCAGCTGGCAGAACTCCAGGCAACACCTTGAGCTTAGTAACCATGTCAGGGATGTCATGAGAGAAATTGGTTATGTCTGGGGTTGCCAGCCTACTGGTGGGGCCCGAAGTTCTCTTGGAATTATAACTGATCTCCAGAAGTCAGTTCCCCAGGAGGAAATGACAACTTTAGAGAGCCGACTCCACAGCATCAGATTTGTGTTATACTCCTCCCCATCCAAATTCTGCCCTCCTCAGGCACCACCCATGAATCTCCAGAAAATTCTCAAGCTGGAGATGGTAATTCTAGTTATGTCACACTGAATAGCAGTATTAATATTAGTATTCCCACCACTAAATATTGTACCACATGTAGCTAAAATCCTTGTCAGTTGCTATCATCATGTGCACTGGGCGGCTACCTCAGCACATGATTAGAGAGCATGAGAACCACAATCTTCCCAATATGGACAGTCACCAGAGGGAGTCTGGGGGGAGGGGCAATGTGTTACATAATTTCTAGGGGAAAACCCAGACATAATGTCATCATGACACTTTAGGAATGACTAGAAACTGTGTTACCCTCAGGCTGCTATGGAGAATTTCCTCCACTGTGGCACTTGTTTGCACGATCGCTAACATTTCTGTGTGACTCAGGACTCCTTGAAAAAAAATTGGACTTGCACATGCAGAAATGCCTAGTGGCAGAGAAAATAAATATCACAGCAGAGGAAAACCTCTGCAGTGGCCAGAGAGAAGTGAGAGGCGAATAAAGTCATAGGATCCAAACCATGGAGATAAATTGTCGAAGGCTTTCACGGCCGGAGAACGATGGTTGTTGTGGGTTTTCCGGGCTGTATTGCCGTGGTCTTGGCATTGTAGTGGTCGTGGTCATGACACTGAGAGATCTCTGTCTTTTGGTGCTACATCTCTGAAGATGCCAGCCACAGCTGCTGGCGAAACGTCAGGAACTACAATGCCAAGACCATGGCAATACAGCCCGGAAAACCCACAACAACCATCATGGAGATAAACTTAGTGTTCAATGTAAACAGAGCTGCTGGTGCCAGATAATCACTTCCCATCTCCAATTTATATATGCAGTAGTTACCAAGAGCAGGCATGCACAGATGTTTTACAATGGAAATAACGTGTTATGAAGTACTTTGGGACACTCAAGTGCAAGTTTTTATGTGTGGTCCTCAATTCATGTGCAGAGTGTCTCTTGCTTGCCACACATGCATGCCGCTTTCACATGAGCTCTTTTTCTGTGATTGCATCTGCAATTGAGTACAAATGCCACCGGGAGGGCAGAGCACCAATTCAGCTCCATTCTCGCAGTGAGAACTCTCAGGGATGGACACTGCAGAGCAAGTACTGAAGGCTCCTCTGACTTGCCAATTTGCATTTATTTAAAGTGTGAGAAAGTGTCAAGATCTGCATTTCAATTAATAGAAGGTAATGGAAGGTGAGGGAAACTGGGGATCTGGCAGTTGTAAATAGAGAATTTCATTGTCAAAGATTAAGTAGAGGGGTAGCAAAGAAAGGCATAGACACTCCAGAACTATTTCTTTATAGAAATGTAATGCAACAATTTGCACCAATTTGAAACCACGTTGTTATCAGAAGGGAAAAATGGAAAATGTTCGCATATCACAATAATTTTTTAAAAAATGAGCAAGGAATACTTTTAGCAGTTGGGGAGGCACTGATATAGAAGCATGAATATACTCATGCTGAGCAAATGGAAGTGTGACTGTGCAAGTGAGTGCATGAGAAGTTGGAGGGGGAATATGTGAAATGAGGTGAACTTGAGCATCCCTAGGTAATTCATAATGTGTATTTCAGCCCTTAGAAGATGTCATATATTCATAACATGTCATACCGCTACCAGTCATCCAGGGGGAAATGATGTGCTTCTAATCATACTATGTGTCCTTTCTTGGTTTAATTAGCATCAAGAGATGTTGCAGGGCATGATGCTGGGTGGGGGTCAAAACAGTGCTGAGAAAGCTGAGGGGTAGGGGAAATGGCAATTAATCAGTGCTTAACAATGCAATCCTAAATAGTTATGGGCGTCTACGCCTATTGAAGTCAATAGGGTAGAAGGGTGTAACTCTGTTTATGACTGCATTGTTCATTACAAAAAATGGGAGATTCCTACATTACATCCGCGTGCAACGCATTCTCTCCCACTCAGAAATTACCCTCCAATACTGCAGAACAACGCAGCTACTCACTGGAAGCTACTTGTAACACACAATGTGGTTACTGTGTAGTGAGAGGAACGCCCATGTGCAGCGTTTTCAGTCTTGGTTCTTAAAGCAAAAATTATCCTTGACTCTAATTTATTGAAATCCACACCACCAACTTTTTGTTTGTTTGTTCCGTAGTGCGATGAGGTGGGGCTTAAGACCACCTGGATGTTACACTTCCCTCAGCTTTTCAGCCTGTTGAAACAAATGCTTCTTTTTCTGTAGCAAGACATTCTAGAGATTAAACCTGCCCTGAATTTTTTGCTTCTTCAATAATTTAGCCATATTCCCAGATTTTGGAAGAGGTGAGGCCGGAAAGAAAAGTTGCTTACCTGTTGCTCTTTGAATGGTCGTCTGCGCATTCACACCGGTACGTTTTGCTCCTGCACAGTTCACAATCTCAGATACTTCTACGGCTAAAAAAAGGTGCAAACATCCCCTCTTCCTCCAGCACAGAGAGGCACCATGCATGCTCAAGGGGGAGGAGTTGCACCTCTCCCGCTCAGTTCCTTATCATGTTTTGCAAACTCCACTTGATACTTCTCTGATTTTTGTCACACAGCTACTTTCTTTGCTTTATGAGTGGACTTTTTCGAGGGGGGGCTGTTCCCCTAGGGCTCTTCTTGACCTTCTTCCCTCTGCTCATCCATTGCCATTGCCGCATCATTTAAAAAATGCTGTGGTAACTTGGGGGAAACTACCATCTACAGATGGCCACAACCATCATCTGTGCCTTGGAGAGGCCCCATAATACAGATGCCTGTGAGCACTGCCTGAAATTCACTCTGCAAACTAGGTATAACAGGCAGCTCACCTCCATCTCTTTCTTTGGGAGCAGGCACCTTTAGACAGGAAAGAAGCAAAAGGCCCAGGGAGAAATGATTACAGAGCAGATGAGAATTATGTTGGTCAATAAGGGGTTAAGCGATAAGGCCAGCTGTATTGCAGCCTCAGTTAGTTCCAGGCAATCTAGACAAAAACTGCTTGCATGTTTTCACTTACATCTCAAGAAAAAAATTAGACACAAAGAAAACTGGGGGATTCCGCACACGTTGGATAATGCACTTTCAATGCACTTTAGCTATCATTTGGAAGTGGATTTTTTGTTTCACACTCGAAAAATTCAGTTCCAAATGATCTCTAAAGAGGATTGCAAGTGCATTATCCAATGTGTGCAGAATCAGCCAGTGAGAGATATAGTATATTTCTGGGAGAGCAATGTCCCATATTCCCCCCTACAACTATGGACCCAAGTGCCAGAACAAGACCAAACATGTGTGGCTTTCAAGCTTAGCAAGAGATCCCAGATAGGAAGATGCACAGTACAATTCTAGGCAGAGTGAAACCCTTCTAAATCCATTCACACCAATTAAACCCTTCTAAATCCATTCATGTTAACTGGCTTAGAAAGGATTGACTCTGCTTAAAATTGCACTGACAGCTACCACCTAGGAGATCCTGCTCTGAACTACAACATACCTGTTCAGAGGCTGTTGTATGAACAAGTGAAGCTGGGGGTCTCCCATATACACAGTTCTATGTGCAGTCATTTCCTTACAATACAGTTACTAGATCTTAACTGTGACAGGTTAGCAACTCAAGCTCCTTGCTAGGTTTCACGGTACAAATGGTAGCTTTTCCTCAGCAGCCCTAAGAGAGTCCAGGAAAAGTTATTCCCTTTATCTGAATACATACATCTCAGGACTTTTTCAGTACAGAAGGAATTCCATCATCTCTTCTGCCACCACTGTGGGCTCATTGTGAAGTTAATTTTGTGTCCTCAACTATGAGATTAAAATTAAAAGATGCTGACAGGGTCTGATCTAACTATAGTACAAACACATGCTGTGTAACTTGGAGCTCAATGTGGAGCTGGTAAAGAATGAGAACATTTCAAAGATGCCTTGTTAATTTGCTGAAATTATATTCTGCTTTGTGGGGAATGGTTTTGATTTTCTTCTGCACGAAGCTGTCTTCTACTGAGTCAAAACACAGGTCTCTACTCTTTCAAGTGGATGTCTTCCACATCACCAACAGCCTGATCCTTGTAACTGGAAATGCCAGAGATTGAATCTGAGACCTTCTTGCAGGGCTTTTTTTCTGGGAAAAGAGGTGGCAGAACTCAGTGGGTTGCCCTCGGAGAAAATGGTCACATGGCCTGTGGCCCCTCCCCCAGATCTCCAGACAGAGGGGAGTTTAGATTGCCCTCCGCAGAGGGCAATCTAAACTCCCGTCTGTCTGGAGATCAGGGGGTGGGGCCACCGGCCATGTGACCATTTTCAAGAGGTTCCGAAACTCTGTTCCACTGCGTTCCTGCTGAAAAAAAGCCCTGCCTTCTTGCAGGGCAGATGCTTTACCATTAAGCGGCAGCCTCACCCCTTAAACACATTGTGAGGCTGAAGGACTGGACAAGTATAAATCTTAACAAATACATCAGGACTATCAGCTTCTGGAAAAGGTCTGGACTTTACATGAACTGTATCACTTGTTCACATTCCTCATATGGGATAAAATAGAAATTGCAAATGGATCCTTTCAAGGGCTGAATTAGGTTGTTGCCCCTCTCAAGACTGCTGTAATTAAGCCACAAAAATGAGAAACCCTCTTGTCCTCCATCCACTGTTCTCTGCTTGTTCTCTCAAGATCTTGAGATGAACAGGCTACAGGAAGGGGCCCTAAGTCAGCAGTGTGATATGTGATTTACATATAGAAAGTCTGGGGGGAGGGTGGGAAGGGTCTGGAGCAGCATCCATGGAAGTGTAGCAGGTGTTTAGAATGACCTTTCCCTATGTGAACTCAGAGAGCTGTTGAGAATTAGACAACATTGAGCTAGATGGACCAATGATACAACTCTGTATAAATCAAGTATGTAAGCAAGATCCCTAAACTACTTCTAGAGAAACTCAAGGATATGACTTTATTTGAAAGAAAGCCACAGCAAAGCAAAAAATAACCCTTGCAAGATCCCATTTTATTATATTCCTAAGAATTAGAGGACGTTTTTCTCCCAAAGTTTTTCTGATGATGCGACAATCTTCTGCAACTCACGTCCCTGTCTGGTTCACCAAGGGTGGAAAGGTGTTGGTTCATATGGATTAATGAAAAAGTTGTTCTTTTTAACAAGAATTTCTCAGTATCTTTAGGGCAGCATCAGGACTGTACTTCAAGTGGAAGTTGTGGTTTTCTCTCTCTTTCTTCTTTCTAGCAGGCTGACTCATTCTTTCTCTCCTCCCCTCACCTTGTTTCTCCTTTATAGATCTTACATATGTCAACCAGAGGAGAATGGAGGGAATGTTGTTCTAATTGCGGTGACGGCGTGACACTTTGGAGATAGTGCGGACCAACTCCATGGCCTCGTTCTTGCGCATCACCCGCTTTAGGGCATTTTGTAGTTCCTTGGAGCCAATGGTGCAACTGCGCTTGAATTTCTTGCTGCATTTGGCCTGCTCAGAGATGTTGTTGTAGAACCTTCTGATGAAGGAGATCATCTTTCCCTTGGCCTTGGTTGATATGGGCACTTTGTCCCGACTCAGCTGACGCAACACTTTAGAAACAAACTCATCATAGGGACGTTTGAGACGTGGCTTTGGGGTCTCAAGCTGCTTCCCTTGCTTTGCCTGCGGCTTCCTTTGCTTTGGCAGAAGCTTCCTACGTTGAGTTTTCTTGCATGCTGTTTGCTTCCTTCTCTTTGGAAGCTGGGTCTTTCTCTGTGTTCTGTGAGCAGCAGCCATGATCTTAAATGTCTCCAAGACAAGTCAGCCCTAATTTCCACCCAAAAGTGCCACAATTGCCCTGAGCCTTGCTATCATATAGCGCCTGATGGTCAGATGAAGGATCAGCTCTTCATCTCACAGATGGTCTGCTTGGATCAGGAGTCCCCACCTGTGATGCAGCTCTGGTATCCAATCAAACTTTGGCACCTCACAATGCACATCACTCATCTTTCCCTCTCCCCCATTTGCTAACAAAGGAGATTAAGACACACCTGTCACTCACTGACCTGTCGGTCGGTTCAAGATCACATTTATTCTGCTGCTGTATTTTTTTTCTTTTTTACTCAATACCTGGCTGTCATCATGCAGCAACTTTCTTGTCAAACACCCTGGTTTATATCATTGTCATCCTTTGTATGTCTTTAGATCATTTACTCATTGAATCTAGCATCTTTTTCAAGGGACTCTATATTGGTTAGAGAGTCAGAGGAGGGTCTGGGAAAACACAGTTTCTTATCCCCACTCTACCATGGAACCTTACTTTGGCCTCAGTAATTTGCCATGACTTTGGCCTCAGTAATTCTGCCTCAGCCTTGCCTAACTCACAAGGGGTTTTTTTAGGACAAAATGTAGGATTGGACAACGTTGTAAGCCACTTTCAGTGCTCGCTAGGGAGACAAGAAGAAGAAGGTGTCATTGAGTCACAACCAACTCACAGCAACTCATGGGATATTCAAGGCAAGAGATGAGCAAGGGTGGTTTGCCATTGCCTTCCTCTGCATAGCAACCTCAGGTTTCCTCAGTGGCCTCCCATCGAAGTACTGATCATGGCTGATCTTGTTTAGCTTACAAGCCCTGATGAGCTCAGCGAGACAAGCAGGATAAAAACATCTAAATGGTTCTGCCAGTTTCTGCCTTATCACACTCACATGACTACTTAATCAGGGCTTTTTTTCTGGGAAAAGAGGTGGTGGAACTCAGTGGGTTGCCCTTAGAGAAAGTGATCACATGGCTGGTGGCCCCGCCCCCTGATCTCCAGACAGAGGAGAGTTTAGATTGCCCTCTACACCGCCAAGCGGCGCAGAGGGCAATCTAAACTCCCCTCTGTCTGGAGATCAGGGGGCGGGGTCACCAGCCATGTGACCATTTTCAAGAGGTTCCGGAACTCCATTCCCCCACGTTCCCCCTGAAAAAAAGCCCTGCTACTTATATTTTTAGCCACACACTCTCTAGCAATACCTTTATGATATAAATTTCAAGCAGCAAAATGATGGTCACCGAATCCCATGGCTATAATGTGACTGCTTAAGTTGATGATGCACCAGAAAACTCTGCTCCTTTGAGGCTCAAAAACTAAGACCAGTGAGACATGTACTTACTTATGAAGAAGTGCTGGCATTCAGATTTGCTGACTTGGCTACTAAGTACTAGCATTAATGCTCGGGGCATAGTTTGAATGCACTTTGTGGGAGTATGCACAGCAATAGAAATACTGGAGTAACACATGAGCCTTAGTTTCCCAACTGATTTGAGAAATCCATATCTGATCTGACTGCTGGGAAGTGCTGCCTTGAGTATATTGGAATGGCTGTTTTAGTGGAATGGCTGTTTTGGTCTCTTCATCACTTTTAAACCCACCTTTCTTGCAAGGGAGTTCAGGGCAGCATACATGGTTCTTCACTCATATTATCTTCCCAACAATCCCAAGAAATATCATTCTGAGACATAAGCGATTGGTCCAAGGTCAACTAGGGAGCTCTGTGTCAGAGTAGGGATTAAAGGGTGTTTAAAGGCCCTTAACTTTGTCCAGAATATCCAAGTGGTCTTGGAGTGACCAACATCTAGAAAACTGGGTGTGGGAACCTAGTGAAGTTCACACCACAGATGGATATCATCTGTCACCCGATGTTAGAGCCTCTAGTAACTCAATTTGAAATGTATCAAAAAGTTGCCCAGAGATTTGAATTCTGTATTTTAGTAAGCTTTGTAGCACATAGTCATATATTCGTCTTGACTTTCCTCCTCTTTTTACCCCCTTTCTTTCTGTACCCCCTTTTGTTTAAATAAAATAATTTTCCATTTTTTAAACTTAATTTTTTTTAAAAAAAGTTGCCCAAAGAAAGGAATTGAGGCTCATCTTCTTCAGAAGCAATGTGATAAATGCTCAGCTAGCAAGATGCATGGAGTAATTTCTTCATCTGCAATTATGTGTGCAGGTTGCAGAGAACCCTTTGAAGCACAGACTGGAGATGGAGAAACAAGATTCATATTAAGAATGCAAAAACTGAGGCAGGAAGACATACAGCAGAATGAGATGTGAAAATCTAGGGACTGTACAATGGACTGTTCTACTTCAGACTGAAGACAATGGATTAGAATGCTCTCACAACCTTAAAGTTCCCTTTTTTAAAAGAAGGCCAAGGATTTATGCCTTGGGCACACATCACTTGCACAGGGATCCCTTCAATTGTTTATAGACAGAATGGGTGGATTCACTAGAAGTCCGCATGCTTGGGGCCTGAAGCACAGAGGGTGGGAATGCCCCTTCTCCTTAACTGATATCCACACCAATAACTGCTCAACAGTTTGCACAGAAAGCTACGCGGCCAGCAGGAATAGCAGACCGTAGGCTATGTGGAAAACCTGGCTTGATACTTAGTCATACTGAAGGGTGAGAAATTGTAGCCCAGGAGGGGGCTAAACTCTGCCAAACTCTTCCTTCCTAAACGCTTTCATGTAAAGGATCAGGACTTCCATTTCCAAAAATAATGATGCAGAAGTTCTGGGTTCATTTGTGACTTGCTGAGTGCCTTTCATGAGGGCTCAACTAGCCATAGAAGATGCCAAAAAGTATCATCACATGAGTTGCTATATATGAGGTGTGTGAACCGCGAAAATATGGGGTTTCCTAAATAACTATTTACTGTTATTGGTGTTTTCTGGGTAGGCCATTGTCAGTTTGTTTGTTTTTCTGTTATCATGAGTTTTGACCTTGCTCTTAGCAATGAGACCTTTGAGGCTCTTTGGGGCAACAGTTTTTACAGTTATTGGAACATTTCTCCTACACAGATCTACTCAGATGTAAATCTCAGGGAAGTATCTTTAGGATTGGAGCCTATGCTTGAAGTCTACCAGGGCTTTTTATGCACCCTGCCCAATGCTACTTTTCCTCACTGCAACCGACCATCCAAGTGTGCTGACGGCAAGGGATGGGGGGGGGCGGTGGAGACCGGTACATGGATAGCACCACCAAAAAATCCCAAAATGCACATTCCCCCCTCAACAGGTGTACTCAGATGTACATCCCATGCTTACTCCTAGGGGAAGTGTCTTTAGGACTGCCACCTATGACTGAAGTCTACCATGACTTTTATCAAATTTGGTTGATTGAACAGACCACTTGCAGCCCAACCAGTGACACTTTTCATCACAGCACCTAATGGTCCAAGTGCCCTGATAGGGGTGAGG
The DNA here is from genome assembly GCF_028583425.1 of Eublepharis macularius. Classification (NCBI taxonomy): domain Eukaryota; kingdom Metazoa; phylum Chordata; class Lepidosauria; order Squamata; family Eublepharidae; genus Eublepharis; species Eublepharis macularius. The sequence continues at coordinate 155,086,175 of NC_072793.1, read as the reverse complement.
AGATCAGTGACTAGGCAATGCCCCACCCCCACCCCCCATGCACATTTGCCCTTCCCTCCAATGGAGTTAAATGAACACTTCCAATTCCAATAGGCAAGAAAGAATCTCCCCTTGTGATGACCCAACTGGCAGGGAGAAAATGCCATTGCCCAGGCAGCACCAGGGGGGAAAAAAAGAGGGACTCGTGTGCATCCCTACCAATGGAGATAATTATGTAGTCTAACATGAGGGGTCCAATTGGGGAATGCCATTAAGGAGAATAAGATGCTACCATGCCAGCCTTGTGCCTGCTACCTAATGCTGCCGCTGCCGTGCAATAAGAACCAAAATAAAACGCACATACTTTTGACTTCCCCATTTGGTTCACTGTTCTGAAAGCCACTTTAACAAAACGTTAACAGCAAATGCCAGATGTACTTCCAGCTTGTTTCGTTTTGCAAACCCCTACTATATACGGACTGAGTTAGGGTGCAAAAGTTGCCTGCTATTACAGTTGCATCTGGAACACTCTTTGTATTCCCTTATCATCCTTATTGGGATTCCACCCCATACATACTTTAAAATTAGATTCTTCTTTTTGCAGGGATCCTCGCATGGCTGCAAGATGACTTTTATTCATTCCAAATCAGATGAATGCATGTGAGCATTCTTACACCCATAATTTAAAAATGAAATTACAAAACCAGCCCCTCCCACCCAACACACACAGGGATAAGCAAAATAAGACCAGAAGTAAAGGGCACCACCATGTGGTTTGCCTTCAGAAATGCATGAACAGCTAAGAGACAAAAGACAGCAAATGCATGCTCCAAAAAAGACCATCCCAGTTAACATTCTGCACATGCAAAGGTAGTAGGTTGCAACTGTACAGATGTCTGTAAAGACCTGCCTCGATGAAAACTGGGAGGCAGAGAGGACATAGGCACAAAGGGGAAGGCAGAAATGATCATGTGTCTATACAGTCAGATGGTCCAGTTAGAAATACCCAAACATAAAACTGTGGGCAATGTCTCATTCAATTAGGCAATTAGTGCGTTGTAAGAACAGCACAGACAGACACTTCTGTGCTTAATGAGGAGCTATTTATTTACAAACACACACACCCCAATCCCTCTATCTGGAAGATGTAGGTAAACCTTGGAATACACATAGAAAATAACAAATCTATCGGTAACAGGTGCAGAACCCATCACCTGGCAACCAGCAAGCAACATCCCAGCACCAGCCAGCTGCCCTTGCAGGATGACACATTATACACTCAGTTGAGGACCTCTATCATTCCTCATACATTCCCTCAAACAACTTTCCAGAAGCTAAGCACGGACAGGAATGACTAGGTTTTCAGGAATCACACTAAGGCACATCAACCAGCCAGCAGAGTGGCGCAGCGGAAGCGTGCTGGGCCCATAACCCAGAGGTCGATGGATCGAAACCATCCTCTGCTAAGCACCTGCGCTTTTACATTCCTGCCCTTGGAATTTTCCCTCCCTGCCTTACCATCCCACACTTTTCCTAAGGAATGCAGGCACTGAAGCACAGCAGATAGCTGAGTCGCAGGGAGCTGGAAAATGGCCCTTTTTCTCACTCTCAATTGTTTTTCCTAAAGATATAGGAAACATGATGTCCTGTTTCCTGCCCACAAGAGGACCAAACTTCACAGCCTGCTATGCTGTCCCAGTAAACGCCAGTGGGCCATGCAGGACCCACCCCTGCATTCTGCTGGCAGAGACTAACTTCATGGACTCCTTCTCTCTCCCGCCTCCCTGGACTAATATTTCCAAGGCTCCTTCCAAAAAAAGGTATGTCAGCACAAGAAACCGTCAGTACCTGTGCCACTGGAGTAGAGGTATCACCAGAGATGCCAGTCTTGCAACCTGTGTTCCAGTCCTGCTTTGCCTCTTTTGTTCCCTTTGCCAACTCAGGAGCTGTCAGTGAGGCAAAGCCTCCTCCCTGGCCTATGGTAAAAAGGGGCCGACAAGGGTGGGATTCAAACCCACGCGTGCAGAGCACAATGGATTAGCAGTCCATCGCCTTCACCACTCAGCCACCTCGTCAAGGGTTTAGCCACTCCACAGACGTCCCTGGGTGGGCTCGAACCACCATCCTTCCGGTTAACAGCCGGACGCGCTGACCGATTGCGCCACAGAGACCTGCCTGCTAGGATGGTGTAGATAGGCCTTGCCAGGTTCCCAGAAGGCTGAGCTTGGCTGAGAAACAAAGGACAAAGGCAGGAAAGTGAGAGTGCCCCAAAGGAACAATCGAACCCAAATTAAGCCATTTTAAGTTCCACCAGTTGTAACAGGAGACGTTTCAGCACATGTTTAACTCACTAATTTTCATTTATTTAATTATTATAGCCATGTGCTGCTTTTTTGTCTGTTCACTCAGGGCAGTTTTTAATTTAAAACAATGGGTTGCATTCATGATGCAAAAAGGGAAATAATAGAAAATAATGGATTAGAAAATGCAAAAAGGTGGGAAGCAGATGGAAGAGTTTAAAAGGTCAACTCAGGGACCATCTTGGCCCCTATGCTATCTGGGATGCCCCTGCCCTATGGGGGAGTCTCCATACTCAGGGGCTCACTCAGCATGCAGAAAATATCGCTTTGGTAATTCTTGAAGAGAAAAAAATGATCTCATAAGAATATGCTGCAGTAGTTCTGGAATGGGGAGGGTAGCTTGGTGTTTACAGAAAAGGACATAGACACTCTGTAAGCACTGCTCTGCTTACAGCGGACCTGTTTACCTACACCATCACACAACTCCTTTTTGGAAGATCCAGGGCAATCCTTGGGATATACATAGGAAAAATAAAGCTGTCTGTAACTGTGACAGAACTTATGTCCACTGCACAATGGATTATCAGTCCATTGACATCACCACTTGGCCCCCTCACAGAATCACAGAGTTGAAAGGGGCCTTCCAGACTATCTAGCCCAACCCCCTGCTCAATGCAAGAACAGCTTAAAGCATCTCCAACAAGTATTTGTCCAGCCACTCCTTGAAGACTGCCAATGAGGGGGAACCTATCACATCCTTAGGCAGCTGATTCCACTGCTGAATTACTCTTAATATGAGGAAGTTTTTCCTAATATCCAGCTGGTACCTTCCCGCCTGTAATTTAAACCCATTATCGCAAGTCCTATCTTCTGTTTCCAACAGGAACAGTTCCTTTCCCTATCCTAAATGACTGCCTTTTAAATACTTAGAGAGTAATCGTATCTCCCCTCAACCTCCTCTCTTCCGAACTGAACATTCCCAAGTCCCTCAGTCTTTCCTTGTGGGGCTTGGTCTCTAGGCCCCTGATCATTCTTATCTCTCAGCTCTGCAACCGTACCAATTTGTCTATGTCCCTTCTGAAGTGAGGCCTCCTCAGAACTGCACACAATACTCAAGTTGAGGCCTAACCAACATGGTATATAGTGGGACAATGACATCCTGCGATTTGGATGTTATGCCTTTGTCGATACACCCCAAGATTGCATTTGCCTTTTTTGCTGCTGCATCACACTGACTGCTTATATTTAGATTCCCATCCACACACACACTGATATTCAAAACTGTATCTCCAATCCAGTATACAAGTTTTGCATTTTTGTTACCCAGGTGCAGAATGCACCTTGTTAAATTGCACCTTATTCAAATATACCCATTTTCTCAGAATCTCTCTACATGAGACAAATTACACAAGGATGCTCAAGTGAAGGGAGATGCAGTGTTAGCTGGGAAGCCGAGTTTTAAAAGACAGATCAGAAGGCTCCGTCAGTTTCACCTCTCTGGAGCCCCCAAAGATAGTTCCTCAGAGGGTTTATTTTCTCTTTGCCTCCCCAAAGAGGAGGTGAAATTGACAGAGCCTTCAGGGAGGTAAACAAACCCTCTGAGGAGCAATCTTTGCCAGCTTTCCTCCCGAAAAGATCTCTGTTTGAGGTACTCAGATCTTATCTGACTCAAAACTTCCTCCAGTGTAACACCTTTTGTAGTAACAGAGCTGAAAAAACTGGAGTAACTTTCTGAAAGTGAGCTTAAGAACAAGACAATTTTTAAATTTTCTTCTAGTAATTGTCCAGCAGTAAACAGTTTATCAATGAAATTCAGCAATGATTCAATATGAGTATGCACATTTCCACTTTCGTGCAATTTAGTTGAAAAAAATTCTCTAAACAATTTTTTCTGATCTAGTCCTGTTCCCCCAAAATTCTCTCCTGTTAGTATTTCTAATAAAGACTGTCTTTTTGACATTCTTAAAAACTCCAAAAATAATTCTCTGGAAAACTTTTATTTTCCTTTTTTAAAAAAACTGTATGTTGGAGGGTGAAATCAGGGTGAAATCAGCGAGTTAAAAGTTTAAAAAGAAGGCCTTTGTGCATGTTGGAGTTTGGGAGGGGCTGTTATGCCACTCAGCCAGTTCCTTTGTTCCCTTTCGTTAGTTTGCCTGACAGTGCAATGAAGGGCAATCAAGGATTTTTTCTTCTCTCACCAGATAGCTGTGAGGCCATTTTAGAGGAAGAAAACAAAAATTGCAGATTGACTCTTAAACTTTTCTTAAATTTATAATCTGGGTCCACATAACCCTTTTAAAAGTAGTTACATTTCATTTGGTAGCAGAGTGGTAGTAGAGTTAGTTAGTCAGAAGTAGAGATGGGCACGGACCGGCATTTGCCTACGGACCGCCGGTTCGGGGTTTGTGGGCTTCCACGGACCACGGTCCACAAACTTTTAACAGACCAGGCCCGGTTCGAGAACCGGTTCGAGTCAGAAAAGGCCTTGGTTTTCCCACAGATTTTCACTTCAGTCGACTTTCCCCACCAAAGGTTCTCGTGTAATGCTCCTCGATTATCACTTTTACAAAGAGACAAACAACAACTTCCCCTCCCCTATTCTGACTGACCCTTACCCACCCTTGGGGGAAGGAGAGAGACTTGTGCTCCTGTCCAGGAGAGGTGGCTGCCCACAAAACCCACCTACATGGGGCTGCATCAACAAGAGATGCCCTTCCCGGGGGCGGGGAGACCAACTCCCCATGATGGGAAATGAATGGATGTACTTGAGTGAAAGCCAACTCCGCAACAGGATCATGTAGCAATTCAAAGGCCCCTTGCTGGAATGGAAGGCACGGGAGGGATGGAAAGGATGTCTTCCACACCTTGAGAGAAGGAAACTTATGCTACCCTGTTCAGAGGGAGCCTCTTTGGGCAGTGGACAATGAGTCCCACCTTAGTGACGTGGTGTGTCACTAGGCCACTGTCCTACTTCTCACTGGACTTTGGGGATTGACCCTCAGAGGGGCCCTTGCGCTCGCAAGAGCAGGACGGTCACCAACAAAACCCACTTCACTGAACGTGATGCAGTCCATCAAGGAAGCTCATCATGTGCCTTAGACTCTTTTGTCAGCATACAAATCATATCAAGAAAAAGAAGAGGTACTTAGAAGGTGCCAGGGATATGGCTTGTCGTCGGGAGGAGGAGAATATATGTTTGTAAACCTCAGTCATCATGTGCCTTACACTGTTTCGTCAATATACAAATACAAATCCACTATTTAGGGAGTGAAAAAGGCTTAGAAAGAAGCAAAGCAGACAGAGCCCCCCAAAACCTGCTGCCAGTGGTCCTAGGGTGGGTGTTTCACAGAGGCCAGTAGCAGTCTGCCCCCTGCACCTCAAAAGCCAGGCTGGAAATATCCCCCCAAGTCACCACTATTTAGGGAGTGAAAAAGGCTTAGAAAGAAGTGAAGCAGACAGAGCCCCCCAAAACCTGCTGCCAGGGGTTCTAGGGTGGGTGTTTCACAGAGGCCAGTAGCAGTCTCCCCCTGCACCTCAAAAACCAGGCTGGAAATATCCCCCCAAGTCACCCACTATTTAGGGAGTGAAAGGCTTTGAAAGGAGTGAAGCAGACAGAGCCCCCCCCCCAATGTGCTGCCAGTGGTCCTAGGGTGGGTGTTTCACAGAGGCCAGTAGCAGTCTCCCCCTGCACCTCAAAAGCCAGGCTGGAAATATCCCCCCAAGTCACCCACTATTTAGGGAGTGAAAGGCTTTGAAAGGAGTGAAGCAGAGAGCCCCCCCCCCAAAGCGAGCTGCCGGTCACCAGAGAGCAGGTGTTTCACAGAGGCCAGTAGCAGTCTCCCCCTGCACCTCAAAAGCCAGGCTGGAAATGTCCCCCCAAGTCACCCACTAAAAAGGCTTTAGAAAGGAGTGAAGCAGAGAGAGCCCCCCAAAACGTGCTGCTGGTCATCAGAGAGTAGGTGTTTCACAGAGCCTAATAACAGTCTTCCTCCCCTTGCATCTCATCAGCAGCCAAAAAAAAACGTGGGGGAATGAAGGCAAGAACTCAAGCAGACAATGCCCAAAGCTGCCTTGCACCCACTGTGGGTCTGTGAGTGGGGTGGCGTCACAGCACAATAGAATCCACCGGCAACCCAGAAAAAAGGAAGAGATTTGGGGGGGGGGAGGGGGGATTAAGTCCGAGAAGAACCCAAGGACTCAAAACGCAGAAAGAAATCAGAGTAACCCAATAGTGCAGTAAAAGGATTTTTTTTAAAGTGCTCTAGAATAGAAATGAGGAGAAAAAAATTAAACAGGAATGGAGAAAAAAGAAAGCTCTCTTGCACCAGAAGCCCCAAAGCCCCAGACACAAGCCGCACTCTCACAAAAAAAAAAAAACCCTTCCCCACAGCAAGCAGCTGGTAAGCTAACTCGCGTCCCCGCGCCAGCAAAATGGAGCAGCTCTTCGCGCGCTTTTGTCTTTTATGCAGAAAGGCTGTGATCTCTGACAAGCTCTTGATTGGCTGACAGAGCTGCCAATCAAGGTTTCCTGGGCTAAGATTGGTGTGTTCCAAACGGGGAAGGTGGCTCCACACTGCTGCCGAGGAAATCATTTGAGCGGGAATCCTGGCATGACGGGCCAACGGGCATACGGACAGAAACCCCAATGTTCGGCGGTTTCGTGAGAAAAACGCGCCCACGGGCCACGTGTTCGCGAAGGACGAACTGGCTAAGTTTGTGATGAAATTAGGTCCATTATGCAGTCCGTGCCCATCTCTAGTCAGAAGTTTTCCCCAATCTGCAGTAATTAATCCTCAGGCCATCAAACTGTAGAAAAGACAGAATTTTCAATTTATATATATATATATATATATATATATATATATATATATATATATATATATATATATATATATATATATATATATATGTATGTATGTATATATATATGGCTAGCTGTCTGCCATTGGGGCTGCAAGTGGGTCTGTGAATGAGGCCTTCATAGCAGGAGCTCTGAGAAAAAATCCTTCCCCTTTGGAAGGCCAGGAGGCAAGAATCTCCCAAGATACCAAGAGACAGAGGAGTAGTCAGGAAGCATTCCCACCTTAGACAAAGAGAAGCAGCTTGCTATCAAGAGAGTTACACATACACACAGAGAGATGTACATTGCCCCCTAACGTCCAAGGTGTGCTGAATCACGTATTACATCAAATACCACACCCTTGTACCTTCCAGAATGGAGGAAGAAAGGGAAATGAGAAAGGATAATGATGCTGTCATTTCCTCCTCCAGGGTGTATATGTATGTGTATGTGTATTCCTTTTCCTTCACACAAAAGAGAAAGTGAAAGAGAAGCTGCTGCAGCAGCTTTAAGGGAACAATAAGAAAATTATTACAGCAGCACTGGAGGAGGGGTGAACAGTGCTGCCAAAGAGTGACATTCTGCCCAAAAAAGTCCAGAGGATGCTGATACACCCAAGCAAGACAGTGTGATATGAGCTTGTTAGAAAGCTGATCTTGCCTTTTCATAGTTGTCAGTTCTACAGCCAGCTAAATACTAAAAATTCATTGGACATTTGGCAAATTCTTTGGGCAATGACTGATTCATACATCTATTCTGTACAGCACCTTGCACACACCATTAGCAGCAGTTCCCAAAGACAACAGCAGCTACTATTGGCAATTGCTATATTTTTCTCTGGAGAAGGAAGATGGGCTACACCAGAGGTTTCCTGTAACAGAGCTGGAAATCTATTTGGGGGCAGGGGAACGCACTTTCAAGGTACACCGAAAGTCAGTTTATCTGGTTCCTGCTTAAGATTATTCCACTCGTTGTTAGTCAGCCTTTTGTATATCTAGATTGGCAATTGCTAAACACCCGCACACCATTTCACCAACCAAAAACAACTCAGAAACATCCAAGAATAAAATCTGCCAACAACCCTGATTTATTAGAAGAGCAAGATAACATCTGCTGTTGTTTTTCCTTTAAGAAATCACCGCAGGAGCAATTTTTCATCTTTCTTCTCTCTTTCTCTGCTCAGCTTCTGCTGCCCGTGTACCGTGGAGGGATGTCCCTCAGCACATCCACTCTGGGTAGTCCAGCAGCTGCTTCCCTTCCACTGCCAGATGGTTCAGACTTGGCAGCATGGGGATGGGCCTTCAAGGCCCCCATAGATACATGACTATGCCTCAATAAGGGTTGCTGGGAGTGAGGTTGGAGGATTACAAAGGGCAGATTCCAGGGCTAAGAATATACTAAGGTGACAGAAATACTCTAAAAAGATCTTTCTCGGGGCCACGCTTGGTTCTCTCCCTTCTTGGGGAAAGGGGAGGGACATTCCTCTAGGCAGCAGCAACAGCTTCGCTGCTGGCCGGCTCAGCCGAATGTTTGGCCAGCTCCTTGGCCATGGCCTCCTTCAAGAATGCTTGCACATCAGTGGGGCTGACGGTGGATTCCTGGTTATTTTGGCTCAGGCTCTCCATCTCCTTTGACATGTGATCATACACGTCCATCAGCAACGTCTTCATCAGCCCCCTGGCCTTGGTCTCCATGCGCACCTTTGGCATGTTCCTCAGGATCTTGGCAGCAAAGAGACGAGGAGAAGAGATGCTCAACACCGTCCTGCTCCCCACCTTATTGGCCTGCCGCCTCTTCTGCTTCTTAGGCTGGAGCCTCCTCCCCTTCTTTCTGGCCTGTTGATGCTTCTTCTGGGGCTTCTTCTTCTTCGGCCTTCTGGTTTTCCTTGTGCCTTGGAGCTTGGCAGCCATGTTGTTCTCTTCTCTCTCCAAGGCCCTGCCTTTGAATGTCACTGGAATTTTGCTGTCATGGGCAGTTATAGGTAGTTGCATGCAAATGATGGCACTACAGCGAGCGTCCCTATTGGGTGGCTTCTGCCTTCATTGTAGCCAGGGAACCATTGTTACACTGGGCTGACTATGACCTGTTCCTGCCCAGTTGTGAAGCTTGACTCTGCTGCAATTCATTGGCTCTTGGCAGAGGACAATTGCACAAAACCAGGCTTTGAAAGTCACCATCGTCATTAGCATATCTTAAGAAAGAGAACACTTCCTTCAACTTAAATGTGGCCATCGTGCCCAGGATTTGACTTCTCGCACTCCAATGCAGTTTGATATGGCAATTAATTTGAAAAATTCAGTTGACGTCATGTCTGTGCAAAAAAGGTGTTTCAGCCTAGGTTCAGAGTTATCTCAAGCAACCCAAAAATTATTCCCCCAAAGTAAACTTGCACATTTTAGGTCATCCTTTGTTCCTAATGCTATACATTATTCAATTTGTTTGGTTTAATGTCCCAGATTTTTATATTGCTTTTTTGTTTGTTTGTTTATACTCTACCCTTCTCCCCAGGGGAGACGCAAAAGGGCTTCCAATATTCTCCCCTTCACCATTAACAAAATACATGGGTTGTTTTTACATTAAAAATATCCCAGATGGTACAGAACACTGAAATATAAAATGGACAGTATAAAACCACATATAAAAACAAATATTTATTTATTTAGAAAATTTATATACTACCTTTCTAGAGATAGGATTGTAAGCTGAAGGCTTGCAACCAGCAGGAAACTTACTGGTGTGGGGCCTGGTGTCACCAGCAATGAAATGATGTCACTGGCATCATGCTGATTTCGCTCCCCATGCTCCTGGAAGTGATGCTTGTGCATCATTGGGAATGCTGCATCATTTGGGCAAACTCTATGGTTCAATCATAGAGTTCTACCCAAATGCTAGAGTGTCCCTGACAACATGCTGACATCATGGGGCGTGACCATGCCTGCCAGTTGAGCCATGACAGGAAGCACCTACTGATGGCAGGGGATCCTCTGCCATCAGCCAGAACTTAGTAAGCCTGTCCAGAGACCTGTTCAAGGCAACTAATAACTCTTGAGGCAACTAATAAAACTCTGGAGAAATATAATCCTTAATAAGGTAATGAAAAGGGGAGAATTAAGTTGCTTATGGGGCATCTCACCCTACTCCCCAGGGTGGTGCCTGGGGAGTAGAGTGAGATCAGTAGGGATGAAAGACCATAAACTTCCTTCTTTGAAGCGGCCATTTCTTCCATGGAACCTGGTCTCTATAGTCTGGAGATCAACTAGTAGAATGGCAGGCAACACCCTGAAGTTGGTAACCATAATAGGGATGTCATGAGATAGAAATTGGTTACATCTGGAGTTCCCAGCCTACTGGTGAGGCCTGATGTTCTCCTGGAATTACATCTCCAGATTACAGAAGACAATTCCCCTAGAAGAAATGACGACTTTAGAGGGCAGACTCTGCAGCATCTGATTAGTATTGTACTCCTTCCCCATTCAAGCTCCACCCTCCTAAGGCACCACCCATAAATCTCCAAAAATGTCCAAGATGGAGATGGCAACCCTAGTTAAGAGTCCAGTAGCACCTTTAAGACTATCCAACTTTATTGCAGCATAAGCTTTCGAGAACCGCAGCTGTCTTCATCAGATGCATGAAGGGCATGAAGAAAATGGCCAGAGATACATAGGTGATGAGGTTAGCGGGGAGAGGGTGCAGGGCCACGTAAATGTGGTTCATTCATGTAAACCACAGAGCCGTGGTTCTCAAAAGCCTACACTACAATTAAGTAGGTTAGTCTTAAAGGTGCTACTGACCTCTACTATTTTGCAACTACAGACTAACATAGCTAACTCCTCTGGATCTATAACCCTAGTTAAGTCACACTGAATAGTAGTATTAATAATAGTATTTCCACTCACCACTAAATATTGTCCCACATGTGGCTATAGTCCTTATCAGTTGCTATGATCATGTGCTCTGGGAGGCTACCTCAGCACATGATTGGAGTACATGATAACCACAATCCTCCCAATAGGCACAGTCACCAGAGGAAATCCAGGGGGAGGAGGGACATGGGGGGTGCTGTCAGGTGATGCATTATATAACTTCTAGGGGAAAGACCAGAAGTAATATCATGCCACTCTAGGAATGACCAGAAACTCTGTGCTTCCCTCAGGCTGCTATGGAGAATTTCCTCCACTTGGCACTTGTTTGCATGATCCCTAACATTTCTGTGTAAGCAAGGACCCTGAAAAAACATTGGTCTTGCACATGCAGAAATACTAGTGGCAGAGGAAATAAACACCACAGCAGAAGAAAACCTCTGCAATGGCCAGAGAGAAGTGAGAGGTCATAGGATCCAAGCCATGGAGTTAAACTTTGTGTTCAATGTAAACTGTAGTTGAGTGGCTAGTGCCAGATAATTTTATTTTTATTTATTTTATTTATGCCATTTATAGTCCACCTTTCTCACCGAGACTCAAGATCAATTATGCAGTGTGAGATTAGTACAGTAAATTTCAAGGACATTTCCATAAACAGTGCCATAGGGTAAATAAACAATTTTACAAAGACATAGCATTAGTAAGAATCCGATAAAGAGTTGGAGAAATGCTGAAATGTGACATAAGCAGTTCTAGGGCTGACATTAGACCACATGAAGCACAAGTAGCTCATAGGAGCACATATTTAAAACAGGTAGTGCGTGAGGCAATATAGTGGTGAAGTTTATAGTCCTTAACTCATTAGCAAAGCATCTGAGAGCCCCTCCCTACAATACAAAAGCCTTTTTGAATAATTTGGTTTTGTATCATTTGTAGAAAGCTAGGAGAATGGGGGCTCTCCGGACCTCATGGGGCAGGCCATTCCACAGAGTAGGGGCCACGACAGAGAAAGCCCATGTACAGGCTGCTGTTGATTTCACCCTAAGTCACTATTCTCTGCTTGTTTTCTCAAGATCTTGAGATGAACAGGCTACAGGAAGGAGCCTTAAGTCAGCAGTGGAATATGAGATTTACATATAGAAGGTCCAAGGGGGAAGGGTGGGAAGGGTCTGGAGCAGTATCCATGGAAGTGTAGCAGGTGTTTAGAATGACCTTTCCCTATGAGAACTCAGAGAGCTGTTGCTAATTAGACAATATTGAGCTAGATGGACCAATGATACAACTCTTGTATAAGTCAAGTATGTAAGCAAGATCCCTAAACTTCTTCTAGAGAAACTCAAGGATATGACTTTATTTGAAAGAGAGCCACAACAAAGCAAAAAAAACCCTTGTAAGATCCCATTTTATTATATTCCTAAGAATTAGAGGATGTTTTTCTCCCAAAGTTTTTCTGATGATGCGACAATCTTCTGCAACTCACGTCCCCTCTTGGTTCACCAAGGATGGATTAGGTGAAAAAGTTGTTCCTTTAAATGTGAAGAATTTCTCAGCATCCTTAAGGCAGCATCAGGACTGTACAGGTTGATGTTGTGGCTTTCTCTTTCTTCTTTCCTGCAGGTTGGATCATTCTTTCTCCCCTCCCCTCCCCTTTTTTCTCCTTTATAGATCTTACATATGCCAACCCAAGGAGAACGGAGGGAATGTTGTTCTAATTGCGGCGACGGCGAGACACTTTGCGGATGGTGCGGACCAACTCCATGGCCTCGTTCTTGCGCATCACCCGCTTTAAGGCATTTTGTAGTTCCTTGGAGCCAATGGTGCAACTGCGCTTGAATTTCTTGCTGCATTTGGCCTGCTCAGAGATGTTGTTGTAGAACCTTCTGATGAAGGAGATCATCTTTCCCTTGGCCTTGGTTGATATGGGCACTTTGTCCCGATTCAGCTGACGCAACACTTTAGAAACAAATGCATTGTAGGAATACTTGAGACCTGGATTGGGGGGTGAAGGTCGCTTCCCTCGCTTTACCTGCAACTTCTTTCGCTTTGGCAGGAGCTTCCTGCGTTGATTTTTCTTGCATGCTGTTTGCTTCCTTCTCTTTGGAAGCTGGGTCTTTCTCCGTGTTCTGTGAGCAGCAGTCATCTTAAATGTCTCCAAGACAAGTCAGCCCTAATTTCCACCCAAAAGTGCCACAATTGCCCTGAGCCTTGCTATCATATAGCGCCTGATGATCAGGTGAGGGATCAGCTCTTCATCTCACAGATGGTCTGCTTGGATCAGGAGTCCCCACCTGTGATGCAGCTCTGGTATCCAATCAAACTTTGGCACCTCACAATGCACATCACTCATCTTTCCCTCTCCCCCATTTGCTAACAAAGGAGATTGAGACACACCTGTCACTCATTGACCTGTCGGTCAGTTCAAGATCACATTTATACTGGAGCTGTAATCGTTTTTACTCAATACCTGGCTGTCATCATGCAGCAACTTTCTTGTCAAACATCCTGGTTTATATCATTGTCATCCTTTGTATGTCTTTAGATCATTTACTCAGAGCAAAGCTACAAGTGATACCAGCCATGTGTTTTTTAATGTGTCGGGAATGCAATTTTACCTGGGCACTGTAGCTGAAAACAGCTTTATGTCCTTAGCACAGGGAGGCAGGGGAGGAGAAGAGCTTTTCAAAGACAGAGCTATGCAAGATCCCTGAGGGGAGAGTAACTTTGCAATTGTTTTCTTGCAATCTCAGTGGAGAGATGAACTCTACCAGCTCTTCCCCTCCCCTGTCTCCCCACTCTAGGGACAGGTTGCTGTATTCATCTTTCTGCTTATGATGGGTCTCTGTGCTATTGCTAATTAGATCTGAATTTTCTACATTGCATCTGTGTTACCCAAACAGGCGGTCTCCTTATAAGTCAGGGGAACTAGCATTAAAGGAGACACACAAGAGGGGGTAAATGAGATTCTCCACCTATGTTTATGGGGTTTATTCTCTTTGAGAACTCTCAAATAAGCCAGGCAGATATTCAACCGGTAAGGGGTTTTTTTTTTATTAAAGAGAAATAAAAGGTAAATATTTAGAAATCCCACATAGCACACATACAAGGCTAACTACAAAAATCGAGGAGGAAAGGGAGAGAAAGCAGTTCAGGGATGGTGCTAGTTACCAGTCTTGAAGATAGAAGTTCATGGAGGCAGCAGCAAAACAACCAGTGTTTTATGGAGAGAAGCCCAAATGAATTTGAGGGTGCATGGATGGATCCAGAACACGCACACACACACTTACTAATGGCTGGGGAGTCCAGATAAAGGACAAAATGCTCCTGGGCAAGCTGACATTTTTGCCCCTAAACAGGGGTCATTTCGTAGAAAAAGAGCTGGAGGAACTCATTAGCATAACTCATTAGCATATGCCACACCTCTTGCCATCGCCGGAAGTGTGTCATTAGCATAACTGATTTGCATATGCCACACCCCCTGACATCTCCTATTCTGTCTGTTTTGGAAACAATCCTGGCCATTCAGGGCCAAAATTGGGCCCCAAATGGCAAAAAGGAGCCGAAAATGGATGAAAAGGGGCCCAAAATGGTCAGGATCGGGCTGCTGATGAGCAGGAGAGTGATCCACCACCCGTCAGAGGCCCGATCCAGGCTGTTTCGGCCCCAATCCAGGCCGAAACGGGCCCAAAACAGCCGAAAGTCAGGTGGGCGGGGCCACCTGACATGTGACCTCTTTGGGGAACTGCCGGAACTGCGTTCCTGTGCATTCCCCCTCAAAATGAGCCCTGCCCCTAAAACAATGACTTAATGGCTTTCTCCAGAGGTGGACAATGGACTTGGGAGAGGCTTAATGGGTCTTCTTGAGGTGGACTATAGGTGTGAATGGTGCTTGACAACCTCTGGAGTATTGGATGAGAAAAGCTACCAGGTTTGCTGAACAGCATTAGGTGTTGCTTATGGGAGAGGGAAGTGAGGCAGGGCGTGGTGAGATTAGCCAAGAGCTTCCTGGGAGCCTCATTGTCCTAAGTTATGCATCTCACTGGGGCAAGGAGGGGGCTTTTAGACAGCTAGCCCTCTGATTCTCCTTTTAAAATACTTTTCTGGGCTCTTGCCCTGCTGGCATCCATTTTGTTTTATTACAGGCCTGGCAGTGCCTTGCACTTATGCTACATGAGGGTGTTTATGATTTTGTATCTATAACTGCCCCTCAGCGGGAGGGGTCTGACTGCTAACATCTGAAGAAGTTGGATTTACGTTTTTTTGTTTTTTTTAAACTTATGGATTTTAAAACAAAAGTCTTTAAAGTGCCACTAGACTCCTGATTATTTTTGTCAAGTAGATATAAATCCAGATTCCCATCTCTACCAGTACTTTTAGTTCCCAGAAACATACAATCCCATTGCATACTGTGGGTCTTGCAAAGGCAGTTGGAGGGCCACACATGAAAGCTGGTTTTCTAAAGACATCCTCCACAATAGCTACATACAGATTAAAACCTTCCTGTACTTTATACCTATCGACTCTATCACAGCTGTAACATGCCTTTCCAGCAAGGCATTTGAGGCAGTGTCCCTGGTTCTCCATCCTCTCCTCACAATAACCCTGGTACGACAGACAGAGAAAGCATGTGGCCCAAGGTCACCCAGTGAAGTCCATGGTGAGTGGGACTCTTCCAGGTCTCTGCAGTCCTAGGGCCTACCACACTGGTTCCATCTCGGTTGCCCTTCAGATTTTGAAATGCTCAGCAGTCCAAATGGTTTCATGAAACTTTTAATAAAAGGGACTTGGGTCAAATCCACATTACTCATTCTAAGTCGCATGTTCCCCGCATTCCCCACGCAATCCCGAGTGCCGGTCACATTACCTCATTAAACAGACGCATTTCATTCGCATTTCTCCCGAATATGTGGTCACAGGTTTTCAACGGGAGTTTCACGGTGGCCTTGAACGGACCAATGTGCAATTTACGCGTTTTTTTAAAAAAACCACCCCCCTTCCTGTCTCTCCGGCCGTTCTGAGAGTTCCTATTGGCTGATTCAACTTGCAAGTGCTCCGTAGTCTGCAAAAGACTGTTTTTGACTTCATAGCATTGGATTTATTGATTATGCTGTTTCTGAATCAAATCTGGTAGTTTGAAAAATCATTTTGGGGTGAATCCATCCTCAGAACGGACTCGCAAAACTTCCTTTTTAACTGTTTTTTATTTTTTTTATTTTATATTACTGTAATATCGAAATAACGAAATATCGAAATAATGACACTCCAAGGAAGTGAAACTTCAGTAAAATTCAGGCACTGAACTGTCCTGCATAGGAAATGCCCACGAAAGCTTCCCACATGCTTCCAAATTTCCAAAAAAGAAACGGGAGAGAGCCATCAGTGCTGTCAGTGGGGGAAAGAGAGGCATCATTATCTTCAATGATGTTTCTTTATAAGGTAAGATCGAAATAACAGAAAAGTGCGCTCAAAAAAATAAAAAAAAATGGGTGGGAAAAAATGGTCCCGCCCAAAAAAGCGGTTTTCAAGAGGCCGTGTGACCAGAGGGACGCGCGAGAAAGACAGATTGGAAGCAGGAATGTGAACGAAGAGGAAAAAATCGCGGATTGGAGGCAAACGGAAGATATCCGATAAACATGCGGGTAATGGGTGAATGTGGATTTGACCTTGCTTTATAGGGGTGGGGGGTGGGCGGAATTTGTTTAAGAACATTAATATTGAGATGAGCCATTGCAAGATTATGTGTTACTAGTAACAAAGCCCGTTGTATGGAAACAATACAATGGGCTCTAGAAAGGGCAAGGCAGGCGGGTCAGGCATTGCCCCCTCCCCAACGGCACGATTGAAACAAGGTTAGGGCAGGGCAGCCAGGTCTGGCATCGCCCTTTCCCCAACACCCCATTGTGGGGCAGGAGCTCTGGAGCGCTCCTGCACCTGGCAGTCGCCTGGTCCGGCTCTATTGGGGCCAAGCCGGGTGGCTGGAGCTGCAGAAGCACTGCTGGGAGGGGGAGGGGAGCAGCCTGGCACATTCACGCCACTGGCAGCTACCCAGTTTGGCCCCATTCAGGTCGCACTGCATAGCTGGAATAGGACTACCAGCTCCAGGTTGTGAAATTCCTGAAGATTTGGGGGAGTGGAGTCTGGAGAAATCAGGGTTTGGGGCTCAACATGCTATAATGCCATAGAGACCAAATAGCCATTTTCTCCAGAGCAACTTATCTCTGTGGCCTGGAGATCTCTTCCAATTCCTGGAGATCTCCAGCCACCACCAGGAAGCTGGCAACCCTAGGCTGGAGCTGGATGCAACTTTCAGCCACTGGATTCAGACCCTTTTGGGGCTGAACCAGGTGCCTGGCAGATGTGGGGGCTTGGCGGGGGTGGAGAGGGGAGAAGACAGGCAAGGAGACTATGTCAGGAGCAGGCTGGCAAGTGCCGGGCTTGCAACAGGGATGGGAGAGGGGAGAAATCAGGCAGGGAGATGAAGTGGGAGGGTGCTTGGGCACCTGAGAAGGGTACCTCGCCCTTCCTGCAACCCGGCCAGGGCTTGTCAGGCAGGAGGGCACTTCACCACCAACGATCCAGGCGGGGAATGGCCGAGAAGCACGCATGCCCTTCCTGCAGCCCAGCCAGGGCTTGTCAGGCAGGAGGGTGCTTTACTGTGGCCAATCCCAGTGGGGAATGGCAGAGAAGCACGGCCGCCACTCCTGCAGCCTGGCCAGGGCTTGTCAGGTGGGAGGGCGCATCGCCGCAGCCCATCCCGGCGGGGAACGGTGGAGCAGCAAGCATGCCCTTCCTGCAGCCTGGCCGGGGCTTGTCAGGTGGGAGGGCGCTTCACCGCTGATCCTGGCAGGAATGGCCGAGAAGCACGCCCAGCCTTCCTGCAGCCCAGCCGGGGCTTGTCAGGTGGGAGGGGCACTTCGCTGCCCCCGATCCCAGCGGGGAACGGCCGAGAAGCACACACGCCCTTTCTGCAGCCTGGCTGGGGCTTGATAGGTGGGAGGGCGCTTCACAGTTCGGCTGGAGGCATGAGGAAGGAGGGGAGCAGGCAGCAGAGCATGCTCCTGCTTCTGCCTCCTCGGCAAGCCCTGTTGCCAAGAATCGCTTCTCATCCCCACTAAGGGCGCACGAGAGCACGCCTGCACTGTGGAATCCATGTGAGTCGTCGGAAACCCACTTACTGAATTATGTTATAGGATTGCAAAAATAACAACACAGAAAACAACTGCCACCAGGTGGAAAGGTAACCATATGACTTGGTTTGTAAGGCTTTGTTTCATTCTGTACAATATTATGCATTGCAGTTTTGTAATGACTGCATGTGCCTTAGTTTCCATCCAGCTACTACCGGAGAAAAATCAGAATGGAAAAGTCAGAGATTCTCACCACGACATGACAGGCAGAGAGGAATTCCAATTCAGCAGTGAACATGGTTATATACTAACCACACAGCCTACCATCTACAGCAAAATCAACTAAGATACCAGTTGCACTATACTTACTTCAACAAAGGCATTGGGTCCTATACGTCCATGGGCCGAAGCCTGCAGTTGCATGAAACAGGGATACAAATGATTAACAGCCTATTCTTGCCTCTTACCAGAAAAAGGTGCAAAAGAAAAAGCAATGTACTTTAAAGAACGTTAGCTATGGTTTCTATTGGGTACTGCGTCATCCCTATGTGAGCAGTGCCAAGTAGATTCCATTTTTGAAAGAAGACCAAGGATTTATGCCTTGGGCACTCAGCTCTTCTACAGTGGCCCCTTCAATTCTTTATAGACAAAAATAGTGGATTCACCAGAAGTCCGCATGCTTGGGGCCTGAAGCACAGAGGGTGGGAATGCCCTCTCTCCTTAACTGATATCCACACCAACAACTGCCCAACAGTTTGCACAGAAAGCTACAAGGTCAGATGGAATGCAACCCATTGTTTTAAACTAAAAACTGCCATGAACGAACAGACAGAAAAGCAGCACATGGCTATAATAATTAAATAAATGAAAATTGGTGAGTCAAGCATGTGCTGAAACGTCTCCGATTACAACTGGTGGAACTTAAAAATGGCTTAATTTGGGATCCATTGTCCCTTTGGGGCCCTCTAACTGTCCTGTCTTTGTTCTTTTTTTTTTCAGTCAAGCTCAGCCTTCTGGGAACCTGGCATGGCCCAGCTGCTCCATCCCAGCAGTCAGGTCTCTGTGGCACAATTGGTTAGCACATCTGGCTGTTAACCGGAAGGATGGTGGTTTGAGCCCACCCAGGGATGTCTGTGGAGTGGCCAAACCCTTGACGAGGGTGCTGAGTGGTGAAGGTGATGGACTGCTAATCCATTGTGCTCTGCACACGTGGGTTCGAATCGCACTCTTGTTGGCCTTTTTTACTATAGGTCAGGGAGGAGGCTTTGTCTCACTGATACCTCCAGAGTTGGCAAAGGCAACAAAAGAGGCAAAACAGGACTTGGAACACGGGTTGCAAGACTGGCAATCGCTCGTGATGTCTCTACTCCAACGGCACAGGTACTGAAGGCTTCATGCCCTGACATACTTTTTTTCTGAAAAGAACCTTGGAAATATTACTCCAGGGGGGCAGTAGAGAGGAGTCCAGGAATTTCCTCTCTGCCAGCAGAATGCAGGGGTGGGTCTTGCATGGCACACTGGCTTCTACTGGGTCAGCATGGCAGGCTGTGGAGTTTGGTCCTGTTGTGGGCAGGAAACAGGACATCCTGTTGCCTATATCTTTAGAGAGTGAGAAAAAAGGGCCATTTTCCAGCTCCCTGCGACTCAGCTATTTGCTGTTCTTAAGTGCCTGCGTTCCTTAGGAAGAGTGTGGGATGGTAAGGCAGGGAGGGAAAATTCTAAGGGCAGGAATGTAAAAGCACAGGTGCTTAGCAGAGGATGGTTTCGATCCATCGACCTCTGGGTTATGGGCCCAGCACGCTTCCGCTGCGCCACTCTGCTGGCTGGCTGATGTGCCTCAGTGTGATTCCTGAAAACCTCTGTATTCTAGTCATTCCTGTCTGTGCTCAGCCTCTGGAAAGTCATTTGAGGGAACATATGGGGAATGATAGAGATCCTCAACTGGGTGTATAATGTGTCATCCTGCAAGGCCACCTGGCTGGGGCTGAGATGTTGCTTGCTGGTTGCAAGGTTATAGGTTCTGTATCTGTTACCGATAGATTTGTTATTTTCTATGTGTATTCCAAGGTTTACCTACATCTTCCAGATAGAGGGATTGGGGTGTGTGTGTGTTTGGAAATAAATAGCTCCTCATTAAGCACAGAAGTGTCTGTCTGTGCTGTTCTTACAGCACACTAATTGCCTAATTGAATGAGACATTGCCCACAGTTTTATGTTTGGGTATTTCTAACTGGGGATGGTGGAGCTCCTCAGCTGGGTACGTTATGTGTCATTCTGAGGTGCACAGCTGGCTGGTGCTGAGATGTTGCTTGCTAGATGGTGGAACATAAATGGCTTGATTTGGGATGGATTGTCCTTTTGGGGCACTCTAATTGTCCGGTCCTTTGTTTCTCAGCTAAGCTTAGCCTTCTGGGAACGTGGCAAGGCCCAGCTGTACCATCCCAGCAGTCAGGTCTCTGTGGCGCAATCGGTCAGCGCGTCCGGCTGTTAACCGGAAGGATGGTGGTTCGAGCCCACCCAGGGACGTCTGTGGAGTGGCCAAACCCTTGACAAGGTGGCCGAGTGGTGAAGGCGATGGACTGCTAATCCATTGTGCTCTGCATGCGTGGGTTCGAATCCCACCCTCGTTGGCCTTTTTTACTATAGGTCAGGGAGGAGGCTTTGTCTCACTGATACCTCCTGAGTTGGCAAAGGCACCAAAAGAGGCACAACAGTACTAGACCACAGGTTGCAAGACTGGCAATCGCTCGTGATGATGCCTCTACTCCAATGGCACAGGTACTGAAGGCTTCATGCCCTGACATACTTTTTTTCTGGAACGGACCTTGGAAATATTACTCCAGGGGGGCAGTAGAGAGAAGGAGTCCAGGAATTTCCTCTCTGTCAACAGAATGCAGGGGTGGGTCCTTCAAGGCCCACTGGCTTCTACTGGGTCAGCATGGCAGGCTGTGGAGTTTGGTCCTGTTGTGGGCAGGAAACAGGACATCCTGTTGCCTATATCTTTAGAGAGTGAGAAAAAAGGGCCATTTTCCAGCTCCCTGCGACTCAGCTATTTGCTGTTCTTAAGTGCCTGCGTTCCTTAGGAAGAGTGTGGGATGGTAAGGCAGGAAGGGAAAATTCTAAGGGCAGGAATGTAAAAGCACAGGTGCTTAGCAGAGGATGGTTTCGATCCATCGACCTCTGGGTTATGGGCCCAGCACGCTTCCGCTGCGCCACTCTGCTGGCTGGCTGATGTGCCTCAGTGTGATTCCTGAAAACCTCTGTCTTCTAGTCATTCCTGTCTGTGCTCAGCCTCTGGAAAGTCATTTGAGGGAACATATGGGGAATGATAGAGATCCTCAACTGGGTGTATAATGTGTCATCCTGCAAGGCCACCTGGCTGGGGCTGGGATGTTGCTTGCTGGTTGCAAGGTTATAGGTTCTGTATCTGTTACCGATAGATTTGTTATTTTCTATGTGTATTCCAAGGTTTACCTACATCTTCCAGATAGAGGGATTGGGGTGTGTGTGTGTTTGGAAATAAATAGCTCCTCAGTAAGCACAGAAGTGTCTGTCTGTGCTGTTCTTACAGCACACTAATTGCCTAATTGAATGAGACATTGCCCACAGTTTTATGTTTGGGTATTTCTAACTGGGGATGGTGGAGCTCCTCAGCTGGGTACGTTATGTGTCATCCTGAGGTGCACAGCTGGCTGGTGCTGAGATGTTGCTTGCTAGATGGTGGAACATAAATGGCTTGATTTGGGATGGATTGTCCTTTTGGGGCACTCTAATTGTCCGGTCCTTTGTTTCTCAGCTAAGCTTAGCCTTCTGGGAACGTGGCAAGGCCCAGCTGTACCATCCCAGCAGTCAGGTCTCTGTGGCGCAATCGGTCAGCGCGTCCGGCTGTTAACCGGAAGGATGGTGGTTCGAGCCCACCCAGGGACGTCTGTGGAGTGGCCAAACCCTTGACGAGGTGGCCGAGTGGTGAAGGCGATGGACTGCTAATCCATTGTGCTCTGCATGCGTGGGTTCGAATCCCACCCTCGTCGGCCTTTTTTACTATAGGTCAGGGAGGAGGCTTTGTCTCACTGATACCTCCTGAGTTGGCAAAGGCACCAAAAGAGGCACAACAGTACTAGAACACGGGTTGCAAGACTGGCAATCGCTCGTGATGATGCCTCTACTCCAATGGCACAGGTACTGAAGGCTTCATGCCCTGACATACTTTTTTTCTGGAAAGGACCTTGGAAATATTACTTCAGGGGGGCAGTAGAGAGAAGGAGTCCAAGAATTTCCTCTCTGTCAACAGAATGCAGGGGTGGGTCCTTCATGGCCCACTGGCTTCTACTGGGTCAGCATGGCAGGCTGTGGAGTTTGGTCCTGTTGTGGGCAGGAAACAGGACATCCTGCTGCCTATATCTTTAGAGAGTGAGAAAAAAAGGGCCATTTTCCAGCTCCCTGCGACTCAGCTATTTGCTGTTCTTAAGTGCCTGCGTTCCTTAGGAAGAGTGTGGGATGGTAAGGCAGGAAGGGAAAATTCTAAGGGCAGGAATGTAAAAGCACAGGTGCTTAGCAGAGGATGGTTTCGATCCATCGACCTCTGGGTTATGGGCCCAGCACGCTTCCGCTGCGCCACTCTGCTGGCTGGCTGATGTGCCTCAGTGTGATTCCTGAAAACCTCTGTCTTCTAGTCATTCCTGTCTGTGCTCAGCCTCTGGAAAGTCATTTGAGGGAACATATGGGGAATGATAGAGATCCTCAACTGGGTGTATAATGTGTCATCCTGCAAGGCCACCTGGCTGGGGCTGAGATGTTGCTTGCTGGTTGCAAGGTTATAGGTTCTGTATCTGTTACCGATAGATTTGTTATTTTCTATGTGTATTCCAAGGTTTACCTACATCTTCCAGATAGAGGGATTGGGGTGTGTGTGTGTTTGGAAATAAATAGCTCCTCAGTAAGCACAGAAGTGTCTGTCTGTGCTGTTCTTACAGCACACTAATTGCCTAATTGAATGAGACATTGCCCACAGTTTTATGTTTGGGTATTTCTAACTGGGGATGGTGGAGCTCCTCAGCTGGGTACGTTATGTGTCATCCTGAGGTGCACAGCTGGCTGGTGCTGAGATGTTGCTTGCTAGATGGTGGAACATAAATGGCTTGATTTGGGATGGATTGTCCTTTTGGGGCACTCTAATTGTCCGGTCCTTTGTTTCTCAGCTAAGCTTAGCCTTCTGGGAACGTGGCAAGGCCCAGCTGTACCATCCCAGCAGTCAGGTCTCTGTGGCGCAATCGGTCAGCGCGTCCGGCTGTTAACCGGAAGGATGGTGGTTCGAGCCCACCCAGGGACGTCTGTGGAGTGGCCAAACCCTTGACGAGGTGGCCGAGTGGTGAAGGCGATGGACTGCTAATCCATTGTGCTCTGCATGCGTGGGTTCGAATCCCACCCTCGTCGGCCTTTTTTACTATAGGTCAGGGAGGAGGCTTTGTCTCACTGATACCTCCTGAGTTGGCAAAGGCACCAAAAGAGGCACAACAGTACTAGAACACGGGTTGCAAGACTGGCAATCGCTCGTGATGATGCCTCTACTCCAATGGCACAGGTACTGAAGGCTTCATGCCCTGACATACTTTTTTTCTGGAAAGGACCTTGGAAATATTACTTCAGGGGGGCAGTAGAGAGAAGGAGTCCAAGAATTTCCTCTCTGTCAACAGAATGCAGGGGTGGGTCCTTCATGGCCCACTGGCTTCTACTGGGTCAGCATGGCAGGCTGTGGAGTTTGGTCCTGTTGTGGGCAGGAAACAGGACATCCTGCTGCCTATATCTTTAGAGAGTGAGAAAAAAAGGGCCATTTTCCAGCTCCCTGCGACTCAGCTATTTGCTGTTCTTAAGTGCCTGCGTTCCTTAGGAAGAGTGTGGGATGGTAAGGCAGGAAGGGAAAATTCTAAGGGCAGGAATGTAAAAGCACAGGTGCTTAGCAGAGGATGGTTTCGATCCATCGACCTCTGGGTTATGGGCCCAGCACGCTTCCGCTGCGCCACTCTGCTGGCTGGCTGATGTGCCTCAGTGTGATTCCTGAAAACCTCTGTCTTCTAGTCATTCCTGTCTGTGCTCAGCCTCTGGAAAGTCATTTGAGGGAACATATGGGGAATGATAGAGGTCCTCAACTGGGTGTATAATGTGTCATCCTGCAAGGCCACCTGGCTGGGGCTGGGATGTTGCTTGCTGGTTGCAAGGTTATAGGTTCTGTATCTGTTACCGATAGATTTGTTATTTTCTATGTGTATTCCAAGGTTTACCTACATCTTCCAGATAGAGGGATTGGGGTGTGTGTGTGTTTGGAAATAAATAGCTCCTCATTAAGCACAGAAGTGTCTGTCTGTGCTGTTCTTACAGCACACTAATTGCCTAATTGAATGAGACATTGCCCACAGTTTTATGTTTGGGTATTTCTAACTGGGGATGGTGGAGCTCCTCAGCTGGGTACGTTATGTGTCATCCTGAGGTGCACAGCTGGCTGGTGCTGAGATGTTGCTTGCTAGATGGTGGAACATAAATGGCTTGATTTGGGATGGATTGTCCCTTTGGGGCACTCTAATTGTCCGGTCCTTTGTTTCTCAGCTAAGCTTAGCCTTCTGGGAACGTGGCAAGGCCCAGCTGTACCATCCCAGCAGTCAGGTCTCTGTGGCGCAATCGGTCAGCGCGTCCGGCTGTTAACCGGAAGGATGGTGGTTCAAGCCCACCCAGGGACGTCTGTGGAGTGGCCAAACCCTTGACGAGGTGGCCGAGTGGTGAAGGCGATGGACTGCTAATCCATTGTGCTCTGCATGCGTGGGTTCGAATCCCACCCTCGTCGGCCTTTTTTACTATAGGTCAGGGAGGAGGCTTTGTCTCACTGATACCTCCTGAGTTGGCAAAGGCACCAAAAGAGGCACAACAGTACTAGAACACGGGTTGCAAGACTGGCAATCTCTCGTGATGCCTCTACTCCAATGGCACAGGTACTGAAGGCTTCATGCCCTGACATACATTTTTTCTGGAAAGGACCTTGGAAGTATTACTCTAGGGGGGCGTTAGAGAGAAGGAGTCCAGGAATCTCCTCTTTGCCAGCAGAATGCAGGGGTGGGTCCTTCATGACCCACTATCTTCTACTGGGCTAGCATGGCAGGCTGTGGAGTTTGGTCCTGTTGTGGGCAGGAAACAGGTCATCCTAGAGTTAATTCGATGGTAAAACATAATGTAAGAGATCTCCAAGGGGATCCAATTTGTGAATGCTGTGAATGAAAACAAGATGCTGCCATGCCAGCCCTGTGCCTGCCTACCAGCTGCTGCCGCTTTGCAGTAAGAACCAAAATGAAACGCACAAACTTTTCGGTGGGCAGGGACCATTGTAACTTGGCTTCCTGGATTTTGTTCACTGTTCTGCAAGCTGCTTTAACAGTGAATTCTGGATGAATTTCCAGCTTATTTGTTTTGTTTTTGCACATCCTTACTGTATATTGACTGTGTTAGGGTGCAAAAGGTGGCTGCTATTACACTTATATCTGGAATAGTCCTTGTATTCCCTTATTGTCCTTATTGGGATTCCACCCCATACATACTTTAAAATTAGATTCTTCTTTTTGCAGGGATCAACACATGGCTAAAAGATTACTTTTATTTATTTCAAATCAGAAAATTCATGTGAGTGTTCTTACACCCATCATTTAAAAATGAAATCACAACTAATCCCTCCCAACACACATAGGGATAAGCAAAATAAGACCAAAAGTAAAGGGCACCACCTTGTGGTTTGCCTTCAGAAATGCCATGAATAGCTGAGACGCAAAAGACAGCAAATGAATGCTCCAAAAAAGACCATCCCAGTTAACATTCTGCACACTACAGCTTCAGATGCAAAGTTTATAGGCTGGGACTGCACAGGTGTGCATGAGGACTCACATCTATGAAAACAAGGAGGCAGAGAGGACATAGGAACAAATGGGAAGACAGCTATGATCACATGTCCATGCAGTCAGATGGTCCAGTTAAAGATACCCAAATATAAAACTGTGAGTGATGTCTCATCCACTTAGGCCCTTAAAATGTTGTGAGAAGACCATAGATATATACTTCTGTGCTAAACAGAAGCTATTTTTCACACATACACGCACACCAAAAAACCCAAAATCTACAATCTGGAAG
Source organism: Eublepharis macularius (assembly GCF_028583425.1). NCBI lineage: Eukaryota > Metazoa > Chordata > Lepidosauria > Squamata > Eublepharidae > Eublepharis > Eublepharis macularius. The sequence goes on along the minus strand of NC_072793.1, from coordinate 155,059,909 downwards.
ATGCAGGTAAACCTTGGAATACACATAGAAAATAACAAATCATCAGTAACAGGTATAGAACCCACCACCTTCCATCCTTCAAGCAACATCCCAGCCCTACTAGCCAGTTGCACTATGCAGGATGACACAGTACACACCCAGCCGATGAGCTTCATCATCCCCATATGTTCTCTCAAACGACTTTCCAGAGGCTGAGCATGGGCAGCCATGCCTAGGGGACAGAGGTTTTCAGGAATCACACTGAGGCACATCAGCCAGCCAGCAGAGTGGCGCAGCGGAAGCGTGCTGGGCCCATAACCCAGAGGTCGATGGATCGAAACCATCCTCTGCTAAGCACCTGTGCTTTTACATTCCTGTCCTTGGAATTTTCCCTCCCTGCCTTACCATTCCACACTCTTCCTAAGGCACATAGGCACTTAAGAACAGCAGACAGCTGAGTTGCAGGGAGCTGGAAAAATTGCCATTTTTTCTCACTCTCAATTGTTTTTCCTAAAGATATAAGAAACAGGATCTCCTGTTTCTTGCCCACAACAGGACCACAGCGTGCCACTACTGACCCAATAAAAGCCAGTGGGCCATGAAGGACCCACCCTGCATTCTGCTGACAGAGAGGAAATTTCTGGACTCCTTCCCTCTGCCACCTCCCTGGAATAATATTTCCAAGAAGAATACTTCCTGAAAAAATATGTCAGCACAAGAAACCCTCAGTACCCGTGCCACTGGAGTAGAGGCATCACGAGAGGTTGCCAATCTTGCAACCTGCGTTCCAGTCCTGTTTTGCCTCTTTTGGTGTCTTTGCCAACTCAGGAGGTGCGAATGGGAGATAATGCCACCTCTCTAGGTTATGGTAAAAAGGGACTGACGAGGGTGGGATTCAAACCCACGCGTGCAGAGCACAATTAATTAACGGTCCATCGCCTTCACCACTCAGCCACCTTGTCAAGGGTTTGGCCTCTCCAAAGATGTCCCTGGGTGGGCTTAAACCACCATTCTTCCAGTTAACAGCCGGACACGCTGACCGATTGCGCCACAGAGACCTGCCTGCTGGGATGGTGCAGCTGGGCCTTGCCAGGTTCCCAGGAGGCTGAGCTTGGCTGAGAAAAAAAGAACAAAGACAGGACAATTAGAGGGCCACAAAGGGACAATCCAACCCAAATTAAGCCATTTTTAAGTTCCACCAGTCGTAACGGAAGACATTTCAGCACATGCTTAACTTACCAATTTTCATTTATTTAATTATTATAGCTGTGTGCTGCTTTTCTGTCTGTTCCCTCATGGCAGTTTTTAATTTAGAACAATGGCTTGCGTTCATGATGCAAAAAGGAAAATAATAGAAAATAATGAATTAGAAGATGCAAAAAGGTGGGAAGCAGATGAAAGAGTTTAAAAGGCCAACTCAGGGACCATCTTCACTGCACCGACGGGGGGAGTGGCTGGCCCCTGTGCCATCTGGGATGCCCCTGTCCTATGGGGGCTCTCCATACACAGCAATTCACTCAGCATGCATATAATATCGATTTCGTAATTCATGAAAAGAAAAAAATGGACACATAAGTATATGCTCCAGTAGTTCTGGAATGGGGAGGGCAGCTTGGTGTTTGCAGAGAAGGACACAAACAAGCACTACTCTGCTTACAGAGGACCTATTTACCTCTACCATCACGCAACCTCTCCTTAGGAGATCCAGGGCAATCCTTGGAATATACATAGAAAAAACAAAACTGTCTGTAACAGGGACAGAACTTGCAACCTTCTGTTATGACCCAGACCCAGGCTGATGCACCATATAGGGCCACCTCTCTCTCTCTCCCTCCTGCATCCCTGAAATAATACTTCCGAGGCCATTTCCAAGAAAGAGGTGCCTTGGGGAAGAATCCTGCAGCATCTGAACCAGTGGTGTCAAGCCACTCTCGCTACTTGGTTCGAGTTCCAACTGGTACATCTCTGACTCCTTTTTGAAGCCTTTGCCAACTCAGGAAGTGCCAGTGGAAGCCAAGGCATCTTGCAAAAAGGCCAGTAAGGGTGAGATTCAAACGCACACATGCAAAGCACAATGGATAAGCAGTCCATCGCTTTCCTCACCGGGCTAACACTCACCAAGAGTGTAGCAAGTCCACAGGGCTTGAACCACCATCCTTCCCGTTAACAGCCAGATCCGCTGACCAATTGTGCCACAGAGACCTGCTTGTTGAGATGACGCAGCTGGGCGTTGCCAGGTTTTCGGGAGGCTGAGCATGGTTGAGAAACAGAAGACCAAGACAAGACAATTAGAGGGCCCCAAAGAGGACAATCCAGTCCAAACTAAGCCTTTTAAAGTGCCACTGATTTATAATGGGAAAAGTTTCAGCATATATTTAACTCACTTATTCAGATTTATATATGTATTACATCTGCACGCTGCTTTTCCGCCAGTATACTCAAGGCAGTTTTCAATACACATTAATGGGTTGGAATCATAATACAAAAGAGGAAATAACAGAAAATACCACAAAGAAGGGAAGGAGAGGAAAATGCCAATTCAGGGACCATCATTAGTTATAAGTTAGTGAAGTGGCAGGCCTGAGCTATTTAAGGAAGCATCTGCATTATGGGGGCTCCCTCAGTATGAAGAATATATTACTTTTTTAATTTATGAAAAGTAAAAAAAAATGGCCCAACAAAAATAGTTTTCTAGAGGTCTGGAAAGGGGATTGCAGCTCAGAGTGTTGGGGAATAATATCCACAGGCGTCTCTGTACTTAATTAGGAGTTATTTATTTACCAACCCACTGCCTATCTGGAAGATCCAGTACAACCCAAGTTGGGATATATAGAGAAATAACAAAAACTTATCTGTTTCCATCTTGCTTTTGAGTCTAGCTCTGTTCTCAGAGCTTGCGACAAAACAACCATCAGCTAAATGAATGAAAAGAAGCAAGCCTCCCTTCCTTCTTAATCATAGTGCTGAAAAACTGCTGTAAAGCTGCCATAAAGTAAAACACAACACCTTGGAGCCCGAGGAAATGCATTCCCTTGGCAAATAAAGCCAACTTTTTGATCTTAGGTGTATTTCTAGGCACCAACCCAAAACATTTCTCTTAACCGGGGCTTTTAACTATGGGGTTTTATTTTAATTTGTTTTATAGTCATCCACCCTCGCCTGAGGCCTGTTTTATTAACATCATTTTAGACTGCTGTGTCTATTTCATGTAGTTTATGCCTTGGCACTTATAATTGTCTTCCTTCCTTCCTGCTTTATTACCTTGTTTTATTGCATGATTTGTTTAACTGAATTGTTTTATTGTGTTGATTGGATTTGTTTTATTGTTTTAATTGTGAGCTGCCATATGGTTTGCAGTGTTTTTCCACATTTGATAAAAGAGTGATTCTAAAAGGAATTGATAAAAGGACAGATAGCCCCTGAATATGTGTAGAGTCTCCCCTAGGGTTGCCAGCTCCAAGTTGTGAAATTCCTGGAGATCTGGGGGGTGAAACCTGGAGAAAGTGGGGTTTGGGGAGGGAAAGAACCTTAACATGGCATAATTCATTAGAGTCCACCCCCCAACGTAGCCATTTTCTCCAGGTGAACTGATCTCTGTGGGCTGGAAACCAATTGTAATTCCAGGAGATCTCCAGCCACTACCTGGAGGCTGGCAACCCTAGTCTCCCCTCAAGAAACCAATAATTTACTTTTGTTTAAACTCATCTATAAACACCAGAGTCCACCCTCCAAGTCATCATTTTCTTGAGGAACTGACCTCTGTAGCCTGGAGATCCGCTGTAATTGCAGGAGATTTCCTAGCCCCAAAGGAGGTTGGCAACCTTAACCAAATACCATTTTTCCATCTCACTTTATATCCTGCTATTCTAGTTCCAGGCCAACAGAATGAAAGGTGAGCCAGCAAAATTCTGGTCTGGCTGGAAAAAATTAAAATAGGGCCCAAATCCTGGATTTGGAGGTAGGGTTACCAGTCCCCTGCTCCCTCCCCCCCTCCCCACCCCCAGCCACTAACATAGCTTGTGGAAGGAAATGTGTGGGGGATGGGACCAGGAGCACACTTTGGAGTTATATTCCCCCCACGTGTCCCCCATGACCCGATCACTTGGATTGGGCTTCAGAGGGCCTGGCAACTCTATTGCCAAATGGCTTCCCCCCCAAAAATGGACAGGGCCCCCGATGCTCACTCGAATGTTCCTCTTTGTGCGCTCACAAAGCTTGTGCACACGCCCAACTCCAGTATGATGATGTCACTTCTGCAAAGTGATATCATCGCCAGCTAGGGTTGCCAGCTCCAAGTTGGGAAATTCCTGGAGATCTAGGGGGTGAAATCTGGAGAAACCAGAAGAAAGTAGGGTTTGGGGAGGGAAAAGATCTTGGCATGGCATAATTCCATAGAGTCCACCCGCCAAAGTAGCCATTTTCTCCAGGTGAACTGATCTCTGTGGCCTGGAGACCAGTTGTAATTCTGGGAGCTCTCCAGCCACTACCTGGAGGCTGTATCACAAAAGACCGTGACCAACTAACTAAGAAGGTATCAAAAATAATACAGTCAATGTAAATCTACAAACAGTGAATTTATATAATAAATACAAGAAATAATCCAATGTAACAGTCAACAAAACTCTTAAAGGGAGCCTCGGCAAAACCAAACCACCCCGTTGCAAGTTGCTCCACCAGGTAGCAACGCGCAAAACCAAGGAAAAAAGGGGGGGAAGGCAACCAAAGAGTAGAAATCTAGGCTGTGATCTTAGCCCAACCCTTAACAACAAAATAAGTAAATAAATATTCAAACACAAACTACCAACTTGTGCAACAGGTAATTCATATGAAAGTAACAAAGCCAATAAGGTCTGTAACAGTAAACTCAATAAATAAACTGCTGAAAGTATTCAAATTGTAATCCATATGAAAATAAAGAAAATCTTGAAGATTAATATACAATTTAAACCAAAAGCTTTTTTGTTGAGAGTAATGGACAGACAGCTAGAAAATAGACATGGTATTTTTTTCTATTTATGACAATGGCAGCGAGGCTACTATATGCTCAGAAGAGTCCAATATTGCCCAGCGGCTGCTATAGAGAACTGGACTGCGAAGATGAGGGAGTTAGCTGAGATGGCTGAACTTGCTGCTTTGATTAGAGAGAAGACACTATCTACATTTATAACAAATTGGAAACCTTTTATTGACTCTGTCCAGGGTTTTTTTTCTGGGGAAAGAGGTGGTGGAACTCAGTGGGTTGCCCTTGGAGAAAATGGTCACATGGCTGGTGGCCCCGCCCCCTGATCTCCAGACAGAGGGGAGTTGAGATTGCCCTCCGCGCGGCGCGGAGGGCAATCTCAACTCCCCTCTGTCTGGAGATCAGGGGGCGGGGCCACCAGCCATGTGACCATTTTCAAGAAGTTCCGCAACTCTGTTCCCCCGCGTTCCCCCTGAAAAAAAGCCCTGACTCTGTCCATGAAAGTGAAAAAATTAACTGATGATTTCTGGTTTTGAAGTGTAAGGGGGGAAGTACTATAGAAAAATGAGAAGCTTTATTCTAATAACAAGACTACAACTGTGAATTCTGTAATTATGCTGATATTTGTTGTAGAGAAAATAGATTCTCCTTTATATTTATTTTGTTTCCTTCTTTTTTCTTTCTATTTGGTTCTTTTTTTAAAAAAACTTGTATCTGTTTTTTAAAAAAAACTCGATAAAATTTATACAAAAAATGTATACATTCAAATAATGTTTTGCTATGGGAATATGGGGTGTCCTTTATTTTTGTAGTTAATGTGAGGTTTTGAATGTATATTTACTGTGGTTTAGAACACAGACCTCTAAGGTAAGAAAGAGGGGGCTGAGTAAGTAAAGTGTGTTATGACAGGATGGTAGCTGTACCCTATGGAGTGGAGTGGATGTTGGGCTGTAGTGGCGGAGAGAAATAGGAAGAATGAGGTGCCAGAGACTGAGGGAAGTCTGTGTTCCTTATGATAATAGCCTACCTGGGAAAAACGCTTTTGTGACTAACTTTATTTAAGAGAATAAAAGGAAAGAAGACCTGCATATGTCTTGTAACCATGTACCTAGTAGTCTAAATGAAACCATTTCACTTTTGAGCTACGCTGAGACCATTATGCTTTTATGCTTATAAGCTATATTTCTGTTTATGAAAAAGACTAGCCGTTTTATTTAGAATAAAGGATTCTTGTTTCCTCACAGCCACCACCAGCCCTCATGCACTGACCACTCTATCACTGGTTCTTTCTAAAGCAAATTCATGGTCCAACAGACTTAAGATTTTGGGCTCTTTTTAGATCAGATTTACCCATAGGGGTAAAATACTTTTTAAAAGAGGCAGAGTGGACTTTGAGACTGATGATTCTGGGATTCTCATGGGTTAGAAAGCCTCGAATTGTTGTCTCATATATGGGATAAAACTGAGTCCCACTTCTCTCTTAAATTCTGTTGCTGTGTGAAAGATCCCTAGTCCATCCTCACAGAACTACAATTCCCAGAGTTCCTCGAGGAAAGATTCTTAAACGCTTTTGAGTCTAGAGCGTAAACAGTCCAGAGAGAAATCGAAGGGGACTCGTTAGGATCTCCGCGGCTTCTGCAACCCAAATCAGGTCTGTCATAAGGGGAGGGGGAATGAGGACGATTCTTTCATCAGGCAGCTCCATTTGCTGAGCAGGGTGAAGACTTCCCATATCTTCATTGAGGGGGAGAATGAAGAACTACAATTCCCAGAGTTCCCCGAGGAAAGATTCTTAAACGCGTTTGAGTCTAGAGCGGAAACAGTCCAGAGAGAAATCAAAGGGGACTCGTTAGGATCTCCGCGGCTTCTGCGGGGGCACGTTTCCACCTTTCAGGTTCAAGGAAGTAACTTCCGCCTCAGCTGGTTTCTCATTAGCTATGAATTAATGCATCCTACCCCATGCACCATTGGAGACAGAGATCAGTTGCCCCTGTTGAAGAGTAGATTTAAATTTGGAGTAGATTTAAATCCCTGTGGGCAATCATAGTTTTTCTTTTAGGTTGTCTACAGCATGGCACCCAGCCCTAACTGGTATTATGTTTGTTTAGTCACCCATTTTCATGGCACATTCTACCAAAAAGGCCTTGAAATACGCATACCTCATATGCCCATGTAGCCCAAGGTTGTCCGCGCTGTGTGGCAAAAGTTCTCAAGCAGACCCTGAGGTGTTTCCCACACCTCTTACCTAAAACCTTTAACTGGAGATTGAATCTAGGCCTTAGGGTGCACAAAGCCACTGGGCCACAATCCCTCCCATATGGGATGAAAGTTCCCCTCACAGTCTCCCCGACCCGCTGTTCATTTTGAACTTTAACAAGACTGTATGGCGAGGAAAGCTAAACTAGAAATGAAAATGCCCTTCTGAAAACGCCTTTCTTCACGATTTTCTCCTCAACAGGCTGCTGAATCTTCCTAGCTGAGGGCATTGCCAAGCCTCTCAGAGGCAGGAGAGGCTTGATATTTGGGATCCATGGAGCTACACAGCACCAGGCCTGGGAAGGGCTGGATTCCCTTCCTAACAGCTTCTCTTCCCTGGGAACTCCCTGAGCAATATCACGCCTCAGAACAAGGACTTGTCAGCCCCTGTTCTTTGGGAAAGGAAGCCATTTTGATCCGCCTCCAATCCCAGCAGGAATCCATACCACAGAGCTTCAATGCAGGAGCCATCCCAGCAGGAGAAGTTTTACGGGAGACAGTCTCCCAGCTAAGCAAGGCAGCTCAGCAGTGGTTGCGTCCCCAGGAGCACAGTAAGGAGGAGATTCTGGACCTGGTCATCTTGGAACAGTTCCTGTTTGTGCTACCAACAGAGATGCAGGCCTGGATGAAAGCCAAAGAGCCAGGCAGCAGTGAAGAGGCACTTCAATTTGCTGAGGTCTACCTGCAGGAGCAAGAACCTGCCAAGCCAAGTCAGGTAAAGAGTGAGGGGTGGAAGAAAGGCAATTGCCAAGGTTTTTTGGTTTTCAGGGGCTCCTACAACTAGACACCATAGACCAGAGAATACCCAGTAAACAATGAAATCTGCCATTGGCTATGATTTTGTGTGAGGATTGCCAGAAAGGTGTGGGGTAGGGGAAACAGTCTGGCTTGCTCCTTTGAATCCAATAGTATCTTATGGTGCAAGAATCATTAGGTGACTTTTTCCAAGATGTGATCACTTGATAATGCCTGTACATTGAATCGCTCTCAAAGGTACAGGGTAGAAGCTGGCAACAAGAGTTGGGAACCTGATCTGTTGATGTAGAGTCTCTCTACAGAAGACATCTTACACAGGGACGCTCAAGTGACTTTCTGTGAAGTCTTATATTCAAGTGTACTCTGTCTCCCTTGCTGTGCATGTGTATTCACAATGGGAGAACAACTGTAATAGCTTTCACCTGAGTGTCTACACAAGATGTCTTGTGTAGAGAGACTCATAGTGTGGTATTGCTCTGGGCCTTGGTATCTATGTAAAGAAAGTGTTGTATAATTTGTATTGAAAGTTCTGTAGAAAACCAGTTTAGTTTTAAACTGGAAGTGTTAATAAGGAACGCAAATTACTTATCAAATAGATGTAATTAATGAAGGCATAGACCCTTTACCTAATGAGGGCATAGACAGACACAGCACTTTTCTTAGGCACTACAGGTGTTAAAATGCTTAACATAACTAAGTAGTAGGGCTTTTTTGTGGCAGCATTCACCAGTAGAGAATACCAGCACCTTTCTGATGAACTTTCCCATGTCCGGGGGTGGGGGGGAATTGGTGGAAATCAGTGCAACCTTATACATGATTGCCAACACCTTTTTAAAAATGCTAGTATGTTATTGCCAATTTTAGCTGTTGTATATTATGACTTTGTTTATCCTGTATTTTTTTTTAGATTTTCTCCAACATTTTTGCAAGAAAATGTAACAGATGACTTGCATTTTCAGCTCACAGATTTTCCCTATATATGTGTGCATTCGTATTCTGACATGCCTATATTTAGCAGAAACCATCATTTGTCAGAATTTTTTTTTAATCTAGCTGCGTTGCTGTTAAAGGCAGAGGACTAGAGAAAGAGACTGAATCTAGAAGAGGCAATCTGAAAATTTGGATTGGGGCTTCAGGCTGAAAAGGAAGTGACTGATCTGAAATTTTGCACTACTGTGTTTGAATGGAGTGACACCCCCCCCCCCCGAGTCTAAAGATCACAAAATGCTGAGGAGCCTTCTTCCAACCTGTGGCTCTTCCACTGGAGGAAGAGCCACTCAAGTCAGAGGAAGGCTCCTTTATGCAATGGAGTGGCAGGATATAAGACATAGTGGTATTAGAGTTGCTACTTAATTCCCCCTCTCTTTGCCAGCAGGGCTCCTGTGCTTTTAATAACTGCATGGCTGACAGAAAATTCATAGCACAGAACCTTTTCTATCCTATGTTTCCAGATTGAAAAAAGCTTCTCTTGTTGGTTTTCTGTTTTATATGTAGCTTTGAAAAAGCTACAACTATTTCGCAGGGGGCGGGGATAATTGACATATCTAGATATCACAGGCTCACTGGGCACAAGTCAGTTTTCCCAGGGGTGTAGGTCAGGCCCTGTATTCATGTCATTTTTAGCAACAGATAGCGGGCCCAACAGCATTGGGTAACCAAGTTTTGATGCTGGATGTTTACATTACAAATATCTGATAAAAGCACTGAAAGAAGCGAACAAATCTTGTTCAGCCTCGGTGGCCTTTGGCCAGTCCCCCTCTCCCATCCTAGTTTGTTTTGCTTGGGGTTTTGAAAGGGTAGCATTTGGAGCTGGGGTTATGTTACAGCCTCAACCTGAGCTTTTGAGAGAGGAATGCCTTAAGGGTACAAGCCAAAAGGAAGTTCTCCTGCACAAGCTCCATTAAAATGGGTGGGGTCCCCATTAACGTTATGTTCGGCAGCTCCCATTCATTTCAGTGGGGCTTGCACAGGAGGCGGTCCTGCTGGGTTATAATAATTAATCATGTTTTTATGCTGACCTTCTATGCATCATCATCAAAACAATGCTTCGAGATATGTTTATGGCTGCCAACAGGCCTGAGAAAAATTCCCTGTCCCTTTAATGTGTGGAAATAAGCAGTTGAAGCTTTTAATGGCATAGAACAGGATGTAGCGATCCCATGCCCCCCGTGGGGGTCAGGGGATCGCCTGCTCCCAGCCTCCGCCCCCCACTCACCTGCTGGCAGAAGGCAAGGAAACAGAGTAAATGGGCTCAGTAGCCCTGCAGTGTGATTCCAAGCACTCCGGAGCACTTCCTTGTCTCCAGGAATGATGTCATTTCCAGCATGGCAAGGCCTCCACGTGGGACTGATCTGATCAAAATCAGTCCCCAACACTATTCCTCCTAGAACGTACCCTTCACCCCTTTTTTAGCTCTGGAGGATCTGGCAACCCTAACAGGATAGGTTGGTTTTTTTTCTCCTAGCAGTTGGCACCTCTAGATAGGCTGCACTGAGACATAGTTCTTGTCCTAGTCTTGCTTGTTGAGCTGAGCAGTGATTTGAACTCGAGTCTTCTTGGTTAGAGGGTAATACGTTAGCCAGGTATGTTGAGGAACGTACTATCAAAGGCTAGATAAATTCATAACTTGATTTTTTATTTGGATTATTATATGTATTTGTGAGCTCTGACTGATGAAAATGTATGATGGAATACATTTTGTTAGTCCTTAAGGTATCACTGGACTGCTCTTATTCAAAATAGTCCATGTGAACCTCCATGACATCAAGATTACCAAAATCATGGGAACGAGCAACAATGAAGGAGCATCACTATTATTTATTGTTTGTGAATTTCTCAGGGACATCTGGCTGACTTTGAGCTGATCTAGGAAACCATTTCAATTGTTCTCATTGAGAATTTGGATCACTTCCCCCTTAGTCTTGTGTTGTTCATCACAGGTGTCAGATCCAAGATGATACCCAAGGAGACTGGTGCAGAGAGATTAATCAAATAACTAGGACATGCCTTGCTTCTCACTGAGCTGGGTCTCCTTCTGTCTCTTGTAGCTGCCAGTTACCTTTCAGGATGTGACCATATCTTTCACTGAGAAAGAGTGGGCTCTTCTGGAAGCCAGTGAAAAGGCTCTTTACTGGGACACCATGCAGGACAATTATGACAATGTGGCCTCTCTGGGTAAGGATCCTCTGCTTCTAGATAGTATACATTATACAATAAGCAGCACAAGTTGCTTTTCTCTTTGACCTCTGGTTTCTATTGGTTTTTAATCACAAGCTGTCAATATTCTTATAGGTGCTAACTCTTTTTAAAAAATTGAGATGACTATTAATAATCAGAAGCTATCCATACTGATGCACCCTCTGGGGTCTCTAGGCCTCCCCAGAGGAGTTAGCCGTGTTAGTCTGTAGTAGCAAAATCAAAAAGAGTCCAGTATCACCTTTAAGACTAATCAACTTTATTGTAGCATAAGCTTTCGAGAATCACAGTTCTCTTCGTCAGATGCAGATCCAATAATGTCCATCTGCTCTGTACACTGGACAAACCAGCCAACCTCTGCGCAAAAGAATAAATGGACACAAATTTGACATTAAAAATGGCAACATCCAGAAACCAGTGGGAGAACATTTCAATCTACCAGGACATTCCATCAAGGACTTAAAGGTCACTGTAGTTCAACAGAAACCTTTCAAAACAAAATCCAGCGGGAAGCTGCTGAATTGGAATTCATATGTAAATTTGACTCAGTCAAGCTGGGATTGAATAGAGACTATGAATGGTTATCTCATTATCAGAAGTAACTGACTTCCTTAACAGAAGCAAACCAATCTCCATATCAGAAGCTACTGTTTGCATCTACTCCGCCCTCCCCTCTCCACCTATATATCTGACCAGTTTCTTCTTGCCCTCCATGCATCTGACGAAGAGAACTGTGATTCTCGAAAGCTTGTGCTACAATAAAGTTGGTTAGTCTTAAAGGTGCTACTGGACTCTTTTTTATTTAGGCCTTCCCATGCTCATCAGAAACATGAATATGATGAATTCCAGAAGGGTAGCTGTGGAAGTCTGCTGCTGCACAAAAAATGGAGTCTTAGGGCAACTTAAGGACTCAAAATGTATGCAGGCACCAGCTTGTGTACAGCAGAGCCCTCTTCATCAAATGCATGAAGTATTCTACTCTGTGGGAGGAAGAATACATACATGTAAATAGCAAAGGGGTGAGGGGAGGTTACAGATAGTGGATAGAAGGCTCACCATTGCAAGACTTGTGTTGCATTGCTTTGCAGAGGCCAGACAAAAACAAGGGCCAGCATTTGATCCAATTAGAGTTGGCTCAGAACACCAGAGCTCAACTTCCAGAGCTCAGCCTTTGAGCATACACTGTTCTTTAATTATCACTGCATCTCTGTAAGCATGTGCAAAGTACGCATCAAGGGCTAATTTACACAAGATATGTTTGGGGTTCATTGACTGATGCATTTCATAATGAGTTTGTCGCAGTAGTGGATGAACCGATGCAGCCCCACTGAGAGGGATTTACCCAATTTTGGCTTAAAACCCAATACTTTTTCAGTGGTTATGATGCCCACAGCCAGCAGAGTGTTGTCAAGAATAAGAGGGATCAAGGGATGGATGTGTTACATGTGAACCAGGCTTATGTAACCACAGACACATCTGGAATTATGGAAGAAAGATTCCAAGATATACTGATGGGTGGATTTGAACCCCTACAGCTTTCTTAGAAATTGTTCTCTGAGCTCAGTGGAGATGTTTGGAGGTATCTGCACTTTCAGACGTATTAGCCTAGGGGCTGGTTGCTTAACAGTGTAAGAGCGGCACCCTTCTGAGCCCATTGAAGTCAATAGGGTGTAACTCTGCTTAGGATGGCACTGCCAGAGACTTATCTTTACCAGAGACTTCATAAGCACAACTTATCTGATTGTACTTTCTATCATTATCCTGTGACCAAAATGTCACAATCTGCAATAAATTGTTATGCTCTTTTTGCGTCAGGATTTTTGATACCAGAAACTGATGCAATGTTACCAGAAGAAAGGACAACGCAAGGGACTCTCGAGTTCCAGGTCTCAGAAAAAAGAACAAAAAGAGAAGTCAGCTTTTCAGGTGAGAAATCGTTATAGCCAGCCCTAGAAATGTCTCTCAAAGATGGGAAATGCCACAAAGGTCTTGCTCCAAGGAGGTGAGGCTGAGCTTTAGAACAGATGTTATAGGGCATGGTTAGATCTACATGCTGAAGCTAAGAAGATCTGGTCCTGGCCAGTTCCTTAATCTCCGAGGAATCCAGTGTAAGTTGATGAGTTCCGGCAATGAAGAAAAGACAGAATACAAATGCAATAAATCAAAGAATGAAAAAGAGCCTGCCTGTTTCACAGTTTTCTCCTACCATTTGAGTTTTAGTATGTTCAAAACACCAGAAGATTCTGGTGGTAGCAGTTATGGAAAAATGGTCCTCGCTAGCAAATTAAAACCTTAAACAGGCTCAGACTGAGAAATTTGACTCCAGCGCAAATACATCCGGAAGTCTAACAGCAGTAAACAAGAAAGGTAAGAGAAAATTCAAACCCGTAAGCCTTCCTCTCTGTCTCATCACAAACAGAGCCCCCACGTCCTAAATTTGAGATGGCCCCAAAACTAGAAACGGAACCAAGGTCATTGGTCTTTGATCTCCAGGGCTCTGAAGAAAGAGAGATCCCAAATGACGCCTGCACAGGTAGGAAGCATGCGTACAACCTCTTGGGATTAGCTGCTAGAGTTGGTAGATATGGAGCATCCAGCAAGATGGGTGGGCCTTCCAAAACTGGGAGAGACAGCCAGGAAAACTGTGCTGTTCTTCTCACAGCTCAGATTGGAGTGGAACTACCTGTCTGTGGTAGCAAGTGGAGGTGGTCCCCTCCCACCCTCTTCTTGTCCCATTCATTTGGCATGTCAGCTTCTTCTCCCTCTTTCTTTGCCTCTGCCCCATTGATGTGCAGTCTCCCACCTTCTTTCCCACCTGTCCCACCCCAGCCTTCTCCATCACTGATGAAGCTCCACACTGCCCTCTCCTTCCCAGGCTCCAACACCTCACTCACCTTTTTTCCCCTCCTCGAAAGAATAAGTTTGGGTAGCAGCAGGATATAGCTGAGGCTGTTAGGGTGCAACCTGTTTCTGTCCACTACTTCTACAGAATCCTGTTTCACTGTCCCTTAACTTCAGTCACCTGCCAGTAGTAGTGATAATTTAGAGAGCCCCATGGAACCCATTTTAAGATCTGTTGTCACTGAAGAAGTGTGGGATGAGAATACAATGTATAAATGATCTGGAAAACAGATTATTATTAGCAAGATTTTTATCCCACCTTTCTGCCCTCACAGGGCCACCAAGATGGCTAACAAATTTAAACCATTCAAATTAAGGTATCTTAAAAGCCATTAAACCAAAATATAAATGCATGATTAAAACAATTTTAAGTCAGAATTTAAAATAAATACAACAATTTTTTTAAAAAAAATTAAAACTTTGAGGAGGAAGGAGAGATCTCTCAGGGAATGCCAAGTGTATCAAAAAAGTCCTCACCCACTGGCTGAAGATGGCAACAGAAGGTGACAGGCAAATTTCCCTGGGGAGAGAGTTTGAGAGTTTTGGTGCTACTACTGAGACTGTTGGCTCTCAGGTTATCCCCTGCCTACTCTGGGAAGGTGGGGGTACCTGAAGCACAACCTCTGAAGATGATTGCAGTGGTCAGGTGAGTTCATACGGGAGCAGGTGGTCCTTCAGGTATGTTGGTCCCAAACTTCATAGGTCTTTAAACGTCAGCACAGCACCTTGAATTGTGTCAGGAAACAGATTTGGAGCCAGTGTAGATGAGCCAAGACTGGAGTGATATGATTCCTGTGACCTACTCCAATCAACATCCTGGCTGCAGCATTCTGCATCAAATGAAGTTTCTGAACCCTTTTCAAGGGGAGACCCACGTAGAGCACATTGCATTAATCTAATCTAGATGTAACTAGGGCATATACCACAGTGGCCAGATCTTTCCTGCCTAGGAAAGGCTGCAGCTGGCTAGTCAAAGCTAGTAAAAGGCCCCAGCTGCCACTTACTTATTCAGCAATAGGTCTGGGTCCAAGAGCTTACTCAAACTATGGACACATTCCTTCAAAAGGAGTGGAGCCCCATCCAGAATTGGTGACCCCTTAAATCCTGAGTTTCAGCATCAGATTATGTCAGATCTGATGGATGTTTCGCATAGGCTAGAAATTATTGTTTTCATTACCTGTGCTTGCTGCTTTCTTTGTAAAGCTGTTCTTTTCTAAACTTGTGTCTTCTCTCTTTATTCCAGTGGAGAAGAGACTGGTTAAAGAGGATCCAAAAAATAGCTCCCAGCACAAAGACCCTAAACTAGTGGAGATGCAAAGTATATCCCAGGACTTGTCAGAAGGGAACTCCAAGATGATCAAGATTCATGAGCAAAACTTCCTACTGCAGCAAGATGAGGCACACTTTGACACAGAGAAGTTTTTCAAGGAGGCACCACAGGTAGTGAATGGTCTGTACCTCCAGGAGGCCCATCACATCTGCACTGAATGTGGGAAAAGCTATCACTCCTTTGCTGCTCTGACGAAGCATCACAGGACCCACAAGGTGGGAAAACACTTCAGGTGCCCCTTCTGCGAAAAGAGCTTCAGTCGGAGCGCTCATCTCATCACTCATCAGAGGAGCCACGCTGGCCTGAAACCATTTCAGTGTACTGATTGCGAGAAAAATTTCGACAACAAGTCAACCCTTATTAAACACCAGAGAACCCACACGGGGGAGAAACCCTATGTGTGCCTGGACTGTGGCAGAGGCTTCACACAAAGCTCCAACCTTATTAAGCATCGAAGGATTCATACTGGGGTGAAGCCGTACAAGTGTCCCGATTGCAACAGAAGCTTCACTCAGAGCTCGCAGCTCATTGATCATCAGAGAATCCACACAGGGGAGAGACCCTACAAATGCCCTGACTGTGGGAAAGGTTTCAGCCTGTGCTCCAGTCTCATCATACATCACCGAATCCATACTGGAGAGAAACCATTCGAATGTCCTGTCTGTGAAAAAAGTTTCAGCAGCCAATCAGCTCTTATAAAGCACAGACGAATCCACACAGGAGGCAAACCTTATGAATGCACTGCCTGTGGGAAGACTTTCACTCAGAACTCCAGCCTTATTGCACACCAGAGAATCCATACTGGGGACAAACCTCATAAATGTCCTCAGTGTGCCAAGTGCTTCACACAAAGCTCAAGTCTCCTCATCCATCAAAGGATACACACAAGAGAGAGGCCGTATCAGTGTTCCAGCTGTGAGAAATGCTTCAGTATAAAATCACATCTCCTTGGCCACCAGAAAATCCATGCAGAGAAGAAAATACCTTTTGAGTGCTCCAACTGTGGCAGAGGTTTCAGTGCAAATTCCTACCATAAATTGCATCAGAGATCTTGTTTAAGCAGAAACAGCAACCAACTTCACTCACCTCTGGAAACCAGTTTTGATCAATGAAGCTGCACGTGGGAGACTGACCATTTATTAGTTCCTGCCCATCAAATTTGAGCTAATTAAATCTATTTAAGAACCCAGAGTGAATTTCCCAGAGATTCAAGATCTGAACCCTTTACTCTCTTTCCAAATCCTTCTCACGCAGGAAGCCACTCTGAATGGCAACTGAACTGCTGTATTGGACTAGCAGCCTTCCAGATCACAGCTCATGTTTGCAGAGGATCTTAATTGGTAGGCTGGACAATATGAGATGAAGTGGTCCTCGGAGAGTTATATTACTTGTCCTTCTTACTTGGTGTCCAAGCCCTGGCAGTATTCCAGCCTGAATGAAGAATAGTTTACTGTGCTCCATTCCTTGCTCTGATTTTCCCAGCCCCTAAAACTGTAAGCTATCTGGACAGCTCTGAACATCAGAGGTGGATGATGTAGTCATCCAATCTAGCCATTGGATTAGATTCCATAAATTTTTGGAACATAGGTATTTATTCTAAGTAACAGAAAACAGTATCTATTTATACCTCACTTGACTGGCTCTTACTTTAAATGTAAACATATTAATTATATTGACTGTGAATTCCACAAGTCAACTCTGATCAGCTTCTGTGATTGTAAAGCAGGGTGAGCACAAAACCTTCTCAGAGGCTCTGATCTTACACTGACTGTATGGTAGTCACTGCAGTGTAGCTCTTTCCATGTAGACAACTAACACAAACAAGCCTGGGGCAGGTGGGAAGAGCGCATACTGGAGCTTCTGCTCTTGGCCTGGGGAAATTCCAGAGCAGTTCCTATCTCCAGTCCTAACAGTGTTCAAGCAGGAAATGTGCATGTTTTTATTTAGTACAGTAGACCATCACCATTAAAGGGGGATCCGTTCCTGAGATCACCATGAATGGCAAAACATTGGAGGCAGGGTTCTTCATCCCAATCAGTAAAAAACAATTTTCCTGCAAAATTTCATGATGTAATGATTGCAATGATGATGTCGTGGGAACAAAAACAGGCTGGAGACTGTCACATGTTCAGATTGTGGACTACAAATAAGTGAAACCACCAGTCACAAATCCTCAAAAGAGGGTTTACCATAACTTTATCCCACTCTTCCTCCTAGGAGCTCAGAGCAGCATACATGGTTCTCCCTTCTCCATTATATACACACAACAACCCTGTAAGGTAGGTTGGGCCAGTCACACTCCGCCTAAAGAGACTCTCTAACCAGTGCGCCACCCTGGTTCTTGATTTATAGGGTCTTAGTCTGAGCCCTGTGATGCCTGACAAAGGGTAGGCAGGCAGGCCCTTTGGTTCTCCTGCCATTTTTATCAATAAAGCATTGAAAGCTGAGAGTAATTCTCCTGTCAGCAGATTGTACAATTAAACAGCTGATCTGCAGACACATAGGAAATACACAGCTTGATTGTAGGCCTAAATGATTACTGCACAATAGTGTAAATTAGGAACAGTTTCCAATTGGATTAAGAATACTGAATAGTTTGAAGAAGCTTTTGGAAGGGAGGTGGTCTGTGACTACCTTATGTTGTTTTTGTGTATGATTGTTAGTGATGAATTGATGCATTTCTATTGTACTTAATTTCTACCTAAGGTCACATTTTGTGTATGAATCTTTTTTCTGCTGTGTAAATAAATTGATTAATTTGCAATGATTCTGTTGTTCTTCTCAGGATTCCATGCTATTGTTAACTGAAAAAGAATTAACAGCTGGTACAAATTGGCCTCTTTTTTTTGCTAAAATTAGTTCCTTTAAAAACAATCCCCCAGTAGTTAAACACCTTAAGCTGGTGTCTTCAGAGAGCTATTCACAATGACTTCTGTACAGTGATCCATTCTTTATTTTTGTCTATTTAATATCTTGTTTTTCCAACAATTTCATCCCAAAGTGCTTGCATCAAAAACAAGAGAAAAAGGTCTTGCCCTCAGGCTTAAAATTGAAACCAAAAAGGGGACTAAGGTCAGAGGTAGGAGAGAGAGATCAAGGTTGACAATTAGAATTTATATGCAACCAGACCAAATCAAGCTGGTAGTCTTGCTTGGGTGAGTGGTGGAATTTGTAGCCCAGTTTTTCTTCTCCCCTCTATTCCTGTACTCTGAGTCTCTCTCTACATGAGACGCCTTGGCGCATGTTCGTCAAGTGTAGGGAGACACAATGTTAGCCTGGAAGTGTAGTTTAAAAGGACACAGCTGGCAGAGATTGCTCCTCAGAGGGTTTGTTAATTTCATCTTTGCCTCCCACCCCCCCCCCCCCAAGGCTCTGTCAATTTCACCTCTCTAGGCTAAAACTGTGTGGGATCACACAACCAGAGGGGAGCGAGAAATGGAAATGGACTGGAGCTGCCTTCCAAAGCTGGGCTTGGACCTGGAGAGGTTATTATGGGCTGAAGTTTCCCTTCTGGCATTTCACAGCCCTTTCACACAACTCCAGTGTAAAGCATCTCCTGACATGTGTTCTTCGCATGTAAAATGTCTCATGTAGAGAGACTGTCAGGGCAACTGGCCAACTGAGCACAATTCTTTCTGGCAGGGAGGGAAGCAGCAGCTAATGGCTGTGGCCAGCTGACTGCCCCTTTGCCCTGATGTTCTTCCTGGGAAGGGTTGTGTACAAACACTCAGTGGCCCTTACTCACCCTCAGGGCCGGCGCGCCCATGGAAGCCAGGTAGGCGGTGGCCTCGAGCGTGCAGGCATTGGAGGGGCGTCGGAGGGGGTGTTGGGGGCAGAGGCGCGTGCAGCGAAGCTGGCATGACTGGGCTGCAGCTAGTGCTGCAGCCAGCCAGCCAGCTCCGTGCTGCTGCCACCGCTGCCACACACCCCAGCCTGGCGCAGCTTCCGGGCGCCGCCCCAGCAGCGGCTCGCAGCTTGTGCTGGGGTGCGTGGCGGTGGCGGCACGGAGCTAGCTGGCTGGCTGCAGCAGCAGCTGCAGCCGGCCACGCCTGTTCCGCTGCGTGCTTCTCCACCCCAGCCGGTCGCAGAAGCCGTGAGCTGTTGCTGGGGTGGCGCACGGAGCAACCTCCGCGCGCCGCCCCAGCAGTGGCTCGCAGCTTCTGCGCTTGGCTGGGGCATGTGGCGGCGGCGGCATGGGGCTGGCTGGCTGGCTGGCTGGCTGGCTGGCTGGCTGCTGCTGCTGCTGCTGCAGCCAGCCACGCCAGCTCCGCTGCGCGCTCCTCTGCCCCAGCCAGGCGCAGAAGCTGTGAGTTGTTGCTGGGGGGCACACGGAGCAGCCTCTGTGCACCGCCCCAGCAGCAGCTTGAAGCTTCTGTGCTTGGGGCTCCGCGAGCTGCCCAGCCCCCCGGCGGCGCGTGATGACATCTGCGATGATGTCATCACACAGTCCGTGGCGTGTGCGCGTGCGCGTGCACGCGCGCGCACAGAGCATGCGCACGCCGCCTCGGGCGCCAGAACCTCTGGCACCGGCCCTGCTCACCCTGGCTGATGGCACAGGGCCTTTTCCCTTCTCTCATGTGCCATGCTCACACCTCTATTTCTTTGCAGGTCTTGGCGCTGTTGGATCTGGCAGTCTCCTTATCCATCCCATTGGACTCCGGGGTTTGTTGAGAATTTCCTTCTCATCACCTGCTGAACCAGTCCAGTTGCCTATCTTGTGGCAGGAATGTCTCCTAGTCCCAAAATAAAACAGAAATCAAGTGGCATCATTAAGACTGGTAAATGGCATCCCATTAAACCTCTATTAAAGGGACGGGACTAGTATTTCTCTAGGGCATTAGCAAGCCAACTAGGCCTTTGTAATCTCTTACGGTCCATTTAAATAGTCGAAACTGTCTACACAGCTGCCTTTCATAGAATTTTATCTAGCAGAAGGCTTGGTGGTAGACTTTTTTTCTGAGGAAAGAGGTGGGGGAACTCTTACCTGGGGCAGCTCCCTGGAGGAAGCAGCACACCTCTCACTACATGTGCGTGTGCGCTCCTGGGACTGCGCAATTTTTGGCCCAAAATGGCTAGGATCAGGCCGCTGCTGGGTGGGGGAGTGTTCCTCCACCTGGCAGTGGCCCGATCCAGGCCCTATCTGGGCCCGAACAGGCCCAAAATGGCCCAAACAGGCCATTTTAAAAATAGCCACGTGACTATTAAAGAGGTGCCGGAATGCCGTTCTGGGGCGTTCCTGCTCAAAAAAAACCCTGGTGGTAGAGCATCTGCTTGCCATGCAGAAAGTTCCCAGGTTCAATCTCCAGCATCTTTAGTTAATGACATCTGAGAAAGTCATATGTCTGAGACTCTGGAGAGCCAAAACCAGTCTGAGTAGACCATACTGACCTTGATTGTCCAAGGGTCTGAGTCAGCATAAGTCACCTTCGTGCATCTCCAGACTGTAGTGGTGAAGAGTGCCCTCAAGTCATAGCTGACTTACAGCGACCCATAGTGGGGGTTTCATGGCAAGAGACTAACAGAGATATTTATAAGGATCAAAAACAGCTTTGGGGAATTAGTTCTGTATTTTTCCATTTGTACCCATAGGGAAATCTAAGGTTCCCTAGAAACCTTAGCAGGGCTTTCTCGATGAGGTTAGTAGTGGTGAATAAACTCCCATGAAAGACAACTTGACCATCCCTATCAGTGTAGGGATGCAAGGGGACATGGGTATATTGTCCCAGTTCACATGAGTAAAAGCCATAAAGTGTAACGAGTATTTACAAACATTGGTAAACTACCTTAAGCAGGACTTTAGAGAGGGAGCATTAAAATTTCCTAAATAAATAAGTTCCCTGCGTGAATTCATTTAGTCCGCCCAGTAGCAGATGAAGAGATAAAAACTTGTCTGGACTATTCAGATTGCCTGTTGGGCGGGAAGGGTTTCACCTCATTGAATGCTCCAAAAGCTAGATTTCTAGGAGAAGGGCTCTAACCTAGATCTGCTAGATTTCATATGAAAAGCTGGATTTCTAGGAGAAGGACTGTAATCTAGATCTGCTAGTTTTCTAAGTGCAGAGTGTGTATGTGTGGGAGGGAGAGAGCGACGGGTCAATCTGCAGACTGAAGCGCTACAGATCAGAAACATTGCCGTGTGTGTAAACAGGCCTTTGCACGTGTCCCAGAATCTTCTGGCAAACAGATCACGGCGCAAAGGATGTGATCCCGAAGTAGACATTGTGAAAACCACCCCCTTAGGAAACTACATCTGGGTTTTTTTACTCAAGTTGCACCTGAATGCGTAGAAGAGGCGTCTTTGGCTATGATCACCAGAGGGCGCCGGCTATTGCTAAGGGATCCTTTCCCCTCTGAAACTCTTCTTCCCACCCAGGATATCAGGGGGCTGAGCTTCCTAGGTCACCCGGGCTCTTTGCCCGGGGGCGGGGGTCTGCAATGCTTTGGGAGCAGCGGCTGCTCCTGCTGTTGACGTCTGAGCCTAGAAGAGCGTTTTGCTGAATTGCTTCTGCCTGATCTCCGCTTCTTGGGGTAGCCGAGGGCTCTACAGCTTTTAAGTTAACCCTGCAACAGCCAGACACTTTCCAGGTAATTCAAGAACAAACCAAGCCTGGGTTGTGGGTCTTGGAAATGACTCCATTTTAGCCTTCCTTCCAAGCCAGTGTGCCTTGGGGGCGGGGGGGGGGGGGCGCTCAGAAAGATTGTTGTTCTCACTGTCGGGGATTCCGAGAACAAGGGCTCTCGGAATTGACATATACGTTTGAATTAGGCCCCGGGAGATTTAAAAATCAGAGGGGAAACTGTGTTAGTCTGTTGCAGCAAAAATAAGCAGAAAATCTAGCGGCACTTGAAAGACTATTTGATTCCAGTGGAAAAGAGCAAGAGTCCAGTAGCATCTTATAAGACTAACAAAATTTGTGGTAGGGTATGAGCTTTCGTGAGTCACACATGATGATATCTGAAGAAGTGAGCTGTGACTCCCGAAAGCTGATACCCTACCACAAATTTTGTTAGTCTTATAAGATGCTACTGGACTCTTGCTCTTTTCTGCTCCTACAGACAAACTAACACGTCTACCCGTCTTGATCAATTTGATTCCAGTATAAGCTTTCTTCAGAGTTCTACTCCACGAAAGCTGTTAATAACGTGGAATGGACTAAAATGCTGTTAAGTTTTAAGGTGCAAAAAAGCTCCTGCTTATGAAAAACTATAACTGTTATTTATATCATTCATCCTTTTGACTTGTTGAACTTGGTTATCTGTAGTGACTCCATGGAGATTAACCCACTTGCTAGTACTAGTTTCCTGTAGAGTTTGCTCTTACCAGTACCCACACAAGGGGGGGAATGGCTGTTTATTATAGCTTTAATAGGCTAAGCACCACCAGGAAAAGCAGTTGCCCTGTTCAAGTGTTTAGATGTCGAAACATCACCAAGTTCAACAAGTCAAAAGGATGAAAGATATAAATAAGTACATTGAGTTTATTTCCAAGAGGGGCAGTGCCTTGTTTTCTGACAGAGGCTTTGTGCTTTTTGACAGCTGCATGACAAGCAAAAATTCAACAGGTTTGTGTTTCTCCCCCGTTGTATCTTTTACCCAGAAAAAAATCTTTCCCTGTTGAATTTCTGTCTGCCGCATAGCTGTTCAATGCACAAGATATCTGCTGGGGGAGGACGGCAGTCCTAATGATGATGAAGAACCCAACAGGTGCAGATGTGTGTATCATGAAGCCAGAATGAAGGACACCTTGGAAAAAAAACATGGGTATGTTTGCTCAGGTGTTTCATCATTTTCTCCCAGGTGTATAGCTCTCCTCTCAGCTAAGGCTTCTTAGGTGCCTAACAGTAAAATATGGCCAATCCCTACAATAACCATTGGGTGACTGTTGGCAGTGCGTCAGGTCTGTACCTGGAATTTGGCCAATGGGATTGTTCCTTGTTGTTCCAGAGGCTGTGATCTACAGAACAGCAGCTGCTGGTGGTGGTGGTTGCAATGGAACAATATGTGCTCCTCGACCCGCGGCAGAGGGCCTTGTACCGGGATGTCATGCAGGAGAGCTATGAGACTCTGATGGCACTGGGTAGGCATCATTTCCTTTGGGGGGCTAGAAGGCCCAGGAAACCCATATTGGATTCATCTCTTGTTCCTCCCCCCCCCGCCCCCTCCACACACACACATTTTGGAACAGAGAACCCCTGAGAACGTCCCAGTGTCCATTCCTAAGTGGGAGAGATGAATTTCATTTCCTGTCCTTCCTCCCAAGAGCTCAAGCAAGCATCCACGCCTACTGTGTCCCCTATTTCATCCCCACAACAACAGTGGCTGCCAAACAGACCCTGAGTGAACGTTGCCCTGCAAGCTTCATGGCTCAGTGGGGATTTTATCCCAGATACTCCCTAGTGTTAAAGAAATATGTCTGTCCTTTGGTGTAGTTCTTGGGGTGGGGGGGGGGTGTTCAATTTTTCTTGGGATGGCACCTCCCCCACACATTCACACCACGACCCTGATCCAAATTGAGAAAACTGAAGCTATCAGAGACATAATTTTGGATCTCCCACATCTTGTCTAGGGAACCCTAGGTAGCCTGGATTGGAAATATGGTTTCCAACTCCAGGTTGGGATATTCCTGGAGATTTGGGGGATGGAGCCTGGGGAAGGCAGAGTTTGGGGAGGGGAGGAACCTTAGAAGGGTGTAATTCCATAGAGTTCTCTGTCCAAAGCAGCTGTTTTCTCCAGGGAACTGATCTCTGTGCCCAGGAGATCAGTTGTAATTCGAGATCTCCAGCCACCACCTGAAAGTTGGCAGCCCAGTTGGAAAGACCTTGCTGCACCTGACACCCTGGAGAGCTGCAGCCCACAAGCCTAGACAATGCTGGCCTAAAAGACTAATGCTCTGTCTTAATATAAGGCAGTTTCATGTATTTATCTGAAAGGCCACCAGATCAGACAATGAGCCTTGGCTTCTCTTTGAGGTATCTGTTTTTCCTCCATTAAAAATGAAGCCAAAATGGACAGTTGTAGATGATCTTCTTGTACTTTGCCATCTGAACAAAACTGTTCTTACTCTTCTCCATTCGTTTCACGGAGAGAAGAATTTCCACTGTCCAAGCCTGACTCGCTGTCCCGACTGGAACAAAGCAATAAAGCAACAGCCCTTGACTGGCAGGAGCAGGGAGTCATTCCTCCAGGTGAGTTGTGGGTTCAATCCAGATGTCTAGATTTCTCTGCTAAAACAATGTCGAAGTTCTGCCACCAGGAAGCCCAGCTTGTGCATCTGGAATACATTCTGCCTGTGAATCTTTCACTGCATACATTTTATCAGCATGTTATAATTCTGCCCGCCCACCCCAAATCTAGTATAAATGTCTCATTTTTTGCAATACAGGATTCTGTATGCATAGATTGAATTTCTGAAAAGTCCTAAATTCTGCTATGTTGCGGTGAAATGTGTAACCTTTAGAGATACTCACAATAGGGCTTTATTTTAGACTTGATTCTCATAAATGAGGTTGTAAACCTATTTCTGGACATACCAACCCAATTTTGTGTGGGTATACCATTTCAGACTGGAGGTGGGAGCTCACACAACTGAACGTTCCTCTACAGAAAAATATTTCCTGAACATAGAAATCAGATTATCAAGGAGAAAGTTTCTAGCCTGGTACTGTCTGTTAGCCTGACCTGGATGGCCCAGGTGAGCCTGATCTTGTCAGATCTCAGAAGCTAAGCAGGGCCAACCTTGGTTAGTAGTTGGATGGGAAACCTCCAATGAAGACCAGGGTTGCAGAGCCAGGCAATAGCAAACGCCTCTGTTAGTCTCTTACCATAAAAACCCCACCAGGGGTTGCCATAAGTCAGCTATCACTTGAGGGCCCTGTCTACCACCACCACCCCTTTCTGTGAAGTGCCAATTTCTTTAAGTGTGTGGGAGATGTTTTTTTGTTTTGTATTGCAGGGCATTTAATCATGAGGCCTTCCCCCTGCAGTCTGAAATAGTACAGTCCAGATACATTCTTAGCACTTTATCTGTTGTTTGTGGGGACATGACCTTAGTGTGGGTGATGGGAAGAGAACTTTTTATGGAAAAGGTTTAAATTAAAGACTAAAAAAGCACTGGAGCAGCACAGTGACTGGAATCCTAAATAATTTTCAGCACAATCTACCAGAAACATCCCTTATGCATAGGAAACGATCTTATACTGAGTCAGAATCTTGCTCTCTCAAGGTCAGTATTGTCAACTCTGACTGGCAGCAGCTCTTCGGGGTCTCAGGCAGAAGTCTTTCCCACCATCTACTACCTGAGATGTTGTTCACTCAAAGCAGATTTTTCTACCTCTGAGCCATGACCCTTCTGCAAACCTCATTCAAACTCATGTGCAGTGTCAAAAGCATAATTCACCCCCGTTTCTCTCTGTGGATTTTGTGTGGAAGGAGGTGCTGTTGTAATGATGCTCTGCTTAGCTGTTGCTAAAGATCTTGAACGTCCTTTTCAGAAGGATATGAAGTATTCTTTTCTTACCTGTGAATTGGCAATTCCTGTCAGGGTGAGAATGTCATCAGCACTCCGGTATTTATTCTGTTTGTTTAATTTGGGTTGTTTCTTCCTCTCATTGGTTATTGCAGCCGCCAGTGAGAATGTGGAGGAAGAGAATCATCCAGCACAGGAAGATTCCAAAAAAGTGGAATTTGCAGAGGAACCCTCCAAGGATCCCGAGGTTGGACAGCCGAACATCAAGGACTGGGCAGAGCACTCCCCCCTCCCCCCGCCTTCATCACCTCTACCACCTTCAAATCCCAATATCTGCCAGGAATGTGGCAAAGCCTTCAGCCACAAATCTGCCTTGGTGAAACACCAGAAGATCCACACTGGCGAAAAACCTTATGAGTGTGAGGAATGTGGGAAGAGCTTCATTCAGCGATCAGACCTGATTATCCACCAGAGAACTCACACAGGGGAGAGGCCGTATCGGTGCCCTGACTGTGGGAAGAGCTTCAGTGTCAGCTCCACTCTGCTGACCCATCAGCAGATCCATGCACCAGGAGGAGAGAAACCTAACCGCTGCCCTGAGTGTGGAAAGTGCTTTAGTGATCCAGTAGCACTGGAGCGGCATCGCAAAAGCCACACTGGAGAGAAACCCCATGAGTGTGGTGATTGTGGAAAAAGCTTCGCCTGGAGCTCCCACCTGGAGAGGCACCGGCGAATCCATACAGGTGAAAAACCTTACAAATGCCCTGAATGTGGCCGAGCATTTGCTTGGAGCTCCCACTTGGACCGTCACATGCGCATCCATGCTGTGTCGGCTCTGCCTGAGGAGGCGCCACCTTCAAAATGTGCAGATTGTGGCAAGCGAGTCAACCACATCACGCACCCTCATCGTTTCAGGCACAAGGGCACTCAGACTCCTTTGGAGCATGAGGATGTGGAGGTGGCAAAGGAGAAAGTGATGGAGAAGGAGCGGCCTCATCGGTGCACGCTGTGTGGGAAGTGCTTCAGCCAAAGTTCCAACTTGCTCAAACACCAACGAGTCCACACAGGAGAGAAGCCTTATCAGTGCTCGGAATGTGGGCGGCGCTTTAGCTGGTGTTCCGCCCTCCTCAAGCACCAGCGCACCCACAGCAAGGACCGGCCTTACGCCTGTCCCAAATGTGCCCGAGGTTTCAGGGACCTTGCCTCCCTGGCCAAGCACCAGCTCAGTCACGCTGGCGGGAAGCCTCACCAGTGTCCTGACTGTGATAAAAGTTTTGGATGGAGCTCCCACCTGGAAAGACACCGACGCATCCACACGGGAGAAAAGCCCTATGAGTGTGGGGACTGTGGCCGTGGGTTTACCATGGGATCCCACTTGGAGAGGCACCAGCAAATCCACACCGGGGCCCGTCCCCATGACTGCAGGGAGTGTGGCAAGACGTTTGCTTTAGGGGCCACACTGGCCACCCATCGGTACCGCCATGACGCTGAGGCCAAGCCCCATCAATGCCCTGAATGTGGTAAAGGATTCAGTGCTGCGGCTGTGCTGGAACGTCACCGCCGGCTGCATCGTGGTGAGAAACCCTATCAGTGCAATGTCTGTGGCAAAGAATTTGCCTGGAACTCGCACTTTGACCGCCACCAGCTCTCACATACTGGAGAGAAGCCTTTCCCTTGTGTCTTCTGTGGGAGACGTTTTGGACGCAGCTCCCATCGCAACCGGCACCAGCGCTCCCATGCCATCTCTGAAGGCCAAGACCAGCCACAGGAAAACCTAGAGGAAACTTTACCTATGGCATCTGTGGCCAACTGGTGGGAGGGGGGAGGAGAAAGGAGACCTCCGCTGGAGCAGGAGGAAGCTTGGCCTGTCACAATGGATCCAGCCGTTCCTTTCCAATGGACAGCCAAGTCTCCTGGAGATGCATGGAGAACAATGGGGGGAAGTGACCTTGGGCAGGAGGCAGAGAATTTGACTCGTGCTGCAGAAAGGTGGACTCCGCCACCTCCTCCTGTTTCCCCTTCTAGCCTCCCTTGACTCACACTTTTGCAAATCCCATTCCTTTGTTAAGCGGCCTTTTCAGAAATGCTTGTCCCACAGAAATGCCCCTGTGCGATGAGCTAGTAGACCCACACTGGGGCAAAAATAAAGGGCGAGTTCCTACTTTCTGTACCTCCCAAAACATCCTGATTGTTATCCAGGTTCTGCTTCCCTTGTTAAAAATGGTAGAGATATTCTCATCATGCACTGGGGTAAAAAAAAAAAACGGTGGCATGTATCCAACTAGTGTGGAAGTGTGTGATTTTTTTTCATTTGTTTCTACAGCCCTTTCTGATTGCCAAGCAAATCATTTCTGGGGTCACAGCATCCGTGTGGAGTACCAGCTGTGCAAGTTGGTGAGAAACAGGGGGATGAAGTTGATCCCTCTCCTATGTTTGTCAAAGAGTATGGAAGGATTAATTCACCTCCTTGTCCTTCTTCACTTTAGCCCCCTCCCCCCCCCCGACGTACATGAGGCTGCCTTATATTGAATCAGAGCATTGGTTCATCAAGGTCAGTATCATCTACTCAGACAAGCAGTGGCTCTTTGGAGTCTCCAGCTGAGGTCTTTCACATCACCTCCCACCTGATCCTTTTTCACTGGAAATGCTGGGGATTGAACCTGGGACCTTCTGCATGCCAAGTAGATGTTCTGCCAACCAAGCCAGTGCTCTCACCCCTACCCACATGGCTATTTGTCTGCATAAGTCTTGTGAACCTGGGAATGATCTTTTTGGAGGTCTGAATGGACTGTATGAATGGAAATGAATGGGAAAACTCTGTGTTCCATGCAAGGACCAATAGGATCCCAGCCACTGATTTTTCCCCCCCTATAAAGAGAAACAAAGCACTATGCATGGGGACATATTGAGTCCCAGCACAATAATGTATGATTAAGTGCTGAGGTCAGGGTGGGTAGAGGTGTGGAAGCTGTGGATGGGGTGAGGAAGCCAGATGGTGGTCGAGAAGCACTGTGTTTATGGACTATGAACTGGAAGGGAGGGGGGAAACAAAGAGATCGAAGAAACGGTATTGAGGGTATTGCGGGTGGGAGAGGATTGTACAGGGCCCTGATTGTGAATGGAGTAACCCTGAACCAGAACTGTGCTGTAAAATTCCAGGTTAGGAAGGGACGAGGAAATTGTCTGAGCCATCTTCCAGGCAGCCCTGACAGAGGAAGCCCTAAGCAGCCTGCAGAAATGAGGTCTTAAAGCAAGAGGGATTGTTATGTATTTCCATTGCACAGAAGAACCACCGAGGCAGGCCAGCCAGGAAAGTTCTGCCAGGACAATTCTTTGGATAACATGTCTGTAGGAGCAGGCTATGAATAGAGAGGAGTGATTTTTTTATTTTAAAAGACAGCATCACTGAAGTCACTCACAATCTATCCCAGGCGTCCCCAACCTTTTTGAGCCTGCAGGCACATTTGGAGCTCTGACACTGTGTGGTGGGTGCAGCAACAAAATAGTTTTCACAAAATGGTTGTTACAGCTTGCCTTCAGTCACACCGTGAAGATCCTGGTGTTGTGGAAGCAGTTTGTTCCAAAGCAATGCTTTTAAAATCTAAACAGCCAATCTAATCTCCAGTCAGAAGCCATGCTTGGCAAAAGCCCCACCTGGCTACACCCACTTTCTAAAAACATTTAGTGGGCACCAGGAAAGGCGTTGGGGGATGCAGTGGGCACCACGTTGGGGACCTCTGGTCTGTCCAGTGCAGGCTTCCTATGGCTTCATAAGCCATGATAAATAGGCAGCCTCCTGTTTCATGTCCAGGTACCCAGAGGCAGCTGCCACCTTGGACCTAGAATGTCCTTCTGAAAATCTCTTTGCCACCTGGATCTAGAATCAGAATATGTGAATGTTTGGGGGGGGGGGGTCTTTTAATTGTTTGCTTTCAACTTTCAAACTCCCTCAAGTGGATATATGCGCAAATCTTCTCTGTAAATGGATAAGAGCAACCCAGATCAGTGCTGCATGCCTATAGAACTGGGTTTGCTATGAAACTGGGCACCCGAGAATAATGGCCCCAATTTTCTAGCCTTTTTGGTTGCAAAGAAATTTGGGGGAAATGCAGGAATGGAGGGCTCAGAGTTGCGCCTTACAATAGTATACAAGTTTGCAGGGTGGGGTGCATTATTCTACTTTACCAATCATTATAACCAGAACTGTGTTCGTTTCTGTGCATGTGCAAAATCTGATATCCTAAGAAACACTGTTTTTGTTAAGGGGAGAAAAGTAGAATGGCAGCCCTTGCTGTCCAGAGTTAACACTGATGTGGGCACCAAAAAACTTCCAGGGATCAGGGTACAGGTTCAGTCCCCAGTTAAATGCTGTCAAGCAGCAGGTGGAAAAAACTGTTCCTCCCTTACTCTTCCTGTAGAGACTGAGCTACATTGGCCGATTGTCAAAGGCAACTTCATTCATATGTATATTGCAGAAGGAACAACTGTAAATTTGCGTTGTTGTAGAGGTTACAGAATGCAGCTCTTCTTGGCCCGGGAGCTGAGTTAGCTGGGTACAAAAAGTGCTTCTCTGGTTGCCGTCGAGTATACCTCTCATCTGATAGTAACTTTTCAGTGACACATACATCCTTCTTATTTAATTTCTCCATTTCCCCAGATCTGTGCTTTCCTTTCCCTCCCCTCCTTATTGCTATTCTCCTTACCGAAATCCATTGAAAAATCTGGACCTTGGATGCAAAATAAATCCGTATGCTTGTACATGTGCTGGATTTGCATGGTTTGTTGTGATCAAAGGGGCACTGGATGCAGGAGGCTTAATGACAGATGTGGGTCAATGGACCATTTTCAGGATTTATTGACTTACTTCATTCATACACCACCTTTCTCCTCAATGGGGACTCAAAGGAGCTTACAGAGTTCTCTTATCCATTTTATCCTCACAACAACCTTGTCAGGTAGATTAGGCTGAATGTGTGATTAGCCCAAGGTCACATCAAGAAGACTCTCTTAAACATTCTCCTCTTTCTTTGCTCTCTTGCCTGTAGCCCCCCCACCCCCACCCCCGTGCATCAGTCCCATCTACCCCTTCCCAAATAAGCTGTCACTCCCACACTAGTTTATGGGTGAAAAACTCATGCCACAACCAGGGTGGGGGGAACTGAAAGTGCTCCTGTGTAGCAAAATTTTATTTCATTTATACTCCCACCTTTCTCCCCAGTGGGTAGTGATTTACATCGTTCTCCCCCCTTCCCCCAATTTTATCCTTTCAATACGTCCTGGAAATTGCTTAAAAACTCAGCAAATGTCAGGGAAACCGTAACTTGGCTGTGCCAACACTTTCCAGGGAATCCTCATATCTTGCTTTCAAACCACCTTCCTAATTTAAGCCTAAAATTTCAGAGTGCCTCTTCCGACAGGCTTCAGCATTTGTTTAAGCAACAGAATGCCTTTCAAAAGGCACAGAAATTTCTCCCTTTTCAAAGTACCTTCTTTATTTTAAAGCACACGTTCTATAATGAACAGAAATAGACAATTCTGGCATTAGCATCAAGTTGCACTGAATCCTGGTGTTTAATCCTCCTGTTCTTTCAAGCTGACAGGAGGGTGACATGAGGCCCATTTAGGAAGCTGAACAAGATCACCGCCCTGCAGGGGATGCAGTCATTATGGCAGGGCTTTTCCACCGACAAATATGGTCGTAAGAATTGACCCACTCAATCATTTTTAAATAAATATCCTTAGAACTTCTATCAAAGGCCCCCCTGAAAGTAAAATTTGTATAGGAGGGGGGGAAATTTGAATCAGGAACTATAACAGCACCCCAAAATAAAGACTGGACCACCACATGTCATATATTCCCACATTTGGGGAACTCTGCCCTCTAGATGTGGGAATGTATGATTTGGGGTGACCCAAATATTGTTTTGCAGTACAGCTTTCTCCCAGCTTCGGCATGTCTTGTTTCCTGAGGGGGCATCCCACTTTGGAGCTGCTAGCATAAGAACTGGGCTTTGGACCAGGAAACAATAAGAGCCCACTTGGACTTTATCCTCAATATTTATGGTTGGCTTTGCAAATAGGAAATGCAGATATGGAACTGGGAACCAACTTCAACCTCCGGTCCAAAAAAGAGGTGGAACGCCCCTTTTGCAGTTGTTCAAGTAAGCCACCCTGGACTTGCCAGCCACCTCTCAAGATCTTTGTAAACGAAAGGTGGGACCTTGTTCTAAACCTTTTGGAAGTTTTTTTTTTAGAGCGACTTTTAGGCAGATTTCATCCACAATGCCTCTTCTTTACACAGAAACTTTTCTCCGTGATGCCTCATCAGATCATGACCAAATGAGATTCCTGACTTGGATGGCAACTGGTTTTCATAGGGCTCTTTCATTATTCAACGCCCAATGACACGGTATCAGTATAATGTGTTAACAGTAGAGGGGGGAAATGAGGCAGCCTAATTAGAGGACCGTGTCGCATGAGGCTCACACACTCCCACTCCCCTTTACGCCCATCTGTATGTGGCATGAGCAGGGGCTGAAAGGACTGATGTAGAACAATTCCGACAGTCACTGCAGCTGCTCTCATGTCCCTGTAAACCAACTCTGCATTCTTCTACCTCTTTCCCCACTAAAGACCGGCATTGTTCCTTCTCTATAGCACCGAGGAATGAGATGCCTGAGAAAGTGAGAGAGGCACTGCAAGTTATTTTATTTGCAAGGGCTTTGCATGGGGTTTAAGCTGCAGACATTTGCTTCAGCAGGGACAAAGGGGGGGTTACTGTTTGGGGATATGCTTCATCGTTGGAACTGTAAATTGTCTTGAGCCATATGGGGAAAGGCAGGATATACATGAAGATCTGCAACAGAGTGGCACATTTTCACCAAAAACATTACTGGCCTTTCTATGGTCAAAACCAAGCCATCAACACTGCCATCTACACTCTCTAGAGGTAAAGAGTAAGGGGGAGGAACAGAGGAGGCATTCCCATAGCCCCTGCTTTCTCTTTTCTACCCAGCCTGTGAGAACCACGTAAGATTCAGAAGGCCAACAGGCACAGACATAAGGGCCAAATCACTCATTTCTTTTAACATGGAATACCCCACCCTGCCTTGGACAGTCACAGAGCAGGTGCATGGGAATTCATTTCCAAAGCAACTGTGGCATTAGCCCTTTAGCCAGTGCAATTTCCTCATGCTTGACAGCCCTGAGGAGTGTATGAATGAGCTACACATGCGGCCCCTGGCACTGTTCTGGGTCAGGCAAATGGTACAGAAAAGGGGGCAGGCTGAAGCTTTGTTGACCCCAATGCTGTAATCCCACTTGTACACACTTTGGACAGAGGCTACCCCGTGCCTCCTGTGTGCAAAAACCATAGGATGTAATCTGGCCCAGAGATCGTAACACATATACTTCCATTTCCATACACAGCAAGTAAACCAGATGTGCACACACTACAAGGTTTTCTTTATTTAACTTTATTACTCCTAACCAACAACAAAGAAATCAAAGCTTAGAAACTTTCTCTCTATAGGTCATTTCAGGGAAAGGGCGGGAAGAAAGAGAACCCTAAACAGGAAAAAAAACAAACCACAATACTCGCTTTGGATAAAAAGGAGAAAAAACAAAAGCGAAACATGTTGTTTCAAAACAGGTACTCTCAAAAAGCGATAAAGTAAAATACGCCTCTGCTAAAGAACGGGTGGAACAGGCAGAGGGGCTGGTTGTGAAACACAGAGGCAGACACAGCGACAGAAGCGGAGCACCCAACGCCAGAGGAGGCCAGAGAGCAAGGCTTCCCTAACAGGCAGCTGCCGACTGACTTGCTGTGGGGCAAGAGGGCAGGGTGGATCTGAAGCCTGTGGGTGCAGCAGCAGGTGAAAGAGGAGGAGGAGGAGGAGGAGGAGGAGGGTTCTTCCTGCAAGCCAGGGAAGCCCGGGGGAAGGGAGGGATTGCCTCTTTCAGTCCGGCATCCTGGAAGCAGGATTCTGAGGTAGGTGTTAGGAGGGGAAGGGAGGGGTGGGGAGGGCACAGTAGCCAGATCAGTCAGTTCAACAGTCGTAGCGGTCAGAGATCCTTCTCCCGGACCCTTATTGCAGCCCATCAAGAACTTAAAGGGGAGGTTTCTTTGCTGGTAACCCAAGTTCTGCTCCTCTCCCTCACGCACCGAGCAATCATGGTCAGTAGTCATCACTCACCTGCCCCCCTTCCCACCCCAGCACTGTCTGCACCACCCTGCAGAGCTGAGTCAAGCTGTCAGCCAGCCGCTACTGCCCACCCCCCACCCCGGGATTACAGCAGTGAATCCCATAGGTTAGCCCTACGCTGCAAAACAGGAGTCCCTATTTCCAATCCCAGCAAATGAAAGATTTTAGCTGCCTTCAGTTGCATCACTAGTCTGCCTTTCTCTAGGTAAGACTTGCGATCTGTTTCTTTAACCCTCATACTCCAGTCACCCTCCATCCCAAAAAAATGAAAAAGGAAAGCACAGCAAAGGCAGATCTCCCCTTTTAAAAAAAAACTCTTCCTTTCCTCGATTCTTTAAAGCCACACACCCCCAAAATCCCAAATGCCTGGTTGTTTAGGCACCAATACAGATGATGCCGTCACTCAGAAACTGATTTTTGTTTTTAAACACAAAGGCTAGTGCAGGGCTGGTTTTGAAACCCAGTGCTGCCACTACACACACGAAACATGGGGACTAGGAGCTTAACATTCTTCATGTTCCAGATCTGACCTTCCAACCCTGTGCTGCCCTCCTCCTCCCCCGGAAGCACAGACTAACTGCTTCCCCATTCCAAAAGCTCAATCCCTCCTTGAGCCTCTCCCGTTTTCTATCCCTAACTACATGGCACCCTTGGTATCCTCTGCCCCAAACCCAGGTGGCTTTCTTCACATCGGCATCTCCATTTCCTTGGTAATCAGATCGTCCCATTACACACCCACGCCTCTGACCAAATGAAAAACCCCAGTCAAGGGATAAGAGCACCAAGCGCGCTGCCCAGCTGAAGAGGGGCTTACGGGCCCAACCTCCCAGTCTATACAGCAGAGGCTTAGATGGGCACAGTGTCTCCAGCTCTTCCAGTTCAAGAAAAAGACATAGGAACTCCTACTCTCCAAATCACCTTGCAAACTGTACCGAGCAGCTGAGACTCCCAGAGCCACAAGAAACCAACCGAAATTCCCCATTCATCTACGGCGTTGCTAGATGAAGCACAGAGTGTGGCTAGCTATTGCTGCAGCTTCGGCGCCGCACCACCCTGTGAGACTCTCTCAATGCAATTCAGCATCCCTGCTCAGGGGATTTGCACAGGACCTCCAACGTTCAGATTCTTTGAGGTGAATAAGTCAGTAAAGCTTTCTTCTCTCCACATTCAAGAGGCCTACATGGTTTCATTCCCCCCCCCCCCAATGTGGATTCCTTAACCATCTAGTAAAGTTCGAGTCCACCTCAGTCAGGCATTTAAGGTCTGGAGGTCAGTCCTCGGCGTTTGTTAAAGCTTTAATATCGAGGGTTAAAAACGATGAAGGAAAAGGAGGAAGGAGTTGGTCTAATCCAGGCAGGTTCTCCCAATGTGTAATAAAGGGATGATCAGTAAAGCTTTTTCCCAAAATGAGGGTATATATGTACAGTGTCAAAGAAAAAAAATGTGAATAAGTCATCCATATGGATTCTCTAGACACTAAATCGGAATCAGTTCCCAATGCACAGGGTCACTGTCACCTAGATAGCTTTTCAAAAATGTGATGTGTCAGCCACATCTAACCATCAAGGCATTTAGAAGACCTCCTCATCTGTATAGGGTGTTTCCGCAAAGAATCCTCAACCACGTGCAGGTTTTATCCAGTGCTGTTGCGAGAGGTGGGTAAGTATGGGAGCTTCCCCATAAACAGAACATACCAAAAAAAAGGGACTTTGATTGTGTGGTTTTTAGATTATTACTATGGGATAATTCATTCCCTAGGCCAGGCTGGATACCTCCTATGGGGACTCCTTTACATGACACCGTTGATGCTTCAAGAGGTTGGCCCGGCGGGTGAACCCCTTCCCACAGCTAGAGCACCTGTAGGGCTTGCCACCCATGTGGGTCCGCTGGTGAATGAGGAGTTCCAGAGTGGTGCCAAAGCTACGGCCACACTCACTGCACTTATAGGGCCTCTTGCCCAGATGGATGCGCTGATGTTTGAAGAGCTGGGAGGTCTGGCTGAAGTGCTCAGGGCAATCAGGACATTTGAAGGGCTTCTCCCCTGTGTGGATTCTTTGATGCCTCTCGAGGTGAGAGCTCCAAGCAAAACTTTTCCCACAGTACTGGCACTTGTGGTTCTTCTCCATGGCATGACCTCGCTGATGGGCCAGAAAAGCCGAACTGTCCCCAAAGCGCTTGTCACAGTCCCCGCACTTATAGGGACGCGCATGTGAGTGCGTCTTGTTGTGCTGAAGGAGATGAACTTTCTGGGCAAACTTCTCCCCGCAGGTGGGGCAAGGGAAAGGGCGCTCCCCGGTATGCACCCTACGGTGGCGCTCCAGGTGGGAGGCCCACACAAACCCTTTCCCACACTCTTCGCAAAGGTGAGTGCGCTCACGACGGTGCCCTCGCTGGTGCCGCATCAAGGTCTGTCTGCTGCGGAAGACCTTCCCACAGTCCTCACAGCCCAAGTGGGTTTTCTTGTGTTCCTCCAGTTCTGAGATCTGCGCATAGCTCCTCCAACAGGCCGGGCAGTTATAAGGCCGCTCCCCCATGTGGTTGCGCCGGTGCTTGGCCAGATGCGCACTCTGACTGTAAGTCTCCCCACACTCGGGACATTTGAAAGGCCGCTCTCCAGTATGCACTCGGCGGTGTCTCTCCAGGTGGGAGGCCCAGATGAAACACTTCCCACAGTCGGTACATTTGTGGGGCTTCTCCGCCGTGTGGCCCTTGCGATGGTTCTCCAAGGCAGAGCTTTGGGCAAATCGTTTGCCACAGTCCTGGCACTTGAAGGGCTTCTCAATCAGTTGGGAGCACCGGTGTTGCAAGAGGTGGAAGTTCTGGCTATAGGCTTCCCCACAGTTGAGGCATTTGAAGGGTTTCTCCCCAGTATGCATTCTCCGGTGGCGCTCCAGGTGTGAGCTCCAGATGAAGCTTTTCCCACAGTCTGTACACTGGAAAGGCTTCTCTCGAGCAGCATTGGCCTCACTTTTCTGCCGGCCCCTGC
This sequence comes from Eublepharis macularius, assembly GCF_028583425.1. Classification (NCBI taxonomy): domain Eukaryota; kingdom Metazoa; phylum Chordata; class Lepidosauria; order Squamata; family Eublepharidae; genus Eublepharis; species Eublepharis macularius. The sequence goes on along the minus strand of NC_072793.1, from coordinate 155,022,877 downwards.
CAGTGGGGGGGTTCAGGCTCTTGGTACAGTCTGAGCATCGACTCTCGAGGCTTTTCTTCAGTGCGTGGCCCCGCTGGGTGGCCTTGTCCTGCTTCTTAACCACAGCGGGTATTTTCTGTTGCTTCGGACTGGCCCGACTTGCTAAAGGTTTGACTTGCTTGGGGGTGCTTTGAGATGTGCCTGGTCGCAACTCCTCAGGACCTTCGTCCTCCTCTTCATCTTCCTCCTCTTCCTCCTCCTCTTCATCATTATTACTGCTGTTCAGCAATTTGTCTGCAGCTGAGAAAGGGGGAAAAAAGGTTACCAACTTAAGATACAAAAAAGGGACCCACCCTCTCTAAAATTGCAACCTGCATGTGAGCCAGCATGGTGCAGTGGCTAGAGTGATAAGACTAGGATTTAGGTGACTCGGGTTCGATTACCTAATCTACCATGGAAGCCTGCTGAATGACCTTGGGCCTGACACAAGTTCTCAACCTAGCCTACCTCACAGGGCTGTGGTGAGGATAAAATTGAGGAGAGAAGAATGACGTAAGCTGCTTTGGGTATCCATTATGGAGAAAGGAAGGTATAAACGATGTAACTAAAAATACAGGGCTTGTTTTGCTTGGGGGGGGGGGCGTGTCTTTTTGGCAACATCACGTTATTTTAAGACCATTAATAAAAAAGAAGCCAGGAGAAGTAGAACGGGATGGCTAAAAGAGGGGGGAAAGAGCAAGCTTAAGGCAAGAATTCCCATGGCCTATGATGGATTTGCTGCTATGCAATGTGTCACTGACCACTTCATTAGATTGTTTTTTTTAAAAAGGGCTGGACAGATTAATGCCAGGATAAGTCTATCATTGGCTTTAACAGCCAATATAGAAAAATGCCTCTTAAAGTGCCAGCTGTTGTCTGTGGGCCCTGCTTGGGGGCTCCCCGTAGCATCTGACTGCCCCCCTGCTGGAAACCAGATGCTATGATGGACTAAACAGAGCATTTGTTTGATCCAACATGGCTCCTCTTACATTCCTATGCAGATCAGCACCCCCACCCCAAAGTACTGATGGTCAACACTGCACCCCATCTTAACCTAACCAAAACATCAGGCTTATCAATCTAGAGGCTATATTCTCTTTTTGGGTGCAAGAGATCCTAGAGTTCAATTCATGCCACAGAACTTTGGAGAGAACCTGCTGCATGGTAGAGAACATGACTTTCACCTCAGAAAGTTTCAGGCTCAGCCCCCTTGAAGAGCCACTGCTAGACGGAACAGACAATACTGAGCTAGGCAGCCTCCCAAAGAGTAAACAAGTTGCCCATTTTCAATCCCTACAAGAAATTGTGATTTTTTAAAAAGTAAATTAAGGGGAGCAAACAGAGGTCAGACTAAAACATAGGAAGAAAGAGTGGGGTAGGTTTTCTGATAGGGTGGGGAAGGCAGAGGGAAAGAAATGCCGTGGAGGGGATGGAAAGGTAAATGGCAAGTAGAAGTGACCCTCACTGGGACAGAGAAGGAGAAATAAGATTGTAGATAAGGTGGGCCTAAAGTGACTGAAGAGGGGGAAGGCCATCTTCAAGGAAGTAATGCAGTTACAGGAAAGAAGAGCCTACCTTCCAACATCCAAAGCGTGCACACACACATCCTGCCATCACATCCTCTTCTTTCCACACGGACCTCGGGGGGGGGGGGGTTGTAGAGGCTGCAGGCAGAAGCTCTGCTCCTTGCCTTTGCCTCTGCCATCATACAACTCTGCTCTGCCTTTCCCCACCCTCCTCTGCTTGCCAGAGACAAAAAGTGAACGATAAGGACCATTTGTTGGCAGGAAATGGCTACCAGATTGGTGGGTGCGACTTTGAAAGAGTACCCCCCTCAAGGCACAGCAGAAGGCAGGAAGTATTTAAAATGTTTCATTAAATTTAAAGAAAACCAAGCCTACTGGTTTCAGGCGGGTAGCCATGTTAAGGTGCTACTGGACTCAAAAGCGAACTGGGTTTTAACAGAAAACAATTTCCTTTTAATCAAATAAAAGTTTTAGACAACAAAATAGAACCCGTGGAAAGTGCAGGTTGCCTTCTCCTAAGCCTAAGAAGATCCTCTTTGAAAGCCCAATGGTCTCTCTGGGACTAGAAATGAGCACAAACCAAAATACGAACCAAAATTAAGCACAAACCAGGCTGGCTCGTGGTTCACGAACCAGCGGTTCGTTAGATCCCATTTCTGACGAACCACCATGAACTTTAGGCTGGTTCATTTGGTTTGTTTTTTGGTTCATCGCTGCAGACAGCCTGGTGCCAATCAATCAGTCTCCTAGGCAACAGGGGACGTACTTCCTGCAGACCTTCTGCTGACCAGGAAGTGAACTTCTGCTGGTCCAGAAGTGACCTTCTGCTGACCCAGAAGTGATGATTTTCTGCCCTGGATGTGATGTTTTCATGAACCAAATGAACCAGTTCGCAAACCAGGGGCAGGTTCGTGAAAGTTTGTGGTTTGTGAAATTTGACAAACCACATGGTTCAGTGTTTTTCTACTTCGTGCCCATCTCTATCTGGGACTAAGTGGGAAATCAAAAAATTCTGATAAGGCAGTAGCCAAGAGCTTCCAACTTTTTTTCTTAAGAGCTCCTCACTACATGCATGCAAGAAAAATACAGCTCTTCTTTCAAGGAGGAAAATGAGGGCTCAAATGCTTATATACAGCTTTGCCCTCAAGGGCTAATCTCAGAACCCAGGTGTCAAATTCTTCCTGGGAAAAGGAAGCTACAAAAGTCTGGAACTTACAAGGTGCATAGAGCAGCCCTGACTCCTACAGTAACAGGAAGCCAAACTAAGTGGCCTCAAGCGCTGTGTGACCTTCTGGAAAGTTCACAAAGTTCTTGAACGCTTTGAAGATAGTCAAATGAGCTCTTTGTACAAAGCAGACTTGCCTAGAGCCAAGGTCTGGTTTTGCATAAGTCAATAGTTGCGTTTAAAGTGTGTCTGTTGTCTAACAGAGAGGAATTTCTTTGGTGCAGCAGATTTCATTTGGCCATAACAAATTACACAGTAGTTACCACCTTCTGTTACAGAAGGCATTCACTAAGTTTGTAAGCAACAGTGTCCTGTGGAGTTTTAAGTGATCCACGTTTTGCTTCCTTAGAATTTGTCTTTTTACATATTGACAGTGTGGTGTAGTGGTTAAAGGGCTGGACTAGGAACTGGGAAACCCAGGTTCAAATCTTCACACTGTCATGGAAACTTGCTGGACGACCTTGGACCAATCACACTGTCTCAGCCTCACAGGGTTGTTACGAGGATAAAAGGGAGGAAAATGTTGTAAGCTGCTTTGGGTACTCATTGGGGAGAAAAGCTGGAGTATAAAGTTAATTAATTGGCTTCTTTTAGAATGTTAGCCATAATACAAAATATAGGTTTTCAATATAGATTTAAACTGCTTTCTGAAAGGGGTAGATTGCAGTAGCTTCTTTTTAAAAAAATTCCTTAAATTTTCATGAACTAGATTACTATTCCTAAGTGGCCAATGGCTTGAATATTTGATGCTGAGAGCTGAAAACCCAGTATGGTATAGTGATTGGAATGCTAGACTAGGACCCAAGAGATCCAAGTTCAAATCCATACTCAGACATAGAAGCTCACAGGTGACCTTATGCCAGTCACTCTGATCCAAACCTACTTCATATGGCTGTCATGAGAATAAGAGCAGAGGAGGGGAGAATGATGTTGTAAACCACTTTTGGCCCCATTGGGAAGAAAAGCAAGGTATAAATAATCAATAGCAACGGAGCCAGCAGTGAACCAGGAGGGCCCCTCAGTATAATCCTGCCTATACCACAAGCTTGCTAAGTGACCATAGGCTGTGCTTCAAACCTCCTGCCCCACCTGCAATGTGGGGCTAGTTCTAGCCTACCTGACAAGGCTGTTGTAATGGTGACACAAAGGTAATGCGGTAAAAGACTGAGCAGGAAAAGCAAATAATGCCAAGTTTCATTGCTGCCATGTAACACCAGTTTGTGTCAAGAATTAATGGCTTTCATTATTTGTATGAGTCTATCAATTTGTTAATGAGAAATACAGACTGGCACATTCCAAACAAAGTTGAGCTCAAGCAGCGGATTCAAAAGGGCTAAATACTGACTATATATGACAGTCCTCTGAAGAAATGGCTGCAGCTTGAAGGACACCATGATGTTTTCAAAGGCACACTAGTTCATACCGTTGGAGATCTGCCCTGGTGTGAACAGAGCCCAGAACAAGACAGGGACCCTGCAGGGCAGTCCCCTTTGATTGTGGAAGTGTAAAAGAAGAAAAACCCTCAAGTGTGGATCAAGATGTGTTAGTCTGTAGCTGTGTTAGTCTGTCCGTAGTAGTAGAAAAGATCAAGAGTCCAGTAGCACCTATAAGACTAACAAAATTTGTGGTAGCGTATGAGCTTTCATGAGTCACAGCTCACTTCTTCAGATACGGGTATATGGGTATCTGAAGAAGTGAGCTGTAACTCATGAAAGCTCATACCCTACCACAAATTGTTAGTCTTATAAACGCTACTGGACTCTTCCATTTTTCTACTGCCTCAAGCATGGGCAGTGGGGAGATTTCACACACAACTCGAGGAACATTTCCAATCAAAGGAAGCAGGAATGGGGCTTTTATTTATTTCTTTAAAAACCCATTTTCTGCCCAACAGGGACCCAGAGTGGCGTACATCATTCTCCTCCTCGTCTCCATTTTATTCTCAACCACACGAGGTAGGGTTAGGCTGAGAGTGCCTGACCAGTCACCCAAGGTCACCCAGCAAGTGTCCCAAGGTAGACTAAAACCTGGGTCCTCCAGATTCTACTCTAGTCCAACACTCTAACCAACTTCACCTTTCGTAGAAAACAGAATGCCAGTGGTACATTCACTTTCTGCAACTGACCTCTGGAACTATTTCTCTCACAGAACACTTCAAGAAGGTCCTTAGCTGCCTAGCTCAGTAGTTTGTCTCCCAGAAGGGGGCAACCAGATGCCTCAGGAGGTTCACAGAAGCTACAGAAAGGGTTTGGCCTCAAAGTATCATGACAGAACCTCTGAATTCCAGTGTCAGGAGGCATCTTCAAGGGAAGGCCTCGTTCTGTATGCCCTGTTGGGCCACTGCATGAAACAGGATATTGGACTTGATGAATTCACTGATCTCACCCAGCAGCTCACACTGTGTAATCCACCTTGAGTCTCAGTGAGAAAGGCAGACTATAAATGACATACATTAAATAAATAACATTGTTTTAATGTTTCTCCCTGAGGTGCAGTGTGGCACCTTCCTCATGCCATCGGATGATCAGTGTTTCCCATTCTGCCACTGGGGGGCAACATACCCAAGGAGAAGAGAAGTGGAATTACCTCCCATCCCATTAATCAGGAGAAGGAAATATGGGCACTATATTAAGGCCTCAAGACATCTCATTGTATGCTTTGGCCCAGTGACACAGGCCTCAGTTTTTAACACACCAGCACCTCCAGTTAGAGGTTCCCACACAGGAGAAGTCAGGAAAGATCATCATCTGCCTGTGATCCTACAAGATTGCTGACAGTTACAGTACCTACTTATTAAGCCAAGTTTTATGCTGCCTTTCCAGGGAACCTAACTGAGGCAGCTCACAAAATGAAACCATCAAAAAACCCAAAGCATTAAAAATTACTAAATTAAAACCTAGCACTACACTGGACTGCAGACCTGCAGTCTTCACCCTCTCTAGACCCAGGACATGCCTTTTCACAGGATATGCCTTTACTCTTCCAGTTAGCTGCTTTGGACCCTCTGAGATACAAGGCCATGACAGCAAAGCTCCATGACAGGAAGAGGAGGAACCAGAGTTATAACTTGACTGGTGTCAAGGACACAACCATGGACAGCCAACCAAGAGGTCCAGAAACAGGAAACATACTGTAGTGAGCAGCATGCAAGCACAGGCAAATTACACAGAGAGAGGCAGCTGCAGAAGTTCTTGCTTGCCTTACAGCCTGGATACTTTCCACCAGACACCTAACGCTCCTCTCTTATACTTGCCACGCAGAACACCCTTTTCCCTCCAAAAGGTCAACTTTCTGCAGAGATCCCATGCCACAAGCATGTGCACTGAGAGGGCTAAATAGTGAGACTTAGCCAGGCTGCGTTCAACAGAACAAAGAGAAGGCAGAGTGTGGGGGGGAGGGGTAATCAAAACCAGCCTGCACTAATGGAATCCTCTCCCACCACTTTAATTACCTTGCCATCCCGTGCAAGGTGAGGCAGGGCGTATGCCACCCTCACTCTTTATGTACGCACACTAGAGCGTTAAGTCCCTACAAAACACAGCACCAAAAAAACTGGCAGCTCTATAAGGGTTTGCAACCCAGCAGCGGATGGGATTCCAGTACCCACCCAAGGATCAGATCCATGAACTGAAAACCATAGGAGTACACAACACCGATGTAGCGGGAACAATTGCGGCAGATTCCTATGTGCTTTGCCGCAAGACAAGCTTATATTATTAGGCAGAGGAAATGTGCAAATGTGGATTTGTGTGATCTGCTCAACAGGTTTTGCCGCTGCTTGGATAGCAGCTTCTTTAGAATGTGTATCCTAGGGTGGAATGTTGCATAAAGTGCCTTCCGCATGAATGACAGGTTCTTCAGACTGTGGTCAATATCAGAAACCAAACCAGGAAAATTCCAGACAGAGGCTGCTTCCATACAGAGACTGTGTGTAGTTCTTGTTGTTTTTCTAAATGCAGAGGCATTCACAGAGCATCCACATAACACACATTTCCCTGCACTTTTCTTGCCTCATTTCCCCATGATCACCACTTCCCCCATACACCAGGGCAACAAGGGTACCAGATTTTACCAAAAAAAAAATCAAGAATTGTTAAATTTCTATAGTGCTATTTTCCATAGTACTATCTATTGATTCCCAGCTTTTTAAAGAAAAATCACATTTCTCTCCCTTTTTGTAGAAGAGTTATAAGAGGAAATATGCAGCCTGTACTTTTCTTATCAACTGAACAAAAAAAGGCTACAAAGTACAGACTTCTTTAAAAAAGTAACAGCCAGTACTTTGCAACAATAAATTGTTACATAATGCTTCAGTGATATGTGGATTATTTTTTAAACTACCTGGAAAAACACACCACTGGCACAGGGGAAAATGGCAACCATGAGGGCAGGACCTGTAAAAATGCACATTTTCCCATTTACACAGCATCCAATAGTTCCAAAAAGCTCGTACCATACCAGGTTTGGCAAAGATTGTGACAAAGTGGGGAGAAACATAGAAGGATGAAATTAGAGGAAGACATCAAACATATTCTCCCTAAAACAGCATTGCTGTAAAGCAGCCACGGTGGAGAAAAACACCTGTGTGGTGGCACAGAAGTACCTAAAATTCTTCTCCAAATCTTGATCCTGCTCATTATTTCCATCCAGGCTCTCAACTACTGTGGTACCTGCAAAACTGAACATTAACACTAAGAGCAAATGTAGCGTTGTGTAGGGAGAAAGTACGAGCGATAACCTTGGAAACTGCCAATTCAAATTTCACCTCCCATAAATTCACTAAGTAGGCTTAGGAGAGCGGCTACCTTTCAGCTCACCCCTCCCACAACGTATATGACAACACCATTAATCCATGCAATAAAGGGTTTTTTTAAAGTAAATTTTCAGTACATGAGGACCGTTACTAAAAATCAGTGAGACTTTTAATATTCCCAGGGCTCCACAAATCCACTTGCTACAACACCAGTGGAAAAAGCTCCCTCCCCTAGCTGCAAGTACCAGTCCTGAATCCCACCATGAATTGCAGAAAAATTGACCCAACGGGGATGGTCAGTCTTCCCACTGACTTTGCAGAAGCCACACAGCCCCCCCCCCCCCACATCATTTCCACAAGGCCCATGGCAAGTGATGGTAGGCCATCCACTCTCCAAAATCCTCCACCGTGTACAGGGGACAGCGTCTGAGAAGGAGAGAAGCTGCAGAAGTCCCTCTTGCCACTTCTCCCTGGCAGATTCATTCTGCTTCTCCAGAGGCAAGTACAAACAGAGAGCTCCTGCCTCTTAGGTCTTATGACTTTAGTGTTTATTCGGGGGAAGAAGATTCGTTCACCTGTCTTAGGCCCAACAAGGAGAAACCGTGCAAAAGGAGCAAAGCACAAAGTGGAAAGAAGATGGAAATGCATACCAAGAGACATCAGCGTCTCGTAGCTCTCCTGCATGACATCGCGATACAGGGCCCTCTGGCGTGGGTCCAGATATACCCATGGCTCCATGGCTGGACAACAGTTTCCTCAGAAGCCCACCAACACCTAGGAAATAGCAAAGTAATCACACTCAATATATGGGATTGCACTGGACCATCCAAAGGGCAAATTACATGTGGACCGCTCACACAACTCATAGCTAAGAAGTGGTCCTCTATAGGGGGCCACAAACACTCCAAAACTCTTATTGAGAAACAGGCTATAAAAATTCTGAGAAACCTAGCATTCCACCCAGAAACAATACCCCCACACACACACACACACAACTTTCTGGACCTCATGGTTGCGAGCCAAAAATGAACATTATTTATTTACGTCATTTATAGTCCGCCTTTCTGAGACTCAAGGCGGATCCAACATCCAACAGCAAGCTCCAATGTGTTTTCTTCTCCGTATTCTTGGCGTCCTTGGCCTTGCAAAAAGAAATTCTGTTCTATACCAGACCTCTCCCTCCAAATAATCTGCCAGCCAAATGCTGCAAAAATTCATCCAGTTTCTTCCAATGGCATGAACTGAAACACATGGAAAGTGAAGACAACAGTGGCCTCCCTTAGAAGCTTCAGGCTTGTCAAAATCCACGAGCTCGAGAAAGATTTTTTCCCCCAATCATTTTCAGAAAGCTACTAAGCAGGAGCAGATTAAATGTGCAAGCAGAGAATTCGATTCAAGGCCTCTGCAAAGGATTTAGCAAAAACAGTTTTGCAACCTCTGCAGTACGCCAGACGTTTAAATAGGTTCCCTGTCCTCATAAGGGTGGTTCAGCACACCACAGACAATTTGGCATACGGAAGGTCATGTTCTAACTGGTTCATACAATTACCAAATAGTTAAGAGACTTCGTGACAGACAGACACTGGATATTTGTGAAACAAGTAGTCAGAGTGCTACCCAAAAAGTGTGAAAATGGGACATTGTTTATATCTAAACAGTTGGACTACATGCAACCCCTGGCAGTTCTGTCCAAAGATCCCAAGAAGCCTGTTTTTGAAGAACCAAGGCACAGCTCGAGTTCAAATCCACACACAACTGGAGTGGAAGCCTTTTTCCATTGTACTGTTTCTCTGACCTGAAATGGCTCAGCAAAATTACGATTGTGGGGCAAACACAGAGATCTCCTATAGGTTCCCCCAAACACGGCAAATAGCAGCTTCACAGAGCTGTTGGGAAATGGTGTGTGGTGGTTAACCTTCCCACACACCATCTTGCAATAAACTGGAGGGGGGTAGAAGCATATACCTATTATTTAACAAAAAATGCTTGAAGGCTCTGGATGTACTGTCTCTTCTGGTTTGATACTAACAACAGCAAATACCATTTTTTAGAAAAAAAAACTCTTAGCCACCAGCTTCTCCATCAATATTGGATCAGGAAGCAACCTAAACTCTTTATAGGATCAACAAGGAAAGATGCACTGTTAGATGGGAATTCTAAAGTTGGTGGCACAATCTCCCCTAGAACATTAGCTTTCCTAATACTGGCATCACCTCCATCTTGGTTGGGGTCGCTTTCAGGTTCACTAGAAGCGCTGGGAGCTCCAGCGGAGAATAAATCAACCGAGATGCGCAACAGAATGAAGCTGACAGGAACTTCCCACCGCTACCACCTGGGAACTCGGCTTGGCAGTGCCAGCTCGGGGGAAGAAAGCAGACACCAAAACTACCTCTTTATAAATGCTGAGGGCACCAACTTAGATCGGTGGCATCTTCTTCAGACATTTAGAACAGTTTTAATCTGCAGAGCACTCAGCATCACTGGTTAAGAGATTCCAGTAGCCAAGCTGAGAGACTTTGACCCAAAGCCTTTGAGAGCTGCTACCACTCAGAGAAGGCAACACTGGGTTCGAGAGATTTGGCTTTGGGTAAGGCAACTTCACATGTTCATTACAGGAAGGTAAATAGGAAAATAGTTTAGCAAGCAATTTATGCCAATCGCTACTACGGCTGACAGACAGCCTGGTATTTCCTTGTCTCTACATTGCAGATTTTCATATCAACTTTCTGAGACAATTACTTTTGAAAAGATGATCGTTTCATATGAAGATTGCCAACAGGATTCAACCAATGTTACATTTTTTAAAAAAATCCTGTACAAAGTTTAAAATACGATTTAATTGTTGAGTTTTATTCAACCCACAAAGACAGAGAGGTACAAGCCTTCGGACAATAGAGCAGGACAGGGGAACACACGCAACATTGAAGTCTCAGCCCTAGACTCTCCAGAAACTTCATTATAGCAGCCACTACAGGAACACATGCATCTGGCGAAGAGAGCAGCCACTACAGGAACACATGCATCTGAAGAAGAGAACTGTGGTTCTCGAAAGCTTATGCTACAGTAAAGCTGGTTAGTCTTAAAGGAGCTACTGGACTCTTTTCTATTTTGCTACTACAGACTAACACGGCTAACTCCTCTGAATACAGGAACACTGTTAGACTAGAACCTTGTGTTCCTTTTAAAAGGAAAAGATTTTGAAGGAAGAAGTGCAAGAAAGCGATTCCAGACTCTGGCAAGTGCATCTCTCCACTCTGTTGCCGCTGACACATAGAATACAATCCAACCCTAGTTTCCTGGGGTGGGAGGGCAGCAGTGCTGGAAGAGACCAACGACCCATCTAGTCCAGCATTTTCTTTCCAGCCATAGTCAAAGAGAGCAAGAGGTTTATGTATGAGCTGTATGTATACTGCGGAGCACAAGCAAAGGAGAGCAGCAGCTTCTACCACTGGTCACAGCCAAAGCGGGTTTCACCCCAGTCTCTGAGACCCCATCTCTCTTTGCAGTTTCTTGGCTGCTTTTAATCCTATGCACACTTGCTTTAGAATAACCCCTATCGAACACAGTGGGACTTACTTCTGAGTAAATATGCATAGGATCAGGTTACACCTTACCTGTATTTATCTGTGGAGACAGCAGGGTGGGATGGAACAAGCTTGCTAAATGTTCTTTCAGCTCTTAGCATTTAAACTGGGGGGAGGGGGGGTTATGTGCAAAGGACCATTAAGTCCAGAGTCTAAAATTGCCTAACTGGACCCTTCCTGCGAGCTTCAGGGCTTCGTGCCTGAATTTCTCGAGTCCAAACGCAGAGCTTAATTCAACTAGACTGGCCTCAGCGACTTGTTCACTGCTGTGTATAATGGATTGATTCCAGCCTTCAATGGGCTTAATCCCACAAAACTAATTGCATACTACTATCATACTGCTTTTGATGTAAGGGATACAAAAGAAGAACAATGCAATTTCCAAAACTAGAGGGGTTAAACGGGTGAATACCTATCTCCTACCACCTAACCCAGCCCTTCCAGTGATAATTCCTACTCCGAGCATCGGTTCCTTATACAATCTCTCCTGATGGACAAGCAATGAGTCACAGGTCTGGTTCACCACTAAGGCAGCCCGAGCAGCTGCCTAGGGAGCCTCACTTAGAAGAGAGCATAGACACAGGAGGTAGCAAAAGGCAGGCTTGCATCCATAATCTCTTCTCAGATCCATGCCACTGCTGCCAGGGTACAAGGGGAGTTCTAGATGAAATTATAAGCTTCATCTTCCTGCCAGCCACTGCTGGTATGAGTGGCGGTGCTCAAACCCTGTCCTCTCCCAGTCCTGGACTGCCACCACCCTGGTCCAGCCTGGGCCAAGGCCCTGCCAGCTTACTCCCATGTGAGGCAGCAATTCCTGATTAGGGCACCAAAATAACTTCAGTCAGCCCTCAGGGCACTGAAAACAGAGGATCACTTTGCCACTGAGTGGGCAATGTTTCTCTCTCTCTTTCCAAGCTTGTGCTTTTAATAACAACCCAACTCCCTAAAAAAAAAAAACAGAAGGGCTTACTTATTATTATTCACCCAGCAGCAGTTGGGGAGTGCATTTTGGACTCTGTGCCCCTGCTTATAAAAACCACAGAATTATAGATAGAAAGTACCTTGGAAATCATTTAGTTCAACCCCCTGCTCAGTGCAGGTATACACACTGATTTGGAGTCCTCCAGTGAAGGAGGGACTACCATGCCCAAAGGATGCCTGGCCTGTTCCACTGTCAAACAGCTCTTAGTAGCAGTAAGTTCCTCCTAATATTTAGCCCAAATCTGAATTTCTTGTAATTTCTACCTATTCATTCTAGTCCAGAGCAAGAGTGAACTTCTTACATATGACAGCCCTTCAAGCGTTTGATCACGTCTCGCTTTACTCTTTTCCTTCTCCAGGCTAAACATGCCCTGCTCCTACAACCAGGGCTTTTTTTCTGGGAAAAGAGGTGGTGGAACCCAGTGGGTTGCCCTCGGAGAAAATGGTCACATGGCTGGTGGCCCCGCCCCTGATCTCCAGAAAGAGGGGAATTTAGATTGCTCTCTGCGCCGCTGAGCAGCGCGGACGGCAATCTAAACTCCCCTCTGTCTGGAGATCAGGGGGCGGGGCCACCAGCCATGTGACCATTTTCAAAAGGTTCCAGAACTCTGTTCCACTGCGTTCCTGCTGAAAAAAAGCCCTGCCTACAACCCTTCCTCAGCAGGCTAGCTCCCCAGATCATTCACCATCCTGGTTACCACAATCTGCATGCCCTCTAGTTCGCCAACATCCTTCCATGGTACCAGGCTGGCCATTGTGGGAAGGCAGGACTCAATCAACCAGCATGGATCCAGCATGGCTAGTCTTATGTCCTCACCTTTCTGCAACCGATCAAGTGCCTCATGCAGTCCTCTCTTCTCCAGGGCATTTCAGCAACTGCACCAGAAGAATCTAAATGGTGATGCTACTCTATACTGTAAAAAATATAATTTAAAATACAACCAAGGTGTCTGTGACATGTTGGAAGCTAACATATTTTCTACAGCACCTGCGGACTAGAGCCCATTTCACCAAACACTGGAAGTGGGAAGGCCCACAAAAATGTAAGTCAGAAGGTATCACAGTTGGTCTCTAAGGTCCCACCCAATTCCTGGTTTTATTTATTTCATTTATACTCCACTTTTCTCTCCAACGAGGACCCAAAGCATTTCACATCATTCTTTCCTCCATTTTAGCCTCACAACAACCCTATGAGGTAGGCTAGACTGAAAAGATATGACCAGCCCAAGGTCACCCAGCAAACTTCCATGGAAGCGGTCTCCCTGATCTGACTCTCTAACCACTACACCACACTGGCTCTGCTTTGTTGCCAGTGAGCAACACAGAGTTGTTCCTCTGGAACAATAAAACTATAGTGTTTTATTATTCCTTAAACTGTGCTTGAAATCTACCATCACCTACAAGAGAACCAGTTCCCTTTCCTACTCGATCAGCTTCCAAAACTTCCTTCCTTACTCTACACTTTTCAAAAGAAATTCATATTCTTGCCTCCATGCACCACCAATACCTTACTAGTTTCTTCTCATTTATTTTAGCTACCTTGCAAGACTTCTCATCCGCATTTGTTTGGCACAGCGTGCTTAGTTTACTGAGTTGTGCATATGTACCATGGCACAAATCCACCAGTATTTCAGGTGAAAAATAACCCCACATCGCTCCTAATTTGGGGGAAAGGAACTATAACGATTAGACAGCCAGGCAGGAAGCAGAATGGAACAAAAGAGGACCTGGCTAACTACTACAGCTTGGTTCCCGTTCCAGAGAGTTTCAGGTGGGTAGCCGTGTTGGTCTGCAGTCGAGGAGCAAAATTCGGGTCCAGCAGCCCCTTAAAGACCAACTAGATTCCCAGGGGATGAGCTTTCAAGAGTCAAAACTCCCTTCTTCAGTTACATTTAGAAGCAGAGCTTTGACTCTCGAAAGCTCATACCCTGGGAATCTAGCCGGGCGTAAAGTGTTACCGGACCCGAATTTTTCTATTCCCGATCGAGCAAACCACAAGAAGAGAACGAGCCCGCGTCTCCAGACAACTGCATCCGTCTCTCTGCAATTAAGGGATGACCACCGTAAATTGTTTACTTCGAGAGTCGGGAGGCTCCTTCGCCCCTAACGTTACCGGTGCAGAGATTAAAAAACGCTACTCGTTTGCACGAGCAACTGGGGTCGCAAAAAAGGCCCCCTCCCCGCCCGCTGCACCCTCCCCCTTCGGACAAGGCCTCGGCCCCTCCCGCAGCAGAGGACCCCTCCCCTTCTCCCCTCTGCCCCGAGATGTCCCCCTCCCATTCACAGCAGCAACAAAAAAAAGGAGGGGAGAGCCAGGCCAACGCGTGCCTCCGGGCCGCCGCCCCGCCCTCTTTCCCGCAGACTCGCCTTCGAGCCCCTGCAAGCGAGCGGGCCGCCGCGGGGCTCCAGCAAGTTTTCGCGCAGGGGGTCGCCGCTATTGCGGGGAGCAGCAGCCACTTAAGCTTAATCCGGATGTGCAGCGGCGGCTGACTCAGGAAACTCCGCCTAGCTGATCGGGGCGGCCGGGAAAGGAGCGCCCTTCCTTGTTTTCGCAGGAAGAGGGGCCCTCTAGCGGGCGCGGGCCGGCTTATGAAGGCGGCCGCCGGAGCAGCGGGGGCCGCGCCTTCCCCTCCCCTTTTAACCCGTAAAAGCCAACCGGCGCTGAGGGGGAACATTTAAAAAGAACTCTTGAGAAAGGGCGGCCTGCTTTTGAAGCGAGACCGTTTCCCCTAACTGCAATTCCTTGGAAATCTCAAGGCTTGGCTCTGGCTGTAAAAGAACCTCCACGGTGTTCTAGGTTCTTATTCCAAACGGATAGGCGGGCTCGGGACAGGTTTACTTGGGAGTAAGACCAGTGGGCCTGACTCCCTCCCAAAATCTGAAGTTAGCCCTCTTAACAGAGAGTCCGCTTCACCAAACTTGGGCCTTACTTATGAGTAAAACAGAACGACTGCACCCCCTGCGTACATTTGCCTCGGAGTGAACCTCATTGAGTGGGTTTTACGTGTCATTTAAAATATTGTCTGAATCCAAAGGAAGATGCGTGGACTCATAAGGGTGCAATAAGAACATGAGAGTGTTCTCACTAGATCAGACCAGCGCTCCAAGATGGAGCCACCATGAAGCAAACCCAATTCCCAGTCAGGTGCCACAGGGAAGCTACTAAGGAAAAGCTACGGACAACAGCTCATGCCTGCCGCTGACAGCTTCCCCCCGTCATCTAACAACCAGAGGCATTCTTCATCAAAACCCGAAGTTCCCTCTGCTATCCTACTAGTAATCAACGATAGATCTCTCCGCCATAAATCTGTCAAATCTCTTTTTAAAGCCAGTGGTTGTCACCACCGCATCTAGTGATAGTGAGTTCCATAAGCTCCCATTTCATTTTGCTGTTACTAACACTACCACCCATCTGGAATTATCTCTGAACATTAAGGGTAGCTCTTGATAAAGAGACCCATTCTTCATGAAGTTGCCCAGTGATGTTTTTGAGCCATCTTAGGGACCTTCACTAAGTCCAGTAGTTCGGAGAACAAATTGGCCTGGAAAAAGAAACCCTGTCTAGGTCTGCTGCTGTGCCTTTAACAGAAACTGGCTCTACAGAAATCAACAGATAAAGCTTTTCATGGCATGGAGTTAAACCTGTACACCTGCTAATTGCTATACAGCAAACTGCTATTAAGGGGATAGCTACAAAAGTTCCAACTAACTTATCTTATACATAGTTCCAACTAACTTAACTTAGTTCCAAGCCTAACTTATCTTTTAGCTGCCCTATCCAGAACTTTAAACAGTTCTGTAAACAGGTTTTTAGAATACAGTGCGGAAACAGACAAATTCTATACTAGAGATTATTGGGAAAGAGACTGAAAGCAAGACAGCCAGTATCACAATAGCCTTGTATAGTTCTATGCTGTAGCTACATTTGGAATATTGTGTATAGTTCTGGTTGCCATATCTCAGAAAGAATATTGCAGCACTGGAAAAGGTGCAAAAAAGAGCCCCCAAACTATCAACAGGTTGGAATGAACAAGGGGTCACTGGAAGACCAGAATGGCCAAGTGGTGATCTGGTCTCTCATTGATGATGTGGTTGCAAATCCAACTTCAGACAAATCTCATTTTCGATCTGGAAAACAACAGAGAAAAAGCAACTATAATGACGAGGTAGTTGTAGCATCTTTTCTGGGAGGAAAGTTTAGGGAGGTTGTGTTTTTTTTCTTTTTACAAAAAGGACAACAGGAGTAGGGCATGATAGAGCCTCATAAACTCACAGGCATCCAATGAAGTTGAGGGGAAAGAGATTCAAAATGGTCAAATGGATTTCTTTAGTGAAAGAGGGATTAACATGTAAAATTCACTGTCACAGGATGCAGTGGTAGCCACTAATACAGTTAGATTCAAAAAGGTGATTAGATTTATCCATGAAGCAAAATAGTGAAGAGCCCAGTAGCACCTTTAAGACTAACCAACTTTATTGTGGCATAAGCTTTCAAGAACCACATTTCTCTTCATCAGACACATCTGTCGTTCTCAAAAGCATATACAACAATAAAGTTGGTTAGCCTTAAAGGTGCTACTGGACTCTTCGCTATCTTGCGACTACAGACTAACACGGCTAACTCCTCCGGATCTAGATTTATGAAGCAGAATTCCATTGACAGTTACCACCCATGATAATTAAATGAAATCTCCATGTTCAGAGGCAGTGACTTTCTGAAAGTTGATTGCTGGAGGACAAGATTTCCAACATCTCTCTCTTCAGCGATACAGCCAGTTTAGGACACACACACCGGTATTCAAATTTAGGAATATTTCTGTATTGTTCTCCCTTGCTCTGAAGCTCATCTACCATTCTGTTGTCAGTCTGGAGAGATTATTTTGGATCTTTATGGAATGTTTTCATCCTGAATAACTTGGCATCATTGGCAAATTTTCCTCACTCCAGATTATTATGAATGTGTGAAACAACACTTACTGGTCTCAGAGCAGATTCTCATTTATCACCTCCCTTGTGGTAAAATGTCAGTTATACTAGGATAGTGTGATTGGCACTGGATTGTCTTTCAGTATATGAGAGACATAACATACAGGATTCAGTAGCAACTTGCCAATTTGTGGTGTGCGTTTAATAGAGTTGTGCGAAAAGGCACCTTGAGTGCATTGCCTTTGATAGTGAAACAATTATCTTTGCCTCAAAGAGATTCCCTTTATGATAGCTGCCATCCCTTTGTTGATTACTATTAGAGATTCAATTCATCATATGCATTTCATTAATCTAGATCCTGGCAAATTGTTCACTGTATACAAGTGCAAAGTAAGGCTGAGAAGAGAAAATGTTGGTCTTGTATAGAAACAAGTTCAAAACTGCACCGAACAACCCATTCTGGTCGACAGATTTATAAATCATCAAATAAAAACTGGGGGAAGGGGGACCATGTGACTAATATGTCTTCAATTCTCCTCCGTGTGACTAATATGTCTTCAATTCTCATGTTTCCATCAACAGAATTTATTGTTATCCAATCCCCCTCCCAAGAAAGGAAATGATCACAGCCTCCATACAGCATTGCCCACCAACACTTACCATTGGAGGTCTACTAGAGTCATGATCCTTGCATTACTCTCTAGGGAGCTTCCCAGCAGGTAGGCCAGTTTGGGAGCCTCTAAGTAGAAATAGCAGCTAGGATCTTCATTCCCATGAAAAGAGCAAGAGGAGCTTTTTCTGCTAGCAATGAGGAGCAAGCTGATGTCTGATGACCTGTTTCAAGTTGGAAAGTGCCTATCTTTCAGTTCTTCCAGAGCACTGTCAGATCTTATATTTATATACAAATTATAAAATATACAAATTATGTATCGATGCTCTATTTTTTTTCTCCCCCATTGGGACCCAAAGTAGCTTACAACATCATTCTCCCTTTCCTCAATTCTTATCCTCACAACAACACTAGGCTGAGACAGTCACAGGCCAAAGGTCACCCAGCAAGCCTCTATTAAAAGGGAAAGACATTTTCTCTCCATGCTGTTTGTTTATCTACTTATTTTATATCCCATGTTTTTCCTCAATGGAGACCCAAAGAGGTTGTTGGAAACCCTAAGTGAATGCATGAACTCACATGAAGCTGCCTTATACTGAATCAGACTATCAATCCATCAAGGTCAGTACTGTTTAGTATGACCAGTGATAGTTCTTAGGTAGAATCCTTTATATCATCCCCTGATCCTTTTAACTAAAGATGCCAGGGACTGAACATGGGATCGTCTGCATTCCAAGCAGATGCTGTACCACTGAATCATGGCCACTACCTAAATTTCAGAAGTTCATCACTCCGTGAGTGAAGAATAGGATTGCCAACAACCAGGAGAAAAGATGTCTTGCCCCTTTAATAAAGGCTTAATGTGTAGAACTGGGCAGGTGAAGTTTTTCATGGTATGGAGGAAATAAATGTCACCTGCTAAATAATATGCTATTAAGCCACTGTTAAAGGGACAGGGCATTTTTTTCCTCCTGATTTTCGTGGCCTTAAATAACTTCTCCATCCCACTCCCTGGCCTGAATCTATTGCCCTTCAACATAGCTAGGCACCTGCATATTCTAGTATTATGGAAGATGGAGAAAAATTTCTCTCTACCCAACTGTTTCCACCCCATGTATAATCTTACAGATCTTTATCTAATTACCCTTTAGCTGTTTTTTCCCAGAGCTGAAAACTCTCGAAGTATTTTCTCATAGGGAAATAATTTTGTGTGCCCTTCTTTGCACCTTTTTCTACATCTAAGAACATAAGAGAAGCCGTGATGGATCAGGCCAATGGCCCATCCAGTCCAACACACTGTGTCACACAGTGGCCAAAAAACCCAGGTGTCATCAGGAGGTCTGCCAGTGGGGAAGGGACACTAGAAGCCCTCCCACTGATTTCCCCCCCACACACACACACACACCAAGAATACAGAGCATCACTGTCCTAGACAGAGAGTTCCATCTATACCTTGTGGCTTATACCTCTGCTCCATATGTTTATCCAATCCCCTCTTGAAGCTGTCTATGCTTGAAGCTGCCACCACCTACTCTGGCAGTGAATTCCATGTGTTAATCACTCTTTGGGTGAAGAACTACTTCCTTTTATCCGTTCTAACTCGACTGCTCAGCAATTTTATTGAGTGCCCACGAGTTCTAGTATTGTGAGAAAGGGAGAAAAATACTTCTTTCTCTACCTTCTCTACCCCATGCATAATCTTGTAAACCTCTATCATGTCACCCCCTCTGTCGTCATTTCTCCAAGCTAAAGAGCCCCAAGCGCTTTAACCTTTCTTCATAGGGGAAGTGTTCCATCCCTTTAATCATTCTAGTTGCCCTTTTCTGCACTTTTTCCAGGGCTATAATATCTAACAAAAGATATATCATAAGTATGATTTCTTTCTTCTTTTTGAAGCCACATTTTTTCTCATGGCAAGTACATTCAAGTGAGGAATTAATGTACAACTTGCAGGTCAATTGTCATGTGTGATTGTTCATTTTCATGCACTTATCCATGCATTATGCGTAACAGGATGTACACAGCCAACTGCATCACATGTGCCAATGGGGGGAATGAGATTTTCTTCTATAAAAGTGTATTCTAAATAGGAAAATGTCATGCATGATTTAGCCCTCATGTGCCCGGGCAGTGAGGACCCTTTTCTCAATAACAACAATCACCATCTTATTGCACCTAAGTACTAGAATTTTTTATTAAATAAGATATCATTAGCCCACTTCAGATGTATAAGGCATGTGACAAAGTAGGTTCAAGACAACTTACACATTTTAAGGTGCCACAAGAACCTTATGAGAGTCTGAACCAGACGTCTGACAAGTGAAGAACACCTGTCAGGAGAAGCAACGTTTGCTGGGAAGGATAGTTTAAAAAGACACAGCAGGCGACAGAACAAAGGCTGTGCTAAACACTGGTGCTGTGTAAAGGGGCTGTGAAATGCCAGAAGGGAAGCTTCAGCCCATTATAACCTCTCCAGGTCCATGCCCGGTTCTAGGCAGCTCTGAGCCCATTTCCATTCCTCGCTGCCCTCTGGTTGTGATCCCTACACAATTTTAGACTGGAGAGAAGAAATTGACAGAGCCTTCCGGGAGGGGAAGATGAAATTAACAAACCCTCTGAGGATCTCTCTCTGCCAGCTCCGTCTTTTAAAACTAAGCTTCAGGCTAACATTGCATCTCCCTACACTTGACCAACACCGGACAGAGACTAGAGAGACTCTACACTGTTGCTGTGTAACCATCCCGACGTTGAACTGCGTGTATGAAAATGGAAAACGCCTCCCTCAGATAGCGACGATTGAAATGTGCTGAGAGTAAGGTGCTACCCGGCTGGATTCTTCGGAGGGTTTTTGTATCGCCTCCTATTCGGGTTTCTCTTCGCCGTGGCGAGTGTTGTAGCGGGGTTTGCTTTTCTGCTGGCACAGGAAGGGGCTGGGGAAACTGAGAGCGATTCGAGGCTGGATGTAACGGTGGGGAGGGCGGCAGGAAGGAGGGATCACCAAGAGCCAACAGATCGGAAATCGCGAGGCTCCTGACTTTTGAGTTGTTGGCAAGGAAAGCCTCTTTGTGATCTTGCAGCCCGGACTGGGCAGCCAGTGGCACAGCTGCTTCCAAAACCGATCTCTGCCACGGATGGGGAGAGGGGAATCTCCCATGCACGACAGGAGCGGAGGCTGCGTGTCACTGGACACAGCCCCCCACCCGGTGGCCCCGGAGAGTCGCAGTTATTAATCCCCTCTGAGCAGCCAGAGGCTCCAGGTAATTGTGGGGCTGGGCGAGGAAGCTCCTTTGCGCAGACTGCTGTTCTTTCAGCTCTTTCCCTACTTCTCCATTGTCTGAGGATGCTAGATCAGGTAACAAGCCGGAGGGATCTGGGGGGTTCGCCGCTTAGAAGACGTTAACTGTACGGGCAACTTCATGCTACAGTATGAAAACCCTTCTGTGCATGCATTAGCAGGTTGCCTTTGTATCGGAAGAATGCACACGTGGGTTTGTGTGCATATAGAGGAGGGAAGTCTGCATGGGCTATAACCACAGACGACAATCTCGGCGCAGGTTTCTAAATTGATTCCTACACAAAAATATAAGACACGTGGTGAAATGAGGTGTAGTTTGGTTTTGTCTGAATAGTTTACCTTTGCTTAGCAGAGAGTGTCTGCTGTGTTGGTCTAGGAAGTGTATAAAATAGATGGGATGAGACATGTGTTTTTGGACTGCTATAGAATTGTGAAATATGCCAGCCTTCATAAAACTCTTCATCATTTTTCTATTCAACAAAGCATTCTGTGAAAAACGCAAGGGCTGTTTATTTGTAATTGCATTGCATAACCTATTAGTTAGAGACAGGAAAAGCCACTTACCTTCTGTTTGTAAATCTGCTGTGCTGAAAACTGCTTTGGGGGCAATCCCTGACAGTGTTATTTTCTGGTATTTGGAGACTTGGATTACCAGCCTACATATATATGATGCTGCTTTATACTGACTCGTATAACTGGTCCGTCTATTGTCTAGTCTGATTGGCAGCAGTCCTCTAGGGCCTTGCACAAAGAAAAATCTCCCATCTAATTCCCATCTAAGATGTCAGGGATTAAACCTGGGAATTTCTACATACAAAGCCACTGGCCCGTGTTCCTAGGACTCATTCATTCATTTCCCCACAATTATAACCTCCCCTTCAACAAAGGCGCTTATATGGAATAGACATTCTGGCTTAGAACAAAGCTGTGGAAAAGGTTAGACTGAGAAGGAATAACTAGCCCAAGATCACCCATTCAATTCAATGGCACAGGCAGAAATTTGAACCCAGGTCTCCCCAGTCCAAGTCCACCAATCTAACCACTACAACACCATGTCAATAATTTGAGAGAGATGTTTTGAGCCAGTATAATGTAGTGGTTAGAGTGTCAGATGAAGATCTGGAAGAACCACGTTCAAGCCCTACCCTGCCATGGAAGATCACTGGGTGACCTCAGGCCAGCCACTATCTCAGCTTAGCCTACTTCACAGGGTTGTTGTTGTGAGAATAAAATGAAGGCGGGTAGAATGATGAAAGTTGCTTCAGAGTTCTCATTGCAGAGAAAAGCAGAGTATAAATAATTAAGTTTTAAAGAGTTCCTAAAAAGGAAACCTGCATAGCAGTTCTGCTTCTAAGGGAAGTCATATGGTGGGTTGGACTCCCTTTGAAAGCCATTTCCCTGTTGCTTTTCCTTTTGAAATAGGCTGCCTGACATCAGTTCCCCAAGCCCCAGCATCCTGCTTAGAGTAAGGGAATGGCTACAGCAGAGCCGGCTCAGGTAGGTAGGAGATCTTCCAAATTTTATTTGCATGGTGGGGGAGGTCTTATTTGCTTCTACATGGGGGAAGAGGGATTGTTGGAAGAACTGGGCAGGAGGCACAGCCTCCTTAAAATTCCTTGGCAGGCTCTCCGAATTCAGATTTGGCAGCTTTACCTGCAATTCAGCTTTAGTGCCCAGGCAGGCATTATATCTATGACTAACTAGATTCACTTCCCAGTCCATTAAAGCAGAAGGAATTATGCAAGTATGATAAATCAGTAAATTCTTAAAAAGATGTTTGTTTACAGCAGTGGTAACTGGGATCAGAGGCACAGAATGAGAGATCAAAAAGAGTCCAGTAGCACCTTTAAGACTAACCAACTTTATTGTAGCATAAGCTTTCGAGAATCACAGTTCTCTTCGTCAGATGCATCTGACGAAGAGAACTGTGATTCTCGAAAGCTTATGCTACAATAAAGTTGGTTAGTCTTAAAGGTGCTACTGGACTCTTTTTGATTTTGCTACTACAGACTAACACGGCTAACTCCTCTGGATCTATGACCACAGAATGAGAGATGTCCTTTCCAGCTCTGAGATCACATCCTGGACAGCACTATCATTCATTCATTCATTCATTCATTCATTCATTCATTCATTCATTCATTCATTCATTCATTCATTCATTCTGCTTTTCAACCAAAAAATGGCTCCCAGTGCAGCACACAGAAATTGAAAAGCTATGGCACTGACAGTAAAATCCAATTAAATTTGTTCCTTTTAGATGAATGTACCTGGCTACTTCATGCCTTCTTTCTGAGGACTTCATTGATGCCCTTGAAAGGTAGCTTGGTAAAATGTCCTGGGGCTTAGGCAGGCTGTATGTACGTACCAATTAGCTATTTGGTATGGGTGACAGAAATCCACTTCAGAAAACCTGGACTTTCAGATCAAAATAAAGAGGTTAGTTTCTAGTTCTTATTTCTGTGAGTTTGTTCTTTGAAAGGTGTAACTGATATCCACTGACATCTCAGAAACCAGGGAAGTGGCTGAATAAGGTTTCCAGGGTTTGAGGTAGAGATTTTACTGCCTTGCATGGCTCTTTGCAGCACCCTTGACTAGCATGCTTGACCTGCTCCCTCTCCAACCCAGGCCACCCTCCCTTTAGCAACCTCGGTTCCCCACAACTAACCATACTGATGCCAAACTTGGATTGGACACCTGATCTGCATAGCCTGCTGCAGTCCAGAACTCCTGAGCAAAAGCGATCTGCCAGACTCAGTCTCCCCAGCAGCCGGGATTACAGGCTTGTGCAGCCGCACCTGGCTACCTCCTTGACTAGCAAAACTGGGAAAAAACAATGAAAATGATTACATAAATGATGCCGTCCCTGAGGAAATTGTGCAAATAGGGTCAAGTGGTTCTTGGTGTCCTACATGGATTCTTTTTAGCGTGGAGTACTGTGGTCTGAGGCACAGGGTGCCCAGATGTTTATTCTACAGCCTGCAGTCAGCCTGGTAGGATTGTTGCCATTGTTGCCATTGTGGGACCATTGTTGTTTCAGAAGCTGGACACATCTGAGGAGGACAACAAAGAAAAGGAGAAAACATTGGGTTTGCATGATCCCGGGCAAACGTCCTGCACAAGTGATGATGAAAAGGACTTTGCAGCATCCCCAGGTAAAGATTCCATCTACATTTTGGTTTCTGCATAGCCCCTGGACAGCTAACAATGACACGTAGAATTTCTTAGCAACTGCTTCCTCTGGGGTGATACCTCTCATATTGAACAGCCTCCTCAGATATATAGGGCTTGCATTGATGGTGCTAAATTTCTAGTTCCAGCTAAAGATATATTTGGTTATCCATGTCACGACTACAGGCCCTTGGCACCTCAACCCAGCTGAGGGGAAGAGCTGGCAGTGGCCTATAGACCGGTTTACACAAAATTACAAAACTGGCAAGTGAAGGAAAGTCCTACAAATGCCCTGCAAATCTGCCACCAGTCCCTCAGCATTTCCCAAAGCTTAGGAGGGGAGGGACACCACTCCCAGCCTATAAGGGAATTAACCAAAGCAAAGTCTACCTTGCAAGAATAGTGTTGCAAGTAGTGTTCACGGCAAAAAAGTATTTGTATGGTAGGTGGTTCACAAGAATTCACAAAACTGCTGCTCATTTTTTTTCTTTTTGCGCCAGTCAGTTTTAATTTCTTATATTTATTATTATTATTTTATTTTATTGCTGCTCTTGTTTTGAGGTACATAAGAACTGTACTATCATTGCTGCTCTTTTCAGTGAACATCATTATTTGTTTGGCTGTTGCTGCTTTAATGTGCAATTCTTTTATACTGTTTTTCTTTTAATAGTTGTCCATAAACTGCCTCACCATCTTTGATGGAGATAATGGGTTAGAAATAATTAAAATAAATAAATTATTCTTTATTAATAATCATTATTATGCACTGTGCATTATTACACTAGGCACTGTGAAATAAATATGTTAAAAATAACCGTATCCATAGGTTTACAATATAAAGAAAGTCAAGACAGGAGATGAAGCACAAAACGATGGGGAAAAGAGAAGGCCAGACAGAGATCCGGGTTGTACAACTATGTAGCTATTAGGCCAAGGTCTCTTGCATTATTAGAACTAACCAAGGCAACTGCACTCATCGAATTGAGAAAGACGTATCTCTCTGCCAGTTCTTTGAGCATATGAAGCTGCCTTATACCAGTCATGCCTGTGGTCTTTCAAGGTCAATATTGTCTACTCTGACTGGCAGCAGATCTCCAGGGTTTCAGGATCTTTCCCATCACTTATTACCTTAGCCTTTTAACTGGAGATGCTGGGGATTGAACCTAGGATCTTCTGTTTGCAAAGCCTGGTGTTCTACCACAGTCTTGTCCTCCCTTTTTCATGTTCAGGATGAAGTTTCCTATGTTGAGTCAAATTAAGCCACAGGCTCCTCTCCTGGAGATGCCCTTCCATCAGCTCCTTTGTTTCAGCTTTCTGGTCCTTCTTACACCCCAAACCCAAAGATTTTGTTTCAGGTGGGTAGCCATGTTGGTCTACAGTAGAAGAGCAAGATTCAAGTCCAGCAGCAACTTAAAGACCAACAAGATCTCCAGGATATGAGTTTTCAGGAGTCAAGCTCCCTTCATCAGATACAAAGCCTTTGGTTTTCCAGCCAGTCATAGGAATATGGCTGTCCGACTGGAATCATGATATGGTTGGAAGGACCACAATACCTGGCTGCCTCTGATTTTAATTAATGAAAAATACTCAACACATACTTTTACTGTGGCCCTACTTGAGTTGGTTCAAGAATTTCACTTCTAGCAACCTAATAGGAATGCCCCCAGCTGTCTGTCTTAAGTTTTTATGTCTGACACACGACTCTGTTTTTTTAAAAAATGCATAGGATCCCCAAGTTCTACAGGGATGCCCCAACCAGAAGGGGAAGAAGCATCCTGGGGTCTCTATCTCCACTGCACAGAGGAAGTGGAGACCCCAAGAACCAGCAACAATCCAGATGATGACAACAGCTGGGACTCCCAGGAAGTCTTTGTGAGCTCCCCTTGCTCAGCCTTCTCTTACCCAGGTCAGGAGCTCGCCTAGCAAGTGCCAAGAGCCTTCCATCCTCCCTATTCCTTCCTTTTAAAATGTTCAGAGGGGACCAGGAGCGGGTTCTACACCACCACCCTGTTGACTTCCCACCTTTACAGTCAAGAAGAGCTTCATGGCACAGTGGGGTCTTAAGACAGGGTCTCCTCTCTCCTAGTGTGACACCCTCACCATTCTTCCACACTGCCTCATGAAATGCTATTGATACCAAATGCTTTTTTCAGAATTCAGAATCCTAAGGACTGTTGTGCCTAGAGAGTGGTCTGGGGACACCTGATTTTGTAGTATTGCTGAGACTAGAGATGTGGATCTGCTTGGGGCCCAGGTGAGAGCCCACTGGGAGCGCCATGTCAAAGCAAAATATCTGTAGAGCAAATATTTTAAAACAGTGCTAGAGAATGGAAGTACTGGAACACAAATTTTCATGCACAAAAGTTACAGTGTGGTGCTTCCCAACTTTCTTCCATGCCAGAAAAGCAAATGTTGTTTTCGTGAATCTCCATGTTCTGGATCAAATAAGAAGTGCAATGTTGTGGGTTGGGGTACAACAGTGCATCAGCTTAGGATGCTGCAGCTGCACTGGTACATGTAAGATCACACAAGTCATCAGTGGGAGGAGAGAAGCATCGTGGTGACATTAAGTTCAGTTTTGTAGCAAGAACCCAGACCCCCCTCACTGGTGCAAAATGAACACACAAAAAGATGCACATCAGAATAAAAACATAAGCCCAGTAGCATCTTGTAGCCCAGCACAGCCCAGTGCAAACAAGCATTATGCCAGTGAAGATGTCCATTGCAAATGCACAGGGGATCAGGGCTTTCAGGGTGCATTTCAGGCCTTTGGTTGTGGAAAAGGTCATGTTTGGCTTTTTACTAATTAATCACAAGTGTTTATCCCTAGCATCTCAGTGCATGTCTGTGAAAGACTCATCTGCTTGTGGATTTCTTTTCAGGGAGCGAGAATGAAGGGCAGAATCCTGAGGTTGTGGAGTCTCGAGGGCTTTTGTCAACAGGTTGCAGAAGGAGCACGTCCTCAGATGTTAAGGAAGGGGAACTGCGTGAGAAGAAGGGGAATCACTATTTTGGAAAGAGATGGGCTAGCCCCCCTACTTACATAGAAATCCTTGGGGGGGCTCAAAACCGTGTGATCCACCAGGGACCCAGTAACTATAACAAAGAGCACAGGAAAATCTTTAAGGCAAGACCCTCCAACCTCATTAACCACCAGAGACTTCACAGAAGCAAGAAGTTCCACCGCTGCGCTGACTGCGGAAGAGGTTTTGGTGTCTTCTCAAACCTCATCCGCCACCAGAGGACCCACTTTGGAGACAAACCCCACAAATGTCCTGATTGCGGGAAAGGGTTTGGCCACAGCTCAGCCCTTATCACTCATCGACGTATCCACACTGGGGAAAAGCCGTACGAATGCAATGAGTGCGGGAAAAGCTTCAATGTGGTGTCTAATCTCCTGCGCCATCAGCGAAGTCACACGGGAGAGAAGCCTTACCAGTGCCCCGACTGCGGGCGCTGCTGCAGCCAAAGGTCTCACCTGATCACTCACCAGCGCCTCCACACTGGGGAGAGGCCTTACCAGTGCCTGGAGTGTGGGAAGAGCTTCAACGTTAGCTCTGACCTGATCAAGCATAGAAGAATCCACACGGGAGAAAAGCCCTATGAATGCCTCTACTGTGGGAAGTGCTTCAGTGGCAGCTCCAACCTCATCACACATCAGAGGCTTCATACTGGTGAGAAACCCTACGTCTGCCCTGAGTGTGGCAAAAGCTTCCCTATCAGCTCCAAGCTGATTGCACACCAACGAATCCACATGGCTGAGAAACCATTTGATTGCACAGACTATGAGAAGAGCCTTGTTGAACGGCCCCACCTGGCCAGGCACCAGCAGAGCCCCTACCGCCGGGAGAAACGCTTCAAATGTGCTGACTGTGGGAAGAGTTTTACCACCAGCTCCTATCTCATCACCCACCAGCGTACCCACACTGGGGAGACCCCCTACATTTGTGGTGACTGTGGGAAAAGCTTCACAGTCATCTCCAACCTTGCCAGACACCAGAGGATCCACACAGGTGAGAAGCCCTATAAGTGCCTGGACTGTGGAAGGAGCTACAGCCAGCGGGCCCACTTGACAACACACCTAAGAGTCCACACGGGGGAGAAGCCCTATGTCTGCTCTGACTGCGGAAAGAGCTTCAATGTCAACTCATCTCTCACTAAGCACCGGAGAATTCACACTGGTGAAAAGCCCTACATATGTCCTGACTGCGGAAAAACTTTCAGCCAGAGCTCAAATGTCATCACTCATCGAAAGCTCCACCATGGAGGTAGCCTTCTTGATGGCTCCATTAGAGTCCTTCAGATCCAATAGTTCTTCACATTTCTATGTGGATACTATTGCCTGTCTGAGAACCTGGCGGCCTTTTATGAGCCTTGCAGCAGGTGTCTTTCCTTGCCTTGCTTCAGTTGTGCGTAGGAATGCTCCTCTTTCCTTGCAGTGGTTCATACTCACCTGCTCCTCACTGAGCTCCAAATACCATTTACTGCTCATACTGAAGATTCACCGAAAGCTTCAGCTTGATCACCCCTCAGAGTCCTTCATGCGGGAGTGATTGCTGCTGGTTTGCTCAGTTCACATCAGAGAATCCTTGTAACCTGGATGTTGTGAATTTAAGTAAAGCTTTCCTGTCTGCTCATTATGGTCTTACAAGACAATCTCACTCTTCAGAGGAATCTTTTGTTGCTCCAAGGACATGTGGGGAAATCATAGCCAGTGTTCGACCCCTCCCCTCCCCCCCCCACCGAAACTTTTTGGCTCAGGGGAAGCCTTTAATCTTCCAGTAGAACCCAATAATTCTTCTACCTAATGAAGAAGCACTTGCGCTTTTGCCTTCCAGGAAAAAGAACCACGGCACTTCTGAACTGCTTTCAGAATTCCCAGACGTCCTTTCTGGGATTTAAGGTACAGCTGCTGGTCCTGATCTATTCCTTTGGATCAGAAGCAAAGCATATTATAAAGAGGGAGGGGGCAGACAGATACCAAGGGTCTGACTCAATATAAGGCAGCTTAATGGGAAATGTTGTGGATTTCATGCTAGGAATGTTTGGTGCCTGTCATATGACAATAAAAGTATGACGTTGTCAGTCATATTGTATTTTTCATCATCAGCTTAACTATGTTAACTAAGCTTAACATTAGCTTAACTTAATCATATTGTATTTGCTGTGGCTACATCTGTATTTCTTGTAGCAAACACACCAAGTCGTCCAAACATATGGGGACATGTTCTGGCAGCCTCTTTACAAAAGGGAGCCATGGCAAGTACAGTTGCCCCATAAAGTGTGAAAGAACCCTTCCATGACGTAAGTGATCTCTGGCAGTGCAACAATGCCAAAACTGTCAATTCTGTTCAGAATTCATAACAGGTACATTCAAATTCTGTGAATGGAATGGGCGGTGCATTGAAAAATACCGTTCTGCCTTCTTTGAGCAACAAGCTGCATGCAAACATGCCTATTTTACACAAACCATTATTGGTTACATTCTTCAATTGAAAACTTGGGGCATGAATAAAAATATGTGCCTGGAGGGCGGGACAGAAGGGGAAGCAGAACACAGAAGGTCTGCTTTGGCATACTAGGAAGTTGAAATGGCCCAGGAGCAACCCAAATGGAGCACTGTCTCTGTGGTGCTGCCCAGCCCAATGGCACCAAAAGTGTGCATTGGTGCACTCAGTCCCTGCTCCTGTAAGCTGGTGATGATGCAGGAGGAGACAATGGGTGAACTGGCACCAATCATTGCCACAAAGGAATCCATGCCAAGTGATTGCCAAGGTGCTGGAGCTTGGCTCTGCTTGTGCCCAGCTGCTAGTTGCCCTCCAGGACAGTGTCCCATCAGGAATCTTCCCTGTAAGTTAAATGGACAAGTGAGCCCCTTTGAAATGAGGCTGAGAGGGTCAATGTAGCTTGTACCATAGTGGTTAGAGTATCTGATTAGGATCTTGTAGATTCCCGTTCAAATCTCCACTCTGCCATGAAACTTGCTGGGTGACCTTGGCCTCAGCCTCACAGGGTTGTTGTGAAGATAAAATGGAGGAAAGGATCAACTGCTCCTTGGAGAAAGAGAAGGATAAAAATGTACTAGGGAGATCTCTTGTTGCCTGTCCCTGAGCAGCTGGCAGGGAGAGAGATGAGCCCAAGAAGGTTCTGTTTAGCTAAAAAGATTGTCTGTTTATTTGTGCATTCTTAAATATTTATATCCTGCTTTTTCCTATAACCTCCAAGCAAACTCCCAACTACAAATTTTAAACAGACTCCAGATTAAAAGCATGGGTCAAAATGTAAATATCAGTAGCAAAGGCAAACTAGAAACCACAAACTGATGTGACTTGTTTTAAAACCCATCTCACCACTGCTATTCTAAAAAGCCATTTTCTGTAGTAGGGAATTCCCTAGTTCATTATGTGCTGTGCAAACAAATGTTGTCTTTAGTTTGCCCTGAATGTGCTGCAAATCAGCTTAATTCAATGATCCCAAGGTAACAGGACACCATCATAACCAGTCATTGAAACAAATCCCAAGTGTGGAGTGATTGTCCTGCACCAACATCAGAGGCTGGTATTCTTTTGATTTGGGAGGGGGGGGCACGGCTTGGACTTCCTATAGTTTTATCCAAATTTTCCTTAAAAGAAAAGGGTTGTTCATTATCATGAGCTTAAGTCCAGTCCAAGCCAGCATTGCATATTAAATACTGAGCAGGCTTGCAGCTTGAAAAGAGTGCTGGTGTGAACTTGTACCCTCCTTTCTCGGAACAAGAGGACGTCGCCGGTTTCTCTCCATTGTCAATGCAAAGCCCAGCCATTCTTAACTCCCTTAACACCAGAGGAGACTACAAACCCCTTACTGGCAGAGAGCATTCCTCAACGGAGTGCAGGGTGGCATACACATTTCTCTCCCACCTCTACTCCATCCTCACAAGAACCATGTCAGACAGGTTAGACTGAGCAAGAGAAACTGACCGAAGGTCCGGCAATGAGTTTTATGGCTTAGAGAGCAGGATTTAAGCCCAGTGGCCCCTTAGAGACTAATAAAATTTTCAGGGTGTAAGCTTTCAAAGAGCTCCCCTCTTCAGTCTCAAAAGTTTATACCCTGAAAATCTTGTTGGTCTCTAAGGTGCCACTGGCCTCAAATCCTGCTGTTCTACTGGAGACCAACACGACTACTGACCTAAAACTAGGGCTTAGAGAGGATTTGAACCCAGGTCTCTGCAGTTAGAACCCAGCTCTTTAACAGCTACACCTCACTGGCTCATATGTTCATTACTATTTCTCTGCTTGTGTTCATGACCAGGGCTTGTCTACCTTGTGAGATAGCTTTGCTTATGGATCCAGAGGAGGTAGCCGTGTTAGTCTGTAGTCACA
Source organism: Eublepharis macularius (assembly GCF_028583425.1). Taxonomy (NCBI): domain Eukaryota; kingdom Metazoa; phylum Chordata; class Lepidosauria; order Squamata; family Eublepharidae; genus Eublepharis; species Eublepharis macularius. Next base: position 154,991,427 of record NC_072793.1, on the reverse strand, counting down.
AAATAGTAAAGAGTCCAGTAGCACCCTTAAGACTAACCAACTTTATTGTAGCATAAGCTTTCGAGAACCACAGCTCTCTTCATCAGAGGGGTCACACCCAGCCTGAATTGTGCACTCCACCTCTTTCATGACTTTTGCAACTGATTTGCATCTACTCCCCCCTCCCCTCCCCACCTATATATCTCTGGCCAGTTTCTTCATACCCTCTATGCATCTGACAAAGATAACTGTGGTTCTCGAAAGCTTATGCTACGATAAAGTTGGTTAGTCTTAAAGGTGCTACTGGACTCTTTACTACTTTGCTTATGGAATTCACTTAAAATCATACTAAGGCAAATTCTACAGTCTATGGTTGTAGAAATATTCTGAAAAACAGACAGCCTTTGTTTGCAAAGTCTTCACTATTAATTTATTTATGCCCTTTCTCCTCTACGAGGACCCAAAGCACCTTTCAACATTGTTCTCATCACCTCCATTTTATCCTCAGAAGAACCCTGTGAGATAGATTAGGCTGATATGATGTGACTGGCCCAAGGCCACCCAACAAGTTTCCATGGCAGAGTCAGGATTTGACCCCAGATCCTAGTCTGATATTCTACCCACTGCATCAAGAAAGAAAAGCCTGGAAAGCGGTGTTGCTCAGTATGTAGAAGGTCCCAGATTCATAGGTTCAATTCCTGATATCTCCAGTTAAAAGGGTCAGGTAGGAGGTGACGTGAAAGGCCTACCCTAGACACTGGAGAGCTGCCATCAATCTGAGCAGACAATATGACCTTGATTAACCATTGGCCTGGTTCGGCATAAGGCAGTTTTCATGTGTCCAAAGGCATGAGACATTTTCAAATAAAGCTGGACACAGCAGTAAGCCACAACTGCGGCACAAGGAGCTTGGGCTAAATTAAAGTGTCATTGGTTGTTGTGGGTTTTCCGGGCTGTATTGCCGTGGTCTTGGCATTGTAGTTCCTGACGTTTCGCCAGCAGCTGTGGCTGGCATCTTCAGAGGTGTAGCACCAAAAGACAGAGATCTCTCATTGACACTGTCTTTTGGTGCTACACCTCTGAAGATGCCAGCCACAGCTGCTGGCAAAACGTCAGGAACTACAATGCCAAGACCACGGCAATACAGCCCGGAAAACCCACAACAACCATCGTTCTCCGGCCGTGAAAGCCTTCGGCAATACATAAAGTGTTATTGTTGGGTGAAGCACAATTTCTGGGGCAAGCAAAAACACAGAGCCTTTGAACAGGATGGAACGTACCCCCATGCATGCATGCACACACACAAGTACTCTGCAGAATAGAGAGAGGCAAGGTACCTCTGAGATCGTTTCTTTCCATAAGCCAGTGTGGTCTAGTAGATAAAGTGTCAGACTAGGATCTGAGAGATCAGGGTTCTATTCCCCATTGTGCCAAGGAAGCACACTGCATGATTCTGGGCCATTCACTCTCTTGCAACCTAACCCAACTCACTGGATAAAATGGTTAGGAGAGTGTTTTGGGTCCTCAACGGGATAATAATGGGGTATAAATATTTGAACACGCAAATAAAATAAGGCTTCTCACCCACCAAAAATTAAACACAAAGAGCGTGAGATCCTTACAAATAAAAATGATGAAATCCAAGCCCTGGTTTAGAGGTTTCTCACTAACTGGGCACCTGGCCATGCCAGACACCTGGCCAGAAATAGAGGTGAGGTACGTTTTTAAAAAACCCACAAAATCAAGGGTGTTTGAACACATGAAGCGTCCTTATACCATACCCACTGGGCCATCATTAGTCTGACGGACTCTCAAGCCAGAGAAAGCTCTTCCCTTACCCAACCTAGAAAATGTACGCGAAAAACCACACGAATGAAATTTCGCCTGGCTTAGAACTAGCGGAATGGCAGCTTTTAATTGTCACAGAAAATAAACTGATGAGTACTTGGCAAGATCCCTGCAGAGGCAGCTTTCAACCCTTCTATATAGTGGCGAGCGAGGATGGCCTTATCCCGGAGCCTGCGCCGCTGCACGCCGCCTCTCCGTGCCCTTTTCCCTGGCGTGCTCCGCTGAAGATGGTCCATGGGTTAAATCAACAGAGCGGCTGGTCCTAGAGGGATACGGAAAGTGGCGAAGGGCACCTTCCTGTCCTTCCTCCGCCCGTTCCCCTCCGCTTTCTTCCGGCGAGAAGTATCAGCTTGCAGCCTTGGCTAAGAAAGCTGCTGCTTGCAACAGGACCGGTCGGTGGCTTTAAGGTCCTGGCGATTGTCCCAAGATCCAGAGATCCCGGTTGCTCTGGGAGCAGATAAGAAGCAGGAGGAGGGTTGGAAGGAGGAGCTCATCGTGACGGTTCCCCTCTTAAGAGCTGAGCCGGGAGTGTACTCACCTGTGTGCAGGTCACCCTTTCCTATCATTAGGATCCCGTACAGAGCGAGGTAAGAAAGCAGGACGAGGAGGGAGGTCAGCTCAGAGCTCCTGTTTGGTTGTTCTTTAGCACTCCGTTATATGAAGTTGCTTTACACTAAGTCAACGCGTTGGACCCTCTAGTCCAGAATTGCCTTCTCCCTCTAACAATGCTTCCCCTGGATCTCTAGTAGAGACTGTCCCCAGCTCTGAGATCTTTTAACTGGAGACGTCAAGCATGGGGCTTGCAACCTCGGGCATGCAAAGCAGATGCAATCCCCGTGGACTGCAATCAGGGCAGCAGTGGCAGTCAGGGAGCTGAACGCTGGTATTCTGTGCCACTTTAAGTGATAGGATGCTGCCTTTCACTGAATCAGACCATTGTCCACCAGCGCTGAGAATGGTGGCAGCATTCCAAGGCCTTTTGACTCTTCTGCACAAATCATTGTAACCAGAGTTTGAAGCTAGATTTTTTTTACACACACAAATCATTGGAAGCAAATTCATTTTAAAAATAATAATGGACTCTCCCTCTCAGTGAAGACCCATCCTTTAGTGCCTGTGAGAACAGAATAGGGGTGGTGGGTCTAGCAGGAGTCAGTAAGTCCATGGGGAGCCTTGGAGCAGCTCTGCCATAGTTAGGGACAAAAGTAGGGATGTCACTGAAATGGGAGGACTAAGTTGTATTTTCTAGTTATAAGTCTTGAGAGGAAGACATCAGGTTTAAAATCTCAGTCCTGAATTAGGATGGAGGCATATACTCTGAGAAATGCTGGAAAGAACAGCAGCATTCTTGGTTCTAGATAAATGGGCCTGCTGCTTAAAGGGAGTCTCCTCTCAAGCTTCTGTTTCCCCACTGGGTGGCGCGCACACTAATGCATCCCCTTTTCCTATTCATTCAATCCTATATCCTTGTCATTCTGTCTCTCCTTACCACATCTGTGTGTTTTTCCCCGTCCCCTATAATTTCTGTTTCTCTGATATCATCTTCACCATCTTTCATGCTCTCTATTAACTGTCCACATCATACAGTAATATGGAAGGTATTCAGCATCTTACCTATCCAACCACCTGCTCCAAGATGTGCAAAAAGAGCTGAAGTAGCATTTTCATTAGTGATTCCATGTGTTGTAATGTGTAGAATGGTGGGCTTGGATGGGGTTGTGGAAAAGTGGTTGTGAAAACCAATTTTCACAACATCCCTGCATGGTAGGTCAGGCCAAGAGATGATAAATTGCTGCAGGCTACCCAGTAAGCTTCACAGCAAATGTGAATCCTGGTGTCTGGAAGTCATCACACCACGGTGCCTGTTTCCCTGGATGCCACTATCTAGTTCAGGCATTCTGTAAAATGGCAGACTTTTCACAGATCCAGAGGAGTTAGCTGTGTTAGTCTGTAGTAGCAAAATAGAAAAGAGTCCAGTCGCACCTTTAAGACTAACCAATTTTACTGTAGCATAAGCTTTCAAGAATCACAGTTCTCTTCATCAGATGTATCTGACGAAGGGAACTGATTCTCGAAAGCTTATGCTACAGTAAAATTGGTTAGACTTTTCACAGTTCATCATACTACACTTCTGGCAGCCTCCATCTTTTGTGGATGGCATTTTGAAGCTCAAATTGTTTCTGTTGCCCTTCATTCTGTTGGAATCCTTTTTGGGGTGGCTAAAACTAAACACAGAACTTCACACCTGAGTGCAATACCTTTCATGTGAGCTCATAGTGTAGTCTACACCTTTCTTAAGCATCAGATTGCCAGTGCGACAGCGGTTTTCTTGTGAATGTGGTTCTACCAAAATCTTGGTTGGAAACTATTTTTGTACATTCTTGCACTTAGTAAAAATTGAATTCCATTTGCAGTTCCAAGAGTCCGGAGAGGAATAAAAAGAAATGGAGGAGCAGGACCTGACAAGACCCAAAGCAAAAGAGACACTGGAGGCAGATCCTCCCATCATCCATGCCAGGGAAGCTGAAGATGTTCCAGCTGAAACAGACACACAGGAAACTGAAAGGGCGCCAGATGAGGTGGCTTTGCTAGACACTAAGCAGACAACCACTGGAGAGCCTCCACAAAAAGCTCAGCGGGTACCTGATGAGGTGGTCTTGCGAGAGGCTAGTCAGGCACCAGAGGAAAGGGGGCAGCAGCACCAAGAGATCCAGCAGCAGGACTTCCAGAAGGCAGCCAAATCCCGGAGGAAACCACTAGTGCCTACCCGTTGGGATAATACTAAAACGTTTCCAACCTCTTTCCAGAGAATAGCTGATGCCATCCACTGGTCTGAAGAAGACAGGGCAACTCAAACTCCAACAGATCTCAACGGAAAAACTATGGAAGCTTGTGACAGCCTAGGCTCCTCCAGGCAAGCGAAGGATGAGCCCTTGGAGGGGGATGCTGTCAGTCTGGAACTACGGCGCCAGCAGTTCAGGCAGTTCTGCTACCTGGAGGCTGAGGGCCCCCAAGAAGTTTGCAGCCAGCTCCAGGACCTTTGCTATCGATGGCTGCAGCCAGAGAAACACACAAAAGAGCGAATCTTAGAGTTCCTGATCTTAGAGCAGTTCCTGGCCATATTGCCGCAGGAAATGCAGCTCTGGGTCAGGAAGCAAGACCCAGAGACCTGCGTCCAGGCCGTGACCCTGGCGGAGATTTTTGCCTTGAAACTGCAAGAAAATGAGAGATGGGACCAGCAGGTGAGTGTGACTTATAGTGAGAATTCTGGCTAGCCAAGTAGCAAAATCGGCACAGCTGTGGGATTGTAGACCTGGGCCCTATTTGTAAATTTGGAATAATTCTTAGAAGACTAACTAGATTGGATTGGAAACCCAGTCCCATTCTGTAGTAGGGCTTTTAGCTGGATCAGGGGCTGCTCCTGGTTAAATGTGAGGGTGGCCGTTTTCCTTCTTAACCCTGTTGCTGTTACCTAAACCCGTGTCCCTGCTTTCTGATTCAGGTCCCAGGCCCATTTGCAAAGGTGGCAGTGAATTTCTCCAAGGCAAACCCCTTGAAACTGCAGCTGTACATGGTGGCCATGCAAGAGGGTGAAAGAATAGCCAGTTTGCTGGGTAAGGATGGACTGCGCACTTGATTCATGTTACGGAGTTCTCGGGGAGTAAGAATAAACCTTGCTGGGCCCTATAGAAAAGGTGCTGGGGAGATGGTGGGTAGCCACCACCACCCAACATACTTTGGGGCATCCAGAACAGCGCAGTAGTTCATGGTATCTGCCAGGGCCTCCATCTCTTTATTTAAAATAGTTTTATCTCACCTTATCTCCTTAAGACTCAAGGTAGCTATAAAAGCAACAAGAAGTTAGAAACCTGTGAAAACAATATGACAGTCAATCCATGATGAGAACAGCTTACAAGATAAAAACACACTCCGAATCATTTCCAAATGACCTGTGAAATAAAACCATTTGACAAGCCTCCCTGAATGCAAAAGTGAAGGCACCCTCCATACCCTCTCCAGTAAGCCTTTCCAAAGGACCAGCCCCGCCACAAGAAAAACCTGTAACCTGATTGTTGCCACAGACAGTCCTAAGAAAGTTCACTGCAGCAAGAAGGCTGTCCGAAGAATACCAGGGAGGTGCAATTTGATAAGGATGGGGGCCCTAGGCTGCTTAAAGGTAGTCACCAGCACTTTGAATTGTTATGAAACAATGCTGAACATTCCAGCAGGGGATATTGCGCTCTGCTGCTCTTCGTGATCCAGCCCACACGCACAGATGCTAATTGCTAGATTGAAAGCCAGAATTCAAAATGCTGGCTCTTACTTTTAAGGCCCTAAATAGCTTGGGGTCAGATACTTGGAGGATCATCACCTCCTTTACTGTGGCCAACCTGCACAGGTCTTGTGGAGCGAGCTGAAGGGCAAGAGCCAAAGAGCTCTTATCCCTTAGCTCACAACCTGTAGTCTTGAGTGAGTTGGTCCAATGGGACTCCAGGCCAGCTCTTGCATTGGTCTGAATTTTCATTTTGTTCTTGGTTATTTGTTTGCCTCATTATATTTTGTGAGGTTTTCTTGCAAGCCACTTTGGGTTCTGCTGGGGAGAAAACTAGGAGATGAATACATCAAAATAAATGAATTAATTCTTCCAGCAGGTGATGTCCAAATGAGTGAGAATGAAGAAGAGAATATTCAGTTGGAAAGACCAGAGGAAATAGTTCACAATCGGATGAAACTGGGAAAAGGCAAAGGGAAAGTTTTCCTGTTTCCCAAGACAGAAGGGATGTCTGGAAGTAAGCAAGCAGCAGAAGACTATGAGATTCCTGAAATGGAAGAGGGGTCTGGAAATCAGCTGCATCAGGGAAACCACCCAGAACAGGCAGTGGGAAAAGCTTTTCTTTGTGAAGGGGATACAAGTTTAAATGAAAGCACTTTGCAAAAAGGGATTGAGACAGGGAGGAGAAAGGGGGCAGGAATAGACAATGGGAAAAGCTCCAATGAGAGTGCTGACCCACTTAAAAACTTGAATGCCCAGACTGGGAAAAAGCCATACAAATGCACCTATTGTGGGAAAATCTTCAACCATGCCTCAGCCCACCTGGTTCATGAAAGAATCCACACAGGAGAGAAACCATATAACTGCTTGGAGTGTGGGCAGAGCTTCAGTCGGAGGTCACACCTTACCAGACACCACAGAATCCACACGGGAGAGAAACCGCACACCTGCTCTGAGTGTGGGAAGAACTTCAGTCGGAGATCGCACCTGATTGAGCATGAGAGAACCCACACGGGAGAGAAGCCATTTGCATGCTCCATCTGTGGGAAAAGCTTCAATTACCGGTCCCTTCTCAAAGAGCATGCAAGGATCCACACAGGAGAGAAGCCATATAAATGCTCAGACTGTGGGAAGAGCTTCAATCGGAGAGAGAGTTTTATAATTCATGAGAGGACACACACAGGAGAAAAGCCATATGAGTGCCTAGACTGCGGGAAGAGATTCAGTCAGCGATCAAACATTACTGCCCATGAGAAAATTCACACAGGAGAGGGAAAATATAAGTGTTCAGAATGCGGGAAAAGTTTCTGCAATTCTGCTGGCCTCCTTAAACACCAGAAAATCCATACAGAGGAAAAGCCATGATAAAACATGTTCAACAGTAGAAAAAGCCTCTCCTTGGTGATCTAGTTTGATTAAGAGCCAGTTCAAATGTGCAGGAGTGAGGACACCAGGTGGTCTTTGCAGGACTGTGCCACTTCAGACGGCAGGTGACAGGTCATGTAACTGAGGGCACACCCATGTTAACAAGAAAAACAAACACGCATGTGGAAAGTTAGCGTTTCAGGGAGAGAGGTTTTAGCCTAGCCACTTCCTTCACAGGAAGAGTAGCATCCTAGGCTTGTACCATGGTTTTTCTGCCTATTCAAATCCAAAGTTACTCAAAGGAAAGGCCTGTTAGTAGCCTGAGGTTAAACCATGGGAAGGAAATCATGGTAGTAAAACGGTTCACAATGGAATGGAGAGAAGAATAGCAGCAGTCTAAAGTCCAATATTTGTACTTGTTTTTTAAAAGCCCCAAACTGTAGAAACACCTTGATCCAGTTCCACTGATCTTGTGCCCCTCATGGTGTTCCACTATCAGATGTGGAAGACAAAAATCAGCGCACACAACCCATGCTGCAGTGTGAGAACCCAGGCAGATCACTGATGCTATTGACTTTGGTGGGACTAGACCCTTCCCTGATAGTTCCCAGACCAGACAGTCTGGTACAGGTGCTGAATGTGGATTGAAACTGTCTAGGTGTTTTTCACCTTTCTAACTATGCACTAGAAAAATAGCAATGAATGTACCTGAGCTATTGAGAAATTCTGTTTCGTGTCTACATATGCAATTTCCATTAGATATATGATATCCATGTCTGTCCTGATTGCACTCTCCTTTTGTGTGTCATGTTTGTGTCCCCACATGCTGGGTTTAGGTATGAACACATCCTTTCTCCACAGTTTGTGAGTGAGTGGTTGAGAGGTGGGCAGCTGCCTGCACATGATGGCATGCCACACCTTTCCTTTAAACCCCAGTCACTACCTTTCCACCCCTAACCTCATTTTATATACCCTCTGTCAAGCTTACCTGTTTTCATTACAAATACAATCCTCCAAAATAAAAGGGGCGGGGGAATCATTCCAACTGCAAAAACACATGGAGGTGCCCTAAGGAATGGGGCTGGTATGTTTTTGTCACACCTGAGACTGCCTTCTGAACCAGCCTTTTGTGTGTGTATTATATGCTGTCAAGTCACTTCTGACTTATGGCGACCCTATGAATGAAAGGCTTCCAAAATGTCCTGTCATTAACAGACTTGCTCAGATCTTGCAAACTGAAGGGCGTGGCTTCTTTTACTGAGTCTTTTCCGACTGCCTTCCACTTTTCCTAGCATTACTGTCTTTTCCATGAGTCCTGTCTTCTCATTATGTGACCAAAATACAATAGCCTCAGTTTTATCTGTTAGGGAGAATTTGGGATTGTTTTGATCTAAAACGCACTTACTTGTCTTTTTGGCCATCCATGGTATCCGCAAAACTCTCCTACAGCATCATATTTCAACTGAATCAATTTTCTTCCTGTCAGCTTTCTTCACTGTCCTGCTTTCACATCCATACACAATAATGGGGATTGCCATAGTGTGTATTATTTTGATCTTGGTCCCAAGTAACACATCCTTATCCTTAAAGATCTTTTCTAGCTCCTTCATGGCTGCCCTTCCAAGTCCGTCTGATATCTTGGTTGCAGTCTGCCTTTTGGTTGATGACTGAGCCAAGGAACAGAAGATCTTTAACCATTTCAGTTTCTTCATTATGAACCTTAAAATTGCATGATTCCTCAGTAGTCATTACTTTTTTCTTCTTGATGTCCAGCTGTAATCCTGCTTTGGCACTTTCTCCTTTAACCTTCATTAGTAGTCATTTCAAGTCTTCACTATTTTCTGCAAGTAACGTGGTGTCATCTGCATATCTCCAATTGTTAATATTCCTTCCACAAATTTTCACTTTACCTTCTTCTAAATCTAGTCCAGTTTCCCTTATGATATGTTCTGCATATAGGTTGAAGAGATAGGAAGATAATATATCCTTGTCTGACATCTTTGCCAATTGGAAACCATTCTGTTTCCCCCTATTCTGCCCTAACAGTAGCCCCTTGTCCAGAGTACAAATTGTGCATCCAAACAATCGGATGTTGTGGCACATCCATATCTTTTAACACCATCCATAGCTTTTCATGATCCACACAGTCAAAAGCATTGCTGTAATCTATAAAAAAGGATTCTGAAATTCTCTGGTATGCTCCACTAGCCGCTGCAAATTTGCAATATGATCTCTAATGCCTCTTCCTTTTCTGAATCCAGCTTGAACATGTGGCATATCTTGTTCCATATATGGTAAGATTCTTTGTTGTAGAATTTTGAGCATCACTTTGTTTGCATGGGAAATGAATGCAATGGTCTGATAGTTACTGCTGTAATGTTTGGCATCTCCTTTAGATTGAGCATTTGCAGCCTGTGGGCCATTGTTTTGTTTTCCATATTTGTTGACATATTCTTGTTAAGATTTTGATGAGCTTGAAATAGCTCTGCTGCTATACCATTAACTCCTGGTGATTTGTTTCTCCCAATTTCTTTGAGTGCAGCTTTCACTTCACTTTCTAAGATTGTAGGTTCTTTATAAAAAGATTCTTCTTTGAAGGAATCTGTCATCCTTCCATCTCTTCTGTATTGCTCTTCAGTGTATTGTTTCTATCTTTATTTTGTCCTAATCAGGTCTGGTATTTCCGTGTTGATCTTTCATCAACCCTAGCTGTAGTGTGAATTTCCCTTTGATTTCCTGCATTTGCAGAACACATCTCTGGTTCTTCCTTTTTTGTTGTTCTCTTCTATTTCTTTCCATTGGTTATTATAAAAGTTCTGCAAGCTGCATTTTAGAATTCTGATTCCAATCTTTTACTCCTCTGTAATCTTCTCAAATACCCACCAAGAAACACCGTCTGATAAATTCATTGTAGCAGGAGAATGTAGCATTCTAGTAAATGGTTCAAGCAGGGTAGATGACAGAATAGTCATCTTAGGTAACCTTTGGATGGTGATGGACAGTACTCATAGGTGGAGAAGGGAAGAATGGAAAGATGATCCAAACGTGGCATCCTGCCCTTTTTTCCTTCCCCTTCACCTAATTCCCTCTCCAGCATGGACTGGCAAAATGTATCCTAATAAAAATATCTTTGTCCTGAACAGGATTCCCAGGGAAGTGTGTGTTTTCTAGGACACCAGAAGTGGAGTGGGAGAATGTTCTGTCCTCTGATTGGGAGCCTCTCTTAGAAGCAAAATTGCATGTTTAGGAAACAAAATTGATTCCTTTGCATTTCAGACCTCTGGGTTGCAGGAAGTATTTCATCTGCCTGCACCGCTGGGTGGGTCATCATGACAAGACAAAATGCACCAAGTGTTTAAGAGCCATCTGTCACATTTTTATCCCACCCTTCCTCCAAGGAGCTCTGGTTAGCATACATGATTCACACTCCCTCCAATTTATCCTTGCAATTCCATGAGGTTGATTAGGGCCCATCATGGCCAAGTGGGGTTTAGAACTCAGGTCATACCAATCATAGCTCAACAGATGCTCTATACCAAATTGCCTCTCAAGACAAAGTGCTTGGAAAATTTGTATTTATTTTGCCTAGGGTTGAAAAAATGTTTCCTACCAGCATCAAATATTCAAGAGCCAGCAGAAGCTTGTCAGATGCTGTTGTTCAGTGGCCGAGCAGCTGGTTAGAAGGTGGAAGGTCCTAGGTTCAATCCACGGCATCTCCGGTTAAAAGGATCAGGTAAAGTGTGATGTTAAATACCCTGGAGAGCTGCTGCCAGTCTGGGTAGACATTACTGCCCTTGATGAACGAGTGGACTTACTTTGATTCAGTAGAAGACAGCTTCATGTGTTCAAATGTGCTTGTGATAACTCACATCCAAAATCCAAGTCACTTTTTAAAAAATAACCACTTTTTGACCTCATAAGTACCCTTACATGCTGACCATTCTGTCAAGCTACCATCTGTAACAAGCCTTCCTAGATCACTAGTTAAGCTGAAGAGTAAGGTGAAAGCCTTTGGGAGCAGGGAAAACCTTTTGAGGGAGGCAGCAATATAAAGTTCACACATCCCACAAAGGGAAGATGTTCTGGAGGTAAAAGCCTAGGTAAAGTAGAGAACACATGATGCTCTGTGAGAGTGGAAATAAAAAGAGGGTTTCTTGAGACTTGAGGTACAAGTAAGTAAGGAGGAGCTGAACTAAAGGTTCAAACGCAAAGGTTTAAGAAGGGTTGTAACAAACATGGCAAATCATTGCAATCTTTATCCTTTCCCGGTAGCCACTAAGAGCCAAGCTACAAGTAACACCTGACACAGGTTGGACACTTGTCAGCTTACCTCAAGTTTTGATGGGAAATGTAGGCATCCTGGTCTTACAGCTTGGCTCTCCGTTTAATTGAAGTTTACAGAACCCCCACCCCCCCACACACCCAGCGGAGGGGAAGGGGGGCACCCGGCGAGAGCCCAACGCCTGCACTCCCTTCCTGACTGCATGTTCTCCTTCCCATAGACTGCCACTCTGTAAACTTCAATTAAATGGAGAGCCAAGCTGCAAGACAAGAACGCCTACATTTCCCATCAAAACTTGAGGGAAGCTGACAAGCGTCCAACCTATGTCAGGCGTCACTTGTAGCTTGGCTCTGAGTCTTTCTTCCAACAGAGGGCACTGCTTGTTTCCTGACAGCTAGAGGAGAGGGCTTTTCAACGACCAGCGGAAGGGATGATCTTCCTGGGTTGTTCAAAGGCTGTCCGCTGGTGCGCTTTGTAACCCCACGGCGAAGTAAGGACAAATCTTCAGCTTATGGCGAGCAGGGGAACAGATTCTTGTGAAGCGGAGCATTATGGGAAGTGTCTTTGACGAGACCCCGCTTGTATTGAAGTAGCTTTTCCAAATGCATGCATAAAAATGCCTTCAGGAGGTGTGCCAGGACAGAGGAGACATTCACTCGAAGGATACTGGAAAATTGAAGGGTAGAGGGACCCACCAGAGGCTGCGGTTTCTTTCGTCTCTGAAAGGGAGCGGCTGGCGAGGTTTTTCGCGGGAGGGGATTTGGTGCGGGGAGGAGGCTGGGGGGTCTACGAATGGCGACTTTCCGTGGAGGGTGGAGGGCGCCTCCGTGTCCAGAGGCGACGTGCCTCTGAAGGGATACCTGCCGCTAGAGAGCAATGGCGAGCGGAGACCGTCGCCTCTCCCTTGGGGGCTTCCTGGGGCCGCTGAACTAGATGGACCCGCTCGGGCTGACCCAGTAGGGCCCTTTGGTTGCTGCTGATGGCGATTTCTGTTGCTGCTTCCTTAAGGCCGCCTGTTGGTTAAGGGCGTAAGTATGACAAGACATTTGGGGAGGAGATCAAGGGACAAGACTGATTTGCATCCACAAAAACCAGCGGATTCTTCAATGGTTCCAATTTCCCCACAGCACAAGCCCACTAGATTTGACCTTTTCAGCCACCTTTAACTCCCATCTGCGATTTTTATTTATTTTGTTTCTATTGTTTATAGTCTGCCTTTCTCACTGCCCCTCAAGGCAGATTACGAAATGTAACTCAATACGATCAACGGCTAGGACATTCAATCAACAAAGCAGTAGGGAATGGGTTGTAGATATTTGAAAACAAGCAGAAATACGAATACAGAGCTGAAACAATTCTAAAAAACATAAGCTGTTTGACGTGACATATTAAATGACATGGGAACGACCCAGTAGGCGCAATCTTAGTGCAACAGACAGTACACATTGATATAGTCTACAGTCCCTGTCCCTTTCTACCAAAGAATCTCTCTCAACCATTTCTCTATAACACAGTCCTCTTACCGGTGTAAAAAAACCCTCCTAAATATTTCAGTTTTGCATAGAGGGTGGGAGCTTTCCTGATCTCATCAGGCAGGCAGGCCATTCCATAAGGTGGAAGCCACCACAGAGAAGGCACGTGTAAAGGCAGCAGCTGATTTTGCCAATTTGCAGGGTGATATCTGCAGAAGACCCTGTTCAGATGCGCAAGAGAGGCTGCCATGGCGGACGAGAGGGACAGTCACTTTCTATCATTTATTATTTATTTCTTTAAAACATTTCTATCCTACCTCTCCACCCAAATAGGGCCCCCAAGATGGCAAATATCAAAACCTTAAAACATTTGAACACTAAAATAGCATTTAAAACAATATATAAAATAATTCAGTAAAAACATATAAACATACACACAACATCAAAATCAGGGAGGAGGGTCAATAACAGTTATTGAGGATACGGCAAACAAAGCAAAAGTTTTCACCTGCAAACCGAAGACAATATCATCTGTTCATCTATCCTATCCTTCCAGGCACATACTTTTCTTTCTTTTTTATTTTTAATCCATCTCTCTTTATGAGAGCCAGTGTCAGAGTCAGACTAGGATCTGGAAGAACCAGGTCCAAATCCCTGCTCTGCCATGAAAGTTTGGTGGGTGACCTTGGGCCAGTCTCACACTCTCAGCCTAAGCTACCTCACAGGGTTGTTGTGAAAATAAAGTGGAGAGAAAGAAGCCACCTTAGTTGCCCACTTGGGAGAAAGGTGGGCTATAAAAGAAGTAAATGTATATATATATATTTTAAGTGGCTATGCCAGTTCAAACCTGTCAGCAAGCCAACATTCTTTCAATCGCAGCCTGTCCAAACTTCTCTCCAATGCAGAGGCAACAACATTAGCCTACTCTGCAGGGATGGCAGGACTAGGGAGGATGATAGGATACATTATTATGTATAGATCTTTAAAGTGCTGCATGAAATTAAAACTAATAACTTTTTCACTGTGTGAGAAAGAACTTCTGCTTTGAATGAATAAAGACTGTAGAATTAACTGCCAGAGGATGCCACCAGGATAGGGGACTGGACAGATTCATGGAGAATAGGTCCATTGATGGCTGCTAGCCATGGCAACTAAAGGGGACATCCATGTTCAGAGGCAGCAACCTCAGAATAGCAGTGTTAGGAAGCAACGTCAGGGAAAACCTTGGCCTCTATGCCATGGCTGTTGGGCAACTGGTTGGCCACTGTGTGAAATAAGATTCCTTACTTAGATGGGCCTGATCCAGCAAAGGACTACTTAAGTTATTATGCTCTAACAAAAATAAATGCTGTCTCCAAACAGTCTTTTTTAAAAAAGAGAATGTTAAAAAGAATATTCAAGTAAGAACATTTTTCTTGAGGAATCTTTTTTCTGTGTTTTCTTTAGGCATATTATTTTTCCCCAAAGGAATAGATGGGAGGATAAAAGTGAAGGAAAGGAGAGAAAGGGAGACGCCCTTCAAATGACAATTTTTTGGCAAGTGATGTCTGGGCCTATACGCTTTCTCTGTTGTGCCAAATAGTAATTGTGAGATTTACATCTGGAAAATGGCTTATGGGGAGGGGCATAGAACTGCAATGCAATTCCCCTTCCCCACATTTGCTGTTTGAGAAATGTAGATTGGATGTAATATGGCCCTAAGCATGCCTTTTAACCCCTTTTTTGTCACCCTTTCTTTGCATTAGGGTTTCAAACAACCTGGAGAAAAAAATCCTGCCCCTTTAATACAGGCTTAATAGGATGTTATTTACCAGATAATGTTATTACCTCTATGCCATGAAAAGCTTCACCTCCTCATTTCCGCACATTCTCTGGTAAAGGGATGGGACACTTTTTATCCAGGTTGTTGGCAATCCTACTTGGCAATCATGATGCTGATGCAGTTTTCAGTATATACAAGAGAAAGACCACACATGTAGTTCCATCTATAAAATACGAACTGCAGGTTCATGCAGCCTTGGTTTGCCTTGGGTCATGTGTTTAACTCTTCAACTTCCACTTGGTTTCACTATTGGAAATACAGCTTCCTGCTTTGTTGTTAGCATTTTAAAGGAAAACATTGTGTTTTAAAGGATGCTTCTCCTTAAAAATGCTAAGAACTGTTAAACCCCTCTGCCTTCTCAGCATTTTCCTGGGACAAACTGAGAGACCACGTGAGCCTGCACTTCATCTCTGTTTGTGTGAGCCAAGCTTATGAAGAAAGGTGGAATTACATTCCATTCTAGCCTTTGTGTGGGTTTTTGTCTCATTTGTGTTCTCTCTGAACTGTATTCTTGATCCCTCTTACACCATTTACTACCATAGGGGTTTCAGGTGGGTAGTTGTGTGACAGCAAGGTCCAGTAGCACTTTGAAGAACAACAAGATTTTCAGGGTATAAGCTTTTAAGAGCCATAGCTTCCTTCGTCAGCTACTTTTAAGGTGTAACAAGGAGCTACTGGAATCTTACCATAAGGATTTTAAACTTGATTAATCTGAATAGGTTTAAAGCAAACGGGCTCTCCCAAGAAAGCAATTCGTATTGTTTTAGTTGCTGCTCTATCTCAGGGGCACTGTAGCTTTTAAAATATATTGGTATTTTATTTATTAGTGATTATTTTCAGTTGTTTTTAAACAAGCCTTACTATATTTTAAATCACACTAGAACTTTTAGCTTGGGTAAAGATGACATAGTGACCCTAATGACATAGAAATGTTTTAAATAAGATTTTTTTAAAACACACACACGCAGGACGGGTGACACCACAATGATTTTTAGTCTTCCCTTTCCAGGAGCTGGTCCCTTTGTTGGAAGTAGCTGTGTACTTCACTGAGAGGAAGGGGTAGTTCTACTGGACCCAGGGCAAAAAGTGACCCGCAAGAACATTATGCAGGAAATCCTCAAGAATGTGGCCTCTCTAGGTAAGGAGTCTTCTACCTTTAGTCCTTCCAAACAAGGGATTGCTGAAATGTCCTCAGTCCCTCTTTATCAGGAAATATCTGCCTTTGCATACAGCCTATCCTTATGCCCATTTATTCAGGAGATCCACTGGTCAATGGAACTTACACCCCAATATAGGCGCATAGGATCGCAGTCTTTGATAACTTAAGGAGAGATGGGCCATTGCTCTGTAGTGAAGTACGTTCTAAATGCACATGAATAAAATCCCATATTCTATCCCCGGTATCTGCTTAAAAGAATCCTAGATAGCATGGCTGGCAAAAGCTCCTGCTTGAGCTCCTGCCTGTCAGAGCTGATAATATGATACTGTACTCGATATATCTGGGCCAATAGCCTGGCTTCTAATTTCGTTATAGTATAGCAGTTGGATTAGGATGAGGGAATCTTGGATTCAGATTTCATAATCCATGTAGTGTAGTGGATAGAATGTCAAACTAGGACAGTTCAAATCCCCACTTGGCCACTAAAAATTACTGGCTGATCTTGGGCCAGCCATTCCCTCTCTCTCAGCTTAACCTACCTCACAGGGTTATTGTTGTAGGAATAAAGTATGTTTACGTCCATTCATATGTTTTTATTGAATTATTATATATATACTTTATTTTAAATATTTTTAATGCTGAAATGTTTTAATGTTTGATATTTGACCACCTCCGTGACCCTATTTGGGTGGGAAAGTGGCATAGAAATATTTTACATAAATTAAATAAGCAAATAAATAGTTTCCCATGATACCTACATTGAACAAAATGACAAATTGAGATTCCTTCTCTTGCTACAAACCAGGGTTCCAAACTATGAGTTGGTGCCTGAACAGTACATGCTTATAACTTTTATTTAAATATTTTATGCCACTTTTGCCCCCAAAGCAACTTACAGAAATTATTTAAGCACATTAAATTAATCAGTATCATTTAGACAAATGAGACAGACAAACAAACAAAAAATCCCATTGGATTGGGTCCTAATTTGCTGGACTGGCTGTCATAGGTTCCAGACTGTGAGCTTTGAGCCAAGAGCCCTTTGGGTGTTGTTCAAGGGCCCAGACATCTGGCCGGATCCAGACTTTGGCATACCTACAGACAGGAAGGAGGCAGAAGCTCAGCCAGATGTGATGCAGCTGGCAAGATATTCCCAAAAGGTCTAGCCAAATGATATATATGATGTGATTTGAATTGGGGGTGCCATGACCCAGCTTGCAGTCACACATAAGAGAATCACCAGCAGATTCGCCCACTGCTTGTAAAGACTCATGAGCTCTATGAGAGAGGAGGAAGGGCTTCAGGCTTCCCTTGTGTGCTATTTTCCCAAGAGGAAACAGTCACAGGAGGGCCATGTTTGCCCTTTTCTCAGGCTCCACCTGTCCTGGGATCATGTGCCTAAGGACACGTGAAACCTAAGAAAGGGGCAAACAGCCCACACACAGAGAGAACCTTTTCTGATTGGGAAAACAGCATGGAAGGGAATCCTGAAGCCCCTCCTCCCCTCTCACAGTTGTTCACAAGCCTCTGCAAGCAACAGGCATGGCAGGTGAGTCCCCTGATGATACCTGTCCATGATCTGGGTAAAGGGGCTTAGTTTTCTATTGCCTCATGCTCCCCTTTCCGCTTTATAGTACACATAGGCAATGGGGGAGGGGGGTATGATGCTTGTTTAGTCCTTGCTGTGGCTTTGCACACTTTATGCGGTTTGAACGTCCTTGACCTGGGTAAAGGAGGTAAATATTTTATAATTCTTTTCATTTGGTTGCATTTTTAAATAGGTGTTTAAACTTGGATTCATATAGCACTATCTTTGTGTGCATTTCAGATCCATGGACAAATGAAACAACTTTCATCTCAATGAGTTGCCCACCTTAGACTTTAAGGTTTCTTTCATGGGAAGATTTGAATGCATTTACTCCATGATTGTTCAATATAACATCTTTGTGAGAGTAATGTGTTTGATATTTTTAACAAATTCATACTTTTAACAAGTTCTTTCCCCACGAAAGAATACTTTTAAAATAATTATATACATTTTTCCTGCCTCCTTTTAGATCAACTCTGTGCATGGTCAGGCACGTTGTATTAATTTCTTATACTTATGGAGTATGAAATTGTACCATTTCCTGCAAGCAACGTGACTCCTGGCCTTTGCTGTAGGAAGCAGTTCATAGCCGGATGCTTTCTTTGTCTGAGCAGGTGATGAGCTGCTAAGCGGGGACCAGGAGGAGAGTTCTCGACAGGAGAGTCCAGATTGTGTGGAACCCCGTGGGACACTATTGGGGAGGTCCCAAGTTCCCCCACTGGGAAACAGCCATGAGAATCAGAGTGGTGCAGTGCCACAGCAGGAGAATCCCTCAGACGATACGTGGTGTAAACCCACTCCTGGTCACGAAAGGATTGCTAAATTGAACACATCATTAATTCAGCAAAGAATGCACAAAAGGAAGAAAGAGCCTGTGCATTCGGATAACGGGAAAGCTTTTACTCAAAGTTCCTGCCTTATCAGCCACCAAATAAAACATGTGGTAAGAAGGCCCTATTCATGTGCTAAGTGTGGGAAAAGCTTTAATAAGAGCTCACACCTTGCTGTGCATCAAAGAACCCACACGGGGGAGAAACCCTATGGATGTACAGAGTGCGGCAAAAGCTTCTGTAGCAGTTCTCAGCTAATTTCACACCAGAGAATTCACACTGGAGAAAAACCCTGTTTATGTATCGATTGTGGCAGGAGCTTCTATTCTGCCTCTGAACTCAGCAGACATCAGAGAATTCACACTGGAGAAAAACCCTATGTCTGTGATGAGTGCAGAAAAAGCTTTTCTAGCATCTCAGACCTCAGCAGACATCAGAGAATCCACACCGGTGAGCGATCTTATGAATGTCCAAGTTGTGGGAGAGGCTTCACCCAGAAATCACACATGATTACTCATCAGAGGATCCACACTGGAGAAAAACCATTCAAATGCCCAGAATGTGGAGAACATTTCAGTATTAAGTCAGGCCTACAAAGCCATCAGCGAGTACATACATCAGAAAAACCTTATGTATGTCTGGTGTGTGAGAAAAGCTTTGGATGGGCCTCTGTTCTGCTTAGACATCAGAGAATTCACACAGGAGAGAAACCCTATACATGCCCTAACTGTGGAGAAAGCTTCAGTCAGAGCTCTCACCTTAGCAGTCATAAACGTGTCCACATGACTGAGAAGCCTTATGCATGTGTGGAATGTAGGAAAAGCTTTAGGAGGAGCTCTGAGCTCATTGTTCACCAGAGAACCCATATGAAGGAGAAGCCATACCCATGCAGTCAATGTACAAAAAGTTTCAGTAAACACTCAGACCTCCTGGCACATCGAAGAAGCCATATGGGAGAAAAGCCCTTCTCATGCACTGTGTGTCAGAAAAACTTCATTAGAAGTTCACAGCTAATTGCACATCAAAGAATTCATACAGGGGAAAAACCTTACGTGTGCAGTCAGTGTGGTAAAAATTTCTGTTACAGCTCAAATCTGAGCAGGCACCAAAAAATCCATACTGGGGAGAAAGCCTACAAATGCTCTAACTGTGGGAAAAGATTCTCCCAGAGATCAAATCTGATCACACATCAGAGAATCCACACAGGTGAAAATCCCTACAAATGCATTGACTGTGGACAAGTTTTTAGCATTAAAACAGGCCTCCTCAACCATCAGCAGATTCATGCAGGTGAGAAATCATCTGCTCTATTCAGCAGCACAGAAGATAAATCTCAAGCATATACTAACACTGGACGTGAAAGCCTTCACTTGGAGCCCAGCAGTGCTATTAACAAAACAGAGAATTCGCTTGGGAGTGAGCAGTCACCATAAACACTGTGCTGTTGTGTAATCTGCATGGGGTAGAAACCATAAGCTGTTTGTCAGCAGAGCACAACAGAAAAGCTTGAGATGGAACTGAGATGGAATTGCATATAGAGTCCCTATAGAAGGGGGAGACCTGGAAGTGCCAAGTTAGAAATATCAGCTAGCAGCAAAGCACACACACAAAACCCCTAAACTAACAGGCTGATCACTGTGGAAAGTCATCTATAGATTGGATACAAGCACAAAAAAAGTTTCTAGTAGGCACCAAGCAGGTGCACAGGCGCACAGAGAACTTCTGATGATCATCTCAATAGATACACAGCTCTGCAAGGGATAAAGCAATCCATCAAGAAAGAATTTTCCATGTGGTCTAATCACGGGACACTTTTTCTTAGCTCTTAACCAATATGTTCTAGCATAATTTGATGTATTTCTTGAACCATCTGGATTTTTCTTTTCCAAAATTAAACTTATTCCACATGTGCAGGTATCTCTGTTGCAGTTTCCGACTAGGTGATTTGTTTTTGGCACTGTAGAATCAGGATGGTGCAAGTTAATCCAGCATTTCTCAAGGAAGGGAGGAGTTGTTATAAGTTGTAAGTTATTTACCAATAAGGAATCCTTTTGCTGTCTCCAGCATGAAGTCCTTTCCAATCAAGGGGTGAGATTGCTTAGAACTTGGGTCAGGGCTTTTGGACTTGTGGCCCTGTGGAAACATTTGCCACCTAAAACCTGAACATGTAAACCATGTACAGGTAATACAAACATTTTTACACCAGCTTACTTTTAAAGCAACTGATATGGCTCTTACTGCACTGTCTTCAAGACACTAGAGAATGGATGCATTTTGGAAGAGGGTGCATGGCAGGCATCTGCAGTAGCAGAGGGGAGGGCTTGTCCACAAAAATGTAAATAAAATTGGGTGTCCAAGGATGGCTAACGTTTGAGAACAACTGGATTATCTAATTAGAGGGTTTGTGTGAGGGGGGAAATCCTGTTTTAAACTCAATCTTCACGTGGCCAGGGGAGGAGAACATGGTATAGTCCTCTCAGGACTGTAAAACGTGAGAACGCAAGGGTGCAGATTGCATGTTTGAATGCTTTTCCATGCATAAAAAAATTAGTGCATAGAAGCTAGCCTAATGAGGCAAAGGCCAAGCAAGAGTGCTTGCCTTCCTTAAGCAAAGAGTGCTAGGTATGAGAGAGCACGCACACTCGTGTGGCTTGCATTCTGCAGTGAAAGTCTCCATTAGTGAATTCTGGCATTCAGCTCTTGCCAAAAGATTTCTGGAGGATACCAGAATCCAGCTTGGGTCCAGAAATAGTCAAGTTAGCTCTGGCCCCCATTCCACACGCCCATCCTGAAGGCTATCACCAATCCCACAAACAAGGGCTGGGCACTCTCAACATGAGTAGCTATGAACAAAACTCAACAACTCATGATTATTCTGGATTCTGAATGTTTCCATTGCTCAGCCACCCCTACAAATAACAACAACCACAACTGTGCTTATATACTGCTCTCCTACACAGATTAGTGTCTCACCCAGAGTGGTGAACAAAGTCAGTGTTATTATCCCCACAATACAGCTGGGGAGCTTCAGCTGAGAGGAGTGACTTACCCAAGGCCTCCTACTGAGCTCATGGCAGTAGTGGGATTCGAACCAATAGAGTGTTGATTCGCAGTTTAACCACTCATAGCTTAGCCACTCTACTAACTCTGTTAGCTATGTTTGTGTGAAAAGACTCACAGCAAGCAGCACCAGGTACTTCTAGAGGAACAATTTAGGAGGTCAGGCTTTACTTCTACACTGTTCACAAATGCTGTGCTAAATAAAACAAATGACAACCCGAACTAAATACCTGTTGCTCTTTAGAAAAGACTGCATCACATAGGGCTGTTTATGGCTGGAGACCTGATAGAACTATTTGAGAATCTGTTCTGATGCCAAGGACAATGCTGGGTCCAGACAGGCCTTCTTCTTTACATCTCATTCTGTTTCCCTATTGCACCCAACATTAATGAATGCTGATGATGAGCAAGCATTTTAGTGTTCTCTGAAGAAATCAGAACTTCACACCTTGATGGCAGAGGAGACAAACAACAGTGGGGAGAGGCACCCAAAACTTTCCCAAAATTGGCAGGTAAGATTTTCTTCATACAGAGGCATTGAAAGCAAAAGAGAGCCAAAGGAGAGAAGTAGTTTGGTAAATATACTGTGGGTTTGGATGGCAGGGGAGGAAGAGCCTGTGGCTCAGTGTTAAAGCGGAGATCCTACATGTAGATGGTCCCAGCATTTCCAGCCAAAGGAGCTTAAGCAGCAGGAGGCAAGAAAGAACACCCCTAAGATCCCTGAGAGCCACCCGTAAGCAGAGAAGACGGCAATGATAGATGGGCAAAGGGCCCAACATGGTACAACCAAGGCAGTCTCCTATAGTCAGTGTTTCAAATCTCATTTCAGCCATGATCTCTCCAAGGAACCCCAGCTCAGCCACCAGTTCCCAGCCCCTAAAGCATAGCAGACCTATCCTATACCCCTCCCCAACCCACTGAATAATTGCTGTATGATTTTTATTAGAAGACAAAAGTATAATCTATTATGCCCCCCCAAGCGGGTTTTGGTTGTGTGGAAAGTGCCATTGAGTCATAGCTGACTTATAGCTCGGGTTTTCAAAAGTGACAACAGTGGTGGTTTGACATTACCTGCCTCTGTAACCTTGGTCTTCATTGGAGGTCTCCCATCTAATTATTAACCAAGGTTGACCCTGATTAGCTTCTGAGATATGATGAGATCAGGCTCGCCCCGGCTATCCAGGTCAGGGCCCAGAGAGTTTTAACTCAGCAAAATCCAGTGCTTTTTAACACACAATTTTAAAAGAAAATATGAGCATGAACTAACCTGATATCTCTTTAGATTACAAATCATTTGGTTTTCCTGACTGAATCTCTGTGTCTCTCCTCTCCACTCACTGTAGCCCATGTCCACAGTGGGCAAAGTTGCCTGACAGCCGAGCAGGCTTGTGGGAGAGATTGTGGATGTGGATCAGATTGTGTGCCACAAAGGAGGAGGGAGAGCAACAAGGGGATAGGGGAGAGGCCAAGGCCAATATAGTAGAAATGATACAGTTGAAAGTCTTGTGCAACGAAAGCCATGCAATATCTTCTTTGAACATCTACCAGAACAACACAAAATAAGGTGCAAGCTTTCAGGCGCCAGAACTCTTTGCAAGGGTGTGTGCGCATTTTTAAAAAAAAAATCTGAGACAGAAAAAAATGCTTCAGTAAAAGGATAGGAATGTTTTACATAAACTAGAAGGCCACTGATTCCCCTGCTTTCTACCACATTAAGAAACGGTCACATGTGTGGAATGTATAACAAGCCCTGTTCACACGTTACAGCCTGGAATCATGCACCCTCTGTGTACCTCTCTTTGAAATAAAGAGCCAATGATCCTTCGCTTTACAAATGAAACCAGGATCCAGCACCTGGCCAAAAGTGGGGTTTGTATCACATGTTCAGCTGACTTCCACGGAAGAATTTTATAACGTGCGAAGCTACAGAAAGAAGAAAGGCGACCTCCCCAGAGGCTAACGCAGGGCTGTGAGTTCGGAGCGCTACTCGGCGCGGCTCAGCCTCCAGACGCCCTGAAGAGACTTCACAAGCAACTCCAGTCCTGGGTAGTGTTGCAGCCCGGCCTGGAAATGAAGGAGGTACAGGAAGGGGTTGGACCAGCTCTAGCAAGTGGGTGTGCGTGGCTCGGACAGAAGAGCAGATCCGGGGTGGAGAAAAGGCAGAACAAAAGGAGGGGAGAGTGCGCACCGTCTGCTCCATGAGGCTAGCATTTGTTTCTTTAATTTATGTCGAGAGCGGCTTCTGCTTTAGAAATACGCCGTCGAAGAAGTTGCGGTTTCGCATCCCCCCTCCCAGCGATATGGACCTGAGCAACTACTGAAGATCTGGGGAGCGGTGGGGTGGGTATTGATTCCGGCTTACTCTCTGAGCCCGACCGAAGTGAAAACTGCAGCCGCAGTCTGGAATCAGCTCTAAGTGCTGCAGTCATTAGAAACTGAGCATCCGGACACTCCAGGTAATAATGTAGGGACGACTTGGAGAGAAAAAGCAAGAACCTGGGAGTTGGGTTGCCAGCCTCCAGGTGGTGGCTGGAGATTTCCCAGAATTACAACTGATCTCCAGGCCACAGAGATCATGGAGAAAATGGCTACGTTGGAAGGTAGACTCTTATGAAATTATACCATGCCGAGGTTCTTTCCCTCCCCAAACCCTGCCTTCTCCAGGGTTCTCCCCCCAAATCTTCAGGAATTTCCCAACTTGGAGCTGGCAACCTTACCTGGGGGTGGTTTTACTTTCAAAAAAGGAAGCAGTGGAACTGCAATTTACAGTATGGCAAAAATGTAGATGACCCCTACAGCTGTTTTTTTCACCGAATCATCCAAATACAGCTTCCAAATATTATATGACTGATTTTCCAAACTCAGGGCATTCTAAAGCATCATACACATCATTTTTTTTATTTGAAAAATTGCTATTTTAATAGGAGCATTAAGCAGAGAGGAAATTTCAACAGTTTACCTTTAAAGTGTTTACATTTGGCAGGATTCGTTTCTGAGGGTACGAAGGCTGGTATCTTGGAGGATAGTCTTGGATACAGTTTTGTTGCTATGAGAAATCTGGTATTTTATCTGTTAAAAGGGAATCTTTTGGAAGTTAGGAAGTGAGCTCAAACTCACAGCCTCTTATTCTGGAATAAATTTTGTTAATCTTCATTTAGAAAGGTATGCATTTATTTGTTGGGAAAACATCTCACCATTTCATAATAATCAGCCATTGTGATTTATTGTAGATTCCTCTGCCAATTGATAAGTTGAGTCAATTTATGTAAAACCTAGCAAGCTAGCTGTAAACCAGGATGCACCTAAATTTCATACCACCTCACTTTTGGGTTTACTAGATGGCATTAGAAAGTTTGTTATAAGGATTCCTGAGACAGTGTGTTCAGTGTTTTGAATACTCTAAAGTGTAGTATTATCATTATTGTAGCATGCTGGACTGTTGCCTACATGGTACAATGTGTAGAGTGTCAGATTGGGGCGTTTTGGCTCCACTCTTCCACAAAGCTCACTGAGTGACTTTCAGCTTATCACCTTTCGAAGCTCAACCTACCTGTTGTGAGGTAGGTGGTTGTGAGGATAAAGGGAGGGGGGAAGCCATGTATGCTGCTCCAAGCTCCTACAAAACTAATCCAAGAAACCAGGTAGATATGACCTATGACTAGCATTATCTATGTGGTTTCTTGGACTTGCTTTGTAAATATTGGGTTAGTTACTAGAGTGCCAGATTAGAACCTTGGTGACCCAGGTTTGATTCCCCATTCTGCCATGGCAGTTGGCTGGGGGACCTTGGGCCTGTCACACACTCTTAGCCTAACCTACCTCACAGGGTTATTGTTAAGTTAAAATGGAGGAGAGGAGAATGATGTAAGCCACTTTGGGTCCTCATTGGGGAGAAAGGGTATAAACAAAGTAAAATAAAAGTAAGGTAAAAGATAAAGGACGTCGCATCATGACATTTTCTTGGCAGACTTTTTTTGTTATGGGGGTGGTTTGCCATTGCCTTCCCCAGTCATCTACACTTTATCCCCAGGAAACGGTACTCATTTTACTGACCTCAGAAGGATGGAGGCTGAGTCAACCTTGAGCTGGCTACCTGAACCTGGCTTCCACC
Source organism: Eublepharis macularius (assembly GCF_028583425.1). Lineage (NCBI taxonomy): Eukaryota > Metazoa > Chordata > Lepidosauria > Squamata > Eublepharidae > Eublepharis > Eublepharis macularius. Next base: position 154,965,638 of record NC_072793.1, on the reverse strand, counting down.
AGAATCAAACTCAGGTCATGAGCAGAGCTTGGGCTGCAGCTTACCACTCTCTGCGCCACGGGGTAAAATAAAAAAAAATAAAATGTCAGGAAGGGTCAATGCCCTTTAAGAATCAGATAGTAGAAGAGAAGAGCTGTTAGTGGCATAGCACATGCCTTGTATACAGAGAGCATCAGGTTCAGTCTCTGCTTTCTCCAATTACAAGAATCTAGTAGCAGATATTGGCACATGAGATTTTCTACAGACTTAATGTCCAGAACTAAAGGGGAGGAAAATATGCTTATCACTGTAGCTCCTGTCTGCTATTCACGGCTGATACACTGTCTTAAGGGAAGGCAGCCTTCCAGCATTTGTTTTTTGAGAAATGCTAAAAAGCCTCACTCACTGTTCCCTAAAAAGGCATACTTAGCACCATTCTGTAGTCCATCTCCTGATTGTTTTCATCTGCCAAAGCTAGTTCAGAATACTGGCTAAGAGTGTGAGCTGATGGGAGACTCCCTTGTTTATAGCTTCCCTTGGCTGTGGCCGCACTTCAGCAAACTTTTATCTGTCCGTCTCTTTCATCTGCAATCTGCAAACAATTGGCATTGCCTGCTATACAGGGCTGTGTAGTATAGATTACTGAGATAACGTTCTGGTCTGACCCTCTGGGGCAACAGAAAACAACTCACCATCCTCTATGGGACAGTCCTTCAAATATTTGAAGATGACTATCATACCACCTCTCAGTCATCTCTCTAAGCTAAACATACCCAGCTCCTTTAACCTTTCCTCATAGGACTGGGTCTTCAGACCCCTCACCATCTTTGTTGATCTCTTTTAGGCACATTCCAGCTTGTTAACATCCTTCTTAAACTATGGTGCCCAAAACTTGAACACAGTACTCAAGTGAGGTCTAACCTGTGCAGAGTAAAGTAATATTTCTGTTGATGCAGCCCAAAATTGCATTTGCCTTTTTAGCTGTTGCATCACACTGCTGAACTCGTGGTCAGTGTATGATCTACTAATACCTCCTACATCTTTTTCATATGTACAACTTCCAAGACAAGTCTTCACCTTCCTATAATTATGCAGTTGATTTTTTCTACCTATACGCAGAACTTTGCATTTGTCTCTGTTGAAGTTCACGTTGTTAGTTTTAGCCCAGTTTTCCAGCCTTTCAAGAGCATCCTGAATCTTGATTCCGTCTTTTGCTGTATTAGCTACCCCTCCCAATTTAGTATCATCTGCAAATTTAATGAGCATCACCTCTATTCCTTCATCCAAGTCATTTAGAAAGATGTTGAATATCACAGGGCCCAGGACAGATCCCTGAGGCACTCCACTTACCATTTCTCTCCAAAAAGACGAGGAACCATTTACAATCACCCTTTGGGTAGAATCTTTCAACTAATTACAAATCCACCTAACAGTAGTAACATCCAAACCATATTTTACCAACTAGACAACAAGTATATTGTACAGAACCTTTTCAAAAGCCTCACTGAAATCAAGATTAACTATGTCCATGACATTCCCCTGATCCAGCAAAGTCATAAATCTATCAAAAAAAGGAGATAAGGTTAGTCTACATGGGGAAGCAACCTAAACAAGTTGTGGCTGCAGTGAATGAACATATATTGTTTCCCTGTTTATTTCCCCTTCTTTCTTTTTGCTGTCTCCCCGATACCAAATGTTAAATCCCTTAGTGCAGGAACTGACTTTTTGTATTACAGATGGATGGTACTGTGTAAATAATAATGACGATGGTGTCTTGTTTCCAGTTCTACACCCAGTTTTCCCACTTCTTTTTTCTGTTGCCCAAAATGTGACTCACCTTATTAATGTCTCTCTGTTCCTGTAGGTTAGAGATGGTGAAAGAGGAAGAGAACCTGGTGAAAGAGGAGGGGATCTCCTGGGAGGAAGAAGAGGAAAATTTGGTTGAAGTAGCAAAGACTCTCCCAGAGGAAGGTCCTGAACAAACTGAAGAATCCCTGCCAGCAGAATATGAAATAAATGTTTTACAGATTCAGGGGGACGAAGAGCCCTATGATGATGAACCTACTCCTGAAAGCCAGCAAGTTTACATCCCAAAGAAGAGACAGTGCAGAGCGGTGTCACGTGCAGGAACAGCCATGGAACCTAGCAAAACCACAGTTCAGAATAAAGCCCCAAAGGGAGGAAGGATCTACAAGTGCCCCGATTGTGGAAAAATTTTCAAACGGTGCTCACCCCTGATCAGACACCGAAGAACCCACACTGGGGAGAAACCTTACGTATGCCGGGAGTGCTTGAAACGTTTCAGCGACAGCTCGGCCCTTGTGAAACACCAAAGAATCCATGCAGGAGAGAAACCGTATACATGCCCTGAGTGTGGGAAGAGCTTTTCTCAGAGCTCAACCCTTATTGCACATCAGAGAATACACACCGGAGAGAAACCTTACAAGTGCCCTGATTGCGGGAAGAGCTTCAGTGTGAGCTCCAACCTTGTTGCCCATCAAAGAATCCACACAGGAGAGAAGCCTTTTGGCTGTCCTGTCTGTTTGAAAGGCTTTCTGGTCAGCTCTCATCTTATCAGACACTTGAGAATCCACACAGCAGAGAAACCTTATATTTGCCGAGAATGTGGAGAATGCTTTACTCAGAGCTCCCACCTTGTTGTACATAAGAGAATCCATACTGGAGAAAAACCTTACCTGTGTTCAGAGTGTGGGAAGAACTACCGTGGGATCTCCGATTTGATCCAACATCAGCGAATCCATACAGGAGAGAAGCCCTACAAATGCTCTGAATGTGGGAAATGCTTCAGTCAGAGTTCATGCCTTAAGAAGCACCAGAGAATCCACACAGGAGAGAAACCTTATGTGTGCCTCGAATGTGGGAAGAGGTTTAATCGGAACTCACATTTGACTAGGCATCAGAAAACCCACATGGGGTAATTCTAAAGAATAATTCTCTGTCAGAACTGGAAGCTTGTCTCAAATTCCAACTGTTACAAGAACTAAAACCAGTTATCTCAAATAGTAAGCCTTTCCCTCATCTTCCAAAGAATCCCACCACCTCATACTTTGACTGAGATTAGAGATGCTTCCATTTTTAAAAAAAATTTTGCAGCCAAGTTACAGCCAGCTTACGGCAACCCTGTAGGGTTTTCAAAGCAAGAGACGGTTTGCTATTGCTTGTTCCTGAACAGCAACCTTAAACTTCCAAGCCAAGTACTAGCCTGGGCTGACTCAGCTTCTGAGATCTGACAAGACTGAGCTAGCCTAGGCTATCTGGGACAAGTTCTAAAATATCTTTTGGCTCTTGTTAACCTCTGTTCTCTGGATTCCCTGCTTTCTATTTTGTAACTGGATCCTAGAACCTTCCCTGAATTATCTGTACCATTTTTGTTACCAGCATTAAAATGTCTTCAGAGATGTCAGCTCCTGCGTTTTCCTATAAGCTATAGATGATGAGATTCTCTTGTTGACCTTTGATGAAGCCTTATGATTTATGATTGGTTGTTCCCAACCCCTTGAAAGTTGTGGTGGAGGAAAAAAGACAATGAGACTGTGACTTTCCATTATTTAGAACAACCTCTGCTGTGATACTAACATCCTCCCTCTTCTCTATTGCGGGAGGGGGAGGAATAAACTTATACACATTTCCCTGTTGGATCTGCTCTGGGTCTCTGTACTGCTATTCTTTGCAGCTGGTGGGAGCCTGCAAGATTTTTTTAAAATATCATGAATTTGCTCTCGACAGGGTTTGCCATACTGAAAATGGGCAAAAACGGAGATGCTTATTTGCCTGCTTTTCTGATGGTAGATGATGGGGCTTTGACTGTTGTGGAGTCTGTTTTAAGTGTGCAGCAGTAGTCTCCGCCTCTGGGCATAAGGCAACATGTCTCTGACCTGAGGGTACTCTAAAATTCCTCAGCACCAGCACTTGATCTGTTATAGTGTCTCATGCAACCCTAAGAAACAAGCAAGTTCTCATTAAAGGCCTTTTAGGATCTTGGTCCATCTGATTCCTAGCATGCATTGTGATCTTTCTGTAATAACATCAAAGACTAGACATTTCAAATGTTCTCTTTTTCTTTTTCTTTTTTTCAGTGGGAACTTTTGAAAATTGTGTGGGATGAGGTTGTGTGATTTAAAGTGACTTTAACATCATGGCTAAGAGGCAAAGCTATCACAGAGTCCCTGGTTCAAATGTCATCTCTGCTGTGAACTCACTAGGTTGCCTTAGGCAAGCCACACACATCATCTGCAATATTGGGGGGGGGGTGTTAATAATATTGGCCTACCTTACAGGGTTGTTGTAAGGATTATAACAGAACAATGTATGTGAAGTGCTTTGAACACTGTAAAAATATTATATAAATGCCAGTCATTACTATTATTTTGATTTGGGGAATGATTTTCTAGACATTTGCATGGGAAAGGTTATGTGAGATTAATGATGGTTCACCCTAGTAGGTTCACCCATCATTAATCCCACATAAACTTTTAAACTGGTCCCTCTAGGTATCCATTTAATACCAACATTATCTGCAGTACTAGGTTATATTTACCTCCATTCCATGAAAAGCTTCAGTGGCCCATTTCCACACATTATCAAAAGACACATTATCATTTCACCCCTGGCCTATTAGGAAACCTAATTTATACTATCTTCTAAACATAAATAGTAGAGGTCAGTGTAGGTTACAATCCTAAGAATCCTAAGAAAAGTCTCCTGAGAATAAGCCTCAGTGAATAACATGGGACTTACTTCTGAGGAGATCTGTTTAGAATTGCTTCCTGCAAGAATCAGCAAGTTTCTGGTTTAAATCTCATGTCTGCCGTAAGCTCACTGTAGCCTCTCAAATTCAGCCAGCCTCTCCACAATCTGGGAATATGAACATTCATTTTCTTTACATTGCTGTTGTAAGTATAATAAAAAGGAAATATGTGTGAAGTGCTTTGGACACTCTAAAACATAGTATATCCAAAAATGTAAGAGATCTGAAGTGAAGAGGGGAAGATGGGAGGAGTGTCAGCTCAGAGCGGGAGGGCTGAGGATCCAGAGCTATTCTCAGCATTGGACTATTAAAGGTGAGAGACTATCTTGAAAAATGTCTCTGAGGAACAGTAGAAAAGGCACGTACGTGGAAAAATATCAGGGCGCTTTCCTCATCCATCTCTGGTTTGCGTGGAAAAATATCGGGGCGCTTTCCTCATCCATCTCTGGTTTGCGTCAAAATGGTCACGGTCTAGATGTGGATGGAGTTGCCTGCTGTATCTTGTTCCCTGAAGAGGACATCTGGTAAATGTCACCACCTTCATAAGGAAGCAGAGAGGTTTGTTCCCCCTGCCCCCTTGTTTCAAACATCCCTGGAAGATAACGTTCCGAAGTATGTACAGAGCCCTGCGCTTTAGCATGCAATTAAATTATAATTAATCCAATGCATTAGGGGTAATCGACTTTATTGTTATTTCGTTCTCTGGATGTGTTGTACAAAATGTTTTTCAATATACAGGTTTTTAAAACTTTTTCCAAAACTGCAAGGGAGTGATGGAATCTAATTCTTCCAAGGGATAATGCCAATTTGGATTGGAATAATAGATTATATTGGCAACCTGGAAAGGGTGGAAAGGAGAGTGAAACGGATAAAGAGACTTGGGAGGCTTAACATCAGTGTGATACAGTAATCAGAGTGTTAGAGTAGGCCTGAAAAGATCCAAATCCCTGCTCACTGTAAAATTCACTACATGGCCTTGGGTGGTTGTGAGGATCAAATGGAGGGAGGGGAAGAATCTTGTGTGTTGTCCTGAATTCTCTTGGAAGAAGGGCAGAATAAAAACCTAATAAAGATTTGAGGGGACTGAATCCAGCCAGTTTACAGAAAATAGAGTGCGAGCATAGTAACATTTTGCAAATATCCATCAAAGCAGTCTTTTCCCTTTTCAGCCCTCTGCAGCCTTGCCGTTTTATATCTCTGTCTTAGGACAAAAGAAGGGCCTTGCTATATCAGACCAGTAGTCCATCTAGTGCAGCAGTCTCTCTCACGCAATAGGCAACCAGTTACTTTGAAGGGCAACAACAACAAGGCATAGAGGCTAATCTTCACTTCTTAGGCAAGTGAGCCATAACTCCGCCCATTTTCCCTCACTGCCCCTTTTTCTTGGAACTCCCAGCTGGAATACTTAAATGGTGCTGCCTCTCTGTCATTAGATGTTTCCTCAGCACCAATTTCTTGTGTGACGCCATAGTCCTCCTCTCCATGAAGAGAAAACTGTATGGCCCAAAGCCAAACCATGTCTACTCAAAAGTAAATTCCACAGGGACTTAACTCTAAAGAATGTGCCAGATTGCAACTGAAGCACGAACTGACAAAGACTTCACCCACCTGGCAAAGACTGATTTCCCAAATCAATCTGGATACCAAGGGGGCATGTGTTACTCTTATTTCTTTCTGTGTGCTTTTTCTCATCCCACTCTGCATCCAAACCCCACCCCGAACCTCAAAGCTGTCACTCACTCATGGTAGCCAAGCCAGAAGTAGGGCTGACAAGAGGTCAAGAGAAAAGTATCCTATCCCTTTAACAGGAGCTTGGTGTGTGGAAATGGACAGCTGAAACTTTTCATGGCATGGAGGTAAATAATATGCCATTAAGCCTCTGTTAAAAGGACAGGGCATTTTTTCTTTTAGGTTGTTGGCAGCTCTAATGTCCTCCCCAGTACCATCCCATTCATACAATATCATGAATCATGAAAGAAAAATACCTTTTTTCTGAAATAGGCCCTAAACTGCCTAGAGTCTTCATCTGATTTGGAAGTTATATTGTGGGACTCAGGCTACTATATGCAGCTTAAGACATTTGAGCTGGTCTGCCAATTTCCTTAGCAGATCGCTGGGTGGTAGAGATGGACTCGGTTTTCCTTGTTCACTTGCAAAATATCCACATAGGCTAAAAGGAGAGTATCCCTTTAGAGCTACTCAGGAAAAACTACACAGCCGGAGTTATGTTAATCAAAAAGGAAAGATGTACCACCTCTGAACAGCTAACAGCTTTCCTGTGGCTCAAGCTTTGGTGGACTAGAGCTTGCTTCATCAGATGCGTGGTCTAGCCTCAGTTGGCAGGTATTTATCATCTAGGCAGAAAATAATTGCAAGGGGATGGGGCAGAAATAATCACTTTAAAATTCCACTCTGGGTGTCCAACAATATCAAATTATTCACCATTCAAAAAAGGGGGTAGAGGACAAAATAAAAAATATCAAATGACTTTACTTGACCACCTATAATTTCCACTTATTGCAATCAATCAGTAGCGCAGGTTAAATCAGTGCCCCTGATCAAATGCCATTGAAAGATTATGGGGCATGCCAGAATAGTTTTATGTATTTCAGAAGGCTGGCATTTAAAATTGTTTGAAAAACTGCTGGGTTTAGGTGCATGAAGAGAGATGGGGAGGGGGAGGGAGGGAAAGAGGATAAATAGGCTAACTATATTTATTTAGCTATATTTATTCAGTGAAAAGTTACATTTTGTACATGTTCAGAGATGCTTTATTGTAAAGGGAGGCCAGATTTGCTGTTGAAAACATTCTAGAGTTCTGAAGAGCCCAGCCTCAAAAAAACAACACACACACACACACCTTTGCAAGCCCTCCATGCCTGCCTTTAAAAGAAAGAGAGGGACTACAGTTGCAGGTGTGTATGTAGGGTCCTGATTGGGCAAACATATTTAGGTAAAAGAGCGAGATTCGCACCCAGTAGCCCCTTAAAAACCAACAAGATTTCCAGTGAAGCTCCCTTATCAGATACAAGCAGGAATGGCGATCCCTGAGTCCTTATAGCCCAGGCGGGAGGGGTGTTGCAAAGAAGGGAGTCAGGATGCAAAGGTACAAAGCAAACTGTAATCAGCTTGATTAGTGCAGAGGCGGGTTGCAGAAAATTCGCATCTGTATTGAGAGAAGAATCTCCTATTCAGCCCTGGGGAGTCTTGAGTTTGAGAATGAGCTCAAGTTCGGCAATGTCCTCTAGTAGCTTCTCTGTTAGGGGTCCGCCACTCTTAGATAAGCAAGGGAATGTCTGGGAAGACTGAAAAAGATCAAGGGACAAGAACCGCTCGCCCTCCTCCTTGGCCGCAAACTGCAAATCGCCGCCGCTTGGGCTGCTGCGGGTTTGCCGCAGATGCGCCGCGCGAGCTGGCAGGGGCCGGCGAGGAGCGGCGCGGGGCGAGCGCGAGGCAGGGCTCTGCTGCAGTGAGGCTGCGGCGAGGCGGCGGAGCTGCCGGAGGAGCGCAGAAGAGCCGAAGCTTTGCGAGCGCTCTGCTCTGCACTGCAGTGCCCTGGCTTCAAAGTAGGTCGCGGGATGCGGCGGGGGCCCGCCTGCCCACCTGCCTTGCTTCCTTGTTCCCATCCCACCCAAGCAAGCAGGCAACGCAGTGCAGGCTTCGGCGTGCTGGGGGACTCGGTGCATGGAAGCGGCCTCCGCCTGGGGAGGAAGCCGGCCTTCGGGGAGGGGAAGGGATATTGTGAGTTAACCAATGGGGAGGGGGTCTGGTAAATTTGGATGCGTTGGCGTGGTTAGGGGCTTGGACTAGGAACTGGGCGACCTGGGTTCGCATCCCCGCTGGGGTATGGAAACTCGCTGGGTGACCTTGGGCCAGTCACTCTTCTTATCTCAGCCTGAGCTACCTCACAGGGTTGTTGTGAGGAAGGGAGAACAGTGTATGTTGCCCCTCGGAGGACAGGGCTACTGCTGCACCTTTGCTGAATTTCCCTTGCTAAATTTTCTTGCCCTCTGAAGTCTTTGTGGTATGAGAAGACCTGGACAAAACTTGCTTTTCTGCACACCAGGGCAAGAGGGGAGGGGGTGAGATGTCTCCTTGCCTTCTTCTGGGTGGGAGGGGTGCTTGGTGGTGCATGTGGTGCTGTTCACCATCCCATTTGATCCACTCGCTCAGCACCAGTGCAGGTGATATGATGGGAGCTGCGGTGTCAAAAAAGTACGGAATTGGGACGTACTGGCCAAGATTGGCTTCAGACCATCATCCCTCTGCTGTCCGCAACACAAGAAGCCAGGAAGGTGGAGTATTCCCCCCCTCTTTACAAAACATTTGGTCAATTTGCCAATTAAGAGGCCTTCCTGAGGACGATGCTCATTAGAACAGAACTCTAGAGGAAGCGTCTATATTAAAAAAATATTTACAGGAGATAAATACGACCAAGCACCACTTTGGGGATTACCCGCAGGGTGAGCAGGAAGGGGCAGAGCCACTATAAAATAATATTATGAAGACAGCCAGCTGGCACCTGTGCGTATGTTTATAGTGGTCTTCTAAAGCACTCTGGTGCATTAATGGCTCTGTAAAAGTGGTAACTACGCAAAAGGCATCCTATGAGGTTAAAGCTGCAGCATAAGCATATTCTTTCTAGTCTTTCTTCGTACAAGGCATATAACGCTTCTGTGGTAGCCGGCTCAAGGCTGACTCAGCCTTCCATCCTTCCAACGTTGGTAAAATGAGTACCCAGGTTCCTGGGGGTAAAGTGTAGATGACTGGGGAAGGCAATGGCAAACCACCCCGTAAAAAGTCTGCCAAGAAAATGTCGTGATGCGACATCCCCCCATGGGTCAGTAATGACTCGGTGCTTGCACAGGGGACCACCTTTACCTTTAACAGGAGCAGATTAGCAAGAGTCCAGTAGCATCTATAAGACTAACAACATTTGCAGTAGGGTGTGAGCTTTCACGAGTCACAGCTCATACTGGACTCTTGCTCTTTTCTGCTGCAACAGATAGACTAACACAGCTACCCATCTTGATCTAGGAACAAATTAGATTCCCTTCAGAGCTGGAGAATCTAAGCAATCACCTAGAGCGTCAGAGACGTGCCAGTGTAGAAGGGATGCCAGAAGGGAACACCACTGATACACCCAGCTTGCCCCCCCCCCCAGGACTGGCAGCCAACACACTGGCAGCAGACATCTGTCCAGTGCCTGCATGCAGGGTGCAGCAAGTGGCCTGAATGAGGGTGGCTTCCCTGTAGCGTGGCTAGGCAGCTGGAGATTTCTAGACTCTCTTGGGGGAGCTGGCTGCATGCCTCCAGGGACAGATTGGGAAGCTAAAATGATCCCAGAAAGGACTGTCTAAGGAAATAATCTGTTACATTTGATAAAAGTTTCAATATGAGGTATAAAAACTTCTATTTGCTGGGTTGGACCCAAAGATGTCTTCCAGCACGTGGAGGGTATCTTTCACTCATGGAAAGGTTTGAAATGTTTCTCTAAATCCTGTGCAATGATAATATGGGCTGTAATAGTGTTCCTCTAAGAGTGTAGAGCCAGAGCAGTAAAGTCATAGAGTTTGCCTAGGGAACCCAAACACCTTGGGCTGAACCCGATTCCCCTTTAACTCTTCAAAACAATACATTCTGTTGTATATCCTGCAATCTCACATGGAGTGTTTGCCTCCTGGTCTTTGCAGGAGAGAGATATCTCAACTGTAATATTCAGAAGTCTGTTTCATGATTTATATTAGGTCCAGGGCATTCTAATCTGGAAGAATTCCACTCCATATTTTACCCATGTCTCTAGGAAAGCTGGCTACAAAAACACTTATGAAGAACTGTGAGAGGCCTTGTGTTCCTTTAGTCACAGGGTCTCCAGGTCCCTCTGCCCTCCTAGTGGGACGGGGTGGGAGACTGGGCACTTACCTCATGTCTCATGTATGCTTTTTCTTGCAAGCTCCCAGCACTTGCATGATGATGTCGCTTCCAGGAAGTGATATTATCACCCCAGCCATGTTTGGGGCCAAAATTGGCCCAGGAAAGGTGTGGGAGCAATGATGTATTTCAGAAAGGGGGGGCTTGCCACCTCCTGCGGATTGCCAGAGATCAGTGGGCAATGGAGCAACCCTTGGGGAGATTACCCACCACCAGCAGACAACTGGGAAGCCTATTTATTCATTTGTTCTAAATAAAGTTACTCTTTACTTTGGTTGGGGGAGGAACTAAATGTATGTTGGCAAGGAAGAATCTGCACATGCGTCTTGAAGCAAGGTGAGGCTACCTGCCTCAGGTAGGGGTGCCAGGTGTTCTCCCTAAAATCAGGCTCCAGCCCCTGAGTGTCTCAGCCAGGGGCTTGTGGTCGGGAGTCGGCCTGGACAGGGCAGGCCTCCCAGGGGCTTACCACTTGACAGGGAGTGAAGAGGCGAGGGTGCTGTGGGCCTGGCCTGCAAGTGGTGCCGGTCCCTGGGTTGTCCACTCCCGCCCGTTCCATGGCAGCAAGTTGGCCAGCTTCCACCATGCCACTCCCTCCCCTTCCTTGCCTTTCTCTTCCCTTCCTCCTCTTCTCCTCCTTCTCTTAGGTGCCTAGTATTTTGAATCCATTTCACCTGAACAGTAAAAGGCCGGACTATCTGGGTGAAAACCTGTCAACCCTAGCCTCAGGTGGCTGATTGAAGGATACCTTTGAAGGACAGCTGATTGTTAACGCACTATATCTCTACCACTGTGGGAAACCAACTGGATTCCAACTCAGTCATCCAGATATCCTGGGTACACAACTCTTAGTACAATTGTTAGTACATTTATTTATTTTACTTCCCTGGTACTCTGCATTTCTCCCCAACGGGGACCCAAAGCCGCTTACATCATTTTCATCTCCTCCATATAATCTTCATGGCAGCCCCATGATGTGGGTTAAGCTGAGAGTGTGTGACTGGCCCAAGGTCACCCAGCGAGCTTCCTTGGCCAAGTGGGGATTTGAATCTGGAGTCTCCCAAATCTACTCTGTCACTGTGACTACCATGTCAGGCAAACAAAAGAACAAAAGCCTAAATGCAAGATCTTTAAAACTTTTAATACAATAAAGCTAAATTTTAAGAGAGTCAGCTTGATGTAATGGTTAAAGAATTGGTCTAAGATTATGTTTTCCGACCCTGTTTATTTAGCACAGCAGCCAAGAATATGCTGCTTTGTCAAGGTATGGTGAAAACATGACCCACACATTTCTCTTCTAATTAAGAACTTTCATACATATCATCACCTGGATTCCCTTTTAAGTTCTCACCTTTATTTTAATTCACCTTTATTTTATTCCCACAATTCCCTCCTTTTTTCACATGCGGCCTGACCCATCAACCGGCCTATCCGTGGCCTGCACTGGCTCCAATATTCACTTGCTACAGCAGAGAATTCAGGCGAAAGGCCATTCTTGAGGACTATCCCTCCCTCTGCTATTGCCTGCAATGGCTGTTCAGGCCCTGGTTTAACGTGTGTTTCTGTTTCCAGAAAAGGACATGGACAAAATGAAGTGCATTCTGTTCACAGTCTTCATTACTATAGTTGTGTTCTGCCAGTCTGGTAGGTGTACTAAAAGTACTGTGCGTAAACACAATTGGTGCTGACATCTTGTTTTCCCCACCCCTTACAGATGCTAATTTCTTCCCATTTTATCCTGCTTTAAGCTTCTTGCCTAGTCTACTTTGCGGCTGTATTCTACTTTGCTGCTGCAGTCTGTATGAATGCATTACTCCTTCAACTGGATCTTGCTTTACAGAGGCCTCTCTTTGCTACATTACCCCCTCCCCACTATACAAGAAAGCAGGCCCAAGGGTAGGCACCAGGCAACTGACAAAGTGAGCTCTAGCGCATGAAACCGTAGATTGGAATAAAGTATGCTAGTCTATAAGGTGCTTCTTGATACTTTGCGAAAACTGACTAACAGTGGCTGGCTATCCTTTGAAATTTTAAATAGCGAAGATCATACAATTTCAAATTAATTCTAGCCCAATTCCTACACAGAATTAGACTCCTGAAAGACCCACTTAATTCTTTTGACCAGCAAGGGACATTCCTTTTGTTTTTATATCATTGCAAGTTGAATTAAAATATTCAAAGTAAGGATAAAGGTGGGGACTTAAAATGGCTCATTGTTCTCGTCCCCTCCATTTTATCCTCACAACAGCCCTGTGTGCCAGGTTAGGCTGAGAGAGCGTGACTGTGCCAACGGCACCCAGCGAGCTTCCATGGCAGAGCAGAGCTTTTAACTTAGGTCTCCCAGAATCTATTCTGACAGCTTAAGACCACACTGAATAACTAATGACACATTGATAGATGCCAATACGGCTGTTGTTGTTTTTTTTTAAGGAAAATACTTTGAATTTTCAACACAGAAGTTTACACTCTTATTTTAGGAGTTGATAAATGCCACCACTGCAGAGTGAATTTGCTGTCATTGTCTCTTGACCAAATTTTATGTCTGGGTTTTGGTGAGGTGGTATAATATGAGGTCACCACCACCTCAAAACAGTCTCAAACTCAAGAGCCAGTGTTGTGTAGTGGTTACAGTGTCATACTAGGATCTGGGAGATGCAGGTTCAAATCCCCACTCTGCCATGAAGTGCCCTGGGTGACCTTGGGCCAGTCACACACTCTCAACCTAATTATGAAATACAGGACAGGAGGACAACATACGCCATTTTGGGTGACAGTTAAGGAGAAAGCTGAGGTAACTATAGCTATTGTAAATAAATAAAATAGTCTCACACGGTGGCTTTACAGAAGCCCCTCTGCAAACTGAAGCCTCCCTATCTGCAGCATGACAGTGGGTAATAGTACCAGGCTATTGAAAGGATAACTGAAATAATATATAAGAAGCATTTTGAAATGTAAGCATTTAACTATTCTTTATTTCTAAGGTGATGCACTCCGATGCTACACCTGTGAACAGAGTCCTGTAGTGTGCAGGAACAATGTCACCTGTACACCTGAAGACGATGTTTGCTTGCAGATCAGGTTTGGTATGTGTATTATGCAAAATGATTATTTGTTTATGTATTGTCGAAGGCTTTCATGGCCGGAGAACGATGGTTGTTGTGGGTTTTCCGGGCTGTATTGCCGTGGTCTTGGCATTGTAGTTCCTGACGTTTCGCCAGCAGCTGTGGCTGGCATCTTCAGAGGTGTAGCACCAAAAGACAGACATCTCTCAGTGTCACAGTGTGGAAAAGATGTAGGTCATTTGTATCTACTCAGGAGGGGTGGGGTTGAGCTGAGTCATCCTGTAAGAGTTTCCCAGGGTGTGGAATGCTAATGGCAGGAGACTTCACTGTATCCTGAGGAGGTTCTTTTGCATATGGATTGGACTCAGCTCAACCCCACCCCTCCTGAGTAGATACAAATGACCTACATCTTTTCCACACTGTGACACTGAGAGATCTCTGTCTTTTGGTGCTACACCTCTGAAGATGCCAGCCACAGCTGCTGGCGAAACGTCAGGAACTACAATGCCAAGACCACGGCAATACAGCCCGGAAAACCCACAACAATCATTATTTGTTTATATTTATCCTCTTGTATCTTAAAGCAGATTGCAAAACTCCAAACACAGTGAAACCACATTAACAGCAAAGCAAAGCAGCCTCTTTTACAAAATTGTAAATTGGATCGAATGGGTCGTTTAAAAAACAAAAGCCTGTGATTGGAAGAGTAAAATTCTGATGGAAAAGGAAAGTATATGTCCGTGTTAGCATTCTGGCTGGAAACACTCTCATTGGCCTGTTCAAACTTGGAGAGGTTGTTGTAACATGTTTGGGGGGCAGCTGCCAGCAGGGAGATGCTAACAATAACATGATACGCATCCTTGCATTTAGATTTTGCCCCATTCTTGTGTAGTGTTCCTTTACTGTAGGAAACTGACCTAGGAATCATGAAAAGGGAGAGTGGGGAATAAATCATGTGAGTTGTTCAATAGGTGACTCATTCTTTGACCTGTAGGCTTTGGGAAATCTCCTTCCATTCTAATTTATACAGAAACCACCCTTGTTCAAAGCTGTTTGGTTTTCAGTTTTTAATTTGGAGTGTGGGGCTTTCTTTTCTTTCTTTCAGTGCATTTGAGAACATACAGCTGCTGGAAGTCCTCTCGATGCACCACAAAAGAAGTTGCCGAGGAATTTAGCGCAGACAGTTTTAGATTCCTTTGCTGCCACAGGGATCTTTGCAACAAGAGTCCAAGCTTCCTGGTGGCCAGTACAGCTGCCTTCAGTATTTCTGCAGTGACTGTGATTTGGATGGTGTACCTGTAACATGGGGATGAAATGTCACTTTACTCTGTATAATCCTTTTTTTTCCACCCTTGTGACTGGATATACCTGCAGTAGCGTCAGTTTGGAGAAGAGACACATGGTTTTAACCAGAAAACAGTTGAGATGTTTGAAAGAGAGAGAGAGATGGATAGCAAAAGCTAAGAACATCTTGTTTCAGTAACTTAGAAGATGAGATGGGAAGGACTTTTGACTCTGTCCCTAATTCAACTATATTTTAAAGCACGTAATATTTGGTATCTGATGAAGTGAGCTGTGACTCACGAAAGCTCATACCCTACAACAAATTTTGTTAGTCTTGTAGGTGCTACTGGACTCTTGCTCTTTTCTAATGCTATAGACAGACTAACACGGCTACCCATCTTGATTCTAAAACAGTAAGTGAATGGTGGCTATTGTGCCACATGTAGAATTCTTGCCCATAAACAAAGCAATAGATACTACTTGTACACTTACTCCAAGGTTTGTTTCAGGTGGGTAGCCATATTGGTCTGTAGTAGAAGAGCAAGGGAGCTTTGGCTCTTGAAAGCTCCTACCCTGGAAATCTAGTTGGTCTTTAAGGTGCTGCTAGACCTCAATCTTTCTCCTCCTGAAGTTTGGCATGCCTAATTGTGTCCCCATTGGGAAGAAAGGCAGGAGTTAACACGTAAATAAATTGTAAGTTCCCTCTTAAACCAAAAAGTATTCTTTTTTGAGTACCTACAGCCTATTTAGTTTTGTCTGTTTTCATAAGTGGTTTTCCACACAGAGTTTTTTCCTCAGTTCTGCTCCCAGGCTGCTTCAGTTTATCCCAATTTCTGCTTGCATTTTTTGTCTCTAATTTGCCCTTCTTTGTTTTTTTTCCCCAGTACTTTTGAGTCCACTTTTACCACATCTTTTTCTAGAAGCTGATTTTGAGTGATTTTTTTTCTCGTATGTAATGTAAGTTGCAGTTATGTCCCACCCACTCCCACCCATCTCCAACACACTTTTCAATGATTGGACATTCATCATTGTTGAAACACTTCTCTCCCCACCTTCCTAGTTTGATTTTCAATATTTTTTTTTTTAAAAATTGTCTATTTCATATCAATATATCAACCAATTATTGTAATAGGTGCAGCTGTTCTCTGAATTGCCAGCTTTCATTTTAAGTCCCTAGCCCCTTCCCTTGCAGATACATGCTTTTGTCCTTATATCTCCACAAGGAAAGGGGCTGGAGACTTATTGTTTTTTTTAAACAAATACTGGAAATTCAGGGAACTTGCTGCACCTATTACAAAAGTAGTTTGATATATTGATATGAAATTGCAATTATTAAAAAAAAATAATCAAAAGCCTGGTGGCCCGGGGGGAGGAGGATGGCCATTTCTGGCACCAGAAAAAGCAGTGAAGTTTGAAAAGCACACAGCCACTGTTGCTCTGGGTTCCATTCCAACAGAAGTCAGTTTGCCCTACCAGGGCCAGCCTTCGCCTCCTGGCTCTGTGCCAGCCCAGGCAGGGCTTTCCAGTTTGAACTGTGGGAGGCGGAGACAGGTATGGGTGCTGGAGCTGCTCCCCTTTTAGGCTTCCCCACGGGAAAACTGGCAGTGTGTTCATTTATTCTTTTTTTTTTAAACCAGCCCTTATATCACTATATCAATATAAAAAAGAAGGAAGTGCTGTGATGTCACCGATGGTGCCATTGATGACAGTTTCCTTGCTCGAAAAATCCTGATTATTTAAAGCATATGAGGAAGAAAATGAACCTTCTTCACCACTGTAAAGATGCAAAGGGAGGGCAGACATGCAGAAGAACTGTATCCAAATTAATTCCAATGCTTATGGAATGACTGTTAAGAAAATCAGGAATAAGTCGAATGTGCAGAAAAGCCCTTTGGTAGAGTTTGGAGTGAAAGCTTTGTCCAATAAGGGAGTTTATATGACTGCGTAGACTGTAAAAAGCATGATCTATTTTACTGACCACTAAGCCATTAGGAGTTCTTAAATAGTAGGAATTTCTAGTGGGGCTGCCTGTGTGCTATAATAGGTATATTTGATGGCCTGTATAGTTAAAGTTTAGTGATTCTATACATAATCGCAATGGCCTTTTTCCAGTTTTTGCTACATTTACCACTATCACTATCTTACCACTACTGCAGCAATTTCATAAATAGATTGTGCAAATAGCCTTGCAATGAATGTATAACAGCTCCTTATGGAGCACCAGCTTTGCTTGCTTGCACTTGTATCCAGGGCATTTTTTTCTGGGAAAAGAGGTGGTGGAACTCAGTGGGTTGCCCTCGGAGAAAATGGTCACATGGTTGGTGGCCCCGCCCCCTGATCTCCAGACAGAGGGGAGTTAAGATGGCCCACCGCGTTCCTGCTGAAAAAAAGCCCTGCTTGTATCTATAGGAGAGAATGTATATTCATGGAGTGCAACATTTGGAGATCTTTAGGTCCAGAATAATTTTTCAAGATCATGTTTCTTCTAAACTGAGTTCACACTTGCAGCTTCAAGTACTTTTCAGTCTCCTCTCCTGCACTTGACTTAAATGCACTTATTCATAGCTGGTCACCCAGGAAAGTTGAAGATTCTTGTGAGTACAAAGTCATCTATGTATGTAGGAAGGTAAAGTTTCCACTAAACATTTTAGTTGTTATTACATCAGATTAGAACATTTCTCTGGTTTGCAATAGTAATGAGCAATTAATGCCACATTTTTTCCCCACTTTTTCAGTGTATTTGTTTTGTTAAAGTAAACAGTGATCATCTGGATATTATTTGATTGTTCAGCACATGAGTTATTAATGGTACTTTAAAAAAAATTACAAACAGCAAAATAAAACGTTTCTGCAGGTTAAGATGATTGTTTGGGATTTATGCTGTAACAGTTAATAAGCAAGACTCTTATACAAAGGTCACGTAGATGGAGAACTTCTACAAATTAAAACAGTAACACAATTTCCTCCATTCTGTATTTAAAGTGCTATCCTGAGCAATGGTGCATCCTTCTAAGCCTATTGACCTCAGTGGTCTTAAGCTGCTTTCACACATGTTGGATAATGCACTTTTGATACATTTTAGTGATCATTTGCAAGTGGATTTTCTTGTTTCATGCAGGTAAACACAGTTGCAAATGATTGCTGAAGTGCATTATCCAAGACTATGAAAGCTGACTTAGGGTATATCTCTGTTTCAGTTGACACCAGAAGGTAACACATGTGAATGCTGGTTTGGTTGCTAAGCCCCAGCAATTGTTTGAACTCCTTTCCAGTTAAATGCTTCTCAGTAGCACTTAAGGAATATGACAGATTTGTAAATTTAAATTATAAGCATATCTTTAAAAAGAGCAGGAATCTTGAATTGCAGTGTTTGATATGCAAGATTTTCTGGAGGAAGAGACTTGAATCTGGTCTGCCAGATTCTAGTTAGACATTCTGTAGTGGAGAGTACCCTCAAGTCAGAGATGACTTATGGTGACCCCTGGCAAGGGATCTATAAGAGGTGGTTTGCCATTGCCTGCCTCTGCAACCCTGGTCTTCTTTGGGGGTCTCCCATCCAGTCACTAACCGAGGCCAACCCTGCTTAGTTTCTGAGATCTGATGAGATCAGGCTCATTTGGACTATCCAGATCAGGGCAGCTAGACATTCTAACCACCAAAAATATGTTTTTTTTTAAGTATGGGGAATAGTATGTTTAAAAGAACAGAGAAGAAGTGGAATGTCTAAAAGCAAACCTTGAGTGACAAAATGTAATGGTAACTTCTGCGGCACGTACTGACTTGTAGCAAAAATGTTATGTGCTGAATGTTAAAAAATCAGCCCTCCAGAAATGACTTCAAGTGCATGCACACCCATTTCCCTCAGCTTTCATTCTCCTGCCAATCTGCTGGTACTCTGGGAGACTGCCTGCCACTGGCAGGCACCTAGCAAACCTAGGAGAAGGCCAACATTCATGTGGTGGTAGAAAGGGTCATCAAATTGTGGCTTAGGGTGACCCTGTAGGATTTTCAAGGCAAGAGACAAACAGAGGTGGTTTGCCATTGCCTACCTGCCTCTGCATGGTGATTCTGGACTTCCTTGGAGGTCTCCCATCCAAATACTAACTGGGGCTAACCCTACTTAGCTTCTTGGTCTAACATGAGATACTTAGGTCAGGGCAGCCATTGTAAGAAGCCCCCATGTGTGGCCCACACCACACCAGAATTTATTATTTGGATTAGAACCTGGCTCCAGCTGAAACCCTCTCCACAAATACAACTGCCACTTTTGACTTTTAATTAGGTGGTTGAATTTCTCAATTTTTAGATCTTTTTTAACCAGTGGATAAGGAGCTATTATGTCATTGCAGCGTGTTGATCTACACACGCTCACAGCAAGGAAACCCTAGCTAAGCCTTGTATTTAGTCTTCACCACTCCCAGAATTAAGATGTTTACAGTGACTGGGATGGGGGAGATGTTCCCAGCCTTGTTGAGCTTCTGATCACTTTTGGAATTTGAGAACAAGTACAGGATGCAACCATAAAATGGCTGCTACCAAGGATGAGCAGGAGCCCAACCATGCAGGCTGTGGCCAGTCACAAAAATTTTGGGAGGCCTTGGCCCTCATATCTGTGTGGGACCACCTCACCCCCTATGCTCTGCCATGATAGCTTCACTCATCTGACCAGGGCCTTCTGCAGGTGCCACCAACCAAACAACTGCCCACACAATACGCTTTCTCTGTTGTGACCTCCACCTTATGGATTGGCCTGCCTGATGAGGTCACGAAGGCTCCCACCCTCCTGGCTTTCTGCAAACAATGCAAAATAGAATTATTTAAAAAGGCATTTCTACACAAAATGGTTTAAAATCTAAGTGGGTAAAGGTTTAAGGACTGTGGTCTATACTACTATGTACAGCTCATGTTGCCTGCTGCTGTAAATAGAATCCTACTGTGTAATTTTTGTATTGTTTGTTTCTCTTCAGTTCTTTTTTTCAGATTTCTGGTTATTTCCAAATTTCTGCAACAATGCATTCATTTTAAAATTCAGAACTTCGCCCTTAAAATTTAATAGTGAATGAATTACATCTTTACCTTATAGATGGATGTGACACTTACCAAATGATAATGCCTTCAGCCTTCCTTTTTTAAATCCCCTTTTCAGCTGGTGTTTTGGTGCTCTAAGCAACTCTGGATTCTTTGGAAGTCTGCATAGGATATATTGAAGTTCAATTGCTCACAAGGCTTTTGTCCAAGTTTTCCCCCTTGCTCCACAGTCATATCTCAGTTGCCCTGAGATTGATGCTGCAAAGCCAAATATTTTATTTATTTATTTCATTTATAGTCCACCTTTCTCACTGAGACTCAAGGCAGATTACACAGTGTGAGATTAGTACAGTCAATATCAGGTACGTTTCCATAAACATTTCCATAAATAGATACAAGTTCACAAAGATATAGCATTAGTAGGACTCCAATACAAAATAGTGGTGAGGTCTATGGTTCCTAACTCATTAGTGGATCATCTGAGATAACTATTGTATTGTAACTATTGTACTGACAGCAATCAAGAGAAGAGATTGTCTCGAAGGAGGAGAAAATAGATAAGGAGATCTCCTTCAAGACAATCTCTTCTTTTGGTTGCTCTAAATACAAAAGTCATTATACAGCTCAGCAGTGTCAATCTCAAAACGAAGCGCTCAAGAACTGACATTTTACATCATTGTCAAGTGAGAGTACTGACACTTGTTTAAAAGCAGAAGTTTTCAAACCATATCATTTCTCCAGAAATTCAACATATTGCATCAATGAGCTATCTACTTCCTCTCTGAATTTTCTGTTATCAGATGGAGAGCAATTTTTCCAAATGAACTGAGCTGAATTTCTCCTTAGTCTTGAATGGTGGCCTTCCATGCTGTTGTGTCATTTGGCATTGCTAACATTGTTATGTTATAGTTTTTTTCATAGCATTGTAAAACATTCCCATTAAGTTGAGCAGAAAGTAAACCTAACAAAATATTTTTCTTCCTCACTGAATGCTGATCTCAATACATTATTCTTGTCCTTATTACAAGAACTGATAGTGGGTTTGTGGGGGGGGGTCTTGCAAAAATCATGAGGATCCGTGTCTTGAGTACAAGCTTTTTTATCACTGTGGTACTGTGAAGTGCCGGAGTAACCCTTGGTCCACTAGAGGGAGTTAAAGAGTTGGGGTATTCCTTATAAGCAAAAAAGGCGCAATTTTCCCTGAGAGACTTGAGGGCCTGAAACTGTAGGGAGAAGCACTCTCACCTCAGAAGCACCTTTCTATGATTGCTCTTTATTAATGTTTTAGGTATGAGAATTTCTTGTACTAATTACTGGAAGAATTGTGTTTATATTAAATGGCTATTAGTTTGTATTTTGATTATTGTTGGGAATATTTGAAATGGCTCTTATATGAATATAATTTTCCCTGAGAGACTGGAGGGCCTGAAACTGCAGGAAGAAGCACTCTTACCTCAGAAGCACCCTTTTCTATTATCACTTTTTATTAATGTTTTAGACTCCTGTGAAGACATCCCAGCGCAGAACACAGCTACAAGTTGTTGCATTTCAAGGGACTGCTAGACCCAAGTCAGAAAGACTGAGACCCATCTCCTTGAGTAAAACCGGCCTGATTTGTTAGATGATTGTTGTTGTATATGCTTTACTATTGTTCCAAATAAGATTTTTACCCCAAGTTGGTTCATTGTTATTTTTATAAATGCAAGTGCCACAAGGTGGGATCGAACTCTCCCAGTTAATTTTTATTTTTTATTATTAAATTTTATATATATATATATATATAATCAAATCACAGACCTCCTTTGTGTTCCCTGACTGCACCTTAAAAAAAACGAGGACCCCCATGAAACCTGTTTAGTTCAAGGAGCAACATCAAATAAATAAATAAATAAATAAATAAATAAATATATTTGATGTATATATATGTTGCTCCTCTCTCTCTCTCTCTCTCTCTCTCTCTCTCTCTCTCTCTCTCTCTCTCTCTATATATATATATATATATATATATATATATATTTAAGGTGCAGTCAGGGAACACAAAGGAGGTCTGTGATTTGATGCTAGATATCACATAACCCATGGAAAAATAACAGGAAGGCCCATGCCTCAGATCCATGTGTTCTAGCTAAATCAAAATTCAGAAAGAGTTCAATATATTTTTATTTAAATAAAGAATTGAGGGAGTGTAAATCTTTGGACAAAGCGATCCCATGTGATACTTATATTGATGAAAATAACAATGAGCAATCTTTGAGAACGTTTTCAAATATAAGACTGAAATGGCAAAGTATATATAGAACCGTAATTAACATGAAACAGTTCAGGACTGTTGAGCCCAACGAGTCTCTCAGAGCCGAGTAGCCCTGCAGCTATGCTCTCGGCCTTGGTGTACTGTCTGTCTCCTCCCTTTCCAAGGGCTCCTTGCAGTCCTAAAATACGGATGTATGATATTAGAGACTAGCTGGAGTCCTCCTGAGGCAAGCTGCCCGCTGCTTTAGGGCCTCGGATCAGTGAAAGAAGCCTGCGGTACTTTTAACCTAATATGGACTAACTGCAGCCCGCTAGTGGAGCCTGGGTTACAATTGCGCCCCCAAAACAGCGCCGCAGAGCATAACCGTGACTTTTACAGGGCATCAGTTGTAACTTTACATTTACGGCTGACAGTTAAAGTGACATCCATTGTAACTCTACAGTGAAGCAGATCCGAAATTCTACTGCGCACTTCCATAAAAGTAGGCAAACGTCTCCTAAGTTGGGGGCATCCTGTCCATTCCCAACCGACACCCGAGCGCACCCACGGCCGGAGCTCCGAGCCGTCCCGCTCCGGCTCCCAAAGCGAGGGGGGGCGTGAGCGCGCGTGCGCGTGCACAGCCTCGCCTTCCTCTCCCCCACAAACCGCAGCTCGGCAATGCAGGAAACCCCCCGCTTCCGGGAAAGATGCAGCCGCCACCCTAGAGAAGAGGAGGAGGAGTTGCCGGAGCCTCCCACTGTCCGGGACCCGCCTCCCCAAGCAGGCCGTCACTGCCGGGCGGCTGCCCTTGTCGTCGCGGCGCCGGGAGAGAACTGTGCGCCCGGCCCGTCTCCTGTAGCTGCCCTGGGCTGGACGGGGCCTTCTGCGCAGGCCCAAGCGGAGCAGCGATCTTGTCGGTGGGAGAGGAGCGCGGAGCGCGGAGCGCAGTCCGCTCGGGCTGAACGCTGCATGGCAGGCAGGAGCCGGGGAGCCTCCGGGGCCCTTCCCCGGAGCAAGCATGTAGAGCTGGCGCGGTTGAACTAAGGAGGGACAGCCCCAGCGCCCCACCACCCAAAGCGACGGCAGAGGCCTCGTCCCCTTCGGGCTTGGGGGACGTGCTGCTTCTCCAGCCCCCCTCTGGGCCATGTTCCCACAGCCTCTCATCCCAGTGGTGGCCAGAGGCTCAGAGATGGGGGGCAGTTCTGTGCGGCGGGCCACAGTCTCTGCCCGGACCCGCTCGCGTGGCAGGGGTGGCACCGTGCTGTTGCCTTCCATGCTGACGTTTGGTGTGATTGTGGCCTCCAGCGGCCTTCTGCTCATGATCGAGAAGGGCATTTTGGCTGAGGTGAAGCCCCCGCCACTCCATCCCTCCCGTGGAGAGCTGTCCTGGAGGAACGCTGGCAGGGCCAGAGTAGCTTCGGAGCAGGAGGATGTAGGGTACCAGGTGCTCCAAGATACTCGTAACAGGACGATCCGTACTATGTGTGGGCAAAAGAACATGCCCCACAGTGTCTGGGACCTTTCTGCAAGCCAGAGGAGGACAGCGCTCAAACACATCCTGGTTAGTGACAAACACCGCTTTTTGTATTGCTATGTTCCCAAAGTTGCCTGCTCCAACTGGAAACGGATCCTGAAAGTTTTAGATGGTGTGCTGGAGAATGTGGATGTGAAACTCAAAATGGACCACAAGAGGGACTTGGTTTTCCTAAGTGACATGAAACCAGATGAGATCCGTTACCGACTGAAGCACTATTTCAAGTTCATCTTTGTCCGAGACCCAATGGAGAGACTTTTATCAGCTTACAGAAATAAATTTGGAGAGATCAAAGAGTATCAGCTGAAATATGGTGTCGAAATAGTCAAAAGGTACAGGAAAAACCCTGGGAAGACCACTGGAGATGATGTCACTTTCTCTGAATTTCTCCAGTACCTCTTAGATGAAGAGGTGGAGAGAATGAATGAACACTGGATGCCAATCTACAATTTGTGCCAGCCCTGTGCGATAAGATATGATTTCATTGGATCTTATGAAAGACTGAACGAGGATGCCAGTTATGTTCTGGAACGGGTGCAGGCACCCTCGTACATACGCTTCCCAGAAAGGCAATCGTGGTACAAGCCAGTGACTCCTCAAACTTTGCATTACTATCTGTGCAACACTCCAAGGGGGCTTATCAAAGAGCTATTGCCAAAGTACATTTTGGATTTCTCTTTGTTTGCTTATCCTCTTCCAAATGTTACTAGTGAATTTTGCAGGCAGTGAACTTTTTTCCACTGCAGAGCCATCTCAGTGTCCTATGCAATTTCCTATTTGTATACTTTTACTAACCTTTTCCACATCAAATACCTTGCTACAAAGTTTTAACCTTTATATACTGTGTATATAAGCCGCTGACTTAAGCACAATGTTTTTCTTTGAATTTGGGAAGTGTTTTTTGTATATTTTAGGAACAAGGCATTTTTTGTAGATTTACCACAGTATCAACTGCAGGGCAGTTACATTTTGGAAGTAATTGTAATAACAACAATGGAAGATTTTAAGAGAGGATTCCACTACTCCTGTTTGCAAGTGTGTGTGAGGTGTATAAGTAGCAAGTTAGATCCTGTAACAAAGGGCAGCAATTTTGTTATTTCTCAGTATTGTTATTTTAATTGTAGTATTAAACCATAGTGAAAGTCAATGGTTTTTTTTTTTTGTATTTCTGTTAGCAGAGCTATTAGTAGTGCAATCTTATGCAGAGGTACTCCATATCCCATTAAAAATCATTAGCACAGCCTGAAACAAATCCACATAGGATTGCACTATAGAAGTCAAAGGTGATTTGTGTTATATTGTGCCACAAAAGTATAACACCCTGATGCTAAACATTTGTGCTCACATCTTCACCTGTATGTAACATTGCAGGTGTAATTTTATTGGATTGGCAGAAGTGCTGATATGCCTTTATCTGAAGGATGGTTTCGAGTTATTCTTAGTGCAGTCCTATGCCAAACTAGTTCCTACTGTTTTGATCCCGAAATAACTCTGCACAGGATTGCATTGCCAATATGTTTAGGATTTAGGGTGGAATCCTATGTGCACTTGGGACTTCAGGAGTAAGCACCACTGAATATTGTGGGGCTGGTGACTGTAGGGAACTTCCAATTCAGAGGCAGTAAATCTCTGAATACCCGTGCCAGCAGGCAGTGTCAGGGGAAGACCTCGGCCTCTCTGTCATCTTTGTTGGCCTCCCATGGTAACTGGTTGGCTGCTGTATGAAACAGGATGCTGGACTAGATGAACCACTGGTCTGATGCATCAGGATTCATATTGTGAGTAGAGAGAATAGAGACATACACAGGATTGCTCTGCTAGTGTTTACAGTGCAAAGCACTTGCATAGAAAAAATAACACATGGCAAATTTATTAATCCAGTTGAACTATGAGACAAGAAAAACTTTTGGACAACCTTAAATGCAGAGATTTTTTTCCTTCAGTGTTGCTTTGAGGTAATAGAGTGTGTGTGTGTGTGTGTGCATAATATACCCTTTGCTGATGATTAAGAGTTTGATACACTCCATGTTCAGATAAATGGCATGTGTATGCTCCTCAATGTGGTAGTTTGCTAAGGTGCTACCACAGTTTCTTTCTTTCCCATGGAGATGTAGCAAGTTCTTAAAACACAGTATCTTCTTGATCTTATCTCAAACTTGAAAACATTCCCTCTGGGGTAAATGCTACAGTGTAGGTACAAATCTAGGAAACCTAATCTCTCCAGGGCACTGGTTGAAGAAAATTCCAGTTTTGATTATCATCATATTCATGGCATTCTCATTGCTTTGTTTTTTAATAGTATTATGAAATTTGAAACAAATATGAATGAAAGTGAGCATACTGGCTCACAAATGTTTCTGTAGTGTCTGCATTTCTATAAATATTCTGTATAAAACTGTCTTGGAACTGTGTGGACATAGAGATGTGAAAGGGCAAACACAGTTATATTTATTGATGATAGTACATTTTTATCCCACCTTTCCTCCAAGGCACACAGGGCAGTGTACACGGCTCTGTGCTGTTGCATTTTATCATCACGGTAGTTATGCAGTTGTGCCATGGCACAGGGACAATGTGAATCTGAATCACCTAAATTGTAATCCTACACTCTAATGACTACAAAACACTGGCTTTTAATTTTTTTAACTACTATATGATTCAAAAGACTTCAGAAATTAGACAAGATTACTCATGTAACATAATGTGATATACAAACTCTAAATAAATATATCATCAAGAGTCAGTGAGATACGCAGACAATAAAAATACATCATAGAGAGTCTTCAAATCTTCCCAAATTGCTGTTATGCATAATATTAATTCATATGTGACTTAATTTGCCACAATCATCAGAAGCTCATCATTAATGAAGCTAATCTGTTTATACCTCAAAAACTTATTTTCAATTTAAACATAGATATGCTTCTACCATTATTCATAAAGAATTGCACAATTTAATAAATCTACAGAAAGATGGGATTCCTTATGGCAAAATGAATAAATGTTTTGCCAGCTATCTGCAATGTAAGGTTTCTTGACACAACCATCTCTCAATTGAACTAATTCCATTAATTTCAGCAAATTTGCTACTTGCTATACACTAGCTATCCAAATTTTAATACATAACCACTTTGTGATCTTTCAGTTACTTGCTATTATCATCCTTCCTTTGGTAAGCAGCATATCTTGAACCATTGCCTATATTTAAATTTAACATAATCATCCAAAAATCATAACAGGCAGATCTTAGGGCCCTCTGATAATTTAATACCAGTCAGCCAGTCGATTTCTTTTAATGAGTTTCTCCAAATGTGTTCACACTGTTCTTTTTTGTAATTTTCTAAGCACATAAGTAATCCGAGTGCTTTATTATATAATCTGCTTCTCACATTCCTCAGCTAAAATTATTTGCTACGCTAACAAGTACAATATGTTGTCTGTAATTGTGCAACTTAAACTAAAGGATTCCACTTTGAGAAGGAAGTTTTATCTACAGCAGCACAAATCACTGCTTGTAGCGCAAGATCCCCAAGAGGATTAGACTCCAGTGGCCTAGCAGAGCAGTGGAGATGATAACACAGTCGTCCTAAACTAAGCCCAGACTCGGCGACAAACCCAGAGGCCAGCTTTACCCCCAGAGACACTCTGGGAGCCCTAGCACATACATCAGGGCCTCCTTTGCTTTGTATTTTCCAGCAAAGTATATGCAGTCCTTCATATAGTGCAAGCCTATCAGTCGCTATGCAAAACAGACACAAATCTGACGTGAAACACTGTCATTCAGAAACCAGCGAGAGAACACTGCACACTCTTTAGGACCCTTTGCTGGCGATCTGAAATTCTGCAACAAAGGAAGTTCTAAGTATGAAACTTTAAGCAGGAAGCTTAACGTCAGAAGGCGTCAATTTTGATGATCATTCAGATCCTACTATTGCCAGAAACTCATAGAGACAAACCACTTATTCTTTCTGTCCCAGACTAACAAAGGCCAGCTTTGACTTTGCGTCAATCTTTCCTTCAATCATTGGCAACCCTTCCCAGGGCTTTGTTTGGGCCTGGCTGCAGTCCAGGAATTTGTTCACAATGCCAGAGATTGAGACATGAGAATAAAAGTGTCTCCCCTTGTCCATCCATAGGCAAGCCTGCTTTGCAATACACAACTTGCTTAGTGTGGCATCGAGCAACTCCTGCGCTCTCTTTACTGTTCCAATTTCCTCCTTCCTTTTCCAGATTCTCTTTCCCAGCAACTCAGCAAAAGAGTCAAAACACCAGCTTTCACTTCTGTAATGCGCATGGAACATATCAACCCCTAGAGGTAAAGATTTGCTCCTAAGGCAGGGAACGTGGTATTGATTCACTGATTGTCTCCTTTCCTTCCAGAGCGACTTCAGTCTCAATAGCAACCTTCTGGGAGTCACAGTACTCTTCTTCCAAGCTCCCTATCTTGCAGGAACACTACTGCTCAGCCTCTCCATCCCCAGGGACCATCAGTATGCCCATTTGCACACTCCTTCCTCCCCTGCCACACCTTTGGAGGTACTAGGGTTGCCAGGTCCAGCTTGGGAAATTCCTGGAGATTTGGGGGGTGGAGCCTGGAAAGGGTGCAGTTTGGGGAGGGGAGGGGCCTCCGTGGGGTATAATGCCATAGAGCTCACCCTACAAAGCAGCCATTTTCTCCAGGGGACCTGATCTCTATTGCCTGGAGATCAGTTATAATTCCAGGAGATCTACCGTTACCACCTGGAGGCTGGCAATCATAGTTGGAACTAACAGGTATCCTCCCCACCCCCACCCCCCACACACCCCAATTTAAGCAGTCTCCATACCCTAAAGGTAGGGTTACCAAGTGTAGGTTGGGAAATTCTTGGAGATTTGGGGGTGGGGGGGGTGGAGCCTGGGGAGGGTGGTGTTTCAAGAGGGGAGGGACCCCAGCAGAATATAATGCCCTAGAGTCCAGCCTCCAAAGCAGTCATTTCTGTTCATCTGATGAAGAGAACTTGATTCTCGAAAGCTTATGCTATAATAAAATTGGTTAGTCTTAAAGGTGCTACTGGACTCTTTTTGATTTCTGTTCCAGGGGAACTGATCTCTGTATTCTGGAGAGCAGTTGTAATCCTGGGAGAGCCTGAAGCTGGTGTGACAACCCTACCTAAAAACAAACAGGAGTGGTTTTTAGAGAGCTGGGAATGTTTCTACATATGCAGCAAAGCCACTGTGTCTCCATTCACGCACTGCTTTGCTTAGGTTGGCCCTGTGTCCGGGCCTCTCTCTCACCCAACCTGTAGTGGGGCTTTCTCAAGTTACTTGCCTATCAGCAAAATCATGGACTGTGAGTGTGGAAGAAGAGATCATCTGGCAAGAACCTTTGGGGAGGAGGAATACAGTGGCTCCCATTGTATTCTGAACACACGAAACATTCCACCTCTCACACCGTACATTATTTATAGCCCACTTTCTCACTGAGACTCAAGGTTGAATTTTCAGAATCTTTGAGGGCTAGGCCACTCATTGTGAAGGATTGTCCTTATTGAAAGGTTGTCTTGATCTTGGAACAATGTTGGGAAAATATACAGTCATTGACTGTCACGCATGCACTGATGCTGCCAAATCACAGAGGGGATGATAGTTTCAGGGTAAGGATGTCTCTTTCCTTACCCAAGGGCTACAGATGTACCATTATATTCCACTGCTGGCTTGGATCTTAACCTCCAAGTATCTACCTTACTGATCAATATGGTGATAAACATGAAACATGATCAATATGGTGATATGAAAGTTGCATAACTCATGTACCAAATTCTTTGAGGGCGGGATAGGAAGAAGGCATGTGGGCATTACACATTGTGGAAATATTTAGGAAACAAATCTTTATAGCATATATTATATGGAAAAGCAGTATCTAGCCAAGGCAGCTGTTCTTTATGGCCCATTTGTACATATGAAATTGACCCACTGACGTATGCCCTACCATTGGCTTTCCGCTTGCTAAGCAGCAGAAGCAAAAAGAGAGTGAGACTCCTCTAAAGAAAATCAGTTGCTTCCTGGATTACCTCTGGCCTCTCTTTTAATCAGAATATTCTGCACTGGAGTCATAGCTGGGTGTGCATTTGAGGTGCTGGGCTTTGGATTTCACTCTGTGAGCTTCCTTGAGTTTACCTCTGGACAGGTAACATCAGTATTTTCCAAATCAATAATAAGTTTGGAAGCAAAATGGTGTTTCAGGCCTTTCTGTTAAGGCCAATTATTTTCACGTCCTGCAAAATGTGCTGCAGATTTGATTATACTATGTGATGCTGGGTGGAGCTGGTACTGAGCTATACCTAGGCCTTCAGGGATGAAGAAGAAAAGAATGGCAGCCAATCTTTGAAAATATAAACGCAAATCCAAAAGGGATATTTGTACATCTCTCTTCTTGCCCATGCTTTGATGGCCCTACATCCCACAGTCCTTTCTCTGGACTGCAGTTCATCCTCTGTGGGGGCCCCTTGTGGGATCTCTCTGTTCTCTTATGATGTCTGGGCCTGATTCTAGCCCTTGCACAAGATATTCTTAAGCTAATTTTGGGTCCACTGCCACATATCAAATATTAAGTACCTGCAGATGACATAGAGGAAGTAGGAAAAGAGGAAGACCTAAAACGAGATGGCTGGACTCAATAAAAGAAGCCACATCTTCCAGTTTGCAAGATCTGAGCAAGGATGTTAATATCAGAATGTTTTGGAGGTCTTTCTTT
Organism: Eublepharis macularius; assembly: GCF_028583425.1. Lineage (NCBI taxonomy): Eukaryota > Metazoa > Chordata > Lepidosauria > Squamata > Eublepharidae > Eublepharis > Eublepharis macularius. Next base: position 154,935,092 of record NC_072793.1, on the reverse strand, counting down.
CATAGGATTACCATAGGGCAGAGGCAACTTGACAGCACATAACACACGCAGAAGACATACTGAAAAAAGCCACAATTGAAAAAAGCCTGGGGTTGGTCAACATACAAGCAATGTGTTTTCTACAGCCCCAGACAGAACGTGCTTGGTACATAGCATATTTGGCTTCCCGTGTCATCCTGTACTTGTCACCTCTCTTTCCCAGAAAGGGCCTCAGAAACACAACTTCACGGAGGCAGCACAGAAGGACTATCACTCTCTACCCTAGTTAGTGAGAAAAAAAAACGTCAATTTTCCCTGTATCTGTTATTCACATAACAGCTGCTCTAAATTGCAACTCCCTGCATGACCTTTAGGAGACAGGATGGAAACATTCTAAGAAAAGGGTCAGCTGAATAGCAGAGAATGATTTGAATCTATTGATTTTGGTGTTATGGGCCCAGCTCACATCCATTGTGGTCATCTGCAGTAAATTGGAAGGATGACATCCGAGCCCTTCTGGAGACACCTGCAAGCTGGCCACACCCTCAACAAGGCAGCCGAGGGGTGAAGATGATGGACTGCTAAGGCGTGCATGTGGGTCTGAATTTCCCCTATTACCAGAGGCTATTTCTCCTGAAGTGCCATTTTCCCAGAAAGGGCCTTTGCACTGATGGTACTGAGGATTTTCCTCCCGTTAGAAAAGTGTCTTGAAAGCTCTAGTCATCTGCATCTAGGAGCTTGAAATAGTCCCATTGATATTCAAGGACTCCACCCTATACGGCACCCTTTTCTTTTACTCCTTGGAGTTTTATTTTATTTCTGGGTAGTAACTGCTGCCACCAACCAATCTGGAAGAATATCTACTGCTAAAAAGGATTTGTACCTCTAGCTCTTTACTGAGTTGCCATTTAAAGGCTCTGCCTAGCTGCTGTGTCTCCTTCGCTCATACTAGCCAATGCTGGGAGGCTTTAGCACACGTTCTCGCCTTTGCCCTTTCACACCTCAGGGACAGCAAGCTGAACTGCTGCCCCTCCTCTCCTCTGCTCTCCAGAAGGTGAGATGGTTTATGTGTAGCATGGACAAAGAGATCAGGCCCTGGCATCCAAATCACAAAAAACGTCAATAAAAGAACAAAAATCATACACACAGTCTGTATAAGCATCAGGCTGAACAACAATAAAAAGAAACATTGAAAACATGCAATCTTCTTCATGCTAAATCTATACTTATCCTAACCAATGATGAATTTGGATAGGCTAGAATCTCTTCCATTATCTTGGTTCTCAAGGTTTGGAACTCCACCCCATTGTTCTTCAACACATGGTCAGGATGGAGTTCCCTTGTGAAAACTTTTTTCCTCATGGTTTGTGACAACAGCTCATAGGTAAGAGATAAGAACTTCCTTATGTTTAGAAAATTTATAATCTTCCATACCCTTTAGGGTTATTCCTGATCTTTTTGTCCCAAAAGGAAGAAAAACAGTCTAGTCCTCTGGCTTTGCATTCTCTGTTCCTTGTGCATGTAAACTGTTGTCAAGTCGCAGCCAACTTATGGCAACCTCTGCTGGGGTTTTCAAGGCAAGAGACAAACAGAGCTGGTTTGCCATTGCCTGCCTCTCAGTCTCCCATCCAAGTACTAATCAGGGCCAACCGTGCCCAGCTTCTGACAAGATTTGGGAAACCTGGGCCATTCAGGTCAAGGCCTCTGTCCCTTAGGTGTGAGAATCTAGCTGAAGAGTCAGATGGTCTTACTGGTCTTATTTCGGCCACAGCCATTTATATTTCTGAGTACTGAAGTGTTCTGTGTTTGGGAGCTGATTACTCATCCCAGGGCACCTTTCCCTTTCCCCAGCTGCTGGCTTGCATCAAGGCTCTCATAACATGGATACAGTGTAAACCCAGTTATCCTACTATATAAAAGGCAAGCCGTATTGGTGACGACTCACTTTTTATCCCCGTGTTGATGCACTCTGGCTTGTGCAAAGTTAAAGAGTCGTTGCCAATATGGCTTGCTTAGGAAGGGCCAGGGAGAACCGGCGCGCCCCTCCCAAGGCTCTGCAGTGGCCACAGGAAGACCCGGCACAACCCAGTGCTACTGTCCAGCATGCCACTGCAGCAGCCTCCTCAGGGTCTCTGGAAGGTTGTGCCATCGCAGCTGCTGAGGCGCCAGAGAGGCCTGCCACACCAGCCTGGCCCTCAGCACGCCCCGAGCAGGCCAGGGTGTCACAACGGGCTGTGGAGTGCTGCTATGCTCCACAAAGACCCGATTTCTGCCCGCTTGAGGCTGAATCCGGATAGTGCAGAGCACAGGAACTCTGCCGAGACAACGCAACAGGCCCTAGAGCGCTCCTGCCCTCTGCACTGGCACGATTTCCACCCATTTGAGACTGAATCAGTCCGGTGCGGAGATTAGGAATGCTGCCAGGGTGGCACGATGGGCCCTGGAGTGCTCCTGCACTCTGCACTTTTGGCCCGCTGCTGGGGCAGCACATGCCCTCACAAGGCCTTACTACGGCCCATTGTATTTTAAAACACAACGGGCTTTGTTGCTAGTTGAAATATAAATGTGACCTGTAGGGTGCAAGGTATTTCTCTACGTATTCCAAAACACCTCCTTCCTGGAATGGGCCTTGGAAAATGACTTCAGTCTTCAGGAAGCCAGCAGATAGAGAAAAGGAGGATAGCCTAGTTCCTAGACAGGTCTCTGTCTGCAAGGGAACACAGCATGGAGAGCTTCAGCTGGTTATGTAGTTTGTTATCCTATGTAGCACAGCTGGCCTGACCTGGGCTATGATTTACAGGAGGCTGTTGGTTTTGATCTTCTTGTAGGCAAAGAAAGAAGATCTGTACAATTTTTTTAAAAAAAATTGCTGGCAGGAGAGAATGGCCATTTCCCCCAGTCTTTATGGTTTGCCTGTGGGTTGCTCTTAATAGACACTGTCTTCTAGAGTTTGCTGGTGGTTCTCTTACTACAAGTCTGAGCCTAAGACAGGGAAACAGAATCCATTGACCTCTGCATGATTGGCCCAGCACACGTCCTTCAGGGTAATTTGTTGCTGGTTGGAAATAGAAAGACTTTGGAACAGCATCTGTGTTCCTTTGTTTCTCAGCCATGCTCAGCCTCCTGGGAACCTGGCAAAGCCCAGCTGCACCATCCCAGCAGGCAGGTCTTCATGGCACAATCGGTCAGTGCATCTGGCTGTTAACTGGAAGGATGGTGGTTCAAGCCCACCCAGGGACATCTGTGGAGTGGCCAAACCCTTGATGAGGTGGCTGAGTGGTGAAGGTGATGGCCTGCTAATCCATTGTGCTCTGCTCATGTGGGTTTGAATCCCACCCTTGTTGGCCCTTTTTACCATAGGCCAGGGAGGAGGCTTTGTCTCACTGACACCTCCTGAGTTGGCAAAGGCACCAAAAGAGGCAAAGCAGGACTGGAACCCAGGTTGCAAGATTGGCAATCTGTCATGATGCCTCTACTCCCATGGCACAGGTACCGAAGGTTTCATACACTGACATACCTTTTTTTCTGGAATGAGCCTTGGAAATATTACTCCAGGGAGGCAGCAGAGAGAAGGAGTCCAGGAAATTCCTCTCTGCCAGCAGAATGCAGGGGTGGGTCTTGCATGGCACACTGGCTTCTACTGGGACAGCATAGCAGGCTGTGGAGTTTGGTCCTGTTGTGGGCAGGAGAAATAATTGACAGTGAGGAAAAAATGACCATTTTTCAGTTCTCTGTGACTCATCTATTGGCATGCCTGCATGCCTTAGGAAGAGTGTGGGATGGTAAGGCAGGGAGGGAAAATTCCAAGGGCAGAAATGTAAAAGCAGAGGATGGTTTCAATCCATCAACCTCTGGGTTATGGGCCCAGCACGCTTCCACTGCACCACTCTGTTGGCTGGCTGATATGCCTCAGTGTGATTCCTGAAAACCTCTGTCATCTAGCCATTCATGCCCATGCTCAGCCTCTGGAAAGTTGTTTGAGGGAACATATGGAGGATGGTGGCACTCCTTAGCTGGGTGTGTAATGTGTCATCCTGCATGGCACAGCTGGCTGGGGTTAGGATGATGCTTGCAGGATGGAAGGTGGTAGGTTCTGTACCTGTTACCGATAGATTTGTTATTTTCTATGCAAGGTTTGCCTGCATCTTCCAGAGAGAGGAATTGGGGGGCATGTTTGTAAACAAATAGCTCCTCATTAAGCACAGAAGTGTCTGTCTGTGATGTTCTTGCAACAATCTAAGGGCCAAACTGGATGAGACATTGCCCACAGATTTATGTTTGGGTATCTCTAACTGGACCATATGACTATATAGACAAGCGGTCATTTCTGCCTTCCCCTTTGTGCCTATGTCCTCTCTGCCTTCCTGTTTTCATAGAGGTGAGTCCTCACATACACCTTTACAGTACCAACCTACCACCTTTGCAACTGAAGGTGTAATGTGCAGGCTTTTGGCTTAGCTGTTCCTGCATTTCTGAAGGCAAGCCTCAAGGAGGTGCCATTTACTTTTGGTCATGTTTTTTGTGTGTGGAAGGAGTTTTAAAATTTTTATAGTGGTACGTATAAGAATGGACACATTCATTCCTCTGAATCTACACATTTATTTTTGAATTTAAAATATTGCCTAGTCATTATTGCTGGATACCTCATTGTGGCAAAAACAGCAAGACTTGCCAAATGTCATCTTGTGGCCCTGTGGATCTCTGCAATAAGGAAGACATAATGTTATAGGATTATGGAGCATGCATAATGCTTCAGGGAGCCATGAGAGGCCATCTGGATAACAACAACAACAACAACATTTGATTTGTATATCACCCTTCGGGACAACTTAACACCCACTTAGAGCGGTTTACAAAGTATGTTATTACTAGTAACAAAGCCCGTTGTCGGGAAACAATACAACGGGCTCCAGAAAGGGCAGGGCAGGTGGGCCAGGCATTTCTGACTCTGCTCTGCCCCATTGGGCGGGGGGATAGCAGGGCAGCCGGGCCAGGCATTGCCCCCTTTCCAATGCTCCAATTGAGATGGAGGAGGGCAGGGCAACCAGGCCTGGCATTGCCCCCTCCTCAACGCCCCAACTGAGACGGGGGGAGGGCAGGGCGGCCAGGTCTGGCATTGCCCTTCCCCAGTGCCCTGGACAGGAGCCCTGGAGTGCTCCTGCTTCTGGCAGCCACCTGGTTCAGCTCTATTGGGGCCAAACTGGGTGGCTGGAGCTACAGAAGCACTGCTGAGAGGGGGGGAGGGGAGGCGAGCAGCCTAGCGTGCTCGTGCAGCTGGCAGCTACCCGGTTTGGCCCCGTTCGGGTTGAACCAGGCGGCTGGAATAGGATTGCCCATTCCAGGTTGTGAAATTCCTGGAGATTTGGGGGAGTGGAGTCTGGAGAAGTCAGGGTTTGGGGAGAGTAGGCCCCTCAACATGCTATAATGCCATAAAGTCCACCTTTCCGAATAGCCATTTTCTCCAGAGCAACTAATCTCTGTGGCCTGGAGATCTCTTCCAATTGCTGGAGATCTCCAGCCACCACCAGGAAGCTGGCAACCCTAAGCTGGAGCCAGATGCGGCTTTTAGCTGTTGGATTCAGACCCTCTGGGGGCAGAACCAGGTGCCTGGCAGATGCGGGGTCCTGGCGGGGCTGGGAGAGGGAAGAAGACAGGCAAGGAGTCAGGAGCAGGCTGGCAAGCACTGGGCTGGAAATGGGGGAGGGGGTGGGAGAAGGGAGAAATAAGGCAGGGAGACTAAGGCAGGAGCAGGCTGGCAAGTGCCAGGCTTGCAATGGAGGTGGAAGAAGGAAAAAATCAGGCAAGGAGACAAAGCGGGAGGGCGCTTCACTGCTGCTGATCCTGGCGGGGAATGGCCGAGAAGTGTACCCGGCCCTTCCTGCAGCCTGACCAGGGCTTGACAGGTGGGAGGGCGCTTCACTACCGCCGATCCCAATGGGCAACGGCCGAGAAGCACCATGCCCTTCCTGCAGCCTGGCTGGGGCTTGACAGGTGGGCGGGCGCTTTGCCATTCGGCTGGAGGTGCGGGGAGGGAGGGGAGCAGGCAGCGGGGCACGCTCCTGCTCCTGCCTCCTCGGCAAGTCCTGTTGCCAAGACTCACCTCTCATCCCCTCTAGGGGCGCACAAGAGCGGCCTGCACTGTGGAATCTATGTGAGTCATCAGAAACCCGCTTACTGAATTATGTTAGAGGATTATCCCCACAATAATAATCACCATGTGAGGTGGGTGGGGCTGAGAGAGCTCCTAGAAGTTGTGACTGACCCAAGGTCACCCAGGTGGCTTCAAGTGGAGGAGTGGGGAATCAAACCCAGTCCTCCAGATTAGAGTCCCGCGCTTTTAACCGCTACACCAAACTGGCTCTGTGAAACACTTGGCAGAATCCAAATAAAAATATATGTTCACCTTGTGACAAGGGGATTATTCCAGACTAGCAACAGAGCCTGTTGGTTAAAAAAGGGGCCTAGAAAATGGAGCGCAGGAATGCTGGCCTTCCCGCGGCAGCGTCGCCCTCCAGAGGGACGTGATGCCTTGCCTGGCCTTCCCGTGGCCGCACCCTTTGGAGGGACGGGCTGACTTGCCTGGCCTTCCTGCCACGGCAGCGACCTCCGGAGGCCGTATTGGTAACGACTCAGTTTTTATCCTGGTGTTCCTGCACAGGAGCACCAGGATAAAAATTGAGTCATTGCCAATACTGCTTGCCTTTTATAAGGAAAGATCAGAGGGGACCTGCAAAGACTTGCTGGGGGCATTCCCCTCCATTTCCTTATTCCTTCCCTAAAGCATCCACAGTCTTTCTTATCTTCCCCCTTTTTTCCCCTCACAGCCTTCCTGCTTCCTTCTTTCCACCCACTAGCTAACCTACCTTTATCTGTCATTCTCCATGCGTCCATATTATCCTCACAAGAACCCTGAGAGTTAGGTTATGCTGAGAGTTTGTGACTGGTCCAAAGTCACCCAGTGCACTTCCACAGCAGAGTGGTGATTCAAACCTGGGTCTCCCAGATCCTATTCTGAAACTCTAACCACTATACTACACTGGCTTGGGGGGCACTTCAAGCAAGCAAGCAAGCAAGCAAATACCTTTAATGACATACAAAGATCTAAGACAGCAAGCAAGACACTATAAAATTACATAAAATATCAGAAGACAATATATTTATACAAAGCTTGTATTAATCTTAAGCACATCCACTAAAAACTCCGCAACCACTCTAGAAATCACTGTATCATTATCCTTCAACAGAAAACAACAAAAGGATAAATTGTTCTGGTGTTCAATATGTATTGGCAACCTCTCAAACAACACTCTTCATAGCTTATCATATAAACAGCATTCCAACGTTATATGCTGGATGGTTATCTGGGTGGTTGGCTCCACACAAACAGTGTCTTTCTGGAAAGGGGACTCTCTGGTATCTCCCCTGAAGGATACTGGAGGGAAAGGCATTTAGTCTGGCCAACATAAAGGCCCTACGACAGCCCAGGGTCTCAAGATAGGGTTGCCAGGCCCCCTCAATCTCCCAGCGGGGGATTGTGGCCTGGCTCTTACCTTTGAGCAGGGGTGGAGCATGCGCGCACAAAGCGCGCTCTCGCAAGCGTGATGACATCACTTCCAGGAAGTGACATCATCATGCAGCCCTGGGAGCGCACCCATGCTCTGCAGGGGCTTGGGTTGGGGGCCGCTGTGGAACGCAGAATGCTCCTGACATCCACAGCAGCCCAAAATGCACCCACAGATCAGGCTCATTTTGAGGTGCTGCGGAGCGCACGAGCGCTCCTGCACTCCGCAGCACCTGAAACGGGCCCGTTTTGGCGCGGATCGGGCCCATTTTGAGCCACTGTGGAGTGCGGGAGCGCTGCTGTGCTCTGCAGTGGCCCAAAATGGGCCCAATCCACACCCGTTTGGGCCGTTTTGAGCAGGAGTGCTCCTGTGCTCCGCAGTGGCCCCAATCCGGGCCAAAACGGGCCCGATCCTGGTGACTGCTGCGTGCAGGAACGCACAGCACCGCAGGGGACCACGCACGGAAGGTGCGTGCCCCCCCCCCACTGGCCAGGTAAGTGGGGGTGGAGTGGGGATCCCCCGCCCCCACTGGGGGTTTGGCATCCCTATCTCAAGATCATAAAAGTACTGCGGAATTCTGTCTATGTACATAGTCAATCCTAACGCAGCTGATGAGGAGCAAACAAAAGGTTGGGCTGGAAATAACTTCTGTTGCTCCCAATCTAGTAAAAGCTGCTTAACACACTTAAGGATATAGGCCTCATCAGACATAAATAAGTCATCCACTGCCAGTCTCATATGCTTAAGTTTACTCAGTATGCCCACTGGCCATGCCCAAGAATATCAGTCCCTTTTCAAATAGGTTAATAGGCTAGAAGGCTCAGCTCTAAAATAAATTTTGAGCCAAAATTTAAAGGTAGTAATCCATGCCCTTGTCTCAATCAAAGATTGACTCAATTCAGCACACAAAGCTAAATAAACACAACTTGGGACACTCAAAATTTGCCTAAAAAATATTGCTTGAATATCCCCTACCTTTCTGTTAAAAGTGAAAATCTATATTGGTATACCATAGAGCATTTGAGCTAAGATTTTTGCTTTGAAAACTTTCATGGCTGCTGGGACACATTGGTTACCCCTAGAAAAATAAAATTGTTCAATTTGGGAAGCTGTAGAAAAATAAAATTGTTCAATTTGGGAAGCTGTGCACTTAGCCAACTTTATTGACCTCTCACGATGTAACACCCAACTAAGATTGTAATTAAATGTAATGCCCAAATATTTAAAACTTTTGGTTTGCTCAACTGGAAAGTTACCAATCAACCATTTCTGTGGGTGCCAGCTTTCTGAGAAAACAACAACTTTTGATTTGGAGTATTTAATAGATAAAGATGGGTTGGTGTTGGAGTCAGGTAAAACTCTACAGGAATCTGTCCCAAACCTGAGGCGCCAGAATGGATGCGTATTCAATGATGACTGTCAGATGCTGGAAATGATATTAAGTATTGACTGACTATTGCCCAGTGAGGAGAGGAGAATGATTCACTTCATCTCTTGGAATATTGCTGGATGGAAGAGCAAAATGTATGATCCAGATTTTATTAAATTTTTAAATCTTTTTGATCGTGCTCTCCTTAAGGAAACATGGTTGGAAGATAGGATAGAAGATAGGCTAGAGCGAAACATGTTTAAAGTGTATAATTTGTCAGCTTTTAAACTTCATTCTAAAGGCCGTTGTAGGGCGGGTCTAGCAATTTTGATGAAAGCCGATCTCCCATTAAAGATACAACCCTTGGACGCCTGTTCTTCAATAGCCCAGGCCCTGTTGATAACCGCTTCTGCTTTGATCCTAATTGTGATCAATGTGTACTTTACCCCCAAGCATCGATGTTACTAAACAACTTGCTTTTTGTAAGGAACTTTCAGACTATGTGTACATTCTAACAAGGCAGTTCCAAACAGCCCAGCTTATGATTTTTGGGGACCTTAATGCTCGGATTGGAGTCAACAACCAGAAGTGGATCTCGTCATTTGGCTTTGAAGATGAAGAATCTCTCCCCCTCCAGTTATGTTTACCCCACTTATCCAAGGATACTTTAATTAATAGAACTAGCAATAGATTGATTGAATTTTGTATAACTCATAATGTTATAGCATTTAATGGCCTCTGGATGTAGTGTGGGGGGCACTTTTGAACAGTAGCAAGCAGCCAGGCCTAATTGAGTCATGGAAGTCATATAGTGTCAGGTCATCCAGTGGTTGCTTCTTGGCCTAGCCCCCTCAAAGACCCAAACAACTGTGGAAAGGGCCTTGCCCTCTGCTCCCTCCCCTTGCCTTTTCCTGACAGAAACCAAACCTGGAATATTGGCTGAAGTGGTATGGTTGCCAGCAATAGCCAGTAATATCATCTGGTTACAGGTGCTCTTTTTATCATTTGGGTTTTTTAACCTGCCAATGGTTTTTTTTTAAGATTTCATATTTTTCTGCAAACCTGAGACATTTTTTAGGTGTGTTAGAAGATCTGTCTTGTCCATTCATGATTCCAATCTTCAGAACAGGGCCACTTAGTATATAAGATGATCTTGCATGCATAAACTCAGTACACTCACATGAACGTAAGTAGTGTTCCCTTGTATGATACAAGCTGTCTGTCTAGTCCAGCATCTTGTTTAACATAGTGGGCACCCAGTTGCCTTAGAGGGCCAAGAAAACGGGGCATAGAGGCCGAGGTCTTCCCATGATATTGCCTCCTAGCATAGGGTGTTAGAGATTTACTGGCTCTGCATGTGTCTCTTTAGGCTCCGTGGTTAGTAACTATAGGTAGACCTATCTAAAAGGGATCTTGAAGGATGTTGTGCTTCTGACCTTTGATGGTTTGTTGACCCTGGCTGACTCAGTTAAGAGCCATACTAGACCCAGTACACCTGCTAGAGAAGAAAGAAAATGCAGCTGCAAAAAAAGCCTTCTCACAACTCAGATTAGTCTGGTAGATGGCCCTGTACCTTGACACAGTTGATCTGGCCACCTGGACTCATGACACAGTAACATCAAGACTAGACTAGACTCTCTACATAGGTCTCCCCTCAAAGTTGACTTGGAGACTCCAGCTGGTGCAGAATGCTGCAGCTCGTTTACTCTCAGAAGCTAGACAGACATCCCTATCACCCCTGTTCTGCAGTCACTCCATTGGCTTCCCATCAGTAACTGAGCTCAATTCAAGGGCATGACTATCACATTCAAAGCCCTTCATTGCCTTGACCTTTCATATCTGTGCGACCACCTCTTCCCCTATGTTTTGTCATGGCTGCTTCACTCATTCGGACAAGGCCTTCTGCAGATACTGTCCTGCAGTTGGGCAAAATCAATAGCTGCTCAAACGTGTGCTTTCTCTGTGGTAGCCACCACCTTACGAATGGCCTGCCTGAGGAGGCCAGGAAAGCCCCCACTCTCTTGGCTTTCTGCAAACTATGCAAAACTGAATTATTCAGGAGGCGTTCTACCCAGATCATAGGGCTGTGTTATAAGAAAGCTCAGAGGGATGCCTTGGTAGGGAAGAGACTATTCGCTACTCTGTTGGGTAGTCTGCTGATGTAGACATGAGACTTCTAGGGAGTTTCCATATTGCAAAACATGCTGTGTAAATTAGTTATGCTTTGTTTTCAGAAAGATTTTATCTCTGTGCTTGGTTTTAAGCTTGTTTTCAAAATGTCTGCTACCCTACCCTACTGTCTCTCTTTCATGTCCTAACAGTTGTTCATTATTGCACTTTGCTCAGTGAATGTCCTAGATGTTGATTATACTGTATTTTCACTTGTGCTGTGTAATCTGCCTTGGATCACTGTGAGAAAGGCAGACTAGTCATCATCATCATCATCATCATCATCATCATCATCACTGACAATGAACTGCCAATTTAATGACTCATCAAATACAGAAATTTTTTTTGTCCAATCTGAACCTGTTGCTCATCAACCTCATTGGATTCCCCCAAGTTCTAGTACTTTGGGAGAGGAAGAAAAATTCTCATTATCCCCTTTCTCTACCCCATGTATAAGTTTGTAAACATGTATAAGTTTGTAAACTTATACATGTCCCCACTTAGCCAACTTTTTTCTAAACTAAAAAGCTCCCAACTACTTCAGCCCTTTCTTGTAAGAAAGGTGCTCCAAACCTTTCATCACCTTGATTACTCTCTTCTGCATTTTTCCAGCTCTCAGATAGTGACCATAACTGTATGTGTTAAGGGATTTTTAATTGAGAAGTCAAATCTTCTGTATTTTGATAGATCAAGATGGGCAACTGTGTTTGTCTGTAGCAGTAGAAAAGAGCAAGAGTCCAATAGTATCTATAAGACCAACAAAATTAGTGGTAGGGTATGAGCTTTTGTGAGTCACAGCTAGAGATGGGCATGTTGCCTTGCATATCATCTGTTGCTTTGAATATGTACTCCTATATACTAACTGTGATTCATGTTCTCTTGTCAGTCCTAGAATTGATTATGTTCTGTTTCAGCCATTCTTCAACTCTGTATTGGATTTTTGCTAATGCTATGTCTTTATAAAATCTGATGACATTGTTTATGAAAATGTCCTTGATACTGTATAGAAATATTGTAGATACTGTATGGAAATGTCCTTGATACTGATTGTACTGAGAGGCAGACTATAAATGACAAATAAAAGAAATAAACAAATCAGTGACTCTCAAATTAATTTAGCTACAATATTTTCCTTTTCCCCTCTTTTGTATTAGCTGCCTAGCCTTTATGTCATATTTCCTCCCTTGCATTTTTTGTGCTCTGCATTATATACTCTAGTTTAATACAATAAAAATCTTCTTTGATTAAAGAAGAGGCTGTGTCAAATGTTTGCCCCCAGGTGCCCAGACATTCATGCTGGTATTCTGCATGTGCTCAGAGGCTCACCAGGTCCAAACTGATCGTGAAAGGAAAACCTGACAAATCAGTTTGGTGGTGACAGAACCAAGGAAGTATAGCCAAGCGGGGAGGGAAGAGTGGGGGGTTGTCCACTCAAACACAGTACACACACTCTCTCCCTCTGTCTTCCTTTCAAGTAAATTTGGCAGGTTACTTCCACTTCCAAGAACAGCAATTCTACTTAGATAGAATGAGCATGGACATAGTATCAGGGATCAATTTAATTTTGCTATGATCACCTCTAATTTATTGCAACAAGTGCGGTCCCAAACGATTGCATGTTTTCAAACAAGGTGCTAATTCCATCAGTGCCAAACTTCCTGTTCCCTGAGTCTGAACCTTATGTCCAACCCCAAACAAAAGTATTTGGTCAGCCCCAGCTGCTTAATCAGGAGTTTGGGGTGGGGGTGGGGACACCTTCAGGGGCTCATTTTTCTCTTGAGCCCCAGTGATGGCCATAGTCCTGCTATAACATTGGTCTGCACAGCTTTCCCAACCAGCTTAGCCTCGATAGCTTTAATATCATTGCAGTGCTGCACCAGCTGGGCCTTAGTATTCCGGGAGGTGAATTCCAAATCTGAGATCCGGTGTTCGGCATCATTGGTGGTGCCACAGAGGTTCCCCAGGGCGTTCTGGATGCCGATAACTGTTGGGTGCAGCCTGGAAACTGTGGACTTAATTTCAGCCGTGTCTGCAGCCACCTGCTCCAGTACTGCCATTAACTGTGTCGTAACAGGCTCAGCAACCATTTTATCAAGAAGGGAAAGGGAGGAAGCTTTTTGCCAACATTTCGCTTCCCTGGAGTCTGAGGACGATGCTCCATCGTCTGAGGTTGTTCTGTTTGTATCTGTTGTCATCTGGAGCATTTCATGGGGCTGGGCATTAACATGCACAGGGCTGCGTTTCCAGGGAGCCCTCTGGCCCATTTGAAGCTCAGGAAACCTGCATCCGCGTTTTCTGAAGCCCCACCAGTTCTTCAATTTCTGTCGTTTCTGCGGCTTCCTTCCCAGGTAGAGCCTCCGCTGCGTCCCAAGGACAGATTTGACAGGTATATTATTCCCACTACAAGGTTTTCCATTTTTGTCAAATCTGTGTTTTTTCAAAACTGAGACACAGTCAGAATTTGCCCCAGAATCAGAGCAGTGGGGCTGCTGGGTAGAAGCTATACTCTGGATAAGCTGTCTCTTATGACTGGAGCCTTCAGACAGATCTTCTCCTGGGCTGCCTTTTTGACTACTGTTGTGTTTTGAATATTCTTCCAGATTGGGGCATGTAGGCTGGGACTCCAATGATGGCTGAGCATGTAAGAGAAGCAGGGCTTTGGTTTGTTCAAGCAAACCATTTCCAGGAGTAGTAGGTTTCCCTTCTCCTTCCTTCCGTGGACTGCAGATCTGTTCCCTTTCCAGAATGTTCTTCTTACTAGTTATATCTACAGTCCCATTCACACTTTCTTGGGAGTAAGCCTTATTCAGTTCAGTGAGTGAATAAACATGCATAGGCTCAGGCTGTGAGTCTACCTCAGGACTTTGGGAAATTTCTTCTTCAGATATTAACAATAACCCCCCAGTCAGTGCCACACATTCAAAATCATCCCCTATATAGATGCTCTGATCATGGGGAAGTATTAAGGATTCCTCTTGGTTGCCACTATTAATACCCATGCAGGGAGTCTCCCAACCTAGCCCACTATCTTGGTGGTCCATCGAGTTATTTCTAAAAAGAATTAATTTCTCTTCTATTCTAGGGTTGTTTGACTGCTGCCTCTCTATACCCTTCTCGTCCTCTTTGATTAAATTTTCCTCAGGATTCTGAGAGATTTTCTTCTCTGAGGTTTCCTGTATTTCCTCAGATAATACTGCATATTTAGCATCTTCCTCTGATGATACATCTCTTTTCCCGCAATATGCACACCTGGTCTCCAGGCCTCGTTCAGCATCTCTGGTTATTTCCTTCAAATTACTGATGAAAGGAATGTCATCTTCTTCCCCTGCACTGCTTTTTGGCTTCCTTTCCAGATGGTTTCCTCTAATCAAATCTTCCTCAGAGCCCCAGGAATCTTCCTTGTTGGATTTTTTCAACAACTCCACTACAGGTTCAGAAGTTTGCTGCCAGGGGTCCTCCTCCCTCTTGCTCTCTGTCCCACCTGCTGAAACAAAGGGAAAAAATCAAGTAATTCCCTCAGTTAACAAGGATAACTTTGCACATATGCAATAAAGCCTCTCGTTTACTGATAAGCCCATTTAACGCTATTTATTAATTGGAAATATATCATTAACTGAATGCCTCCATCAGCAGGCGAAGTACAATATGTTTGTAAGAACAAAATCTATCACCAATTTTGAATGTGTTTCACTCTATTGGGATTTATCTTTTATTTTTGTAATTCCACTCTGGTTGTGTAGGCATTTTTGAATTTTATCCTCACAATAAGGCTGTGAGGTAGCCTAAGCTGAAAGACTGACTGGCCAATGGACAACCAATGAGCTCCACAGCTGGGCAAGCAGAGAGATTTTCTTTTATGGAACTCAAAGTGGTATACATAGAGGTCCCTTTCACCTTCTCATCCAGGCACTGGCCAAACTCAGACCTGTTTAGCGTAAGCAGAGTTGCTATATCTCCTGGGCTTTCAGACCTTCAAGGAGCTCTGGGCAGTATATGAAGGGTTCCAGCCAGGCCGAGCAACAGTACCTGTCTTAATGCCACTCAGAGAAGGCACAGAGTGGCACTGATCTCTGTAGGGTTGCCAAATGCCTGGAGATAAAAATGCCCTACCCCTTTAAAAGAGGCTTAATAGGATGTTATTTACCACATGATGTCATTTACCTCCATGCCATGAAAAACTTAAGCTGCCTATTTCCACACATTAAGCCTGGGACAGGACATTTTTCTCCAGGCCTCTTGTCAACCCTATTACTGAATTGGCTATTACCAGTAAGTTATAGCTTTAAGGTTAAGGGGCAGTGGGTAGGTTGATGCATAA
This sequence comes from Eublepharis macularius, assembly GCF_028583425.1. Classification (NCBI taxonomy): domain Eukaryota; kingdom Metazoa; phylum Chordata; class Lepidosauria; order Squamata; family Eublepharidae; genus Eublepharis; species Eublepharis macularius. The sequence goes on along the minus strand of NC_072793.1, from coordinate 154,919,695 downwards.
TGGTATTAGAACAAGCACACAGAAAAATACTGGAGTAACACATCACCCTACTACCACACCTATCAATTAATCAATGTTCTGAGGTGGTTAGATTGGGCAGCTTGCAACCTGAAGGGGCTTGATAGGCTTTCAAAGATGGCGACAGCATCTCTTGTCCTGTTCGCATAGAATACTGATCATATGAAACATACATTATTTTTAATGCCTTAGACCCCATAGCTGGATTTTCTAAGAGGACTTACTCAGCCAAGCCACGTTATCATAATTCTGATGCATGACATTCCAATATAGGGTTTTTTCTCCCTGGTCCAGCAGAGCCCATTCCTCCTCAGAGAAATGCACAGCTATGTCTTCAAAGGTGACCAGGTCCTGAAACAATCAGAGGGAAGTTAAATTAATTACATGAGACTATTTTACAGAGACTTGGAGACGGTTTTGCCAAGCCAATCTCAGATAAGTGGTGAATTGCTTGTACAATCTTGGGCAAATCCACTGTACTTCAGCCTCAGTTTCCAACCTGAAAAATGGGTATCATTGAGGTACCACGCACAGTCCCCTGTAGAGGCAGATGAAAATAGTGGTTGCCCTTCTTAGCCTGACCAAAAAAAAAGATGCTAAACATAACACTGCAAGTTTTAACAGAAAGAAAACTGCAAACCCCTCCAACCCCACAATTTAATTGTATTGCCATCTAGACAACAGAACTGGACAAAACTTAACACATTATGTCCCACTGATATCAGTGACAGAGAAGAGATGAAACATTGCTACAAGACACGGAGGAAGAAGGTTTACTTTCCTGATCTCAGGTTCTATCATCTGGTTTACATGTTAACTTATATTAATTATTGGGATTGCTGCTCTCATCCATCTTGGGCTCTTCTGGAGGTTTCTTGTCTGATGCCCTTCTTTAAATGAAATGCATTATGGCCTATTTATGCTAAAATGTACCCTGTTCCTCCTGCCATTTCAGCAGTTAGAGAATTATGACAAATAATATCACAACAATATTAATTTGACCCATTTTTACATCCTAAATTAACATTATGGGCCAATCCAAATCTAAAAATTGGGAGACAATCATTTTTATGCAAGGCTGGGACAGATAGGGGAATTCTTACTTTGCACCATTGATAGGCTATGATGAATTAGGGCTGCCAATTCCCCTGTTCCCACCTCCTCCCCACCGGATTTTCAGCCATTTGGGGCCTGTTTCGGGGCCGAAACAGCCCAGTTTGGGCCCAAAATGGCCAGGATCAGGCTCAAACAGCCAGGATTGGTCCCAAAATGGCCAGGATTGGGCCTCTGACGGGTGGTGGATCACTCTCCTGCTCAGCAGCAGCCCAATCCTGATAATTTTGGGCCCCTTTTCAGCCATTTTCAGCCCCTTTTTGCCATTTTGGGACCAATTTCGGCCCTGAATGGCCAGGATTGGGTCCAAAACAGCCAGGATAGGTGATGTCAGGGGGTGTGGCATAAGTAAATCAGTTATGCTAATGACACACTTCTGGTGATGGCAAGGGACGTGGCATATGCAAATGAGTTGTGCTAATGAGTTATGCTAATGAGTTCCTGCAGCTCTTTTCAACGAAATGACCCGTTTGTTTATAAACATTTGATGTCAGATAGGTGCAGCATTTAAGTTTTGTTTTTCTCCAACCCTCTGAGCAAGGAAAAAATTCATTCCATTTCATTATGTAATGCATAAGGTCAGGGTGGAAGAAGGGGAGGAAATCTGAGGACCTCAGAACCTCCTAGACAAATGGTAACCCCCAGATACTGGGATCTACAGCCCGTTGTTAAATTTTATTTTATTTTAAGGAGTTTATACTCTGGTGGATCTCCTGTTTGAGAGGGAGTTTTAAAGATAGCCTGAATATAAGGCTTGGTTTATGTTGTTATTGTTTGATATAACATTCTACTTCTATTTCTAAAGAGAACTTCTTGTTCTCTTTAACTAGAGCCAATATTTACCTGGCAAACTATCAACAGACTGGATGGAAAGTAAGACCAGTCCACTTACGGGAAGAAAGCCAGATTGTTTGACTAGGGCAGCTGAATACTTAACAAAAAATAGTCCTGTTAAAATAAAGTCACCTAAATATACAATTATAGCAGCAGCAATACGGTGGTCATACAAGACAGCAACTTTTTTTGTATGTCTCTTAAAATAAATTGCAGGGGACTGAACAATTTAGTTAAGAACAAAAGAATTTCAACAATGGTTCTAATTTAGCAACACCCTGATTGATACTACAAGAAACCCACCTCAAAGCAAAATCAAATCAGGTATTTAAGTTGACCTGGTAGGTATTTTGGAATATCTAACTAATAATGAATCCACAAACCAAACATCCCCAAGAATGGAATACTATCAAAGGCTGGCATATATTTAAATTTTTTCTTGGAATACTGTATAACTGTACATCTGTAAATAGTTTGTAAGTACTGTATACTATTTTGTCTACATTGCTATATTAATGTTAAGGAGACGAGAATTACATATTAAAACATTTTAACTCTGTTTAATGATTGTTTATTTGTTTATTAATTATTAATGACTGTAAAACTGAAAAAATATTGAATAAAATATAAATTAAAAAAATAAATATTTGATATCAATAAATATGATATGCAGAGTCTTAGGAATTAATGGAATAAGAAGCTAGATTGCCCAGTTTTGCCAAAGCAATGGGACATGCCTTAAACTTTATACCTATTATTTCTGTGCATCTCAAGTTGTGACTTGTTCAGCAAAAAATTGTTAGGATATCAACTTGCTGGCATTGAAACTTACAAGCCGCTTCTCTTAAGCATATGCTTTGGGAGTGTCCAGTTATTTGGTCTTTTGGGGAGGGAGTCATTACTCATATGAACTTTCTATTAGAATATTCACTGATTTTTGAGGAAGCTTAAGTACTTTTAAACTATTTGCCTGGTTGGTTTGTTTTTAGGATAACTGATGGTCAAAGATAATGGACCCTCTGTACCCTAATAGTACTTATACAAGTCAAAAGTCTTATATTACAACACTTAAGAGATAAACAACATCCACCTTCTGCAATTCAATGAATTGTGAACCTTACAACCTTATCTATATTTGAATGTATGGCAGATAGACAACAGTTGCATATGGAATTATTTTTAGATATTTGAAAACCTTTTATAGATGCTTATGTGTAGACCTGCCACTACTGTTGTCGTGTTTTAATTCTATTTTGTACAAGGTTTAATTTTTAATTTTTTAAAAAAGGAAGATTAGGTGAGGGCCACTAATTCAGATGGCTTTAAGAAGGGATTGGACCTTCAACCTAAGATCAAGATTTTTCAATTTATAATAACATTCAAGAACTTTTTGTAATATAATTCTTTATATGTTGTATTGTTACGATGTAGTTCATACGTTTTTGTATTTAACGCTTTATAAGTGAGTTTTGTTACATCTATGATTTACCTTTTCTCTCTGTAATTTTGTTAAAGGCAAGTAATAATTTTAAAAAATTAAAAAGAAGAAGAAGGGATTGGACAAATTCCTGTCTATTAATACTATTAGCCATGAAGGTGAATGGACACTTTGTGTTTTGAGTGTATATTTGGAGGCAAGCAACAGGGCAGGACTCAAACACCATGCTCTATTTGTGGGCTTCCTAGAGGCATCTGATTGGCCACAGAAACAGGATGCTGGGCGAAATGGACCTGTGGTCTGATTCAGCAGGGTTTTTCTGATGCTCCTCTGGACCTTTTATAGGTACCATTTATTGCTGCCCTCAGAGCAAATACAAGTTACAGTAAAACCTAAGAAAATCACTGTAGATCTCTGAAAGGCGAATGTATCTTCCTGCTGCTCTTTAGGGTTACCCTTTCAGAATCTTGATAATTTCCATGCCTTTAAGCATTTGAAAGAAGAGAAGGTTACCCCAAACAATGTTGCTTCTGTCCTTTTAGTAGGGAGCTGAGAAAAGCAGCATCTGCTGAAAATCTCCACTAGATATAACAGGACAGGGCTACGCTGAACCTTGGTGAACTGAAGAGATGCATCTCATATCTTGCTCTTGCTAACAGCAGGGTTGGAAGGCAACCCATGCTGAAGGTCAGCTGGGATGCTTCTGGTCAGAGCATGCCTTTAGTTCCGCAATGGCAGACAGGAAGGCTATAAGGTAAATAAATGTCATACTAAATGTGTGGGAGTGATGCCAAATGAACAGCATTCTGGCCAATGACACAAGTGGACCATAAATAAGAGTGCAGAGTCTGTGTATGAAGCTGGAAAAATTGGCCAGCATGAACCAACCTTGGCAGGGCGCCACACTCAGTGCAATGCATCTTGTTCAGGCAGATCTCTCGAGTGCCTCCGAGATGTGTGACAAGCAAGTGAAGCTCTGCCCATCCCACAAAGCTTTACCTCTATCTCATAAGAAAGCTCAGGAGTTCCATGAGAAAAAAAACTGGTTCACTTTGACTGGAGATGAGGTGCCACAGCCTCTGGTACCAGACTCCTTCCACAACTGGCCCAAAGAAATCTTTAACCCTCCTGACATCAAGAGCATTTGCAGCATGCTTTCAACAGACATCCTTGCCCCCCAGAATGAATGACCTGAGGCCCTTGCTTCTGGCTAACTGAACTTTCTGCATACTCCCTGTTTAGAAGCACTCAAGACCTACCAAGCCCTTATTTAGAACAGGACACACAACAGTTCTAAAGGACTCATTCTACAAGCAGAGTCACAAATGCTCTCGAAGCACTAACCTTCCCCAGCTCCTGGCCAGCCCTGGCCAATTCCTGGTCCCCCAAATAGATCTCGGCCAGCTGAACTGCCTCCGTGCTGCTGCTCGGCTCCCTGGCTCTCACCCAAGCCTGCATATCAACCGGCAGCACAGCCAAGAACTGTTCCAAGATGACCGTGTCCACAATCTGATCTTTGTTGTGCTCCAGAGGACACAGCCACTGTCGAGCTGCCTCACTGATCCAGGATAGGATCTCCTGTGGATTTGATCCTGGTGGTACGGTTCCCGAGCGAAACCTCTGCCGCCCAGCTTCCTGGCTGGCCTGGAGAAGGGTTGAATGGGATGTTTGGGGTTTCTCGCAGAATCTAGGGATGTCCATGGAACTACCACCCGTGACTCTCTCTGAAGACCCATGCAAGTCTGGAAGCATTAAGGAGAGCGACGAGGATTCCTCAGGAATGGGCTTGGTGACAGTGGCAGATGGCGTTTGTGAGTCACAAGTCCCCTGGCGGGTTGCATTCAGGCGTGCTTTCAAGCGCTGGAATGTCTGTTTCACATTTTGGATACACAGCTTCTTAGTGGGAACTGCTTCCAGCAACCCATCAGAATTTGACGGGACCACTTTGCGGGTCAGTTGAGGGCTAGAGGAGGTTGTGGCCTTTGCGTGGCACTCCATTATCTTGTCTTCTCCAGCTGTCTTGCTGGGAGGGTGATGATGTGGCAAGTACTTAATGACTCGGTTGTCACACGTGTGGGCCCTCCCTGGGCAACGGTCTCTGTGGTAGATTGCGCATTTCCATACAGTTTTGTTCCCAAATACACGCTCCTTTGTATACAGGTACCCTTTATAAGACAGCTGATCCCGCCCTTGCTTACTCTTCACATATTTCAATGACATTTTTCAAAAGAAACGGGGGAGGGGGCAGAATTAGGGTGTATATAAAAAAGAATCAAAGGGAACCCCCCCAAAAAGAGTTGCAATGAAGAATCCGGAAAAAAGTCACTCACTGAGATGCTACGCAAAATAGTTCTTTCTCTGAGCCATATCCGAGGAGCCAGGAAGAGTTGCTTACAAATTACAGGAGAGGGAAAGGGCTCGAGTTTCCCGAGGGTTGCACCCACGTGTCAATCATCTGCAAACATTTTTTTCTTGACTCCTGTTTAGGGGATCCGGTCAAACCTGTTAGGTAATACTTGCCTCCAAGAGGATGCCGGGTGGAGTCCTTTCCTTGTTAAATGCCAGGCCCGTCTCCTGATCCCCCTTGCGGGGCGTCGCTTAACAGCGGCTCCGGCTTTCAATCGATCGAAAGAGCATCCGGAGCCCGGCAACAGGAAGGTGGGAAGCTGTCAAGAGCCTGCGGGGCATTTCTCACTCCGGTCAGCTTCTTGCGCAAGCGGCGACGCGGAAGCCGATCTGCTCCTCCCAACTACGCCTGCTTGGGCACGCATCGGAAGGATAAGGAGGAGCCGCCGCTTCAGCAGATCCGGCTTCGATTGCCATTTGCCTTTAGAAAGCGGGCAGAAAAGGCAGGGGAGGGAGAACCGCCGCCTCTTCCGGCGTAAAGCCATCTAGTGGGAGAATCAAAGACAGCCAGCCCGGGGAAAATGAAACTAGCTGAATCGTTTTTTTAAAGATGGGTAGCCGTGTTAGTCCGTCTGTAGCAGTAGAAAAGAGCAAGAGTCCAGCAGCACATATAAGACTAACAAAATTTGTGGTAGGGTATAAGCTTTCCTAAGCCACAGCTCACTTCGTCAGATACCAGACTCACCCTCTGCAAAGGAGAAGAGCACTTGCTTCTGCAAACCTTTCAGAAAAACGTTAAAAAGTCTTTTTTTTAAATTAGAAAATTAAAAACGCGGAGGGCAAAACCAGCAGAGAGACCGCAACAAAATGCAGAAACCCGACGAGTGAGGGGCGATTGGGAGGCGGGCAGAGCAAAGGCACAGTAAATGGAGCAGGAGCCAGAAGGCTGGGAGTCGGAAGAGGGAAGCAGGCGGCGGAAGAGACGCTGCGAGGCAGGCGGACATCGGGTCCCACCCCCAGGTTCTGTCCCATCCTCCTTTTGTAGTTAATAATAAAGTTTAACAACCAGGCCCTCCTTATTTGGTTCATTAAAAACACTTGACTCAATAAAAGCCACGTCCGCCAGTTTGCAAGATCTGAGCAAATCTGTTAATGAGGGGGAGTTTTGGAGGGCTTCCATTCATAGGGTCGCCGTAGGTAGGAGACAACTTGATAACGCATAACACACACAAACCCTTCAAATGAGGTTGCATGCACTGAATTTGTGCATTGCCTGGTTTTTGGAGGGCTGTTGGCTGACGACAAAGACCATATTTATGACATCCAAATGTTGCATCTTTATTGTCAAGAAATTAATATTTTTAACATGTTTCAGCATTCTTTTTATTTTCACCAGCTGATCAGATCAGAATCCATTAGCTATAATTCTGAATTTGGGGAGCTTAATAATGTTCCTGATTCGGTGGTCTTAACCCAGCAGGAAAAATCTGGACTTCTTACAGTGCAATTCTAAACAGACTAACTCCATTTAGGATTGCACAGTTGAGCACCTAAAAGGATAGGGCTTCATGCAATGTGACTGGTTGCAGAATATGCAGGCAAGATTAAATTGATGGGGCTTAAATGATTGCCACCCCCACAGATCTTCTCCATCTTTAAGACACAGAATAGGTTAAAAATCTACAAGTGCATGTTTTGACAGTATGGATGTGCAAGGATACTGTTTCGTTTGTTTAACCTCTGCCTATCCCAGCCCCACTCTGGCTAGTTAGTCATGACTAAGTCCCGCTGAAACCAACAGAACTAGTTTGCTGTGACTAATTTAAGTCCCAGTGCTTCCAAAAGAGCTCTCTTTAGCTGGATTGGGACTTCAGGAAAACATGGCATGGAAGAGGGGTGCCTTAATGTGTGGAAATTCTACCTTAGACTCCAGTACTAAGCTAGACATTTAGAGTCCACAAGCAACTCCATCTGTAATGATTTCAAGTAAATGGGTGCATGTGTCTTTAAATGCTTGGTTTGAGAGAGGGAAGAGTGAGTGATGTGATTGGTTGATGACTGAGAGTGTGGGCGGAGTGAATGCAGTTTGAGACTGACAGTGCAGAGAGAAAGGTTTCAGCCAGAACAGAGCAGGCTAGCTGTATGCTGCCTGAGTATACTGAAGTATTTATGACAGAAATATAACCTGTGTGGAACCTGAACTGAGCATGTTTGTGAAAGGACACTCAGTCAGGGAAAGAGAGGCCAGCTGTGTGCTGCCTGAGCAGGTTTAATATTTCTGTGAATGAGAGTCCGAAGAAAGCAGGCTAGCTGTGTGCTGCCTGAGTATATTTGAAGTATTTGTGAGAGAACTATTGAGTCTAGTGAAAGAGGCTATCTGTGTGTGAAGCCTTAGAAGAGATGGGTATGAATGAGTTTATAGGAAGTAACTTTAAGAACTACTTTTATGAAACCAATACGCTTCTTGAAAAATAAACATTTATTTTGTTTTGTTATATCCCAGTGTAGCTGTCATTGCTATATCCCATTCAGATCCTCGGGGCCACATAGAACCACGAAGGATCCTGACGCTTAAACACGTTACCAAAGGGGAAATTTGAATAAAATATTTTAGAATAATATATTCCTGGTGGCAGCAAACTACCCAGAGGGTGTAAAGGGAAGATTAAAAGAAAAATCTACCCCAAAGAAAGTACAGGTCATAACAAGTGGAGGCATAGCGGTGGGATCTCAAACCCCCCTCTCCTTTCCCTGTCTGATGGATGGCGGCCACAGAAGAGAAATACCAGCATGCCACTGCCAGATTTTTGGACTAGGTCGCCCTGGGGTATTCCAAGGGGCAGCTCTATTCAAAAGGTTGCATATACCTCTTATAAACATGGTGTTTATAAAGTTCAATACAGTCTCTCTACATGAGACGTGATACCTGAAGAACATGACGGGACAGAGCCCATGGAGATTGTTCTTCGGAGGTTTTGTTAATTTCATCTTCACCTCCAAGGCTCTGTCAATTTAACCTCTCCATTCTAAAACTGTGCGCAGTTTAGCCTTGTAGGAAAATGCTGGCTGGATATTTCTGTCCTTAGCCAGGACCCTGCTTCCCAAGAGAAAAGGTATTGACTTAGATGTGTCCATTGGTCTCACTCTGTATAAAGCAGCTTAACGTGTTCAATTTGACCAAGTAACAACAAACAACATTCGATTTATATACCACCCTTCAGGATGACTTAACATCCACTCAGAGTGGTTTACAAAGTATGTTATTATTATCCCCACAACAATAATCACCCTGGGAGGTGGGTGGGGCTGAGAGCGCTCCTAGAAGCTGTGACTAGCCCAAGATCACCCAGCTAGCTTCAAGTGGAGGAGTGGGGAATCAAACCCGGCTCTCTAGATTGGAGTCCTATGCTCTTAACCACTACACCAAACTGGCTCTCTAATAGTCAGCGGGAAAGGTCCGTGGCAGGCTCTGGCAAGGTGGTGTCTGGTGCTGCTGGAGCATGATCAGCAGGTGCCTCTGCAGCATCAGGCCCTCCTTGATCCTGCTGGTCCTCTTGGTTCCCTGGCCTTGGTTCCTTGGGCTCTTCCTCCAAACCAAAGTCACTGGGCTTGCCAGAGGACGTCATTACAATATGGTACTCAACGGTTCATCTTCTACTGCAGCCCAACATAGCTATACACCTGAAACTAAGGTCACTAAGTAAGCTTACTCAGAAGCAAACTCTACCAGCATGAATGGGGAATTGCTAGTCCCAATAAAACTAAGACTCCAGGGCAGGCAACAAGGTGGAGCTCACTTCCCAACCACTTCCTCTTGCACTTCCCCAGCTTTCCTCCACTTTCTCCCTGTAAGCCCTCAGTTCCTGGGGCTCAGCTCTCTGGGGCTCAAAGAAAACGAAAGGGATGTGCTGTAGCTGCTTGGATCCTTGCAACTTGTGAGCAGAGATCGCTCCTCAAGAGATGCTGCGATCTGAGGGCAGTAGCCGACCACAGAAGCACGCACTGCAGTGGGCTGCAGGCACACAGCACAGCTCTGAATCCCAGGTTTGAAAACACAACCAACTTTTTTTCCAAATGAAAAAGACAATCTGCTTTTAACACTAGTTTATTTTACAAATATTTACCCCAGTTTTTAATCACTTTTTAATATATTTATTGTGAGGAAAAACACATCATACATAATATATCCCAACTATAAAATAGAGGTTTTTTTCACAGCACATGAACCCCAGTGAGGAAGTTAAAAACTACCCAACTATAGTTTTGGCACTACAAACTCCATCTCCCATAGGAAAAGAAACACATTTTGTTTACATAGGCAAGGGCCAAGATTTAAACCTTCACTTCTGCTATGAAAATATTTTACATGTATTTCAGAAAAGTTTTACAGTTAGGCAAGGCATTAACATGGGGTTGGATCCAGTCAGCTTTTACACTTAATCTCATAATTCCCCTTCTTGCTAGCTATCCCACATGGCTTTTGTTCAGGCGGATCCCATGATACCAAGCAAAGCCTTTTCCATGATCAAAGGGGACCATCACCTACTCTCCTTTTAATCAGCAGAAAAGATGGTTGGATCCAACCCATCACAATCTGTTGAATGGCCCCTCTTGCCCTCTGCAAGGAGCACCCTCCCTATGAAAAAAGACTAAAAATGAGTAGGGTGTAGGTCTGGAAAAAAACTCCCAAAGGATGGGGAGAAAATGGGCTGTGATGCACGACATGGAGAAAGTGGATAGGAACCACCCCCTCCAATAATACTAGAACTCAGGGCACCCAATGGAGATTTATCAGCAGTACATTCAGAACAGACAACAGAATGAATGTACTCCTTCACAGATCACATAATTTAACGGATGAAATCCACTGCCACAAGACACAGTGATGGCTGCTAGCTTAGATGGCTTGCAAATGCATGGAGGATGACCCCATCGAAAATTCTTAGCTAAACAGCAGTATGGCTGTGAAAACGAGGTGTTAGAGGAAAAGCTCTTGCCTTTGTGCCTGGCTTGTGGGCTTTCTGGATGCATCCAGTCATCCACTGTGGAAAAAAAGGATGCTGTTCTACATGGGCCTTTGGTCTGATCCAGCAAGGCAATTCTTATGTGGAAACTGAAATGACATTTTTCCAACCACATTTTGGTTTCAGGCTGAGCAACAGTCTCCAATACTCAACACAATGCTCGAACCTCTGAACTTTCCGTTGGCTACCAAAGTAATTTTTAATATGTTTAACTCCCCCCGCCTCAAATTCTGTTTCTACCAAACCCAAATTCCACCAAGTTGCATAAATGGACCTCATTTACTTTATGTAGTACTTCATGCTTTTAACCATCTACAGGCAAAGCACTTTTTATCAGGAACTGGGAATAGAGGAAAGGAACAGATGAATTGGGGCCCTGGAGTCTCAATAAGTCATAGAATCATAGAGTTGGAAGGGGCCATACAGACCAGCTAGTCCAACCCCCTGCCCAGTGCAGGATAATAATACTGTGTGAGCCCAGTGCAGGATAATCATGTTGTGAGCCAGCCAGCCTATGCCTCCTCTGAGGATGAGGAAATGGAAGAATCAGGCCTTGCAGTGGGGGAATTCCCACCTGAGCAGTTGGAATTAGAAGTGGAGCCAGAGAAAGAAGCATCAGGAAACGAGGATTGCTCATTCTGGCTGGACATGAAAGAAATGGAATAGAGACCAGAATGTCAGTCACCACCAGCGTCTCCTGAACTAGCTGAGTGCTGGAGCCACCAGAAACATTTGACAGCTTGGGAGAGAGAAAGAAGTGCCCAGTTAATTGCACAACAGTGATTAGCACTAGCTCCTGAAGCAGAATCATTACAGGAACAGGAATGACAAGACTTCAGTGACTGAAAACTCGAAACATGTAAACAACTTGATGAAGTCTACAAGCACCTTGTTTTGCCCAAGGCTGAAAAAAAAGATGGATTTGAGAAAAGGAAGGAGTATCTATTATACAAAACAATGAAGGAGAAATAAACCATCCAGTTCCCAACAGGCAAACTGGACCCAATGAGAATCATGCTCTATAGGGTGGGGCCTGCCAAGGCATGCCTAGCCTCCTGACCAAGTACGCAGACTTCTGGGATGTGTTTGAGGGAAAAGGGGATAATTGGCTCCCTCCTCACCATTCCTACAACTGCACCATTATTTTCATTCCCAAGGAACCACTGCCTTCCGGGTGACTGTACCCCTTGTTGGAATCAGAACAGGTAGCCCTCAGGGACTTTCTAACAAAGAATTTGGAGCATGGGTTTATCCACCTGTCCACTTCAGCCCCCTTACTGTTTGTGAAAAAGGGTGGGGGAATTGCACCAATGTAATGATAATTGGGCGCTCAACAAGATTACAATCCGGGATTTTTACCCACTGCCTTTAATCCCTGAACTGCTGGAATGGCTCCAAGGAGCTACCCAGTTCACCAAACTGGACCTGCAGGGAGCATACAACCTGGTCCAGATCTGGCCAGGGGGTGAATGGAAAACTGCCTTTGGAACCTGGTATAGACAATTTGAGTATCTAGTCATGCCTTTTGGTGTCTGTAATGCTTCGGTGGTCTTCCAACCATTTATAAACTACCTGCTCTGTGACCTGCTTGATCAGTACATCGTTGTGGACCTTAATGACATTCTGATTTATTCTAGGAACATATCAGATCAGTGCTGGCATGACTTAGATGACAAGGGCTATACTTCAAGTTGTAGAAATGTGAATTTGATCAAACAGAGGTTAAGTTCCTAGGTCATCACATTTCCTCCCAGAGGATACAGATGGACCCCATCAAGGTAGATCCCATGCTATCTTGACGAGCCCCACAAACTTGGAAAGATGTCCAATGGTTCCTAGGGTTTGCAAATTATTACTGGCAGTTCATCCCAACTTTGCCGCAATGGCAGTTCCCTTGACCTGGCTGCTGCAGCCCCAGGCGCCCCTCAACTGCTCTACAGAGGCTCAGCAGACATTTCACGCCTTGAAGATTAGGTTTTTGACAGGTCCGGTGCTCGCATACCTGACCCACACCTCCCCTTCATTGTGGAAATGGATGCCTCAGACACGGCCCTAGAAGCCACTCTGGCTTTGCCCTGAGCATGACATTTGATTTTATTGCTTATCATTTGTGGATGTACATTCTGGAGGCTCATAATTCGCCCTTGAGCATAACAATGAGAAAGGCAGACTGTAAGTGAAGTAAATAAATGAGTAAGTGTTCTAAGTTTGAAGTTCTATCCATTGATTCCAGAAAACCTTGCGAGCAGAGGGGGGGGGGGGTAGAAAAATTTACCAACATGCTTACAATCATTTACAGGTTTATGTGGGAGTACTTACTTATGCAGTGGTACTTAGGCAAAATTTTGCAGCAGACCAAAGATGCTTGTAAATAGTTTCTGCCAGAAAGCCCTCAAGCAAGGAAGGAATGTATCAATCTTCCCCTGTTCTTTTTCCTCAGAATCTGGTATTCAGAGATATATTGCCTTTGAACATGGAAGTTTTATTTAACTACCATGGCTAATAGTTGTTGAGAGATTTGTTGGAGAGCAAGTCTAATTGACTCCAAGGTAAGTATATAAGAGGGTAGCTGCCTAAGGCTGCAATCTGAAGCACGCTTACCTAGGAATAAATCCACTTGAACTTAATGGGATTTACTTCTGAGTAGACATCCTTTGGACTGCTGCCTATAGATTGAATCTCACGAAAGACTTGTGTCTTCACAATAATTATTGTGCAATGGAAGCACTAAAATTGCTCCTTGATGTCTGCTTGCATTAAGTGAAAGTGACTGTATCCTATCCTTTTTTCCCCTTTAGTCTGATTAAAGCTCTTTGACTAAAAGTCTTGAGCAGTCAAAACTCATCTAGACACAATACTAAACCAGTGAAAGAATCTTACAACAGCAAGGATAAAATTTGGAGATCTGTCAGATAAAAAGGAGTAAAACTAGATTATGATGAGACAAGAATGAAAAATTAACAACATAGTGTGTTAAAAACCTATTTCTAAGGCTAATAAAAAGAGGACACTCCAGCAAAATAAGTATTAAAGTACTGATTTTCCCCAGATAACAACCACAAAGGCGGTCTGGATAAGAAATCTTTCTTAACCTTCCCTTCATAACAGGAGTGGACTATGCAGTCAAATGAGTTAATAAGAAAGCTCTAAAATTTGGGGTAGTTAGATAAAAAGCATAAGAGGGCAATGATTTTGGTGGGGGAATACCAAAAAATAAAGAAGAACAAACCCTGTGGGTATGAGACCATGTGCTTAAATAATCCCTTTCTCAGATATTCTTCTTAATATTGGACTTAATAACTGCAAGTTCTAAGCCCTGAACAATATCAGGATTTAATCCAATAAAATGAAATTTTGTATTTAGAATCTTGGACCAAGAGGAAATGTAAGAATCTGCTTTTAATAAGGATAGATATCCAGAGTTACTATTAAGCACTTGAAGGTGAAAATTAAATGCTAGTTGCCATGCCCTAGCCTCCAAAGATGGTTGACCCAATTCTGCTTGTAGGGACACACCCACTACAGATTTTGGTACATTAGTCAGTTTACGAAGGAAGTGGAGTAGGGTGCAATGGCAATCTAATAGGTACATGAAAGATTTAAAAGTTATACAGGATGCCTACTGATAGACAGGAGAGAGAAGAGGCCACAGTCCGAGTTCTTCTGTACTACGGAATGCCACCTGAAGGTGTGCTATTGGCTGGAGGATTTAGCTTCCTGAAAATCACACCTTTGGGGGAAATTCTTACCTTTCTGTATCCATGAGGAATAAACACCTTATTTTTTAGGCTTCAGCATTTATGGACAATGCCTGATGAATCTCAAAAGTAACAGAAGTGTTGGTTGAGGTTTCTGTGCTCATCACAGCTCCTTCCCTGTCTTTACAATAGTTAATCTCCATGATTAGTAATAAATTATGTAAAATAAGTTTAAAATGCATAAGCTGCAAAATCCAGCTTTTCAGGGTACAGAATTCTGGTATGTTTGCCACAGCTAGGCACTGGAGCTTGAACTTTGCTTATAGAAGGCCCTTAAAGCAGGAGAGACTGCAATGCAGTGAGAGAGTATGCTTTGCATGCACAAGGTCCCTGGTTCAAGCCCAGCCAAAGGATAGCCAAGTGTTAGGAAATACTCTTTCCTGCTTGAAAACCACTGCAAGTATAGGTACAGTCACCACCCAACTAGCAAGTCCAAAGTTATCCCTGAAAAGCAGCTTCCTTCCTCAGCTGTCAACCAAAATGATCCCTGACAGCAGGTTGGAAAGAAGGTTAATGTCTGAGAACACCTGGAACGATTCCCTAAGAAGACCTCTCTTGTTGCTAGGTCCTCTTTCACATAATTAAGGAATTCCAGGGGACTCCAACTCTAAGTGAATATGAATATCTCCTGTCACCTGAAGAAGGCATCTTGCAGCTGTTTTTGTGATCTCATTTTCCAAGATGAAAGAGAAGGGAGAGAATGATGGGGAAATCGGTTTGAGCTTTCAAGCTTATGAAGACGTCGAAACAGAGATGAGTTTTCCTTCTTTATAAGCAGTAAAGGCAAGGTGTGTTGTGCAGCAGGCACAGCAGTGATGATCAGAAAACACGCACGAATGCCAGCAAAGCAAGAGAGACCAGTACCAAAAGCCGCTCTCAAAGTGCCCATTTGCTAAACAGGGCACTAAATTGTCACATGGTATTTTAAAAACTATCATCACTACTATGGGGGACTAAAGCTTGCTTTAAGGGGAAAACCCGATGTCAAAACAAAATTAGGCAAACAGCCCTATTAATTAAGCAAGCAAAAGCTCTCTTTTCATCTGAAGAAGACTGATGCATCCTGGGTTTTCAATTTGTATCACAGTAAACCTGTCCAAATCTTTATTATTTTTAAGCTGGAGTTTTCCCCAACTATATTAAAAGGAAAACCAGGGTGAAGATGGATGTAACCTTCCTAGGGGAATGAGTGTTACTGTTTCGGCTGTGAGACAATCCCCCCCTCTCAAGATATGTATTATGGATGGTGCTCCTAATTGGACCTCCTGAATGGGGCCCACTGGGTCTAAAGAGAACTATGGGAGCCGAGGTCCACAAATCGAAGGTTCCTATTGGACTGCTTGATCACTCTGTAACCAGGGATGGCTAAGCCCAAGACTGTCTTTGGTTGCCAGAACTAAGTGAAAAAGGAGCTGTGCTCATGGAATGTGGTTCGAAGACCATTGCCTCAAAGGTTTCCGTGCACCTTTAGTAGTGCTCTGTAACCTCACTCAGCACTTGACCCCTTGAGCCAGTCACTTAATAGAAACACTTCTAGAGCCTATTTGCTGCAAGAAGGATTAGATAGAAATCCTCTCTGTCGCTGCACTAGCTGTTTTGTTGGCTCCCTCAGTGCATAACCACCGTGGCAGTGAGGGCAGACTCCTCCACCCTCTTTTCTGTGTTAATGGGCTGGCTTTGAGGGAGGTGTTCCAGATGCTCCATAGCTAGTGGGACACACAAGGTTGGAGGCTCTGGCACAAGCTGGGGAGGCCCAGTGGCTGCTTCAGGGTGGCTTTTGCTCTTGTGAGCAGTGACATTGTCTTTCTTCTCAAATTTCTTGCCACAGAGGTCACAGGAAAACTGGTAGAAGGAATCAGCATCATGTTTCTTCATGTGCCAGTTCAAGGAGGCCTTTTGGCGACAGGTAAACCCACAGATCTCACACCTGTGCAAAGAGGAGGGACAGGGGACAAAGGAACACACAAGCACTGCTGTGTTAAAGGAGACCAATGGTCCTTTCGGATCAGTGCACAGTCAATTAGAGGACACCCAAAGTACAAAGCAAGATGGGATGGCTCTCATCATCTTCTCCTGTTTGTCCTCAACATGTCAGAGGATAACCCTCTCCTTGAACATGGAGGGTGCAATCTGAGTTACCTCTGCTAGAAGCACGCCTCCACAAATGATCTAAATTTCCAAAAGCAATTTATATCAATGGTGATGGCAACATCCGAAGATGATTTATCCTGTATGCTGGATATGCATTTATTTATGTCTCCCTTTTCAGACAATTCTCTCCCAGAGTGGTTCACACCGTAAAGAGAGGCAGACTCTGCCCACATGATTAAAAAGCCAAGACATGCAAAGGGGAGAGAAGGGGAAGGTAGGGAGATCAGTGAGGGTTTATTTATACATTACATTGTTCTTGCATCACTTCCTCCCCATGACCACCCTGGCTATTGGGATTGCAGCACAAGGAGAGAGGGGCTTAAATTGTCCCACCCCCCCACTATTTTCCCAACCCAAAATGGCCCTGCAGAGCCACTATTATGGAAGTTTACATGTAGCTCATCAGTATACATGTAGCATATCAGTATATACAAACTTCCCCTTGGGGCAAGAAGTGACTCTCCAGGGCCCTTTAAGTTTGAGAAATGGCACTGGGGAAAGGCTTGAGCCCCTGTTACCACATGGCATGGTCCCAATCTGAATCGAGCTCCTGCATGCCTGAGAATTAGGTTCTGAACACAGAACTCCAGGAGTATGTCTGATCAACAGGACTGAGGTGGGGGTGGGGTGAGAAGAAAAGACATGAGGCTTCTAGACTCTTAAAATCATGCCTTGCTTGTGCTCCGGCTTGAATGGAAGTGCGGCAACTCTTCCAAAGTCTTTGCACTGTATGTGGTAATACACATTTTGGATTTAAGATAATGCCAACTCCAATCTGTTTCCAATCGGTTGTGTTTTTAACAGGGAGAGAATAATTGTGTAGAAATTGATGCTGCATGCCAACTATCTAAAGCAAGTATTCATTTGAAAGTTAGGAGAGGGAACTCCATAAACAGGGAGCCACGACAGAAAAGGCTCTGCCTCAGAAGGTGAGATGAACAGACAGAATAGGGCCACAATAGAAGATCTTAAGCTGCTAAGTGCCGTCATATTGAAATTAGACTTCTAGGCAGGCACTGTACATAAGTAGACGCACAATGTCACTAAGATGGCTGAAATGGATTTCCAATGGCTGAGGCAAGGCTTCAGTGTTCTGAAGACCTCTCTCCATAGCCAGCAAAACCAGCAAAATTCAAAGGATGGTATGCACAGGTAAGAGCACCCATGCAAATATGGTCAACTTTGGTTCATGAAGGGCAGAGAACCCAGTTTTTCTTGGCATAGAATTTGGCTAATAACTTTAAGATATTTTAGCATGGAGTACCAGCCCACCTATCTAATTGCAGACAGTGATGTAAAATGGTAAATGCTTAAACAATTAAGGAATAAGGATTCATTTGTCTTTTATATGTTGCTATGAACGGTTAAACCTTTTCCAAGCTTGGTAAACCAACAAAGGTTTACATGTGCATTCCAGGATTACCTGTGCCTGCAGAGGGTGTTTTCCAGCACTGGCCCTAAAGTTGTCTGTGCACAAAACAGGCACTGCAGCATATTAACATTATTTTTTCGTAACAAAGAGCAGTAGTGGGGCTGATAAGATATAAGAATATGCAAGCTGGGGGATTACTCACTGTAAGGGCTTTTCTCCTGTGTGGATCCGCCTGTGGATGATCAAGTTACTGCTAGTGCGAAAGGAGCGGGCACAGAACTCACAGATATAGTCACGTTTGTCTGCAAGAGAGAGAAAAGCACCTCAGCGGCTACTCCAGAGCAAAGGGAACAGGCTGCAAGGCAGGTGAGGGGAACACATTTTTTCAAACTAATGCTATGTCTTTGTAAAATTGTGTTTATTTACCCTATGGCATTGTTTATGGAAATGTCCTTGGAATTGACTGTCCTAATCTCACACTGTGTAATCCACCTTGAGTCTCAGTGAGAAAGGCAGACTATAAATGACAAACAAACAAACATTGTACTTATTTCTAAACAATGCATGCATGCAAAACAACCCCTACAATGCATATATGCAAAACAACCCCTACCTCTATACATTTATATTCGTATCTATAATTAAAACATATATACATGTATCCAAAATTTCACATCCAGCTGTCCATTAAATCCAACACAGAATATTTTCTCTCTTCACGCGTGTGTTACGTGCCACCAAGATGCTTCTGACTTATGGTGACCCTCTGAATTAATGACCTCCAAAATGTCCTATTATTAATAGCCTGGCTCAGATCTTGCATACTGAAGTTTGTAGCTTCCTTTATTGAGTCAAGCCACCTCACTTTGTCTTCCTCTTTTCCTATTGCCTTCAGCTTTTCCTAGATTTTCACATACCATTCACATACCATGAGCAATCCTATTTTGCTGTACAGACTACATTTTTAAATTCTTGTGTCTATGTACATGGTAGTATAGGCTTGCATGTTTTGTGCTACAGGGGTAGATCACATGCCTGACATGCAGAAGGTTCCAGGTTCCATCCCTGGCATGTCTACCTGAAATATCTCACGTAACAGATGCTAGGGTAGAACTGTCTCTGGCTGAGACCCTGGACAGCTCCTGCTGCTGTTAGGTGAACCTATGACCTCAAACAGTGTAAGGCAACTTCACAGATCTCATCTTCCAATATTCTTTCTCCTATGCACACTCAAGCAAGCTTGTCCATCTCGTAGCTAACCACTTAGCCCACTTTTGGGAGCTTTCTGTACGTGTGGGTTCAGTTGCAACTGGGACATGTGCCAGAACATTCATACAATTGTTTTGCAAGTGCTGAGAGATGTGCTGATCCCCTAGGCTCTCATGCTGATTTGCTCAGGCAATTTCCTTCTTTATTCAGAGGCTGCTGATTCTGCAGCCAAATAAGAGGAAAGAAAGGCATCCTTTCTTGTAGTGCTTTCCCAGAGGAAGCAAAATAGAAATGAACAGGAATGTGTGTGTGAAATGGCAATGCACATTCTGAAGCAATCAAATGATCTTCAAAATCCCAGTGTTAAAAAAAAAAGGTCCCTTGAGATAATGGCTGCTTCCACACATGTTGGATAATCCACTTTCAATACTCTTTAGTGTACATTTGAAACTGATTTTCCATGTGTGGAACAAAAAATCCATTTCAAAAGGATTGCAAAAGTGCATTGAAAGTGCATTATTCAACGTATGTGGAAATGGCCAATATCACTACAAACGCGTACACTAAGCTATGTTCCATTGAGTCAGAACATCAGCCTATCAAGATTAGTACTGCTTGCTGTGACTAGCAGCAGCTCTTCAGGGTCTCAGGCATCACCACCTGCTACCTGATCCTCTTAACTGGAGCTACCAGGGGATGAACCATGGACCTTCTGTATGCAAAGCAGATGCCCTGTGGCTTCTTCTTCTGCTACTATCTGGAGAGGTACCCTTGGCACCTAATGCTATCTACCTAGCCTTGGTCATTTGCTGAAGGGACAGATAGCTCAGCTTGGTTGAGGAGGAAAATGAATATGCCTAGAGAAATATATGTCTGGATGTTTTTGGAGAGATCAAAAGGGATAACACAGGGTGTTTGCTATAATCCACTTTGCATGGGCCTGATGTGAAGAGGGTGGACTAAAAAAACCTGGGATCTCTACAAACTGCTGTTATCATGCACAGTATGAAAGTAAACGGGAACCACTAGAGAGGGTTCCAGGTGAAGTTAGGGCAAAAACTCTTTTTAGAGCTGGAGTGAGAAAAGGGATCCGGCAAGGCGGAATGGAAAAGAGTCCTCAGAGAGTGTTGGTGGTGGGCTCACCGCTGTGCAGTTTCTCATGCTCTTTGAGGTGTTTCTTGAAGTTGAAAGACTTGCCACAGCTGGGATCAGAGCAGGTGAACGTTTTTTGGTGAACATGCTGGTATTTCTTGTGGTGCTAAAATAAATAAATAAATAGCCAAAACAGAACAAGAAGGATTACTTCTCTGGTAAAATTAGATTAGAAAAAAATGGTCTCTGTGTGTCTCAATCTGTTAAGAAAACACACTTTTCATGAGGGAATAATATATCACACAAAGGGATAATTTATCTCTTTATATTGCATGTATGTGCTTCATTATTCATTTTTGAGTGGTGCCTAGGGATTTTAAGTGATACATTAATAGCCACATCATTAAAAAAAAAGAAAAATGGTAACATCAGAAATGGCCCTTCTAGAATTTCCTGTGACACAAAACACATGTCAGGGCATCAGAAATCACTTTACAATAAAAAAAACACTCTGGTCCAGCCTCAATACCCACAAGCACAAGATGATGAAGAAAGCTCCACATGACTTCTCGTTCCCAACATTTATTTATTTATACTCCATCTTTGTCCCCAGTAGGGCCCCAAGAGGCTTACTTCATCATTAGTGGGGAGGTAGTTGTGAATTTCCTGCATTGTGCAGGGGGTTGGACTAGATGACCCTTGAGGTACCTTCCAACCCTATGATTCTATGATTCTCCGCTCCTCCATTTTATCTTCACAATGATTGAGCTGAGAAAGAATGCCAGGGCCCAAGGTCACTCGGTGAGATTCCATAGCAGAGTGGAGATTCAAACCTGAGCTTCCCAGAACCTAGTCTGACACCCTAACCAGTACACCATGGTGGCTCAGAGCATATTGCTTCAAAACATGGAGGTTCTATCAAAATGTGTATTTGCGAACATAACTCTGCTCTATAATTCCCTCTGCTTAGGTCCTCAGAGCTGACAATCACCAAAGTGTGGGGTGGGACTCCTATAGAAATGTTCTGTAGTAACCAAAAGGTTGTGTGTCATACATTTTCTCAGTAGGAGAACTACTATGCAATACTGCCAAACAGTGCCTGTGACTCAGTTTGACATGTGGAAGGTCCCATGTTAAGTTCTTGTCATCTCTTGTTATTGATATCATGGAGCAGGTGACGGTAAAAGACTTTCTCTGCCTGAGATGCTGCAGAGCTGATGTCAGTCAGCATGGAACTAGAGGGACCAAAGTCAGACTTGGTATAAAGGAGCTTGTTTTGTTCTCACACTAAACCTGCCAATTATGTCAGCCCAGATCATTGTTCCTCTTTCTACCCTTTGTGCATTTCTTTGCTGTCACTGTTAACTGAATACGCATTAGGGTCACATTTTTGTATTGTGTGGTTTAGGCATTATCTGCCTTCTTCAGGAAAGGGGAGAATGGAATTAACTGTATAATCACTATGGGGCATTACACAAGGAGGGTAACAAAGGGAACAATCAAAGTTAGTTTCACTTTGACCTCAGCATGTTATGCCTATACCTGATAGTCCTCTCAGCCCAAGCCAAGCAATCATATTTCCCAGCAGCCACTGGGAGTAGTAAGTAATGTCTAAGCAGCACTGCACTGATGCCTTCAGGAGTGAGGCCTACTCTCAGAACAAGCCTTTGTGTGTCGCCTCCCCTCCCTAACATTGTTTCTGGCCACTTACGTTCAAGTACTGGCGGTTGGAGAAAATCTTCCCACAGCCTTCGTAGTCACAGAGCAGGATCTCTCGCTTGGCTGCCTTCCTGTGGAAAAAGGCAAGGATGAGCATGAGAGATAAGGAGGGAAGAAGAGGAAACCCTTCAAAAACACCATCTCCAAAGATCAAACAGCATTACAGAACAGTGGATAGATGCTCCTCTGTTCCTTCTTGCTCCATCAGATCATTGAATGAAATAACTTATTCCACCCTCTTAGCACCCAGCAGTTTCCTAGGCCTTATACCCATGACCCACCTGAAATAGTCCAATCCTAAACCGAGTTACACTTTTCTAAGTCCACTGGAGTTAATGGGCTTAGAAAGGTGTATCACGGACCCCACCTTCACTCCCCTATTCTGAGGCAGATTTTCCCACCAAAATCAAAGATTACTTGTGGCTGAGCAGCCTCAAGTAGTGTGTCTTTGTTTATAGTTTAAAGTTCGTTTTGTCCTACCCTGAGAAGAAGTTTTTATATATATATATTTTATATATATTTTATATATATTTTATATATATATATTTTAGAAGCAGTTATATTTTTGGCTTTTTAGCCCACTTGATGAGGGGAAAAGCAGGAGCCCTCTTCTTCAGTATGGAAATGGCACTGGAGATGGTGTAAAGTTCAAAAATAAACAATAAAGGCAGGTATAAGGACAGTCAGGAAATGAAAGTGCTGAGGTAAAACTCGCAGGTAGAACAGAATACTCTTTAAGTTCCAGGCAAAACAGTTCCCTTTAACCTTAGTTTCTATGCTCAGTTCTTAATAGTGAGAGGTGGTTGGTTTAATTCTTTGGTTTCAATAACAATGTTTCTTTACAGAGTTCCTTTTTCCAGTTTAAGTTCCCAGACATTCATTCATCACCGTTTTCCTTTTTACAACACCCTCGTGTTCCTACTAAGAGCCATACTCCCTTTAGACAGTGGGTAGGAATTAATCTTCTTTTCGAAAGAACAACTAATCCTTCTTCACTTAGCTGAAATGGAAGTTTCCACTTACTATCCAAACCCTCTTTGCCACCATTGTGGCTATGTAAATAGGTTTCAGCTTGTGCTGGCTTTAATACTTATAATTCTTATGAAGAATTCTCCCTCAAAACACTGGAGTTACACTTAGGGCAACAGGTCTCTTTTCCTTCCTGCCAGAGGAGAACCTGTCTGACTTTCCCTGTCAGATGCTTAAACACAGTCTCCACTGAACTCAAAATCCTAACTGAAATGAAAAATCCTGTCAGCACCAACTGTCATTCTGACTAGCCAATCAGAGGGAAGGGGGAAGCCTGCTAATCAAGTTCTTATTCCAGGCCACTCTCAACTCCTTCTCCTCCAACCCTCTTGAGTGCTGCCCTGTGGAAACTTCTTTTTAAATTGCATTCCATTACAGGATGTAACTCTGTTTAGGATGGCACTGCAAGAGATCCAAGGATGTATTTTCCAGGGCTTCTGATAAAGCAACACATAATTACCCACCTGATTCTCTTTGGACCGATCTGGGCCACATCTTCATCACCAGGCTGTGCCCGCTTCTTACAGCTGTAAGGGAGAGATGCTTAGCAAATGGAACAAAAAAAAATTCCTTCTCCAGAAAAGCAGTCAAGCAACCAGTATATGGAAGAAGCACCCAAAGTGAAAAATTGGGGGCAGGGGGAACAGAGTTCAGTTCCATTAGCCCAGGCCAGTTGCTCTGGTTATTTGGGAGCCAAAGCCAACTCTATAGTTTTCAAAGATTTCCAGCAGGTCGTGAACTAACATATGGGAATGAGAACTCTGGGAACAGTAAGTTCCACACAGGAGGGTACAAGCTATGGATCTCTGTCTCAATACCCTCATCAAACTATAATTCTCAGGACTCTTGAGTCATCAAATCTTAGGTAACATAGAACCAATAAAAGGTGACTATATGGATTGCTTTGCTGTATAGATCCAAAGGTTTACTTTGCTGTATAGATCCTAGATCAGCATTCCTTCACCAGCAGAAGTCAAACAGATGCCTCTTGAAAGTCTCTCAGGCAGGCCTGACATAACTGCCATGTTCTGTTGTTTGATCCCAGCTTTAATCATGGAGACTCCATCTGGCTTGTTACAACCCATTTAGAGCCATGAATTTGTCTAGATTGGAATTTACTACAGAGTTAACACCAGAAATGAATTAGCCCCATTTAAAGTCAGTGTGGCTTTTAATCCTATCGTCATTTGGATAGCCAGTGTGGTGTAGTGGCTAAAGGGTCATAACAGGATCTGGGAGGCCATGGTTCAAATCCCCAGTCTGCCATGGCAGCTCACTGGCTGACTTTAGGCCAGTCATACTCTCTCAGTCTAACCTACCTCGCAGGATTGCTGTGAGGGTAAAGTGGAAGATAGGAGAACAATGTAAGCCACTTTGGGTCTCCACTGGGGAGAAAGATGGGGTATAAATGAAATGAACAAAAATAAACTAGCAGAATCTCCCACTTCCTGCTGCCACTCAGCTGGCCAGCAGGGGTGGGGGGAGCAAAGGAAACTGGGGAAGGCTGGGCAGCATAGCAACATGATGACATCACTCCCCACGCACCCACAAGTGGCATCACATTACAGGGTGAAGCCCTGGTACTTGGGGAAAAAGCACAGAGTTTTGTCCAAATACTAGAGTGGTTCCACTGCCCCCAGTGACATGATGATGTCTTTTCCAAGAGTGATTTCAGCACATTGCCAGCAATGTGTCAACATCGCCAGCAAACATTACCCAATATCTGCTAGTTGTTGGGGGGTCCTGGCAACCCTATGGGTTGTTGTTTGTGGCTCACTCAGAACCACAAACAACAACCCATAAGCTAAATTCCAAGCCTAAGAGTCCTTCAGCTCACACCTCTGGCTATGCCCATCTTTTGTAATGAGTTCAGGTGTTTGGCACCACCTTTCTGGTTCTCTGTCTGAGGTAAAAACCCTCCTCCTCTTCTCTTTCTTATGATGGACTTGTCCTCTCACCCTGCTTCACCACCCTTCTCCTCTGAGGGGCTGTGGCTAGGGGGGAACATTTCGCTGGACAGCTGGTTCTCTTTCACAGGCCCCTTGAAGCACTTGGTCACGTTTTGATGTCTTTGTAGCCTGAAGTCCCTACAGATAAGCAAAATTTACACAATTTAATTCCAGCTTCTGACTAGTGCTTGGTCTGCTAGAGACATCAAAGAGCTATTAACAAAGAATAAAGAGAGTAATATTTGCAGATCAATTGGAATTGCCACGTACATTACCTCACAATCGGTCAGCCTCTGGCATTCATACCACAAGTGGTATGTGCCTCAGGAGTTTGGAACACACCTTGAAAGAAGTGGGAATGTGTGCAGGCCTGACCACGGCACAGAGTTTATACCTGCATCTCCTGTGTTGCACTGCTTCCCACTCAGGAAACCAGATGCAGGCGCATATCAGAATGCAACTAAAGTGGCATTTTCTTCTGCTTTGGACTTGACGTGGCCAGCATGACATTCAGTCAAAATCAGCCAGGGTGAAGAGGCATTCCCAAGCGTTGGAGAAGCAGACTGCTCCAAGGCTTTTGTGTTTAGGACAGAGAATGCACAGTGAAACAAACCTTTTCCTCTACACTTAGAACAAGTCTGTCATTACCCTAGGAGTATATCCACAGCAGGGGGAATAAGTCAACTTCCCTGCACTTTGCATGCATGGTTCATCTCAGACCAGTCTCCACTCTTTCCCTGCTAATCTATCCATCTAGTACATTTTCATCTCACCCTTCCTTCAAGGAGCTCGGACCACTATGAGAGTGAGCCATTCAAAGTTCACCCACCTTGTGATTGCCCTGTGAACTGTCCCCCCCACACACACTTGTTCAGATGAATGGACAAACCCCAGTTTTATTGCTGGAATTAAACTAATGAGATAACTGGGCTGAAACCCCAATCCAAGTTGCACCAACACACCGCTGCTTTTCAGGGCCTAATAAAATGTCTGGAATTCCAGTCTATCATCATACGCATTTTGACCCTAAGGGTGCATAAAGACCAGGCTGTGAAGGTGAGAGGAGAGTAACCTTCATGTGCACAGCAAGAGTCACATGGCAAAGAAGTTCCCTTTGTTCAAGGTATCAAGCATCAACACTGAATTAGAAGCTGCTTCCAAAATGCCCCCTAAATTTCAGTCTACCTGTCAAGGGAAGGATGATAATTTTCATCTCGCAGGTCATCTGCGTATGCCAAGTGGTCTTCCTCTGCCAAATCCTCTTCTCCTCCTTCTCCCTCCTCCACTTCTTCCGGTTGGTTGGGCTCTGACTCCAGCTTTCTGTCTGGCAGAGGCAAAGTGCTGCAGAAAGGGAGAAATAATGAAAGGAATGTATGCAACGTTCTAAGATCTGTCAGCCAGGAACAGACCCCAGTTCACGTACTTCAGCCACTCCCAACCTTAAAAGCAGGAAAATTACTGGTATCTATTTTACTGTATTTCAATACATTTATAACCTGCTCTCCCCGCAAGCAGGCTCAGAGTGGGTAACAACAATAAAAATCACATTAAAAACCATTAAATATATTAGTTCCATTAAAGCCAGTTTGGTGTAGTGGTTAAGAGCACGGGACTACAATCTGGAGAGCCGGGTTTGATTCCCCACTCCTCCATGAAAGCCAGCTGGGTGACCTTGGGCAACTCACAGTTCTCTGGAGCTCTCTCAGCCCCACCCACCTCACAGGGTGATTGTTGTGGGGTAATAATAACACTTTGTAAACCACTCTGAGTGGGCATTAAGTTGTCCTGAAGGGCAGTATATAAATCGAATGTTATTATTATTATAAAACATTAAAACCATAAAGATCAGTGCAAGAGGCAGAAACATATAACAGTGACCCATATGCTGAAACCCGATCTAATACGTCTCATGGTATGGGTGATGGCATGCCTGTTAGGTGTATCAGCAGGTGATCGGGAGGAGGGGGCTGCATTCTCCACTCAACAAGAGACTGGCAAAAAAGGAGCCCACCCAGCCCCAACCTCAACTGTATGCCCGGTGGAACATCTCTGTCTTGCAAGCCCAGCAGAAAGATAGTAAATCCTGCCAGGCCCTCGTTTCCAGTGATAGAGAGTTCCACCAGAGGGGTGCCAGGACCAAAAAAGCCCTGACCCTGGTCCTTGAGGCCAGGGACCACAGCCCAATCGACGGGGAGGGCAGGGGGGGTAGTCTGCCCCCAGCGCTGTCAAAGAGGGGGCGCTGGGCACAGCTGCAAGCCACCGTGAGCACGCAGGCAGCTGAGCAGAGGGCTGGGAGCCCACCCGTGCCATTCTCCTGCTCTGAGGGCAGGGGGGGGCATGGCAAGCCTGTCGTCCCATCAGTGTGCCGCCCGCCCGTGCGGCAAGCCGGCTGCCCCAGCGTGCCATGGAGCTGGCAGCGGCAGCACAGGTGGCTGGGAGGCCACTCACGCCATTCGCCTGCCCCGCTGAGGGGGGAACCGAATGGTACAGGTGGCCTCCCAGCCACCTGCGCTGCTGCCACCAGCTCCACGGTGCTGGGGCAGCCAGCTTGCCATGCGGGCGGCGTGCTCCACCCCACATGACGATGTCATAGAAAAGATGTCATCACGCAGCTCCGGGAGCGCATGTGCATGCACACTGCATGCACACACATGGGGCCAGAATTGGGTTGCCCTCTGGCACTGGCAACCCTAGATCCGGCCCTGCCAGGGACCACTAGGTTTGTGACACTTTGACAGTGTTCTCTATCAGGACATCAGAGCTGCACTGATCAATCACACCAACCAGATGCTCCCATGAATTCCCAAGCAGGACATGAAGGCAAAAGCCACTTCACTTACTTGCAGTGAACCTCATCGGCATCTTGTTGCCAGTGGCACTACCAGTTTGGAGAGATCTATTTGGAGCTCTCCAGAGTCCACTACCTGAGCACATCTAGAGGTTACCCTCTATGTGAAACAGTAAACTGGACTAGGATGAGATCACTGTTCTGATCCAGAAGAACTCTTCTTATATCCTGTCGCTCAATTACACTCTCACTTGTATGCTTATCTTAGATCTCATTGCAGTGGTTGGTGGGGGCAGTTCATAGGCCAATCACAAGATGGGTAGAGAACTCTGAACATATCATTCCTCTAATGATCAGAGCTCCCTGGAGGAAGGTTGAGATATTGTCCTGATGTGGCCAGGCAAGGTTAGGTAGAAAATGCGATCATCTAGCAGAACACGATTCCACAGTCCTAAATTTGCAGTAATGAAAGTCTGTTCAGCCTCCTAAAATTGTGTTGGCAATTCTGGAGTGGAACATCCAAACTCTAGAGTTATAGATAATAGCAGGGGAGACGTGGCTTTTTCAGTGGTGCATGTGGTATGTATGTGTGTGAATAAATGTGTAGAGGCTCATGCAGTGAAGCAGCTGATTAGACTAGATCCTGATCAGTGAAACAACTTCCAGGAAGGCCACTTTGAAAAGGGAGAGGGGAGAAATGGCTGGTCAAACACACAGATTGTGCCCTCACACTATCCCTTCTTAAACTGGCCTTTGGATAGCAATAGTTGCTGATCAGAGACTTTGTATAACCTGTGCTGCTACTACACAATCACATACACATGAACTGACATCTTCCACCGTCTGCTGCTGGCCTGCTGGCAGAAAGAACACCCGAAGTCCCTGCTCCTTCTTCACCTCTATAGATCTGTCTAAGCTAACTAGGAGACTCCGGGTGGTGCAAAACGCTGTGGCACGGGTGTTATCAGGAGCGAGGAGCATGAATACCACTCTCATCTTGCAGTCACTCCATTGGCTACCTTTCAGTTATTGTGCTCAGTTCAAGGCACTGGCTATCACACAGGATGCTATTCACAGCCTTGGTCTAGCACACCTATGGGACCACCTCTCTTCCTAATGTTCCTCCTCCATGGCAGCTTCACTCATCTGAACAGGATCTCCTGCAGGTGCTACCCTCACATGGGTGAAATCAACAGCTGCCCGTACATGCGTATTCTCTGTGGTGGCACCCACCCGATGAAGCAGCCTGCCTGAGGAGGTCAGGAGAGACCTCACTTTCCGCCAACAATTCAAAACTGAATTATTCAAAAGAGTTTTTTTACTCAGATAGGATGGTTGTACTGTAGGGAGGGGGTCTCAGATGCTTTGCTAATGAGTTAGGGACCACAGACTTCAAGCATGATCCTACTGGGAAATTTCTATGTTGTCTAATGTCAGTCTTAGAATTGCTGATGCTCTGCTGCAGCATTTCTTCAACTCTGTATTGGATTTTTGCTAATGTTATGTCTTTGTAAACATGCATTTATTTATCCTATAGCATTGTTTATTGAAATGCCCTTAATATAGACTGCGCTAATTTCAGTCTATGTAATCCACCTTGAGTCTCAGTGAGAAAGGCGGACTATAAATGACACAAACAAACAAATAAAATTGACAATTGAAGAGCCACGACATTGCCCTTGTAGGAGGGAAACAGATATGGTCTAGGCTCACTGGTTGAAGGTTCTTCTATTAGATGGTCTTCCGGTCACTATTATTCTTTGTAATGGACTTTAGCCAAGGCAGAAAATTATCTTCCATCATTCCATGATTTTTGTTCTCTCTGCAGAGATTGCTTTGTAGTTCTGAATGGAATCGCTCATGCAGAGAACAGGAATGGCATGTCAGCTTAATGGCAGAAGCTGGTGATTGGGAGACATGAAGATCCACTCCCTCCACTCCCCAAACCCTCTGAGGTGTTGATGGGGCCACTGGCTGGTGTGGTTGGTCAGAGGGGAACAAGAAGAAGGCACTAACCTTTCAGGCACTGCGACTTCTGTGCTACTTGGAACTTCTTCAGAGGGAGTCGCTGCAAGAGAAAACACAGTACAATCAAAGACTGGGAAGACGGAGTCCCCAAACACAGTCAAGAGAGCAGCAAATTCTCAGGAATTCAGCCAGGCAAAACAATCAAGCTGTCTTTTGCAACCAACATCCAGTCCTGGGCATCATGTGACGTTCAGTTCCTTCCTAGTGCACTATAGCAGACAGTGCTAGGTTAGATGGAGGATATGGCTCAACACAAGGCAGTTTCCTCATCTCCAAGTTCCCAGTGGTGAGATGGCAGGTATGGGATTAGTAATGGTAGAAAATACTGCAGACCCCACCCCACCCCAAGTAGGTTCTGAGCATGAGAATTAGAAGCAATACTTTACAGAATCTATCTATCTATCTATCTATCTATCTATCTATCTATCTATCTATCTATCTATCTATCTATCTATCTATCTATCTATCTATCTATCTATCTATCTATCTATCTATCTATCTATCTATCTATCTATCTATCTATCTATCTATCGTTATAGCAAGTTCATGGTTTATTTTAAACATTTTTATCCCACACCTGCTCCAAAGAATTCAGGGAAGCATACACGGCCCAGACTTTCCAGATCTCTTGGCGCTCAAGAGCTCATCTTTCAACTGAGCTTGGAGCTCCAGTATAATAATATAATTATAATAACAACATTCCATTTATATACCGCACTTCAGAACAACTTAACACCCACTCAGACCAGTTGACAAAGTATGTTATTATTATCCCCACAACAATCACCCTGTGAGATGGGTGGGGCTGAGAGAGGTCACTCAGCTGACTTCAAGCAGAGGAGTGGGGAATCAAACCCGGCTCCCCAGATTAGAGTCCCACTGCTCTTAACCACTACACCAAGCAATTCCTTCAACTCCCTCCTGCCCTCCACCAAAGAAGAACCATTCCAGTTCCCACCATTCCAAATTGGACAACTTCATGCTGGCTTCCTACAGTCTGCCGACTCTCTTACCTGTCTCAGTATTGTTGCTATCAAGCAATGCTGCCTCCTCCCATGGGCCTGTTCCGCTGCTGGGTGACAAGCAGGTCATTTGTCCTTGGTCTGCACTGGCCTCATCCTCCTTAGAAGGTGGCTCTGCCTCATCTACTGGACACGGTGAGTCAGAAGCAAGTGCTAAAGAAAAGGCATGGGCCGCAGCTGCCCTGCGGAGAGAGCGCCTACGTCGGATGATAGGGGAGGGTGGAGGGCTGGGCTTGGAACTCATGGCTTTCTCCTGTCTGCATCTGGAGGTTGCTTTGCGTGGAGGTGGCATGGAGGGTAAAGGGCTAGGGGGACTCCAAGAGAAGGTGTGGCCGGCTAGGCACTCCCAGACCATGTCCCCGGAGGCTTCCTTCTGTGACAACAAGGAAGACTTCATGTCAGGGATGAAGCCACATTCTTGGCTATGGTTGTGAGAAAGGACAACAAGGTTCTGCAATGCTTCAGCAGGAAGAGGGGTGGCAGTAACACCGGAACTATCCTGGCCTGGAGGGGGAAAAGAGAGTCAGCGAGAGCGAAATCTGCTTGCCTGATTCCCCCCCACCCCATACAAAATTTCTCATCCACATGTTACAAGAATTCTACCTCATGATATAACCTATCACAATCCTAAGTATGGGATTCATATATTACGTCTATCTGGAAGAGTGATTTGCTACTGGGATGTTTGGGACGTAGAAGAGCGCCACCAATTCCCCTTGAAAAAGACAAACCAGACTATTAGAACTGCTAGTAAGTCTCTTACTAATTTTCCCTCAAAGAGGACAATTAAAACAAGATAGGTACAAACACTGTTGCACAAGGCCATTCGCCTGGTGAACAAAGAGAGCCATGTCAAAAGTCAAAGAGAAGCTCTCAGCTTATCTGCAGATCTTATTGCATATCAATTTACATGACATTTCCACAGGGATAAACATACTTGTTATGCAGTATTTGTCTTTTTTAAAAGTCATTAGAAACAGGGGACTGATCTATACAGCCACAAAAAGTCCTCATAGATTTGCACCAATTCAGAGTGCTGGCTAAGTGTTCTAGATTAGCTTTCTAATACTAACGTGCTAATTTTCTACATATGGAGACTTCACATTTTGTGGAGCATTCAGTCATGAGATCTCCCGCATATACTCTAAAACAGCCTTTCACAACCAGAGTTCCAGAGGACATTGTCAGGGATTCCGCAAGAAATCATGAAAAATTCTTTACAAATACATTTTCTCTACAATAATTGAGCAGTAATTGAATTGCGCTTCCCACATCAACTTTTTCTGGCTCGTAAATGTGTTCAGAAGTAGAGATATAGGTTCCTTGGGATTTTAAAAATTAATTTAGGGGTTCTTCCGCAGAAAAAAGGTTTAAAAAACACTATTCTAAAGTGATACAGAACCCAGACTAGGGTATTTGATTTTTCTGAACACAAAGAATGGCTCTTTTAAAATAGTATTTTTAACCATCTGTGAGAACTTGTGACTGTCTGTTACATTTAGCTCTTTTTGCAGTTTTGGGGAGCTAGAAAAGATCCTTAAGGATAAGGATGTGTTGCTGGAGACCAAGATCAAGAGATCAGTGCTAAGGTATTCCTCATTAGTATGCATGGATGTGAAAGTTAGACAGTGAAGGAAGCTGACAAATTGACTTATTTGAAATGTGATGCCAGAGTAGAGTTTTAGAGATATCATGGGCTGCCAAAAAGACAAATACGTGGGTTGTAGATCATATCAAGCCTGAATTCTCCCTAGAAGCTGAAATGACAATGCTGAGGCTATCGTACTTTGGTCACATCATGAGAAGACACGATTCTCTGGAAAAGGTAATAATACTAGGAAAGGTGTTAGGCAGCAGGAAAAGAGGAAGACCCAAAATGAAATGGCCTGACTCAATAAAGGAAGCCACAGCATTCAGTTTTCAAGATCTGAGCAAGGCTGTTAATTATAGGACATTATGGAGGTCTTTCATTCTTAGAGTTGCTGTGAGTCAGAAGCGATTTGGTGGCACTAGCGCGCACACACTGTTTAGCACATACATAGTGTTTTCAGTATTCAAAGTACTTTAAACATTCTCTTCTTGTAAATCTTACAACAGCTTTGTATAGGTCAGTACTAGGCTTGGATCCTGAGCATGCCTTCCACATGCATAACACCCCTTCCCACTGCCTGGACAGGCTTCATTTTCAGGGTAAGGACATTCCTCTGGTGCTAGGTGCTTCTGCTTATGCAAACTCAGAATTTTTCAAGGAACTGAAAAACCTAGTGCCAGAGGAGCACGCTCTGCGGTGGAGGAGCAACCCTGCAACTGACAAAGCACAACGCAAGCAGAAGCAAGTCTTAGGATCCATGATTCTCCTAGAAAAAGATATATCCCTTTCTCTTGTACAGATGAAAAGTTATACGAGAGCTTTAAACAGACTGAGATTGAACTTCTCTCCCATTTGGAACAGAACACCGTAAATCATAGAGTTGGAAGGAACCGCCAGGGTCACGTAGTCCAACCCCCTGCACAATGCAGGAAATTCACAACCCCCCCATACCCCCAGTGACCTCTGCTCCATGCCCAAAAGATGGCAAAACACCATCAGGATCCCTAGCCAAACTGGCCTGGGGAAAATTGCTTCCTGACCTCAAAGTGGTGCTTGGCCTTACCCTGTGCAAGTAAGAGGCCACAAGAAATGTTTGCAAAGCTTGTCCAAAGCTCTGGAATAATACAACCTATGAACCTACTTGCAACTATCCCTTTATCTATTTGCCACAAACAAGTAACAACACTCAAGCGACTATATTGTACTTTAAAGCAAGTTGTCAAACTGGCAATTGGTTGGTTGTATCCTTCTGATAGGATGTGATGAGATTTAACAAATTAAAGTTAATAAAAGGACCCTTTCCTCTATAGAAAACTAGTAAGGACTCTTACCTGTTTTTAGACTACAGCCTTGTGAACTGTACCTGCATAAAGAAGAGCAGAAGGTGAGCGAGTCAAAAACTCACAGAGAGGCTCTTAATTAATCACAATTTTTACAAACTAGGGACCTGCCAAGAATTGGAAGAAATGGGAAACAATGTGATTCCACCCCACATTCCAAAATCCCTCCTTTCCCAGATTTTCTAAGGGCTCAGATGCTACAGCAGCTCTCCTCCCCCCCCCCCCACAGCCATTTCTCCATTGGTAGGGGAATTGTGGCTCACTGGTGGAGCACCTGCTTTGCATAAGAAAAATTCCCAGTTCGATGCCTGGGATTTCCAGCTAAAGAATCTCACATGGCATGGGTTAGGAAAGGTCTATTTCTGATTGAAATAACTGTTTGACTTGGGCTACAGCATCCCTTCTGCAGCATTTTTAATCATTGTTGTGTTATTTTTAGGTTCTTTTCCCTTTGGTAAATTTATAAGGCCCCATTTTTCTGCAGACCTGGAGAGTCCCCTGAGCAGGTATTATGTGTGGGTGGCCTTATTATGCAGCTTGCGTAACTACATAGGGGCCAACACATATTCAATACTGTGATCACTGCTTTCAGCATACAAAACATTCCATTAAATAATCTAATGTTTGCCACTTAGCTAGTGTTCGGACCAAACTAGAAGAGTGGTAGAAAAAAATATTTGGGGAGCAATCCTACAAACACACACATACCCATTCTCACCTGTCAAGCAGGTACTTGGCAAGTTGGGAGTGCAAGGAAAACCCCAGCTGCTCCTTGAGCTGGCACCATTGTTCCAGGTGGCTGCCAATACGGATGCGGCATTTGCTGCGCCTGGCATCCAGCTCCTTGCGTTTCTGCTTGCGAATGGTTTCAGAGGCCCGCTGGCGGCCTTGGCGTCCATGTTCCATGATTTTAAAGGTGCCCTACTGAGAAATGGCATATTGGAGAAAGAGTCTCACGTTGCGCTCCCCAAGAATCGTACTGATCTGTGACCTACCAGTTAGTTACAAGTAGGGTTGTCTACTGGGGATCCCCCACCCCCACCCTCCAACCTCTGCTCCCACTTACTTGGCCAGCGGGGGGAAAGGGGAACGCGCCCCCCAGGGTGTGCTCCTGCGTGGTGCAGCGTGCTCCTGTGCAGCACAGTAGGCCAATTTCGGCCCCATTACAACACA
Organism: Eublepharis macularius; assembly: GCF_028583425.1. NCBI lineage: Eukaryota > Metazoa > Chordata > Lepidosauria > Squamata > Eublepharidae > Eublepharis > Eublepharis macularius. The sequence goes on along the minus strand of NC_072793.1, from coordinate 154,884,701 downwards.
AGAGAAGGGCACCATGTAGTAAATGACAGAAAGCAAACAATAGACCTACCATGGTCAGGTCTAGATGGCCCACAATAGTAACAAGACACTGTACAGCTGTTAAATAACACACATGTGCCAAAAATTTAAACAAAATATATCACATTTATCTAGATACTCCTGGTATCTGGGGCCCCATTTGGGTTTAGAGAAGTAAGATTACTTCTGTCTTTGGAATTCTGTCTATCCATGCTCTTGAGAAAGCTACACTGAAACAGGAATCCAGCTTACGACCCTGTTGAGCGGTTGATCGTTGTGACTGTTCCCCCGCATGTCCATTACCGCCGCTGTGGGCGCATCACTTCATCAGCTTGCTTTCAGCTTTGGGCTCCTGGAAAGGAATATACAGGAGAAGAGAGCTTGGTCTCTGTTACATTTGGACTTTTGTTTGCCTGGACTTTTCTGTGGGGTTGTCCTTCTGTGTAGTTTACATTTGTGACATTTGCCATTTGGAAAATGATGCTCTCATCTGTCATTGAGTCATTGCATTGATTGTGGATTAGTATTGATATATATGCTGCTTGTAAATCGAATGCACGAACACCTAGCTGTTCTAGATAAATGTGATATATTTTGTTTAAATTTTTGGCACATGTGTGTTATTTAACAGCTGTACGGTGTCTTGTTAATATTGTGGGTCATCTAGACTTGACCGTGGTAGGTCTATTGTTTGCTTTCAATCTTGGCCCCAAACAGGTCCAATTTAGCCCGCTGCAGACCACGAGAGTGCTCCCAGGGGCAGCATGTGGCCTGCGTGATGATGTCCTGGAAGTGATGTCATTGCACAGGCCAGAAGCGCATGCATGCTTTGCGTGCATGCAAGGGTGGCTCTAAGATAAGTGCTAAGTTTCTCACCTCCTGCCCAGAGGATAAGGAGACCTGGCAACCCTAGTTGCAAGTATGTTTTGTATCTGCGAGCAATTAGTCAACACACTTTATACAAAAAAACCCAAAACTAAACAGTGAGCCAATTGCAGTAACTACGTGATGTTATGGGATATTCACAAACATCCTGATTGGTTTATAGATATTAGGGAAAGATGACTTGCTTACACAGGGCCCAAAAATTAGAAGGGCCAGCTGACTGCTATTGGTAGGAAGGAGAGATGGAGGTACTGGGCACAGCTGAATATGTAATAACCCAAGAAAAAGAGAATATAAATTAATTACCATGAGAATCCTGCTAGATCCCTATTACTCCCATTTTAGATGGGACAGAGTGATCTTTCATAGGTGCTGATTTTGAAGATGGATATCCTATGTTCTGGCCAATGAGTAACAGCGTAGGCCTCAGAATTTCACAATGTTATTCTTTGTGATTTGACCAAATCATTCTGGGTCCTTCAATTCAAGTTAGTAAACATTTTACTCACTTGAACAGTTTCATTTATTTATAGAAACAATTTGACCCAGGTGGGTAGATTTCGGGCGTGAGAAATCTACTTTTCTAATCTTCTGCTGAAGTTTGGGATCTACCAGCTGGAGTCAGCATTTTATAAAGGACTCCTCCCAGGAAACAAAGTCCTTTATAAAATGCCACACCCCAAATGATACGCTGAGAATCTGCTTGTGCAAGTATTGACTTGCATCTCAGTTGTGACATATTTCTGAAAAACAGGTCACAGGCAACCATCTGATAGGTTAGCACTGCTGAGAGAGAAGGGATTATGTCTCCTTAGTCATCATTTATAAACAATAATATGTTAGCAGTGCTATTTTTGACTTTGCTAGGTAGGAATGGATGCAGCACACCTAACTGTTTTAGCTATGAGAGGCGGCCTTTGCTGGTGTGGAAACTTCCGGGATATGAGCTTTTGGGGAGAAGACTAGACTCATCCTGAGAGCTATATATAAGTCAGAGAGCACAGGAACTTGAGAGGATCTGGCTGCAGTCTACATTCCAGTGAGGTGCAGGATTAGCGATTGTGCTCAGGAAACCCAGGTTCCAATCCCCACTCCTCATGAAGCTCACAGAGTCACCTCGGACCACTCTCAACCTAACTTAATTCACATGGCTGTTGTGAGGAAAAAATGGAGCAGGAGAGAATAATGCACGCTACCCAGAGTTCCTTGCAGGAAGGGTGTAATACAAAGGTAATAGATACCAATAGGTCATAATCTAATTTCTTCACAAACCGGAATGAGAGAATTACCCCACATTTTCTCTAAGGAATTTAGAGTAATCTCATGAAGTAGGTTAAGGTGTAAAAGAATGAGTAGCCTATGGTCACCTGGGGAGGTTCCTGGTAGAACAGAGATTCGATCTCCATGGTCTCAAATAGCTGCTGCACCATTTGGTGAAGCTTTATTTATTGTGTAGGGCAAAAAAATGTAGTTGTGCATCTCAGCAACCCTCTTTAAAAATCTGATCATTAAAATGTATCACATTTCGTACTGGGGCCAGTTTCAGACATGACAGTCTTGCAATACTGCACCTCTGATGGAAAGTACATTCAGGACCACATGGACCTAGCATGGCCAGGGAGGCTGGTTGTCATCTTTTTAACTGGCCCTGCCTTTAATAGCAATCTGACATGCAGAAGCCACACGAGTGAAGCTTTCCGCCATCTCCCTGGGGTCATGAAAAGCTCCACTTGCCTCATTTCTTAATGACAACTTAAAGGTACATGAGCAAAAAGATGGCAATCCTATGTAAAAATTGACAATTGGCTTTGCTTCTACAACCTAGTGTTGACAACTCTGGGACGGGAAATTCCTGGAGATTTGGGAGTGCAGCTTGGAGAGGGCATGGTTTGGGGGAAAGATAGGACCTCAGCCGCTATAATGCCATAGAGTCCACCCTCTAAAGTAGCCATTTTCTCCAGGGGAACTGATCTCTGTCATCTGGAGATAAAATGTAATTCCAGGGGATTGCCAGCTCCCACCTAGAGGTTGGCAGTCCTACTACAACCACCTTCAATAAGGGATGGAAATAAAGCCATAAATGGGGCAGATACACTCGATGCTCTGTAGGATTTTGGCAGCTATTATCTGCCCACCTTGATGGTATCACTCTACTCCCACAGCTGAAATGGAACTCTTCGATCCTAAAATTGCCATGCTGCAAGATGAAAAAGCAAAGAAACAAACTGATGCAGTAGGGAAAATAATTTATGCAGCTTGACAATCCCTAGGCATTTTGTCTGCTTCTCAGGGGGATCTGTAAAAAAATATACAGACATAAACAAAGCTGAAAAGTAGACAGATGAATCTTCTAAATGACATATTTAAAAACAAGCTTTAAAAGGCAGTGGTAGTCGAGCATGTAAGAAATATAGTAGATACACTGATGTCCCAAAAGTGAGGAACTGGTGCATACTGATTATGCAACCAAAATGTGTGGCAGTGTTCAAGCTGAATAAATTATTCTTCTCACTGCATCAATTGTTGCTTTTTGTTGTTGTTGTTCTGGTTATTTTCCACATACATGCTGGAAGTTGACCATGTCACTTATGCGTTTTGTACAGCAACTAGCACTAAATTAACTTGGAACGGCTACTAGTGATGGTGGTGGTGCAATATAGTTGTGCCCCAACTCACTACCAAAGGACTACGCTTCAATGCAGCTACTCCAAACCCCCAATTCGCGCAACTCTCCCGCTCTACAAAATAATTGCCCCGCCTCAACGCAACGCTTCTAACCACACCCCCATCCCTCAAAGCCGTGCCCCGTTCCAATCTCTACCTTCCCTTCAATATTCCCACCCGCCCCCCGACTCGGGCCAATGACGACCTGTCTTCCTGAGCTCTGGCCAATCAGAGGCCATCGCTCTGTGTCAGGAGCCATTGGCGTGCCACTTCCCTCCATTACTCGCGCACCCCTCCTCCCCACCAACCGTTTCGTTCAAGCTTCGCCCTGAAGCACGAGACTTCTCGTCGTCAGTGAGTCCATTTGCGTTGGTGCGGAAAGCGCCAGTCTTACATTTGCTGGGCGCCCTGTTGATCCAAGAAGTGGGGCCCACACCGCAGCCTCCGTGGCCCCTTTAAGAGGGATGATTTCTCCCCCTTCCTCCCACCCTTAGCTTACACAGGAGAGGAAGAGCGACAGAATATGGCCGTTGAGGAGCGAGAAAGCGTTTTGATCTGTGCGCATGCGCTATTCAGCTGTCATCGGCCGATAACCAGCTGAATCCCAGGGTATCATGGGAATTATAGTTCAGCCGTGGTAAGCGGCGGCGGCGTTCTCAGGACTATAAACTTTACATATGGTGAAACTTGTTAATGCTCTCCTCGTAGGGGCTTCAAGACCAGGGAATGATGGGAAGCGTAGTTCTCTCCCTGGCGTATGATGGTAGTAGTAGATCTTTCCTGGATCTATTTATCCCTTTCTCCCAACTCTGTATTCATCCCGTTATGAAAAAAATTGAACAGCATCTTTCTCATGAGTGATAATTCCAGATGGGTAAGCATGTAAGTCTGTAGTAGCATCTTTATCTGGGTGAGAAAAACTTAGTCTTTCCTAAAGACTGAACCCCTTTTCAGTGTTCTTATATAAATTAAATGAAAGGAAGGCCCTCTGAACAATTCTGGGTTGTTTTTTTTACACATACAGGTTCATAGTCATATCACAGATCAGCTTCTCATATGCTTTATTTTATTATTGCTAAATTTTGTAATTCACCTTGAGTATCAGTGGTAGAAATAAGTAAATAAATATATTGTAAAAATGATAGATCAAACGCTCCATTGTCCCACTGTGATGCAAAAACATGAATTCAAAACATAGATTCTTGTGATTTTTACATGCAGGCATTCAAAGTCCAGCATCTATGCACAGGGTATGTCCGTGGACTATGTTGTAAAAAACCATGGATCCAGTGCTTCATGGCATAACCACAGAGCAAAAACATGGACCAAGACATGGATCCTCACAGTTTTTAACATGGCATCACCCGAAATCCTTTCTAAATCATATATATAACCATGTGCTGCACTGTAAAAATGTAGATGTGGTGCTTCATGTAGATCTGGTGCTTCTGGCACAAAAATATGGCTCTGCGGCACAGATCCTCATGCATTTAACAGAGTCCCACAAAACTGACTTTGAAATCAAAAATTACATATATGTCCACAGGCTGAACCATAAAAACACATCCAGCATGTCCTGCTGTCAGCAAACAAAAACATGGACAATGGTTGTTGTGGATTTTCCGGGCTGTATAGCCGTGGTCTTGGCATTGTAGTTCCTGACGTTTCGCCAGCAGCTGTGACTGGCATCTTCAGAGGTGTAGCACTGAAAGACAGAGATCTCTCAGTTTTGACACAGAGAGATCTCTGTCTTTCAGTGCTACACCTCTGTCTTTTAGTGCTACACCTCTGAAGATGCCAGTCACAGCTGCTGGCGAAACGTCAGGAACTACAATGCCAAGACCACGGCTATACAGCCCGGAAAATCCACAACAACCAAAAACATGGACTCTTACCCCACAAAATCAGCTAATTTATAACCCATCTGTCTACACAAGCTGCTCTGTAAAACTCTGTGACTTGCCATGGCACAAGAATATAGATCTTTGCTCCTGATTTTTACGCAGCTACTTTAAAATCTTCCTTTTTGTTTGGCAATCACGTCAGCCCAGCTGTCTCATTACACCTCACATTTGCATGAAATTTACACTTCAGATACCATAGATGTAGCATCTTATGTGCTATCATTGAATAAAACATTGCTTGAAGCACAGATCTACACGCATTTCAAAGATACAGCAATTCTCATAACTAATTACAGTTCACATCAGTGCCTACAGTCTTCATTCAAAATTTCGTGGATCCATTACTTCAAAAACATGATGTAAAACCACAGACTTCAGTCATGCCTTTTTCTTACATACATGGAAACACTCCAAACCCATCATTTAATCAACCTTCACATCTGAGCCAGATTCCATTGCAAAAATCATGCATGGAACACGTTGCAGTGCTGCAGTTCAAAATTCACTTTCAAGATAAGGAAGTTCTTGGATCATTAATTTCTTTAGACTGATGGCCCAAATTTATATGCACATAGCCCACATCCATGCTCAGAAAACACTGCAATACCACAATTGCCTTAAAGCAGAATTAAATGGTGGTTATTTAAATTGCAGAGGAGATGGGCAAAATCAACAACTATTGTACAGATGCCTTCTCTGTTGTGGCCTCCACCTTGTGGAATGGCCCACCTGCCCAAAGAGGTCAAGAACCCTCCTACACTCTGTGTAAAACAGAATTGGTCAGAGGGCCTTTTCATAAAGAAAACAGGGCTACATCATAACCGATTGGTCCGGGAAAATGCACTGTACTACTGGTGAAATACCATGTTTGGCATTGTTTAACATGTCATATTTAATACTTAGGCTTTGTTCAGAGGACAGAGTCATTTCAAATTATTGACAGTGAATTTCAGTGGACTCCATGTAAAAACTGTGAGGAAGGATCCATGAAGATTCATGTCTTGGAAACATATTTTTATGGTGGCATCCGTGACCAATATGACCAGTGACATAATTTTTGCATTGTTTCAGTGTATAGGTTATATGAATTCACATGTATCTGTTTTAAATCCTCTCCAGCCAATTTTTGTTCTCCCATAGTTACCTGTCAGATGCACAAAATGGGCTCTATACCACAGAAAGCAAGTTATGCTGAACTGAAAACTTTACATTATGGCCTCATTCTCCCATTTGCACCAGGTAATTTGCAGAGGAACCAAATAAAAGGCAAACTAGGTGAAACTGCCAGAAGAGTTGCTGCTGCCCCCCTGCTTCCCACTTCCCTTGTTGTACTTCTCGGTCGAGAGAGGCAGGCAATTGATGGGAAGGGGGGAAATATGTTAGAGCTGAAAGTGGACTGAAATCGTTTTGCCCAGTCCACTTTTTTATTGTTTCTACTGTCCGTGTAATAATTACACCCAAACAAATAGGGCTTACAAAGAAATCTGTAAAATAATCAATATACTTAGCTACATTGCAGTGATCATTTGTAATATGTTAGCTGATCTAATGAGCAGCGCATGAAATCTACAGTATTTGGGACGGCTGGCACGTAGCCCTGGCGCTTCCGTCGTCCGTCTCGTGGCTTGGTTCGGGGCATTATTCTGCTTTTTGGCGAGCAGGTGGACCACCGACGGGCGATTTAGGCTGCAAAGGCTGGGAATTAATGGGGGAAGCCCATTCTTTTCGTTCAGCGGCAGTCAGCGGCCTCAGTTCTTCCTGGTGCCGGACGATCTCAAGGGATTGTTTTATGAGCCGGTTTTATGTCTGCAGGAAAATACTACGCGGCTTCATGTTTGCTAGCACAGTTTGCTGAGTAGAAGGAACTACGTAGCAAGCCCTGCGATAATTAGGTTGCTTCGCTGAGCTCTTTGAATGTGAGTGTCAGGATGGCCGAGTGGTCTAAGGCGCCAGACTCAAGGCTCATACCTTCCCTGCTCTGGGTGTTCTGGTCTCCGTATGGAGGCGTGGGTTCAAATCCCACTTCTGACACATCTCTATTTTGCCCCCTCTACCGATTCTTTTTTTGAACGCGAGTCCAACGTTTAGATCAAATTAAAGGTAAACAACATAGAAATCTAGCCCAGCAAAACAGTATCTGCAAAACAGCGTTATGAATATGTTAACTTCCTCCACCGCCTTTTTATGCTTTCTATTCATATGTTGCTTCCCTTCTCTCATTTTAAAATTTCCCAGTAGTTCTTTGAAAACATTTTATAAAATTGAGACTTCATCAAGAGTGCGATGAGATAGTTTTCGTTTTAAAAAAGCGTCTGTACTTGCTTCTGGTACAATTTGGCCTACGAACAAAAAGCAGCTTCTCCTTCCGCAGTGTTTATGTCTTCCTTGCTGGAAAACATACTTTAATCTACTGTTTTGCGTAATGCGTTTGTAGGGAGTTTTGTTTAGCGGTAAACTGGACCTTTTAAGGGGATATAGGTAAGTATAGTATACATTTATGAAAGGGAACTGTATTGAATAGATTGTATAGCTCTATTTGAAAAATAGTTGTATAGCTTCCCTGGTGGTCTAGTGGTTAGGATTCGGCGCTCTCACCGCCGCGGCCCGGGTTCGATTCCCGGTCAGGGAACATATTTTTAGTATGTTGTTATATGGACTTCACAAAATTGGCTCCAGATTGAAATATACTTCAGATCTCTCTTTTGGCTTCCGAAGCTTCCTATGCTAGTCCACGAAAGGAAACTGGTAAAATAATACTGCATAAAGAATTACAATTGTATGATGGTTTAAAGAGGTACAAGACATTTTTGTTTAAACAGAGTTTATTTAACTTTGATGCAGCATTTGCTGTTGTTCAATATTAGTTTGTCTGAATTATTTGAGTTTAGTTATTGTTAAAAAAACTCAAGTTATTTAAAATGCAATAGAAATTGTTACAATTATTGTAGTGCTGACATTTTTTCTATACTTCGAAAGTTCACATTCCCCATTAGCCACTTTTATTACTTAAAGAACTGATGTTTCCTCATTTGTAGTGTGCTGTAGGTCTCCCGCTAAATTCTCTTAAAACCCACTTTCCTTATACTACTACTTCCTTTAAAATGAGATCCATCAGAAAAGAAATGAAATTTCACAGATACCTTAAATTTGGCAAAATTCAAAAATGTGACTGAAATGTTCCCACCCATGATTCATTGGTGTAATTCTTAGTTAATTATATCCATAAAATCTACTTATCACAAATAAAAAAAGATTTCAAAATGCTGCGAATGTGTAATATTTAGTGGCAACCAGCCTATAAGGAAGTTGAGCAATTTGGATGCCCCCTTTAATGCACTCACACCTGCTCTTAACATTCTCTGCTCTGGGGGCATTTTTGGTCCTCAGCAGGCCATTTCTGAGGCTCTGCTCTTTCCTTCTTGTCACTAAAGAAGTGGCATGGTGGGCATTCCTCCTCATCATTCCCTCTCCCCCTCTCTGCCCGCAGTGAGTAGGTGTCAGACACCTAAGAAGATGGCCTAGCTCCAAGTAAGTTGGCCAGCAAGCATGGCGTGGTTGTTCCAGGTGGCCTCTGCCATGTTGTTCACCTGCTCTGGTCAAACAGCTGAGCAGCAATGGTGCCCATGAGAAACTATAACTGCTCACTTCTCTTCCAGTGGCAGCTGCCAATTTCTCCTCCAGCTCTCTGGAAAAGGAGCAAAGGGGAGAGGGGGAGGAACCAGACACCCAGAGACACACCAAGGGAAGGAAGAGTGCTCAAACCTTTGTGAGGGGGGGTGGGAAGAGGGCTGGATCCATCGAGAGATGGTTGGCAGAAGGGGCAGAGTGGTACATGCTGACCAGTCAGGGAGTGGCATTGCTCCTGACCAGGTCAACCACGGCCTCTTTGGAGGTCCCAGCATCTGACCTTGATTTCAGCTCTGTCAAAACACCATTAAGGACATGGCTGCTTTAAAAGGATGGACTCAAGCAAAGGAAAATAAACATCCAAACAAGGAGCTTTCTAAAAGGTCTGAAAACTTATTGCTCAGATTTACTGTTGCAGTCTTTAAAAGGCCTTCCCATAAGGCCAGACTGTAAAGTGCCCTTGCTGCACCACTAAACCTGCTGTAATGACTATGATATATTAGTTTCTTAGACGATAAAAGTGTACTTTACTGTATAGTTGAGTAAGCGTGTTTCAGACAACTCACTTTATACCCTGGTGCACCACCAGAGGGCGCTGCCACAGAGGAAAGCCCAGGTAACTCACCATATTGCTCCAGAAAACATGCTGTGGTGGGAAGCCCAGGCTGGGAACAGGAGCGGAGCAGGTGGCAATGCCCACCCCATGTCTTAACCTGGCTAGTATTAGGTGCGGAGCAGGTGGCAATGCCCACCCCTACCTTAATCCAGCTGATATTAGGAGTAGAGAAGGTGGCTATCAGGATGTCAATTCTCTAGCCAGAGTAACGCCATGTTAACTTGTGTTATAATCAGTAGTTGTCTAGTTTTCCTCCTTCTAGGCCCAGATGTCGTCCAGTCCGCTCATATCCATGGGAGCGAAGAGCCTTATCTATCCAGTCCAGCCAATGACCTTGATGTCCTCGTCTTCTCATGCCTTCGCAGACAGGACTAGTGGGGAGGCTGGGAATGGGTGTTTGAAGTGTTGTAACTTCAAAGGTTGCACATGTATATTAGTGGTGGTAGACCTGTTCTCCAAACAAGCCCACTTTATCCCCTGCACAACAGTGCCGACGGCAAAGAAACTTGCTAATTTGTTTATGAAACACATTGTAAGGCTGCACTCTTTCCCTGCTAAGGTAGTATTGGATCGGGGAGTACAGTTCATTGCCAACTTCTGGCGGGAGCTTTTACAAGTGGCAGGAACTGAACAAGGATTAAGCTCCGCCTATCATCCCGAGAGCGACGGGCAGTCGGAAAAAATTAATCAAATATTGGAACAGTTTCTCAGATGTTATATTAATTTCCAACAGGATAATTGGACTCAATTTCTCCATTTTGCCAAATACACTTAGAACAACTCGGTCCACAGCTCAACCGGTGAGACTCCATTCAAGATTGTACATGGATACGAAGGTTTAGCCTTCCCCTTTGAAACCAGCCCCAGAATATAAGAAATCTGGAGATCTGGGTGAGTGGTGGACCTCCCTCACTGAACAATGGACTGTAATCCAACAAACTTTACTCAAAGCTAAAGCAGACTACAAAAAGTATGCTGATTGCCATCGTGTGGAGCAATGGGAATTGCACCCCGGAGACAAAGTATATGTTTTCACCAAAAACTTCAAGACAGAGCAATCCAGGAAAAAACTAGGACTAAAGTACCTAGGGCCCTTCCCAATAAAAACGGTAATCAACAACGTAACTGTGGAATTAGATTTGCCAAAAAATCTCCGTCAGGTTCACACTACTTTTCATGTCAGTCTCCTCAAGAAAGCACCTCTCCCAGATGACTCGCATCCTGAAAAACTGGTGCCCCACCCTACCCTTGTGGATAGCCAAATACATTATGAAATAGAGGAGATTTTGGACTCAAAACGGAAACACAACAAGATCTTTTACCTGGACAGGTGGAGAGACTTTGAGGAGGGGTTCAGAGAGTGGATGGAGGCCTCCCATGTAAACGCCCCAAAACTGATTGCTAAGTTTCATAAAAAATACCCTGAGAAAGTAGGGGCTGGAGGGTGAAGGGGGGTCTTAAGGGAGGCAGAATGTCAGGATGTCAATTCTCTAGCCAGAGTAACTCCATGTTAACTTGTGTTATAATCAGTAGTTGTCTAGTTTTCCTCCCTCTAGGCCCCGGTGTCGTCCAGGCCGCTCATATCCATGGGAGCGAAGAGCCTTATCTATCCAGTCCAGCCAACGACCTTGATGTCCTCATCTTCTCATGCCTTCACAGACAGGACTAGGGGGGAGGCTGGGACTGAGTGTTTGAAGTGTTGTAACTTTCATTTTACATGCCATTCTCGACAAAGCTTTTGTTCAGCCAAGGGCCTCTACAGCCTTTGGATTATGGACACCTGTATCCTGAGCATAGTCTTTCAATAAACCTTTTGGAATTGAGAGACCATGTGCTTCTTGCAGAAGGGGGGGAGACGAACTCAGATAACTGGGATTCCATAGTCTGACTGTGGCAATGCCCACCACCACTTCAACCCAGCTGGTATTAATAGCGGAGCAGGTGGCAATACCCACCCCCCTTCAGCCAGCTGGGATCAGGAGCGGAGCAGGTGGCAATGCCCACTCTCTGGCTTAACCCAGCTATTATTAGGAGCGGAGCAAGTGGCAATGCCAGCCCTCTGCATTAACCCAGCTGATATTAGGAGTGGAGCTGGTGGCAATGCCCTCTCCCCCTTCACCCATCTGGGATCAGGAGCAGGTGGCTATGCTCACTCTCTACCTTAACCCAGCCAGTATTAGGAGCAGAGGAGGTGGCAATGCCCACCTCCCACCTTAACACAGCCAGTAATAGGAGCGGAGAAGGTGGCTATGCCCACCACCACCTTAACCCAGCTGGTATTAGGAGTGGAGCAGGTGGAAATGCCCACCCCCCTTCAGCAAGCTGAAATCAGGAGCGGGTGGCAATGCCCATCCCCCACCTTAACACAGCGGATATTAGGAGCATAACAGGTGGCAATGCCCACCCCCACCTTAACCCAGCTGGCATTAGGAGCAGAGCAGATGGCAATGCCCACCCCCTGCCTTAACACAGCTGGTATTAGGCACAGAGAAGGTGGCAATGTCCACCTCCCACCTTAAGCCAGCTGGGATCAGGAATGAAGCAGGTGCCAATGCCCACCCCCCTTCACCCAGCTGGGATGAGGAGCGGAGCAGGGGGCAATGCTCACCCTCCCCCTTCACCCAGCTGGGATCAGGAGCAGAGCAGATGGCAATGCCCACCCACTTCATTCAGCTGGGATCAGGAGTGGAGCAGGTGCCATTGCCCACCCACCTAGGTGGGATCAGGCACAGAGCAGGAGGCAATTCCCTTCTTCCCCTCACCCAGCCGGGATAATAAGTGGAGCAGGTGGCAATGCCCACCCCTTCAGCCTACTGGAATAAGGCACTGAGCAGGCGGCAATGCCCACCCCATCTTCAACCTGTCGGAATCAGGTGCCAAACAGGCAGCAATCTCCACCCTCCCCTTCAACCTGCCAGAAACAGGAGCAGAGAAAGTGGCAATGCCTGCACCCCCTTCACCCAGTTGGGATCAGGAGTGGAGCACGTAGCAAAGCCCACTGTCCGCCTTCACCTGTCGGAATCAGGTGAAGAGCAGGAAGTAATGCCTGCTCCTCCCTTCACCCAGCAGAGAACAGGTGGCAATGCCCACCCACCCCCTTCATCCTGCTGGGATCAGGCTTAGAGCAGGCAACAATGCCTGCCCCCCCTTCATCCAGCCATAATCAGGCGCAGAGCAGAAGGCAATGCCCATTTTCCCTTCACCCAGCTGGGATCAGGAGTGGAGCAGGTGGCAATGCCTGCCCCCCCCTTTACCTGGCCTGTATCAGGCGTGCAGCAGGTAGCAAAGCCCACCACCCCTTCAGGTTGCTGAGATCAGATGTGGAGCAGGTGGCAATGCCCATCCCCTTCCTTCACCGGTTGGGATCAGTAATGGAGGAGGAGGGAATGCCTGCCAGCCCACTCTCCCCTTTCTAGAGCCTGTTGTATTTTTCCCCCACAATGGGCTTTGTTTCTAGTGTTAATAATGAAAAAGGAGTTAAACTGAGTTTTTAATAGTTCATTTGATTTTTCATGTTCAGTATATAATATGGGACCTGTGAATTATTCAGTCAGATAAAACTTAAGGGTCTGTCACAGACTCTCAACCTAATCTACTGCACAATGTTGTTGTGTGGGTAATATGGAAGAAAGGGTAATGATGTAAGCCACTTGGGTCACCGCTGGAGACACAGGCATGGTATTAATGAAGTAAATCAATAAATATAAATACATGATGTTAAGAGCAGGTTACATTTCTCACAAAACACTCTATTTATATAATTAATCAAAATCTGTTTTGGAAGCTCCAAATTCGTTGGTAATGTATTCAACTATTAGTCTCCATATATTGAAAAAAATACTTGGCATCACCTGCCAGGATTGTAATCCTGTTTAGGGAATACTTTTCCAGATATCTACAGCATAGTCAAGCTTCACAACTTGATGATAGCCAGGAACAGGTCATAGTCAGGCCAGTGTAACAATGGTTCCTTGGCTGCAATGAAGGCAGGAGCCACCCAATAGGGACGCTCGCTGTAGTGCCTTCATTTGCATGCAACTACCTATAACTGCCCATGACAGCAAAATTCCAGTGACATTCAAAGGCAGGGCCTTGGAGAGAGAAGAGAACAACATGGCTGCCAAGCACCAAGGCACAAAGAAAACCAGGAGGCCGAAGAAGAAGAAGCCCCAGAAGAAGCGTCAACAGGCCAGAAAGAAGGGGAGGAGGCTCCAGCCTAAGAAGCAGAAGAGGCGGCAGGCCAATAAGGTGGGGAGCAGGACGGTGTTGAGCATCTCTTCTCCTCGTCTCTTTGCTGCCAAGATCCTGAGGAACATGCCAAAGGTGCGCATGGAGACCAAGGCCAGGGGGCTGATGAAGACGTTGCTGATAGACTTGTATGACAACATATCAAAGGAGATGGAGAGCCTGAGCCAAAATAATCAGGAATCCACCGTCAGCCCCACTGACGTGCAAGCAGTCTTAAAGGAGGCCATGGCCAAGGAGTTGGCCAAACATTCGGCCGAGCCAGACAGCAGTGAGACTGCTACTGCTGCCTAGAGGAATGTCCCTCCCCTTTCCCCAAGAAGGGAGAGAACCAAGCGTGGCCCCGAGAAAGATCTTTTTAGAGTATTTCTGTCACCTTAGTATATTCTTAGCCCTGGAATCTGCCCTTTGTAATCCTCCAACCTCACTCCCAGCAACCCTTATTGAGGCATAGTCATGTATCTATGGGGGCCTTGAAGGCCCATCCCCATGCTGCCAAGTCTGAACCATCTGGCAGTGGAAGGGAAGCAGCTGCTGGACTACCCAGAGTGGATGTGCTGAGGGACATCCCTCCACGGTACACGGGCAGCAGAAGCTGAGCAGAGAAAGAGAGAAGAAAGATGAAAAATTGCTCCTGCGGTGATTTCTTAAAGGAAAAACAATGGCAGATGTTACCTTGCTCTTCTAATAAATCAGGGTTGTTGGCAGATTTTATTCCTGGATGTTTCTGTTGTTTTTTTCTCATGGGATGGTGCGTGTATATGTGTGTGTGTAGTGATTGCTAATATAGATATACAAAAAGTTGACTAACAAAGAATGTCAGTGGAATAATTTTAAACTGGAACCAGTTAAACTGACTTTCCAAGGTGTACCTTGAAATTGCATTTCCCCCAGAGATTTGCAACTCTGTTATGAAACCTCTGATGTAGCGTACCCCCTTCTTCAGAATCAGAAGAAAAAAAATAGTTGCCAATAGTAGCTGCCGTTGTCACTGGGAATTGCTGCCAGTGCTCTCGGCAAGGTACTATACAGAATTCAGTCACTGCCCAGAGAATTTACCAAATATCCAAGGAGTTTTTAGTGTTCACCTGGCTGCAGAACTGTAAAGGCGAAAAATGATTTTTCACAAGCCCATAGCAAGGGGACACCTTATCTACTCTGCCTGGTAGTTGCTGGATCTCCCCCCCCCCCGCCTTCTGTATGAGGTGGAACGCTTAAAAGTCCTTTGTGACGTAGTTCGATGGGTCTTTGTTCCAGCTCAATGAGACAGGTCAGAAAAACAGCTCAAGGGAGAGCAGCTGGAGGTATGAGGATATGGCTGCAGACTTCAGTTCGTGGTTACTACTTTGAGTAGGATGGATTTAAAAAATTCATACATTGCCCTGTTAAGGGAAAGGTAATGGCAGGCACATGGGAGATCTTGGGGTTTTCCCAAAACTGGACAGGGGACAGAGGCGATCGACTACGCGATTCTCTCTCTGCTGTCCTTTGAGATCCCCAGTCTGGAAGGGGAAATCACCTGACCCAGAGCAATGATCTATTGGCTTTGCTGAACAGAACGGCGTTCGTGGCAGAGCGGTCTAATATGCTGCATAGAACCAGCTTCCTGTCCCTGCCCTTAGTTTTACTCCTCGGAAGGACATGTGTATATATTTGAAACCTCTCCCTCCACACATGCACGCACAGATAATATTTATTTGCTCCCTAGGGGGACAAAAGGACAGTAGAAAAAAGGCATTCCCAAATTACATTTCAGAATGTCTGTTCACTGGAATATCGTGTTTTCCTTTTCTTCTATCTTTCCGGGGCGAAGAAAGTTATGTCGAACTGCAAATGTATGTTCTTAGGTTCAGCTTCGGAAATGCAAGATTCGGGTCCAGTAGCACCTTGAACACAAAGTAGATTTCCAGGAGAAGTTAGAAGAGAGCTTTGACTCTCGAAAGCTCATACTCAAGAATCCGAATCCTACTTTTCTACTGTAGACCAACACTGCTAGTCTGCTATCCACCTGAAATGTTGGAACTGCAACTGTTGTCAACATTTGACCCAGCTAAATAACGAAAGCATCTAGTTTTATGTCTGTTGCTCTAGAGGGGGGAGGTTTGGCCAGAGATCGACCGAATACAATCTATACAGGTCTTCCGTTCATGGTGCCTAAGATTTGTATATTAGTCTATTACTGAAGTAGTTATGGACTAGATATAGGTAACAGTCTTCAAATAAATCACATGACTTCCCTGGTGGTCTAGTGGTTAGGATTCGGCGCTCTCACCGCCGCGGCCCGGGTTCGATTCCCGGTCAGGGAAAAGATTTTTTTCCCCTCAACAAAAAGAACTTAAATATGGCTAAAGAATGTTGCAAGATATGTTTTATATTTCAATATATTTAGCATATCCATTGTTTATTCCAAATGCTATACAAAAACAGAACCTTCTGTTAAATGTGTTATTTTTGGCTATTACTTTGTCTAATTATATGATTTTTTAAAAAATCACACACCCCTTTAAAAAATAAAAGCTCCCCAAAAGTATTATGCCAGAAATGTATTGATCCAATAATTTGGATGAAGGAAGGTTGGGATGGAATTTTAGAATATAGAGGTTCCTGGGAAAGGAACTGAAAGATACTTAAGCAAAAATTCTTCATGTATTGTAAATGTGCTATAGATTAATGAAATGGTGGCACTAAAGGAGTTTGACTGTTTTTCACTGCATTTTTAAATCTATCTTATCTATCTGAAGAAGTGAGTTGTGACTTCAACTGAAATAAACTTTATAAGTTTTTAAAGTGCCACAAGATTTTTATTTTTCAGTCAGAATCCTCAACAATTTTCTTTTCTTGTTCCATTTCCTTACTGCTGTCTTCCAGCTGGGGAAATGGACCTTTTCCCACCTGCAGTGCCTTCCTTTCACTTCCAGTCCATTGCTTGCCAATCAGAAGACAATAAGTAAAGCCTGGAAATATTTGAAATTTGACAGATTTGCCAAATTTTATTTGGATGTTTGAAATTTCAGCAAAATGCTCCTCTTCACTTAATTACTACTTTATAGAACCCTGTGAAAACTGCATTTATGGGCTCCTCTGCATTTGATGAAATGATGCAGAGTCTTTGGAAGTTTTGTATAGAGCAAGAATAAACAGCACATCTGGAAATGGCTTAGGCTAGGCAGGAGAGAGAAGGAGCTTGTCCCAGTGTTAAAAGAATGTTATCCCCCTTTTCATAAAATCTTGTCAGCATTCATCCAAGCTAACAACACACAGGCACATAAGATTGCCTTGCTCCGGTGTCAAAAAGCTTCCTCTGAAATATCCTGCTTGTGAGATAGGTGAGAAAGGTCACTGAGCAAAGTATAAACATTTTCTTGTTTTGGTTAAGATAATTAAGATTTTCACCTTGAATGCATTCCTTCCCAAGAAAATATCAGCTATATGGCTCCAGCTTTTCAAATGTTTGTATAATTCATTTGTCACTCAAGCTTGTCAGGTGCCATCTATTCTGGGGAGATGCATCAATGTGTGTCATTCTGACAGGGTGTTCATACTAATCTTTGATCTTTTATTCTGTAAACAATTAGCAATTATCCTGCTATCAATTAGCATTAAGGGTATATAAGATTCTCTGATGCGACTGGTCTTTACACATATGATCCAAAAGAGAGGTGTTATGTGTCTGGGCTTATTCTGTTAAACAATAAACTCATTTTTCTTCCATATTAACTGTGTTTGGTGTCTTGAAATATATGTGGGTAAGTGGTAGAAGGGGACTTATGAATTGGCAACAGAGTACTATCACAAAAATTCCCCTATCACCCAGATTCTCCCACCATCCAATCAGGTGCTTGCCCAGGGCACAGAGGGAGCGATGCCCACCCTATGAAAGGCCCATCCCTGGATGGGGGGGGGCTCTCTGCCACGTGCTGTTTCTGGTAGAGGAAGTGGCTGAGGGTTCTGGCTCTGTTGCCAGAGGAGCATGGAGTGCTGTATCTTTAAGGGGGAAAATGCTGCGCAAAGGCAAGGGAGCCAGCAAAATAATCTGGAATCAGAAAGGAAACTCATTCGGACTGCCTGCTTACAGGGAATTTGTATGGGAAGGGCAGTGACATTGATGGGAAAGAACAACTTGTGTGTGCAAATGTAAAAGGAGCCTAACCACTCTGGGAGCAACAATTCCTGATACATGCATCCTTGCTGCGTGTTGCTTTTCCAGGCCCATCTGAGTGGGTTTCCGAGGTTTTCTTTACAGACCCAGTGCCTGGACCTTTGAAAAAATGGAGCAGGGGTGTTACATTGCCAGTGAAATGTCTGCTTTGAGACACATTGTCGAACCCTACTGCAGCAAGAAAATATTCGACGGTAAAAAGGAGAGGTCAAAAGCACATAAGATTGCTCCTCGGCGACTTCTTCCACCCTTGAGGCAGAAGCCAGCCCTGTGGTTTACCATGATGTTGAGTGAGCTAAAGAGGGTTGAACGACTTAGAAAGATACTAATGGAAAACTCACACTGAATCAGTGCTACAGAACACACATGGACCTATGAAGCGGCGGTGGTAGCAGCAAGGAAACATTTCTTTGCAACCATTGGATCAGCTGGTTCCTAACTGTCCCAAGTGTTAAGGCATCTCAACACCTTCAGACTTCTAAATCTGAATCATTACTGTCTCAGGAACACACAATTTGCTGCAACACCTTTGCAAACTTCTTCACTGACAAAATAGCACAAATACATGCTGATCTGGAAGTTGGTTGTAATCTAGGTGAAGCAGAAGAAATGCCTAATACACTGTCTTGTCAGCTTATGGACCAGTTTGACCCTGTTACAGTGATGGATATTGAAAGGATACTGGGATCTGTAAAGGACACTGCTTGTGCACTGGATCCTTGCTCAACCTGGTTATTAAAATAATGTAAACTTCACATAAATTAGTGCTTAATGTCTATCATAAATCAATCACTAACTCAAGGCACCTTATCCCAGCCACTCAAAAAAGCCATTATCTGTCCACTACTTAAAAAAAACATCCCTGGACAAAATTTATGTGGCCAATTAATGGCCAGTCTCTATTCTGCCCTTTCTGGGCAAAGTAATTGAGAGAGCCATAGCAGACCAACTATAGGTCTTTTTGGATAACTCTGGTGCTCCAGACCTTTTTCAGTCTGGTTTCAGGCCAAGCTATGGGACAAAGATGGCTCTGAGGTCTTTAGAAGATGACTTCCGACTGAATGTAGACAAAAGCCATGCTTCTTTGTTGCTCTTCCTGGATCTATCTCCAGCCTTTGACTCAGTAGATCATGCCATCCTGTTGAGGCATTTGGAGACAGAAGTGGGCATCAGGGGATGTGGCTTGGACTGGTTTTAAATCATTCCTCATGGGATGGACTTAAAAGGTTGCTGTTGGAGACCAGCTCCCTACAGGGTAGGAATATCTTGTGGGGTTCCACAGGGTGCGATCTTATCCCCCATGTTATTCAACCTTTATGTAAATCATTGGTAGCTATAGAATGGGATGCCACCAAGATGCAGATGACACCTAGTGTTATATCTCTCAATTCAAATCTCCTGGTGATGCAGTAGAGATCTTGTCATTGCCTGACAGCTGTGGTCATATGGCTGAAACGAAACAAAGTGGAATTGAACCCAGAGAAGACAAAAGTGGCGCTGGTTGAGAAGGCAGAGATATTGAAGGACATTTTGCTTTCCACCTTTGATGGGGTTCAGGGGACCTTTACAGACTTGGTTAAGAGCCTAGTGGCCCTAGTGCTGCTGATAGAAAAGCAAGTTAATGCAGTTGCTACAACAGTTTGGATTCTCGTAATGCCTCTACCCAAGAGACCTCTAAAATAGATTACAGTCTGCTAATAGCTGGGGGAAACTCTCTTAAATCCCACCTTACTGTTTTGTCCAGGAGTATCTACCTCCCGTGCATTTGTGAGATCATTGTAGTACCCATGTTATGTAGCTCATGGTACACTCCTTCATAAGCATGTATACTTAAGATTGTCGGTGTGAGGCCCAGACAAAGCCCCTGTTGCATTGACATTTCTCGGCCAGAGAGATAGCAGTGTTTCCCCATCCTGGTACCACAGAACTTCTTTCTCCTTCCCTTTCCTCTCATCAACTGCTGTAGCTAGATGGGGGACTAACAGTACAGTGCTGAAAACATTCCTGGAAGTACGCCCCATTGAATAGCTCTGTGTACTTTTCTGAGCAAACTTGCTTGGGGTTGCTCTCTCTAACACTGCACACTTACTCCCTTCTTAGCCCATCTCTATTTGAGACTGCACTATATATTACTGGAGTCTTGGGGCATGAATTTCATGACTCACTACTCTTCTGTTAAAGCAATATGGATTCTCTCTGGGACAAGGGACAATCATAAAGGCCGTAAGCAAAAGGGCAGGGTAAAAATATTTTTTAAATCATAATGCCCTTGTCCAATTGTATTAGCCACAGTAATTCTGGCATCCTACAGTTGGCAAAGAATTGGCCTTGCCAGAGAAACCCCACAAAACTCTTATGCCTGGAGGACGCAAGGCCTGGCCTTAATGGGCCCAAGAAGTGTGTTGCAAGCGAAGATGCTGTCCCTCTGCTGTAAAGCAGCATGCCACAAGTGGCCCTGTGACACATTGAAGGCTCATAGAAATTCCTGACCACAGTGTCAAAAGGAGTGGCTGTTTCTGCCGAAGAGTCTGTCCTGGACTAACAGTACCAGAGAGCAGGCGTGCTTACTAGTATTAATTGCCCATCTTTTCCCTGAGGACGCAATCAAGTTTCAATATAAGTGAGTGACAGGAAGAAATCCCTCATCACAACATACTTGTACCATGGCATGTAGATGCTTTCAAGCTGGTATCCATGAGAGTGCTAGGGAGTTAACTCAAGGGTCACCGAGCCCTCTGGTGGTCTCTCAAGCTATGAAGTGACCACTTAGGCAAGTGAGAATCCAGCCTGCCTTCCCCAAATGACCTCCTCCATCCCCCTTGATGTGTTAGGGTTGCTGCTGATCAGAACTATAAAGACTGAGTTCAAATGAGACAGACCTTTTTTACATCTTCCCCCACAGACTTGCTCCTCTATTGCTCCTCTATAAACAGTGAGGAAAGCAGAGTAACTGCCCAGCGATGCTGCCCTGTTGTCTGAAATGTGGGGCAGGATCAGGCTAATTCCTTTTTCACTGTAAAGGCCTTACAGGAAGCAGGCCTACGAATCCCTAACTGAGATCAGCATCTGGCTTCAGATGAACTGTCTGTGCCTGGTTTGTTGCCACATGCAAAGATTTGCAATAGACAGAAGAGGCAGGAGAATAGCCAAGTCTCTGGGGTCAGGGAAGCGGACAACTGCAGAAACTCTCCCTGGTTTGTGTCCTGCTCAATAGATGGCAGCCTTAATAACGCTTATTTAAAGCCTTTGGCTATCTTATTTCAGCCGTTGGCTATCTTCAGACCTGTGGGTCTTTTGTCATAATCCTAACTTCCTTTTCAGGCCTCTAACCCAACTAATAATTCGAAAACCACAAGGACAGGTTATATAATGAGACACATTCTATACAATCCCTCCCAAGCAGAAAGAACAAGGGTATGCAAATTAAGTGCACTTCTGAAAATTACAGTAAATTTTATCATTTATTCCAATTGCAGAACAGAAGGGTTTCCAGCTGCAGAATTCGACTGGGTGTGAAAGGATCCCGTTATTGCTGCATGCGACATCCTTGGAAGTCCATTACAGAGCAGGAGGAGAACATTTCTCAGTTCTGGGTATTTAGCATTGTAGGGCACATGCCTGGATGTGCTTTGCCTGGTGCCTCAGACAGCTGGCTTTGTGGCTGAAGCTTTTCCAGATTTCCCTCCTCCTTGGTGGATTCTTCTCTGATGTCTCCCAAGATCTCTGCTGCAGAAAAAGCCTTTCCCACAGTCTGTGCAAAGGTGTGCCCTTGGTGCCCTGTGGCGTTTAACAAGGACAGTGTCACCCTTGAAGCTTTCCACTTCTGCCAGTGTCGCTTCCTTGAGGTGCATCCTCTGGTGGCGGGCCAGGTGGGAGCTGACATTGAAGCATTTCCGGCACTCAGGGCATTCATAAGGCTTCTCTCCCGTGTGGATCCTATGATGCCGCACCAGAGCCGACTTAAAGCTGAAGCTTTTCTCACACTCGGGGCAGCCATAGGGCTTCTCTCCTGTGTGGCTCCTACGGTGGTGGATTAGGTGGGAGATCTGGGTGAACTCTTTCCCACAGTCTGAACATGTGTAGGGTTTCTCTCCAGTGTGGATCCTCTGATGCTGAATGAGATGGCTGCTTTCCATGAAACGCTTCCCACATTCAGCACATTGAAAAGGTTTCTCTCCCGTATGGAATTTCTTATGCCTTCGGAAAGCTGATTGATTCAAAAGTCCCTTCCCACAGTCCAGGCACTTGAAAAGCTGCCGGTCCAGATTGATTCTGTCATGGGTTTGATGTCCCAGGTGCTGTTGGTTGCTTTTCACACAAAGACTGCCTGCATTTTCATCTCCGCCTTTGTCTTTCCAAGCCTTAGAACCCTCGTAACGTCGGCCAGGCCTCCCCAGTGCCTTCCTTTGCCTTGTTGATTTACGAGAAGAGCAAATCTTGATTGTCTCTGCCCACTTAGATCTCTGAGATGTTGCCGTTCTGGGACCCGCTTTCCAAGCATTTTCCTCCCTCTTCCTACTCATCATCCATGCAATTGCTGGTGGGGGAGACAAGAATTCTGTTTATTTTAAACATTTGCAGACCACTCTTCAAACAGCTCAAAGCAGTGAAACACTAATCTAAAAATAAAATCATAACAATTAAAACAAAACATAAAGAACACACAACCTCCCAAAACTGTATGATCATGTACTCAATCAAATACCTGCTAGAAAAAGGAGTTTTACATCACTTTCAGAACCTAGTCAAGATTTAGATATCAGAGGGATGGATTCTCCATAGTGTTTCCACAGACAGAAGGATTTCTTGCCTCCGTCCTCCCACTTTAGCCCAGAATACTCCCCAAATGTTGTCCCCAGAGGATCCCCTATTCCCCAGAAGCAGCATTTAGGGCTACAGCAGGAAGGGAGATGCTGTGATGAATCCAAGGTAGAACATCCCCAAGAAGGAGATTCCAAAGAGATATAAAACTCCTTTTCTAGCCGGTATTTGATTGAGAACTACTTTGGCCTACAAAATCATATAGGATGGGTTGCAGACCCATCCTATAGAATTAAGGTTATATGATCTTAGAGCAAGACTATAAGTTACCAATTCCTTAACAGTGAAGGAATTTAAGGAAATATCTCTAAATTGCAAATCCTGTAACTTCAAAAGGAATTCAAAATAAAATGAGATAAAATATTCACAAAAGGGCTGGGGAAAGGATAAAATGTTGCTAATTTTCCTCAATTCTGTTTTTATTCTTTCAATGTATACATTTCCCTCACAGTGACATACATAGATGTGGTTGCCCCCTTCCCCCCACATACAACTAATCTCTGAGGTAAATAAAACGGAGGCAGAGCACTTGGTCTAGTAGCACCAGTGAATTTTTGGCCCAAGTGGAGATTTAAACCAGTATTTCCCCAAACCACTACATCACACTAACTTCACTGGCTTTTTAAGTCCGCCTTTTCTCCTCCTTGGCATGGTGTCTGTGCATTTAACAGCTGTTTTGCTGGCAGCAACTGCCATTTCCTCCAGAGGAACTGATCTCAGATCAGTTGTAATTCTGGAAGGTCCCACTGTCAGGTTGGTGATTGCTTGGCCTATTGGATTTCTGCCTGTCACGTTCGTAAGGGAAGGCTGCAAAGCCCTGCCAGAAAAGAAGAGTGTCACCTGTGCCCTACTCTTGGGAGAGATCTGCTCGAGGAGACCTTCCGCTTCCTGGGCTTTTCAGCTCTCCCGGAGCGAACGATTGCGGCGCCCGAGGCTGCTGCATGATGGGGAGCAGCTCAGCGAAGATGCAGCTCCTCCAGGCGCGGGAGAAGACAACGAAGGTGCAGGGCGCTTCCTAGCCCGGCGGGCAGGCACCGCACGCTGCTGTATTATGCAACCGCATCTGACCCAGGAAGCACAACATCCGCCTCGGGAGCGGCGTGGCCCGAAGTCTCCTCTCTCCCGGCTTTCGACTGTCGGAGCCCTCTGGTGGCCTCAGCCAACCCAGCCCCGACTTTAACCTCTCAATAGGCTCTGCCTAAAAATTCAGCTGTGCTTACCTCGCCCTCAAGACACACAAGGGCCAGGCGGGGGCAATTTTTCTCCCCTTCAGTGGCAATCTACCAGATACACTGTCCCTTTAATTGAAGGGGAAGTATGAGGCCAGGTCACAGTCTTTTAGCCTAACCTACCTCATAGGGCTGTTGTGAGGATAAAAAATGGGAAGGGCTGTGTAGATTGTCCCTGAGCTGATTGGAGGAACGGGGGGGGGAATAAACATGAGGAATGGGTTGAGGGGGATCTATGGGGCACACAGAAATAACAGCTTTGAGTCCAAGGAGATGAGGTGGGAGATAAATATTTAAATAAATAACTCTTCCTGCTAAGTTATGTGATCTAACACATGTGATCTGAGTGGTTTGATGTGGGGGGCATTTCTCTGAAAGAATCTCATCCTGCAGGCCCAGACTGGCTGTACCCACAGATCTCAGCATAATAAGCATCTGTTACTGGGACCAGAACTGGATGTACTAAAACAAATGACAGGTTATAGCTATTGGAATCTATTGTTTCCTTCCAAACCAATTTAGGAATCCTCTGAGTTTCTGAATGGCCATAGGGAATCATTAAATCAAGGGCTATTGGTGGTGGCTTACAAAGTGATCTGGAGGCCTAGCACAATTCTTTATTTCCAGCATAATTCTTTATTCTCCCAAGATTGGCAACAATTCCAGAGAGATAATAAATGACATCACTATTACAGAACTTCAAAATTACAATATGACTATAATGTAAGTGTATCATACAGTTCATATTACCTAGTTTAGTTAATTAGACTCCTGGCAAGATTAACGCCTTGCTATTTAAATGAAGTGGTTTTGAAAGATGTAAATTGTATTAACTTGATATCTCCCAAACTATTGCTTCAGAGTAAAGTTCCAATAACTAAGACCACACTGTGCCGTTAGCATCCTGATCATAATGTCATACATTAATACAAATCCTCTTTGTTTCCACACTTTCTAGTAGCCCTCCAGAAATTCCAAGAGTCATTCTGAACAACATTTCATTCAATTGCTGCCATAGAACATCAGCGTTTCAATGCATGCAAAGTAACCTAATTCCCTTGCTGAGAGAGGGCTCAAGGAAAAGAGAGATGTAGAGGCAGCTACCAACAAAGGGAGACAGCAGAAAAAACTTTCCAGTGGAGAATGTGGGCATCGATCCCACTACCTCTTGCATGCTAAGCAAGCGCTCTACCATTTGAGCTAATTCCCCTCCCCTTTGAGGGGCTTGGTGCTCAAGATGATGGAGAGACCTGGAACACCATCTTCAGCACTGCATTTCCTCCAAGGATTTTCAGCATCAGGCTTCATGGTCTAAGGTGCTGATTCTCATTTCACCTATAAAAAGGTCCTGCATTTGGGTTCCCATTTCAAACAAGTCCAGGTAAGAGGGTTGCATCTTTAGAAATTGTTTTCAGAAGTTGTCCTGCCAGATTGGCTTGTCGGACCCTGCAGCCTCAATCTAAACTCCCAACAGCAGAAGAAATCCATGCCAGAGACCATTTATTCCCCTGCAACACACACTTGCCCCCAGGTCAGAGCGTGATGCTAATAAGCTGCAGTTGTGAGTTCAAGTCCTACACTGGCTGTACGCTGGTAGAGTCGTGAGGATTTCTTCTTTCACTTCACTCTGGACAACACAACTTGCTGCATTAAAAGGGATAAAAGGGCCTGGAGAATACAGATGTCAATCCTGTTACCTCTTGTATGCTAAGCAAGCACTCTACCACTTAAGCAAATTCCCCACTGCTGGTGGGAAGCGGTTCACATCATCCTGAAAAGTGCTGATTGCTGAGTCATGGGGCCAGAGAAGATCTCGCTTTCCATTGCTCTGGCCAGCAAAAGGAGGCAGCAGGCAGAGCTGTCTAGTGCTCTACCACTTTAATTCCTTACTGCCAAATGGAGAGGGTTCACCTCATGCTCAGAAGGAGAGAGACTCTGAAGACAGCTACCAGGGTGTGGTGCTAAGGCAGGCTTCTCTCTTACCACATCACTGGCCAGCAAAAGGAGGTGGCATGTAGGGCTGGAGAATGTGGGCATCGATCCCACTACCTCTTGCATGCTAAGCAAGTGCTCTCCCATTTGAGCTAATTCCCCATTACTAGTGGACATAGATTCTCATTATCCTGAGAAGAGGTGGCTGCCAGGGCCAAGGGCAAAGGCAGAGTGTGTTCTCTGTGGCTTTTGCCAGCAAAAGGAGGCAGCAGGCAGAGCTGCCCAGTGCTGGAAAAGGTAGACATCAATCCTACTACTTCTTGTATGCTAAGAAAGCTCTCTACCACTTGGGCTAAGTCCCCTGCCTTGGATTTGGCCCTAGTTATGGAAATAAACATAGTGCCCATACTATGCTAGGGCCCATAAATACTGTATTTAAATGACAAAATGTGAATTTTGTAGGGAAACCAATAATATAATAAAAAATAGAATATGATCTGGCCCCCCAACTATGGTCTTCAGGCAGCCATCTGCTAGTGATCCCATCTCATAGGGTGGCCTGTCCAGCATCAACCAGAGTCCAGGCCTTTTCCATCATGGCTCTGCTCGGTGGAATGAGCCTCCTGATGATTTTCAAGAGGCTCTGCGAAGCTCACTTGTTTGCCAGGGCCTTGAGGAGTTTTGACTGGCAGGCATGTTTTGGCGGAGGAGGGAATGATTTGGAAGTTATTTTCTTTCGATTTTAACTGTAAATGTTTTTAATCTATTATTGTAAGCCACCATGAACCACAAGTAAAGGTGGGGTAAAATGTTTTAATAAACAAATAAAATGATATATATTTGCCATTGTCTTTTTAAAGTCTGTTCTGTGTTTGTGTTAGGTATTATGGAAATTTAATCCCTCTGGAATTTCTTTTAATGTTGGGTAAAAATCTGGATAGTCTCCTTTTTAGACAGAGTCCTTACGGGTCATCCTGCACTTCCATTAGCCATATACTCAGTGTATTCCAAAAGCAACCCTCCATCATTTGTTTTATATGTCCTGATCGGAACCAGTTTTCTTGTCTGCCCCGTGTTCCGTGGAGGCCGAGTGCGACATAAAATGTTAAGTCTGTATCTTTAATCCTTAGTTATTGACATTTGTAAAATGAAAAATAGTGTGTGTTTCCTGGATGTCAGAAGATACAAGTTTCTTGTGAGGCTATCACCATAAAACTAATCGAGGTCAGTTTATGGAGCAACAGCATTGCAACTTTATCTTAATTAGAAGCCATGGAACTGTTGGGTGTCAGGTTTAGGGCCAAAAATAATCCATGGAGATGAATGTACACAAAAACACTGATCTACAATTCACTCTGATGTATTGTCGAAGGTTTTCACGGCTGGAGAACGATGGTTGTTGTGGGTTTTCCGGGCTGTATTGCCATGGTCTTGGCATTGTAGTTCCTGACGTTTCGCCAGCAGCTGTGGCTGGCGTCTTCAGAGGTGTAGCACCAAAAGACAGAGATCTCTCAGTGTCACAGTGTGGAAAAGATGTTGGCAGGTCATTTGTATCTACTCAGGAGGGGTGGGGTTGAGCTGAGTCATCCTGTAAGAGTAATTCCTTTGATATATGGCAAAAACACTTTTCCTGTAGGAGACTAGTTTTCCTTGGTTGTTTGATTCATCCTGGGTTTGATTGCTCTTCGGATATCAAAGGAATTACTGATCAGATGGGAAAGCTTATGAAAAAGCATAACCTTCAAGCAGTATTCAGACCCACCCGAAAAATACAACAGATGCTACAATCAGCAAAAGACAGTAGAGACCCCCTCACCTCTGCAGGAGTATACCGTATACCCTGCAGCTGTGGACAAGTTTACATCGGGACCACAAAGTGTAGCATCCAGACAAGAATAAAAGAACACGAAAGACACTGCAGACTTGGACAACCTGAAAAATCAGCAGTGGCTGAACATAGCCTAACTCAAACAGGGCACAGTATCTTATTCCAGGACACCAAAATACTGGATAACACTTCCAACTACTTTGTCAGACTGCACAGGGAAGCCATTGAAATTCACAAGCATAAGCAAAACTTCAACAGGAAAGCAGAAACCTTAAGAATGAACAGAGCATGGTTTCCAGTTCTGAAAAACACCAGGCTAACAAAACACTCTATACCCGACAATAGCCCGGCAGAGAAGATTAGCACATCAAGCACCAATCCATATGCAAAAGAACCTCCTCAGGATACAGTGAAGCCTCCCGCCATTAGCATTCCACACCCTGGGAAACTCTTACAGGATGACTCAGCTCAACCCCACCCCTCCTGAGTAGATATAAATGACCTGCCAACATCTTTTCCACACTGTGACACTGAGAGATCTCTGTCTTTTGGTGCTGCACCTCTGAAGATGCCAGCCACAGCTGCTGGCGAAACGTCAGGAACTACAATGCCAAGACCACGGCAATACAGCCCGGAAAACCCACAACAATCATACAATTCACTCTGCTCCCAACATTATGCCTTTCCAAGAATACTATGTTTTGTCTGGGAATTTAGATTTGTTTTGTGGGTTTTTTACAAAAGTTGGGGTGCCAGAAGAATGCTGGGGAAATGAAGGAAGATTAAGAATTAAGATTAGAATGAGATGGTCAATAGGGCCAATGAACAGATGTGCTGGAAGAGAACAGACTGGATGAGGACCATCTTAGTGAACTGTTTCTCAACCATGGGAAACTATTTTACCTTCTTCTGGTTTAAAATTTGATTGGCCACTATATAATCAAGGACAGAGATGGGCTAACATCTGTAATCTCAGGGACTGCCAGGAACAGACCCTGGAACAAGCTGAGTCAAGTCATGCCTGTGTAGCAGATGGCTCAAGGGGGGTCCACCTAGGGACCAGACCAGGGGACCCACATGGGGGGTCCAGACCAGAGAAAACAAGATATAAAGAAGTGAAATAAATATATACATTTTGTTTTCCATGCTGGTGATTCTAGATCTGTAATTAAGTGGGGACCATCTAGTCACAGGAACTTCACAGTTATAGAGCACCATCAATGCAGACTGGAGACCTTCAATACAAAGTCCAAAATCAAAACATAGTATTTAAGAATGGGGGGGGGGGCGTTGTCTATGAACGGTTATTTTCCTTATACGTATGCAAAACTTCCACCTTTTTTTAAACTGCTGAAGGGCACGTTTAGAGCATTTTTCTATGGGTTTAAAAATGCCTAAAGATGGTCCTCAGGAGTGAAACTCTGCTTTATATTAAAGGTCTCCATGATGTAGTTTATTTAATCCAGGGAGATTCCATCGGTAGCCTTCAGCAAGTCACTCGGTTAGTTTCAAGTTTCAGAAGAGGTGCACAAATGATTGGTATGCTATGCAGAAGTGCAGTATATATAAAGAAGACAGCTGTCTTAAAAGACTCCACGTTGTAAAGGCATGTAGAAATTAAGCATATTGGTTTAAAATTACTCTAAGGATTCCATTCTGTGCCAACCCTCCAAGTCCTTGCTTATAGCACAATATACCATGAAATCACAAAAACAAGAGCCCACCAGACTCAAGAGGTGGAATAAAAATAATTAACTTATTTATTAAGTGAGGCTGTTGTGTGGCACTGGCACAATCTCTATGGAACAGGTCAGTTTAAATCAAAGTTAATTTGCCAAAGTTGAGAACTTAAGAGCAATCACTGAGAGAGTCTATTCTGACATCTTTCGAATGTGAATTTTTGCCTGCGCATAAACAGGGCTTTGCTTAAATCCTTTCTTTCATTAGTTATAATCATGGATTAAGTCGTTCCAGGCACGTGTGTGGCCAAAGTCGCCAAAGCTGTCACCCAGGCGTTTTGCCATTTTCTTCCCATACTTCCATTGGATTGGCTCCTAAAACTGACATAAAGATGCTCAGAAGTCCACTCACAGCTTCTTTCCATTCACAGAATGTGTTTGGCAGGGTACCTCTTAAACATTAAACGGTCATTGAGAAGAGCCACAGAAGTTGACTGTGACACTGAGAGATCTCTGTCTTTTGGTGCTACACCTCTGAAGATGCCAGCCACAGCTGCTGGCGAAACGTCAGGAACTACAATGCCAACACCACGGCAATACAGCCCGGAAAACCCACAACAACCATCGTTCTCCGGCCGTGAAAGCCTTCGACAATACAACAAGAGCCAGAGAACATCCTCCAAGGCCTGCCTGGCTTAACATCAACAAGCAATTGTGTGCTTTACCAGACACACAACTTCTGATTTTGCACAGGTTTACACAAGCATCTTACCACACAATGACTTAAGATGCAAGACACTGGCAACATGAGAGGCCCCCTGTAAGAAAGGGACCATATCTGAGGCAATGGTGAAAGCTCTGCTTATGTTACTGGATCAACAACAGTTCATTTGCACATGGATATTGCCACCAGCTTGCATCCAAGCCAATTTGCAACAGTAGAAAGGAAAAACGATGAAAACCCAAGGATGTGGCAAGTATGAGAATACTGATCCCTGTAACTCTTCTAGCCAGCAAGAGGCACAGAAAAGCAACTATTTGGTATTATGAATACATGACCGCTCAAAGGCAAAGCTGAACAGACAAAAAGGATGGAATAAAAGAATTATTTTCTTTTGTATTGATCGATCAAGATATTTAAGGCTTTTGATTGAACCACTGTCTGTCTGATCAATGTTCATTTGCCAGGGATTTAACTTCAGGATGACAGTACTTTAACATATGTACTGCTGTATATATGCCAATTGTCTACAAATGCATTGGAAAGACTACAACTTTAAAAACCAACAACAGTAAAAACAGATTGCTATATATTAATAACTTATAATATACTCATCTGACTGTATTTCTTGAATTACATAAATTCTGTACCAACTTATTTATTTATTTGATTTATACCCCGTCCTCCCCACAGATGGGCTCAGGGCAGATACCCCGAAGGATACCCTGAAATTTTAATATATTTTAACAGGAGATGTTTGAATTTTCATAGCTGTTGATCATTAGCTTTGTGTTTGTTCCTTTTACACAGAAAATGTACATTGCTTTAACACTGAGGGTTATTTTGTTCTCATTCTTGTTTCATCCTCAGATTGCCAGCCAAATGTGTTTTTGTTGGGGGGGGGTGTACAATGTTGTTGCATGTTGCCCTCCTTTATGCATGAAATGTTCAGAATGTACATGCAAACAAGTCCAGACTCCAGTTCTAATATAAACCCATTACCATGAAGCACCACTGATGTGGCAACACCAGCAAAGGACTATTCCTTCTAAGCTAACAAGCTCAAGACCAATGTTTTACATCTCAAGAAGCAGAATAATGCTTCTTTTAATAGAAATCAGTTCCTTCCCAAGTCAAGGCTTCTTTCCAGCATGCACTCTCTGGTGTGAAATGAGGTGCGATTTCTGGTTGAAACTTTTCCCACAGTTGGGGCACTTATAAGGTTTCTCCCCAGTGTGAAGCCGCTGGTGTATAACTAGCCCAGAGTTGAAGCTAAAGCTCTTCCCACAGTCCTTACATGAATACGGTTTCTGTCCTGTGTGAATGCCTTGGTGTGAAATGAGGTGTGACCTCTGATTGAAGCTCTTTCCACAGTCTGAGCACATGTAGGGCTTTTCCCCAGTGTGGATTCGCTGGTGGATCACAAGACCTGAGTTGTAGCTGAAGCTCTTTCCACAGTCAGGGCATTTGAAGGATTTCTCTCCCACATGGGTCCGCTGATGAGAAAGCAGGTGTGATTTCTGACTGAAGCTCTTCTCACAGTTGGAGCAGCTGTATGGTTTCTCTCCAGTGTGGATTCGCTGGTGTATTATGAGCCCGGAGTTGTAGCTGAAGCTTTTTCCACAATCAAAACATTTAAAGGGCTTTTCTCCTGTATGGGTCCCCCAGTGAGAGGTCAGGTGCGATCGCTGGTTGAAGCTCTTCTCACAATCAGGGCACTTGTAGGGCTTCTCACCTGTGTGGATCCTCTGATGCACCATGAGGCCTGAATGGTTGCGGAAGGTTTTTTCACAGACAATACACAGGTAAGGTTTCTCTCCCAAATGGACAACCGGAAACTTTACGAGGTCAGAACCCTGATGGAAGTCTTCCTCCTGCTTCCTGCGCACAATCTCACTTTCTCCAATGTGGATCAGCTGCTGGATAACAATCTGGTCCAGATTTTTTAACCGGTCGTCCTTGCAGTGGGTACCTTTGCCTTGGATTTTGGCTGAGATGGCTGCTCTTTGCCTCTCTGACAAATCCTGGATCTCGTCATCGCTTTCCTGTTTGAAGATGGGAGAAATTCTCTCTGCAGACTTCCCTGCTGACAATGGGTCAGTTTCAACTTGCTCTGGACCTCCTTTCGTAGGTGTCTGTTCTTTGGTTGCCATCTCATCACCTGTTGAGACAAACAGAACTCAGGACTAGAAACATTCTGTGTCTTTCAGTTCCCCCTCCTCAGGCTGCCCCTATAGAGCCAAACAGTTAGGCAGGGGAGAAACAAATAACATGAGTAAACGTATACAGACTAAGTCTTGAGTTATCACTGAAGCCAGGTTAACACGTGTGAACATATATAGCCATCTTGGTGGCCCTGTTGAGAGCAGAAAGGTGGGCTATAAATCATGCAAATAAATGAATGAATAAAATATAAGAGCATTGCATCATGAAATCCCATTAAGTCCCATTCTTCTAGCCTTCATTCAGTCATTCATAATGAGCTTTCCTCCCTGATGAGGACCCAACGTGACTTACTACCTCCCCTCTTGCATTTTATCCTCACAAGAATGGAGAGTGTGTGCTTGGCCCAAAGTCAACTAGCAAGCCTCCATGGCACAGTGGAGACTCAAACTCAGGTCTCTCAGATCCTACCCTGACATTCTAACCACTAGACTATGTGGCTCTAATCCCTGCAGATTTGTCTCTGTCATTTAATGCAGTCAGTGGACACTGCGGGAGCTTTCTCAGACTGGAAATGTTGTTCACATGAAACGCAGCCCTTTCTGTGAATCTTCTTAGGTGGTAAATTTGTATAGTGGTTGTAGTAGTTAGAGGATCAGACTATCTGGGAGATGCAGGTTCAAATCTCCAGTTTGCCCTGGAAACTTGCTGGGTGACCTTGGGCCAGTCACATTTATTTACATGATTTATAGCTCACCTTCCTCACAACCCTCCTTACAGGGTTGTTGTGAGGATAAAATGGAGGAGAAGAGGAGGATGCAAGCTACTTTGTTTTCCCATTAGGAAGAAATGCTGTGTATAAATGAAGTAAATTTTTTTTAAATCCCACCTTTCTTCCAAAGAACTCAGAGTGGCAGATGTGTTTCTCCCTTCCCTATTTATTTTCACAACCTTCGCAAGGTGGGTCAGGTTGAAAATATCTGACTGGTCCAAAGGTTACCTGAGGAGCCTCCTGGCAGTGTGGGCATTCGAACTCAAGTCTCTCAGTTCCTACTCGGACACTCTAACCACTACACCATACAGAAGAAAAAAAGATGGACAGTAAGAGACAAGATTATTCAGCCTTTTCTAGCTGATAAGCTTTGTTTACTGCTAGAGCAAAGAGGAAAAGCCCAGAGCGTTCCCCGCAGCAGCAGCCAACTGGCTTTCTGTGGTTAGCCCAACAAGCAGCAGATGGAAACAAGCCTGAAGATTTAATAATAACAATAATAACATTCGATTTATATACTGCCCTTCAGGATGACTTAACACCCACTCAGAGTGGTTTACAAAGTATACCATTATTATCCCCACAACAACAAACACCCTGTGAGGAGGGTGGGGCTGAGAGAGCTAGAAGCTGTGAATGACCCATTTCCTTACATACACATTCTGGGCTTGGGTTGTCTTCAGTTTTAGAAATCTGGTTGTCCTGGTTCAATGGTTTCTCGCCATCAACCTCTCTTGAAGCATATTCCTTGGATTAAGCAGCCACTAATCCTTGGAGGTGACAGAAAAATAAAAATGGACCAGTTTGATTTTCTACCTTTAAAGGGCATGATATGGAAAACAGATCAACAGCTTTACTATCACTTCCTATACCTCTCTATCTGCTACTATAAACTCACAACCACCAACAACAACATTCGATTTATATACCGCCCTTCAGGAAAACTTAACGGCCACTCCAAGCAGTTTACAAAGTCTGTTATTATCCTCACGACAATCACCGTGAGGTGGGTGGGGCTGAGAGAGCTCCAAGAAGCTGTGACTGACCCAAGGTCACCCAACTGGCTACAAGTGGAGGAACGGGGAATCAAACCTGGTTAGAGCCCTGCCGCTCTTAACCACTACCTCAAACAAGGCATAGTGACACAAGCCTTTTGGGGAACATGGGTAAGGATTTGAACTCAGGTCTCCCTAGTCATCACTATACCATACTGGTTCTTACACTGGGGCTGATTTGTTAATTTAGACTAGACAATTTCGTTAAAGATTCCTGTCTTCAATCCTGGCACTTTAAAAAGGAGAACAAAGAGCTATGCAAGGCCAGCAATTAATCCAATTTGTTCCTTGTTGCAAACAAACTCTGGTTTGCAACATCTGGATTGAGCTTTGGAACTGTTTTGCAGCATTACAAATATGTTTGGTCAGCATTTGCTGAGAGACACATGAAAAGTAGAGGTACCCATCCCTAAACGTTCAGGAACAAGTAATGAATACACCAGGAAAGCTATAACATGTGCCCACTGTGAATTGCTCCACGTTTCTTGCAAACACCTGGGAACCCATGGGACCACGGACCGTGGCTCTCATTTCAATGCAAACCACTGAGAAAACCAGGCAGTATCTTGTAACTCTGCTAGCATTTGGAGTGCTTTTGCCTCGTACCTGATGCAGACCTGAAAAAAATCATACCAAGGCCAGCAATCCAACACGCCTGACCGAAGTCTTATTTGGGCTGAAAGAATAAATCCAAAGCCTCTCCGGTGAGGAAGGAGTTGGCATGCCAGTTGATTTTTGTGCCATTAAAAACCCCTCTACATGCTTCATACAAGAGATATTAATTGTATCCAAGTGCAGTTTTCCCGCACAAGCACATCCCAACCCAGGCAACGGTAACCTGGCCAAATGCACAAATTCATCCGAGGGCAGCTCCCACCTGGAAACGACTGCAGTAGGGCTGCAAGAAGGGTCTCTCCTGCCTTCTCGCCGCAGATCCTGGCAAGGCTGAGAAGTTCTCGCTGAGAGTCTGCCTTCCGCCTCGGGTAGTCTTCCCTCCGGTCGGGCACGGCGGCAGCTGACCTCCAAGTCTGTCCGATGCAAGCCGCGGTTTTGATGGCGGCAGCCCCACGTTACTGCAGGAAGTTCGCCCTTCTCGCTCTTTTCAGCAAAGCGAGGAGGAGCTTGCACGCGGCGAGCAGAGCCCTCTACTGGCGCGGCTCGAGGAAAACCTCGTCCAAACAGGAAGGCACCCGAATTAAAGCGGCGCGGACTAAAAGGGAGGCATGCATTAGGAGTGCTGCCTGCTCTCCCTCTCCGCAAGTCCCTTTAAAGCATTTCTGCGCCGCTGCCAACCCCGTCCTTGATCCTCAGCCCATCAAGCTAGGAATAATGCAGAGGCCCACACGTAAGAAGATGCTGATTCCGCACACATTGGATAATGCACTTTCAGTGCACTTTATCAATAGTTTGAGGTGGATTTTTTGTTCCGCACACAAAAAAATCCATTCCAAATGATCTATAAAGAGGATTGGAAGTGCATTATCCAACATGTGCGGAATCACTACTATCTTACACTGAATAAGACTGTTGGTCCATCAAGGTCAGAGGAGCAGCCACTCTCCCGGGTCTCAGGCAGGGGTCTTTCACATCACCAACTAGCTGTTAACTGGAAATGACAGGACTGAATTTAGGACTTTCTGCATGCCAGGCAGATGTTCTCCCACTGAGCCATAGCCCTTCCTCTATGCAGCAGAACAAGATGATAAAATCCTCAGGGTAAACTGTACCTGTCGCACTTTAGCCTGTACATTGGAAAGGCATTTTCTTATGATCCCCCATATAAAAATGACTACTTGAGAGGTTTTTTTTAAAACTAGCACAGCAAGGAGATAAGGCTCCTCTAGCTTGTTGGCAGGAATGCTAATTTTCTACTTGCGGGGAGTTTATATGGCCTGGGAAGTTTTGGAAAGTGTGATTCCCGCATTTGAAGTAACACATTCTATGGTTGTTGTGGATTTTCCAGGCTGTATAGCCGTGGTCTTGGCATTGTAGTTCTTGACGTTTCGCCAGCAGCTGTGGCTGGCATCTTCAGAGGTGTAGCACCAAAAGAGAGATCTCTCAGTGTCACAGTGTGGAAAAGATGTTGGCAGGTCATTTATATCTACTCAGGAGGGGTGGGGTTGGGCTAAGTCATCCTGTAAGTTTCCCAGGGTGTGGAATGCTAATGGAGGGAGGCTTCACTGTATCCTGAGGAGGTTCTTTTGCATATGGATTGGTGCTTGATGTGCTAATCTTCTCTGCAGGGCTATTGTCGGGTATAGAGTGTTTTGTTAGCCTGGTGTTTTTCAGGACGGGCAACCATGCTCTATTCATTCTTAAAGTCTCTTCTTTCCTACTGAAATTGTGCTTATGTTTGTGAATTTCAATGGCACATTCTATATATAACACATTCTAGCTCTTTGTTCTTAGGAAAATGGCATGGCTCGGTGGAAGAGCACTTGCTTTGCCTGCACAAGTCCTGGGTTCATTTCCTGGCATCTCCTCTTAACCAATCTTTATTAGCAGATGTTGGGAAAGATACTGGAGAGCTGCTGTCAGTCAGAGGAGACAACACTGAGATCCGTGGACCAATCATTGGGGTGTAAGGCTACTTCCTATATTACTGTAATGCTATTATTCAGTTTTTCTCTTCCACTCTATCACCCAATTTTGTCCCTGAAACATTTCAGTTTCTTTGAAAAGATAGTGGTGGGAAAGTTATTGAGCATTACAGTGCAGGCTAGACTCAGGATTCTTCTTGTGCCAGGATAAAGCTGCCTTACTGCGCGATCTCAGTCGAGACTGTCTGTTCTAACAGCCAGCTCCTCCTCAGGTTCTTAGGCAAAGGTTTCTGCATTGCTACCAAAAGCCCTTTTTAAAAGCTGACAGAAACAGGGACTGGATTTGGGATGTTAACGAGTCCTACCAGCTGCAGCCCTGCCTTGGAGGCTTAAAACTGCTTAGACTCTTTCTATATGATTCCTTAGTAGAATCCATCTCTGATCCTGAATCAAAGGTCTGGGACAAATTCTTTCCATTCATGGAGGCGCAATTAATAATTCAAAAACAGCAGTGTTTATATACGGCTCTTCTAGGCAGATTAGTGTCCCACTCAGAGCAGTAGACAAAATCTGTGTTATTATTATCATCATCTTCACGGTACAGCTGGAGAGCTGCAGCTAAGAGGAGTAGTTTATCCAAGGCCACCTGCTGAGCTCATGGCAGTAGTGGGATTCAAACCACCAGAGTGCCAATGTGCAACCCAACCACATAACCACTATGCTACAGCACTTATATACTGATGAACCAGTGCTGTATGGTAGTTAGTATTCAGTTAGGATCTGGAGACCTTGGTTCAAATGAAAGTTGCTGTGGAAGTTGCTCAGTGTCCTTCGGCTAGTCACTCTCTCTCAGCCCAACCTACCAGAAGTGCTTTAGTGGTGTCAGACCAGGAGCTAGGAGATCCAGGTTCAAATCCTCCACTGTGATATGGAAGCTTACTTGGGCCAGTCATTTTCTC
Source organism: Eublepharis macularius (assembly GCF_028583425.1). Lineage (NCBI taxonomy): Eukaryota > Metazoa > Chordata > Lepidosauria > Squamata > Eublepharidae > Eublepharis > Eublepharis macularius. The sequence goes on along the minus strand of NC_072793.1, from coordinate 154,846,887 downwards.
AACCTAAGCTACCCTACAAGGTTGTTGTTGTGAGGATAAACTCACAAGGAAGAATGACGATGTAAGCTGCATTGAGTCCCCATTGGAGAGGAAAGTGGAGTATAAAATATCTAAATAAATAAATAAATAACCTACCTCACAAAGTTCTTGCAAGGATAGAATGAAGGAGGGAAAATAATGGCAGGATAAAAATGTTCCAGAGAGATGGTTATGACTGATAGTGTTACCATCATGGAAGAGATAAATAAGGATCTGATGAGAAAGCTATAGAACAGAAGACAGTGTGAAAGGAAAAGGCTTTTTCTTAAAACTGCAAGCTCAATCTCTAAGGGTTGTCAAGTGCTGTCAAGTCACAGCCTATTTTTGGTGCCCCCCCCCCAATAGTGTTTTCAAGGCAAGAGATGTACACAAGTGATTTGCTGTCACCTGCCTCTGCATAGCAACCTCCTCCCTCTCTCTTCATCCCTTAGTAAGGCAAAAGGCACCTGAATGGACTATACGGGCAGTGAAATCCTAAGCATAGACAGTCCCTTCTAAGCTCATTCACTTCAGGAGACTTAGTACAGCATAGCTCTTCTTAGGATTGCACTGTTATTCATGATGAGACATGGATGGCGGCGCCATTCTCAAAGGAAATTTATATCACACCCTGGCCCTTAGGTTTAAGCAGGTACCAAATACAAGATACAAAGTAGAAAACATTAAAAACATGCACCTGCCAAACAAATCAGAAGGCAGCTGCTGGATGTACTTGTTTATTATTGGTTTAATACCTAAAATATTTTGCTTTACAAAAGAATAAAATGATTAGGTCCTTGCCCAAAGCAGCTTACAATTTAAAAATAGGTACACGGTTTTAAAAAATGGGAAATGGAGAGAGAAATACAAACATACTTGAACTAACGTACTTGAACATAACCTCTGCATATACACAAGAAAGAAGGGCTGTGGCTCAGTGGTGGAGCTCTTGCTTTGCATGCAGAAGGTCCCAAGTCCACTCCTGGCCATCTCCAGCTGAAAGGATCAAGTCCTGGATGAAGAACCTCTGCCTGATATCCTGGAGATTCACTGCCAGTCCAAGTAGACAATACTGACCAGTATAAGGCAGCTGCTTTTGTAGCCTTTATGCAGGCTTCTCTGCCGCATGAATCTTCCGATGCCTAGCAAGGTGCGAGATCCATCTGAAACTTTTCCCACACTCTGGGCATGAATAGTGTTTCTCTCCCGTGTGAACTCTGTGATGCGTCATGAGACTGGCGTTCACATGGAAACCTTCCCCACACTCTGGGCATTTATAAGGTTTCTCAGTTGTGTGCACTCTTCGATGCCTGATAAGAACTGAGCTGTAGCTGAAGCTTCTCCCACAATCAAGACACTTATAGGGTCTCTCTCCCGTGTGGATTCTCTGGTGTATAAGGAGGTTTGAACTCCGATTGAAGCACTTCCCACAGTCAGGGCATTTGTAGGGTTTTTCTCCCTCATGCTCAATCTGGTGCCTGATGAGATCAGAGCTGTACCGAAAGTTTTTCCCACACTCCAGACATTTATAGAGTTTCTCCCCTGTGTGGGTTCTCTGGTGGATAATAAGATGTGAGGAATGATTAAAACTTTTCCCACAAGTCACACAAGTGTAGGGTCTTTCACCTGTATGGATTCTCTGATGAGCAATGAGGTGTGAACTCTTACTGAAACTCTTCCCACACTCAGCACACTTATAGGGCTTCTCGCCTGTGTGGACTCTCCGATGGGCATTGAGGGAGGAGGTCCGGTTGAAGATCTTCCCACATTCAGGACACGGATGCTGCTTATTGGACATACATTTTCTTCGCCGAACTGGGTGTTCTGTTTCTTCAGAGCCTCCTTTAGAACGAGTAGATTTCTGTCTTCTGGATTCCAAGTGTTTATCCTTTAATGTTTTTGAGTCTTTCTGATTTTCAGAAGCTTCTCCTACCTGTGAACAGGGGGAGCTATTTCTTTGGGGTATTCCTGCTGTTGTCCTGTGTAGTTCCACCTGCTCAGGACTTTGCTCCTGAGGAATCACCTCCATTGTCTGCTCACTGGCTGAAAAGAGAAGACAGAATCCCAACTGAGATTGTTTTAGGAACCCGTTAGGAAAGCAAATACATAGCATTTAGCAACACGTTTTCCAGAATGCTCAAAGCACCTCTCGCCCATTTTCTCATTAATTCTTACAACAACCTTGTAAGGCAGGCCAACTTTGTTATTGCTGTATTACAGATAAGCAAGCTAAGGCTGAAAGATAGTAGCTGTTTCAGATTGGATCACCTGCACTGACCCTGCCAGCCCATCACTGTCTGCCATTCCAGACCAGCAGGGACCCACATGGAGTCTGGCCCCTTTGCAAGTAACTCGTGAGCACTGTATTAGGCGTCACATATGCTGAATGAGCCAGAAGTGTTCCTTAACACGAACAATTGGTGGCAAATCATGGGCAAATCATGTCAACTGTCCTAGTCACTCACCGGATTATCAATATTAGCAAGATGGTGCATATGAAAGCGCCCTTTTGGGGGGCGGGGCAGGGAATAGCCCATCTAGCCCAATGCTATCTACCTTGACAGCCGCTCTCCGGTTTCTGTTCTCCTAGCCCTACTCTTAATAAACTGGAAATGCCACGGATTGGTCCTGGGACTGTCTGGGTGCAAAAGGTGTGCTCTGCCACCAAGAATGGCTTGATGCCAACGGTACAAAGATCTGCACATTTAGATGCCCTTTTAACACCAGAAAAACCGAAAAGGGGAATCAAGGCTGTGAACAGATGGGCTGTTTTGAAAAGAAAAGACATGAGAACCTGCATCAGGTTCCAGGCTGGGTTTATTTACTTATTATTTTATTTATGTTATTTGTCATCTGCCTTTCTCACTGAGACTCAAGGCTGATTACACAGTGTAAGTCAATGCAATCAATATTTATGTAGGGGACTGGGGGAAGAACAGAGGGGCAGGAAAACAAGAGCATCTGAAAAGGCAAAAAAAAAATCCCATAATATTTATATTCGTTCTTCTCGGTCTGCATTATGGAACAGACTCCTAAGCATTTTCTTCTCTAGCTGTGAGCAGCTTGCAGGGCTGAACTAGCTGGTCCTTCTTTTGTGGTTCTAAAGCATGGAAACAAGACACCCAAAGGAGGCGCGCCTCATCTGAGAGTTCTGTGGTGTCTTAGAGACTAACACATTTTACCTTGGCAGAAACGTCACAGTGGCTGATTCCGCACACGTTGGATAATGCAATTTCAATGCACTTTATCAATCGTTTGAGGTGGATTTTTTGTTCTGCACACACAAAAATCCGTTCCAAATGATCTATAAAGAGGATTGGAAGTGCATTATCCAACGTGTGCGGAATCTCAGAGCAGAACCACAAGTGACAAAAGGCACAGATTGGACACTTGTCAGCTTCCCTCAAGTTTTGATGGGAAAGGTAGGCATCCTGGTCTCGCAGCTTGGCTCTCTGACTGCTGTCCAATGGACTTTTCAACTGTCACTTCTCCAACATTCCGCCAAGCTGCCTACATTTCCCATCAAAACTTGAGGGAAGCTGACAAGTGTCCAATCTGTGCCTTTTGTCACTTGTGGTTCTGCTCTCAGACTCACCAGAATTTCGGCCCTGCGTTCATTCCATCCCATGCCATAAGAATCTTCGTTATTTAAAACTCACGCACACACTAAATCCTCAAAATAATTCCAGAGGAGTAACCTTGGTCATCCGCTGCAGCAAAAAGTAACAGTTCTGTAGCACTTCTGTAGCGAAGCTTCTTCAGATCTTTAAGTCTGGTCTACGAATTCTGGAATAAACTCGTGTTAGTCGTTAAGATCTGTAGCGGGGCGCTCCGATCCATTGAATACTGCGCCGGAATAAAGCCGCGCCGGCCTCTGACGTGCTCCACGACGCCGGGTTTGAGTCGAGCCCGCGCTCAGTCGCCCTCGGTTCCACCCCGAGACCTCCTCCACGTGCTCTAGCCAAACATCTCTCCGTCTCCTCCTCGTCCCACGCCGCGATCGCTGCCCGCTTCTTCGGAGCGCCAAAGGGACTCGCCTCGGTCGGCGGCGCCCAAGGCTTCCCCCTGGGACGGCTCCCCCGGCGGCTGCACGAAGGCCGCCTTCGCCGCAGCACCCCGCGGGGCTCCGTTCCCGCGTCGGCGTGGCTCAAAACGAGCCCAGCGCGCAGCGATCGCCCTGGCGCGGCTTCGTCGGGAAAGAAAACAGCGCGCAGGACGTCGTCGGCGTCCAGGATGTTCCTTGACAGAGAGGGAGAGAGGAAGCCACTTCCTCTTCGCCTTTCCCAGCGAAATCGAGGGGCCTCTGGTGGCGGCAGCGGAACTCTCGCTTTAACCCTCTGGTGGAGAGGGACGCCGCGATCCCGAGTCACGCTGAAACGCGGGCCTCGGGCGCAGTAACACTTTAAAGATTTCCAGGATATTATACTTGCTTTTATCGGTCTTTTCCAGATCTGAAATGAAATGTGTCTGAAGTTGGATTCTTTTTTTGAGTATAATACATTTTTATTTTGAAAAACAAAATAATAATAAAAGGGGATACAGGGGGGGAAATTACTTATTTATTACTTTCGACTTTTAATCCGCCCTCTGCCATAGGCAGGCTCGGGGCGGATTACATCAAGTAAAAACATTCCTATGAAACTTTACATCTTAAAACTATTAAAAACTACAACAGCGGAACAGTATAATGTAAGATATACAAGATTGCAGCACTCAGCTAAACGGAGGCACTCAAACTGCCACTTAAAGTGTCATTTAAAAACTGGGTGGTGGATGCCTCTAAGTGGGAGGGATCCAATCTTCTGTATTTAGGCTAGTGGAGGCCTAACATAGCCTCCAGCCAGTTTGGTGGTGTGGTTAAGACTAAGGTTGCAATCCTCAGGACACTTTCCCAGGAGTAAGCCTCACTGAATATAATGGAACTTACTTCTGAGTAGATCTGCTTAGGATTGCTCAGTAAGAGCACGGGACTCTAATCTGGAGAGCCTGGTTTGATTCCCCACTCCTCTGCTTGAAGCCAGCTGGGTAACCTTCACATCTCTTGGGAGCTCTCTCAGCCCCACCCACCTCACAGGGTGTTTGTTGTGGGGATAATGATGACATACTTGGTAAACCGCTCTGAGTGGGCATTAAATTGTCCTGAAGGGCAGTATATACATCGAATGTTGTTGTTGTTATTCAGCCATATGCCTAGCAGAACATCTCTGTCTTACAGGCCCAGGGGAAGGATAGTAAGTCCGCCAAGCCCTGGTCTCATTAGAGAGTTCCACCAGGTTGGAGCCAGGACCAAAAAGGGGGCAGGGACCACCAGTAATTATTTATCCCCTGATTGGAGTGTCCTCTGGGGCACATACGGGGAGAGGCAGTCCCACAGATACGCTGGTCCCAGTCCATATAAGTCTTTATAGGTTAATACCAAAACCTTGCATCACATATGGATTTGGAACCATATCTGCACCTACTGAAGAAGGGAGCTGGGGCTCTTGAAAGCTCAAACCCCCTGAAAATCTTGTTGGTTGCCACTGGACTCCAGTCCTGCTGTTCTGCTGCAGACCAACACGGCTCCCCACCTAAAATGATCACACTGAAACATCTTCCCTTCTCACCAGCCAGCCCCATCTCCATGATTTGGGCACAGGTTGCATTTTTAAAAAAGGGATTCTTTTAGTTGCAAGTAGCCAAAAGCGAAAAACACAATAGCTGTTTGTTAAAAGCTTTTTTCAAAGATCAACTAAAACAGCACAAAAGAGCATGCAAGGGAATTGTTACACACAGCCTGGAGGTTAAAAAGAGAGAGCAGTTTCAGGCATGACCTGCAGGCCTCAGAAGGGAAAGCGGCATGGTAGAGCCTGATGGGAGACCATCAAGTGTCAGGATCCGAATGCTCTCTTGTATACTTTTGCTTAACCGACTCCATATTTAATCCTTTCAGTGTTCAGTGCTTTCTTCCCCAGGTGCAGAGGTTCCCAGGCAGCTATCTCACAGACCTGCATTGTTTTGGCTACCGATGTTCCATCAAGAACCGGCCTTGGGGAAGCTTTCGCTTTCGCAGCTTCAAAGGGAATGTTTTGAGAACTATGGGGGGAGGATGGGTCAGCTATGGTATTAACTATGTATCTCTTACTTTGTCTGGCATTGGTAACAATGCATATGTACCAACCTGGATATTGCATTCAGGCCAGTGGACTATAATAATCTTTTTCTTCATTAAATGCTTTTTGGAAACAATGGACTTTTGTCTAATTGCAGAAGGCAGACTGGAGTAAGGATTTTATCTAGCCACAGTTCTGACATTTTGTTACCAATCACCTCTCCCATGCCTCAACCGGATCAAACGGACTCCAAAGCTGTCCCACCCCGGGACACTTTGTTCGACCCGTATGCCTCTCCCGGTCCTCGAGGCTCGGAATCTTCCCAAGTTGTACCAAGGGAACAAGGATCCACGGTTACAACCATTTTCACCCTCGCTCCCAGTTCGGAGAGAACGAGGCCCAGCACGTTAACCATTCCACTATTCAGTGTGCCGACCCCGACGCAGTGGGGGGCCCGGCCCAGAGAGACGAGGGAGCGGAGGATCAGCGCGATGTTTACCCAAATACAGTTGGATAGCCGGCGTAGCCTGGGGTCTATACCGGAGCAAGCTGAGGGCCGTCCGTGGCTGTTCTGGAATCGGACGGCCGAACAAGCAGAAGGGGACACCTCTCAGCGAGGGGCTCTAAGCTGGGACTATGCCGAAGTCACCCCAAGGGTGGGGGAACCCGATGTCGGAGAACATCATTGGGCACAGCTCCAAAGCAGGACAATTGCCATTGATTCTGGAATTTCAGCAATCACTGGATTAACTAAAGGTGTACTTGCGGTGCGATCGCAGGAAGAACAAGGGGTGGAAGCACCCCTGCCGTGGCAACAGACGCTGAGTACGGAACACCCGCCAACCCCTCCAACTACCGGGGATACGGGGGATCCGCAGCAGCCTACAGATAGAGTACAAAGGTTGGAGAATAGACTACAAAGCATGGAAGAGAGTCTAGCCAACGCAGTACATCTGCTTTCAGTGTTAGTGGCGGGGGACAAAGACAGAGCCCCGCCAACAGACCTGCCCGGCATTAGCCAGAGCCTGGCTAACTTGCAGGACCAGATATGGCCACAGCAACCGTCAGAAACGGGCGAGGAGATTGGGGCCACTGGAGGGGGATCCCTCATGGCGGGAGAAGGAGGAGGACCGTGTCCGGATGACCTCTATCCAGACCAGCCCGCAACCACAGATAGCAGCAGCAGCAGCGAGGAAACGGAGGAGGAGGAGGAAGAACCGCCGGTTCAACCACGCGAACCAGCTTCCCCTATAAGGCCTCCGCCAACCACCCAGGTGAGCCAGCCAACCACACCGACGGTGGTCCCAGGAACTTTGCCAGCGCAACCACAGGGGCCTCCTTCCCCTATAATTCAACCGCCGACAACCCAAGCGAACCATCCAACTACGCCGCGGGTGGTTCAAGGAACTCAGACTTCACCAAGGGGACCTCGCCCCACCCGACCAGCGCCAACCCGGCCAACGCCGAGACAGCCGACGCCGAGGGGGCCCTTGCCAATTCCCGGGCCGATACCGTCCATGGGGTCGGTGGCCCCTCCACCCCTGCAACCTTTACACCCGCAACCAACGCCGAGACAACCTGTCCCCCAACCTCAACCGCATTTTCATCCGCGTCAGCCACCGTTGCAACTGGGGCCCCTGGACGCCTATCCCATGCCAGTCCATACCCCCAGACAGGATCTACCCATGGGATGGGTCAAACTGGACGCCACTTTTGATGGAGACCCGTCCAAGTTGGGATTTTTCCTGGTACAGGTGGTGCAATTTTTTAATCGTTGGGGACACCTGTTTGGAAGCAAAGCCAGCCAGATAGAGCATCTGGGATCGCGTCTCCAAGGGAAAGCGGCTGACTGGTATGTGGGACTTTATAATGTGGGGGCCCCCGAGCTGGAAACTCTCCAGGGGTTAGTGGATGCTATCCGGGCGCAATATGAGGATCCCTTAGAGGAAACCAGGGCTAGAACAGAGTTGCAAGCGATTAGGCAAGTCAGTATGTCGGCTAGAGACTATGCCACTCAATTCCGACAGCTTGCGGCCAAATGCCCGAGGTGCGAGGAGTCCACCAAGATCATTTTGTACAAACAAGGGTTAAACCCGAAATTGCTAGATCGAGCGCTCATGCAAGACAACCCGCCTACACTGCTAGGTTGGATACAGTTGACTTGCGAAGTCGAAAACCGACTCCTCGAAGTGCGCCTAGCGGAACAACATCAACAAGCCCCGAGCCACAGACGCTCCTCCACACCGTTATCCTTGAGAGGGAGCAGGGGAACTGGGTATGCCACCTGTGGAGCGAGAGATGCTAGATGGCAACAGGGATTGTGCTTACAGTGCGGTCAGAGTGGCCATTTCGCAGCGCAATGCCCATATCGGCCTGTGCAAAGACCTCCGCTCCAATTACGACGCCCAGCTCCCCTAACCAGCCCAGCGCTGCCGCGCCCTACTCCTGTACCCAGAGCTGCCCCGAGAAGTAAGGGGGCGCCAAGAAAAAGTTTCCCAGAGAGAGGATTGGAGTTGGAGGAGATCACCGAAGATGATCAAATAGCCATGATCGGGGGAGGGAATCCCGAGAGCCCGGAATCGGGAAACGAAATGGATCTGTCGTAAAAGGACCCAAACGGCAGATCGCACGTCAGTCTGGTCAGGTGTTACACCGACCCCCGGGGTCCATTCTATTCATTCCTGTAACGTTAGTGAATTCGGACAAGAAGATGCACGTCTGTGTGCAAGCCCTGATTGATTCGGGCTGCTCGAGAGACATTATTGCACCTGCCTTAGTCAATGGGCTGGTGCTTCCAGTAAAAGATTTGGATGTACCTGTCATTATTGAACAAATGGATGGCACTAACATGAATCCGGTTACCACAGAGACTGTTCCGATCATTACCGGTATGGGGTCACATTGGGAAACCAGAACCTTTGTCATTAGTGCCACGGCCAAATATCCCCTGATACTGGGAAGCCGATGGTTGTGCGATCACAACCCCCACATCAACTGGGCAGAAGAAAGTATTACGTTCACCCATGAATCCTGCAAAAATCATCGTTGGGATCAAAACTGGGGAAAAAATCCCACCATGTCTGAGTCAGCTCTACTCACCCAAGAAGAAATTAACCAAATACCTAAACAATATAGGGCATTCACCCAAGCCTTCACAGAAGAAGAGGTCAATACCCTCCCTCCGCATAGGAGGACGGACTGTGCTGTGGAAATTTTGCCAGGGGCCACGCTGCCCAAGGGTCGATTATACCCTATGAGCCCCAACGAAAGAGATGAACTTAGGAAGTTCATCGATCTCAATTTACAAAGAGGTTTCATCCGCCCGGCCAATAGTCCCCATGCAGCCCCAGTGTTATTTGTGAAAAAGAAGGATGGGGGCTTGAGACTGTGTACCGATTTTCGGGGACTAAACGCGGTGTCCGCTAGCAATGCCTACCCCATTCCACTCATCAAAGATCTACTCAACGTCGTGGCCCAAGGTAAGATCTTTACAAAATTAGATTTAAAAGATGCTTACTTCCATGTTCGTATTCGGGAAGGGGATGAATGGAAAACCGCGTTCAATACCCCACTCGGACAATATGAATATTTAGTTATGCCTTTCGGCTTGACTGGTGCCCCCTCGGTGTTCATGTCCATGATCAATGAAGTCCTGCATGAGTTTTTATACCAAGGGGTAGTGGTGTATCTTGATGATGTGTTAATTTACTCAGAAACGGAGGAGGAACATGTGGAACTTGTGAAAAAAGTCCTGACCACACTCATGAATAACAAACTGCCTATAAAACTCTCGAAATGTGAGTTCCACAAACCTAAACTCACCTATCTGGGCTATTGTATATCGTCAGAGGGTTTGAAAATGGACCCAGCGAAAATACAGGCGGTGCTAAATTGGCAGGTCCCCTCTACTCGAAAAGAATTGCAATCGTTTCTAGGGTTTGCCAATTTCTATAGAGAATTCATTGCTAATTTTGCCCAGACCACACTCCCCTTGACAGAACTGTTAAAAACAAAAGACAAGGGGGAGCAAGCAAAGAAACCCGGGGCGAAGCTATCGTGGACACCCGAGTGCGAGGCCGCTTTTAACCAGCTAAAAGAACAGTTTGTCTCAGAACCCGTTCTACAACACCCCAATGAAAACCGCCCATTCATAGTACAGGTCGATGCCAGCGATACAGCAATTGGGGGTGTGTTATTGCAGCGAGGGGAGGACGGAAATCTCAAACCTTGCGCCTTCCTTTCCAGAAAGTTTTCTGAGGCAGAGAGAAATTGGAATGTGTGGGAAAAGGAGGCTTTCGCTGTTAAGGCGGCACTCACAAATTGGAGGCATTGGCTAGAAGGAGCTAGACATCCGTTCGAAGTCTGGACGGATCACAAAAATTTGGAGGCCCTGCGCAGCCCTCGCAGACTAAACGCTAAGCAATTGCGGTGGGCAGAGTTCTTCTCCAAATTTGATTTTACCTTTTTTTTTTTTTTGAAAAATTTTTTTTATTGGGTTAGAACATTTTTATTTTTACATTACAATCAATTTTCCCCTAATTTTTCGTTTCTAACCCCCTCCCTTTCCCCCCTTTTGTTGACTTCCAACAGCTTTCCCACCCTCTGTCCCTTTTCCCTTACTTCTATTAAATTCCTCTGTCTAAAACAGATATACATTCTCCATTATATTAAGCAGTACATCTTTAACTCCCTTACTTATTATACACCCAAACTATACGTCTTTAGATAAACAATTTATCCCATTTTCCAGTTTTGAATATTTCTATATAAACCTATATATCATAAACCATAAAAATTTCCCACATTTAAATCAAACAATTTGATTTGTTCTCTATGTATTACTCATTTCATCTTTTTATGGTAATTCTATATAACTCCTCAGATAGTCAATCAATTTAACTCTTCTATACATTCAGTTTGGTGCATATAAATCTTGTCAAAGAAAGAAAATATTGTTAGTTAGTCAATCCTCATGTTTAAACCTTATCATTAATTATTCTCTATCAGTTAACCTATACATATCTATATATATCTCAATCAATTAATCTAACTGCTTATAAATTCACATTTCTCTTCCTCCCCCGGTAAAGTCACCCCTCTCTTTTATACTTTTATTATACTTCAGTAGTTCTCAAACTGCCACAGTTTTCCTCCCACCTCCCATTTCTTCTCCAGATATTGTTTCAGCTTCTCCCAGTCTGTGTTAAACTGCCCTGAGTCCAGATCTCTCAGTTTTCTTGTCATCTTATCCATTTCAGCCATATACAGCAATTTGTAGATCCAATCTTCAATAGTTGGCACTTCTTGTACTTTCCATTTCTGCGCATACAAAAGTCTAGCTGCTGCAGTCATATAAAAAATCAACGTCCTATGATGGGCTGGAATTCCCTCCATTCCCAAGTTTAGCAGCAGGAGTTCTGGGTTCTTATTTATTTGAAACTGTAAAATTTCACTCATTTCTCTTATTATTTCCCCCCAGAACTGCCTAGCTACCTCACACGACCACCACATATGATAGAGGGAGCCCTCATGTTTCTTACATTTCCAGCATTTATTAGAAGTATTCAAATTCCCTAGCGCAATCTTCTTTGGTGTCATGTACCAACGATAGATCATTTTGAAAATGTTCTCTTTAATATTGATACACGTCGTTGTCTTCATTGTAGTTTTCCACAAGTATTCCCATGCCTCCATTGTTATTTCTTTATTGAAATTTATAGCCCATTTCACCATCTGTGTTTTAACTATCTCATCCTCAGTATACCATTTCAGCAATACTTGGTATACCTTGGATATTCTTTTCTTGTCTTCTTTAAGAAGGGTCTGCTCTAGTTCCGAGTTCTCTGTTCGTATGCCCCCTTTTGCAAAGTCTGAGTTGTATAAGTCTCTAATCTGTCTATACTGAAACCAATCATAGTTAGGTGATAGTTCCTCTTGCGTCTTTATTCTAAGTTTAGATACTTCAATCTTAGTTATTTCTTTGTACGTTAAACATTGTTGTTCATTATCCACAGCTCTCGGATCTATCACCTCATATGGAACCACCCACAAGGGGGTTCCTTCTTGTAGGTAAGTTCTGTACTTCTTCCAGATTGTAAATAGACTTCTCCTTACAAAATGATGCAGGAACATCGAGTTGACCTTTACTTTGTCATGCCATAGGTATGCGTGCCATCCAAAAATTTTTTTATATCCCTCTAGGGCTAATAGTTTCTTATTCTTTAATGTCATCCACTCTTTTAGCCAAACTAGGCAGATTGCATCATGGTAAAGTCTCAGATTGGGCAGTTGCATTCCGCCTCTCTCCTTTGCATCTTGTAAAACTTTTACTTTCACTCGAGGCTTCTTGCCTGCCCAAACAAAATCTGATATTTTCCTCTGCCATTTTTCGAATTGTTTAGAGTCTCTGATGATTGGTATTGTCTGTAACAAAAACATTACTCTTGGTAACACATTCATCTTAACTGCTGCAATCCTGCCCAACCATGACAGGTTCAATCTATTCCATTTGATCAAGTCTCTCTCTATCTGAGTCCATAATTTTTCATAATTATTCTTGAACAAATCTATATTTTTTGCAGTCAGCTCAATTCCCAAGTATTTCACCTTACTAGTTACTTCACAATCCGTTGTTTCCATTAACAATTGTTGTTTCTGCTTAGTCATGTTTTTGCATAATATCTTTGACTTCTTTTTGTTAATGAAGAAACCTGCCAAATCTCCAAACTCCTTGATCTTGTCTATCACTTTTGACATGTTCTCCAGTGGGTCTTCTACAATTAACATTATGTCGTCTGCAAATGCTCTGACCTTATATGAATAGTCCTTTATTTTTATTCCTCGTATTTCCTCATCTTGTCGAATTTGTATCATCAGAATCTCCAATACTAAAATGAACAACAATGGAGATAACGGGCAACCTTGTCTTGTTCCTTTATTAATCGTCAATTTTTTGGTCAATTCATCATTCACTACAATTGCTGCAGTCTGGTCTCTATAGATTTCCTTGATTGCTCTGACGAATCTTTCTCCCAATTGTAGCTTTTCCATAGTGGCAAACATAAAGTCCCAGTTTAAATTGTCAAACGCTTTTTCAGCGTCTACAAAGAAGAAACCAACCTCTTTGTCACAGCGCTTGTCGTAGTATTCAATAGCATTGATCACTGTCCTTAAATTGTCTCTTATTTGTCTGTCTGGCAAAAAGCCTGCTTGTTCCTCCTCTATGACTTCCGAGAGCCACCCCTTCAATCTCTCCGCCAATATCTTCGCAAAAATTTTATAGTCATTATTGAGTAGTGATATAGGCCTATAATTTTTCACGCTAGTCAGATCTTGGCCCTCTTTTGGGATCAATGATATATTCGCTTCGCTCCAAGTGTCTGGAATTCTTTGATCCCTAAAAACTCCGTTCATCACCTCTTTTAGGAATGGTGCCAGTTCATTGGCCATTGTCTTATAAAATTTAGCCGTAAGTCCATCTGGCCCTGGCGCCTTTCCTAGATTTGCGGATTGTATTGCCATATTTATTTCCTCATCAGTTACTTCACTGTTCAGCTTATTTCTCCAAGCTTCCGAGATCTCTGGAAGTTTGGTTTTTTCCAAATATGATGCTATTGATTCTTTGTTTACTTCTTTTTTATTATACAGCTTAGCGTAAAATTTATAAAAGGCTCTGCTAATGGTAGTCTGCTCCAAATACGTTTTGTTTTCTTCACAAATTTTATTTATTATTTTCTTTTCCCTTTTCTTCTTTAATTGCCATGCCAAATATTTCCCAGGTTTATTAGCACCCTCAAAAGGTTTTTGATTCAGTCTTTTAAGGTTCCACTCCAATTCTTTGTTACTCATTGCTGTTAACTGTTCTTGAAGAATTTTGATTTCCTGATGTATTTTCTTTTTCCCTGGTCTCTTTTTTAACTGTACTTCTTTGGCCTTTATTTTCTCCTCAATCTCTTGTCTTTTCTCCTCTTTCTTTTTCCTTGCTCTACCATTTAAGTCTATTAGTATGCCCCTTACAACCGCCTTGTACGCGTCCCAAACTTTACTGGTTGGTACTTCTTTATTCACGTTGTACTGTATAAAAAACTTAGTCTCTCTTCTCAGTGTTTCCATATTCTCACTTTCCTGTAACAGGTCCTCATTTATTCTCCAGGCTTTCCTTTTTCTCCTTTTTCCAAATTTCCACATAATTGAGTTGTGATCTGAGCCTACCATCGGCATTATTTCTACCTCCTTAGTCCATAGCGCTAAGTCCTTTGAGGCCCAGATCATATCAATTCTTGATAATGTAAGATGCCTTGCTGAATAAAAAGTAAACTGTTTGGTTTTAGAATATTCTCTCCTCCATACGTCTTCGAGAGTCTCTTGTTGAATCAACTCAAAAAAAAGCTTTGGCAATAGTCCTCTTTTCTTTTGTGCTTTTGTAGTCTTTTTGTCTAATTCCAAATCTGTCACTCCATTGAAATCTCCAGCAAGAATTATCTGGTCATATACAAGATCGTCTAGGTGCTTCCTTAAGTCCTCAAAGAAGCTTTCCTTTGCACCGTTAGGTGCATAAAGTCCGACTACCAACACTCTCTTTAAGTTCCAATTACATTCCACTGCTACAAATCTAGCTTCCACATCTCTCATAACAAATTTTGGCTGCAGCTCCTCTTTTATATACAACACCACTCCTCTTTTTTTCTTGTTGGAAGCCGCTACAAATTCTTTGCCCAATTTTCCAGATTTTAAATATTTTACATCCTGTTTTCTAATGTGGGTCTCCTGCAAACAAACAATATCACATTTTTGTTTTAGTAGCCAATGAAAAATATTTTTTCTCTTATTCGGTGAGTTTAGTCCATTTACATTCCAAGATAATACTTTACACTCCATATTCATGGTTTTGTTGGTAAGTCTTTTTCATTGTCCTTGATAAATCTCTCCATCTCCCGCTCAGATCTGATGCGTTTTTTTGCCCCTCCAAACTCAAAGGACACTCCTTCCGGTAACTCCCATCTGTATCTGATATTCATGTCCTTCAAAGTCTGAATTAGCACTCTATATTTTTTCCTGTCCAATAACACTGATCTGGGCAGTTCCTTCATTATAATAATCGTCTTGCCATCAATCTCCAATGGATCTTGAAATTGTTTGGTCACAATCCTCTCTTTCATATTTCTAGTTGTAAACTGCACAATCACATCCCTTGGTAGTTTCCTCTGGGTTGCAATTCTCGAGTTCACACGATACGCCACATCTAGGATAGCCACAATTTCCTCCTCCTCCTTCCCCAGGTAATCAGCCAACACCTCAGTCATCTGTTCTTGCGCTGACTTCCCTTCCACTTCTGGCAGACCGCGAAAACGAAGCTGCTTCTCCATGTGTTTAGTTTCTGCAACTGACATCCTCCCCTTCACCAGCCTCATCTCTGTTTGTTGCGTGTCTATTAAATTCTCCATCGCGTCTTCTACTGTTTTAACTCTCTGCTGCGTTCCTTGTAATTCACTGCTAATCGTTTCCACACCTTTTTTCACTTCTGACAGCTCCGACTTTACTGTCTGTGTAACTTCCTTGACCTCTTTAATAAGCTCCAATTTCGTGTCCTTAAGTTCTTTCATCATGTCTATAAGTTTTTTGTCCAAGTTTTCTATTGCCGATTGCCACTCTTTTTTCGACATCGTGGGGCTTGCTTTAGCTCGCTCCCACGAATCTGCTCTCTTCCTCAGCTCCGTGGCGTATAATTAAACGTTTTCCTTTTTTTTGAATGTCCCAATCTTTACCAAAATTAATTTTTTATATCCAAAATGTCGGGCGTCTTTTCTCTATGGTTTCTCTATGTTATTATAATCCAAGATGGCCTACTTCCTCTTCCGCTGAAGCCACGACCCTTCCACTTTCAAAGATGGCGATTCCCCACTTCCTGTCCTTTGGCAAGGGCCGCTTCCCTCCAGCCACTCTATTGTTGTTACGCACTTCCTGTCTCCAATCTTCCCACAGCAGGTCTCGCGATGGTGTCTTTTTCCCACAGCTCCAAAACCACAGGTATTCAAAACAATAATCCGATTTTTGTAATAACTTCTTTAAACTTAGTCTCTTTTAAAATACAACTCCTGCCGAGTCTTCACCTCCTTTTCGCTAGTCTGTTGCAGTTTAAAAGTCTACTTTCTTTCCTCTCTGTTTTTGTCAATCTGTCCCGTTTCAAGAGATAGCGATCTTTACCTTCTCTCCAGCTTTCTCGGGTTGTAATCGCTGTTTCGATCTTAAATTCTCCTCTCGACTTCCCTCCCCGATCGAAGCTTGGGTATGTAGGTCTTATGCCAGCCGAATTGGCCCCAAAATTGCCGCAGAGATTATAGCCGACCCGTCGCAAGGTGGGACCTCAAGGATCGGGGGGGAGACTCCTTGTGTAGAGCCCCCCCTCGTCCGAGATCTAACTCACCCTAGGGTCTTGAGCGTTCTTTGCCTGCTCCCCGCCTGAGAGCAGTCGGCCGCGGGTTATTTTCACCCCTCCGGCCGGTTAAAACGGCAATCCGGTCAGCTCCACAAATGGAGCTGCGTTAGACCTCCATGAATCCCAAACCGGAAGTCCAAATTTGATTTTACCTTAAACTTCCTCCCTGGCAAGACTAATTTCCTCGCTGACGCTCTCTCGCGCATGCCTCAACATAAGAGCAAAAGGGAGGAGACCATTGACACAGTGTTTTCGCCTACGCAGTTAGGAGGTGTGGTGACTACGCGCAGCCGCGTTAAGACCTCCCCTTCACCCGATCAGGGCTGGAGAGAAAAGCTGAAAGCCGAAGTAGAGAAGGAGGGGGGGGCGCCCAAAGACAAACTGCAACTATCCGCAAATGGGGAATGGCTTTGGGGAGACCGGTTTTATGTGCCTAAATGTATGAGGAAGGAAGTTTTATAACGTTGTCATGATGCCCCCACAGCGGGACACTACGGTTACTTGAAAACGCTCCACCTAGTGCAACGCCAATTTTGGTGGCCAGGCATGCGCAAAGACATCTCCCAATACGTAGCATCTTGCCCCATCTGTCTCAGCGCCAAATCCAGGAAGGGCAAGCCACCAGGGCTCTTGCAACCACTAGAAACGCCAAATCGACCGTGGGAGATCATTTCTATGGACTTTATTACCGACTTGCCACCCTCTAAGGGACATAACTGTATTTTGGTGGTAGTTGATCTGTTTTCCAAACAAGCGCACTTCATACCGTGCACCACTATCCCCTCCGCTAGAAAGCTAGCTGATATTTTTATGAAAAACATTGTGAAAATACATTCTTTTCCATCCAAGGTGATTTCGGATCGCGGCGGGCAATTCGTTGCCAACTTCTGGCGGGAGCTTTTACACCTACTGGGGATTGAACAAGGGCTCAGTTCAAGCCATCACCCAGAAACAGACGGACAGTCCGAGAAAACTAATCAGATATTAGAACAATTTCTACGCTGTTACATTAACTTCCAGCAAGACAATTGGGTTGACTTGCTTCCGTTGGCAGAGTTCTCCTATAATAACAGTGTACACGCGTCTACAGGAGAATCCCCTTTCAAGGTAGTTTATGGCTTCCACTTCAAACCATTCCCATTTGAAGCGCTTCCCCCTCCAACAACAGCTTCACCAGACGTCACCAAATGGTGGGGGGAAGCAGCTCACCAATGGACTCAGATCAAAAAGCATCTCGACAAAGCCAAACAAGACTACAAAAAATATGCCGACCGCCACCGTGCGGCAGAGTGGGATTTACAACCTGGCGATCTTGTTTATCTGTCTACAAAAAATCTGAAAATATCCCAAACTAGTCGAAAGCTAGCTTTCAAATTTTTAGGACCTTTCCCAGTGCGCAAAGTAATCAACCAAGTGACTGTTGCTTTAAATTTACCAAAGAATCTCCGTTATGTACATGATACTTTCCATGTCAGCCTCCTAAAAAAGGCTCCCAGTGACAACCAATGGCATGTCAAAGGCCCCCCAATTCCCACGTTAATCGACGACCAGACCCATTATGAAGTACAACAAATACTGGACTCAAAAATTAAGCGCAACCAGCTGTTTTATTTGATTAGATGGAAAGACTTTGATTCTGGGTTTGATGAATGGGTCAGTGCTGTGCATGTCCATGCCCCTAGACTGGTAAAGGCATTCCATTCTCGCTACCCGCACAAACCGGGGGGGGGTCTTTTTAGGGGGGGCAGAATGTCAGGATCCGAATGCTCTCTTGTATACTTTTGCTTAACCGACTCCATATTTAATCCTTTCAGTGTTCAGTGCTTTCTTCCCCAGGTGCAGAGGTTCCCAGGCAGCTATCTCACAGACCTGCATTGTTTTGGCTACCGACGTTCCATCAAGAACCGGCCTTGGGGAAGCTTTCGCTTTCGCAGCTTCAAAGGGAATGTTTTGAGAACTATGGGGGGAGGATGGGTCAGCTATGGTATTAACTATGTATCTCTTACTTTGTCTGGCATTGGTAACAATGCATATGTACCAACCTGGATATTGCATTCAGGCCAGTGGACTATAATAATCTTTTTCTTCATTAAATGCTTTTTGGAAACAATGGACTTTTGTCTAATTGCAGAAGGCAGACTGGAGTAAGGATTTTATCTAGCCACAGTTCTGACATCAAGGACGTTCTGCAGAGGAAGGCAATGGCAAACCACCTCTGCTTCTCGCTTACCTTGAAAGCCCCTTGCTGGGGTTGCCATAAAGTGGTTGTCGCTGGAGGGTACATTACACACACACACAAACACACACACACAATGCAAGCCTCTTGCTTGTGTCCTGTGCAGAATGCTTGCCAAATTTGAATGAATGGGATGGGCTTGGAGCTGGTGTCTAGTCGCATCTTTGTGCCTTGGACCATGTATGGAGTCCAGAATGCCCACACAGTAGGGCTGTTTTTAAAATGAAATATCCTACTTGAAAACCAAATTGCTGAGAACCAGTTTGGTGTAGTGGTTAAGAGCTTGGGACTCTAATCTGGAAAACCGGGTTCGATTCCCCACTCCTCAGGCTCTTCGGAAGCACCTTCTACTCCAGTGAAATGGAGGAAAGTCAGGACTGGCTCTTTGTTTTTGGCAATAAGAAAGCAAATGCCAGGAAGCATGTTAGCCAGATAATGCTTTTGTTGAAATGCAGGGCCAAAGGGCCCTGTATAAAAACCAAAGGTAACAGGGAGCACAACAAGACAGACTGAGAAGGGTCTTGAATGATTGCTTAATAAGTCATCAGGGGATACCTGTCACATTTTATCCTTTGATTGACCCTCCAGAACAACTGATTAGCCCTTTTGTGAAATGGCCAACCATTTGCTGGCCTAGATGGACCGTTGGTTGGATCCAGCAGGCACTTCTTATTGTCTTAACATGGCACATATTTAATGTGTGAGTAGTTTTTAAAATAAAAAATGGGTAAGCGAAAGGAGGATGTGGGCAGACGAGAATGTGAACCGTGACAAAAGGGGGGGGCAGGAAGCTCTGCAAGGCCACTGACCTTTGAGCTTTCAGCTCTGCAATAGCTCCTTGCATAAAAATATAAAATTGTATAAGACGTGTTCAGAATGAAGCGTGCAAATGGAACAGAAGTAAAACAAGTTGGTGCATCGTTTTGATCCGAGTACTAGGAGTCTAGATAGCTGCATTTCTACATTCAGGATGCATTAGAATATTACTGGATATCGCACTATTGGTGCACTGCACAACCAGGTTGCTCTGTGCATACATGACAATTCAGGGGGTGAGTGATTATCACAGTGTAACAACAGCATAATACTCAGCAACATATGGGTGTAGCCTCAAAGACAAATTACCCCCTTGAATATGTATCATCTAGCAGCCACTTTGTTGATCCGAAAGCCTAATTATCATTTCAAAAGAAGGCATGACTTCTTACTTCTTTGTGCGCTTCATAGGAATTCTACTCCGGAGTTTCTTCCTGCTGCACTGTTACTGTGCCAGGCATGCCTAATCCTAACACCACAAAGGCCTCCCACCTCTCATTTACATGGACCCACTGTACCTCTAGACTAGGAGTCCCATGGCGCAGAGTGGTAAGCAGCAGTACTGCAGCCCAAGCTCTGCTCACAACCTGAGTTCGATCCTGGTGGAAGCCGGGTTCAGATAGCCGGCTCAAGGTTGACTCAGCCTTCCATCCTTCTGAGGTGGGTAAAATGAGTACCCAGTTTCCTGGGGGTAAAGTGTAGATGACTGGGGAAGGCAATGGCAAACCACCCCATAAAAAGTCTGCCAAGAAAACTTCGTGATGCGATGTTCCTCCATGAGTCAGTAATGGGCAGTGCTTGCACAGGGGACTCTACCTTTACCTACTGTACTTCTCCAGACCTCAGAAGCACTAGCAACTCCCACAATGAACACAAGGTTGCTGCAGGCCTCTGGAAGAGGGGGCAGCTGCATCAACATGAGAAAGAGGAGTACCCCAGTTCCTCAGAACGGCTAGCTCCACTGCCATGTACCAGAGGCAGATCAATAGGGGTGGCTTCTAGCACGCTCCCAGGGGTCATTTCATGCATGATCGTCTTGGGAATGGAAGCACTTGTCTAAGTGTGTGTGGGGGGTGGGGGTGTCTCACTCACCAAAAGTCTTCTTAGTAGAGGCTGGACAGCCTCATGCCATAGTTGACTTATGGCGATCCCTGGTGGGGTTTTCAAGGCAAGAGACTAAAAGAGATCGTTTGCCATTGCCTGCATGTGCAGCCTTCCTCTTTGTTGGAGGTCTCCCATCCAATTATTAACCAAGGCTGACCTTCCTTAGCTTCTAAGATCTGGTTCTCATGGGCTATCCAGGTCAGCAGTCCTGGAAGTGCTTCTTAAATCTCAGAATGGTTGAGCAGTTGGCCCAAGTGGAGCACATGAAAGAATAGAGCTGAACAGCTATTTTGCACAATATTCGATATTGAGACTGTTTCACAATTTGACTCACGAGCTCAAAAAAAATTACCGTATTTTATTTTTTTAAAATGTTATCAATAAAAAGTAACTCCCCAAAATCATCAATACTAAAATCATGCACATCACAGCCAAAGACACCTAACCGCAGTTAATGAAAGCTACTAAATATCATGGGAAAGCCTGGTTGAATAGAAGATCTGCTTTTTAGAGTCACTTTTTTAAAAAATTTATTGTTAACAGGAAAAACACAAAAAGAAAAATTATTTAATAATACAAAAGATTCACTCATTACAAAGTTTCAAAAAACACAAAAGGGGGAAAAAACCCTACCATTAGCCGTATCATTTCATGCTCCTTTCTCTGGCATCTCAGAGGACTTTCCCTTTAATTTGCCAAATTCCGTAGTTTGCACCCTGCCCAACCATCTGACAGCATCTTAACTCTGTCATCTTTAAAAATGTAGTTAAGGAGATTGCTTGCTAAAATTGGCTGCTGCTAACTCAAACTCAAAAAATGTGTTTGGGATTAACAATTTCTTTTAGATCTATAGTAGACCAGATGAGTTCCTACTCTTCATGCTTTAAGTGACGATTGCCTAGATCACTCTAACAGGGATTAGCCAAATTCATGGTGGATCTCTTTCAATTGATACTGGCCATAATAGCAGGGGTCATTTCGTGGAAAGAGAGCGGGAGGAACTCATTAGCATAACTCATTAGCATATGTCACACCTCTTGCCATCACTGGAAGTGTGTCATTAGTATAACTGATTTGCATATGCCACACCCCCTGACATCACCTTTTCTGGCTGTTTTGGACCCAATCTTGGCCATTCAGGGCCAAAATTGGGCCCAAAATGGCAAAGGGGATGAAAATAGCTGTAAATGGGCCCAAAATGGTCAGGATTGGGCCGCTGCTGAGCAGGAGAGTGATCCACCACCTGTCAGAGGCCTGAGCCAGGCCATTTTGGCCCCAATCCAGGCAGAAATGGGCCCAAAATGGCCAAGAGTCAGGTGAGCGGGGCCACCTGACATGTGATCTCTTTGGGGAACTGCCGGAAATGTGTTCCTGTGCGTTCCCCCTCGAAATGAGCCCTGCATAATAGCCAAATAGAACCTCCATACATATCCCACAAATTGCCGGGGGCCAAGCAATGGGAGAGGGGAGGCTGTTGCTATTGTGCCCTCTTTGGGACCTTTCCCGAACCATTGAAGTAGCCACAGTGGTAAAAGAATGCTGGGCTAAATTGATTCTTGTCAGATTTCTAACATTCTGTTCTTATGTACATGGCATCTTGCTGTTTCTTCTCAAAAGGACAAGTGCCCATCTTGAAGTTGCTTGGCATGTGAACAGTACAATTCTAAGCAGAGCCTCACCTTCTTAGCCCATTAACTTCAACAGACTTAGAAGGATGTACCTCTGCTTAGAATTGCACTGTAAGTGTATTGCAAGCATGGTGAATTGGATTCTTATTCCAATTATAGAACTCAGCCATTTTTAATGCATAATTCTTGATCTCTCTTCCATCATCTCACTCCATCCCACCACATTCTCCAGTCAAAAGCAATTTCTCCTGGTTGCCTTTCCATAGACAATAAGGGCGATTTCTCCAGGTTAACCCTTAGTTGTCTCAAGGTCATCCAGAGGTAGCCACTGCATGTACCCAAGGGCTCTAACATTAAGACAGAAGCTCTTTCTAGGGTATATTTTTGTACACCATCTCCATAATTGCTCTCCCAGCTGGGCTGTTTGAAATTAACAGAGAGAACATTGTCCTTTATTCAAGGCATTCATAATCGCTTTCCCATCTGTGGGTTCACTGTCATGTAGATTATCTGATGTAGAATAAGGCTTGTATAATGGAAACAACAGGAAAAAAGTAAGTAAAATATCAAAAACAGAACAGAGGTTATTTTGTGGCATTTCTACAGAGAAGCTTATCACTCTGGCAGTTTGCAAGTTATTAGTTTAACCCAGTAATGACTTCCCCACATTCTATGCTTTGGCTAGGGTTCTTCAGAAACTGGTGTCTTCAATAACAAAGTGTGAGCATTGCTTTAAGACCTTTCCAAAAATGTGGAACATGTTTGTCATTCCTTGACTGCACGGCTTCAAAGCTGGCACATAATTTCAATGAATTCTCTGGAAAGTGCCAAAGATTTACTCCTCTTCTCAGGAAGATCTTTCACTAGAAATTTCTGTGGCCTCCGCAATCTCTCTTGCATCTCCTTCTCCAGGACTCAGATCTTGAGACACGATTTCTTGCAGACTTCCCAACAGAATTCAAGCTGATTCTGCAAACTCAGTATGTTCCTTATGAAGGTCTTTGTCCTGCTTTGCACCCACCACTTGGCCACCTGCCTGTGGACAAAGAGAACCACAAGAGAATCATCAAGCCACCACAGGAAGGAAAAAAATGTTATCACTGGAGGCTGAGAAGGGACCTACCAGTACCCAACAGTGTTGTGACATTTAGTTAATTATTTTGAATAGATCAAATGGAATAAAAATATGCCCCAATGAATCAGGAAGCATATTTTTAAATGATAAAATGATTATGTTTTAAACATTGACATCTGCAGAGGGCAGTTTTATTTATTTAGCAATAAATATATATAAGAGGTGGACCCACAAGGACTTGTGGGGGACATATCATTTCCCTCGCCCCGCACTCTTTCCTCTTTCCCTTCCCTAAACAGAGTGGGGATTTGAACCTGGGTCTCCCAGATCCTAGTTTGAAACCCTACTCACTACAACCCCAGTGGGTTTGTGAAATGGCCATTGTTGAACCATAGCAAGCTGTCAGACTTGGGTAAATCATGCAAGCCACATGATAGCAAGTTGTCAGGAGGCTGCTGCCTGATCTAACCCAATGAGTCCTCCCTCAAAGGCCAAAACAGTCTTGAAAGGGGCCCATGTTCCCTGCCTTTAACTGATAGAAACCAAAGTTTGAAGGCTGACAATACTATCATGGTTGCCTAGCAACTGCCTCTGAGAGCACTGGTTTCTTAAAGCTAAATGTGCTGCTTCTATCATTTTGGGAGGTTTTAACCTCCAATTTTTAATTTTATTTATATATCTATTTAGATTTCAGATTTTTCTGCAATCTTGTGGCTTTTCTCATGACTGTAGAGAGATCGGTCTTGTCTGTTCATGGCCCCAATCTCTAGATTTAAATATCCACAGAAGGGGCCATATTGAGAATTACATATAATGATATTACTTTTTTCTACCTAATAGAGACCCAAAAGGGCTTCCAACATTGTTCTCCACATCTCCATTTTACAACCATCCTGTGAGACTAGGCTAAAAGAGAGCAACTAGCCCAATCTCACCCAGCAAGCTTTCATGGTCGAGTGGGGGTTCAAGTCCTGGTCTCCCAAGATCCCAATCTGACACTTTAATGACTACACTACTTTGATTTTCAAATAAGGACACTGATTATTTATTTAAAACATTTTTATCCTGCTTTTCTACCCAGGAGCTCAGGATGGCATACACCCATCTCCCCTCCTCCATTTTACCCTCCCAACTACCCTGAGAGGTTGTTAAGACTATAACCGCTACACTAAGCTGGCTCTCTCATCTTAGAATAATGAAGTCAGGGTGGTGAAGTGGTCAGAGGATCTAACTATGACTGGTGAGATTCAAGTTTAAATCCCCTCTCATCTATGAAGCCAGCTTGGACGATCTGAGGCTAGGCTTACTTCTTAATCTAAGCTACCTCACGGGATAGTTGTCAGGATAAAATAGAGGAGAGAACCTTATATGCCACCTTGATCTCCTTAAAGAAGATAACAGCACAACAGAACAGGCCTTCTTGTCTTGCGCGTGATGGAATGCCTATTCTAAAATGGTTTCTGCATCCATCAATTCAAAACTGACAAAAGATAAATGCTTCAGAAATGCTGCACTGTATTTCAATAAAATAAGGAAACGAAACTCTTAAGGGTTAGAATCTTGTTTCAAATACTCACTCAAAACATGCCCTCAGAATCTGCAAATCTCCTCTCTGTGCACTCACCGTGAACACATTTAAATCATATTGCCAAAACATGTACCCACCCTGAAGCAAGCGTGAAAACCTACCATGAAATACTCACTGTACACTCAGTATTAGACGGCAACATTACCTTTAACATTTTAATGCTGACACTACACTGGAACAAAGTGGCCTCAAGAAATAAAAGCATACCCAGTTGACACAGTGGGTGTCAGTGGTGAAAAAAGCAAACTCCATATTGGGGATTATTGGGAAAGGATGGAAAATAAGATGGCCAGTATTGTAATGCCCTTACTTAGATCTATGCTACAGTGTAGTTTGGAATACTGTGGACAGTTCTGGTCACGGGAGGAACAGGAGTTTTTTCTCCCTGGCCCGTAATAGTAGAACTCAGGGGCAATCAATGAAGTTGATGGGCAATACAATCACGACAGACAAAATGAAGTACTTCTTTACTCAACAAGTAATCAATTGTAGGATTTACTGCCAGAGGATGTCATGATAGCTTTAAAGAGGGTTTGGACCAATTAACTGAGGAGAGGGTCCATCAACGACTACTAGCCACGGTGACTAAAGGGAACCTCCACGTTCAGAATACCAGTACCAGGAAGCAGCATTAGAGGAAGGCCCTGCATGGTGGCTCTCTGAGGGAATCTAGTTGGTCATTGAACTAGAGGGACCCTTGGTCTGATCCAGCGGGGCTCTCAGGGACAAAAGTCAGACCCCACTAACTAACCAGCTAAAGTTTTGGTTGTTATCAAAATAGGAGGCAGGGTGTAAAACAAAATCCATCCTCCTTCTAGACCTCAAATGAGTTTGCCCAGCAATGTCACTTCTCCCCAGCATCTTACCTGTTAAGTGGGAGCAAGATATACGTTGGTTCCTTCTGCCAGCTCCAAAGTCCAGAGAGAACTGGGGTCCTGTGGTGTGAAAGGGTGGTTAGCAGGGCACAGCAGCAGAAACAGGATATGGATGCTACGCTATGGATGTCTGTAATCTGTCTTGACTCTCACCGAGACCGGAGGATAAGAAATTATGAAAATTTTTAAAGGATCCTGGCTCCTAACCTCTTCCTGCCTTACCCATTTCCTTCTTATTAGTGAGGAGTCTTAATCAAACTGATCAATCAAATATACAGCCCCAGTTAGTACGGCTTGAGATAAGGGCAAGGAAATCTCCTCTTGCTTGCATCGAATGTTGGGGAGAAGCAAGAGGTTTCATTGCTTTCCAAAATCTGAAGGTGGCCTTCCAGGACCTCCTGTCCTGCTCTAGGAAGGTTCTCCAATTTTACTCAAAGCTGTTATAGGAGAAGATATGCAGTACAGGGACAGTATACCTCTGAGAAATGGAGAACATCTGAATGTTAATATTTATAATATTACTTAAATTAATAGTGATCTCATTTTTTTTTTTGCACAGCAGAAATCTTGGTTGTTCTGATCAACTGGTTAATCAACTGTTGGCGCTGTAGAGCAGTAAACTGATGGTACTATGGGGCCATTGAATTATTAAACCACACTCGGATGACCAAATGACTGGCTTACTCGAGTAAGCCCAGGGACAGATCAGATCATTATGCAGCAATCGCTCATGCTGGGCATGTTGGGAAGGGGATGGGAAGGGTCCTCTCAAACTATGCCATTTACTTTGTATCCTACTTTTCTTTCCAGTGGGGACCCAAACACAAGTTTAATCATGTAATCTGAATTAAGTGGGGTGAAGACATTTGTTTTGGGGGGCTTAATTAATTCTGGTTGTGTTCTTGATGTAGATGCAAGCATTCTGCAGGGCACCAAAGCATCACTCCTCGTCCAAAAGATATCCTGGCTTAGCCCTTCCACCTACTCCTAAGTACCAGAGATTACCTGGGTAGTCCTCATATTGAAATCCCACTCTTCCTCCAAGGAGCTCAGGGGTTCCTAGATGGGGTGATCCCATGGACTAGCTACTCAATTGGAAGGGCTAGAAACTTACTTCTTCCTTAAAATGAAAGCTAAGAGCCTCGGGAGGCTGAATTCCACCCACAACACTCGCTTCCACACCCACACGGTACGAGGGCAGGACTGCAACATATACATGGCCGTCTTCACAGGCTTGCTTTCTCGGATGAAGCCTCTGATGTCTCACAAAGGTCAACTGGTGGTGAAAGGTTCTGCCGCAATCGAGACATTTGTAGGGCCTGTCTTCAGAGTGGATTTTCTGGTGTTTACAGAGGTCTGATTTGTCCCGGAAGCTTTTCTTACAGATGCTGCATTCAAACGGTTTCTCTCCTGTGTGAATCCGTTCATGCGCAACCAGCTGGGACTCATAACGGAACTGTTTCCCACACACAAAGCAGAGGTGGTTTCTTTTTGAACTGAGGAGTCTTTCATACTCAGGGACGTCGGCTCCGTCTTTAACAGTGGATTCATCTTCATCTATCTCAGGATGCTTCCATTGCCAGCTCCTACACTTGGGCCTGTCTTTATGGGCTTTGGACCTTTGGCCTCCAAGTCCATGAAGCCTTCCCAATAATGTCCTATAAGATCTGGCAGGCAAAACTGCCCTCTGCTGGAGATGCCCTTCTTTGCCACCCTCTGCCACAAGGTCATCACGTGCTGGAAAAGAAACATAAGCCACACGTAAGGAGCAAAGGAAGACACGTTTTCAACTAGGGGAGTCGCTGGGATCATACGGAGGGTTAGTTTGAGGTAAACCTCACCTATGATTTTGGTCAACTTGACAAAGCATTTCCTTCATTTTCTTAGGGGAGGAGGAAGAATATGGTAACAGTCTGATGACGCCTCAGTGCCACAACGTCAGCGAAATGAGTTGCACATGAGCACAATCAGCACATATTTACTGCAGCATACTCAGGTGTGCCAAGCATAGGGGCACTGCCATCTTGAGGACATTCCACGCCTATCTGCAACCAAAGATGGCGTCACAGGCAAGGGTGAGCCACCTTGACCCAGGAAAAGACAAGAGTAAAAAACTGAATAAACTCTGTAAAGGGCATGAATTTGTATAAATTTAAATCACAAGGTTGGAATGTCTCCAGAAAGACTAGTAATAGGTTGACAAAAATTGGACTGGGAGAAAGAAAAGGAGGCGCATTCAGGGCAGAGAAACTTCAGTGGAAGCTCCGCTCAAGCCTGCAGAAGCCTCTGCAATGTCTCCTCAAGGTGTGCTGGTCCCTCTCATTGCCTCACCTTCACAGATGCTTCCTGGGCTGTCCGTTTCCTCTGCATCCTGGTGATCTGAAGGTAAAGATTCTGGGCTTTGGTCCAGACTGCAAAGACTATTAGGATTAGGAATCAAAAATCCTGATTCGAGGGGAAAGAAGAACAATCAAGTTGAGATGAGCAAATCCTAGACTTAACTGGATTATCCTCTTTTTACTGGAAATTCAGCATAAAATGATTCTCAGACAGCAAGAGTGCTTTGGGAGCATCCATATAGGAATAATACAAACTACGATCCCACCTGTGTAATCATAACAGCAAATCCAAGCCCTGCTGGAAGGAGTCACAGGTCAAGCAGTTTAACCTGCTCCCAGAGGCAATACCATTTACCCTAACTAAACATCTCACAACCTCCACTCATCTCTGTAATTCTTAAGCATCTTAATCTTGTACTCTGGAAACTATTCCCCCAGTCCTATCTTATAGCTTCTCATTGCTAGAACTCCTTTTCAGTCTACATACAACACTGTCTTATATTGTTAATTTTTCATCAGCCTTGAGATGTTCTGGAGAACATGCCCCCACTTCCCTCCAGCCTATATCTGAATCCCTCCACTTAGACCAACAGGGGGAGACAATAAAGACATTTCTTACTGGTATGGAGACTCCGATGTTTAATAAGTTGGAAGTTGCAGCTAAAACTTTTGCCACAGTCAGGGCATGCATATGAGTCGCTTGTCATGGGAACATGTACAACAAGATTTGAAATCTCTTGGACATTTTCATCACAGTCAGGGCATATATACGGTTTCCGCTGCACACAACTACTTTGGCAGGTACTGGACACCAAACTAAAACTGAAGCTTTTCCCACACTCTAGGCAATTGTAGAGTTTCTCTTCATCATGGCATCTCAAATGTTTCAAGAGGCTTGGTCGGTATCGAAAACTTTTTCCACACTGGTTGCACTGATAGGGTGTTTCCCCTGTGTGGATTCTCCGATGTGTATTCACATCAGTGCTCTGTCTGAAGCTTTTCCCACAGTCAGGACATTTATAGGGCTTCTCTCCTGTGTGTAGCCTCTTATGTCGAACAAGGTGAGAATTCCGCTTGAAATTTCTTCCACAGTCAGAGCAAGAATACAGCTTCCTTATCCCAACAACTGTTGGTTGTGACTGCGCTTCCATGAAACTTTCCTCCCCAGAATAAGCAATATTTATCTTACAGGAACTATCCAGCGTTCTTCCCAATCAAAAAAAGCATCTGGTTCCAAAACAGTTATCAAAAATGTATTTCACTCCTATCAGTAGTCTTCTGTATTAAACCTCCTAAAATTAAATGTAGGGACTTCAAAGCAACAACTGGAGTGGAAAAACACAGAAGGTTCAGTGCACAGTAGAGAGTCTATATTGGGCTCAAATAGCTTTTTATCAGGGGGAAAAACCTGATACACAGATGCAATTACTAGGCTGCAGTTCCTGCGTTTGTTAACACTAAAGGTCACAGGGTGCACACATCAGTCAAAGCAGGCTCTGGCCCATGCAAACCTAGGCCATCCCAGATTAGTTTGTGTCTATACCAGAAGACTTTTGCTTGCATTGGGTACATGTAGGTATTTCAGCACTTCTCGACTCACAAAAGCTGTGTCAGGAGCTCAGGCAACTAGGACAGGCAGAGAAGAGAGGCACAGACGTTTTCGTACTAAATCCTTGCTTGCAACAAGAAGTTTCAAACAGACCTGCAGGTGTTGCAGCCTATTCATTTCCTTTCAGTATTCTGACTCCTGACACACACACACACCAATCTCCTGTCTGCCACCATGTTTTCATGGGTTATTTGCCTTGGATGACCACTGAGGATTCTTGTTCAGTCTCTCAACACAAGCTGAGGGAAAAAACATCAAACCATGAATTATTATACTACATACAGGCACAGAAAGGGAAAATAGGCCAAACAGGAAAATATTCATAATATGTGTCAGGCTAATAACAACAGGGGCAATCATCTCTAAGTTTTTTCTCCAGGTGCAAATTCTTGGATAACAGAAATTATATTTATTTACTTCATTTGTGGTCCACCTTTTGTCCTGAGACTCAAGGCGAATTACAAAATATTCTTAAATGCAATAAAAGTATAATACATGTAATATATAATGCAATAGCACCAGACTAAAAATTAGAATTATTTGTAACAAGTGTAATAAAAACTTTTTTTCCTGAAATATTGTAAGGAGGGGAGGCAGAACCTGCATTCAGATTCTTGCTTTCTCTGTGGTCCTGAACAAATTGCTTTCTCCCTGATTCGTTTTCCAAATTTGAAACAAACAAAAATGGGAATCACTAGTACCAAAGAGCCTCAACAGGATATCACACAGAGTCTGGGATATCGCCCACACAATTTGAAATAAGTAGATAGATACAAGACTGTCAAGTGCTTTCTATTGTCAACAGAATTAACAACTAAAGTATCATCATAAATAAGCCATGTTCCATAAATTCCATCCTGTCCTCTCAGTTCATACTTGGTTGCCAAGTACAATTGACCAGTTTCATCTGAGATCGGGCTAAACCCCATTTCTGGAGCAGGCCTTTGACCGTCCCCACTTTACATCAGCTTTCCTTAGCACAGATTTTAGTCGTTATTATGCTTAAAAAGATGGAAAACATGTAGTCCAAGTTCAAATCCCCGTTCTGCTACTGACCTGTTAAGAACACAAGATGTGCCCTGCCGGATCAGACTAACGCTCCATCTAGTCCAGCATACTGTTTCACACAGTAGGCAACCAGCTGCCCTGAAGAGCCAACTAATTCCACATACCGGCTAAGGCCTTCCCCGCATTGTGTCCTAGCACTGTTATTCAAAGGCTTACTGCCTCCTGATGTTTAGGCAGCCTTTGAGTGTCATAACTCTTTAGTTCCCCCTCTGTAAAATGGGGGCATTTGTGATTATTGTTAAGGACAAATCTTGTACAAACACTTGGCACTGTAGTGATACAATAGGAGTACATTGTATCTTGGCCTTCTACTATTTGTTTGTTGTTGTTTTATTGCAGTCCCTCTTATTGTACAGTGGTATACAGGAATCTATTCTGTTGCGCTTTTGGGGTTAGAGCCTCTGGCACCGCTCCGGCGATTTGAGCTGGTGTGATGGCACACAGCTTTCATAAACATTCTAGTTGTTTGAGGAGAAAAGCTGAAGCAATTTGACAGTCCAGCTTCTGTAATGTAAGGGGAAACTACTAGTGTGACTAAGATGAAAAACTCACAAGGTCTTTGTGGAGCAAGCTAAGGAGGGACGGTGGCTAAACGGTAGAGCATTTGCTAGGAATGCGGAATGAGCCAGGTTCAACCCGCAGCATCACCAGTTAACCATCTCTTGCCCGCTGTCTGCCTCTCTGTAGCCCAAATATTTAGCGCTCAAGTCAAGGGGTTGCTTATTAGTTGGCCAATGTCAGAAACCACAGGGGTGATGGATGGTGGCATGCTCTTGTCCAGCGTTGGTGCTAATCCGCATTTCCCCAGGCAGCTTCATGCCGGGCAAAACACGACTCCCTCACAGACCCACAACATCGGGTTATTAATAATGGCGAAATACAGCAAGCACCCGGAAGGGGCTCTTCCCTGGAGCCAGATACTGGCGAGGGTTGAGCACTTTCGAGTTCCTGACTTCGCGGCAGTCCACCCCGCGCCCTTGCCAACCTCAGCCCGTTCCCTAAAATCTTCGGGGGGACGAACAGCGCTTGGTACCTCTATGCCATGCCGAACTCGGTCCCGCAAGAGGAAGAGGGAGCGGAGAGGCGATCTCCACTTCGGTCGGGCATACAGGAAGCGAGGCTCAAGGTCTCTCTCCAGCGCCCGACCACGTGGGAGAGGCGGCAGCCGATCAGCTGGCATTGTCTCCGCGAGAAGCGCCGCCTCCTTCCCCGCTAACCGGTCGAGGGAAATAAAAGAGAGGGGGGCTCCTTTGCCTCCGCCGGCTGTTCATGTCATGCGGCCTCCTCTAGTGGCCGCAGCTCGAGCCTGTAAAAAGGAGCCCGGGAAATCAGGCACGATCGGAGAGACGCGAACGCATCCGCTCCCTTTGCCATTCTGTGGCCACGTTTACTCGGAAGAAACCCCCATTCATTTCAATGGGGCTTGCTGCTAGTGCCCCACGAACGCATCGCGCCCTGGACTGCAGCGTTGTCGCAGCCTTTCTTGCGTTTGCCGTCCTAACCAACAATATAAGGTAAAGTTGCGACCCTTCCTGCACAACTGCGTCTCTACATCTGGGTGACGAGGTTTGCAGGTTATGGACCCGCTCTCAGGCACGCTCTTCGGAAGTAACCACTACCAGATGCGGGGTTTTCTCCCAGGAAATGGCTTTTCGAACAGCAACAGACCTGTGAAAGCAGCCCGCCTACCGCGGACACACGTTGCTGCAAAACTGCTGTAAAGCTGCCACAAAGCCCACTGCGGAAAAGCACAATCCGAAACAATGTGTGTGTGTCAAGGCGCGAAGCCTCCAAGTGAGCAAACGTATTCGCAAAAATGCAGGGCGTAAATTGTGTAGATGCGTTAGGTACTACGCACACCCCTTTTAGAGACTGAACACTAGAAGAGCAGGGGATGCAGTCAACAAGCGTTGTGATCAAGCTTCAGCCATTCATCTGCCTACTCTTCTGAGGTCTGCATCGTAGGGCTTGACTCTTGCAGTAGGTTGAGGGGGGAGGGACCATTGTTTAAGTCAAATATCCAGAGGAGTTAGCCGTGTTAATCTGTAGTAACGAAATAGTAGAGTCCAGTAGCAGCTTTAAGACTAACCAACTTTACTATAGCATAAGCTTTTGAGAACTACAGTTCTCTTCGTCAGATGCATTTAATGAAGAGAACTGTGGTTCTCGAAAGGTTATGCTACAGTAAAGTTGGTTAGTCTTAAAGGCGCTACTGGACTCTTTACTTTTAAGTCAAATAGATTCAGAAATGGAAGGAGTAATTCAGAGGAGCAGCCATGTTAGTCTGTTGCCACAAAACGTTATCTAATGTTAGTCCTAGAATTGTATATGCTCAGTTTCAGCATTTCTTCAATTCTGTATTGGGTTCTTGCTAATGCTATGTCTTTGTAAACTTATACTTAATAATAATAACATTCAATTTATATACTGCCCTTCAGGACAACTTAACACGCACTCAGAGCAGTTTACAAAGTATGTTGTTATTATCCCCACAACAATCAGCTTGTGAGAGATGGGTGGGGCTGAGCACCTAGAAGCTGTGACTGATCCAAGGTCACCCAGCTGGCTTCAAGTGGAGGAGTGGGGAATCAAACTCTGTTCTCCAGATTAGAGTCCCGCTGCTCTAATTTCTTCAACCTTATTGGATTTTTGTTAATGTTATGTCTTTGTAAACTTGCATTTATTTATCCTACAGCACTGTTTATGGAAATGTCCTTGATACTGACTGCTAATCTCACACTGTGTAATCTGCCTTGAGTCTATGAGAAAGATGGACTATAAATGACATAAATAATAAATAATAATATATAAATCAAATATAAGAGGCACTATAAAGAAAAATAAAATTTATTTCTGCATACATTTTCATGAATCAGAGTTCACTTCCTCAGATGTATAAAATGTATACCCATAGCCATTATTTATACTTAAGAGTTATAAGGGGTTAAAGAGAAAGATGGGCAGAAAAGAACAAATATTAACTCTAATCATGGAAACATGGTGATAAATTAACATTCTATAACAAGCGAGTCATGATGAATGATTAATACCTATAGTGAGACAGAGAACCCAAGTCTTTGTTTAGGTCTTGGGAAGAGATAGTACTGGATCACTTGATGAATCCTAATTCACTACGCACCTCATCTCTGCAGGCAGGGGCACAAATGGCTTGTAGGAAGTATTTCATCTGGTAGGCTGGATAGCATGGGAGGAGGCACTCCTTCAAGTATCTTGACCCCAAACCAATTTGGGTACATCACTTCGTATAACCAAAAAATTAGTATGGAAGTAATTCATTACATGATTTCATTAAAAGATATTGCTGAGCTTCTGGACGAGTTTGGAAGCCAACAGGCTGAACTTAATTGAGCTTGGGGCACCTCGTTGTTCCTCATGGTGTAGATTTGAAGGTCAAGCCTGATCTGTATGAGCCAGCTTTGTGTGATTTGGGGGGATAGTTATTGTTAGGGAATTTCTTCCTTTATCCACTTATGACAATTGCTTGTATACAGAGATAGAAAGAGGCCTTAGTTGTTTGATGTCATTAGAACTGTGAATTATGCTCTTCCCATGCATAATCAATGCTTTGTTTTTATTAAGGTGTCAATTGTAACACTATTCATAACAGTCTACATTCCAAGCACAGGAATTATAATGGGGAAGATTTTTTCATAGTAGTAAAGAACACGTCTGGCCATAAAGTACAAAACAAGGAGCATCTCCTGTCTATGTTGTCAGAGATGATTAACATTCAAATAAAGTCATGTAAGGATAGATAGGTCAGAGGAGCCAGTTAAGGTTCACTTAGAATTCTTAGCAAAGAACGAAAGTAGCTTAGCCATTTTACCTACTATCTACATCTAACTTAAGGTAAATTTTTCCTAACAGTTATCTTGTGGCAAATATCTACAAGGTAAAATTATCATGGCCAGTAAACAATCCTCAAAGGTAATGTGATGTGTTATGTGTATGTTAGTGTGTCATTTGATATGCTTCTAACAAGATTTGGCTGCCAGCACTTGAAACTTAACAAATGAACATATTAAAATGATACCTATTCTTCATTATTCAAAACAGGCTCCCCCTTTTCATAAGGCCTGAACAACTTCACAGGGTTGTGGTAAAGATTTTTTTTTTAAAAAAAGGAGGAAGGCCTGACTCCTTTGGGAAAGTGTGGGATAAAAATGCACTAGATGGATCCTAATCCTGATCTCTTCACAATAAACCTATAGTACAACATGCCGTGATGTAATTTATAGTATCCAAAGTATTGGCAACAACAACTGCATTTAAAATATGCTTTCCGCAGCCCCCTTAGAAAGGAGGACAGGGGTTATATAAATTGAATGTTACTATTATTTGTGGCCGAGTGTGTGCCCCAGATGGAGAAGGCACCGGATTCCTTTCCTAGTATTTACAGAAGCAGGTGTTCTGGAAGACCTTTCATGGGCTCAGATCTTGGACAACAACCTATTAGACCACAGCCAACTAGATAGGCCACTACTTTAACCCCAAATAAGCCTCATATGTTAAATAAGTTTAAAGAAAAACAAAACAATTTTAAAAAACTTTATTTCATTTCTACATATAAAGAACGCAAAGTCTAATCAGCTTCTCTCAGGCCTGCAACAAACCAAGATGCCAAATTTGCTCTCGTATCAATCTGAGCAACATCATCAGTGGACCCAACAGCATCAGCCATACCATCTCGGGTTCATATTCCTGCTCATCCTCCAATATGATTTATGCCATCATATGTCAGCAATGCTCCTCCACTCTCTACACTGGACTGACTGGCCAGTCCCTTCAACAAAGAATTAATGGACGTTAGTCTGACATCAGGAACCAAAACATTCAAAACCCAGTGGGGGGACATTTTAACCTTCCAGGACATTCAGTTGCTGCTGACCCAAAAGTAGCAGTTCTCCTGCAGAGGAATTTCAAAGGGAGATTAGAAAGAGAGACAGCTGAATTGCAATTGATAACAAAGCTCAAGACTAATGGAGACAAAGGCTCCCTGTCTCATTACCAATGCTGATTTCTCAACACTCACAACCCCTCTGCATACCCCACCCTATTCAATCATGTCTGCTATTGTCATTCACCAGCTATTATCATTTGGCTTCTGTAATCACTCCACTCTGCAGGATATAAGGACAGATGGATTCACAATCTAGCTGTATTTGAAGAAAAGAGCTGTGGCTCATGAAAGCTCATACCCTACCACTAATTTTGTTAGTCTTATAGGTGCTACTGGACTCTGCAGCTTCTTTCTTGTTCATTTCCTTCTCCCCCATATACCAAAGTATGGCCAAATCCTCGATTCTTATTAATCACCATGCCAAAAAAGTTCACACCAGTCACCTACAGTGATTCTTCCATACACGGAGCCTCTGGTGAGCAATGAGGGGTGATTTTTGACTGAAGCTTCTCCCACATTTAAGACACATGTATGGTTTCTCTCCTGTGTGGGTTCTAATATGTTGTGTGAGAACTGAGCTCACTCTAAATCTTCGTTCACATCTGGGACATTTGTAAGGTTTTTCTCCTGCGTGAATCCGTTGGTGTTTATTAAGGATGGATGGTAAACTGAAGCCTTTGCCACAGACAGGAAACTGGAAAGGTCTCTCCCCAGTGTGCATCCTCTGATGCGCATGGACGTGGGAGCTCCGATTGAATCTCTTCTCACATTCTGTGCACAAGAAGGGCTTCTCTGTGGTGCGGACTCTCTGGTGTTCAATGAGGCTGGAACTCCGTGTGAAACTTTTCCCACAGTCGGGACGTTCATAAGGTTTCTGTCCTGTGTGGCTTCTCTGATGTGTAACGAAGTTTGAGCACTGACTAAAGCTTTTCCCACACTCACCACACACTTAGCGTTTCTCTCCCGTATGAACTTGATGGTGTTTAATAAAATCAGCTTTATAACTGAAGCTCTTCTCACAGTCCAGGCATTTATAAGGCTTTTCTTCCATGTGGATTAATGGTGCCTACTCAGGATTGAACTGGCTCCATACCTTTTCCCACATTCAGGACATTTGGAAGGTTTTTCTCCTGTGTGGATTCTTTGGTGAGTGCTGAAGTTTTTACTATGACTGAAACATTTCCCACACTCCAAACATGTATATAGCTTCTCTGTGGTGTAGCCTTGATTGGAACTAGCCACAATGCTTTCCCCAAGGTTGCGACATTTAAAGACTTTCTCTCCCACATGATTTCTCTTTGGAAGTTTACTTGCCAATGTGACTTGCTTTCATGTCCTGAAAACATATGAAGATTCCCTGTCTGTCTTGCCAGTTCCTTGATAAGATCAAAGGAGTTTCACCATGGTCAAAATATTTAGAAGTTAATTACCCCTCTCCAAATGGTAATAAAATGGTGTCCAAACTACTGAGTCTTCCTAGGCAGAACATCTCTTTGGTGGTTCCATAATTATTTTCATCCTGTTCAAATAAATAATCTTCTTTCTATCTACAAGGAGATTTGCAGGTCACCCCCCAAAAACCCCATAGAAAAATGGGACAATCCATCACTTCTCCTGCACATTCTCCTGCCAAGACAAAAGACAATTTAAACACAAGTAGTCCTCTACAAAAAAGCCAGCCAATTTCTCTGCAAAAGAGATTCTAGAGAAGTGCACAAGTATACCTTTATAGGTGGGGGTAAGGGTCTCTCTGCTGTGAGCAAGCTCTGCTCCCCCACTATTACCCAATACTTTGCTTCAACTGGCCCCCATTTTTCAAACACCCAGGGCTTTTCTGAGCACTGAGACTGTCACAAGGAAAGTGCATTGGTGCAGAAAGGAGGGGGCCCTAGGAAGGTGAGGAGAGCTAAGCAATCCGCAGTCTGCACAGCTGGCAAGGGCTTGGTTTAGTCAATCAGCTTGTACACCTATCCAAACAATGGGTGAGCAGCACACACCCATAGCAAGCTCAGTGCTCAAGGTATATTCATCTGTTTATAGCCTCAGTTTCCAAACCTGCCTGCATGGTCAGACTGAGGCCCTCCACCTTTGAATCTGTCACCTTTCTCCCAGGTACACAACCCTGCAAAAAACAGTCCTGGACCTTCTCATTCTCCTTTCATATCTGGGCCATTGTCCCACATCCTGCCATCTCTCTTTCCTCAGCATCTCCAAGTTCCTCTTTGCACTATTGATAAAACTCCTCTCTCTGCTTGGACTGCTGCTCACTTATATTCACAAAGGTAGGCCAAGTCTAGAGTCACAGAGCTCTCTTCTTCAAAGCAGCTGGATGTAAGCAGCAACCCAAAGATGGAGCCCCATCAACGTACAACAGTAGCTTTTCTTCCCTCTATTTCTCAAATACTGCAGCCACCTTGCTGAGCTTCTCTTATTTCCCTTATTTGAAGAAGATGCATATGCCCTCACTTAAAAGGAAGAGTTCTATTCCAGGTTAGTAGGGTTGCTAATCCTCTAGGGAGATCAGAGCCCAGCACATGGCAAGTGTGCTGGCTGTGGGGACCTGGTGTGGCTTTCTCTGGGAATCACATCACCTGTAACACTGGGTAAAGAATGCAGGGAGCGCAGTCTATCCAAAGATTCAACTGAGCTACTGAGCAGCCCTACATCAAGCATCTCTCAGAGCCAGCCTGCCCCCAAACCTACAATACTAGGACAATAAAACAGGCCTACTGTATGTGGCTGTTGTGATGAGATTGTTGAAGTGAAGTCCTTTGAGGATTTAGGAGGGAAATTAGGGGGGAACCGTGTACTATTATAGGAGCTCTGTTCCTCTTCAGTTTGGTGTAGTGGTTAAGAGCAGTAGGACTCTAATCTGGAGAACCTGGTTTGATTCCTCACTCCTCTGCTTGAAGACATTTGGGTGTCTCTCAGTTCCATCCACCTCACAGGGTGATTGTTGTGGGAATAACAACATACTTTGTAAACTGCTCTAAGTGGGCATTAAGTTGTCCTGAAGGGCAGTATATAAATAGAATGTTATTGTTATGTAAATAAACCAATTTCAATAATCATAGCTTCCCTTCCAGAGGTGTTGTGTAGATTACATTTGCTACTGAAAGCACTTGTTATAAATGCTAATTATTGCCATGTGCAGGCTTTCTGTAGTAGTCCTCTTAATTTAATAACATCTCCAACAGGCATGACATTTTATGGCAGGGCAGTTACGCCTGGAGAGAATTCTGCAGTTCCTTCCAGCTTTATTTCTAAGGGATGGAGGCTCATAAACTTACTGCAAAGGACAAGCCCATTCTACAACTCCTATGGAGCCCAACACATTGCTCTCGGTGTACTGAACGTCCAGTTCCAAAGAGGAACCGGATCTCACTGAGCCAAATATCTCCATCGAGGGGGCATCGCTTCTAAGCGGTCTGTCCCCACTTGACCCTCCTTTGGACGGCTGCTGCTCCACACTTTCCACGCCTCGGGATTACGCAGCGTGTAAAAGGATCGCATCCCTCCTTTTCTCGAGTCAGTCATCAGGCAGAAGTTAGAGACCGACAATGTTTTCTTTCTCGCTGCTGAAAGCGAATCGTTCAGCCTTGCAAGAATTCCCACCGGTTAGGTGCACAAAGAGCCCTCAAGGCTCGAAAGAGAAAGGCTCATCGCTCCGAGCCCTTCCCTCCGGAAGCACAAAGGATTTCTCCGGGGCCCCCAGCCTTTCATCCTTCTGCAAACCGGAAGCTGAAATTCGCACAGTCCACAGCCAATTGCGTAGAACTGGAAAGGAGGGCGGACTGGAAGGAAACCACGTTCTGCCGAGCCCCTGGTTTAGTTCATGACTGCGGATGCTGGGTGATGTGTGAACATATGCTGGGCATATGTGTGAACGCGGGTGCAGTATGATCGTTGTTATTGTGATTAATCAGAAGGCTGGTTTGCATGTTTGAACGAGCGGTTCACACGATCAAACACCTTAGGGGCTCCTTTCACACATCATCTTGCATTTTTATTTATTCATGGATTTACTGGCATTTATATCAAGCGTTCCCCTTTGTGGCTAACGATTAAAGCGGTTAAGTGGTTTGGCTGTGGATCACTACTGGTTCGAATCCCACTACTGTCATGAGCTCAGTAGGTGGCCTTGGATAAATAAGTCTCTCCCCTCAGCCCCAGCTCCCAAGCTGTATTGTGGTTATAATAATAACACTAACTTGTTCACCGCTCTAGGTGAGGCACTAATCTGTCTAGAAGAGCAGTATATAAGCACAGTTGTTGTTGTCGTAATTAAATAAAATTAATTAAATCCCCAGAAAACACCTCCAGGTCAATCCCTATCAATAGCTAAAGCACATAAAACAGCCTTTGTAGAGCCTCATAGGAGAGTTGCCACCCTCCAAGGGCAGTCTGGAGAGCAACTGGAAGTACAACTGATCTTCAGATAACCGAGATCCACCCACCTGGGGAAGATGGCAGATTTGGAGCATGGACACTGTGGCATTATAGCCCGCTGAGGGCCCCTCCCCAGACGCCACCCTCCAAATCTCCAGGAGGAGTGGAGATGATATAAACTGCTTTGTCTCCCCATTGGGGAAGAAGGTTGAGTATATATGAAGTAAATGAAAGTAGTAATTCGTTAGATGTTGCTCTGACTGCTTCACTGGTAGTACATTTCAAGAACAGCGCTTTTCAATTCTTTTGTGAGGAGAGAGTGGTGGGAGCGGGGTTTGACGACCTTTCTATGAAACTGTTTAGGTATGAACATATCTGTAGTTATTGCCATAATAAATGCTATAAATAAAAAAATAGTATTATGGTATACGTTATACTCTGATTGAGGAATAACTTAATCGGCTCTAGCCCACAAAAGCTTATGTCACAATAAATCAGCTGGTAATGAGTTCTAATCATCTAGGGAACTGAATCCTTACTGAGTGCTTTTTTTCTGTCTCCTGCACCCATACAGACATTTGGTATTATGGGCAATCTGAGGGATCCTAAATTCAGGATGTGGTGCTTCAACATAGGACAATGGTTGTGGGGGGTATCTTATTGCTGTGGGCATCACAGAGTTGGAACAGAGCCCAAATGCAACTTCTGTGCAGTCTGACTGTATACATGTTTACTATCTGTAGGTTTCTATGCAGACAGCAGAATGAAGTGATAAAATGCTGTGCTCTATACTTCATACAGGTGGGAGAATGCCATTTTCAGTGCTCCCATGCCTAAACAAAAAATCCATGCAATTAAAAACCAGCAAACCCCTAAAACTGTTCCCTTAGGAAGAGGCCTGGGTTGGAAATTTTCTTCTAGACTCACTAGATTTATACTTGTTCACATTAAATACTGATGCAATTGGAGGGGACCACTTTCTCTCTTTCTTGTTTTAAATATTTATATCATGCTTTTCTTTCCGATGGGGACCCATAGTGGCTCACAATATCATTCTTCCTCCATTTTATCCTCACAACAAGAGTGAGTGAGTGTGTGACTGGCCCAAGGTCACTTAGCAAGCTTCCATGACAAAGAGGGGATTTGAACCTGGGTCTCCCAGATCATAGCCTGAGGCTCTAAATACTAAACTACACTGCCTTTTTATCTCCAGAAGGGGCAACCCAACAGCAGCAACACTGTGTACTCTTATGTTCAAATCTACCTAGCATTTTTCATAGAATATAAACTAGGATTAAGATAATCTCCTGAACCTTCTTTTTTCCTCACTCCCATCAATTTTTAAGAGTGGAAAAGAGCAGGAATCCAGTAGCACCTATCAGATTGACAAAATAAGTGGAAGGGTATGAGCTTTCGTGAGTTACAGATCACTTCTTCAGATGCTGTATCAGAAGCTCATACCCCACTACTAATTTTGTTAGTCTTATAGGTGCTACTGGACTCCTGCTCTTTTCCACTGCTACAGACAAACACGGCTACCCATCTTGCTTTATTTTTTAAAATCTTTTAGCCTTAATAAGTGTTTCAGGGAATTCAGAACTTGCACACTAGTAATGTTTTAGTTATCCTTAATAAAAGGCACTATGTAGCTCTTTAAAAAAATCGTGTACAGAATGTGGGTGTGCGTATTAAACATGATACAGTATTTTTAAAAAAGCTCCACCTGCAAAATGATGCTGTACCAGTTCTTCAAGTTGCTCAGGATTTCCCCATCTCGTTCTACTACACCTGTACACCAGACCTGGGCCATAATGTTACGCGGGAAAGAAGCTAAACCTGCCGAAAGTCCGACGTAGCTTTCCAATGCACCCCTGTCTTGCTCGGCAACTCTCTCCTGTAAAATCAGACTTTTGCATCTCAAGATTGTACAGCGAGCCTGTGGCCAGCAGAGGGCTCCGTCTATTTCCCAAGGAAGGAAGGCCGATCAGTTCCTCTCTCCCCTGTTCGGGTACTGAGCTTGGGTAGAGATTAGGAACCCCACTCAAAAGTCTGGAATGGTCACTAAACGGTAGCTGGATCTGCTGCCTGCCCGTCTGAAAGAGAAGCAGGAACAAAGGCGGCCGGCTTCCTGCGGCGCACACGATGCCCGACCGAGGTGAGAACTGGTGCAGGCTGTTTCCTCCCTTCCCCCGCGCCGCGGCAGCCATTAACTTCGAAGCAGCTTGGAGAAACATTTTAGGTGAGGGGTTCAGAACGGGAGAGGAAGCGACTGCGCAGTGAAGAGGAGGGGGTCGATGATAGTCGGGGGGGGGGGGGAGCCACGTCCCCAGAGGGAGGGGCCACGGCTCCGGGGAGCAGGCAAGCTTTGCTTGTGTTTTAGTTAAAGGTTTAGGGAGGTGGGGAAGCCCCCTCGTGCCTGAAACCTCTTAAAACTAGAGGTGGATCGTGTTAGCAAATCTTTGCTACATGTTCCTATGCTACATGCAGTCTGCTGCAGGGGTGGTGGTAGAGAGTGCCGTCAAGTCATAGCGGACATGGCGACCTCCAACAGTACTATCAAGGCAAGGAACTAACAGGTGGTTTGTCATTGCCTATCTCTGAAGTACTGGTCTTCGTTGGAGGTCTCCCATCCAATTACTAACCAAGGCCGACCCTGCTTAGCAGGCTGTTTAAAACGATAGATGCAGCTCTCTGGTTTACACACTCACTGTGTACGTAAAAACATGGGTAGCTAACTATGAAGGCAGCCTATCTCATTTCTACCTATCCCACCCCTTCTGGATCTCAGGATGGCATATGCTGATGTCTTTCCATTTTTCTCTTTACAACAGCCCTGGGAGGTAGGTGAAGTTTAGCTATAGCGACTGTCCCCAAGGCCACCATATGAAGAACATTTAATCTGAATAGAATTTCTGGTGCAGTAGAAAAGAGCAAGAGTCCAGTATCACCTATAAGACTAACA
Source organism: Eublepharis macularius (assembly GCF_028583425.1). Lineage (NCBI taxonomy): Eukaryota > Metazoa > Chordata > Lepidosauria > Squamata > Eublepharidae > Eublepharis > Eublepharis macularius. The sequence continues at coordinate 154,803,732 of NC_072793.1, read as the reverse complement.
ACATTTGTGGTAGGGCAGCTCACTTCTTTTCTACTGCTATAGACAGACTAACACGGCTCATCTTGCTCTGTCTCCATAGTTTTCTGGTGGGTAGTCATGTTGGTCTGCAGTCAAAGAGTAAGATTTGGGTCCAATAGCACCTTAAAGACCAACTAGAATGAAGAACCACCCTGAATGATTCTCTTATTGATATAACTTGGCGGTGTTGTGGCTCCCTGTGCTTCCTGCAGTTGGCATTCAGATGCAAAATCTTGACAGGCTAGCATAGCATTGCCGTGCATTTGCAAACAGCTTTTAGCATTTTGTGTGCAAATGTCCTAAAAACTTATTTGCAAAAGGCCTGTGGTTCAGCTTTCCTGGGCCTCTAATATTTCAGAACACTAGTTGAAGACGGGGTGTTTGAATTATTCCTCATGCAGCAAATTCGTTTGTTGGTATCCCAAATGGTACTTTGCTAATTCAACGAACCACATATTTCCAGCAGGGTTGCCAGGTCCCCGTCTTGAAATTCGGGGCGTGGAGGGGGGGGCTGCCAGGGGCAAGGGGGTGCTGGTTCTTCTCCCCTGGGTGCACTTTTGCATGTGCGCACTCAACGGGGCTTCCAGTGATGTCAGTTTTGGTTCAACCAGAAACAACAGGTCTCAGTGGAGCCAATTCTTTAGGAATTGCCCTGAAATGTAGCATTTTCACATCTCATTTAAACTGAAAGTATTGTCACCAGATGCCCCACAGAGAGCGCACGTGCCATTTCACCACTTGCTCTGGCCAGCCTCCTCACCACCTTTCCCCCTCTGCAGGGCAGGAGGCTGGCAGCCCTAATTTCCAATGGCTTTTAAAAAATACTTCCTTACTTGAACAGCCAGTTGAAATGTGTCTGTTTCAAAAGTGGTTTGCCGTGGAGGATGATGGCTTGCTATCTGAGACATCAGTCTGCGTGGATGCATCTAGTTTTTTCTTTCTTTGGATCTTTTTTTAAAAGTTTTTATTATTATATACTGAAGAAATAAACAACACAAAAGTATAACAATGGTAGCAAGCCTATATATAATCTATGAAAGGTCCCCTAATATCTAAAAATAAATCCATATGCGGCTGTCATCTGTATGCCAAGGTTGTATGGATGGTGGGAGGTGGGCATTTGTCTTTCCCATGCTGTTTTAGCTACGGTATAGTCACAGGGGATCCATTTTCATTGACTTATGGTTAGGGTCCAAAAAACGGCCATATAGTTTAGAAGTACATAAACATCTTCAAAAAATTAATGAGTATTCTAATACAAAATTAATATGATTAATGACTTCTTACCAAAAAGACCAAATAACTGGACACATGCAAAGCATATGCTTAAGAGATGTGTCCTGTAAGTTATAACACCAGCAATTTTAGAAACTGTACCTAACCCTTTACTAAAAAGGTGCTGTGGTTTCCAATGTACCCTAAACATGATGTTTTGCTGAATAAGTTGCATCTTAAGATATGTAGAAGTATCAAGTGTAAAACTTAAGGCCATATTCCATTGCTTTGGCAAAACTGAGTGATTGGGTTCCTTATGCTCCACCTGCTTTCTTTGGATCTAGGTACCTAAAAAGCAGCTCAGCAAGATAAAAGGTTCTAGCCTAGCAACCTTTTCCCCTGGCATACTGGCTTTCTTCATGTAATGAAGAAGAGCTCTACTGTGTGCTTTTCTAAATGTGCAGATCAAGCAGCAAAAGCTTGCAATAAAAACAGTTTATTATATTTTATATTATATTTTATATTATTTTTTAAAAAATAAGTGCATTTACTCAAGATCAGTTACCTCTAATTAGTTTCCCCTTAACACCTTTTAAACCTTTACACAATCAGGATAGTTTAAAGAGTGACTCTTTTTTCTACCCTCTTTGTACAACCTTATAGGTGAATTTGCATTGCAGTTTTGAATGGAAAACTTATGGTGTTAGCAAACAGAAGATGAACACATTAACCTGCCTTATCAGATAACTGGTCTGTCATCTCCAGGGACTCAGGGTGAGGTCTTTCACATCACCTTCTACCTAGTCTTTTTAACTGGAGATGGCAAGGATTGAACCAGAAACCTTCTGCATGCAAAACATGGCTTCTACTGAGCCATGGCTCCTCATAAACTACAGCCCCATCTTCCTACTCCCAAGAACATCACCATGATTTCACAGCCACATGCTCATACATCTAGCCATATTATAATCTAATCCCAAACGTTGTACTGTTTGAGCTAATTCCTCTCCAGCATGCTGGGACACCACTTATGGATTGCACATGAAAATCTACCAGACTTGCACCCCCTCCCCACATTCTGCAGGGTGCTGACATAAAATAATATCCAATGTCTGTATTCTCCTTTCCTTCCAGCTGTAGATGAAATGTTGGCCACGGACAAAGAAGATAAGCAGCAAGTCCTCTTGGAGGAAGGCAGGGCCAAGTATACGCCCCGCTTGAGGGGCTTTGTGGAAGTAAGCAAAACTGGGGTATCAGGGGAACACATACTAAAGAGAAAACATACATGCTGTGATTGTGGGAAGACATTTTGCCGCCGTTCTGACCTTGTTCGGCACCAGAAACTCCACACAGGAGACCGACCCTTTACCTGTACTAAGTGTGGGAAAAGTTTTGTTCAGAGCACCCACCTCATTGCACATCAAAAAAGCCATACAAAAGAGAAGCCCTACATTTGTCCTCACTGTGGGAGAAGCTTCAACCAGATATTAAATTTCAGTAGGCACCAGAGAACTCACTCAAAGGAGCCACCCTTCAAATGTAGTGACTGTGGGAAGACTTTCAGTCGCAGCTCCAACCTTATAATGCACCAAAGGACACACACAGGAGAACGGCCTTATAAATGCTTGGACTGTGGAAATAGTTTCAGCAGGAGTTCAACTCTCGTTACACACCAGAGAACCCACACAGGTGAGAAACCCTACAAATGCCAGGATTGCTGGAAAAGTTTTGGCAGGCGTTCCACTCTTATTATGCATCAGAGGATTCACACAGGGGAGAAGCCTTATAAATGCCCTGACTGCCCTGAAAGCTTTAGTGTAAAATCAGGTCTTTTAAGTCATCAGAGAATCCACATGACTGAGAAGCCCTATCTGTGCCTAGAGTGTGGCAAAAACTTCTGTCGGAGTGCAGATCTCATTATTCACCAGAGAATTCATACAGGAGAAAAACCATATAAATGCAGTGAATGTGGGAAGAAATTCAATACAAACTCACACTTGGTTACGCATCAGAGAATCCACACAGGAGAAAAACCTTACAAGTGTCCTGAGTGTGGGAAAAGCTTCTCTTACAGCTCAGTGCTTGTTGGCCACCAGCGAGTCCACACAGGTGAAAAACCTTATGCATGTGCAGAGTGTGGGAAAACCTTCCGTAACAATTCACACCTCATTACACACCAGAGAGTCCACACAGGGGAGAAGCCTTATGAGTGCCATGAATGTGGAAGAAGTTTCAGTGTGAGTTCAAACCTTATTAAGCATCGAAAAATCCATGAAAGAGATGCTTCATTTACAAGTTCTGAATAAGAATTGCAGCTATTGATGGTAATCCGTAATTAGTCACAAGATGGTCACCAACAGGAAATAGACTCCACATTCTTGGAAGCCTTGGTAGAATATAAAATTTATTTTCATGAGAGGATGGCTGAAACAGATGTGAACATAGAGCAACAAACAATGTCTACAAAGTCGAATAGAGAAAGATTTAGCTTTGGGAAATTCTGATGAATGCAAGTGTGTGTTTGTTTTTTGAGGAGGGTGGATCTGTACTACCCTGTTTACCTGAAAGGAAGACTAGAGTTTTTATTCCCACATGTGCCATCAAAAAAGTGGGGGGGGGGTCTTAAATTCATGTACAAGTAACACCTTTTGTATTACTACACATAATTGTACAGTACTTCACATAACTATACCCGGAGGGGGAGATGGTCCTACATTCAGGATCTCCTTCCTTTCAGGTAAATACAAATAAGTTCAAATTCTGTGCAAAGGAAAAAAAACACGTTTTGTTCTCAAAACAAGTTACGCAAATTAAGTATACGCGTGTGTGTGTTTCCTTTGTATTGTCTTTTCTATTATCTAAGGTTTTAAAAATACTGTTGTGGCAAAAAGAAAAATAAGAGAGGAGTGGAAAGGAGAAGATTGGAGAAAGATATGGAGTGCCAGGGTACAGCAGGGATTGGTGGTAAGAGATTTTTTAAAAAATCAAGCCACATATCAATAAATGTCCACCAGTAAAAGCTTGTTAACAGTTGGGCAAAATCAAATGGGAACAGCCCATGACAGCTAAATTGGAGCAAGACATCTTTAAGGGACTAGAACAATTCCTATCCAGGCTATGTCCCTGCCTCTCCTAGAGCAAGATGGTACATGGGGTTTTCAGCACAAGAGACAAACAATGGTTTGCCATTACTTGCCTCTGCATAGAGACCTTGGATTTCCTAGGTGGCCTCCCACCCAAGTACTAACCGAGGCTGACCTGCTTAGCTTTTGTGATCTGACAAGATAGAGCCAGCCTGAGCCATATGTCTGTGGGGAGAGAGGCATGCATGGAAAAGAAAAAAGGACCCTCCCCTGACCAAACCAGAGTTTCATACCAGTTCCTTTGTTAGATATGACCAGCACAGGTTTCAGGGTGTTTTTGCCCCTGCTGCTATGAAGGCTACACATTTGTTTTCTTCTCAAAGGGTGCGTATTCTCAGAATACCAATTCTAGCATTGAATACCTGATTCGGCACTTGTGAAACATGGGTATGTGTATAATATTTACAGTTTCCCTTGTTAACCATTTTAGATATACTTAGTGATTGCTTTATCTTTGAATAATTCAGAGACAAAAAAGCAAGCCCCGGAGAGGAGACATAACATACAGTGGTGAAGGTAGGAGACATCCTACCTTCACCACTGTAGCTCCAAAGTCTTTGTTTGTCTAATTGGAATTGTTCATGGGTAAGGACTGGAAGTTTATGCATCTCAATCAGCTGTACAGTGAGCAGAAAATTCACAGGGGAAGCTTTCCATGGTATGCAGTTTCAGAACTGAGAAAAGCTTCATCTGATTAATTTCTAATTGTCACACAGCTGATAGGGAACTAAGAGCCTTACTGGACAAAACCTCCCACCCCTAAACAGAGACTTCCTTCCAACCATCATAAAGCAAAACCATTTGCAAATACTTAACATGGATTCTCACTTGATACTTTGGAGGTGTGTATGTGTGTGCATCTCTTCAAGACCCAGTCCTATGAATCATGGCACAGACACAGCAATTCACAGGCAGCCCTGTCAGAATTAGACCCATTGATGCTCCACTGGTGCTGGCCATTCATTTCATTTATATGCCACTCTTCCTTCCAGGCCACATACAGAAGGCTCCCATGCAGTTTCCAGCCAGATCCAGATTTACTTAGCTTTAGCAAGGGTGCGGTAATAATATCCTTTCAGGCTATGCTCTTTGCCTGTCTGATGATACAAGGATCAAGGGCCAGGGTGAGACTGACTCTGCTTAATTAGTATGGCACTTCGTGGGCCTTGTGGAGGAGGCTGGCACAAAATCATACTGTAGGCAGGTAAAAGCCAATAGGTTTACACACTCAAAATCTCACACACCTGAAAATTTTGGAAAGTAATCATAAGACGTTTTCCTTCCTTGTTGTCAACTACAAGGTAAGTCTTGTCACCAGCACTAATACATAGAAGATCATGGGAGCTCATTCTTCCACCCTTTTTGAACCTGGGTCTCCCAGATCCTAACTGGACATTCAAACCATTATACCACACTGGCTTTCTGAAGAGAGAGTTAGCTGAAATTTACTCCAGCAAACTCATTTTGAACTTAAAAGGAAAAAAAGCACATTTTTGAGGTCTTCAGATATCCATGAAGAGTTCTGAAGCATGAAAATCTAAATGCTTTTGCCCATATTACCTGTCAGATGTGTGAATGAATTTCTCAATGTATGTTTAACTTTGGGGATGGGGGAGTCGCAGTTTCTTGGGAAGCAGTTTGTATTTGGGCCATATTGCTGGGGGTGAGCGGAGTTAGGTAAATCCAATGCTGTTTTCCTGGTAAAAATTCTATTCAGTGTATTTATTAATCTCACCATCAAGGCACTCAAAGTGACATACATCTGACTTCCATTCTATCCTCACAACAACCTGATATTGTAGGTTAGGCTGAGAGTGTGTGACTGGCCCAAGGTGATCAAGCAAGCGAACACTCTAACCACTACATAATGCTAGCCCCAAGTTGCCATTGGGCCCAGTAGAAGGGAAAGGACAGGCCTCTGTATCATACTTGCCTCCGCCTCCCCCCGCTGGAACTAATGACACCTCAGTGTAGGAGGACATTTCTATTAGAAAGCTATGCAGAAATAAAGGGCAAGTTCCACCTTTCCCTGGTGCCATGGCATCCATCGAAATCAGGGTCTACCCACAGCTGATTTTTAAGACTAAAACATATATCAGAAAATCCTATCAGAAATCAGCCCACATAACATAATAGTTAAGCCCTGAGTTAAGGGCGAGGAAACGTTCTCTCTGCAATACTTGGCTGTCAGTGACACCAGAATGGTTGGAAAGTACCCTGAAAATTCCTCAACCCCCGTTACCTTCTTTTCAGTCCTGACTCTGAGCATAGAAAGAGCTTTATTATTGGTAGTGATGGCCAAAAGCCAATAAAGATTTCCCCTTCTCTGTTTAGGAAGGCACAGGGCAAACATACATGTCCTGCCAGAGATCTGTGTTTAGCTGAGAAAAGCAGTGGCAGAGGAAGAGCATATAGATTTGGCCCATGAAGACAGGGAAGGTTGCCACCCTCTGGGTACTTGTCTCTGAGGGCTGAAACACACAGAGGTGCTAGTATTTATAATGGTTACAGTAAGAAACAAAACCCACATAAAACCTTTTGTTAAGACCGACCAAAATGACACAAAACATAATGCAAGCTTTCAAGCTTGTCAGAACTCATCAGGCCAGATATTACAAAAATTGGAGGGAAGAGCACATTTGTTCAGATCATGATCAGACCCAATGTCAGCATTTGGTGTTAGATGCTGCCATTATCCTAGGCCTCTCGCAACCTCTCCTTGCATGCTAATTCCCTCAACTCGCAAGGAGACCATGCTCATTGGGTTACATATGGACTACTGGCCTGATCCAGCAGGACTTTTCTCATGTTCTAAGAGATCTGTGCTTCTCATATGGGTTTCTGAATGATATATAGACCTTGCTGGACTCTGGAAGATTGTCAATAGATTATATTTTTCTTAGAAAGCCTGTGGTGTCACACACATAACTGTGAGGCAATGATGACATAGTGTCTGAGAACAGAGCCCATGTATATAGACATCCGTACAGTCATGGTATCTATGCCCAAGACAATAAGACATCCTGGGTTGCTGGGCTTGTGTATTTGGGGCAGAAGATAGAAAGTACCTGGTTGAGGTTCCTGTGGTGTTTCTATATAGATTTGTTCTTGTATGAGTAATTCCTTTATAATCCTGTTTAGTTCTTTTTGAACTAAATGGAGTCTGAGGATAGTCAGACTCCTGAGTGGTGTCTGAGGATAGTCATTTGTCAAAAGTAGTATTGGAGAGTTGGCAACCTTACCAAGGCTGATTTTACATTGAAAAAAACCTATCAAGGCTTTCCCCCATGCATTTGAAGTAAATTTTTGAAGATTCCACTCCTTCTGAGGTAAATATTCTGAGCAACTCGCCATGCTGTGGTAATTTCCCCTCTGCAAGAACCCACTGCCAGAGGTAAACTTTTAAAAAACCTGCTGGTTTGAGATTAAAATGTTGAGGTAAAAAAATTGAGAAGTCCACCTAGGGCGCCAAATCCATTACTCTTTCAGCCCAATTCTTTTGGTTTAGCCTGTTAAAGCAATCCTGGATGGGGACTAGGCAGTAGCTGAGGATCTCCCAGAATTGCAACTGTTCTCCAGATTACAGAGATCAGTTCCTCTGGAGAAAATGGATGCTTTGGAAGTTGGCATTATACCCCACTGAGGCACCTTCTCTCCCCTAACCTCCAGGCTTCATCCCCAACATCTCCAGGGATTTTCTGACTCAAGAGCTGGCAACCCTAGGGGAACACTGGCTATATACTTTAACTGAACTGAGAGAACAACTATTCCTGCCCTATGCCAAGACCAGCCATATTCTCCCCACCCAGCCCCCAATTAGGGCTTTTTTACAAGTGATATTAAAAATGGGCGGTATCCTGTCTTAAACGGGAAGAATTCCTCTAGCCCAACACCCACTCAAGTGGCTCTTCCTCCAAAAGAAGAGTCATAAGATGGAGGAAGTCTAGGGTTGCCAACAGGTCTGGTGGGAAATGGCCTGACCATTTAATAGAAGTTTAATAATAACATTAATAACATTCGATTTATAATACCGCCCTTCAGGACAACTTAATGCCCACTCAGAGCGGTTTACAAAGTGTTATTATTACCCCACAACAATCACCCTGTGAGGTGGGTGGGGCTAAGAGAGCTCAAGAGAACTGTGACTCGCCCAAGGTCACCCAGCTGGCTTCAAGTGGAGGAGTGGGGAATCAAACCCGGCTCTCCAGATTAGAGTGCCGTGCTCTTAACCACTACACCAAACTGGCTCTCCAAACACAATGTTCTTCACCACTTGATATATTACCTCCATGGCACAAAAAGCTTCAGCTGCCCATTTCCACAGATTAATTCTCTTTTAAAAGGAACAAGACATTTTTTCCCTCCAGGCAGTTGGCAACACTAAGAAAAGCTACTTAGGCTGGAGGATGTTGTTTAGTGGAGCGGTAGAACACACTAGAATTTGTCATGTGTGAATGCTATTAATATGGAATAGGAATCAGAAGAAAACGTACTATATAGTCAGTGTTTATTTTATTAAAAGCAGATTCAAGATAAACACAAGGCAATTACTAATTTTGTGTGAGTGTGTCACAAGGTTTCAGACTTTACAGACAAGTTTGTTTTAGAGATGAACTGATTTAATGAAATACTGTCAACTATCTTGTGCATTCAAACTACCAGAGATGATGGAACGGTTACTGAGGTTCATAAATGTTGATATTCTTAATAGTTTGATATTAGAGTTTGTTTCTCAAACAAGGCACTTCCATAAGGTAAAGTTAGAAGCCTGCCTCAGATACCAATTGTGGGAGCCACATAATGTAACTGAATGGGAGGTAAACAGATGTGACTCATAAGGCCCAATTCTGTGAAGTTCTCTGGGTGAAATCTTATTGAAATGGTGACGAATGTGAGACTCTTGGTGGGGACATTTCCTAGAGGATGGAGTTCTCTTATTAATTAAAGGAAGGGTGTCATTGAATTTTTTGCCCTCAGGTGAAATATCTTGGGCCAGTTTTGACGCCAAAAACAGTTGACCACAAAATAGCAATCTTAAATTGGGCCAGTTCAGTTAATCCAATGATTGGTCTTGGTTTGCTTTAACTTCTAATGCTTCTGTAACTACAACAGTCCTAAAGATGGAAAGATGCCTTGCGTTCTACCTGCCTTATGTTTCCTTGCTAAAAGATTTTGTCTACCAATTTTTTGCGATTTGTTCTGGAGGAATATGTGTCCTATAGCCTAATACCTTCCTCTGTCATTGCCCTTTGTCATCCCGTTTATATACCTCCATATAGGGTTGCCAACTGCCGGGTGGGGACCTGAAGCTGTCCTGGAATTATAGCTGATCTCCAGGCTACAGAGATCAGTTGGCCTGGAAGAAATGGCAGATTTTAAGGGAAATCTCTATGGCATCACATTCCTGCTAAGCACTGTCCCTTTTCCAAACTCTGCTCTCCTCTGGTACTGTCCCCAGATCTTCAGGAACTTCCAAAGCTTGAGTTGTCAACCCTACCTTCTTCTCTTTATTGGAAGGGCACTTAGGGCCTACATTCAAGAACAAATTCTGGATTTTACTGCAAGAAATAATTCCAACAATGCCATCCCATAGTGCTATAGCAGGTCTACTCAGAATCCTACTCAGGTCTATTTAATGGTACTTATTCCCAGGAATGATTGCATTGCCAATTTGTTAATGGCCTGATACTCTGTCTCCATGCGATGGATGCAGGATAAAATGGTAGTGGTTGCATTGTTCTTGCAGGCAGGGTTGCCTAGCAGCTATTCTTCATCATTCTCATTCTTTTAAATCAGGATAGTGTGCATTTCTATACTTGAGTATAAGCTAAGAATGATTTTTAAAAAAAAATAAAGGAAAAGAGGGGGGAAATGGTTTGTAAAATATTAATGGAGCAATGCCAATGAAGAAGTAGCCTTATTACTATTAGCCAAGGTTTGTTGTCAACCCCATATAAAAATATTTGCAAAGTAGTGCTGGAATGATACAACAGAGAGTGAGAGTTTAGCCTCTATATCAGATAAATAAAAACTAAGAAACCCAAACTTTAAATGTTTCTCAAAATGATATAGGTGTGCAAAAGGGAGAGCGGGCATTTAATTGTCCTTGATGCTCTATAGACTTGGACCACTTAATTCCACAATATATTCTCAAATAGCAATTAAAAAACTACTTGCAGCAAAATAGAAACTTTCCAAAGATAAAGGGAAAACTTTTTAGTGGATGTATGCAATACCCATAGCATGTGTTTTTCTGTAACAACATCTGAATAGTACTTGCATCTTGAAAGGTCTTTACTGCCCAGTCCTGTCTATACAGAAATAAGTTCCAGTGTATTGTCGACACAACAACCAAATCCACAACAACCAAGTTCCAGTGTGTTCAATGACAGGACAGCTGTGTTAATATTCCTATTAATAATATAATAATAATCTCCCAGGCTAATATTCCTGTGCCACAGGAATGTGTGCTTTTTAAAACATACACACACCTTTTTCTAGCTGGCGTTTTGGATAGGTTTGACTTGAAGATCAACTTGCATGCTGTAGCATAGTGGTTGGACTGCAAATCAGCACTCTGATGGTTCGACTCCCACTAATACTGCCATGAGATCTGCATACAGCCTTGGGTAAGCCAATCCTCTCAGCCCCAGCTCCCCAGTTGTGTTCTTGGAATAACAACACTGACTTTGCTCACACTGCTTTGAACAGTGCACTAATCTGTCTAGAAGAGCGATATATAAGCACGGTTGCTGTGTAACACGAAAGCTTGCCCGTCGCCTAATTCGAACCTCCCGTGCTTATCAAAAGCGGCCCCTTTCTCTGTGCCCCGTGTCACAATTGTGACGGGCGTTCACACAAGCGCCGAGCGTCTCCAGGGTTGTCCGGCCACCAGAGGGCTCTGATCCTTGAGCGCGCAAGATCCCTCGTGCTTCTCTTTCTCTTTGTTCAGAGGCCCGAAGCAACGACTGTATCCGGTCGCAGGCAGCTGTTCTGCCACCATATTGGGATTTGTGGAAACGGGAGGCCTCGGCTTGAGCTCTTCCTGCGGCCGCCGGAGGAGACGATTGCCCGGGGCCTGGATCCAGCTCCGGACTCAGCAAGCCATCACGCTCTCGGTACTTGGCCGTCCTAGGTTAGAAAGCCCGAATAAAAACCGATCCGTAGGAAAGTGCAAGGAATGGGTGGGGTTGGAGGGCGGAGCGGTCTGGGATTGTTGGGGAAGGGGGGCGCAGGAAAGAGCAGCCAGAGGCCCTGCTGAGGGGTGGGCTTTGTCTCTTTGGAGCTGAAATTGCCCCGGCTGGAGGGGGGGGGTGGGATGCAGAAAGGAAAGGGAGGTTTTTAAAGTGCAGGAAACCAACCCTGGCCCGTGACTGTGGTTGACAGGGTCACTGCAGGGAATAATTTATATAGAGTAATCGGATCTGGGGAGTAGGTTGGGTGGGGGGAGGACAGGGATGGGAGAGAAGGCAGGGGTCGAGCTTTGGTACCGCAGCAGCAACTTCCGGTTGTTTCGGGCACATATTTTCTTCCTCCCACAGTGCGGGGGAAGTTGCTTGGGGGAGGGAATGAGTCATAACGGCCGCTGCAACGATTGCATTGCCCTGGCATCACACATCCGCCCCCCCTTACTGTGCCTCAAGAGCGGCTATGACTGCTTGCAAAAACAAGGTCTAGGTGCAGTTCCTAGTGCTCTGGCTCCCCGAATGCCTTCTATTGGAGATTTCAGCCTGCTCTCACCCATGTCTTGAGAAACTTTACAACAACCCTAGGACCTGACGTGGATCGCCCAGATGAGCCTAATGTCAGATCTCAGAAGCTAAGTAGGGTTGTCTTTGGTTAGTTATTGGGTGGGAGACCTTCAATGAAACCATTGTTGCACAGAGAGGCAATGGCAAACCACCTCAGTTAGCTTCTTGCCATGAAAACACCAAGGGTCACCATGTCAACTCTGACTTGAGGGCTGTCACCAGCACCATAACCCATAGGTCGGTCTTATCCCTACATTGCACCTGAAAGGGGAGGCTGTGAACGAGTGGGTGGCTCGAGGCTGCTTGGCGACTTTGTGGTAGAGAAGAAAGTAGCCAAATCAGCCAGCAACAAGAGAAACATGTTTGTTTAGTTGCTTATTTAGATAAATGATCTCAATAAAACATTCTCAAAGCAGCTGTCAAAAAAATAAGCCTTTCATCACACATAAAAGGTGGCAACATAAAACCTTGGACCTTAAAGATAATAAACACTCCAAAGCAAAAAAGCTCAGATTTGTAACACACTTGAATATTAGCTTGACTGGGACCAAAAACGTACATTTTGTCTCAAATGTAAAACTCCTTTTCACGCTTTTGTTCTACTGGAGAAGTTAATTGCAGAACTAGCTTAAGCTGAAATGAGGAAGTGAGTCTGAGGACTTTGGAAAAAGAACTTGCTTCATCAGAAAAGTTCAGAATTGGATGCGGCTAATACGAGTAGCAGTTAATTAACATCAAAGGGATGTTTCCCTTTATGAATTCAGTAGCATAGCAGTACAGTAACTGGATAGACATAGACAGCTAAAGTAGGCAAAGACAGAGTCATATCTGGACTGTGTAACCAGCACTAAATGAGTGAGCCTTTGTAGGAAAGAAGAAAGATACTGGTTAATAGGCAGGTTGAAACATGCAGTACTGGTGTTGAAACTGGCTGGTGAAGCACCTGTATGTTAAGGGGGTGATACTAAAAATGGCCCTTCAAGAAGGTTGGGGTATATTGTAGGGTTAAGAGAAAGTCTTTTAATTCCTCTTCTCTCAGTTTCTCCCTAAAATCCAACAATACTTTCCCTCTTTTTAGGAATTTGGAGTCAGTTTCTAATCAATTTGTCTTTGATAAAAGAGAAGCTTGAAAAGAGAAGAGGAAGGAAGGGAGGCTACTGTCCACCTGGCATTCTTCTTACTTCCTTCTTTTATAAATTCTGTTATGCTTTTGTTCCTTTTTCTTTTTTAATCTCTTCCTTAACCTATATGCTGCCTCTGTGTATATCATACCATGTAATTCATTTTGTAATGGTATACATTTTTAATACTTCACACTTGTACCATCTGCGTTTCACTACTGGGTAATTGTAACAGCCATGGCACAATAAGTCAGTTAGGTTCTTAGGGACTTTTCCCCATTGTTCAGAATTTATGTCCAGTGGACAGAGTTGCCTTTTCTAGAATATTTTTTATTATTTTTCCACACATACATAGAGTTGCCTTTTCTAGCTTAAACCTGATTAACTTTTCTACCAGGCTTTCTTAATATTTATGCCAGCACCTATGGTTTCTGTATGGTGACTGGAGGAGCTGTGTTTGACTAGAGTGCTCTGTTGTTTATTGCAGAGGCTGATCATTTTTGAAAACGTGGGTACACATTAGGAGGAGAGAAGCAAAAGGGGGCTTCAAGAAAGATCATGGATGAGAATGGCGAGGATGTGACTTCACTGGGTAAGGGTCTCTTCTCAGACAGTGTGAAGCCTTGGGACTGGGAATGCTTAAATCTGGTTTTCCTCTGACTGGTTGGTTTTAGGAAGGTTCTTGCAGTGGATGTGGGACGTTTCCTACCGGTAGTTAGCCTCCGTAGCAGTAGGCACAGATTATCTGCTTTAACTGACTCCTTCTGTTATATGCTGGTCACTCAGAAGAGCAGCCTTTACATGATAGCATCTCATACTACTGCTGTAGCAGACAACTGGGAGCATAGCCAATATTTCTGAGGGGGGGGAAAGATTTCTTACTTTTTCTCTGCCATCTCTTGAGGGGAATCTTACCACAAGGACTGCACAATCTCTTCTTGTTTCTCGATGATCCCCGTCAGCCATGTGGACTGGCAAGAAGCCAGTACAGCTTGTAACACTCTGCCAGTGTAAACTGCAAATTCTGCATTCACCAAAACAATGCTGGTGAATGTGCCCTAAGGCGCATGATGTACCCTGATTCAGGGTGAATTCAGGGTGAATCTGCTTTTCAGGAGTCAGTTCCTTGACATACACCCTCTGGAGTGTAGGACTGGAGAAAGCTTTCAGATTTTTAGAGAACATCACTAAATTGCTGAGAATCAGTCCTAATCTTTTCAAAGTACCCATCCAGTATGCATCCAGTCCCTGCATTGTATCTTGCACCAGTGTTCAGAACATGCTGGTCCCTTGCCTGGTTGCAGGACAAATGGAGATGATAGTACGAGTACTGTAGCCAGTGCATGTGCTAGCAAGACCTGTGTTAGCATAGCAGTTGCCCTGTATTATCTTCCCTGGGTACAGCTTCTTGTGTTCCACTTTCTTGCAGTCATTAAGTGGGAGCTGACAGCATCATGCCTGGTTGCTCCCTTTCATTTTGTCCTCATAGGAGACAGACGGACCAAGCAGGCTTAGGTTCACCCATTAACTTCATGGCTGAGAGGGGATTTGAACCTGGGTCTTCCAAGACTTAATCTGGCACTCTAAACACTGCGGAACACTTCTCATTTACTTTCTTGGTTTCTGGATTCTGTGCCGTGACTGTTTATTACTTTTCACAAATCTGTCACCTATGTGGAAGGGATCTGCTGGAGTTTTGACCTCCACCCTATCCCTGGACTACATAAATACAGACTTTGTCTGTAAGTGGAAAAACTTCCAACCTGTGAACCCTTGTTTACTTTGGCTGTGCCCATTTAACCAGTAGTTAGCTGAAGCAGTGTCTGAGCAGAATAGAAACAGATGTTGCAGCTGTGACTCAAACCCAGTTGTTCAACTGAAGGAACACAATTAAAGTTGTTTTCTCCTATCACCCAGACTGTGGTTTTGTTAATGGATTGGCCAGCATAAGTCTCCTAATGTTTCCAAATTCTACAAGTTGACTCCTGCATATAATCAAGTAGAGTTTTGAAGAAGAAAGAGGACACTCCTGGGGAGCAGGCTGCTAAAGCCTTGGCTAAACTAGTTGAAACCTGCCTTGCCTCTTGCAGTAGCTTTGGGTGTGAATGCTCCTGCTGAAATCCATAAAGCTACGCAGTAAACATTGTGTTGGGCATCATCTCCTTCCTTCTAAGGCTTTAGGTAGTTTAAAGGGGATGAAAGATCTAACAATCACCTAACAGACCGAGCTCATCACCATGTTTTTAGAGATGTTGGAACTGGGAGAATTCCTCTTTTTGAAACCTCTGTGGAAGGGATCAGGCATCCTTGGCTACTGTTCATCCCAGATAATTTTTGGTGGCCGTCTTGGTGTCATGCCTACATTCGTTGCTTCTTTTAATAATATATATTGTTTAACTGGGCACCTAGTGATAGATCACATATTTTCCCCAGTGGCACAGAACAAGGAGAACTGAGAGTGTGCATAAAGGGAGCCAAGTCTGCTAAGGCTGATAGACCACAAAAAATGGTTACTAGCCTGCCAGCTCATGCATTCTCTACATGAGGTTTCTGGCACATAGAAAACAGGTGGGCTGCCTTTTAACTTAAAAAAAAAAATCCCTCATGTGGTTAGCTGGAGGAGACTCGTTGAGAGGCTGTGCATTCTGGCCCTTCAGAATTTGCTGAGCCAAGGGAACTTTACATAGTGTTCAGATCATACTGGAAAGTTACCTACTGCTTGCACCAATCTCTAGCCCTTATATTTGAGCGCTTTTTCTGCAAATGGCCCCTGAGCTACTGTTCAAGTTCTTTGGTTTTCTTTTTGATGAGCACTTAGATTGTTAAGCAGGTTTTTTTTTAACGCCATATAAAATTCAGTCATATTTTCCCACCAGAATCTTCATTTTATCCTTTGTATCTCTATAGTGCTCCACCTCTAATTGTGTCTGTTTTCCTTTTCTCCTTGAGCGGCCTACATTTCAACGGATGGTAGCTACACAGGTGAGTAATAGTTCGTTTGCATGTAAATTAGCCAAGGTGAAAGCCAGGTGTGTTTAGAAATGCGCTTTTAAACCATTATGCAGTTGGAATACATTACGGAAAACTCGCTTAATGTTTTAAAAAATACATATTTTTGTCAGGAGCATAGAATAGTGGAAGCTAAGGGATGGAACTTAAGGCTGCTTCACACGTTACGCTAGACACGTGTATCGCACTGTTGTCACGTATCTTTTTTTTCGCATGTCGGAATGCAGACTCCCGTGTCATTTTCTTGAGGTTACACGTGTTTTCTTTGCAGGCCAACTTGCGGGAACAAAGATGCGAGATGCGTGTCTCTCGTAACGTTTGTGTGAGATGCACATGTCTCAGCGGGGGAATTGCCATCGTGACCATAGAGTACATTGTACAGAGCATCCCATCTCTTTATCCGCACTCTGTCATTAGGAGCTTCTTTGTTACGCCCCTCCCCTCTCAGTAGCACTTCTTTTACTACACCCAAAACATTGAAAAGTTTCCTGCTGCTATTTTAAAATTTCCTGCTGCCAATATCACCGTGTCATCCTCGGAGCACACCATGTTGTCTGATACCCTTCCAGAGACCGTACCAGTGCCGAATCATGGCACAATGACGCCTTCTTCCCAGGGGTCTTCCTCCGCTACAAAATCAAGGCGCCAGCCTGTTTGGACCGACGAGGAAACGCGGGCCTTCATCCAGGTGTGGGGTGATGATGCTGTGCAGAGTGCTCTGGCTTCAAACTATCGCACTGTCGCCCAGTTTCAGTGGATAGCTGATGAAATGCGAGCCCGGGGATACAACCGGGATTGGGAGCAATGTCGCGAACGTGCAAAGGTGCTTCGCCGTGGTTTCAAAGAAATCGTGGACGGCAACAGCAATGCTGGTCATGGGCGCCGAGTATGGCCGTATTATGAAGAACTTAACCGCTTCCTTTGCATCAAGCAAAATCTGGTCGTTCCACGGCTTTCAGGGACCAACGCAAGACCACCTGTTGATCGTCGACGCCGGGAGCACAGAGAAACACAAGATGCTGCCTATGAACCACCATTGTCAGTGGGAAAGAGCGACAAAGGGACTTTCGAAGAGCCCGATGGGGACTGTTTACTCTTACCTGAATCAGCAGGGTCGCAGCAGAGTGAAGCTAATATGGAAAACCAAGCAGCATCGCCAGCAGCAAACTCTGATCTATCCATGGATGGGAGTGCTGGCCCTGGCACGCCAACAGATCCTCTGCCATCCAATGACTCAATCTCCGGTGAGTGTATTTGGGGTACGTCTGATGGGGGTAGGCAGCTTTGTTTTTTATGTGGTGTTTTTTTAAAAACATCTGTGGGTTTCTGGGGAAATTCTCTTTGAGCATAGTTTTAGGTGGGTTGCCATGTTGGTCTGCAATAGAACATCAGGAGTCGAGTCCAGTGGCCCCATAGAGTCCAACAAGATTTTCAGAAAGTGAGTTTTTGAGAATCAGAGCTCTTAAGAGATGTCTAAAAAATGGTGCTGTTACTCTCAAAAGCTTATACTCTGAAAATCTTATTGATCTCTAAGGTGCCACTGGACTCAAATCCTCCTCTTTGAATGGTTTCTTTGTTTGTTTGACCTTTGGGTGGTTTGAAGTAGGAGGAGGATGTTTAATGAAGCATTTCCATTTCTGAGTGTTGAGAAGTGAATTGTAATCACAATTGAGACTCTTAGCTTGGGGGTGGCGGAGACGGGTAAGAAGAATCCAGTCTTTGTTCTTTCTGGCTGTGTAACGTTAAAGTTTGAAAGCCTAAGAGCAAACTGGAATAGATAACACTAATTATAGCA